>NC_089840.1:266706262-267981262 GCF_035609145.1 Eleutherodactylus coqui | reverse complement strand
GACTGATCCTTTATATACTACAACAGACAGGAGAGCTGACAGCTCCTCTATATACTACACCACAGAGAGAGCCCACAGCTCCTTTTTTATCCTACACCACACAGAAGAGCCAACATCTCCTCTATAAACTACACCCCACAGGGGAGCCGACAGTCCCTCTATACACTACACCACACAGGAGAGCCGACAGCTCCTTATATACTACACTAGACAGGAGAGCCGACAGCTGCTCTATATACTACACCACACAGGAGAGCCGACAGCTCCTCTATATACTACACCACACAGGAGAGACGACAGCTCCTCTATATACTACACCACACAGGAGAGCCTACAGCTCCTCTATACACTACACCACACAGAAGAGCCGACAGCTCCTTTATACACTATACCACACCAGAAAGCAGACAGCTGCTCTATATACTACATCACACAGCAGAGACCACAGTTCCTCCATATACTACACCACACAGGAAAGCCGACAGCTCCTCCATATACTACACCACACAGGAGAGCCAGCAGATCCTCTATATTTTACACCATACAGAAGAGCCAACAGCTCCTCTATATACTACACCTCATAAGAGAGCCGACAGATCCAATATATACTACACCACACAATAGAGCCGACAGCTCCTCCATATACTACAACACACAGGACAGCCAACAGCTCCTCCATATACAGCATCACACATGAGAGTCGACAGATCCTCTATATACTACACAACACAGGAAAGTCAACAGCTTCTTTATATACTACACCACACAGGAGAGCCGACAGCTCCTCTATATACTACACCACACAGGAGAGCCAACAGATACTCTATATATTACACCACCCAGAAAAGCCAACAGCTCCTCTATATACTACACCTCATAGGAGAGCCGACAGATCCTCTATATACTACACTACACAGGAGAGCCGACAGCTGCTCTATATACTACACCACACAGAAGAGCCGACAGCCCTTCTATACACTACACCACACAGAAGAGCCGACAGCTCCTTTATACACTATACCACACCAGAAAGCAGACAGCTGCTCTATATACTACATCACACAGCAGAGACCACAGTTCCTCCATATACTACACCACACAGGAAAGCCGACAGCTCCTCCATATACTACACCACACAGGAGAGCCAGCAGATCCTCTATATTTTACACCATACAGAAGAGCCAACAGCTCCTCTATATACTACACCTCATAAGAGAGCCGACAGATCCAATATATACTACACCACACAATAGAGCCGACAGCTCCTCCATATACTACAACACACAGGACAGCCAACAGCTCCTCCATATACAGCATCACACATGAGAGTCGACAGATCCTCTATATACTACACAACACAGGAAAGTCAACAGCTTCTTTATATACTACACCACACAGGAGAGCCGACAGCTCCTCTATATACTACACCACACAGGAGAGCCAACAGATACTCTATATATTACACCACCCAGAAAAGCCAACAGTTCCTCTATATACTACACCTCATAGGAGAGCCGACAGATCCTCTATATACTACACTACACAGGAGAGCCGACTGCTCCTCTATATACTACACTACACAGGAGAGCCGACAGCTCCTCTATATACTACACCACACAGGAGAGACGACAACTCCTCTATATACTACACCACACAGGAGAGCCGACAGCTCCTCTCTATAGTACACCACACAGGTGGGCCGTCAGCTCCTCTATACACTACACCACACAGAACAGCCGACAGCTCCTTTATACACTACACCACACCAGAAAGCAGACAGCTGCTCTATATACTACACCACACAGGAGAGACCACAGTTCCTCCATATACTACACCACACAGGAGAGCCAACAGCTCCTTTATATACTACATCAAACAGGAGAGCCGACAGCTCCTCTATATTCTACATCACATATATGCTACACTATACAGGAGAGCCGACAGCTCCTCTATATACTACACCATACAAGAGAGCCAACAGCTCCTCCATATACTACACCACACAGGAGAGCCGGCAGCTCCTCCATATACTGCACCACACAGGAGAGCCGACAGCTCCTTTATATACTACACCACATAGGAGAGCAGACAGCTCCTCCATATACTACACCACACAGGAAAGCCGACTGCTCCTCTTTATACTGCACCACACAGGAGAGTCGACAGATCTTCTATATACTACACCACACAAGAGAGCCGACAGCTCCTCCATATACTTCGCCACATAGGAAAGTCGACAGCTTTTTTATATACTACACCATACAGGAGAGCCCACAGCTCTATATACTACACCATACAGGAGAGCCGACAGCTCCTCTATATACTACACCACACAGTAGAGACGACAACTCCTCTATATACTACACCACACAGGAGAGCCGACAGCTCCTCTCTATAGTACACCACATAGGTGAGCCGTCAGCTCCTCTATACACTACACCACACTGGAGATCCCAGAGCCTCTCTCTGTACTACACCACACAGGAGAGCCGACAGCTCCTCTATACACTACACCACACAGAACAGCCGACAGCTCCTTTATACACTACACCACACCAGAAAGCAGACAGCTGCTCTATATACTACACCACACAGGAGAGACCACAATTCCTCCATATACTACACCACACAGGAGAGCCAACAGCTCCTTTATATACTACACCAAACAGGAGAGCCGACAGCTCCTCTATATTCTACATCACATATATACTACACCATACAGGAGAGCCGACAGCTCCTCTATATACTACACCATATAAGAGAGCCGACAGCTCCTCCATATAGTACACCACGCAGGAGAGCCGACAGCTCCTCTTCCAGCCCCTATATGCACTACACCACACAAGAGAGCCGAGAACTCCTCCATATACTGCACCACACAGGAGAGTCGACAGATCCTCTATATACTAAACAACACAGGAGAGCCGACAGCTCCTCTATATACTACACCACACAGGAGAGCCGACAGCTCTTCTATATACTACATCACACAGGAAAGCCGACAGCTCCTTTATATACTACACCACACAGGAGAGCCGACAGCTCCCCTATATTCTACACCACACAGGGGAGCCGACAGCATCTCTATATACTACACCACACAGGAGAGCCGACAGCTCCTCTATATACTACACCACACAGGAGAGCCGACAGCTCCTCTATATACTACACCATACAGGAGAGCTGACAGCTCCTCTATATACTTCACCACACAGGAGAGGCGACAGCTCCTTTATATACTACACAACAAAGGAGAGCCAACAGCTCCCCTATATACTACACCACACAGGAGAGCCGACAGCTTCTCTATATATTACACCACACAGGAGAGCCGTCAGCTCCTCTATATACTACACCACACAGGAGAGCCGACAGCTCCTCTATATACTACACCACACAGGAGAGCGAACAGATACCCTATATATTACACCACCCAGAAAAGCCAACAGCTCCTCTATATACTACACCTCATAGGAGAGCCGACAGATCCTCTATATACTACACTACACAGGAGAGCCGACTGCTCCTCTATATACTACACTACACAGGAGAGCCGACAGCTCCTCTATATACTACACCACACAGGAGAGACGACAACTCCTCTATATACTACACCACACAGGAGAGCCGACAGCTCCTCTCTATAGTACACCACACAGGTGAACCGTCAGCTCCTCTATACACTACACCACACAGAACAGCCGACAGCTCCTTTATACACTACACCACACCAGAAAGCAGACAGCTGCTCTATATACTACACCACACAGGAGAGACCACAGTTCCTTCATATACTACACCACACAGGAGAGCCGACAGCTCCTTTATATACTACACCACATAGGAGAGCCGACAGCTCCTCTATATACTACACCATACAGGAGAGCTGACAGCTCCTCTATATACTTCACCACACAGGAGAGGCGACAGCTCCTTTATATACTACACAACAAAGGAGAGCCAACAGCTCCCCTATATACTACACCACACAGGAGAGCCGACAGCTTCTCTATATATTACACCACACAGGAGAGCCGTCAGCTCCTCTGTATACTACACCACACAGGAGAGCCGTCAGCTCCTCTATATACTATACCACACAGGAGAGCCGACTGATCCTTTATATACTACAACAGACAGGAGAGCTGACAGCTCCTCTATATACTACACCACAGAGAGAGCCCACAGCTCCTTTTTTATCCTACACCACACAGAAGAGCCAACATCTCCTCTATAGACTACACCCCACAGGGGAGCCGACAGTCCCTCTATACACTACACCACACAGGAGAGCCGACAGCTCCTTATATACTACACTAGAAAGGAGAGCCGACAGCTGCTCTATATACTACACCACACAGGAGAGCCGACAGCTCCTCTATATACTACACCACACAGGAGAGACGACAGCTCCTCTATATACTACACCACCCAGGGGAGCCGACAGCTCCTCTATATACTACACCACACAGGAGAGCCGACAGCTCCTCTATACACTACACCACACAGAAGAGCCGACAGCTCCTTTATACACTATACCACACCAGAAAGCAGACAGCTGCTCTATATACTACACCACACAGAAGAGCCGAAAGCCCCTCTATACACTACACCACACAGAAGAGCCGACAGCTCCTTTATACACTATACCACACCAGAAAGCAGACAGCTGCTCTATATACTACATCACACAGCAGAGACCACAGTTCCTCCATATACTACACCACACAGGAAAGCCGACAGCTCCTCCATATACTACATCACACAGGAGAGTCGACTGATGCTCTATATACTACACCGCACTGGAGAGCCGACAGCTCCTCTATATACTACACCACGCAAGAGAGCCGACAGCTCCTCCATATACTAGACCACACAGGAGAGCTGACAGCTCCTCTATATACTACATCACATATATACTACACCATACAGGAGAGCCGACAGCTCCTCTATATACTACACCACACAGGAAAGCCGACAGCTCCTTTATATACTACACCCAAACAGGAGAGCCGACAGCTCCCCTATATACTACACTACACAGGAGAGCCGACAGCATCTCTATATACTACACCACACACGAGAGCAGACAGCTCCTCTATATACTACACCATACAGGAGAGCCGACAGCTCCTCTATATACTACAACACACAGGAGAGCCGACAGCTCCTTTATATACTACACCACAAAGGAGAGCCAACAGCTCTCCTATACACTGCACCACACAGAAGAGCCGACAGCTCCTCTATATACTACACCACACAGGAGAGCCGACAGCTTCTCTATATACTACACCACACAGGAGAGCCGGCAGCTTCCCTATATACTACACTACACAGGAGAGCCGACAGCATCTCTATATACTACACCACACACGAGAGCCGACAGCTCCTCTATATACTACACCACACAGGAGAGCCGACAGCTCCTCTATATACTACACCACACAGGAGAGCCGACAGCTCCCCTATATACTACACCACACAGGAGAGCCGACAGCTCCCCTATATACTACACCACACAGGAGAGCCGACAGCTCCTCTATATACTACACCATACAGGAGAGCCGACAGCTCCTCTATATACTACACCACACAGGAGAGCCGACAGCTCCTTTATATACTACACCACAAAGGAGAGCCAACAGCTCCCCTATATACTATACCACACAGGAGAGCCAACAGCTTCTCTATATATTACACCACACAGGAGAGCCGACAGCTTCTCTATATACTACACCACACAGGAGAGCCGTCAGCTCCTCTATATACTACACCACACAGGAGAGCCAACAGATCCTTCATATACTACAACAGACAGGGGAGCCGACAGCTTCTCTATATACTACACCACACAGTAGAGCTGACAGCTCCTCTATATACTACACCACACAGGAAAGCCAACAGCTCCTCTATATACTACGCCACAGAGAGAGCCCACAGCTCCTTTATTTACTACACCACACAGAAGAGCCAACATCTCCTCTATAAACTACACCACACCGGGGAGCCGACAGTTCCTCTATACACTACACCACATAGGAGAGCCGACAGCTCCTCTATATACTACACCACACAGCAGAGCCGACAGCCCCTCTATATACTACAGCACACAGGAGAGCGGACAGATCCTCTATATACTACACCACACAGGAGAGCCGACAGCTCCTCTATATACTACACCACACAGGAAAGCCCACAGCTCCTTTATATACTACACCCAAACAGGAGAGCCGACAGCTCCTCTATATACTACACCACACAGGAGGACCGATAGCTCCTCTATATACTACATCACACAGTAGAGCCAACAGACCCTCTATATACTACACCACACAGGAGAGCCGACAGCTCCTCTATATACCACACTACACAGGAGAGCCGACTGCTCCTCTATATACTACAGTACACAGGAGAGCCGACATCTCCTCTATATACTACACCACACAGGAGAGCCAACAGCTCCTCAATATACTACACCACACAAGAGTGCAGACAGCATTTTTATATACTACACCACACAGGAGTGCAGACAGCATTTCTATATACTATGCCATACAGGAGAGCCAACATCTCTTCTTTAAATTAAATATGTTATATAAAAACATAGCAAAACTGTAAAGTACTATTACTTTAATGTCAATATTTTTGCTTCTGCTCAGTTTCAGATAAGTTTTGACATTTCTGCTGCCTGTGAGGTGATGTCCTCCAGTGACGATGATGTGACCTGTATATGTAAAGGGAAAAGGACCACTAAGCATTTTCTAATCAAATGCAACACAATAGGTGAGAATTCTGTTATTTTTTTACCATTAAGATTCTTTTTGCACTTTTAATTTTTTTATGTCATGGATATTTCTGATTCATTCAGCTGGTCACTTCTGTCATTAAAGGTGATGCGAAGATTATAGTATCTGCATACACAAAAACTATTTCTGACAAATGTGGTGGGCCCGATGATGTTTCTGTGTCACGTCGTCAAGACACCGTTAAAATGATCTTTATTGTAGAGGTAAGGGCTGTGTGTTCTGTTTCAACTACAGGCCCTGATTGTTACTTTTGCGTTTTATTTTTCCAGAAATTAATTGTGCGTGTGAATACATTATATGTTTTAAGATATCTTAGAACGGCTTTCCGGAACCTGTAGTTCTCCTTTCTCTGCCTAGTAGGTTTCTTAAAATATTAAGAAACCTCCTCAATCTCTAAAAATTGTACCTAGTGTAAATCAATAACTGAAAAACAAGGAGGAAAGTAACATAGTATGCTTGGCTGAAACAAGACAAGCGTCCATCCAGTTCAGCCCGTTTGCACCTCCCTCCCACTTGTTGATCCACAGAAAGGCACAAAATCCAAGTGTACAGAAGCCAATTTACCCTCAATCTGGGGGAAAAAATTCCTTCCTGACTCCATAATGGCCGTCAGAGTAATCCATGGATCATCTTTTTAGATTAACAACCCTTCTTGTTATTTAATTTCTATATGCTGAAATATCATAGCGCTCTAACAAGTCATCTAGTCCCCTTTTAAACTCCTCTTTCGATTCTGCCATCACCCCTTCCTCAGGCAGAGAGTTCCACAGTCTCACTGCTCTTACAATAAGGAACCCCCTTCTGTGTTGGTGATGAAACCTTCTTTCTTCTAGACGTAGCGGATGCCCTCTTGTTACCGTCATAGTCCTGGGTATAAACAGATCCTGGGACAGATCCTTGTATGTAGCTGCAGCTTCTCATGCAATGTTTCATGAGTGATGGACAGGGAAGATGGAGCACCAGACATAACACCCCACCCTTCAATATCTCTACATTCAATCTGTAAATGGAAACATAAATAGTCCTGCTGACACAGATGTTTGACTTATTAAAGGAGAAAGTCTTGGAGGGGTTCTCCAGGACTTTTACTATTGATAACATATCCTCAGGTTAGGACATCAATAGTTGATTGGCTGGGGTCCACTACTTGGGAAAGCCGCTGATCAGCAGATCGCCAGGCCCACTGTCAGTGCAGACAGCATAGGAAGTAGATAGTGCTGTCATTACTGCAGCAGCCTGGTTGGGTACTACAGGCACAGCTCCCATTCAGTTCAATGCCAACTGTGTTTGCAGTACCAAACCAACTTCCTATGATATGGAAAGCACTATCTGCTTCCAGCACTGTCCGCGCTAACATCGGGTCTGGTAATCAGATGATAGGCAGCAATCCTGAGTGGCAGACCCTGCTAATCAACTATTGATGACCTATACTGAGAATAGGTCAACAATAGTAAAAGTCCTGGAGAACCCCTTTAATGCACTCTTATGAGCTGTGTAATGCTGTCAGCTGGACATGGTCTGGCCTGGTTTTTAGTCTTCGTAGAGAGCAAATAGACCTTAAAAAACATATATATTCACATCTTAGTGTATGGCCAAGGTTTCCAAGGTGTTATAATGGAATTGAGTTTAAAGAATGGCTTTGGGGATTTGCTTGTATTCATCCACCAGAGCAATAGTTACTTTATACACTGAGCCTCATATAAGCTCAGTGTTGATAAGACTGATGTTGATATGCCTTATGGGGTAATATTCCTCTGATGTAATCTAATAATGAAGCACTCCCCACCACCCACAATGACAATGGGAATCGCTCACGGTCATCTTGGTTTTGAGTGCTAATGCTCCCTCGGGAAACCTCAATCCATAAAACTTTTTGAAAGTTTCTTCTACACTCATTTTGAACTTGTCGTGTTCTTTGACTACTGCTTCCTAAAGAACTGATGCTGTTGCTTCTACACACCAACACTTCACAATAACAGCACATATTGTTGACCAGTAAGCTCTAGAGTTCCTTTTAAACTAGGTATGAAGATGATTTTTAGGACGTTTAGCATTTATTTTAATTCATACTTAAGTATACTTTTCCATTCTTTAACAAGTCTGATGGAATGCCAAGACAAGACACCACCAGTTGGCTGATTCTAGTGACAAGTAAGAACATAAATATGGGTAATATGAGTTTTGCTGAGATTTTCAAGAATGTGTAAAGGGGATATAAGACATACTAGCTTATATACCCGGTGTTGCCTGATAGTCTTGCTGCCCTTGATTCACTCTCTCTGTATTTCTCTTTTTGAATTCAAGGTTGATTCTGTTCTAAGGTCTCTGCGTTTTCCTATGGAAACAGCCTCACATCCCTTTATCCCCGCCGCGGCTGTCACAGCCACGGCAGAAGATCGCAATATTCTCCCACTGTCTTCAATGGGGCCGCCGCCGGCCCCATTGAATACATTGGGCGATATCGAAAAAAAGGAAGGACATGCTGCGATTTTGTTTTTCCTGCATAGCATCGCAACGCAGTGCCATGCAAAAACATTACAAATGTGAATGAACCTATTCAAAAGAATGGGTTTCATATGTGTGCGAGATTTATGTGTCACACGACGCACAAATCCCACACGATTTTCTCGCCAGTCTGAAGGCGCCCTTACAAGATCACATGTCATCTTCCATTTACCAAGACTGCCAGGCTAGGTTTTAAATATCCAACAAAGTTTTTTGGTTTTTTTTAGATCAAAATGGCCATTTTATTTCTCTTTGTTTAATCCACAAGTTCATTAAAGGGGTTCCCCAGGACTTTTACTACTGATGACTTATCCTAAGGATAGGTCATTAATAGTTGATCATGGGGGCTCTGACCACTCAAGATCCCCACCGATAAGCTGATTCCTGGGTGTGTTGTCAGTATCGACAGCGCTGGAAGCAGATAGCGCTGTCAACATTGCAGCGGCCTATTTTGGAACCGCAGGCACAGTGCATTGCATTCAATAGGAACTGTGCCTCCAGCGCCAAACTGGTCCACTTCAATACGGACAGCATCATCTACTTCCAGCACTGAAAGTGGGTCTGAAAATCAGCTGATTGGTGGGGATCCCAAGCGGCGGACCCCTATCCTGATGAAACGTCGTTAATTGTAAAAGTACTTGAGAACCTCTTAAACCCCTCTGCACCCTATAATGTACATGTACGTCATGGGAAGCCAGAGGTTAACATGAAATGCCATATGTGACTGACTACGACTGACAGACAGCTTCCCACTGAAACAGCAGGAATCAGTGAGAACACCTTACATGCTGTAATCAGTCTTCATCACGGTATGCAGGATGTTAATAGAGGGAGGACACTCCATCTGCAATGTCATCGGCCCTAATACGCTGCAGTACAGAAATACTTACCTGAGCGATCATGAGATCGCAAGATCAAGTCCCCCGCACGGACATAGATTTAAAAAAAAAAAGATAATAAAAGCCATAAAAAAGTTTTAAAAAAAACTTTTTGTGCACTTTTCTCTATTGTGTTTTAATAAATTAAAAAAAAACACATTTGGCATTGTTGCATCTAAAATGACTGGCACAATAAGCTGAACACAATTTTTATACCACACGGCAAACGTTACGTTTTTATTACGCCTTTCAAATAAGCCAATAAAAGTGATCAAAAAAGTCATATCTACACCTGCCAAAAGCTACTGATATAAACTAGTACCTTGTCACACAAGAAAGAAGCCCTCACAGAGCTGCATGGAAAAAATAAAAAACTTCTCGGACTTTCAATGCGGCAATGCAAAAGAAAGTAGAAAAAGCTATTGCTTCATTTATCCCGCATGTTGACTGTAAAAAAAGTGATGGGTTTTAAAAATTAGAGATAAAAATACCACAAAATCTTCACGTCCTTGGGTCCAAAATAGGTTGCGTTGGGTATCCTCATCTTAGAATGTTACGTCATATGCTAGGATAGACCATAAAATTATGATCACTGACGGGCGAACCTCTTCGACCCTCACCAATATCAAAAACTAAGGGACTGAGGTATTTTTACAGAGTGTCCAACAAAGTTCTATTTATTTGAAGGAGACGTGACCCTCTAATTTTGAGAACTGTAGGAGTCCTAGCAGCCGGACCCCAATCCCTCAGGGAGGTATGGCATACCCTAGCAAAAACAATTTGATAACAATGTTTTTTTCTTAAAGATTCAAGTGTTGAAAGAACACAATCCTATTCCATTCCGCCTGACATCGTGGACGGTAGTGGTGTAAAGATATTCCAAATTATAGGTGAGTTCATTTTCACAGTTTTCCTCATTTGTTTCCATCTTTGGAGAATATGATAAAAATGCAGTTTTTTCTTTTAATAACTTTTCTGCTGTTACTTGTATATCACTAATATGCTCCAGACTTACAATTTAACTTCCTCATCTCAAGAGTTTGATGCCATTTCTGGTCTGGAGTGTCACCTCAGATTCAGAACACCCGTCCGCAGTGCGAACTACCAGATCACCCTTCTGCCCATATTCCCTATTGCCCATGGGGGGTTTCTGGTCTATAAAGTAAATGGGGATGAGCTTCAATGGCAGATGCAACCTAAAGATAAGAGTGGTGTTGTCTGTTTTTAGATCCTAAAAGGGCTGGTGATTCAGCGCTATGGGGACAATTATTGTACCTGGCATACATATATATATATATCCATATACCTATCCATAGAGATAAAGAGTGGTCTTTTTCTGCAGTATGTGCGCAGTTCTCATGCAGTCACTGGTGCAGAATAAATGTGCAAGTGAACAAAGGTTATCCCGGTAATATTGTTTTTTTTTTTCTTCAAATGCGTCTTCCTTTATCTAAACTCCATTCTTAGGGCGCCTACCCACTTGCGTTGCAGATTTTCGCGCATGAAAAACGCGGCGTTTTCCGCGCGTTTTTCACTGTTTTTTTTGCGCGTTTTTCACTGCGTTTTTTGCAGCCCTCCATTGACAATCATGGGTGCATTAAGAGAAAAATAAGGAGACATATGCAACTGACAGTTCCTATGTGAAAAAACCCCACGAAACGGACAAAAAAAAAACAGATGGACAAGAACACATTCTATACTAATTGCTCTTGAGAAAAAACGCAAAACATCACAGGAAAAAAAATCGCAAGTGGGTAGGCACCCTTATGCTGAAGTTTCAGGTTTGACTATACTTAAAGGGATAGCCCCAAACAACATTTATCACCTATCCATGTTCACTGTTTGAATAGAGTGATAGTCGCACATGCACCCTACTGCTCAATGCAAAGTCTACAGGACTATTTGAGACAGCCAAGTACAGCATTTGGCTTTCTTCATAAGTCCCATGGATTTAAGAGTAGCAGCAAGAATGCACCCGAAGGGTTAAACAAGCCAGTAATTGACTCAATTAATTCCCTTTTGTCAAAAAATACCTGCCCTCCAACCGTGTTATGTGACCATCAGAGAGCAAATATCTTTCCTGATTGATAAGGTGGGATGATAACATGAATAAAAGCCCATGTTAATCCTCCCCTAGATTTTCCTCCTCTTCCTGCATACTGTCAGCACATCATCACTGGCCCAGCTTCGCTCTTAACATGGGGTGAAGAGAGCTGCAAACATATGCAGCTGCCTCCCACTCAAGTTAAATGGCAGCTTGAGCTGTGATCCTGGACTAGTTTTAAAGGGGTTGTCCCATTTCTGGCTGTTTTGCTGTAGGAAGCAGACAGCTCTGTACGTTGTAGAGTGGTCCGGGTTGGTACTGCAATTTTAAGATCTGGAAATACTGGGGGGGAAAAACCAAACACATTTGTTTCAGTGGTCCCTGGTCCAAGTCAGGAGACCTGAGCCCATATCCCTAATCCCAGAAGAAGCTATGTTGGTCACATGCCATTCATTGTGTAAATGGCTGCTCAGCCAATCACAGACTTCAGTGGTCACGTTTTTTTTTATAGCAGAATCACAGTTGAAGGGCTTATTTACACGAGAGTATATTGGTTGGATTTTTACGCCTGGCTGATATACGCTTCCCTCTAAGCAGTTCCTCCCTTCCCTCCCCCTCTCTGCTTCTCTCCTCTAGTCCGGCGTTTGCGATGGGAGGAGGTGGGACGGGGGCGTAACTAAGCTCCGCTCTGTCCCGCCCTCTCCCATTGCTTGCTATGGACAAGGGGCGGAGAGGG
Organism: Eleutherodactylus coqui; assembly: GCF_035609145.1. NCBI lineage: Eukaryota > Metazoa > Chordata > Amphibia > Anura > Eleutherodactylidae > Eleutherodactylus > Eleutherodactylus coqui. The sequence continues at coordinate 267,968,290 of NC_089840.1, read as the reverse complement.
GCGGGAGCTTAGCTCCGCCACTGTCCCACCTACACCCATTGCAAACTGAGGGGAGGAGAGAGACAGAGAGACGGTGAGTGGGAGAAAAGGGGGGGACTGCTCAGATTGAAGCGTATATCGGCCGGCCGTAACAACGCTCGTGTAAATAAGCCTGAATTCTATGATTGACTAAGTGTGTCCTTACCATGAGTTGTACATACTGCTGGTAAATGTTCATGCTCGAGGGGGGGGGGGGCATTCAAATGTTGCTATAGGGCCCAAACATTTCTGGTTACACGGGATCTCGAGAGCTGTGTTGGAAGAGGGACCACTGCAGCAAGTGAGTATGGCTTATTTCTTTATTTTTACAACTTTCGCGGTCCCTAATATATTTCTTTTTAGTCCCCAAAAAGCTGCTTTAAGGACTGTTTTTACCAACAATGCTGTTGATGCAGGCTTGGTTAAACTGCGATCAGCTGCTGAACGTGGTTTAAAGGTCTCCCACTTCCAGCTGTTTTGCTGCAGGAAGTGGACAGCTCCATATGTTTCTCAGTGGCTTAGGTTGGTACTGCAGGCTAAGGCCCATTTGCTTTAATAGGACTCAACCTACAGTATCAACCAGGGCCATTGCGCAGTGTACAGAGAGGTATGTAACTAAAACAAAAAAACAAACAAACTCACTTGTTTTAATCGTCCCTGATCCAGCACAAGAAACCCGATCCCCGCCTCTCCGATCCTAAAGAAGCTTCGTTGGTCATTTGTCATTAATAAACACCATTAAGAACACAGAAAAATAGGTTTGTGAAAGAGGGTCTTGAAGGGGCTTTCCAGAACTAAAATACAGATGATCTATTCTCAGGATAGAGTTAAATAAAAAAAAAGTCTTTTTGGACTACTCTCAGGATAGGTCATCCATATCCAATTTTTGGGGTCTAGCAATCGGAACCCCTGCCAGTGAGTTGTTTGAAGAGGCTGTGGCATCGAGTTGCCTCTATTCAGGCCAATGAGGTCACGTTCTTTCATCACTCGGCCATTCAAGTGAAAGGGATTGAGCTGCTATACTAGGTGCCGTCATTATGAAATGTACGGTGCTGTGCCTGGTATGCAGTGAAGAGTCCCAGAAAGAAAGTATTATATATGTATTTGGGGGAAATTATGTTTTGGACAAATTTTAATCGAAGGCAAGAGAATCCCTAAAGGGAATATCTCATCCTTAAGATTTAATTTAGAACAGTCACATTAAAAACGACAAAATCCCAAATGAAATAAGCCATAATTTTTCAGTGATACTTCCCCTTTAATTCGTGATGAAGTATACTGAGAATGATTTCTCTACTAAGCAATGTGCTTTTCTTTTTAATATGTGCAGTGGGCATTTATGGATTCAACGGTCCTAATTTTGTGAATGTGCTGACGCAACCAGACGGCTGCTGTGAACAGAAGATGGCAAAACTGTGTCCCATTCTAGATTTCCTAGACTATCGTGGGTTTGGGGGACTTCCAATTCCTGATGAAGTTCATAAAAAAGCAGTAGATGAGCTCATTGCTGGTAAGTGCCTCCAAGATGTTCTTCCACGGATGTCTCCATTATTATCATTTGCAAGGAATGAATAGCACAAGAACTATATGGATTTAGTCATAGATGTCTATACAGTTATATATGATGTCTGCGGTCCCATACAGACGAGATCATTGGACAAGCTCATCAAAATCTGCAGGTTTGGCTGACTTTGAGTTCACATCTAAGCAGGATTCAGGGCTGATGCAGACTGGCTTAGAGCCTGTACACCGCTGTGTGCAGCCTTATGGCCTCTTTCATACAGTGCTGTGCAGCCACCACACGCCACTTTGCAGGCTTCATTAGACTGCCCATGTACCTCTTTCCATATGGAGTCCAATGGAACCTAGTATTTTTTTTTCTATTAGATTCCAGATGAAACTTCCATATAACTCAGAAATCAGAGTATTGGACCTGTATTGAAGCCCTCTTAAGCCTTCATAGAAAATGAAGCCATACTATGAACATGTAGGCATCAGCCCCGTTGAGTGTATACCAACAGTAGAAGTAGAATTGTACCCTTGCGACAAGTAAAAGATTTCTCGGTAAATGTTGGAAGAAAGCTGACGATTTGATATTGACTTTAAATGGTTTTTCTCTGGAGATAGCAGAGTCTACTATATCTACTAGTCCCACTGAAGTGAATGGAACAGTGGTGCACATGCATGGTCACCAGTTGCCATTCAGTTCGGGACTGAGCCTAGGCAAGCGTGTCTGAGTAACAGGTAAAACCCGTAGTGAGGCGACCCCTTTAAAGAGAACCTATCATCACGTTAAACTATATTATGGGGCTCAAACGTGAGGAAACGTCAAGTCCGGAGGGCAGTCTTTGATACTCACCGGTTGCTCCGTTCCTGCACTTTGTCACACAGTGTGACTCTTTTCAGTTTGCGATGTCCCATTCATCATATTGGAGAGTGAACACACACAGCCGGCTGAAAAAGGTCACACTGTATGTGCGTGGCAACTTTGCAGGGACACAGCGATGAAACGGGGCAGCCATTGAGTATCCAACAACACTCCCTGGACTCTCCGTTTGCTCATGGTTGAGCCCAATGACATAGTTTATCATGCTCAAACATGTTGACCAGTTCCCTTCAAGCTTTGCCATGTCAATGTTCCCTCCCTCCAACACTAACATAAATGGGGTTCATCCATGAAAAATATTTGTCATCCATCTGCAAAGCTGATAAATGTACGATCGCTTTAACGCTCTTTGAGCACTACAACTGAGGTCCCGAGCCTTCATTCCTTCTCGCTCCAAAAATACTGTAAAGAGGAGATTCAGTGGATCTGTGGTCATGCATGTGCGCAGCTCCTCCATTCATTGTCTACGAAGACAACCATAACAGCCATGCTGTAGTTCTGTTGTCCTTGGCAGCCCAATAGACATTGAATGGAGCGGCAAAGTGCATGCATGACCACTGCTTTACTCAAACTCCTCCTGCCTGTCCATGGATGTTGCAGTATCTTGCGGCGGATCTCCGCCGCGGGAGCCACCGCCCGGGAGCAGGAGCCGGCAGATGGTTCTCCGCTGTCAGCCTATCTGACAGATAGGCTGACAGCGACGAATGCAGCTATTTGCCGGCCGTGAGCGGAGAATCACAATGATTCTCCGCTCGTGGACAGGGGGGAAGAGCTCTGCATAGCAACACTATGGAGACCTTTCACTGTGTTCCCCGCGGCGGGGAACGCAATGAAAACCCGCTCGTGGACAGCAGCCACTAGTGGGGGTCTTTCCTTTCCCTTTACTGCGGTCTTGCAGTGAAGGGAAAGGGAAGACCCCTACTAGTGAACAAAGGGGTCCCAGTCGTGGGGAACCCAGCAATCATACAATCAACAATAAAGACAATGACATCAGCAATCATTTCTTAGTGAACACCAGTTGTTAAATGAAATTGAAGCTATGTTTTAATCAGTCTTTTTTTATTTGTAGGCTATCAACGTCTACTTGGGTGCAGAGGGTCGGACGGGCAGTTTTCTGTCTTTTCTAGGTCATTCGTGCCGAATCTTTGGTAAGAGCAGAGTCATACATTTAGCGTAATGTCAGTGGGCTGCATCAAAAGGGTCAGGACTTCATTGATGATACATTGTGAAGACCAAGGCAATCAGTTTGGAAACAGAAATCTGGTTGTTATTGCAGGACCTACTTTTTATCCACATTAGGCCAGTTACATATGAGTGCATTATGCACCCGTAATACGGACGAGTCTCCTGGCCCGACCATAGGTCTACTGACCTAAATCTAAATATCATAGAGATCTATAGTACTCTGAGTTCAGCTTAGTAGATGCATAGTGCTCCCGGGACAATTGCCCGTAAGATGCTTGTGTGGAGCTGGTTGAAATGAGGCTCTTAGGTACATAAATAGGAGTTTTTGGGAAAATAAATAGCAGCGTTGTCTTTGTTTCAGGTTGCATGTAAATATGCTGCATGTGTTTGCGAGGATGGAAGAACATATTTATGTGGATAAGAACTTACCACCAGCGATGCTGGCACAACTGGCGCCACATCAAAATTTGTCAACGGGCTGTATGACTCCAGTTGGGTCATCATTTAACTATCAGGTAAGGTTCTGCAGACTTCACACAGTGTGGAACATATTACTAGCTCTGGTTACGCATAAGGTGTCCCAGATAGGTGCTTACTGTATGTATGAACTTAAACACTTCTATTATGTGATTATCTATTATATTGCATGTAATTAAATAATCTAAATTTCCTTAAAGCGTCCACCCGGTTTTGGGACAAAACTTTGTCCTGGAACAGAAGGAGGAGGGTGGAATATCACCAGAAGTTGTTTTTCTCTGCCACTCTTCCGATTCGCCAGTTCCAGACCCAGTTTTCATCCATCCAGGATGGTTGCAGCAGTTTTCTAGCTACCTAAGGCTGCCTGTCCACGAGCCTAATTGCATTGCGTTATCTGCAGCGATAATCGGGCCGCGGATAACTCAGTGCAAGCTTTCCATAGTGTTGCTATGGAAGAAGCAGCCCTGCTGTCCACGAGCAAAGCATCATAGCGATTCTTCGCTCGCGGAACTCAAATTGTGGCATGCCGCGATTTGCCGTGATTCTCCATGGTGAGCCTTTCAGTTCTCCCCTGCTTCCGGGCGGCGGGTCCCATGGCGGCGATCTGCCGTGGGATATCACTACGCCCATGGACAGGCAGCCTAATGCACACGCTCTGATTATTAGCTAGTGCTGATCACGTGAACAGCTCTGGCCAATCAGAGAGCAGGTACAGTGCATTGGTAGTCTAACATTACCAATACACTGTGGGGTTTAGGTAGTCTGAAGATTATGTGGGCCATATTGGATGGCTGAAAATGGGACCTGGAACTAATAGATCAGAGGGAGGGCAGAGAACTACAATTGCAGGTAAACCTCTCCTTTGCTCCGAGACAGAATTTTGTTCCGAAACTTGAGGGTCGCATTAAAGAAATGGTGCGCTGTTTTCTTTTAAAATCAGCACCACGTCTGTATATGGGTTGTGTCTGGTGTTCAGGCTCTGCTCAGGGGTGTAACTATAAGGGGTGCAGAGGATGCAATTGCACCCAGGCCCAGAGGCCTTAGGGGGCCCATCAGGCCTCTCTTCTCCATATAGGGAGCCCAGTACTATGAATTAAGTTTTGTAGTTGGGGCCCCTTTATAGATTTTCTACCGGGGCCCAGAAGTTTCAAGTTATGCTTCTGGCTTCACTCCATTAAAGTAAATGTGGCTAAACTGCCGTATCACTGTGGACAGGTGTAGTTCCTTTTTAGGAAGAAAGCAGCCATATTTTTCAACATTCCTGTTCAAGGAAATGTAAAAACTCAGACTACATGGGCTGACGGACTGTGTGCTAGGCCATCAATATGGCGACCTGAGGGTGTTACTACCTAGTGCTGAAAATCAGTTTACTAGGAACCAATTTATAATCCTGAAACCAACACTTGATCAGGAAGTGGGTCAAGGACCCCTCAATCTCCCTAGAACAAACAGAGCTCTTTGGGCTAGGTCACAAGGGTGAGCATAAGGGGTGTAACTAGAAATGTTTGGCCCTATAGCAACATTTGAATGCCCCCCCCCCCCCCACCTCGAGCATGAACATTTACCAGCAGTATGTACAACTCATGGTAAGGACACACTTCCTGCCGAATCATGATTAAAAGAGGTAAGTTCTGTGATAGTTCTGGTGGGCATGTGAGAATCAGCTATTGTTTGTAAAGTTATTAGGGTCCAAAGTTAAAATAGTTGCCCCTTTTTTGATTTTGTTATAGGAACCCTACCTTCTTAGTGTACTACCTTGGCCCTTTTAAAGGGATTTTCCAAGTAACCCTAATTTTGCTGGGTGATGGGGGTTGAGATGGGAGGGGGTGGACACCTTCAATATAAAAAAATAAGAAAAAAGCCTGCCACTTCACGCTGCCTCCCCACCGCTGCTCACATCTGCTCTGGTCTTCTGCTTTCAAGCGCTGCAGCAGTCATGTAAGTTGTTTATGACCGCTGCAGCCAATGGGACACCAAACAGGGACTTTACTGATGACGTCATGTAAACCGACCGGGGGCTTCTGCATTAGAAACCCAAGTGACAGGTTTACAGGATGTCACTAGGACTTCTATTCTGGCCAGGTGATCTCACCTGTCAGATGCCGTGGTGATGGAACACTGAAGCGGTGGCCTGGCACCATGATGAGTACATTGAATTGATATAGTTTTGGCATTGGGAGCCCAAAACTATATAAAATCAATAACTCAGAAAGTCCATTTAAGAGCCCTATTATGAAACTTACATTTTTATTCATGCTAGGAGTAAAGAAGAAATTGAGATCTGCTACAATATGTGGATATTTGGTGGTTTGCTTAATGTTACAATAATATTTTTCTTCTCACAGTTTAAAAATGTGGAGGTCGCCTTTACGGCCTTTGTGATCACGAAGTTATTAGGAGCTAAGCTAAGAAACGAAAGTGTGAGTAAACACAACAATATGTGTAACGAATATATTAGAAGTGTTCTTTAAATTTTTCTCAGTTTTTGAGTTTTTAATTTTTTTTTTTTAATTGTAAAATTTAATGGGATGAGGACTGCAGCTTACGATCATCTATACCATCTATAACAGGGGTCCCCAACTCCAGTCCTCAGGGACCACCAACAGGTCATGTTTTTAGGATATCCTATAGTAAGAACACCTGTGGCAATGTCTGAGGCACTGACCATAATTACATCACCTGTGCAACACTGAGGAAATCCTGAAAACATGACCTGTTGGCGGTCCCTGAGGACTGGAGTTGGGGAACACTGACTATACTATATCTGATTTTGTTATTTTCTTCTCACATTTTAACAACCATCTCTCCAGTTACATTCTGCTGATCACAGTAGGATGATAAAGTACTTCCTGATGATAGTTTGAGAACAAACGTTGCACCCACTTGATCACCGAAGGATTCTGACAGCTCTAGAAATCATGGACCAGATGCAGAATAGTTTTTTTCTAAGGGAGATTGCTATGAATGAAGCTCATCAAATATAGTAGCAGACATAGCATAAGAAAATGATACCAATTTGCTAATCCAGTAGCAAAACGTTTAACAGGGAGCAAGCTTGTGGGGACACCCTGCTGGAATGAGGCGTAGGTCGTTGGGTGTCCTTCACTGGATCCTTACCTTTCTCTTGCTCATCGAGTGGCCTGGTAGAACATCTAGTAGTATACTAGTACTTGGGAGCCCCAGTGATAGGCCCACTCCCGTTGAGATTTTCCATAGGTGCAAAAAAAATTGCAGTTGCAGACCACAGGGCAGTGATGGGCAAACGTTTGAGCTCGGTGTGCCAAAATTCGCCAAAAAACCAAGCATAACTCGGGTGGTGTGTCACTTCAAGAAAAAAATCCATAAATTCGCAATATTTATAGTTTAAATAACAAACAAAATATAATTGTAATGTATAACTGTATTTAGTAAACCTAAAACACCCATAGCACAGGCCCTCACCTCTCCCAGCCTCCCCCTCACTCATCTTAGTAATGATGACCCCCAGCAGTGACAGTGTCCCCCACAGCAGCCCCCAGTGGTGACAGCGCCCCCCAGCAGCGACAGCGGACCCCCCAGCAGCGACAGTGGACCCCCCCAGCAGCGAAAGTGGCCCCCACAACGGACCCCCCCAGCAGCGACAGTGGCCACCACAGCGGACCCCCCAGCAGCGACAGTGGCCCACACAGCGGACCCCCCCCCAGCAGCGACAGCGGACCCCCCAGCAGTGACAGTGGCCCCCCACAGCGGCTCCCCCAGCAGCGACAGCGGACCCCCCAGCAGCGACAGTGGCTCCCACAGCGGAACCCCCAGCAGCGACAGTGGTCCCCACAGTGGACCCCGACAGCGGACCTCCCCAGCAGCGACAGCGGACCCCCCAGCAGTGACAGTGGCCCCCCACAGCGGCTCCCACAGAAGCGACAGCAGACCCCCCCAGCAGCGATAGCGGACCCCCACAGCAGCGACAGTGGCCCCCACAGCGGACCCCCCAGCAGCCACAGTGGCCCCCACAGCATAGCCCGACAGCGGACCCCCCAGCAGCGACAGTGGCCCCCCACAGCGGCTCCCCCAGCAGCGACAGCGGACCCCCCCCAGCAGCGACAGCGGACCCCCCAGCAGCGACAGTGGCCCCCACAGCGGACCCCCCAGCAGCGACAGTGGCCCCCACAGCGGACCCCTACAGCGGACCCCCCAGCAGCGACAGCGGCCCCCATAGTGACCCCTCAGCAGCGACAGTGGCCCCCCACAGCAGACCCCCCCAGCAGCGACAGTGGCCCCCGAGACCCGCGTACTCACCCTATCTACGTCCTGAAAGCTCCGCTCCTCTGCTGGCCTCTGCACCCTCCAGCAGTGATGATCTCCGGCGCACACTGTGACGTCAGTGTGTTGCAGGACGCCTTCTCCCCCTGCGGAACCAACAGGTAGGAGACGTCGGGGGACGGGGTAGGAGGATCCTGGCTGCACACTGACATCACAGTGTGCGCTGGGATCAGCGCTGGTTAGTGAATACCAGCAGGGGAGCCGCGGCGGCCCCTGCTGGTATTCACCAACGGGGTGAACGGCCGACAGCGGCCGCGTGTCAGCGACTATGGCCACGCGTGTCATTGCTGACATGCATGTCATAGGTTCGCCATCACGGCCATAGGGTATTGCCTGTTCGGTGTGGAGTAACATTCAGATCCACATCATATACTGCAGTTATAGTGGCATTATTCTTAGCAACAGTTAAGCAGAAATCACAATAGATATGGCTCGTCTGAATCCTGAAAGGTAGGACCTTGTTCTCTGGAACCCCAAGAAGATTCACCCATTACCTACTTTGGTACACGGCTGTAGCCATCAGCAGCAGAGCTGGCAGTTCTTTGCAACCTTCTACACAAAGGGGTCAGTCAGAAGAAGCAGAAGTAGGGTAGAGTGCCTTTCAATTTTTGGGGCTCAGATTAGGGTTTCAGGCAAAAATTCAGCATATTTGACTAATCAGCTGCTTGTTAGGTGTTTCCCGCCCAGTACACTGGCTGACCATATGTCATAATGGCATAGCTAAATATGATAGGAAAAGATAAGAGGGATTTAGGCTTTGGAGCAACCTCTTGTTGGATATTGTATATCGATGGAATTAAATCAATAAATTAAATCTGCACTTTATTAGGAACCAGCAAGGAACACGTTTCGGGATATGCAGACCCCTTCATCAGGCAATTGGATTACTGTTGTGCAGAAAATGCAAACTCCTCAGAGTCCCGTTAGTGTGAAAAAATAAAACCATTAGTGGCAAGTGGTGGCCTCTGACTTACGCTCCCAGCCATCCTCTATGACACTGCTAGCCACCAATGGTTTTGTACAACTTTCAGGTTGTTTTCTCACATTTTCTGGTTCGATATCCAATAACAGGTTACGTCAAAGTCTATACACCTCTCACCCTTTCTACACAAAGGGTCAGAGCTCACTCAGGTGCGTCCTCTCGCCTCTCTAGCTCTTGCACTGTGCCACCACAAGATGGCACCACTCCTTCCTTTGAGCCATCCACAGTTACTTAATTTAAAGAAACTTGACCCATTACCCCCTGCAAGCAGTAGAAGTAGAAAAATAAAGAGTCAGGAGTAACTCTGTTCTACACCACTTCCCTCATTCTACTGAAAAGTACTAGCTGGGCAGCGCAGTGGCCGGGACCGAAAGGCAGTCATAGTTTTTACTCCAATACCAGCCCAGTTTGAGTGGATCCTCAGAAATATTCTCATCTCGCAAAGTAAAAATGCTAGATTTCTCTCTTCTGTCCTAAAGTCCAGGGACCTAGACAACAGTCCCCTTTTTTTACCGGATTGAGTCTCTATGAATTTATCGATTGTCACCTCCCCAGTTGGATGCAACTTCTGTTGTTTTCCATTGTATGGTATGGGTTGAGGAGAAATACTCATGGTTAGCGTTCACCTTCAATGTTAACTAGCTGCAAAATTTCACTACATACCACATCCGGATTATCAGGTTGGATCTCATATCATATCCTATATTTCTTATAGGAACCATTATTAAAAGGTGCTAGAAGGTGTCTACAAGCTGTTGATATAAAGTCTGCGGAGACATTTACACTTGCTCTCGTGTGCAATGCTGCAGCAATGGCTGATCTAGGAAATATTTCCAACAGAGCATTTACCGAACTGAAAGGACGGGCCATTAAGAAAGGTATTGTAAACCTATGTCATTATTTTTCTTTCTTTCTGTGGCCCTATATTAACACCCACAAGTGATATACACCATGACGTCAGCCAGGTATTGTATCATTCCTCTATTACCACTGCAAATATAGGAATACATTAACAACTAAGTGTTACCATTTCTCTTCTCAATAGTATTGATTCCTACCATTCTGACGCTGTCAGCACTCTTTCGACAGTAACTGTATAACAACAAACCCCATTGACAAGAAAATTGCTCACACCTAGTTGTCAATTATACAGTTCCAGGAGGGATAATATAAGAGTGGCACAATGCAGAGTTCTAAGAAAAGAAGCTCCAGAATGTTCAATGTAGTCAATGGCAGAGTCAGCCTTAGCCGGGCTCATACAAGCAGGTTGGATTCCGCATGGGGGAGGCCTGCAGCAGATTCTGGCTGTAAGCCCGGCAGGTGGCTCTACGTACCTCCAATATCTGTACTGCGGATAACTGCGGAGGCTTGCTGGCGGTCATGTGCAGTACAGTTTTTTTTTTAGTGTTTGTATATCCCGTGCCATCGCTTAGGTTGGGGGCCATAGCCGCTTTGGTGGCATTAAACCAAGCTTTCACGTAAATATTAATAATAAACAAACAATTTTGGTCTATTCCATTCTTTTCCACATCATTCATAGGAAACTAATCCCTAAAAATATACATTTTTTGGAATAAATGATTTTGGCCATCTACCTAGCATGATGAATGGCACCAGGTACCCTGAAAGAAATTTCTTCAGTAATACATCCCCCAAAAAATTAAACCTAATTCGAGAAATTCTTTATAGTCATCCCTGGGCTGCTGCTGTTTTAGCTTGAAATTAGAGATGAGCGAGCACTCTTGTTTAAGGCTGATGCTCGAGAGAGCGTCAGTCTTTTCGAGTAACCGCTTACTCGTCCAAGCACCATGCGTGGGGGGGAGCGTCGCGAGGCGTCGGGGGAGAGAGAGATCTCTCACTCTCCCCCCGCTCCCTCCCGCCAACCCCCGCATGGTGCTTGGACGAGTAAGCGGTTACTCGAAAAGACCGACGCTCTCTCGAGCATCAGCCTTAAACAAGCGTGCTCGCTCATCTCTACTTGAAATCTCTTCAGGATCATTTGTTTTTAGTATATCTATCCTCAATACCACTTTTGTACTTTCTTTTGTCTATCTTAGACCACGTAGCTTGAAACTTTTTAAAAATATCTGGCTGAGGGCCGGTGGTAGAGCCAATTTTGCAATCGAACACTGCCTTTAACGAGGCTTCTAAAATGTGCTGACGACATGCCAGGTATAGAAGATTTCTCCCAAACATTTGTTGTAACAGAACACACGTTCCTCTGATACAACCTGCGTTTACAGCAGTGGTATCCAAACACATCGCCTCGATTTTTCCAACTGCCTCCCACTCTTCTACTTCAGAGGATACAGCTTTTGCTTTAGTGATCCCCATACTATTTTCCAGCTGAGGTACTCCTATCAATCGATCTTCTTTCCCACAGCTAATGAGAATGGCTAGCTTCTCTACACTTTCTCTATTCAAAATATCTGGAAGCAATTTCCCATCCCAGTGTAAGACAGCCGCCTCTAAATCAGAATTTTTAAGCCTACTTTTAATTAGCTGGGCCCTTTCCTGCTGAAAATGTTGTCTAGCAAGTCGCACTGTACTCCTACTTAAGGCTCAGATGTCTACATTTTCACCTAATGCCTCTGCAGTAGCTGATATATTTGCACTGTGTCCCTTTCCAAAATATTACATCTATCCAACAATAACGACAACTTTTTGGTAATAATTTCTTTACTTCCTCGAGAGTGCTTCATTTTCTTTGCACTTGGCTCCTCTTCCTGATGTGTTCCCGGGATGTCCTCAAATTCATCTTGTGTCGCTCCTCGTCTGATGAGGAGAAAGTCTAAGGCCTCATGTCCACAGGAACAGATCCGCAGCGGGTGTCCCGCATGCGTGATCCGCGCCCCATAGGCATGCATTGGACACCTGCAGGTAGTTAAATACCTGCGGATGTCATTTTCCCTTGTGGCGCGGATTGCGTGTGCGGGAAATCACCCGCAGCATGCTCCATTTTAGTGCAGGGCTCCCGCGGGGACGGCTCCCGTAGGCTTCTATTGAAGCCTATGGAAGCCGTCCGAATCCGCGGCACACCCGCAGCTTCATTCCTGCTCTCCGGCGTGGGAGAGCAGGAGTTCAAAAGAAAAGGGTGCACGGCGCATGCCGGCGTGCCGAGCACATCCACCGGGCCGAAGAAAGAAGATCCGTCGCGACGGAGGGAAGATCCACAGCGTCCGGACAGGTAAGTAAATCTTCTTTTTAGGCCTCATGTCCGCGGGAAAGGAGGGACCGGCTTTGGGATTCTGCATGAAGAATCCGTGGCAGGCCTGATTTTCCCCATGGACATGAGGCCTAAGTCTACTTCTTTGTCGCCTGAAAAATAAAAACAGCAAAAATAACCTATTAGTATCTCCCCTCTAATAAAACAACATTCAATTAAAATATCTGAAATAACTGTTAAAGTACAGATTAAAAAGGAAATATTAAAAAGAGAGCAAATACGCCTACTTGTTGTGAATTGTCCAATCTGATTTCCTCTCTTCTCTTCGTTTTCCTGCTCGCACAAATACCAAGTGAACTCCTCCCATGCAGCCAGGACGTCCCTTTTGTCTCTGGAGTAAAAAAAAACGCCCTGTCTACTTCAGTCGTATCAGTGAGTGCATCCTGATAGGCAACATCGAAAAGGTCATCAAGGGTTGACTTGAAGGCTGCCACCTTTTCATTTTGAGCTGCGCTTGAAGTTCTGCCAGCATTTTTTTTGCAGTTTTCTTCACTTTCCATAAAGTCTTTCAAGCTTTGCAAAGTAATCTTTTAAGTGTCTTGTTGGAATCTTAGATTTCTCCCAGAAAATGTATACTTCTTGGATAGTACGTCTTGAAGCTTCTTTGATGCTCAGTTTGACTTGGCACATTATAAAACAAACTTGGCAACACTTGAAAATTTGAGGGCAAATTACTACCAGTAATTTGAGATGCGCAGCCGATCAAAAAAATCTTATCTTTATGCCTTGAACTCATACTAGCTGCTGCTTTGGAAGACGGAGATTATGAATCCATTTTTACTCAAAGTCAAAACTGAAAAAAGAAAAACAATACAAAGTTTACCACTTTAAATTCAAATATTGACTGCGCTTTCTGCCATTCGCCACACAAGTCCCCACCCCAAGAGCAGAAGGGAAGTTATCTGGTAGGGTTGTTCCCTTTGTCCTTTTAGAAAGGGTCCCTTCCCTAGGAACAACAAGTAGTCTGTGACAAAGAAAGTAAGGCCTCAACTCACATCCATCATACCATTCATTTGCAGACCTGAAACATGCAAGGCCCTGATAATTGCCTAATATCTATAAATATCTTCAAATCCATGAGTCACACCTAAAAAGTGGGTAATATTTGTAAGCAAGAACATTATCAATAAAATGAGACCATGATCAGGTTTCTAGGAAAAATAGTTTTCATTTTATAGAAGAAGAACTGTTATTTTTTTTAACAAAAATTGCCCCAAAATCATAACTTTAAGGTTGATGAGGCATGGGTTAATGGTATCCAACTGACCTGAAACTTTGGGATCCTCATTTTCTTACCAATTGGTAACTTTTAGGAGGGTCCCCCAAAAGATATCGCAAGAAAATGTTTTCCCATATACCCTGCAACCACCCTAGACTGCGCAACCAGCAGTAGTATGATGGGAATTCCATTCGGAAAAGGGCATTTATGAATGAAATCTCTTGTTTATACACATCTTCTATTGTCTTGTCCATAGATGGTAGAATATATTGGTCGAGTGAAAATGTACCAACAGGACAGTCGAATGGCTGCTCGTCAGCTGAGGTGGACATGACCGCACAGGTTCTAAGTTGCTGCGTTCAACGCCCTGAAGTAGACATGGATTATTGTGGCATGATAGCAGCTCATCTGTCTTCATGTAGGAACTCCAAAGGTGGTTTTGTCTCTTCACAGGTAATCAGGGGTCTACACAAAGACCCTTTCTGAATAATATACAGTCGGTAAAGATGTAACAAATGTTAATTACATACCTAATACATGTTCAACGCACATTTGCAGCAAACCATAACTTGATTGATGGCTTTATTTGTGTTAAGCATCAATTTTGGCTGTTTCTGTTCTCCCTACCGTGTACAGAGGGGTATTCCCATCTTGGCCCTGATTCATCAAGATGGGAATAACCTTTAAAGTGTCAGGCTAACACTTGCTCTATCTGTAGATGTATTTTCATTCCCCCTAAAGAACCAGATCAGAACAGTAAGCCAATGTTGTTGTTTTCCATTAGGACACAACATCGGCCAGCGCAGCCATGACTGAATTTGGTAAACGTATCCACGTCAAGAAGACCAATTGTGAGGTTGTTGTGAGTCACAAAGGTATTGAACAAGTCCGCATAGATCTAACAGAGAATAACAGATTTCTGGCCCAAAAACACACCCTGCCTTTTACACCTGGTGATACCAAAGTTTTCGTCAATGGAACATGTGCCCCCTTGATACAGGTAAGATTATAATCTAAGTGATTGAATGTTCATACCTTCATTTCTATATGACAGGACTGCCTCCAGAAATTCCCAGGTCCCATATTGTTAAAAGGTTGTGGGTCCTCTGTATGTCTTGGCCCAACATTGTGCCTCGTTGATGGGTTAGCTGAAGACAAGCAAAGGACTATGTTGGTTTGCTGTAGCTTTCCCTATCGGAAATGTTCTAGAAATCATGACATGTCAGAGCGTTATTGAAATGACAGCGGCCCTTTAACCCCTCAACTGGCCATGATATACATGTATATCATGGTGATCACACAGGTACAGAAGTGGGCCAGTACGATCAATAGTGGTAGCTGATTTTAAAAGCTCTTAGATGCTGCAGTCAATATCGACTACAGCATCTAATGTTTTTGAAAGACGGGAGATGTTCTATTTTTCTGCTCATGTGCGCTCCACGATTTGATGGGTTAATATGGAAGCCAGGGTGCCTAACAAAGGACTCCATGCTTGCCATCAGCATCTGCCTATTAAGTCATACCAGTATGGCCTAACAATTTGCGCTACATAACTAGTGTAGAGCATAAATAGTGTAGAGCACCAGCTACACAGTTAACGGCTCCTACATCTGTACCCCCTGATGTGTAAAGTGTTGTGGAATATGTTGGTGCCATATAAACAATGATTATTATTTAACCCATTCCCAATGTCTATTATATGTATATACAGTTCAAGTCGCAAGGGTGTATATGGAGCAGGCTCAGGAGCTGAGCCCACTCCATACACAGTGGGTATATTACAGCTTACACTCTGCAGTAGTGACCATGATTGGAGATAACTCCTATCCTGGGTGTTTAACCACTTAGATGCTATGGTCAGGCCTCCCAACTGTCGTGGATTTGGAGAGACAGTCCCAAATTTGGAAATCTGTTCTGCTGTCCCAGGATACCTGATGTATGTCCTGAGCTCTGCTACCAGAAATGTTCTGCATCTGCTGCTGCAATGATTGCTATGTACTTCATACCACTGCCAGAGTAAAGAGGTGATAAAGAGCATTTCTACAGTGGAGTCAAGCCATGGGTCAATGTCACTGGGGCTACAGAGGGGAACGCTATGAGACCACACGGATGGCCCTATAGCTTAGTGGGACCACAGGGATGACATTATAACTTAGTGGGGGCACCATTAGTAAGTTCATGTGAAAGAGGGGACATTATTACTTTGTTGGGACACTAATATTATATGCACATTGAGAGGTTCATCAAGGGTAGCGGCAGGATGGGGCAAATGTGAAGAGGTGAGTTATAATTATAAAAAGTCTTCATGGCGATCTGGGCCTGGATAGAGAAGAAAAATACATTACATTAATCAAAGGAAATGTCACCTGTGGTCACTAGAGGTTACTGCACCGTATTCTCCGTCACTGTATAGCAGTGGTGTCAAACTCATTTCCACCGAGGGCCACATCAGGCTTATGATGACCTTCAAAGGGCCGATTGTAAGGCCGCCTACAGACGGCCGGGTTGGATCCCAACCTGAGCCCCTGCAGAAACCAGCGCAGCACTCACCTGCTCCCGGGGCTCCGGCTCTGTGATGTGCCGGCTGCCCCGCACAGTAATAGAGCATGCCGCGATTTGTTTTCTGTGCAAGATTTCGCTCAGACAAATCGCAGCCGTCTGCATAGGATTGCATTTTCTAACGCAATCCTATGGCAGCTTCCACGGGCGGAAATTCTGCGGGAAATCCCGACGTGGAATTTCCGCCCGTGTGCAGGGAGCCTAAGACAGTACAGTTAGGGGTTGTTCACACCAGCGTATTTGCGTCCATACTATGCAGTGAATAGAAGCCATTGATTTCAGTGAGTTCATTCACATGATGTATATTTTCACACAGCATGACCTATTTTGTTATGTACTACGCACCCCAATAGGCCATTGTAGTGAATGGGCCGCGCAAATACGTGGTGAATGCGCAGGAAACCTATGTATTCACTGCATATTTGCGCACTATTTCAATGGGCCCACCTGCGTTCCTTTTTACGTACGCAAATATACAGGCATAAGCCATTTTTGATTGCACAAATACGCAGCGTATTTGTGTGACCGAAATACAATTACACCCGTGTGAACGAGCCCTAATAGTGACCCTGATAGTGGACCCAGTAAAAATAACGACCCCCACAGTGGCCCAATTAGTAATATTAACCCCCATAGCAACGTTATAATTATAAGCCCACCCCCCAGTAATAAGCCCCCCCTCAGTAATAATAATAAGCCCCCCTCAGTAATAATAATAAGCCACTTCAGTAATAATAATAAGCCCCCACCTCAGTAATAATAATAATAAGCCCCCCCTCAGTAAGAAGCCCCCACCTCAGTAATAATAATAAGCAGCCCCCAGTAATAAGCCCCCCCTCAGTAATAATAATAAGCCACCTCAGTAATAATAATAAGCCCCCTCAGTAATAAGCCCCCCCTCAGTAATAAGCCCCCACCTCAGTAATAATAATAATAATAAGCAGCCCCCCCAGTAATAAGCAGCCCCACCCCAGTAATAAGCAGCTCCCCCAGTAATAAGCAGCCCCCCCACAGTAATAAGCAGCTCCCCCTACAGTAATAAGCCCCTCCACAGTAATAAGCAGCCCCTCCCCCCTGTAATAAGCCCCCCCAGTAATAAGCAGCCCCCCCCAGTAATAAGAAGCGCCCACTCCCAGTAATAAGCAGCCCCCCAGTAATAAGCAGCCCCCACCCCCAGTAATAAGCAGCTCCCACTCCCCAGTAATAAGCAGCCCCCCCCCCCAGTAATAAGAAGCGCCCACTCCCAGTAATAAGCAGCCCCCCAGTAATAAGCAGCCCCCACCCCCAGTAATAAGCAGCTCCCACTCCACAGTAATAAGCAGCGTCCATCCCCAGTAATAAGCAGCCCCTACCCCCAGTAAAAAGCAGCCCTTACCCCCAGTAATAAGCAGCCCCTACCCCCAGTAATAAGCAGCCCCCTCAGTAATAAGCAGCCCCCTCCCTCAGTAATAAGCAGCCCCCCACCCCGTAATAAGCAACCCCACCCTCCTAATAAGCAAGCCTCCCCTCCCACAGTAATATGCAGCCCCCACCCCATATACTTACCTCTTCCTTCCTGTCAGTGTCGCTCCCTCTCTGCTTGCCCTGAGCCCGGATGCACACTGACGTCAGTGTGTGCCGGGATCAGCGCGATTACCAGCGGGGAGCTGTGTCACCCCAGCTGGTGATTGCGTGAGTGGTGAGCGGTGTCGGCACGCCGCGGGCCACATAACACAAGGCAGCGGGCCCGGATTCAGCCCGCGGGCCTTGTGTTTGACACATGTGCTGCATAGAGCTGGTATCTGACTGTTATTTAGAGGTATACTATTACTGGGAGGGAGTCACTGAGGGGCACTATTATTGTGATAGAACATAAAGGGCATGAGCTAATGTAAAAGGAGAGACCTCTTAATCTAATAGTGACCATATGTTTCTGTAGATAGTAAACACCTACCACACCGAGATAAGAAATGAAAACAGCGTGTTCACACTGACAGTAACTCCACGGGCCGACCGCTGTACTGGAGGCGTAGCTAAAGTCATCAACATGGATTTCTGCATGACGTAAGTCCTAGCTGGCACAGTTCTTACTCTGTTCGGAAACACTGTAATACTGTATTAACTAATGTACACCAGTTTTCTGTTGTACATTAGTCACAAATTTTGTTTAGTCACAAAAGTCACAAATTTTGGTGCGAGACATAATTTGCAATATTTTACTTTTTATACTGGCATCTGCCACTTTTCTAAAAGTGAATGGTGTCAGGTTAAAAGGGGGTGTGGCTGCAGGTGGCCAATCAGATTTATCAGAAGTTAGTGCAAATTATAAGCCACACTTACTTCAGCTTGTAGCTGGCGTAGGTTTCACAGGCTTGAGTCACCTAAAGTTACCCGCCGGTTTCAGGACAAAATTCTGTACCAGGTCTGGAGGGAGACATAGTCACCGGTTCCAGATTTCCTTTTTAGAGGCCAACAAAATCTTCAGACTACCTAATTAACACAGTGCATTGGTAGTGTTAGGGTTCACTCACATGGGTATATTGTCACTGTGTATTGCATGCGTATTTTTCACTCATGTAATACGTGGTGCCATTGACTTCTATTGGGCCACTCACAGCTGTCCTAATACGCTATGGGTATTTCAGTGGGGCAGAATCACAGCCTGTAATTCCAAATCTAAAGGCCTTCACAGCATAGACAGCATAGATAAAACAAAGATGTTATTAATACATTTTCAAAATAGGGCTGACAAAGACAAACTAACACGCATCATTTTTGTGGGGACCCAAATTGTGAGGACTGTGTGCATCCACTATCTTACCTCCTAATGAGCTCGATTATCTTAAACAAAGAAAACTCTTACTCCTACTTTTTTGCTATATTTGTGGGTAGGCCACAGCTTTATTAATTATCATAAACTTTAACTTCAACTTTAAACTTTAATATCCCCAACAATCTTCCATGCTTGAAAAACACTTTCTTTTAGTAGGAAAACCAATCCATCCTGAGGTGTTTGAAAGCCCCGTACTCGTTACGTGCTTGCCAACCATCCTCGATAAAACACCTCAGGCATGGAAGCTTTACGCCATTCCAGCTGTGATGACTTCCTGACTCCTAACCTTCCTTGACACCAATGCCCTTTCCTCCCTTCCCTTCTAACTGGGCTGGGCGGGCGGGTTTTCTCTCTTCTTTACCCCTTCTTTCTTCCTCCCTCTTCTTCCCAAGTCTTCCTTCTTCTTCTTCTAAGCTCCTCCTCTTCCTGTTTCGGCTCCACCTTAACTCCACCCTCTCTCTACCCTTAACCCCTTTCTGCCCACAGTCCCTATGCATCTACACTATCCATTGTGCTGCATTCCCTGATTGACTCTCAGTAAGAGTGTCAAATAATCGTCTCTATGTGGGGTATCCTCAACAAACAAACAAATAGTCATTTAAGCTGTAATGGATATTCTCTATATCAGGGGTGTCAAACTCATTTTCACCAAGGGCTACATCAGGCTTATGGTGACCTTCAAAGGGCCAATTGTAAGGCCGCCTGCAGACGGCCGGGTCGGATCCCGCTGTGAGAATTCTCGCAGCGGGACCTGACCCGAGCCCCTGCAGGAACCAGCGTGGCACTCACCTGCTCCCGCGGCTCCGGCTCTGTGATGTGCCGGCTGCCCAGCACAGTAATAGATCATGACGCGATTTGTTTTCTGTGCGAGATTTCGTGCAGACAAATCGCAGCCGTCTGCATAGGATTGCATTTTCTAACGCAATCCTATGGCAGCTTCCACGGGCGGAAATTCTGCGGGAAATCCCGCCGTGGAATTTCCGCCCGTGTGCAGGGGGCCTAAGACAGTACAGTTAGGGGTTGCTCACACCAGCGTATTTGCGTCCATACTATGCAGTGAATAGAAGCTATTGATTTCAGTGAGTTCATTCACATGATGTATATTTTCACACAGCATGACCTATTTTGTTATGTACTACGCACCCCAATAGGCCATTGTAGTGAATGGGCCGCGCAAATACGTGGTGAATGCGCAGGAAACCTCTGTATTCACTGCATATTTACGCATTATTTCAATGGGCCCACCTGCGTTCCTTCTTACGTACGCAAATATACAGGCATAAGCGATTTTCGATTGCGCAAATACGCAGTGTATTTGTGCGACCAAAATAAAATTACACCCGTGTGAACGAGCCCTAATAGTGACCCTGATAGTGGACCCAGTAAAAATAACGACCCCCACAGTGACCCAATTAGTAATATTAACCCCCATAGCAACGTTATAATTATAAGCCCACCCCCCAGTAATAAGCCCCACCCTCAGTAAAAAGCCCCCCTCAGTAATAATAATAAGCCCCCCTCAGTAATAAGCCGCCCCTCAGTAATAAGCCCTCACCTCAGTAATAATAATAAGCAGCCCCCCCACTGTAATAAGCAGCCCCCCCCCACAGTAATAAGCAGCCCCCCCAGTAATAAGCAGCCCGTAGCCCCTCCCCAGTAATAAGCATCCCCTCCCCCTAGTAATAAACAGCCCCACTCCCAGTAATAAGCAGCCCCCACCCAGTAATAAGCAGCCCTCACCCCCAGTAATAAGCAGCCCCCACCCCCAGTAATAAGCAGCCCCCACCCCCAGTAATAAGCAGCCTCCGCCCTGTAATAAGCAGCCCCCACTCCACAGTAATAAGCAGCCCCTACCCCCAGTAATAAGCAGCCTCCCCCCAGTAATAAGCAGCCTCCCCCCCAGTAATAAGCAGCCCCCACTTCTCAGTAATAAGCAGCCCCCACCCCCCAATAATAAGTAGCCCCCACCCCCAGTAATAAGTAGCCCCCACCCCCAGTAATAAGCAGTCCCCACCCCCAGTAATAAGCAGCCCCCACCCCATATACTTCCCTCTTCCTTCCTGTCAGCGTTGCTCGCTCTCTGCTTGCCCTGAGCCCGGATGCGTACTGCCATCAGTGTGTGTGCCTGGCCCGCTTCCTCCCCGAGTCCTCTGCTTCGGAACTGATGAGCAGGGGACTCAAGGGAGGAGGATCCTGGCTGCACACTGACGTCAGTGTGCGCCGGGATCAGCGGGATTACCAGCGGGGAGCTGTGGCACCCCAGCTGGTAATCGCTTCAGTGCTGAGCGGTGTCGGCATGCCGCAGGCCACATAACACGAGGCAGCCCTCCAGATTCGGCTCGCGGGCCTTGTGTTTGACACATGTGCTCTGTATTGTGGCATAATAACGACCATTTATGAGCTACTGAGAGAGTCTAAAGTAGGGCCACTCAGGAGGCCACTCAGGAGGCAGGAAAAAAGTATAAAACCGGGCGTATCCTGCAGAGATATTGCATGAGCAGATGCTCAGCCAGACCAATGGCAAAAGTAAAAGAATTCCTGCCAATATCTGTTCAAAGAGTATGTTAATAATACCTATTATAGTAACTGAGCAACCGGTACATATTACAAAGCTACCAGGTTGTCAAAGGATTCTAGTAATCAAGAGAAATCAACTCCGTGGTAGAGCCTAATAGACTATGGGGTGAGTTTTTTTGATTCCCGAATTCCTAATTAGTCTAGGTTCATAGGTAGGGATTCTACAGTGCAACGGTAATTTGTCCTTAGACTATGAATTCAATATATCTACTGATCAGCACTGACCAATTAGAGAATCACTGTGTGTATTAGGACTCACGCCCACGTCTGTGTTTTCACCGTGCAACACATGTGCGTTGCATGGACGCCTGATACGCGGTGAATGGAGTCAGTGAAGGTCAATGGACTTTCATTGATCCATGGACATGTGTGTGGACACTGCGTATCGATATGTCAGAGAAATACATTGCAGCATGCTCTATTTCTCTGTATACCACGCAGCATGAGCCCTATACCTAATATGTTGTGCATGGGCAGCATTGTCATACGCATCCCTGTTCTAAAACAGAGCAGGGATTTAGAAAAAAAGTTGTACCGTACATGTCCGTGTGATACTTGGGCAGACAGCATTTAACTTATACGCTCGTGGGCATGAGCCCTTAGGTAGTTGAAAAATTCTGCAGTCATCTTGGGCACCGAAAAATAGGGCCTGGAACCAGAAGATCGGAGGGCTGGCAGAGATGAACAACTGCAGGTCATGAATCCCCTGCTCCTCTGGTCTCGGGACATAATCTTGTACAAAAACCAGAAGGTCGCTTTAATACATTTGCCACATTTACGCTTGGTTCATATTTTACTTAGAACAGAATATGAAAAGCCAGCTTAAGTAAATATGCCCCATTGTATTTAAAGGGCTTCTCCACTTTGAACAATTCTCTTTTGTTGGACGGTTCCCACATATAAATTGGCCACAGTGTTTAATTATCGTGCAGCACCCCCACAGGGAAAATAAATAATTACATGAACTTCAATTACTATCTGTCTAAGGCCTCTTTCACGCGGGTGATACCAGGCCGTGAATCATGCCCTCACCATCCATGTGAAAGCCCCGGGCATGAAGGGATCCTCCGGCACAGCTGTCGTAGCTGCCACAGAGGATCGCAGAGTTCTCCCATTGCTTTCAATGGGGCCAGCGCTGCTGCCTCTGACTCCATTAAAAACAATGGGTGATATAGCAGGAAGAGTTAACATGCTGCAATGTGTTTCTTGCATCACCTCACGGCGTCATGCAGAAAAACATCGCTCATGTGTATGAGCCCATTCAAAGGAATGGGGTTCATATTTGTGCGAGATTTGTGCATCTCACAACGCACAAATTTTGAAGGTGGCCTAACGCACGGATGCGCTGAGTCCTCCAGATGCTGTATGTAGCTGCTCCCTGCTCCAGTTAATGGGAGATGGTACTGGGCATGGGTCACAATATGCAGTATATGTTTTTAAAGTCATATCTTAGATTGCTGTTTTTTTGTCTTGATCCTGACTAGAGATGAGCGAGTATACTCGCTAAGGCACATTACTCGAGCGAGTAGTGCCTTAGCCGAGTATCTCCCCGCTCGTCTCTCAAGATTCGGGGGCCGGTGCGGGTGACAGGTGAGTTGCGGGGGAGAGCGGGGTGTTCCTCCCCGCTCTCCCCTGCTGCTTCCCGCCCGCCGCCGCCCCCCGAATCTTTATAGGCGAGCGGGGAGATACTCGGCTAAGGCACTACTCTCTCGAGTAATGTGCCTTAGCGAGTATACTCGCTCATCTCTATTCCTGACGTTTAACGGGTCCCCGATTGGCTAAAACATAATAAAGAGCTGATGCCCATCTCTCTTCCCGCAAGTCCCCTGACAGTGGCTCCAGGTCTCTGCTTTGATGTAATGTTTACGAGCTGCAGCAGCCTGCTTACGGTACATCACAAGGCGCTGCAGCCAATGATTGACCACTGAGCACAGGCTGTAAACAAGTCAGTGAGGAGACTTGGAACTGCCAGCAGGGGAACAAAGAGAGGGGAGTATTTTATTATGTTTCAGCCATGGGCGACCCGTTTGCACAAAAAAAAAAAAAATATTTTGGACAACCCTTTTCATTGGATTCTTCTATTACTTTGCAACAGGGTCTATACAAGTCTATCAACTTTCTGTTAGCTCCATTTCTTGCATTTGCAGATCATGTGGCTCCCATGGTGCCCTTGTTGCTTCTTGCTTCACAGGTCTCTTCTTCAGAGGAACTAGATTTTTAGCTAACAAGGGGTGAGGAATAAACCCCATGTTCATGGAAAAGTTTTGATAGCCCAGTATCATAATGGTGGGCCCATGTTGAATTTGCTATAAGCTTTGTTCTCTTCCGTGTTTGCGATTGCTCTAATTTGTCACACATTCTTCAAATTGAAGGTTGAACCAAGAAGATGATGGCTGGAATAGCAGTATTCATAGATCTGGTCAGGGTCAGAAGTCAATTGTGAAAGTTAACAAAAGTTAAATATTCGATTTTAGGACTTTCCCTATAGGGAATGGTATAAGTTCCATTTGTAACCCCGGTTTGCTGCACAGTTTCCATGGCCATGAAACCCGAAAGCTCATTTTCAAAAAGTCCATAATAGATAATAATTAGAGATGAGCGAGCACCAAAATGCTCGGGTGCTCGTTATTCAGGACGAACTTTTCGCGATGCTCGATGGTTCGTTTCGAGTAACGAACCCCATTGAAGTCAATGGGCGACCCGAGCATTTTTGTATTTCGCCGATGCTCGCTAAGGTTTCCTTGTGTGAAAATCTGGGCAATTCAAGAAAGTGATGGGAACGACACAGCAACGGATAGGGCAGGTGAGGGGCTACATGTTGGGCTGCATCTCAAGTTCACAGGTCCCACTATTAAGCCACAATAGCGGCAAGAGTGGGCCCCCCCCCCCTCCCAAAAACTTTTACTTCTGAAAAGCCCTCATTAGCATGGCATACCTTTGCTAAGCACCACACTACCTCCAACAAAGCACAATCACTGCCTGCATGACACTCTGCTGCCACTTCTCCTGGGTTACATGCTGCCCAACCGCCCCCCCTCCCCCCCACAGCGCACACCAAAGTGTCCCTGCGCAGCCTTCAGCTGCCCTCATGCCACACCACCCTCATGTCTATTTAGAAGAGCGTCTGCCATGACGAGGAACCGCAGGCACACACTGCAGAGGGTTGGCACGGCTAGGCAGCGACCCTCTTTAAAAGGGGCGGGGCGATAGCCCACAATGCTGTACAGAAGCAATGAGAAATAGAATCCTGTGCCACCGCCATCAGGAGCTGCACACGTGGGCATAGCAATGGGGAACCTATGTGCCACACACTATTCATTCTGTCAAGGTGTCTGCATGCCCCAGTCAGACCGCGGTTTTTAATTCATAGACACAGGCAGGTACAACTCCCTATTGTGAATTCCCTGTGGACCGACAGCATGGGTGGCTCCCTGGAACCCACCGGCGGTACATAAAAATATCCCATTGCATTGCCCAGCACAGCTGAGGTAGTAATGTCGTGCTTAATGCAGGTGGGCTTCGGCCCACACTGCATGCCCCAGTCAGACTGGGGTTCTTTAGAAGTGGACAGATGCAGTTACAACTCCCTGTGGACCCACAGCATGGGTGGGTGCCAGGAAGCCACCGGCGGTACATAGAAATATCCCATTGCATTGCCCAACACAGCTGAGGTAGTAATGTCGTGCTTAATGCAGGTGGGCTTCGGCCCACACTGCATGCCCCAGTCTGACTGGGGTTCTTTACAAGTGGACACATGTAGGTTAAACTCCGTGTGCACCTACAGCATGGGTGGCTCCCTGGAACCCACCGGCGGTACATAAAAATATCCCATTGCATTGCCCAACACAGCTGAGGTAGTAATGTTGTGCTTAATGCAGGTGGGCTTCGGCCCACACTGCATGCCCCAGTCAGACTGGGGTTCTTTAGAAGTGGACAGATGCAGTTACAACTCCCTGTGGACCCACAGCATGGGTGGGTGCCAGGAAGCCACCGGCGGTACATAGAAATATCCCATTGCATTGCCCAACACAGCTGAGGTAGTAATGTTGTGCTTAATGCAGGTGGGCTTCGGCCCACACTGCATGCCCCAGTCAGACTGGGGTTCTTTAGAAGTGGAAACAGATGCATTTATAATTCCCTGTGGACCCACAGCATGGGTGGGTGCCAGGAAGCCACCGGCGGTACATAGAAATATCCCATTGCATTGCCCAACACAGCTGAGGTAGTAATGTTGTGCTTAATGCAGGTGGGCTTCGGCCCACACTGCATACCCCAGTCTGACTGGGGTTCTTTACAAGTGGACACATGTAGGTTAAACTCCGTGTGCACCTACAGCATGGGTGGCTCCCTGGAACCCACCGGCGGTACATAAAAATATCCTATTGCATTGCCCAACACAGCTGAGGTAGTAATGTCGTGCTTAATGCAGGTGGGCTTCGGCCCACACTGCATGCCCCAGTCAGACTGGGGTTCTTTACAAGTGGAAACAGATGCTTTTATAATTCCCTGTGGACCCACAGCATGGGTGGGTGCCAGGAAGCCACCGGCGGTACATAGAAATATCACATTGCATTGCCCAACACAGCGGATGTAACGTCAGCTGTAATGCAGGTGGGCTAAAAATTCATTTGATTACACTGTAGGCGAGGGCCCACAAAAATTGCTGTATCAACAGTACTAATGTACCTGAAAAAAATTGGCCATGGCCAACCAAGAGGGCAGGTGAAACCCATTAATCGCTTTGGTTAATGTGGCTTAAGTGGTAACTAGGCCTGGAGGCAGCCCAGTTTAACGAAAAATTGGTTCAAGTTAAAGTTTCAACGCTTTTAAGAGCATTGAAACATATAAAAATTGTTTAGAAAAATTATGAGTGAGCCTTGTGGCCCTAAGAAAAATTGCCCGTTCGGCGTGATTACGTGAGGTTTCAGGAGGAGGAGCAGGAGGAGGAGGAGGAATATTAGACACAGATTGATGAAGCAGAAATGTCCCCGTTTTGGATGGTGAGAGAGAACGTAGCTTCCATCCGCGGGTGCAGCCTACATATTGCTTACGTATCGCTGCTGTCCGCTGGTGGAGAAGAGAAGTCTGGGGAAATCCAGGCTTTGTTCATCTTGATGAGTGTTAGCCTGTCGGCACTGTCGGTTGACAGGCGGGTACGCTTATCTGTGATGATTCCCCCAGCCGCACTAAACACCCTTTCCGACAAGACGCTAGCCGCAGGACAAGCAAGCACCTCCAGGGCATACAGCGCTAGTTCAGGCCACGTGTCCAGCTTGACAAAGACTCATGCTTTAGAGTCGAAACGTCGCCATCTTGTGTGTTGAGGAGGCATTACTATCTGTGTATTCTCATGAATGCATAAAATACAACCGCACCAAACCTGCTGCCTGACGTCTTTCTTATTATACGTGTCCAGCTTCGACACCCAGTAGTTGTAGGGGGCAGAGGCGTCACCGAGGACGGTCGTGCGATCGGCTACGTACTCCCTCACCATCCTTTTACAGTGCTCCCGCCGACTCAGCCTTGACTGGGGAGCGGTGACACAGTCTTGCTGGGGAGCCATAAAGCTGGCCAGGCCCTTAAAGACTGTTGCACTGCCTGGGCTGTACATGCTGCTCGAACTACGCACCTCCCCTGCTACCTGGCCCTCGGAACTGCGCCTTCTGCCACTACCGCTATCGGATGGGAATTTTACCATCAGCTTGTCCGCAAGGGTCCTGTGGTATAGCAACACTCTCGAACCCCTTTCCTCTACGGGAATGAGAGTGGGAAGGTTCTCCTTATAGCGTGGGTCGAGCAGTGTGTACACCCAGTAATCCATAGTGGCCAGAATGCGTTGAATGCCAGGGTCACGAGAAAGGCATCCTAACATGAAGTCAGCCATGTGTGCCAGAGTACCTGTATGCAACACATGGCTGTCTTCACTAGGAAGATCACTTTCAGGATCCTCCTCCTCCTCCTCCTCCTCCTCAGGCCATACACGCTGAAATGATGACAGGCAAGCAGCATGGGTACCGTCAGCAGTGGGCCAAGCTGTCTCTTCCCCCTCCTCCTCATCCTCCTCATGCTCCTCCTCCTCCT
Source organism: Eleutherodactylus coqui (assembly GCF_035609145.1). Taxonomy (NCBI): domain Eukaryota; kingdom Metazoa; phylum Chordata; class Amphibia; order Anura; family Eleutherodactylidae; genus Eleutherodactylus; species Eleutherodactylus coqui. Next base: position 267,940,469 of record NC_089840.1, on the reverse strand, counting down.
CCTGAACGCGCTGAGATATAGACAGGAGGGTGCTCTGACTATCCAGCGACATACTGTCTTCCCCCGGCTCGGTTTCCGAGCGCAAAGCGGCTGCCTTTATGGTTTGCAGGGAACTTCTCAAGATGCATAGCAGAGGAATGGTGACGCTAATGATTGCAGCATCCCCGCTCACCACCTGGGTAGACTGCTCAAAGTTTCGAAGGACCTGGCAGATGTCTGCCAACCAGGCCCACTCTTCTGAAAAGAATTGAGGAGGCTGACTCCCACTGCGCCGCCCATGTTGGAGTTGGTATTCCACTATAGCTCTACGCTGCTCATAGAGCCTAGCCAACATGTGGAGCGTAGAGTTCCACCGTGTGGGCACGTCGCACAGCAGTCGGTGCACTGGCAGATTAAAGCGATGTTGCAGGGTGGCAGCGTCCGTGTGGGACTTGCGGAAATGTGCGCAGAGCCGGCGCACCTTTACGAGCAGGTCTGACAAGCGTGGGTAGCTTTTCAGAAAGCGCTGAACCACCAAATTAAAGACGTGGGCCAGGCATGGCACGTGCGTGAGGCTGCCAAGCTGCAGAGCCGCCACCAGGTTACGGCCGTTGTCACACACGACCATGCCCGGTTGGAGGCTCAGCGGCGCAAGCCAACGGTCGGTCTGCTCTGTCAGACCCTGCAGCAGTTCGTGGGCCATGTGCCTCTTATCTCCTAAGCTGAGTAGTTTCAGCACGGCCTGCTGACGCTTGCCCACCGCTGTGCTGCCACGCCGCGCGACACCGACTGCTGGCGACGTCCTGCTGCTGCTGACACATCTAGATTGCGAGACAGAGGTTGAGGAGGAGGAGGAGGAGAAGGGTGCTTTAGTGGAAGAAGCATACACCGCCGCAGATACCACTACTGAGCTGGGGCCCGCAATTCTGGGGGTGGGTAGGACGTGAGCGGTCCCAGGCTCTGACTCTGTCCCAGCCTCCACTAAATTCACCCAATGTGCCGTCAGGGAGATGTAGTGGCCCTGCCCGCCTGTGCTTGTCCACGTGTCCGTAGTTAAGTGGACCTTGGCAGTAACCGCATTGGTGAGGGCGCGTACAATGTTGCGGGAGACGTGGTCGTGCAGGGCTGGGACGGCACATCGGGAAAAGTAGTGGCGACTGGGAACTGAGTAGCGCGGGGCCGCCGCCGCCATCATAGCTTTGAAGGACTCCGTTTCCACAACCCTATACGGCAGCATCTCAAGGCTGATAAATTTGGCTATGTGGACGGTTAACGATTGAGCGTGCGGGTGCGTGGCGGCGTACTTGCGCTTGCGCTCCAACAGTTGCGCTAGCGACGCCTGGACTGTGCGGTGCGAGACATTGCTGGATGGGGCCGAGGACAGCGGAGGTGAGGGTGTGGGTGCAGGCCATGAGACGGTCGTGCCTGTGTCCTGAGAGGGGGGTTGGATCTCAGTGGCAGGTTGGGGCACAGGGGGAGAGGCAGTGGTGCAAACCGGAGGCGGTGAACGGCCTTCGTCCCACCTTGTGGGGTGCTTGTCTGCGCATGCTGGTGGTGGTCAGGCTGTTGGTGGTGGCTCCCCGGCTGATCTTGGCGCGACAAAGGTTGCACACCACTGTTCGTCGGTCGTCAGGCGTCTCTGTGAAAAACTGCCAGACCTTAGAGCACCTCGGCCTCTGCAGGGTGGCATGGCGCGAGGGGGCGCTTTGGGAAACGCTTGGTGGATTATTCGGTCTGGCCCTGCCTCTACCCCTGGCCACCGCACTGCCTCTTGCAACCTGCCCTGCTGCTGCCCGTGCCTCCCCCTCTGAAGACCTGTCCTGTGTAGGCGTTGCACACCAGGTGGGGTCAGTCACCTCATCGTCCTGCTGCTCTTCCTCCGAATCCTCTGTGCGCTGCTCCCTTGGACTTACTGCCCTTACTACTACCTCACTGCAAGACAACTGTGTCTCATCGTCATCGTCCTCCTCACCCACAGAAAGTTCTTGAGACAGTTGGCGGAAGTCCCCAGCCTCATCCCCCGGACCCCGGGAACTTTCCAATGGTTGTGCATCAGTGACGATAAACTCCTCTGGTGGGAGAGGAACCGCTGCTGCCCAATCTGAGCAGGGGCCCGAGAACAGTTCCTGGGAGTGTTCCCGCTCCTGAGCATGTGTCATTGTAGTGGAGTGAGGAGGCTGGGAGGAAGGAGGAGCAGCAGACAGAGGATTCGGATTTGCAGCAGTGGACGGCGCAGAACTGTGGCTGGACGATAGGTTGCTCGAAGCACTTTCTGCCATCCAGGACAGGACCTGCTCACACTCCTCATTTTGTAATAAACGTCTCCCGCGTGGACCCATTAATTGGGCGATGAATGTGGGGACGCCAGAAACGTGCCTCTCTCCTAATCGCGCAGCAGTCGGCTGCGACACACCTGGATCAGGAGCTCGGCCTGTGCCCACACCCTCACTTGGCCCTCCGCGTCCTCGGCCACGTCCACGTCCTCTAGGCCTACCCCTACCCCTCAGCATGCTGTATTACCAGTGATTTGATTTCCCAGGCAGGAAATAAATTGGCGCAAGCCTGCAGGCCAAATATAATTTTTTCGCTTTTTTGCAAAGGGAAGGCCCCACTGCGTATATTCAATGAACAATAACTTTTAGAACTGTGGTGTGGCCCTGAAAAAGTGTCACACAACTTTAGTGTAGCAGAGTTATTAACTCTAGCAGAGCAGGTATTTGCCAGTCAGGAAAGACAATGGCGCAAGCCTGCAGTAAACCGTAGCTGGTTGCGTCTGATTTTTGTACGTTCTTCACGCAGCACACACGTACACGGAGACCTTAGGACTGACACAGGCAGGCCAAATATAATTTTTTCGCTTTTTTGCAAAGGGAAGGCCCCACTGCGTATATTCAATGAACAGTAACTTTTAGAACTGTAGTGTGGCCCTGAAAAAGTGTCACACAACTTTAGTGTAGCAGAGTTATTAACTCTAGCAGAGCAGGTATTTGCCAGTCAGGAAAGACAATGGCGCAAGCCTGCAGTAAACCGTAGCTGGTTGCGTCTGATTTTTGTACGTTCTCCACGCAGCACACACGTACACGGAGACCTTAGGACTGACACAGGCAGGCCAAATATAATTTTTTCGCTTTTTTGCAAAGGGAAGGCCCCACTGCGTATATTCAATGAACAATAACTGTGTTGTGGCCCTGCCTACACAATTCTGTCCCTGTAGTATCAATGGAGGGTGCAATGCTCTGCACAGACGATTTTTAGAAAAAAAAAATGCAACACTGCTAACAGCAGCCAGCACAGTACTGCACACGCTTAAATTTGGCCCTAGAAAGGACCGTTGAGGTTCTTGAAGGCTACACTCACTCCTAAAACTCTCCCTGCCTATGCACCACTTCTGTCCCTAATGCCGGGTGCAATGCTCTGCACTGCCGATTTTGAGAAAAAAAAACACTGCTAGCAGCAGCCTGCACACAGGTAGATGTGGCCCTAAGAAGGACCTTTGGGGTTCTTGAAGCCTACACTGACTCCTAACGCTCTCCCTACAGCAGCACCAGCACAATAGTACTTTCCCTCAGCTAACTCACAAGGCATGTGTGGCGAGCCGCGGGAGGGGCCGACTTTTATACTCGGGTGACATCTGATCTTCCCAGCCACTCACTGCAGGGGGGTGGTATAGGGCTTGAACGTCACAGGGGGAAGTTGTAATGCCTTCCCTGTCTTTCAATTGGCCAGAAAAGCGCGCTAACGTCTCAGAGAGGAAACTGAAATTAACCAGAACACCGCGTGGTGCTCGTTACGAGTAACGAGCATCCCGAACACCCTAATATTCGCACGAATATCAAGCTCGGACGAGTACGTTCGCTCATCTCTAATAATAATTCTCCCATTTTATCTCACAATTTTCATTTTCTTTTCAGTTATCGTGGGAGTAAAGCCAAATCCCAAATGGTATTAATGACCGTTAAACAACTCACTGGGTTTATGCCTGACCTAGCATTAGCCTACAAGGTAAGTGTCAGGAGATGAAGGTAATGAAAGCCCTGAAGTTTGATACACCCTCAATTTATCTGTATACAGTAAATAATAATAAAAACCACAATGGAATTCTGACATTATTATGAATCAGTGGGGCCGTTTTAGCATTAGCTAGGAAAAAGTTATGATTTATAGGAGAGTGATGAATTGCATGTATGAGACTGGGGACAGTATACCGGGCTTCACTGAGCATGTGCCCCATGCTGCTAGAGATAAATCTCAATGTATTGTCACACTGAAATGGCCAATAGTCACGGGGTAACCCCATCTGCACAATGGCATGCTGCTGTTTTAGTAGACCAAAGGCTACTGCCAATTGCCCTTTAACCCTTTCAGTGGCACGGCCGAAAATTTTCCGAGACGAGCTCCACTGCCCATAGCAATATAGCCCGGAAGATTTCCAGGCTATGTTTCACTATGAGACCTGCAAAGCTGTGGCATTGTGCTCTGCCTGCACAGTCCCATAGAGAACAGTGCAGGACTTTAAAAAAAGAAGCAGGAAGATAGAACCAATCTACCGCCAACTTCTCGCTTCTTTTTCTAAACTCCTGCATTGCTTTGTTTACAGGTTGCCACGGAGACCTTTGGCTTGTCAGAAGCCATCTGATGGTCCCTGTGGCAGGGAGAACTGATAGCCGGGCATTAGCTCTTAGGGCTTTTACCCATTAGCGTTTTTTTTTAACGCTGCAATATCGCTGCGTTTTTTTCTGCAAATGTCAATGGGACTTTCTAATGTTAAAATCGCATAGCGCAAAAATCACAAGTTTGCGCTTCTGCAATTTTTGTGTGAGGCGATTTTAACATTAGAAAGTCCGATTGACATTTGCAGAAAAAAAGACGCAGCGCTACCGCAGCGTTAAAAAAACACTAGAGGGTAGAAGCCCTTACAGCAGAGAATGGAGAAAACCACCAATCTCTGCTGATTAACCCCTTACATCCCACGGTCTGTGCAACCACAGCATGTAGAGGGCTGTCACCATCGGACCCCGCAATGTAATGAGTCTCTGTGGAAGTCCCCTAAAGGGACAAAAAGCTTAAAAAAAAAAAAAAAAAGTAAAAAAAATGATAAAAAACTAAAAATAAAAACGCCAAAACCCCACCTTTCTCCCTTTACTTTGTAAAAAATTAAAAACAAAATGACACATGTGGTATCCCTGTGTTTGTAATGACCCAGAGAAGGAAGTTAGTACATTATTTAACCCCTTAATGACGCGGCCCCGTTTATTTTTCCCCTTTTCGTTTTTTCCTCCCCCCTTTAAAAAAATCGTAACTCCTTTATTTATCCATCGACGTCGCTGTATGATAGCTTGTTTTTTGTAGGACGAGTTGTATTTCTCGATGGCTCTATATAATGTACCATATAATGTACTGAAAAACGCTTACAAAATCCTAAGTGGAGTAAAAGGGAAAAAAAAAACGACATTCCGCCATCTTTCAGTGCATCTTGTTTCTACGGCGCACAAGCTGCAACAAGAATGACAGGATAACTTTATTCTATGTGTCAGTACGATTACTATGATACCAAACTTGTATAGTTTTTTTTTCACAGTACTACTTTTATTTTTCTTCAAAGACATTTAATTTTTTAAAATTAAATTACTGTGAAAAATTAGCGAAAAAGAAAAACACTATTACAATTTGCTTTTGGCATAATCGCACTGGCCTGTAGAATTATACTGCTCAGAGAATGCAGTGAAAAATAACAATAGAAAACATGCCAGAATTACAGATTTTGTTAATCTTGCCCCTAGAAAAAATGGAATAAAAAGCGATCAAAATTTTACATGATCCTAAAATTTAGATAAATGAAGACTAGAGTTCATCCTGTAAAAACAAGGCCTTCTAGGGCACTGGCAGTGGGAAAAAAAAATAATACGGCTCTTGGAATGTGGCAACACAAAAGCAAACCTGTTTCCTGTTTCCACCCTCTGCTAACCAACCTCATCTTGACATCTCCATCTCAGTGTGTGGCACCATAACTCCCAGCATGCCTGCTGCCTTGGGGTTATATTCGATTCCAATCTCTTCTTTACCCCCTATATCCAATCTTTCGCCCCAATATGTCAGCTGCACCTCAAGAACATGGCAAGAATCCGCCTTTTTCTCACTGTGGACATGCTTAAAACGCTCACTGTTGCCCTCCTGCATTCTCGGCTCGATTACTGCAACTTGCTGCTGATCAGCCTCCCCCGAGCCAGACTCTCCAATCCATCCTAAATGCTGCAGTCAGGCTCATCTTCCTGTTCAGCCACTACTTGGGCGGCACTGCCCTGTGCCACTCACTGCCCTGGCTACCCGTTAAATACAGAATTAAATTTAAACCCACGACTCTCATCCACAAAGCTCTCCAAGGCATCGCACCGCCATACATTGCCTCCCTCATCTCAATTCACTACCCAGCCCGCGCCTTCTGCTTTGCTAACAAAATCAGACTGAGAGCCCCGTTAATTCAAACCTCTCAAACCGCCTGTGAGACTTCTCCAGAGCAGCACCAGTCCTCTGGAATACGCTACCCCAAACTATCTGAGCAATCATTGCCACACAAAACTTCAGGTGTGCTCTAAAAACGCACCTCTTCAGGGAGGCATGCCGTATACCCTAAACCAAACCCCTCTGTACTCTGCCTGATAACATGCTCCCTGTCCTACCGACTGCAATCCCTGCTAGCTGTAATCAACGGCCCCCTGCAGTCATACCCATTCAGCCATCACACAGCGTAAGTCTGACCATTGTCTATGTGTATAGCACCCCTCACTCTCCACCTCGCCATACCGTGCACATCTCCAGCCCCTTTACCTTCTGTTTCACCCCATTATCTGTAGTATGTAAGCTCGTTGGAGCAGGACCCGCACCCCTACTATCTCCATCAATTGTTTACTTTATGTAACCGTGGTTTTGTTTTTATTCCCCCTGTCTTGTAAGCGCTGCGGACTATGTTGGCGCTATATAAATGAAGTTTATTGTTATTATTACTCCATGTGTATACATATTTAATTCCTCAGGTTTCTCTGCAGTAATTTTGACTTCATAAAATTGTCCACGCGAACAACGGGTAAAACACCAGTACCAAATTAACTCAGGTGAAGTCGGGTATATCAGCTCATACAAGTCTCGCAATAAACAGAAAAAGAAAACCTGTCAGAATGGTGGCTTTATATTTTTTCCACTCCCAATTAAATTAATAATGGAATGTTAACATATACTGTACATAATCCAAAACAGGGCATGTAGAAACTGCAACTTGTCCTGCAAAAAAAACAACCCTCCTCCCATAGTACTGTAAAAAAAAAGTTATTAGTTCGAAGTGCTAAGATGAAAAATCAAGTGGGTGGTTTTTAAAAGGTTTTTGAAATAAGAGAGTCAATGAAAGTATTTCATGATAACCCTTGCTAAAACTCCATTACGTTTTCTTCTTTCAGATGGTGGACGATGGGATTGTATCACACGTTGAAAATGACGGCAATTCTATGAATTTATACTGGGAGTCTGTGAGTATTTGACATTTGCCTCTCCTCTGCCTTTTTTTTCACGAACATGGATGTCACTGAATGGCATATGTAACCCTCATCTCATTTGTACAGCTACCATATAACGCTAAGAAATGCTTCACCATGACCTTCACCCAGGAAAACCGGGTTATGGAGTATCGGCCTGGCCGCGCTACCGTATCGCAATATTATACAACAGGTAATGTCTCTAACTTTCTATAGATGTGAAAAATTAAAATCTCTCTATTAGGTTACAATATTGGTTACAATCTCTCTATTAGGCTGCAATATTGTCAGCAGCTTACTTAGGAACTGGTTTATTTATCAGAATCTCCGATCTTCCATATTTAGCAGTATAGTTGCAGCAAACGTTAAATGGCTGTGAGAACTTATTGCAACAAGTTATCTTATCTTAAGACACTGGAAAGTCATTGCTGTCTTCATACAACACAACCCATAATAAAGCTATTGAAAAGGCAAATAAACATTGGTGCAGAAAGCTATCTTAATGCATTGAAACAGGTTGCAGGTGCGCATTATGACGCCGGTTATGGAGAGGCTTGACACTAGTTCAGCTGAACAAACAATGCTTTACTGAATGTTACATAAAGAATAATAAGGCAATAACATCCGACACGATTATATGGATACAATTAGAGATGAGCGAGCATACTCGCTAAGGGCAATAACTCGAGCGAGCATTGTCCTTAGCGAGTACCTACCCGCTCGGAAAAAAAGATTCGGGTGTCAGCGGGGAGCAGTGGGGGAGAGCAGGGGGAACGGAGAGGAGATCTCTCTCTCCCTCTCTTTCCCCCGCTCAATCCCGCAACTCACCGCTCACCCACTCCGGCACCCGAATCTTTTCTTCCGAGTAGGCAGGTACTCGCTAAGGACAATGCTCGCTCAAGTAATTTCTCTTAGCGAGTATGCTTGCTCATCTCTAGATACAATGCAAACAATGCTAACGCTCGAGCACTATTTTTCAGTTCGTACCCTATGCATAGGATTTTCCTAATATCGTGCGGGATGTGTAGAATTGACATAGTGAATAAATGGTTTAACAAATACCTCCAAATATGCCATTTGAAAATAGGAGTCTCTTCTGAAGTAACTTGGCGTTTCAGGAACTTCGATTAATTAAATAACTGAAATATGTAGTCACTGTCCCTTGAACAGATTACTGGCATAGTATCTGTGGGAAGGCAGTACAGTGATGAAGTCAAAATACTCCATTTTACTGGTGAAGAGCCTGGGTGATGGTTCTCACGATTATGCACCACTGAAATTTGAGTATCTGGAGACTGGCTGTTGGTCTCTTTGCTGTCGCTGGTGATCTCTTTCCTGGTGACAGCTCAGCACTTGCGTTCAGTAATTGCAGATAACATTTCCTCGGACGATCAGCAGACCTGCCTTTAACACACCTGTTGCAACTGCTGGGTAGAACCAGTCCAGGAATCCGATTTTCCCTGCCTCTCTCCCGTACAGGAAAACCCAGCTCTCCAGTTGCACTGGGGCAGCTCATCCCTCACAAGGCTCTCTGCTTTCTGCAAAAGTTGCTGAGCAACAACCTGACTCAGCAACAGCACCTGCCGTTTATACACAGCCCATCAGTCAATCAACAGGCAACTCAAGTCCTGTTAATCCAAAACAACAAAGTTAGAGAGGAAAAACAGTGAGATGACCTCTCTGAAGGTTCTAGCAGTAACATATATAAAATCAAGCAATAATGTGCATAGATATATATGCAAGGTTATTTAACCCCTTACAAAGTCCATTTAAACTTTAGTACATCTGTAAATCTACCTGGATTGAGCAGTGGCAGTCAGGGTGATAAAGGACCACCAGAATAATAGAGAATCCTCCAGTGGCCTCAGGCTCTGACACAATAGCCATCCCCCTACAGTCAGACTACAAAGGTCCAGCAGAACACAACCCCTTTTGTAGGTGACTTTGGAAACAGCTAGTGTCTATGATTTACAAATAACCTACTAGATTTGATTGATGTGATTAATGTCATGTATGTACAATAAATTACAACAAAGATTAAAACTTAAACCTTTAACCCATTCCTAGCATCTGCTTTACATGTACAGTGGGTTCCAGAAGATGCTTCTCTCAACCCACTGTACATGCACAATGCGGTAATTATACACTTGTACTACCAGCATAAGGTGTCAACTGTATCACACAGTTATGTTGTAATGTTACAATGGCCAGGATCAGAGAACACCAGTCCCCGTCATTGCATCTAAGCGGTTGGAGAGAGAAGGCTATCTCTGCCCCCTGTGATGGGATCTTTGGGTTCCAATAAGTTGACATTGTAACTAAAGGCCTAGTAATGGCCCTCAAATCTGCCATCGTAGTACACTTAGTAAGCCCTTCCAGAGGAAGGGCCTAATACGAGGGCTGTCAGCTTTATGCTTTATAATACACTGCAGTTTAGAAGTATTGCAATGTATTATAGCAACAATTAGGGGATTACTAAAAAAAAAAAGTTTAAAAATGTTAATATAAAAACGAAAAAAATCCTTTTCAATTAAAAATGCTTTATGTCAGAAATCCAACGGAAATAAAAGTACACATAATTGGCATTTATGGTGAAAAAAATTATTCTAGAATTGCTGTTTTCGTTAATCTCTCTTTGCTAAAAATTAGAATACAGAATGATGAAATAGTTGCATGTACCCCAAATTGGGACCAATGAAACCATCAAGCCATCCCCCCCAAAAAAGCTCTCACACAGCAACATACAGTTATGACTTTCAGAATCTGGTGACACAATAACCATATTTTTTCAACTGCTTTCATTGAGCAAAAGCAGTAAAACGTATTAACTATAACAAAACCATATCTATATACATTTGGTGTCACCGTCATAGTACTGAACCAAAGTAGAACGTTAACATGACTTTTATACCGCATATAAGGTCAAAACTAAACAAAAAATTTAGGGAAATTGCTATTTTCTTTCATCTCTCCAAATAAAAATTAAAAAGTTTATCAATACATCATATTTACTCCAAAGTTATTGCTTTAATAACCCAACTGGTCGCGCAATGAAAGAAAGCTCTCATACGGCTACGTTGGGAAGGTGGGAGTAAAAAGGCAGAAAAAAATTGCTGCATAATGAAGGTGAAAATTAGCTGCTGTATTAAGTGGATGTGGACATGTTCTGTGCAGATGAAGGGTGGGTTTCAGATACATTTTATCTCATGGGTCCAGTAGTCACATGTTTTTAAGAACATTTTTATGTTTTTTCTTTACAGGTGGAGAGGCTTCTGCAATATTCTATCACCCCTGCTCACCTAAAGATGTGGTAAGAAAATAAAGAATGTCTTTAGAAGCCCTTTCCTTCCTTTAGACATGCCCAAGTCATGTAAATGCCATCTAACTATAGGAATGTTGGAAAACGTCTGGTGGTGTCAATATCAGTAGGTTGCCTCCATAAGTCTTGTTATTTTGGTAATCTGATTGATCCTTAGAGTCACAAATAAATCCTTACTTGCGATTTTTGCAACATTAAGGTGGTGCCTGCTACATTCAGAAGGAACCAATTTTCTAAGATCTATTCTCAAACACATGTGACTTATAGCATTAGTGTGAAATTGTAACAGAACCACGAGGTCCACGCGGCCTGGGTGGGTTATAAACCAGAACTTCTCACATTGATGATACAAGAGTAGATAGACAGAGGCAGAAAGTTCAGTTAGCTCATTTCTTTACTTGGTGGGTACAGTCTTGTACAGACTCCTAGTGGTTACGTCACTGCATTCATAGGACATTTCAACATGGCAGTTATGTTCTCACTAGATACTAGAAATGGTTAAGAGTCCATTCATTCACTCGATATTGAATACACTAGACAGCTGTATGCTACTTCATCACGTTACCCATCCCCTGATTACTTATGTAGAGATACTCAGACTGCCACTTTCTCTGCTCCACTATCATACTTGCCCTTCTCGCACCAGGCTGTTGCTCCTAGACAGTCCACTGGCACCAAACCGACAAAATGGGGGAAATCACACCAGCCTACTGTAAAACTTAGACTGGGAGACAGCTCACCACACTTGCACTGTCAATCTCTGCACTTGACTGGCAGGATCTCCACTTTATATCTGGGCTTATGCTCCACCTACTCCTCTATTCCTCTCTCTACAGTTTCAAGGACCTTTTCTGCATGGTCATGTGACTTAAAGGGGTTGTAGCACAATTTCAAGTTATCCCCTAATCACCGAGTAGGGAATAACTTGCTGATGGGTGGGAGTCAAACTGCTGAGACCCCCGCCAATTTTGAGAATGGGACTCCTGTGTCCAGCTTGGGCTGTCACCATGGATGTTGCTTCTTCCCATGCAGTGAAGTCACTAGGAATGGAGCGCTGGCAGAACATGTGTGGTCAGGGCTCCATTCATTTCAATGGGGCTGAGGGAAACACCCGAGCGGGTTGCACTTGGGTTTCTCCGCAGTTCCATTGGAAGTGAATGGTGTGTTAGTGTTCTTGAGCGACCAACATGCCATTCATTTTCCTTCTCACCGCAAGGGGTGCAGAAACCCTGCAGTGAGGAGGATGGGAGACACAGGACCCCCTTTGGGATCGGCGAGGGTTTCAGCAATGAGACAACTGCCGATCAGCAAGTTATCCCCTATGCTGTGGATAGGAGATAACCTGCAATTGTGGTACAAGCCCTTTAAGATCCTGAATATGTTGCTGCATCTTCTTATCATTAAACATGACAGTCCCCACTTTAATAAATTTAATGTCAAATTAACTGAAAAGGGCTGCTCTGCTCCTTACAAACCGATCTTTAATGGTCCAATTTGCAAGGAAAGTAACAAATGGGGTGTATTACGTAGAGCATCCACCCTTTCCCATGACTTTGGTTAGAATTAAGGCACTCAAATGGCATAAAGATTACAGTACTCAAGACATACCGAGAAGAATATAATGGAGAGATGGGTGTTCAGGCAATTTGGGGTTGGACAGATAGAGGTTTGAGGCATCAGGACTAGAACGTGAGCAAAGTTGGTCAAGCCACAGATCTGGTAGCACAAGCAAAGACGATGCAGCACTGTAGGGAGAAGTGCAGTAGAGTTGTCAGTTAAGCCAAGGTTTCGCTAATAGGAATGTAGAAGAGCTAGGTATGTGATACTAGTAAGAGTAGTGCAGTAGAGTAGACCATTGAGCCAACACATTACAGTACTGGCTTGCAAGGCGATGAGGCGTACCTGGAACGAGGCAGGTTGAGGGTATAAGATGATCACAAATTAATTGATATGCAATGTATTTGTTACCAGTTTTGTTCTTTCGTATGCTAGTAGATATATGTGGACCATACAGAATAAGATACCACTAAACCGCTTGACAATAACTGCTTGTATTTCCTTCTCCAGAAGGAGTAATGGGGACTTCCGTGCAGGATCACATTAATGGATGGATATTAGGTGTCCATTATAACATATAGAGTTATCGTAGATTTTAGATTGCATACCGCAAGACTGAAAGATCATCTACAAGCACCGAACAGATGGGATGAACCCGAGAACATCAATGCAACCACTATCAGAAGACTCACGGCATTTATCGTCGGGTTGTTTCTATGCATTTCGTGCTTCAAGGAAATCAGTTTGATTCTTTTTATGAAAATTTGATTCTTCTCATAATCTCTTTAGTGATAATCATTCTTCACGAAATAAATTTAAATCCTTTCAGTCTTCACAATTGTGTCCATCTTATGTTTGCGTCAATCAGCGATAAGAAAACTCTCTAGAAACATATGACAATGTCTATGGCTGCCTGTCCACGGGCGATTGTTCACTGCATTACCTGTGGCGATAATCCGGCCGAGGGTAACGCAGTGAGCGCTTTCCATAGCGTTGCTATGGAAAGCGCAGCCTCGACGTCCACGAGCGGAGAATTATAGCGATTCTCCGCTCGTGGAATTCAAATCTCAGCATGCCACAATTTGCCGCGATTCTCCACAGCGAGCCTATCTGTCACCACCGCCCCCCCCTCAACTGCGTCCCCACAGTGGAATATCGCTAGCGATATTCCGTCACGGCCGTGGACAGGGGACCTATTAGTTGCACATCTGTACTGAACTTACTGGAAAATATTGAGTTAGCTCAAGGTAAGGGCTCCTACCCACTTGCGTTTTTTAACACTGCAATATCGTAACGTTTTTTTAACGCAATTGTCAAGGGGACTTTCTAATGTTGGCAACTAGAGATGAGCGAACACCAAAATGTTCGGGTGTTCGTTATTCGTAACGAACTTCCCGTGATGCTCGAGGGTTCGTTTCGAACAACGAACCCCATTGAAGTCAATGGGCGACCAGAACATTTTTGTATTTCGCCGATGCTCGCTAAGGTTTTCATGTGTGAAAATCTGGGCAATTCAGGAAAGTGATGGGAATGACACAGTGACGGATAGGGCAGGCGAGGGGCTACATGTTGGGCTGCATCTCAAGTTCCCAGGTCCCACTATTAAGCCACAATACCGGCAAGAGTGGGCCCCCCCCCTCCCAACAACTTTTACTTCTGAAAAGCCCTCATTAGCATGGCATACCTTTGCTAAGCACCACACTACCTCCAACAAAGCACAATCACTGCCTGCATGACACTCCACTGACACTTCTCCTGGGTTACATGCTGCCCAACCGCCCCCCCTCCCCCCCACAGCGCACACCAAAGTGTCCCTGCGCAGCCTTCAGCTGCCCTCATGCCACACCACGCTCATGTCTATTTAGAATTGCGTCTGCCATGACGAGGGACCGCAGGCACACACTGCAGAGGTTGGCACGGCTAGGCAGCGACCCTCTTTAAAAGTGGCGGAGCGATAGCCCACAATGCTGTACAGAAGCAATGAGAAATAGAATCCTGTGCCACCGCCATCAGGAGCTGCACACGTGGGCATAGCAATGGGGAACCTATGTGCCACACACTATTCATTCTGTCAAGGTGTCTGCATGCCCCAGTCAGACCGGGCTTTTTAATTCATAGACACAGGCAGGTACAACTCCCTATTGTGAAGTCCCTGTCGACCCACAGCATGGGTGGCTCCCTGGAACCCACCGGCGGTACACAGAAATATCCCATTGCATTGCCCAACACAGCTGAGGTAGTAATGTCGTGCTTAATGCAGGTGGGCTTCGGCCCACACTGCATGCCCCAGTCTGACTGGGGTTCTTTATAAGTGTACAGATGTAGTAAAAACTCCGTGTGCACCTACAGCATGGGTGGGTGCCAGGAAGCCACCGGCGGTACATAGAAATATCCCATTGCATTGCCCAACACAGCTGAGGTAGTAATGTTGTGCTTAACCCTTTCCAATCCAATTTGTATATGGTTTTCCTAGGGGGCTTACTCTTTTTCTGCTGTTATACAACGGCGCTATATGCTGGCTAAAGCCAGTACTGCATGAGCTGACACGTAGGATAGGCTCCGACAGCAGAGAGGCTGGCAATATACAGTAAGAGAACCCCGACGGACGTCTACCAACAACGGAGCTGTACAGCCTTAAACCCTAATGTCTTCACAGGTCACACAGTGGACTGGAAAGGGTTAATGCAGGTGGGTTTCGGCCCACACTGCATGCCCCAGTCAGACTGGGGTTCTTTACAAGTGGACACATGTAGGTTTAACTCCCTGTGGACCCACTGCCTGGGTGGGTGCCAGGAAGCCACCGGCGGTACATAGAAATATCCCATTGCATTGCCCAACACAGCTGAGGTAGTAATGTCGTGCGTAATACAGGTGGGCTTCGGCCCACACTGCATGCCCCAGTCAGACGGGTTCTTTAGAAGTGTACAGATGTATTAAAAACTCAGTGTGCACCTACAGCATGGGTGGCTCCCTGGAACCCACCGGCGGTACACAAAAATATCCCATTGCATTGCCCAACACAGCTGAGGTAGTAATGTCGTGCGTAATACAGGTGGGCTTCGGCCCACACTGCATGCCCCAGTCAGACTGGGGTTCTTTACAAGTGGACACATGTAGGTTTAACTCCCTGTGGACCCACTGCCTGGGTGGGTGCCAGGAAGCCACCGGCGGTACATAGAAATATCCCATTGCATTGCCCAACACAGCTGAGGTAACGTCAGCTGTAATGCAGGTGGGCTAAAAATTAATTTGATTACACTGTAGGCGAGGGCCCACAAAAATTGCTGTATCAACAGTACTAATGTACATCCCAAAAATTGGCCATGGCCAGCCAAGAGGGCAGGTGAAACCCATTAATCGCTTTGGTTAATGTGGCTTAAGTGGTAACTAGGCCTGGAGGCAGCCCAGTGTAACGAAAAATTGGTTCAAGTTAAAGTTCCAATGCTTTTAAGCGCATTGAAACTTATAAAAATTGTTCTGAAAAATTATTTGAGTGAGCCTTGTGGCCCTAAGAAAAATTGCCCGTTCAGCGTGATTACGTGAGGTTTCAGGAGGAGGAGCAGGAGGAGGAGGAGGAGGAATATTAGACACAGATTGATGAAGCAGAAATGTCCCCGTTTTGGATGGTGAGAGAGAACGTAGCTTCCATCCGCGGGTGCAGCCTACGTATTGCTTACGTATCGCTGCTGTCCGCTGGTGGAGAACAGAAGTCTGGGGAAATCCAGCCTTTGTTCATCTTGATGAGTGTTAGCCTGTCGGCACTGTCGGTTGACAAGCGGCTACGCTTATCTGTGATGATTCCCCCAGCCGCACTAAACACCCTCTCCGACAACACGCTAGCCGCAGGACAAGCAAGCACCTCAAGGGCATACAGGGCTAGTTCAGGCCACGTGTCCAGCTTCGACACCCAGTAGTTGTAGGGGGCAGAGGCGTCACCAAGGATGGTCGTGCGATCCGCTACGTACTCCCTCACCATCCTTTTGCAGTGCTCCCGCCGACTCAGCCGTGACTGGGGAGCGGTGACACAGTCTTGGTGGGGAGCCATAAAGCTGGCCAGGCCCTTAAAGACTGTTGCACTGCCTGGGATGTACATGCTGCTCGATCTACGCACATCCCCTGCAACATGGCCCTCGGAACTGCGCCTTCTGCCACTAGCGCTGTCGGCTGGGAATTTTACCATCAGCTTGTCCGCAAGGGTCCTGTGGTATAGCAACACTCTCGAACCCCTTTCCTCTTCGGGAATCAGAGTGGGCAGGTTCTCCTTATACCGTGGATCGAGCAGTGTGTACACCCAGTAATCCGTAGTGGCCAGAATGCGTGCAACGCGAGGGTCACGAGAAAGGCATCCTAACATGAAGTCAGCCATGTGTGCCAGGGTACCTGTACGCAACACATGGCTGTCTTCACTAGGAAGATCACTTTCAGGATCCTCCTCCTCCTCCTCCTCCTCCTCCTCCTCCTCAGGCCATACACGCTGAAAGGATGACAGGCAATCAGCCGGTGTACCGTCAGCAGCGGCCCAAGCTGTCTCTTCCCCCTCCTCCTCATCCTCCTCATGCTCCTCCTCCTCCTCCTGTACGCGCTGAGAAATAGACAGGAGGGTGCCCTGACTATCCAGCGGCATACTGTCTTCCCCCGCCCCCGTTTCCGAGCGCAAAGCAGCTGCCTTTATGGTTTGCAGGGAATTTCTCAAGATGCATAGCAGAGGAATGGTGACGCTAATGATTGTAGCATCGCCGCTCACCACCTGGGTAGACTCCTCAAAATTACCAAGGACATGGCAGATGTCTGCCAACCAGGCCCACTCTTCTGAAAGGAATTGAGGAGGCTGACTCCCACTGCGCCGCCCATGTTGGAGTTGGTATTCGACTATAGCTCTACGCTGTTCATAGAGCCTGGCCAACATGTGGAGCGTAGAGTTCCACCGTGTGGGCACGTCGCACAGCAGTCGGTGCACTGGCAGCTTAAAGTGATGTTGCAGGGTGCGCAGGGTGGCAGCGTCCGTGTGGGACTTGCGGAAATGTGCGCAGAGCCGGCGCGCCTTTACGAGCAGGTCTGACAAGCGTGGGTAGCTTTTCAGAAAGCGCTGAACCACCAAATTAAAGACGTGGGCCAGGCATGGCACGTGCGTGAGGCTGCCGAGCTGCAGAGCCGCCACCAGGTTACGGCCGTTGTCACACACGACCATGCCCGGTTGGAGGCTCAGCGGCGCAAGCCAGCGGTCGGTCTGCTGTGTCAGACCCTGCAGCAGTTCGTGGGCCGTGTGCCTCTTATCGCCTAAGCTGAGTAGTTTCAGCACGGCCTGCTGACGCTTGCCCACCGCTGTGCTGCCACACCGCGCGACACCGACTGCTGGCGACATGCTGCTGCTAACACATCTTGATTGCGAGACAGAGGAGGAGGAGGAGGAGGAGGGTGCTTTAGTGGAGGAAGCATACACCTCCGCAGATACCAGCACCGAGCTGGGGCCCGCAATTCTGGGGGTGGGTAGGACGTGAGCGGTCCCAGGCTCTGACTCTGTCCCAGCCTCCACTAAATTCACCCAATGTGCCGTCAGGGAGATGTAGTGGCCCTGCCCGCCTGTGCTTGTCCACGTGTCCGTAGTTAAGTGGACCGTGGCAGTAACCGCGTTGGTGAGGGCGCGCACAATGTTGCGGGAGACGTGGTCGTGCAGGGCTGGGACGGCACATCGGGAAAAGTAGTGGCGACTGGGAACTGAGTAGCGCGGGGCCGCCGCCTCCATGATACTTTTGAAGGACTCCGTTTCCACAACCCTATACGGCAGCATCTCAAGGCTGATGAATTTTGCGATGCGGACGGTTAACGTTTGAGCGTGCGGGTGCGTGGCGGCGTACTTGCGCTTGCGCTCGAACACTTGCGCAAGCGACGGCTGAACGGTGCGCTGAACTACACTGCTGGATGGGGCCGAGGACAGCGGAGATGAGGGTGTGGGTGCAGGCCATGAGGCGGTAGTGCCTGTGTCCTGAGAGGGGGGTTGCATCTCAGTGGCAGGTTGGGGCACAGGGGGAGAGGCAGGGGTGCAAACCGGAGGCGGTGAACGGCCTTTGTCCCACCTTGCGGGGTGCTTGGCCATCATATGTCTGCGCATGGTGGTGGTGGTGAGGCTGTTGGTGTTGGCTCCCCGGCTGAGCTTTGCGCGACAAAGGTTGCACACCACTGTTCGTCGGTCGTCAGGCGTCTCTGTGAAAAACTGCCAGACCTTAGAGCACCTCGGCCTCCGCAGGGTGGCATGGCGCGAGGGGGCGCTTTGGGAAACACTTGGTGGATTATTCGGTCTGGCCCTGCCTCTACCCCTGGCCCTGGACACCGCACTGCCTCTTGCAACCTGCCCTGCTGATGCCCTTGACTCCCCCTCTGAAGACCTGTCCTCCTGAGTAAGCGTTGCACACCAGGTGGGGTCAGTCACCTCATCGTCCTGCTGCTCTTCCTCCGAATCCTCTGTGCGCTGCTCCCTGGGACTTACTGCCCTTACTACTACCTCACTGCAAGACAACTGTGTCTGATCGTCATCGTCCTCCTGACCCACAGAAAGTTGTTGAGACAGTTGGCGGAAGTCCCCAGCCTCTTCCCCCGGACCCCGGGAACTTTCGAATGGTTGGGCATCAGTGACGATAAACTCCTCTGGTGGGAGAGGAACCGCTGCTGCCCAATCTAAGCAGGGGCCCGAGAACAGTTCCTGGGAGTGCTCCCGCTCCTGAGCAGGTGTTATTGTAGTGGAGTGAGGAGGCTGGGAGGAAGGAGGAGCAGCAGACAGAGGATTCGGATTGGCAGCAGTGGACGGCGCAGAACTGCGGGTAGACGATAGGTTGCTCGAAGCACTTTCTGCCATCCAGGACAGGACCTGCTCACACTGCTCATTTTCTAATAACCGTCTCCCGCGTGGACCCATTAATTGGGCGATGAATGTGGGGACGCCAGAAACGTGCCTCTCTCCTAATCGCGCAGCAGTCGGCTGCGACACACCTGGATCAGGAGCTTGGCCTGTGCCCACACCCTGACTTGGCCCTCCGCGTCCTCGGCCGCGTCCACGTCCTCTAGGCCTACCCCTACCCCTCAGCATGCTGTATTACCAGTGATTTGATTTCACAGGCAGGAAATAAATTGGCGCAAGACTGCAGGCCAAATATAATTTTTGCCCTTTTTGGAAAACGAAAGGCCCCACTGCCTCTAGTGAATGAATTATCTAAGTTTAATAACTGTGCTGTGTCCCTGCTTATGTGTCACAGAACGTGAGGGTAGCAGAGTTATTATAACTCTTGGAGAGCAGGTATTTTTTTCCCAATTAAGGAAAGCAAATGGCGAAGCCAGCAGTAAAGCGTAGCTGGGTGCGTATGATTTAGCAATGTTTTTCACGCAGCTCACACGTCTCCACCGCCCGTAAGGACGGACAGAGGCTGGACAAATAGATTTGTTTTCAGTTTTTTCCCACCAACAGGCAGCACTGCGTATATTCAATGAACATGAGAAGTTTAATAACTGTGCTGTGTCCCTGCTTATGTGTCACAGAACGTGAGGGTAGCAGAGTTATTATAACTCTGGCAGAGCAGGTATTTTTTTCCCAATTAAGGAAAGCAAATGGCGAAGCCAGCAGTAAAGCGTAGCTGGGTGCGTATGATTTAGCAATGTTTTTCACGCAGCTCACACGTCTCCACAGGCGTAAGGACGGACAGAGGCTGGACAAATAGATTTGTTTTCAGTTTTTTCCCACCAACAGGCAGCACTGCGTATATTCAATGAACATGAGAAGTTTAATAACTGTGCTGTGTCCCTGCTTATGTGTCACAGAACGTGAGGGTAGCAGAGTTATTATAACTCTGGCAGAGCAGGTATTTTTTTCCCAATTAAGGAAAGCAAATGGCGAAGCCAGCAGTAAAGCGTAGCTGGGTGCGTATGATTTAGCAATGTTTTTCACGCAGCTCACACGTCTCCACAGGCGTAAGGACGGACAGAGGCTGGACAAATAGATTTGTTTTCAGTTTTTTCCCACCAACAGGCAGCACTGCGTATATTCAATGAACATGAGAAGTTTAATAACTGTGCTGTGTCCCTGCTTATGTGTCACAGAACGTGAGGGTAGCAGAGTTATTATAACTCTGGCAGAGCAGGTATTTTTTTCCCAATTAAGGAAAGCAAATGGCGAAGCCAGCAGTAAAGCGTAGCTGGGTGCGTATGATTTAGCAATGTTTTTCACGCAGCTCACACGTGTCCACAGGCGTTAGGACGGACAGAGGCTGGACAAATAGATTTGTTTTCAGTTTTTTCCCACCAACAGGCAGCACTGCGTATATTCTATGAATAATAACTGTGTTGTGGCCCTGCCTATACAATTCTTTCCCTGCAGTATCAATGGAGGGTGGAATGCTCTGCAGAGGCGATTTTGAGAAGCCCAAAAAAAATGCAGCACAGCTAACAGCAGCCTGGACAGTACTGCACACGGATAAATATGGCCCTAGAAAGGACCGTTGAGGTTCTTGAAGGCTACACTCACTCCTAACACTCTCCCTGCCTATGCAGCACTTCTGTCCCTAATGCCAGGTGCAACGGTCTGCAGAGGCGATTTTGAGAAAAAAAAAAATCCCACTGCTAACAGCAGCCAACACACAGCTATCAGTGGCCCTAATAAGGACCTTTGGGGGGTCTTGAAGCCTAAACTAACTACCAATTCTTTCCCTACAGCAGCTCCGGTATAAACAGCACTGTCCCTCATCTAACTCACACCGCATCTGAGGCGAGCCGCGGGAGGGGCCGACTTTTATATTAGGCGAACACCTGATCTCGCCAGCCACTCACAGCAGGGGGGTGGTATAGGGCTTAAACGTTGCAGGGGGAAGTTGTAATGCCTTCCCTGTCTTTCAATTGGCCAGAAAAGCGCGCTAACGTCTCAGGGAAGGAAGTGAAAGTAACCAGAACACCGCATGGTGTTCGTTACGAATAACGAACATCCCGAACACCCTAATATTCGCACGAATATCAAGCTCGGACGAACGCGTTCGCTCATCTCTATTGGCAACACATCGCAAGTTGGTGCTTTGCGATTTTTGTGCGATGCGTTTTCTCAAGTCACCCCACTGCTAGGTCCTCTGTGTCTGAACTTCTACTCTACTACACTGTTTGTATCTTTGCCTTATCTGTATGTGTGTCCATTTCCTTCCTGTTTGTCCATCTTGCTCTTCTCTGTTGCAGTGTTTCTGTTTCAGTGTTTCATATCAGCCTTGCTTGATGCATATGGCCCTGGATTCCCATTGCCATCAGACAGGTAGGGACATCTAGCTACCAGGGTCAGGTAAGATGGCCTGGACCTCTCCACCACCAGGTACCTCAAGGACAGTGACACGTAATTCACCTAAATCCATGGTTAGGTCCTTTTGTCATTGTACTGAGTAGAGATGAGCGAGCACCAAAATGCTCGGGTGCTCGTCATTCGGGACGAACTTTTCGCGATGCTCGAGGGTTCGTTTCAAGTAACGAACCCCATTGAAGTCAATGGGCGACCCGAGCATTTTTGTATTTCGCCGATGCTCGCTAAGGTTTCCTTGTGTGAAAATCTGGGCAATTCAAGAAAGTGATGGGAACGACACAGCAACGGATAGGGCAGGCGAGGGGCTACATGTTGGGCTGCATCTCAAGTTCACAGGTCCCACTATTAAGCCACAATAGCGGCAAGAGTGGGGCCCCTCCCTCCCAAAAACTTTGACTTCTGAAAAGCCCTCATTAGCAATGCATACCTTAGCTAAGCACCACACTACCTCCAACAAAGCACAATCACTGCCTGCATGACACTCCACTGCCACTTCTCCTGTGTTACATGCTGCCCAACCGCCTCCCCTCCCCCCCACAGCGCACACCAAAGTGTCCCTGCGCAGCCTTCAGCTGCCCTAATGCCTCACCACCTTCATGTCTATTTAGAAGTGCGTCTGCCATGAGGAGGAACCGCAGGCACACACTGCAGAGGTTGGCACGGCTAGGCAGCGACCCTCTTCAAAAGGGGCGGGGCGATAGCCCACAATGCTGTACAGAAGCAATGAGAAATATAATCCTGTGCCACCGCCATCAGGAGCTGCACCCGTGGGCATAGCAATGGGGAACCTATGTGTCACACACTATTCATTCTGTCAAGGTGTCTCTGCATGCCCCAGTCAGACCGGGCTTTTTAATTCATAGACACAGGCAGGTACAACTCCCTATTGTGAAGTCCCTGTCGACCGACAGCATGGGTGGCTTCCTGGAACCCACCGGCGGTACATAAAAATATCCCATTGCAGTGCCCAACACAGCTGAGGTAGTAATGTCGTGCTTAATGCAGGTGGGCTTCGGCCCACACTGCATGCCCCAGTCTGACTGGGGTTCTTTACAAGTGGAAACAGATGCATTTATAATTCCCTGTGGACCCACAGCAGGGGTGGGTGCCAGGAAGCCACTGGCGGTACATAGAAATATCCCATTGCATTGCCCAACACAGCTGAGGTAGTAATGTCATGCTTAATACAGGTGGGCTTTGGCCCACACTGCATGCCCCAGTCAGACTGGGGTTCTTTACAAGTGGACAGATGTAGTAAAAACTCAGTGTGCACCTACAGCATGGGTGGCTCCCTGGAACCCACCGGCGGTACATAGAAATATCCCATTTCATTGCCCAACACAGCTGAGGTAGTAATGTCGTGCTTAATGCAGGTGGGCTTCGGCCCACACTGCATGCCCCAGTCAGACTGGGGTTCTTTTCAAGTGTACAGATGTAGTAAAAACTCTGTGTGCACCTACAGCATGGGTGGGTGCCAGGAAGCCACCGGCGGTACATAGAAATATCCCATTGCATTGCCCAACACAGCTGAGGTAGTAATGTCGTGCTTAAGGCAGGTGGGCTAAAAATTTATTTGATTACACTGTAGGCGAGGGCCCACAAAAATTGCTGTATCAACAGTACTAATGTACCTGAAAAAAATTGGCCATGGCCAACCAAGAGGGCAGGTGAAACCCATTAATCGCTTTGGTTAATGTGGCTTAAGAGGTAACTAGGCCTGGAGGCAGCCCAGTTAAAATAAACGCTATTAAGAGCATTGAAACGTATAAAAATTTTTAAGAAAAATTATATGAGTGAGCCTTTTGGCCCTAAGAAAAATTGCCCGTTCGGCGTCATTACGTGAGGTTTCAGGAGGAGGAGCAGGAGGAGGAGGAGGAGGAGGAGGAATATTATACACAGATTGATGAAGCAGAAATGTCCCCGTTTTGGATGGTGAGAGAGAACGATGCTTCCATCTGCGGGTGCAGCCTACGTATTGCTTAGGTATCGCTGCTGTCCGCTGGTGGAGAAGAGAAGTCTGGGGAAATCCAGGCTTTGTTCATCTTGATGAGTGTTAGCCTGTCGGCACTGTCGGTTGACAGGCGGGTACGCTTATCTGTGATGATTCCCCCAGCCGCACTAAACACCCTTTCCGACAAGACGCTAGCCGCAGGACAAGCAAGCACCTCCAGGGCATACAGCGCTAGTTCAGGCCACGTGTCCAGCTTCGACACCCAGTAGTTGTAGGTGGCAGAGGCGTCACGGAGGATGGTCGTGCGATCGGCTACGTACTCCCTCACCATCCTTTTACAGTGCTCCCGCCAACTCAGCCTTGACTGGGGACCGGTGACACAGTCTTGCTGGGGAGCCATAAAGCTGGCAAAGGCCTTGGAGAATGTTCCCCTGCCTGCGCTGTACATGCTGCCTAATCTCTGCGCCTCCCCTGCTACCTGGCCCTCGGAAGTGCGCCTTCTGCCACTAGCGCTGTCGGATGGGAAGTTTACCATCAGTTTGTCCACCAGCGCCCTGTGGTATAGCATCATTCTCGAACCCCTTTCCTCTTCGGGAATGAGAGTGCAAAGGCTCTCCTTATACCGTGGATCGAGCAGTGTGTACACCCAGTAATCCGTAGTGGCCAGAATGCGTGTAACGCAAGGGTCACGAGAAAGGCATCCTAACATGAAGTCAGCCATGTGTGCCAGGGTACCTGTACGCAACACATGGCTGTCTTCACTAGGAAGATCACTTTCAGGATCCTCCTCCTCCTCCTCCTCCTCCTCCTCAGGCCATACACGCTGAAAGGATGACAGGCAAGCAGCATGGGTACCGTCAGCAGTGGGCCAAGCTGTCTCTTCCCCCTCCTCCTCATCCTCCTCATGCTCCTCCTCCTCCTCCTGAACGTGCTGACTATCCAGTGACATACTGTCTTCCCCCGGCTCTGTTTCCGAGCGCAAAGCGTCTGCCTTTATGCTTTGCAGGGAACTTCTCAAGATGCATAGCAGAGGAATGGTGACGCTAATGATTGCAGCATCGCCGCTCACCATCTGGGTAGACTCCTCAAATTTTCCAAGGACCTGGCAGATGGCTGCCAACCAGGCCCACTCTTCTGTAAATAATTGAGGAGGCTGACTCCCACTGCGCCGCGCAAGTTGGAGTTGGTATTCCACTATAGCTCTACGCTGCTCATAGAGTCTGGCCAACATGTGGAGCGTAGAGTTCCACTGTGTGGGCACGTCGCACAGCAGTCGGTGCACTGGCAGATTAAACCGATGTTGCAGGGTCCGCAGGGTGGCAGCGTGCGTGTGTGATTTGCGGAAATGTGTGCAGAGCTGGCGCGCCTTTCCGAGCAGGTATGACAAGTGGGGGTAGCTTTTCAGAAAGCGCTGAACTACCAAATTAAACACATGGGCCAGGCATGGCACGAGCGTGAGGCTGCAGAGCTGCCACCAGCTTACGGCCGTTGTCACACATGACCATGCCCGGTTGGAGGCTCAGCGGCGCAAGCCAGCGGTCGGTCTGCTCTGTCAGACCCTGCAGCAGTTCGTGGACCATGTGCCTCTTATCTCCTAAGCTGAGTAGTTTCAGCACGGCCTGCTGACGCTTGCCCACCGCTGTGCTGCCACGCCGCATGACACCGACTGCTGGCGACGTGCTGCTGCTGACACATCTTGATTGCGAGACAGAGGTTGCGTAGGAGAGGGGGAGGAGGGTGGTTTAGTGGAGGAAGCATACACCCCCGCAGATACCACCACCGAGCTGGGGCACGCAATTCGGGGGGTGGGTAGGACGTGAGCGGTCCCAGGCTCTGACTCTGTCCCAGCCTCCACTAAATTCACCCAATGTGCCGTCAGGGAGATATAGTGGCCCTGCCCGCCTGTGCTTGTCCACGTGTCTGTTGTTAAGTGGACCTTGGCAGTAACCGCGTTGGTGAGGGCGCGTACAATGTTGCGGGAGACGTGGTCGTGCAGGCCTGGGACGGCACATCGGGAAAAGTAGTGGCGACTGGGAACCGAGTAGAGCGGGGCCGCCGCCGCCATCATACCTTTGAAAGCCTCCGTTTCCACAAGCCTATACGGCAGCATCTCTAGGCTGATCAATTTTGCAATGTGCACGTTTAACGCTTGAGCGTGCGGGTGCGTGGCGTCGTACTTGCGCTTGCGCTCAAACTGTGGCGCTAGCGACGTCTGGACGCTACGCTGAGAGACATTGCTGGATGGGGCCGAGGACAGCGGAGGTGAGGGTGTGGGTGCAGGCCAGGAGACGGTAGTGCCTGTGTCCTCAGAGGGGGGTTGGATCTCAGTGGCAGGTTGGGGCACAGGGGGAGAGGCAGTGGTGCAAACCGGAGGCGGTGGACGGGCATCGTCCCACCTTGTGGGGTGCTTGGCCATCATATGCCTGCGCATGCTGTTGGTGGTGCCTCCCCAGCTGATCTTGGCGTGACAAAGGTTGCACACCACTGTTCGTCGGTCGTCAGGCGTCTCTGTGAAAAACTGCCACACCGTAGAGCACCTTGACCTCTGCAGGGTGGCATGGCGCGAGGGGGCGCTTTGGGAAACAGTTGGTGGATTATTCGGTCTGGCCCTGCCTCTACCCCTGGCCACCGCACTGGCTCGGCCTGTGCCCACACCCTGACTTGGGCCTCCGCGTCCTCGCCCGCGTCCACGTCCTATAGGCCTACCCCTACCCCTCAGCATGGTGTATTACCAGTGATTTGATTTCCCAGGCAGGAAAGAAATTGGCGCAAGCCTGCTGCTAAACGTAGCTGGCTGCGTATGATTTCTGTTTACGTTCTGCACCCACCACACACGTACCCAGAACGCTGAGGACTGTCAGAGGCAGGCCAAATTGAATGTTTCCCTTTTTTTGGTAAAGAAAAGGCCCACTGCGTATATTCAATCAATAATATATGTCTTCTGTCCCTGCCTACACAATTCTGTCCCTGTAGTATTACTGCAAGGCGCAATGCTCTGCACAGCCGATTTAAAAAAAAAAATAAAAATGCAACACTGCTAACAGCAGCCTG
This sequence comes from Eleutherodactylus coqui, assembly GCF_035609145.1. Classification (NCBI taxonomy): domain Eukaryota; kingdom Metazoa; phylum Chordata; class Amphibia; order Anura; family Eleutherodactylidae; genus Eleutherodactylus; species Eleutherodactylus coqui. Next base: position 267,913,770 of record NC_089840.1, on the reverse strand, counting down.
CACAGTTCTGCACACGGTTAAATGTGGCCCTAAGAAGGACTGTTGGGGTTCTTGAAGCCTACACTCACTCCTAACACTCTCCCTGCCTAACCACCACTTCTGTCCCTGTAGTATTACTGCAGGGCGCAATGCTCTGCAGACAGCCGATTTTGAAAAAAAAAAATGGGCAACACTGCTAACAGCACCCTCCACAGTACTGCACACGGATAGATGTGGCCCTAAGAAGGACCGTTGGGGTTCTTGAAGCCTACACTCACTACTAACACTCTCCCTACAGCAGCTCCGGCACCAGCAGCACTGTCCCTCAGCTAACTCACAAGGCATCTGAGGCGAGCCGCGGGAGGGGCCGACTTTTATACTGGGGTGACATCTGATCTCCCCAGCCACTCACAGCAGGGGGGTGGTATAGGGCTTGAACGTCACAGGGGGAAGTTGTAATGCCTTCCCTGTCTTTCAATTGGCCAGAAAAGCGCGCTAACGTCTCAGAGATGAAAGTGAAAGTAACCCGAACATCGCGTGGTACTCGTTACGAGTAATGAGCATCCCGAACACCCTAATATTCGCACGAATATCAAGCTCGGACGAGTACGTTCGCTCATCTCTAGTACTGTCGTTAAGTTCCTTGGGCCCACCCATGCTGTTGGTGCACACAGACTTCCCATAGAGGTGTTTTACCTGTCTGTCCTCAAAAGACTGACAGACTTGGGTAGGGTGCAGAGTGTAGATGGTTTAGCCCTTGGGTTGTCAATGAGGTATCCGACATCTACACAGAATGAATAGTGTGTGGACACATGGATTTCCCATTGCTATGTCACTCGCAGCACCTTGGGCCACACAAGGTGTTTGCTGGGACCGAGCCTGGCCAAGGGCCCGCTCACATCTTTTCATCACAGGCTACAGCGGGTCCTGGTCATGGTTTCTTGGCCTTGTGAGGCCACCTTCTCCTCCTGCTTGGGATCAGGGGGTCAGCATTGCGCATCATGTATTTTCTCTTGTGTTACCACAGTTATCTAAGAAACTCATTTGGCCACAGGAGAGGAGCGTAACAGCATTAATGAGACCTTCACAGGTGTACTAGCATCGAAGCCCGCTTCCTGCCTACGATTGCTGAAGCTGTTGGCTGAGGCCTATATCCCGGGGGAACTGCAACGGCGCCAGGTTGGGCCTGTGGAACTTTTTCCTGGCTAATCCAGTCTTTGGAGCGGTGAAAGAAAATGTAAGTGATTAATGAGACCTTCACAGGTGTACTAGCATTGAAGTCTGCTTCATGCCTACGATTGCTGAAGCTGTGGCCCGAGGCCTATGTCTTCGGCGCAGTGTAAGTCTGCCATGTTTAGCCACTCTGATTTCTTTATTGTTCATGTCTGGGGTTGCGTTGGACCCACCTATGCTGTTGGTGCACACAGACTTCCCATCGCGGTGTTTGACCTGTCTAACACTGACTAACTTGGGTAGGGTGCAGAGTGCAGATGGCTTTCCCCTTGTGGTGTCGATTAAACTACCTGACACCTGGACAGAATGAATACTGTGTGGGCACATGGATTCCCCATAGCTATGTAACTCATGCCCACGTTTGCAGCTCCTGACGGAGGTTGGCACTTTATTGAAATGAAGATCAAATGTCAATTTCTCATTGATTCCCTACAGCATTGTAGGCTATTGCCCTGCCCCTTTTAAAGAGGGTCGCTACCTGGCCCTGCCAACCCTCTGCAGTGTGCGCCTACGGTTCCTCCTCATGACAGACGCACTTATAAATAGACATGAGGGTGGTTTGGCTATGCAGCCAGCTGCATGAGGGCAGCAGAAGGCTGTGCAGGGACACTTTGATGTGCGCTGCGGACGCAGGGTCATGCAGGGGGGTTGGGCAGCATGTAATCCAGGAGAAGAGGCAGCGGTGTGTCCCGCAGGCAGTGCTTGTTTTTGGTTGGAGGAAGTGCGGTGCTTAGCTAAGGTGTGCCTTGCTAATGAGGGTTTGTCCGAAGTAAAAATTGTTGGGGGGGGGGGGCACTTTTGCCACTATTGTGGCTTAATAGTGGGACCTGGGAGCCTAAGATGCAGCCCAGCATATAAGTATCTGTGTCATTTCCATCACTTTCTTGGGTTTTGAAGTTTTGCACAAATGAAAACCTTTGAGAGCATTGGCGATATACAAAAATGCTTGAGTTGCCTATTGACTTCAATGGGGTTCGTTACTCGAAACGAACCCTCGAGCATCGCAGGATGTTCGACTCGAGCAACGAGCACCCAAGCATTTTGGTGCTCGCTCATCTCTAGTTATTAACTAAACCATGATGATATCACCTGGAGACAGTTTTATGTATGTTTTTTAACAGTTCTTGGCAAAAAATCATGAGCATGCTGAAATTGCTGTGGATTCTAGTGGCTGCTTTCCCTACTGTAACCAGCTACTAGCTGATCTGTCACATTGGATCTTGTGTATTTGGACTTTTCCAAAGCGTTTGATACTGTGTCGGATAAAAGGTTGGTAAATAAAATGAGAATGCTTGGTCTGGGTGAGAATGTGTGGAAGTGGGTAAGTAACTGGGCAGTGATAGAAAGCAGAGGAGGGTTATAAATGGGTCACCATTACTAGTGGGGTATGACAGGGGGCAGTATTAGAGGAATCACTGTTACTAGTGGAGTACTGTAGTGGGCAATATTGGAGGGATCACCAGTACTAGTGGGGTACCATAGAGGACAGTGTTGTAGGGATCAGCATTCTAAATGGGGCACCACGGGGGGCAGTATTGGAAAGGTCACTGTTACTAGTGGGGTACCACAGGGGGCAGTACTTGGCCCTATCCTTTTTAATATATTTATTAATGGCCTGGTAGAAGGATTGTGCAGTAAAATATCAATATTTGCAGATGATAGAAAACAATGTAAAGATATTAACACAAGAGAGGACAAAATGTGATTACATATGGATCTGGATAAAATGGGGGCTGAAAAGCTGAAAATGAGGTTTGAATCTGATAAATGTCACCATGACACACTAATTGGGAAACCACTGGGTAACACTGACATGGAAAAGGACTTGGAGGTTATAGTTAGGGCTCGTTCACACTGCATTAGGAAAAATTCATTCTGGAAGCAGGAAAACGGCACCCCCTGGTTGTACGTCTCCATCTTATGATGGGACTGGATAGTGCCAAATGGCCTTCCTCCATTGACTATAATGGGGGTCTGTTCAATTTCTGGCAAGTATTCTGACATCTTAACAGGGTGAAATAGCGCCACTCGCAGAAAATTGTTACTGCTGTCTTGGACAGTTGAAAACAAGATCCAAAATTGGCAGCTCAGAGGGGCAGCAGAGGAGAAAAACTGCAGGTAACTTACCCCCCTGCACCTCGGTTCTGGGAAAGAATTTTGTCCTGAAACTGGAGGGTTGCTTTAAGTTATTCAGGTGTTTAAGGACCTTCCACGAAGATCAGATGATTTAATTGAGCTATACTCTGACACAGTGCAAAGGATCTTTTCCTCTACTCCCAGATAGGAGAGAGTGAGAAGGCTAAGCCTCATTCCCTAATGTGACTGAAAAGTGGCAGTCATCTTTGAAATAGGCATATGTGCCCACAGAGTATGAAAGTAAGCTCCTGTACTGTAGTTCTACCCCTGAAGTGTCCCAGAACAATAGGGCCTCTCCATAATAGTGTGTATGCATTTGTCCACTGTAATGTCAGTCCCTTCTGTTTTGCATGATTGGTGTGTATTGCATAGCTGCAGCACTGAAAGAGTTAACTGTCTGGTATGAGAGCTGTCTGTCTGGAAATGTATCATTTTATGTTGTGAGTTAATGGTCACTAGAGATGAGAGAGTATACTCGCTAAGGCCAACTACTCGAGCGAGTAGTGCCTTAGCCGAGCATCCTCCCGCTCGTCTGTAAAGATTCGGCTGCCGGCGCGGGTGACAGGTGAGTTGCAGCGGTGAGCAGGGGGTAGAGAGATCTCCCCTCCATTTCTCCCCGCTCTCCCCCGCCGCTCCCCACCCCCCGAATCTTTAGAGACGAGCTGGAGGATACTCGGCTAAGGCACTACTCGCTCGAGTAGTTAGCCTTAGCGAGTATACTTACTCATGTCTAGTGGTCACCTGACCCTACTTGACATCTGTGATTGCAAGGTGTCTACAAGTAAGTTCTGTTCGGGTCTTGCAAGAGAGAGAAGTGTTGGAAGTGCTGCTAGAGGACCACACAGACGCGTTCAGCCTGTGTGGCCCAGAATGGAAGAGGCTGAAAGGAAACTACAGCCTGCTTTACTATACCCAGGAGATGTAAAAGTACCCCTTCAATGCTAAGAGAGAGAATGAAGAACCGCCATGCAGCGCACCTTTACCTGAATGTGAGTGTTGACCGGTAGAGAGTTGGAGAGAAGAGAGTGTGTTGCTGGGATCCGAACTCACAGATAACAGGACTGTGGTTTTCTCCTGTCCACCCGTGAATCCTCCCTGTCACACCACTTTGACATTTTTGCACTGTTTTCCTGCTAGTGTGTATCATCAAGTTATTTTCAAGTAAACGAGCTTCACCGATTGTTCCCGGTTTGGCTCAGAAAGTTAAATTCCTGTGTGTAGTCTCTTTATTAACAACAACTGGATTCACCGCAGAGGATGGAACAATGGCGTCACGCGTGACACAAAGGACTAAGGTAATCCATCATTGGATTTCCCTGTTTAATAGCCTGCCATTGGCCCCTTAGACATGTCCCTGGTTACCCTCTGGGTGGGAGGCAGTAAGGCCACCATGACAAGGCCCAAACTCTATCCCGCTGTCTCCTAGACTGAGGCTCGCTCTTCGGATGTTGCAGGGCGGAGCTATAATGGCATCACGAACAGGATGAATTTTATGTGCCTGTTCTCAAGAAGCTGCCAAAAAGACATTTTTCTGACATTTTTTCAGTCGGGGAAGATTTTTGCCCATGTCTCAGCTACATAGAATCACTTCCGGCTCGAAGGCCCTGTGAGATTTTCTACAAGTCCAGGAGAAGATCCATCCGATCCTCTGAGTTACTTTAAATAGTCAAGGACAGGATCCCTCCAACCCACTAAGCCTGCAGCAAGTATCAGGACATGGTTGCGATTTCTCTGAGCCTCCAGGAATTAAAGTAAACACAATCGCGGTTCCTCTGAGCCTAAGCACATTTACCATAGTGGTGAAAAACCGAGTCATCTGCCAGAAATGCAGAAAGAAGACCTCAGTTTATACACAGCAAGAATGTGTTACAAGTTAAAGAAGGATTGTGTTGTATTACCAGACCGTGTGTAGTTGCCTGTATTGCATGCTGAGCAGCCGGTTACTAATATGGACTTTGACTGTATACGGAGTCAAGATGGCGCCCAGCCCTCATGTTCTTCATTAACAAATCTTCAGCCCATGAAAATTTACTGCCAAACTGTTTCAGCCAAGGCTGAGGAAAAATTAGGGGGGGGGGGGGGGGGCGGGGGGGCTGCCCACACCACGGAGCAACAGTCTGCAGCTGGGAACTGCCCAGAGGAGGAGACTTCCTCTGCTTCCAGCGAGCCACTTGTCTCAGCAGACCAACAAGGACACGAAGGAAGGAGGAAACATGGCCTCCTATACTACCTTACACTGCCTGCCAGGCAGATTTCCACCATCTTAACCCAGGCTTTACTGGAGCGATGAACCAGTGCTATAAGAGTTGGTGATGCCCTTGCTATCCCCTCTCTCCTCTGCCAGAGAGGTGCCTCAAAGAGACTTCCCAGTGGGATTCTATCCGACTTAGGAATCTGAGGCCCACCAGAACAAGGACTCTCCTAACTTCTTCGTCATCAGAGGAAGAACAGGGACCCGCTGCTGAAGAAAGAGGGTCTTTCTTTGTGCTATAGATAGTGATTAGAGATGAGCGAGCATACTCGTCTGAGCTTGATGCTCGTTCGAGTATTAGGGTGCTCGAGATGCTCGTTACTCGAGACGAGCACCACGCGGTACTTGTCTCGATTAAACGAGCACTGACCATTGAATTCAATGGAGCCAGCAATACAGCCGGCTCCATTGAAAGCAATGGGCTGCTGGCGATCGCGGGATGAATTGTCGGGAAGGGCTTAAATATATAAGCCCTTCCCTGCAATTCATCCAGAAATGTGTAAAAATAAAAAAATATATATATGCTCACCTTGTCCCGGTAGATGGAGTTCAGCGCGGCTGGCCTGCAGTGGGTGTGAAGGGGGTGTGAGTCAGACCTGCCCCCTGATTGGCTCAGCGCTGAGCTAATCAGAGGCAGATCTCACTCACACCCATTCATGAATTCATGAATGGGTGAGTGAGTGTTGCCTCTGATTGGCTCAGCGCAGCTCTCAGCTGAATGACAGCAGTTCAGCACCACAGTGCAGGGGACAGCAAGAGAACACTCGGCTATGCCCCGGCAGCTGAAGGGAGGTGAGTATCTATTTTTTTGTTTTTTAAATCACTTTTAATTCATTTCCAGGGAATGGCTTATATGTAAAGCCCTTCCCTGAAAAAGAATTCAGGTGTGCCAGCGGACCATTGTCTTCAATGGAGTCGCCAGCAGCAGCAGCGGCTCCATTGAAGAGAATGCCTGCATTTTTATTCTTTTTTACACTAAAATCTTTCTTTTTCAGGTAAGGGCTTATATTTTTAAGCCCTTCCCGAAAATTCATCCCGCGCTCGCCGGCAGCCCATTGCTTTCAATGGAGCAGGCTGTATTGCCGGCTCCATTGAATTCAATGGGCTAACATCGTTCTTCTCTGCCACAGCTGTTACAGCTGTGGCAGAGGAGAACGATCGTTATGCTGACAGTGCGGGGGGGGGGGGGGGGTCTCACTCTTGCCACTATTGTGGCTTAATAGTGAGACCTCGGAGCCCGAAATGCAGCCCTGCATGTTGCTCCTCGCCTGCCCTATCCATTTCTGAGTTTTTTACATGACTTTGGTGATTTGCTAAGATTTTCACAAATGAAAACCTTAGCGGAGCACCAGTCATATACAAAAATGCTCGAGTCGCCCATTGACTTCAATGGGGTTCGTTACTCGAAACGAACTCTCGAGCATCACTGAAAGTTCGACTCGAGTAACGAGCACCCGAGCATTTTGGTGCTCGCTCATCTCTAATAGTGATCCATCAAGAGAATATGGAGGCCAGAGCCATTATTCCACCAGGGTTGCAACCCTTCAATAGGGGCTTTAAGGACCCAGGTTTTCGGCTGTATTTTACCAAGTGGCAGAATCAAGGACCCCCGCCAGGAATGCGGAAACCTTTTACCAGATCCCCACCTGCCACTGCTTCTCCCCGGGACACAGAACAAGTTCAGGATACTGAGGTAAGGACCTTTCTATGCCAAAGCCCATCCCTCGGTTCTTCTATTGGCGTTAGTTCTTGAAGCAGCATGTCCACTCCCACTGGGTTCAGCACAGATTTTGAAACTGAAGAACCATTGGTTCCACCGGTGTTGAGAAAAGTTACCTAGTGTTAAGAGACTCCCATTATTGTGAGCTAAAAAGAGTGTTGTTTGTTTTTCTGGACTTTGTTTTTTCCTTGCTAAGGGTGACTTCACACGAGCATGTTTTTGTACATACATAGGTGCGTACATACGTGCAATCCCATGTACGTGCTAAAAGACGCGTGAATGCAAGTCCGTGCATTGTCTTCAATGGAGCCGCAACTGCTACCGGCGGCTCCATTAAAGGCAATGGTCTTCTGGCACCCCTGAATTGTTTTTCAGGGAAGGGCTTTACATATAAGCTCTTCCCCGAAAAAAACGGAATTTTAGTGTAAAAAGAAAAGAAATAATAATAATGCACCGTTGTCTTCAATGGAGCTGCGGCTGCTGCCAGCGGTTCCATTGAAGACAATGGTCTGCCGACGCTCCCGAATTGTTTTTCAGGGAAGGGCTTTAAATATAAGCCCTTCCCTGAAAAACAACAATTTTAGTGTTAAAAAACACAAAAAGAAAAAAAAAACTTACCTGCCCCCCGCTGCCATTTACCCGTGGGGATGAAGAACACATCTGCCGCATGCTGAATGGGCTGCCTCTGATTGGCTGTGCCCTGTGACCAATCAGAGGCAGCTCTCAGCTATTGAATGACAGCTGAGAGCTGCCTCTGATTGGTCCCAGCACTCAGCCAATCAGAGGCAGCACTCACTCACACACTCCTGCGCATACACATACCCCCATCAGGAATCGCATTCCCCGCAGCCAGAGCTGAAGAAGGAGCCACCCCCGCTGTTTTTAACTGCAGAGGCTTCCCAGCTGATGGCCAGCTGAAAACCCCTTACCCGGCGGCGGACCAGAAGACAGCATCTCGCTCTGTGTTGAAGCACAGAGCAGAGTCGCCATGACTTAAGACACAGTGCCGTTGCAGAAGGCACCCCCCGGTGTAAGATTGTGGTGGACAACAGGGAAGACACAGCACCGACCCTCCCATAAATGCCACACCCTGTCCACACACAGAGCACCACAGCAGCACGGAGCCGGCAGCAGTGCGCTACTGTCCCTTACATGCGTCCCCCGCACACAGCATGAGAAGAGCACGGAGCCTACAGTGGCGGGGGACTGTGAGTTAGAGGCTGTGCCCGCTTACAGCAGCAGGGGGAGGACAGCTCGGAGACCACAGCAGGGAGCCTACAGCGGTGGGGGAATGTGGGTTAGAGGCTGCGCCCGCATACAGCAGCAGGGGGAGGACAGCTGGGAGCCCACAGCACCGCAGCCGGGGGACAGACGTTTACCTGTGGAGGGCTGTTCACTCACATACCACATAGTACGCCTCACATTACAGCAGTTTAGCACCTTCCAGGACCTTAAACTATTGACCCTATAGGAAGCTGTCAAACCCCTAACTTCCGATGGCGTCAAGATACAATAAAACCCATCAACCATTATATTCATGCATATTTGACTGATGTACTGTTCTTCCTGTTGAGTACTCACACTTTAGATGTTTATTCCTTTCCAATGCACTGGATAGTCTGCAATGACTTGGCAGAGGCTTTCTCCTATTCCCGATCTCTATCTCAGGCTTCTTTGGACTAGACTGATAGACGGCATATAGCTCCACCCACACGTTGCTTTTTCCTGCCACTCTGACCCAGCCTGCAAAGGGGTTCTATGCTGCCAATCCAAGGCCCTCTCTCTTACTGGCCCTGACTGAATGCTCCAGGAGCTGTTGCTAGATGACGTACACTCACCAGGGGATGAGGAATCTCACCAGTGCACATCTATAAGGAGACATTGTGAACAGGCGTTTTTGCATTGTGCTCTGTGGCGATAATCCGGCCACGGGTAACACAGTGCAAGCTTCCTATAGCGTTGCTATGGAAAGCGCAGCCCTGCTGTCCACGAGCGGAGAATCATAACGATTCTCTGCTTGCGGGATTCAAATTGCAGCATGCTGCTATTTGCCACAATTCTCTGCAGTGAGCCTATGTGTCAGATAGGCTCACCACGGAGAATGGTCAGCTGTCTCCTGCTCCCGTAGCGGTATCCCGCCGCGGGATATCGCTACGCCCGTGGGCAGGCAGCCTAATACAGCATTATTCTGTACCTTAGTAAGCATGATCCAACTTATCACATGAACACAGAGGTATAGTACAGAAATGTTGTAGTGTATTGGCCCAGAATGCATATTCCTGGCCCCTCCATGAATGGTATAAATGTCATGTCTTTTGTATGTCCGCTGTGCAAAGTTGTCTAGTCATTTTATTGTTTGTATATCACAGCTGCAGCAAGTGAGAGATTAATGTTTGCATGAGACTGGGAAATGCCTGCAATGTATCAATTTATGTCCTGTCATTTGGTTTGTGAGAGTTCATAAGTATGAGTGTCTGAGAGCGGGAAAGGAGTTCATCTTCTGGGTTCCTGAGTAATCAGAGTGGCAGCCACATGGGGGTACCTTTAACCCTCTTGTGGTGAAGTATGGAAGAAGAGTAGCGATTCCTGAGGGTCCATATACTAGGAATTGTGGAGAAGAGAGAGAAAGAAAAGTAAGAGAGATTTAGAGTGAGCATGTCCAGAAAGAGCCGAGATCACCGTGCAGAGGTACTGACCTACATGAGTGTCTGTGGAGTGACTCTACCCCTATCCTCCTCTGGAGAGTTCCCATGCCAGGAGCGGTTCCTGTCAGACAACTGAGACTGCAGGACCGCTGTAATCCTGTGTTTTCCTCCTTGACCTCAAACCTGCCGTTTTACCTGCAATTTGCAATTTGTGCCTTGTTCCAAGTTTTCTACCAGTAAAGTTTTGCCAGGCCCTGACCGTTCCCAGGGACTTGAGGTACTTTAATACTGTCTGCGGCTCCTTTATTTATTTACCGCCAAGGGTCATTCCGGTGGGTAACGGAACGGTGGCGTCACTCGTGACAACCTTATATCCTGTTCTCATGTTTATTGTCCATCCCTCTCCTAAGGGGTGTCCAGAAAAGGTCCAGCGCTGCTTTGGCCGAGGCTACATGTGTCTTTCCGGGAGGGAGCCTGGTAGATGCCACCATGACAAGTGACCAGCACTGGACACAGTATTCCAAATGAGGTCTGACTAAGGAAGAGTAGAGGGGGATAATGACCTCACGTGATCTAGACTCTATGCTTCTTTTAATACATCCCAGAATTGTGTTTGCCTTTTTGGCTGCTGCATCGCATTGTTGACTCATGTTCAGTCTATGATCTATTAGTATACCCAAGTCTTTTTCACATGTACTGCTGCTTAGTCCAGTCCCTCCCACTTTGTATGTGCTTTCTTCATTTTTCTTGCCCTGATGTAGGTCTTTGCATTTCTCCTTGTTAAATACCATTCTGTTAGTCGCCACCCGGTTTTCCAGATCTTTTTGAGTACTCTCTCTCTTCCCTAGTGTTAGCTTTCCCTCCTAGTTTTGTGTCATCAGCAAATTTGATCAGTTTCCCCTCAATCCCCTCCTCCAGATCATTTATAAAAATGTTGAACACTGGGCCTTGGACAGAGCCTTGTGGTTCCCACTTGATACATTCTTCCACTTGGATGTGCAGCCATTTATGACCACTTTGAGTACGATCACTCAGCCAGTTGTCTTGTCAATCCCATATTTGGTCATTTTTTCAATAAGTATGGTATGAGATACTTTGTGAAATTCTTTACTAAAAATCAAGATATAATATATCTACCGCATTTTCCTGATCAACCCAGTCGGCGATTCTGTCATAGAAGGAAATAAGATTAGTCTGGCATGACTTGTTTAGCATGCTGGCTTTTGCTAATTACTCCATTCTCATCCACGTACTTGCATACATGCTGTTTAATAATTAGTTCAAAGATCTTTCTTGGTATGTGTTAGAGATTTTGCAGATTTAGTGGACCCACTGTGTGTCCCTGCCAGATGGAACCAGCCGGCAGGAGAGACAGCTGACAAGGTGAAGGCAAAACACAATGCAAGAACTCAGTACAATGACAAAAGGACCTAACCATGGATTTAGGTGAATTAAGTGTCCCTGTCCTTGAGGTACCCCTGGTGGTGGAGAGGTCCAGGCCATCTTACCTGACCCTGGTACCTAGATGTCCCTACCTGTCTAATGGCAATGGGAATCACGGGCCATATGCATCAAGCAAGGCCTTTATGAAACACTGAAACAGAAACACTGCAACAGAGAAGAGCAAGATGGACAAACAGGAAGGAAATGGACACACATACAGTTAAGGCAAAGATACAAACAGTGTAGTAGAGTAAAAGTTCAGACACAGAGGACCTAGCAGTGGGGTGACCTGAGAAAACGCATCGCACAAAAATCGCAAAGCACCAACTTGCGATGTGTTGCCAACATTAGAAAGTCCCCTTGACAATTGCGTTAAAAAAACGTTACGATATTGCAGTGTTAAAAAACGCAAGTGGGTAGGAGCCCTTACCTTGAGCTAACTCAATATTTTCCAGTAAGTTCAGTCCAGATGTGCAACTAATAGGTCCCCTGTCCACGGCCGTGACGGAATATCGCTAGCGATATTCCACTGTGGGGACGCAGTTGAGGGGGGGGGGGGGCGGTGGTGACAGATAGGCTCGCTGTGGAGAATCGCGGCAAATTGTGGCATGCTGAGATTTGAATTCCACGAGCGGAGAATCGCTATAATTCTCCGCTCGTGGACGTCGAGGCTGCGCTTTCCATAGCAACGCTATGGAAAGCGCTCACTGCGTTACCCTCGGCCGGATTATCGCCGCGGGTAATGCAATGAACAATCGCCCGTGGACAGGCAGCCATAGACATTGTCATATGTTTCTAGAGAGTTTTCTTATGGCTGATTGACGCAAACATAAGATGGACACAATTGTGAAGACTGAAAGGATTTAAATTTATTTCGTGAAGAATGATTATCACTAAAGAGATTGAGAAGAATCAAATTTTCATAAAAGAATCAAACTGATTTCCTTGAAGCACGAAATGCATAGAAACAACCCGACGATAAATGCCGTGAGTCTTCTGATAGTGGTTGCATTGATGTTCTCGGGTTCATTCCATCTGTTCGGTGCTTGTAGATGATCTTTCAGTCTTGCGGTATGCAATCTAAAATCTACGATAACTCTATATGTTATAATGGACACCTAATATCCATCCATTTATGTGATCCTGCACGGTAGTCCCCATTACTCCTTCTGGAGAAGGAAATACAAGCAGTTATTGTCAAGCGGTTTAGTGGTATCTTATTCTGTATGGTCCACATATATCTACTAGCATACGAAAGAACAAAACTGGTAACAAATTGCATATCAATTAATTTGTGATCATCTTATACCCTCAACCTGCCTCGTTCCAGGTACGCCTCATCGCCTTGCAAGCCAGTACTGTAATGTGTTGGCTCAATGGTCTACTCTACTGCACTACTCTTACTAGTATCACATACCTAGCTCTTCTACATTCCTATTAGCGAAACCTTGGCTTAACTGACAACTCTACTGCACTTCTCCCTACAGTGCTGCATCGTCTTTGCTTGTGCTACCAGATCTGTGGCTTGACCAACTTTGCTCACGTTCTAGTCCTGATGCCTCAAACCTCTATCTGTCCAACCCCAAATTGCCTGAACACCCATCTCTCCATTATATTCTTCTCGGTATGTCTTGAGTACTGTAATCTTTATGCCATTTGAGTGCCTTAATTCTAACCAAAGTCATGGGAAAGGGTGGATGCTCTACGTAATACACCCCATTTGTTACTTTCCTTGCAAATTGGACCATTAAAGATCAGTTTGTGAGGAGCAGAGCAGCCCTTTTCAGTTAATTTGACATTAAATTGATTAAAGTGGGGACTGTCATGTTTAATGATAAGAAGATGCAGCAACATATTCAGGATCTTAAAGGGCTTGTACCACAATTGCAGGTTATCTCCTATCCACAGCATAGGTGATAACTTGCTGATCGGCAGTTGTCTCATTGCTGAAACCCTCGCCGATCCCAAAGGGGGTCCTGTGTCTCCCATCCTCCTCACTGCAGGGTTTCTGCACCCCTTGCTGTGAGAAGGAAAATGAATGGCATGTTGGTCGCTCAAGAACACTAACACACCATTCACTTCCAATGGAACTGCGGAGAAACCCAAGTGCAACCCGCTCGGGTGTTTCCCTCAGCCCCATTGAAATGAATGGAGCCCTGACCACAAAAGTTCTGCCAGCGCTCCATTCCTAGTGACTTCACTGCATGGGAAGAAGCAACATCCATGGTGACAGCCCAAGCTGGACACAGGAGTCCCATTCTCAAAATTGGCGGGGGTCTCAGCAGTTTCACTCCCACCCATCAGCAAGAAATTCCCTACTCGGTGATTAGGGGATAACTTGCAATTGTGCTACAACCCCTTTAAGTCACATGACCATGCAGAAAAGGTCCTTGAAACTGTAGAGAGAGGAATAGAGGAGTAGGTGGAGCATAAGCCCAGATATAAAGTGGAGATCCTGCCAGTCAAGTGCAGAGGTTGACAGTGCAAGTGTGGTGAGCTGTCTCCCAGTCTAAGTTTTACAGTAGGCTGGTGTGATTTCCCCCATTTTGTCGGTTTGCTGCCAGTGGACTGTCTAGGAGCAAAAGCCTGGTGCGAGAAGGGCAAGTATGATAGTGGAGCAGAGAAAGTGGCAGTCTGAGTATCTCTACATAAGTAATCAGGGGATGGGTAACGTGATGAAGTAGCATACAGCTGTCTAGTGTATTCAATATCGAGTGAATGAATGGACTCTTAACCATTTCTAGTATCTAGTGAGAACATAACTGCCATGTTGAAATGTCCTATGAATGCAGTGACGTAACCACTAGGAGTCTGTACAAGACTGTACCCACCAAGTAAAGAAATGAGCTAACTGAACTTTCTGCCTCTGTCTATCTACTCTTGTATCATCAATGTGAGAAATTCTGGTTTATAACCCACCCAGGCCGCGTGGACCTCGTGGTTCTGTTACAATTTCACACTAATGCCATAAGTCACATGTGTTTGAGAATAGATCTTAGAAAATTGGTTCCTTCTGAATGTAGCAGGCACCACCTTAATGTTGCCACCTGTAAACCTCAAGTGAACTGACTGCTGCAAAAATCGCAAGTAAGGATTTATTTGTGACTCTAAGGATCAATCAGATTACCAAAATAACAAGACTTATGGAGGCAACCTACTGATATTGACACCACCAGACGTTTTCCAACATTCCTATAGTTAGATGGCATTTACATGACTTGGGCATGTCTAAAGGAAGGAAAGGGCTTCTAAAGACATTCTTTATTTTCTTACCACATCTTTAGGTGAGCAGGGGTGATAGAATATTGCAGAAGCCTCTCCACCTGTAAAGAAAAAACATAAAAATGTTCTTAAAAACATGTGATTACTGGACCCATGAGATAAAATGTATCTGAAACCCACCCTTCATCTGCACAGAACATGTCCACATCCACTTCTTAATACAGCAGCTAATTTTCACCCTCATTATGCAGCAATTTTTTTCTGCCTTTTTACTCCCACCTTCCCAACGTAGCCGTATGAGAGCTTTCTTTCATTGCGCGACCAGTTGGGTTATTAAAGCAATAACTTTGGAGTAAATATGATGTATTGATAAACTTTTTAATTTTTATTTGGAGAGATGAAAGAAAATTGCAATTTCCCTAAATTTTTTGTTTAGTTTTGACCTTATATGCGGTATAAAAGTCATGTTAACGTTCTACTTTGGTTCAGTACTATGACGGTGACACCAAATGTATATAGATATGGTTTTGTTATAGTTAATACGTTTTACTGCTTTTGCTCAATGAAAGCAGTTGAAAAAATATGGTTATTGTGTCACCAGATTCTGAAAGTCATAACTGTATGTTGCTGTGTGAGAGCTTTTTTTGGGGAGATGGCTTGATGGTTTCATTGGTCCCAATTTGGGGTACATGCAACTATTTCATCATTCTGTATTCTAATTTTTAGCAAAGAGAGATTAACGAAAACAGCAATTCTAGAATAATTTTTTTCACCATAGAGGTAAAAAAAATCTAATAATTATATAGTATGTGCTGCTATGGCTGAAGTAATGCCAATTATGTGTACTTTTATTTCCGCTGGATTTCTGACATAAAGCATTTTTAATTGAAAAGGATTTTTTTCGTTTTTATATTAACATTTTTAAACTTTTTTTTTTAGTAATCCCCTAATTGTTGCTATAATACATTGCAATACTTCTAAACTGCAGTGTATTATAAAGCATAAAGCTGACAGCCCTCGTATTAGGCCCTTCCTCTGGAAGGGCTTACTAAGTGTACTAAGATGGCAGATTTGAGGGCCATTACTAGGCCTTTAGTTACAATGTCAACTTATTGGAACCCAAAGATCCCATCACAGGGGGCAGAGATAGCCTTCTCTCTCCAACCGCTTAGATGCAATGACGGGGATTGGTGTTCTCTGATCCTGGCCATTGTAACATTACAACATAACTGTGTGATACAGTTGACACCTTATGCTGGTAGAACAAGTGTATAATTACCGCATTGTGCATGTACAGTGGGTTGAGAGAAGCATCTTCTGGAACCCACTGTACATGTAAAGCAGATGCTAGGAATGGGTTAAAGGTTTAAGTTTTAATCTTTGTTGTAATTTATTGTACATACATGACATTAATCCCATCAATCAAATCTAGTAGGTTATTTGTAAATCATAGACACTAGCTGTTTCCAAAGTCACCTACAAAAGGGGTTGTGTTCTGCTGGACCTTTGGGGTCTGACTGTAGGGGGATGGCTATTGTGTCAGAGCCTGAGGCCACTGGAGGATTCTCTATTATTCTGGTGGTCCTTTATCACCCTGACTGCCACTGCTCAATCCAGGTAGATTTACAGATGTACTAAAGTTTAAATGGACTTTGTAAGGGGTTAAATAACCTTGCATATATATCTATGCGCATTATTGCTTGATTTTATATATGTTCCTGCTAGAACCTTCAGAGAGGTCATCTCACTGTTTTTCCACTCTAACTTTGTTGTTTTGGATTAACAGGACTTGAGTTGCCTGTTGATTGATTGATGGGCTGTGTATAAACGGCAGGTGCTGTTGCCGAGTCAGGTTGTTGCTCAGCAACTTTTGCAGAAAGCAGAGAGCCTTGTGAGGGATGAGCTGCCCCAGTGCAACTGGAGAGCTGGGTTTTCCTGTACGGGAGAGAGGCAGGGAAAATCAGATTCCTGGACTGGTTCTACCCAGCAGTTGCAACAGGTGTGTTAAAGGCAGGTCTGCTGATCGTCCGAGGAAATGTTATCTGCAATTACCGAACGCAAGTGCTGAGCTGTCACCAGGAAAGAGATCACCAGCGGCAGCAAAGAGACCAACAGCCATTCTCCAGATACTCAAATTTCGGTGGTGCATAATCGTGAGAACCATCACCCAGGCTCTTCACCAGTAAAATGGAGTATTTTGACTTCATCATTTTACTGCCTTCCCACAGATACTATGCCAGTAATCTGTTCAAGGGACAGTGACTACATATTTCAGTTATTTAATTAATCGAAGTTCCTGAAACGCCAAGTTACTTCAGAAGAGACTCCTATTTTCAAATGGCATATTTGGAGGTATTTGGTAAACCATTTATTCACTATGTCAATTCTACACATCCCGCACGATATTAAGAAAATCCTATGCATAGGGTACGAACTGAAAAATAGTGCTCGAGCGTTAGCATTGTTTGTATTGTATCTAGAGATGAGCGAGCATACTCGCTAAGAGCAATTACTTGAGCGAGCATTGTCCTTAGTGAGTACCTGCCCACTCGGAAGAAAAGATTCGGGTGCCGGAGTGGGTGAGCGGTGAGTTGCGGGAGTGAGCGGGGGAAAGAGAGGGAGAGAGAGATCTCCCCTCCGTTCCCCCTGCTCTCCCCCACCGCTCCCCGCTGACACCCGAATCTTTTTTTCCGAGCGGGTAGGTACTCGCTAAGGACAATGCTCGCTCGAGTAATTGCCCTTAGCGAGTATGCTCGCTCATCTCTAATTGTATCCATATAATCGTGTCGGATGTTATTGCCTTATTATTCTTTATGTAACATTCAGTAAAGCATTGTTTGTTCAGCTGAACTAGTGTCAAGCCTCTCCATAACCAGCGTCATAATGCGCACCTGCAACCTGTTTCAATGCATTAAGATAGCTTTCTGCACCAATGTTTATTTGCCTTTTCAATAGCTTTATTATGGGTTGTGTTGTATGAAGACAGCAATGACTTTCCAGTGTCTTAAGATAAGATAACTTGTTGCAATAAGTTCTCACAGCCATTTAACGTTTGCTACAACTATACTGCTAAATATGGAAGATCGGAGATTCTGATAAATAAACCAGTTCCTAAGTAAGCTGCTGACAATATTGCAGCCTAATAGAGAGATTGTAACCAATATTGTAACCTAATAGAGAGATTTTAATTTTTCACATCTATATAAAGTTAGAGACATTACCTGTTGTATAATATTGCGATACGGTAGCGCGGCCAGGCCGATACTCCATAACCCGGTTTTCCTGGGTGAAGGTCATGGTGAAGCATTTCTTAGCGTTATATGGTAGCTGTACAAATGAGATGAGGGTTACATATGCCATTCAGTGACATCCATGTTCGTGAAAAAAAAGGCAGAGGAGAGGCAAATGTCAAATACTCACAGACTCCCAGTATAAATTCATAGAATTGCCGTCATTTTCAACGTGTGATACAATCCCATCGTCCACCATCTGAAAGAAGAAAACGTAATGGAGTTTTAGCAAGGGTTATCATGAAATACTTTCATTGACTCTCTTATTTCAAAAACCTTTTAAAAACCACCCACTTGATTTTTCATCTTAGCACTTCGAACTAATAACTTTTTTTTTACAGTACTATGGGAGGAGGGTTGTTTTTTTTGCAGGACAAGTTGCAGTTTCTACATGCCCTGTTTTGGATTATGTACAGTATATGTTAACATTCCATTATTAATTTAATTGGGAGCAAAAAAAATAAATAAAGCCACCATTCTGACAGGTTTTCTTTTTCTGTTTATTGCGAGACTTGTATGAGCTGATATACCCGACTTCACCTGAGTTAATTTGGTACTGGTGTTTTACCCGTTGTTCGCATGGACAATTTTATGAAGTCATAGTTACTTCAGAGAAACCGAGGAATTAAATATGTATACACATGGAGTAATAATAACAATAAACTTCATTTATATAGCGCCAACATATTCTGCAGCGCTTACAAGACAGGGGGAATAAAAACAAAACCATGGTTACATGAAGTAAACAATTGATGGAGACAGTAGGGGTGCGGGTCCTGCTCCAACGAGCTTACATACTACAGATAATGGGGTGAAACAGAAGGTAAAGGGGCTGGAGATGTGCCCGGTATGGTGAGGTTGACATCGAGGGATGCTATACACATGAACAATGGTCAGACTTACGCCGTGTGATGGCTGAATCGGTATGACTGCAGGGGGCCTTTGATTACGGCTAGCAGGGATTGTAGTCGGTAGGACAGGGAGCATGTTATCAGGCAGAGTACAGAGGGGTTTGGTTTAGGGTATACGGCATGCCCCCCTGAAGGTGTGCATTTTTAGAGCACGCCTGAAGTTTTGTGTGGCAATGATTGCTCAGATAGTTTGGGGTAGCGTATTCCAGAGGACTGGTGCTGCTCTGGAGAAGTCTCACAGGCGGGAATGAGAAGTTTGAATTAACGGGGCACTTAGCCTGATTTTGTTAGCAAAGCAGAAGGCGCGGGCTGGGTAGTGAATTGAGATGAGGGAGGCAATGTATGGCGGTGCGATGCCTTGGAGAGCTTTGTGGATGAGAGTCGTGGGTTTAAATTGAATTCTGTATTTAACGGGTAGCCAGGGCAGTGAGTGGCACAGGGCAGTGCCGCCCAAGTAGTGGCTGAACTGGAAGATGAGCCTGACTGCAGCATTTAGGATGGATTGGAGAGTCTGGCTCGGGGGAGGCCGATCAGCAGCAAGTTGCAGTAATCGAGCCGAGAATGCAGGAGGGCAACAGTGAGCGTTTTTAGCATGTCCACAGTGAGAAAAAGGCGGATTCTTGCCATGTTCTTGAGGTACAGCTGACATATTGGGGCCAAAGATTGGATATAGGGGGTAAAGGAGAGATTGGAATCCAATATAACCCCAAGGCAGCAGGCATGCTGGGAGTTATGGTGCCACACACTGAGATGGAGATGTCAAGATGAGGTTGGTTAGCAGAGGGTGGAAACAGGAGAAGGACAGTTTTTGAGAGGTTCAGTTTTAGGTAGAGAGAGGGCATAGTGTTAGAGACAGCGGACAGACAGTCGGTGGCGTTCTGGAGGAATGTTGCTGTGATGTCACAGAAAGAGGCATATAACTGGGTGTAGTCAGCAGTAGTGTTAGATTCTCCTCAGACGGCATGGACCAATGTGCCTCTGCAGAATGTGCCACCCCTCCCACTCTCCCCACTTTTTACTCTTAAGGGTAACGCCTAGAGATGAGCGAACGTACTCGTCCGAGCTTGATATTCGTGCGAATATTAGGGTGTTCGGGATGCTCGTTACTCGTAACGAGTACCACGCGGTGTTCCGGTTACTTTCAGTTTCCTCTCTGAGACGTTAGCGCGCTTTTCTGGCCAATTGAAAGACAGGGAAGGCATTACAACTTTCCCCTGTGACGTTCAAGCCCTATACCACCCCCCTGCTGTGAGTGGCTGGGGCGATCAGATGTCACCCGAGTATAAAAGTCGGCCCCTCCCGCGGCTCGCCTCAGATGCCTTGTGAGCTAGCTGAGGGACAGTGGTATCGTGCTGGAGCTGCTGTAGGGAGAGCGTTAGGAGTTAGTGTAGGCTTCAAGAACCCCAACGGTCCTTCTCAGGGCCACATCTAATAGTGTGCAGTACTGTGTTAGCACTGTATTTTTATTTTTTTTTCAAAATTGGATCTGCAGAGCATTGCGCCCTGCAATAGGGACAGAAGTGGTGGTTAGGCAGGGAGAGTGTTAGCAGTGAGTGTAGGCTTCAAGAACCCCAACGGTCCTTTCTAGGGCCACATCTATCCGTGTGCAGTACTGTCCAGGCTGCTGTTAGCAGTGTTGCATTTTTTTTTTTTTTTCTCAAAACCGGCTGTGCAGACCATTGCACCCGTCATTAATACTACAGGGATAGAATTGTGTAGGCAGGGCTAGAAGACATACATTATTCATTGAATAGACGCAGTGTGGCTTTTCCTTTGAAAAACAAGGGAAAAAATTCTATTTCGCCTGCCTCTGACAGTCCTCAGGGCTCTGGGTACGTGTGTGCTGCGTGCAGAACGTTAAAAAAAAATCAGACGCAGCCAGCTACGTTTTACTGCAGGCTTGCGCCAATTTTTTTCCTGCATGGGAAATCCCTGATCTGCTGTAGCGAATAACTTTGCATCACTGCAGTTCTGTGACACATTTGCAGGGCCACAACACAGTTATTAAACTTAGTAGTATTCATTGAATACACGCAGTGTGGCTTGTCCTTTGAAAAACAAGGGAAAAAATTCTATTTTGGCTGCAGGCTTGCGCCAATTTCTTTCCTGCATGGGAAATCCCTGATCTGCTGGAGCGAATAACTTTGCATCACTGCAGTTCTCTGACACATTTGCAGGGCCACAACACAGTTATTAAACTTAGTAGTATTCATTGAATACACGCAGTGTTTCTTGTCCTTTGAAAAACAAGGGAAAAAATTCTATTTCGCCTGCCTCTGACAGTCCTCAGGGCTCTGGGTACGTGTGTGCTGCGTGCAGAACGTTAAAAAAAATCAGATGCAGCCAGCTACGTTTTACTGCAGGCTTGCGCCAATTTTTTTCCTGCATGGGAAATCCCTGATCCGCTGTAGCGAATAACTTTGCATCACTGCAGTTCTCTGACACATTTGCAGGGCCACAACACAGTTACTAAACTTAGTAGTATTCATTGAATACACGCAGTGTGGCTTGTCCTTTGAAAAACAAGGGAAAAAATTCTATTTTGGCTGCAGGCTTGCGCCAATTTCTTTCCTGGCTTGGAAATCTCTGGTAATACAGCATGCTGCGGGGTAGGGGTAGGCCTAGAGGACGTGGACGTGGCCGAGGACGCGTAGGCCCAAGTGAGGGTGTGGGCACAGGCCGAGCTCCTGATCCAGGTGTGTCGCAGCCGACTGTTGCGCGATTAGGAGAGAGGCACGTTTCTGGCGTCCCCACATTCATCGCCCAATTAATGGGTCCATGCGGGAGACCTTTATTAGAAAATGAGCAGTGTGAGCAGGTCCTGTCGTGGATGGCAGAAAGTGCTTCGAGCAAGCTATCATCCACCCAGTGTTCTGCGCCGTCCAGTGCTGCAAATCCGAATCCTCTGGCTGCTGCTCCTCCTTCCTCCCAGCCTCCTCACTCCACTACAATGACACATGCTCAGGAGCGGGAAGACTCCCAGGAACTGTTCTCGGGCCCCTGCTCAGATTGGGCAGCAGTGGTTCCTCTCCCACCAGAGGAGTTTATCGTCACTGATGCACAACCATTGGAAAGTTCCCGGGGTCCGGGGGATGAGGCTGGGGACTTCCGGCAACTGTCTCAAGACCTTTCAGTGGGTGAGGAGGACGATGACGATGAGACACAGTTGTCTTGCAGTGAGGTAGTAGTAAGGGCAGTAAGTCCGAGGGAGGAGCACACAGAGGATTCGGAGGAAGAGCAGCAGGACGATGAGGTGACTGACCCCACCTGGTGTGCAACGCCTACTCAGGACAGGTCTTCAGAGGGGCAGGCAAGGACAGCAGCAGGGCAGGTTGCAAGAGGCAGTGCGGTGGCCAGGGGTGGAGGCAGGGCCAGACCGAATAATCCACCAACTGTTTCCCAAAGCGCACCCTCGCGCGATGCCACCCTGCAGAGGCCGAGGTGCTCTAAGGTCTGGCAGTTTTTCACAGAGACGCCTGACGACCGACGAACAGTGGTGTGCAACCTTTGTCGCGCCAAGATCAGCCGGGGAGCCACCACCAACAGCCTCACCACCACCAGCATGCGCAGACATATGATGGCCAAGCACCCCACAAGGTGGGACGAAGGCCGTTCACCGCCTCCGGTTTGCACCGCTGCCTCTCCCCCTGTGCCCCAACCTGCCACTGAGATCCAACCCCCCTCTCAGGACACAGGCACTACCGTCTCCTGGCCTGCACCCACACCCTCACCTCCGCTGTCCTCGGCCCCATCCACCAATGTCTCGCACCGCACAGTCCAGCCGTCGCTAGCGCAAGTGTTGGAGCGCAAGCGCAAGTACGCCGCCACGCACCCGCACGCTCAATCGTTAACCGTCCACATAGCCAAATTTATCAGCCTTGAGATGCTGCCGTATAGGGTTGTGGAAACGGAGGCTTTCAAAGCTATGATGGCGGCGGCGGCCCCGCACTACTCAGTTCCCAGTCGCCACTACTTTTCCCGATGTGCCGTCCCAGCCCTGCACGACCACGTCTCCCGCAACATTGTACGCGCCCTCACCAATGCGGTTAGTGGCAAGGTCCACTTAACTACGGACACGTGGACAAGCACAGGCGGGCAGGGCCACTACATCTCCCTGACGGCACATTGGGTGAATTTAGTAGAGGCTGGGACAGAGTCAGAGCCTGGGACCGCTCACGTCCTACCCACCCCCAGAATTGCGGGCCCCAGCTCGGTGGTGGTATGTTCGGCGGTGTATGCTTCCTCCACTAAAGCACCCTCCTCCTCAACCTCTGTCTCGCAATCTAGATGTGTCAGCAGCAGCAGGACGTCGCCAGCAGTCGGTGTCGCACGGCGTGGCAGCACAGCGGTGGGCAAGTGTCAGCAGGCCGTGCTGAAACTACTCAGCTTAGGAGATAGGAGGCACACGGCCCACAAACTGCTGCAGGGTCTGACAGAGCAGACCGACCGTTGGCTTGCGCCGCTGAGCCTCCAACCGGGCATGGTCGTGTGTGACAACGGCCGTAACCTGGTGGCGGCTCTGCAGCTCGGCAGCCTCACGCACGTGCCATGCCTGGCCCACATCTTTAATTTGGTGGTTCAGCGCTTTCTGAAAAGCTACCCACGCTTGTCAGACCTGCTCGTAAAGGTGCGCCGGCTCTGCGCACATTTCCGCAAGTCCCACACGGACGCTGCCACCCTGCAACATCGGTTTAATCTGCCAGTGCACCGACTGCTGTGCGACGTGCCCACACGGTGGAACTCTACGCTCCACATGTTGGCTAAGCTCTATGAGCAGCGTAGAGCTATAGTGAAATACCAACTCCAACATGGGCGGCGCAGTGGGAGTCAGCCTCCTCAATTCTTTTCAGAAGAGTGGGCCTGGTTGGCAGACATCTGCCAGGTCCTTCGAAACTTTGAGCAGTCTACCCAGGTGGTGAGCGGCGATGCTGCAATCATTAGCATCACCATTCCTCTGCTATGCATCTTGAGAAGTTCCCTGCAAACCATAAAGGCAGCCGCTTTGCGCTCGGAAACAGAGCCGGGGGAAGACAGTATGTCGCTGGATAGTCAGAGCACCCTCCTGTCTATATCTCAGCGCGTTCAGGAGGAGGAGGAGGAGCATGAGGAGGATGAGGAGGAGGGGGAAGAGACAGCTTGGCCCACTGCTGACGGTACCCATGCTGCTTGCCTGTCATCATTTCAGCGTGTATGGCCTGAGGAGGAGGAGGAGGAGGAGGAGGATCCTGAAAGTGATCTTCCTAGTGCGGACAGCCATGTGTTGCGTACAGGTACCCTGGCACACATGGCTGACTTCAGGTTAGGATGCCTTTCTCGTGACCCTCGCGTTACACGCATTCTGGCCACTACGGATTACTGGGTGTACACACTGCTCGACCCACGCTATAAGGAGAACCTTCACACTCTCATTCCCGAAGAGGAAAGGGGTTCGAGAGTGTTGCTATACCACAGGACCCTGGCGGACAAGCTGATGGTAAAATTCCCATCCGACAGCGCTAGTGGCAGAAGGCGCAGTTCCGAGGGCCAGGTAGCAGGGGAGGTGCGGAGATCGAGCAGCATGTACAGCCCAGGCAGTGCAACAGTCTTTAAGGGCCTGGACAGCTTTATGGCTCCCCAGCAAGACTGTGTCACCGCTCCCCAGTCAAGGCTGAGTCGGCGGGAGCACTGTAAAAGGATGGTGAGGGAGTACGTAGCCGATCGCACGACCGTCCTCCGTGACGCCTCTGCCACCTACAACTACTGGGTGTCGAAGCTGGACACGTGGCCTGAACTAGCGCTGTATGCCCTGGAGATGCTTGCTTGTCCTGCGGCTAGCGTCTTGTCGGAAAGGGTGTTTAGTGCGGCTGGGGGAATCATCACAGATAAGCGTACCCGCCTGTCAACCGACAGTGCCGACAGGCTAACACTCATCAAGATGAACAAAGCCTGGATTTCCCCAGACTTCTCTTCTCCACCAGCGGACAGCAGCGATACGTAAGCAATACGTAGGCTGCACCCGCGGATGGAAGCTACGTTCTCTCTCACCATCCAAAACGGGGACATTTCTGCTTCATCAATCTGTGTCTAATATTCCTCCTCCTCCTCCTGCTCCTCCTCCTGAAACCTCACGTAATCACGCTGAACGGGCAATTTTTCTTAGGGCCACAAGGCTCACTCATCTAATTTTTCTAAACAATTTTTATATGTTTCAATGCTCTTAAAAGCGTTGAAACTTTAACTTGAACCAATTTTTAGTTAAACTGGGCTGCCTCCAGGCCTAGTTACCACTTAAGCCACATTAACCAAAGCGATTAATGGGTTTTACCTGCCATCTTGGTTGGGCATGGCCAATTTTTACTGAGGTACATTAGTACTGTTGGTACACCAATGTTTTGGGGCCCTCACCTACAGTGTAATCATAGCAATTTGTATGTTCTTCGCCTGCACTCATGGTACAGAAGTGTGTGTGGGGTTGGCCTACACTTTAGCTACATAAATGTAACTTGGGCCTTGACTATACTGCAGCTACTGAAATGGAACTAAGACTGCGCTCCCACTATACTGCTGCTTCGGAATTGTTCCTGGGGCCTGTGTAGGCTGCTACAATGACTTAAATGGAACTAAGACTATGCTCCTCCTATACTGCTGCTTCGGAATTGTTCCTGGGGCCTGTGTAGGCTGCTACAATGACTTAAATGGTACTAAGACTATGCTCCTCCTATACTGCTGCTTCGGAATTGTTCTTGGGGCCTGTGTAGGCTGCTACAATGACTTAAATGGAACTAAGACTATGCTCCTCCTATACTGCTGCTTCGGAATTGTTCCTGGGGCCTGTGTAGGCTGCTACAATGACTTAAATGGAACTAAGACTATGCTCCTCCTATACTGCTGCTTCGGAATTGTTCCTGGGGCCTGTGTAGGCTGCTACTATTACTGAAATGGAACGAAGACTGCGCCCCCACTATACTGCTGCTTCGGAATTATTACTGGGGCCTGTGTAGGCTGCTACTATTACTGAAATGGAACTAAGACTGTGCTCCCCCTATAATGCTGCTAGTGATATGTTAGTGGGGCCTGTCGCTAATGCTACGGCTGAAATGTTACTAATTCTGGGCTCTGCCTATACCACTGCTAATGGTATGTCTCTGGGGTGTGGAAACAGAGGCTTCCCAAAGACATGATGGCGGCGAGGCCATTTCCCACCAACGCTGTTACTGTTAAGGTGCATATAACCACGGACACGTGGAGAGGACACGTAGTGCCTCCAAAACATCCCCCGCCACGGCCCACTTAATCCTGGCCACATTCCGAAAACCAACAAAATAAAGCCGCGCTACTAGGTCCGCAGTCACCACCACATTACCACCAACGTGGTTACTGTTAAGGTACATATTGCCAGTCTGACTGGGGCATGCAGTGTGGGCCGAAGCCCACCTTCATTAAACATGAATTTATTACCTCAGCTGTGATGGGCAATGCAATGGGATATACTGTATTTATGTACCGCCGGTGGCTTCCTGGCACCGACCCATGCTGTGGGTCCACACGGAGTTGTAACTACATGTGTCCACTTCTAAAGAACCCCAGTCTGACTGGGGCATGCAGTGTGGGCCGAAGCCCACCTGCATTAAACATGACATTATTACCTCAGCTGTGATGGGCAATGCAATGGGATATATTTATGTACCGCCGGTGGCTTCCTGGCACCGACCCATGCTGTCGGTCCACAGGGACTTCACAATAGGGAGTTGTACCTGCCTGTGTATATGAATTAAAAACCCTGCTCCGGTTGGGGCATGCAGTGTGGGCCGAAGCCCACCTGCATTTAATCTGACGTTAGCTCTGCTGTCCAGGGCACTGCAATGGGTTACATTTATGTACAGCCGGTGGGTTCCAGGGAGCCACCCATGCTGTGGGTGCACACGGAATTCCCATTGCGGAGTTGTACCTGCCTGTGACTATTTATAAAAAAACGCTGTCTGACTGGGGCATGCAGACACCTTGACAGAATGAATAGTGTGTGGCACATAGGTTCCCCATTGCTATGCCCACGTGTGCAGCTCCAGATAGAGGTGGCACAGGATTGGATTTCTCATTGCTTCTGTACAGCATTGTGGACTATCGCCCCGCCCCTTTTAAAGAGGGTCGCTGCCTAGCCGTGCCAACCCTCTGCAGTGTGTGCCTGCGGTTCCTCCTCATGGCAGACGCACTTCTAAATAGACATGAGGGTGGTGTGGCATGAGGGCAGCTGAAGGCTGCGCAGGGACACTTTGGTGTGCGCTGTGGGGGGGAGGGGGGGCGGTTGGGCAGCATGTAACCTAGGAGAAGTGGCAGTGGAGTGTCATGCAGGCAGTGATTGTGCTTTGTTGGAGGTAGTGTGGTGCTTAGCAAAGGTATGCCATGCTAATGAGGGCTTTTCAGAAGTAAAAGTTTTTGGGAGGGGGGGGGCCCCACTCTTGCCGCTATTGTGGCTTAATAGTGGGACCTGTGAACTTGAGATGCAGCCCAACATGTAGCCCCTCGCCTGCCCTATCCGTTGCTGTGTCGTTCCCATCACTTTCTTGAATTGCCCAGATTTTCACACAAGGAAACCTTAGCGAGCATCGGCGAAATACAAAAATGCTCGGGTCGCCCATTGACTTCAATGGGGTTCGTTACTCGAAACGAACCCTCGAGCATCGCGAAAAGTTCGTCCCGAGTAACGAGCACCCGAGCATTTTGGTGCTCGCTCATCTCTAGTAACGCCCTTTTTATTCAAATTTACCCCCAGACTGGAGGTTGCAGCCCCTTCTTAGCCTTAAAGGCATATTCCATCCCTGCAGTCCATGGCCGCTTCCATATGTACTTTACAGCCTTTCAGTGTATACAAATAGAGATTAGGTAGATTCTCCTCAGTATATACACACATAGAGGTGAGGTAGATTCTCAGTATGTTACGTTCATCCTGGACTGCCAACACGAACAGGGTACGGGGGCAGCCAAGACGGACGAGGGAAAGTGCTTGTACAGGTGGCTAGATGTCAACTCCTTATGATAGTCTGAAAAGCAAGAGCGTACAAAACCAGAGGGAAAAAATTTGTGACACTTCGGACAGAACTATTGCGCCTTACACAATCGGCCTCAGTCACAATAGTCTGTAATGAACGAGTGTAGGAAGCCAGAGGGGAACAAAATATATATATATATATATATATATATAAATTTATATCACGCGAGGTGTAGTGCAAACAGTAAGAAAAAAAAAATTATTACTTTTCCCGGAACAGGGATGAGGGCTAATAGCCCCCAACAGGGGTATTCGCAGGAATACACTTGGTTAGACAATGAGTTCCACACCCAGAAATCTCATTAGAAACTCAGTCTTTATGGTTTTTGAGAAAAGAACCTAATCTCATGTATCATAGATTTTCGCACAGTTTTTCACGCTCAGAATTGAATATTGAAGTTGTGAAGACTTCACATTTTACCTACCTATTTGAGACATAAAAAATGGTCATGCCAAATTTCACATTTGTGTGGTACAGATGTGTTATTAGTTACTTTACATAGGGGGTCACTTACTTTTGCACTTAGAATTGAATAATTAAGTTGTTATCCCTTTGCTTTTCCTATTTGGGACCTAAAGAATGGTTGTGCCAAATTTCAAGTTTGTACAACACCCGAAGTTAGAGAATTAGAGTAGGTACATAACATAGGGGGTCACTTGCTTTTGCATTTACAACTGAGTAATCGAATTGTGACTTAAAGAAGTGTTGTGCTAAATTTTACATTTCACTGGGAAGTTAGAGAATTAGTGGCCAGTCAGTCAGTCAGTGAGGGCTTTCACCTTTATGTATACAGAGATATTGTGGCAGAGGAACCACTGTAGTGGCAAGTATTAGCCACAAGTGGGACAGAGTTCAGAATGGTTGGTAGATAAAGGGTTTTCTCTACCTTTGAGCTGTGTGATTATGTTCCATCTGAGAGGGCTCATTAATAGAGATGAGCGAGCATACTCGGATAAGTCAATTACTTGAGCGAGCATCGCTCGTCTCGAGTAACTGCATACTTGTCCAAGCATATGCTCGGGGGCGGCGGCCGTGAACAGGGATAAGCGGGAGGGAGAGAGATCTCTCTCACTCTCTTCCCCGCTCCCCCCTGCCACCACTGAGCATATGCTCGGACAAGTATGCAGTTACTCAAGATGAGCGATGCTCGCTCGAGTAACTGATTTATCCGAGTATGCTCGCTCATCTCTACTCATGAACAAGGTTGTGGCTCTCATTCTGGAACACGTGCGAGCTGTGCATAAAGATCTGTTGGATTTGTACGGCAGTGACTTTGTTACAAGAAAGGGTGGGAGACTCATCCTGCGTATTTTTGTGAAGTTATGTGAAGAGGTGCTAGGCCTCGCTGTTAGAGAGAAACGGTATATGTTTAGTAAAAGACTAAACGGCCAGTGTAGATTTGCTGTTTATGCACTGTGCTGTTGTAAAGTGCTATGGAGAAGTGCTTGTTCGTAGGCTGGTAGTAGACAAATGAAAAAGAAACTTCTTAGAAGTGAACTTACTCTGTGTTCCAACTATCTTTTAATGATACTAATTACATTTTTTAATAGGATAGCAAATGTATGGCAGGTCTTGGCAATAAAGCTTAACCCCTTGAGTGGCGGGTTTCTTACCCCCCTGTCAGACCCACCAAGGCAGGTTTTTGAAAAGGGCCAATCATTTAATTTCAACTAATTTTGCAGTTGCGTTCCAAGAGCCATAACCTTTTCATTTTTCCATTGACTCGGCCATATGAGGGCTTGTTTTTTGCGGGACAAGTTGTACTTTTTGATGGCATCATTTTGGGTATATATAATGTATTGCATAACATTTGTAAAAAAATTTGTAGGGAGATTAGGGGGAAAAAAAAGAAATCCTGCCATTTGTTTTTTGGATTTCATTTTTACGGCGTTCAGCGTGCAGAATAAGTAGTGTGATAACATTATTCTTAGTCAGCACGATTCCGGCGATACCAAGTTTATACAGTTTTTTTATGTTTTGCTATTTTTGTACATTTAAAACATTTTTTTTTCTTAAAGGTTTGCTTTTGTGTCGCCACATTCCAAGAGCCGTATTATTTTTTTTTCCCACTGCCAGTGCTCTAGAAGGCCTTTTTTTTGCTGGATGAACACCAGTCTTCATTTATCTAATTTTTAGGAACATGAAAATTTTTGATCGCTTTTTATTTCGTTTTTTCTAGGGGCAAGATTAACAAAATCTGTAATTCTGGCATGTTTTCTATTGTTATTTTTCACTGCATTCTCTGAGCAGTATAATTCTACAGGCCAGTGCGATTATGCCAATACCAAATTGTAATCGTTTTTTCTTTTTCGCTAATTTTCCACAGTAATTTAATTTAAAAAAATTAAATGTCTTTGAAAAAAAATAAAAGTAGTACAGCAAAAAAGAAACTATACAAGTTTGGTATCGTAGTAATCGGACTGACACATAGAATAAAGTTATCCTGTCATTCTTGTTGCAGCTTGTGTGCCGTAGAAACAAGATGCACTGAAAGATGGCGGAATGTCGGGTTTTTTTTTTCCTTTTACTCCACTTGGGATTTTGTAAAAGTTTTTCAGTACATTATATGGTACATTATATAGAGCCATCGAGAAATACAACTAGTCCTACAAAAAACAAGCTATCATACAGCGACGTCGATTGATAAATAAAGGAGTTACGATTTTTTAAAAGGGGGGAGGAAAAAACGAAAAGGAGAAAAATAAAGGGGGCCGCGTTATTAAGGGGTTAAAGGAGATGTCCCGAGGCAGCAAGTGGGTCTATACACTTCTGTATGGCCATAATAATGCACTTTGTAATGTACATTGTGCATTAATTATGAGCCATACAGAAGTTATAAAAAGTTTTATACTTACCTGCTTCGTTGCTGGCGTCCTCGTCTCCATGGTGCCGACTAATTTTCGGCCTCCGATGGCCAAATTAGCCGCGCTTGCGCAGTCCGGGTCTTCTGTAGTCTTCTATGGAGCCGCTCGTGCCAGAGAGCGGCTCCGTGTAGCTCCGCCCCGTCACGTGCCGATTCCAGCCAATCAGGAGGCTGGAATCGGCAGTGGACCGCACAGAAGAGCTGCGGTCCACGAAGGCAGAGGATCCCGGCGGCCATCTTCAGCAGGTGAGTATGAAGACGCCGGACCGCCGGGATTCAGGTAAGCGCTGTGCGGGTGGTTTTTTTAACCCCTGCATCGGGGTTGTCTCGCGCCGAACGGGGGGGGGGTTTAAAAAAAAAAAAACCCGTTTCGGCGCGGGACATCTCCTTTAAATAATGTACTAACTTCCTTCTCTGGGTCATTACAAACACAGGGATACCACATGTGTCATTTTGTTTTTAATTTTTTACAAAGTAAAGGGAGAAAGGTGGGATTTTGGCGTTTTTATTTTTAGTTTTTTATCATTTTTTTTTACTTTTTTTTTTTTAGCTTTTTAAAATTTTTGTCCCTTTAGGGGACTTCCACAGAGACTCATCACATTGCGGGGTCCGATGGTTACAGCCCTCTACATGCTGTGGTCGCACAGACCGTGGGATGTAAGGGGTTTCTCCATTCTCCCCTGTAAGGGCTTCTACCCTCTAGCGTTTTTTTAACGCTGCGATATCGCTGCGTCTTTTTTTCTGCAAATGTCAATCGGACTTTCTAATGTTAAAATCGCCTCACACAAAACTTGCAGAAGCGCAAACTTGTGATTTTTGCGCTATGCGATTTTAACATTAGAAAGTCCCATTGACATTTGCAGAAAAAAACGCAGCGATATTGCAGCGTTAAAAAAACGCTAGTGCGTAAAAGCCCTAAGAGCTAATGCCCGGCTATCAGCTCTCCCTGCCACAGGGACCATCAGATGGCTTCTGACAAGCCAAAGGTCTCCGTGGCAACCTGTAAACAAAGCAATACAGGAGTTTAGAAAAAGAAACGAGAAGTTGGCGGTAGATTGGTTCTATCTTCCTGCTTCTTTTTTTAAAGTCCTGCACTGTTCTCTATGGGACTGTGCAGGCAGAGCACAATGCCACAGCTTTGCAGGTCTCATAGTGAAACATAGCCTGGAAATCTTCCGGGCTATATCGCTATGGGCAGTGGAGCTCGTCTCGGAAAATTTTCGGGCGTGCCACTGAAGGGGTTAAAGGGCAATTGGCAGTAGCCTTTGGTCTACTAAAACAGCAGCATGCCATTGTGCAGATGGGGTTACCCTGTGACTATTGGCCATTTCAGTGTGACAATACATTGAGATTTATCTCTAGCAGCATGGGGCACATGCTCAGTGAAGCCCGGTATACTGTCCCCAGTCTCATACGTGCAATTCATCACTCTCCTATAAATCATAACTTTTTCCTAGCTAATGCTAAAACGGCCCCACTGATTCATAATAATGTCAGAATTCCATTGTGGTTTTTATTATTATTTACTGTATACAGATAAATTGAGGGTGTATCAAACTTCAGGGCTTTCATTACCTTCATCTCCTGACACTCACCTTGTAGGCTAATCCTTGGTCAGCCGAATACCCGGTGAATGATTTAACGGTCATTAATACCATTTGGGAATCGGCTTTACCCCCAAGATAACTGAAAAGAAAATGAAAATTGTGAGGTAAAATGGGAGAATTATTATCTATTATGGACTTTTTGAAAATGAGCTTTCGGGTTTCATGGCCATGGAAACTGTGCAGCAAACTGGGGTTACAAATGGAACTTATACCATTCCCTATAGGGAAAGTCCTAAAATCGAATATTTAACTTTTGTTAACTTTCACAATCCACTTCTGACCCTGACCAGATCTATGAATACTGCTATTCCAGCCATCATCTTCTTGGTTCAACCTTCAATTTGAAGAATGTGTGACAAATTAGAGCAATCGCAAACACGGAAGAGAACAAAGCTTATAGCAAATTCAACATGGGCCCACCATTATGATACTGGGCTATCAAAACCTTTCCAACCTTTGCTAACAGAAAGTTGATAGACTTGTATAGACCCTGTTGCAAAGTAATAGAAGAATCCAATTAAAAGGGTTGTCCGAAATAATTTTTTTTTTTTGTGCAAACGGGTCGCCCATGGCTGAAACATAATAAAATACTCCCCTCTCTTTGTTCCCCTGCTGGCAGTTCCAAGTCTCCTCACTGACTTGTTTACAGCCTGTGCTCAGTGGTCAATCATTGGCTGCAGCGCCTTGTGATGTACCGTACGCAGGCTGCTGCAGCTCGTAAACTTTACATCAAAGCAGAGACCTGGAGCCACTGTCAGGGGACTTGCGGGAAGAGAGATGGGCATCAGCTCTTTATTATGTTTTAGCCAATCGGGGACCCGTTAAACATCAGGAATAGAGATGAGCGAGTATACTCGCTAAGGCACATTACTCGAGAGAGTACTGCCTTAGCCGAGTATCTCCCCGCTCGCCTATAAAGATTCGGGGGGCGGCGGGGGGCGGGAAGCAGCAGAGGAGAGCGGGGAGGAACAGAGAGGAGATCTTTCTCTCCCTCTCTCCCCCCGCTCTCCCCCGCAACTCACCTGTCACCCGCACCGGCCCCCGAATCTTTAGAGTCGAGCGGGGAGATACTCGGCTAAGGCACTACTCGCTCGAGTAATGTGCCTTAGCGAGTATACTCGCTCATCTCTAGTCAGGATCAAGACAAAAAAACAGCAATCTAAGATATGACTTAAAAAACATATACTGCATATTGTGACCCATGCCCAGTACCATCTCCCATTAACAGGAGCAGGGAGCAGCTACATACAGCATCTGGAGGACTCAGCGCATCCGTGCATTAGGCCACCTTCAAAATTTGTGCGTTGTGAGATGATGCAAGAAACACATTGCAGCATGTTAACTCTTCCTGCTATATCACCCATTGTTTTTAATGGGGTCAGCGGCAGCAGCGCTGGCCCCATTGAAAGCAATGGGAGAACTCTGCGATCCTCTGCGGCAGCTACGACAGCTGTGCCGGAGGATCCCTTCATGCCCGGGGCTTTCACATGGATGGTGAGGGCATGATTCAAGGCCTGGTATCACCCGCGTGAAAGAGGCCTTAGACAGATAGTAATTGAAGTTCATGTAATTATTTATTTTCCCTGTGGGGGTGCTGCACGATAATTAAACACTGTGGCCAATTTATATGTGGGAACCGTCCAACAAAAGAGAATTGTTCAAAGTGGAGAAGCCCTTTAAATACAATGGGGCATATTTACTTAAGCTGGCTTTTCATATTCTGTTCTAAGTAAAATATGAACCAAGCGTAAATGTGGCAAATGTATTAAAGCGACCTTCTGGTTTTTGTACAAGATTATGTCCCGAGACCAGAGGAGCAGGGGATTCATGACCTGCAGTTGTTCATCTCTGCCAGCCCTCCGATCTTCTGGCTCCAGGCCCTATGTTTCGGTGCCCAAGATGACTGCTGAATTTTTCAACTACCTAAGGGCTCATGCCCACGGGCGTATAAGTTAAATGCTGTCTGCCCAAGTATCACACGGACATGTACGGTACAACTTTTTTTCTAAATCCCTGCTCTGTTTTAGAACAGGGATGCGTATGACAATGCTGCCCACGCACAACATATTAGGTATGGGCAGTGTATCATACGCAGCCCATACAAATGTATAGGGCTCATGCTGTGTGGTATGCAGAGAAATAGAGCATGCTGCGATGTATTTCTCTTACATATCGATACGCAGCGTCCACACACATGTCCATGGATCAATGAAAGTCCATTGACCTTCATTGACTCCATTCACCGCGTATCACGCGTCCATGCAACGCACATGTGTTGCACGGTGAAAACACAGACGTGGGCGTGAGTCCTAATACACACAGTGATTCTCTAATTGGCCAGTGCTGATCAGTAGATATATTGAATTCATAGTCTAAGGACAAATTACCGTTTCACTGAAGAATCCCTACCTATGAACCTAGACTAATTAGGAATTCGGGAATCAAAAACTCACCCCATAGTCTATTAGGCTCTACCACGGAGTTGATTTCACTTGATTACTTGAATCCTTTGACAACCTGGTAGCTTTGTAATATGTACCGGTTGCTCAGTTACTACAATAGGTATAATTAACATATTCTTTGAACAGATATTGACAAGAATTCTTTTACTGTTGCCATTGGTCTGGCTGAGCATCTGCTCATGCAATATCTCTGAAGCATACGCCCGGTTTTATACTTTTTTCTCTTAGGCCCCCAGGGCGAGTGCCTCCCCTTAAATAGAGTGGATACTCTCCTATACCCTTGTAGCTGCCTGCTGAGTGGCCCTACTTTAGACTCTCTCAGTAGCTCATACATGGTCGATATTATGCCACAATTCAGAGCACATGTGTCAAACAGAAGGCCCGCGGGCCGAATCCAGACCGCTGCCTCGTGTTATGTGGCCCGTGGTGTGCCGACACCGCTCACCACTGAAGCGATTACCAGCTGGGGTGCCACAGCTTCCCGCTGGTAATCGCGCTGATCCCGGCGCACACTGACGTCAGTGTGCAGCCAGGATCCTCCTCCCTTGAGTCCCCTGCTCCTCAGTTCCGCAGGAGAGGACTCGGGGAGGAAGCGGGCCAGGCGCACACACTGATGTCAGTGTGCATCCGGGCTCAGGGCAAGCAGAGAGGGAGCGACGCTGACAGGAAGGAAGACGTAAGTATATGGGGTGGGGGCTGCTTATTACTGTGGGGGTGCTGCTTATTACTGTGGGAGGGGGCTGCTTATTACTGGGGGGCTGCTTATTACTGGAGGGGGCTGCTTATTACTGGGGGGTGGGGGCTGCTTATTACTGGGGGTGGGGGCTGCTTATTACTGGGGGTGGGGGCTGCTTATTACTGGGGGGTGGGGGCTGCTTATTACTGGGGGGTGGGGGCTGCTTATTACTGGGGGGTGGGGGCTGCTTATTACTGGGGGGTGGGGGCTGCTTATTACGGGGGGGGAGGCTGCTTATTACTGGGGGTGGGGGTTGCTTATTATTGGGGGTGGGGGTTGCTTATTACTGGGGGGGGAGGCTGCTTATTACTGGGGGTGGGGATTGCTTATTACTGGGGGTGGGGGTTGCTTATTACTGGGAGTGGGGGCTGCTTATTACTGGGAGTGGGGGCTGCTTATTACTGGCGGGGCTGCTTATTACTGGGGGTGGGGGCTGCTTATTACTGGGGGTGGGGGCTGCTTATTACTGGGTGGGGGCTGCTTATTACTGGGGGTGGGGGCTGATTATTTCTGTGTGGGGGAAGGGCTGCATATTAGTGTGGGGGGGCTTATGACTGTGGGGGGGCTGCTTATTACTGGGGGGTCTGCTTATTACTGGGGTGGGGCTGCTTATTATTATTATTACTGAAGTAGGGGCTTATTACTGAGGGGGGGCTTATTACTGAGGGGGGCTTATTATTATTACTGAGGTGGGGGCTTATTACTGGGGGGTGGGCTTTATATTTAATTATAACTATAATTATAACGTTGCTATGGGGGTTAATATTACTAATTGGGCCACTGTGGGGGTCGTTATTTTTACTGGGTCCACTATCAGGGTCCCTATTAGGGCTCTTTCACACGGGTGTAATTGTATTTCGGTCGCACAAATACGCTGCGTATTTGCGCAATCGAAAATCGCTTATGCCTGTATATTTGCGTACGTAAAAAGGAACGCAGGTGGGCCCAGTGAAATGGTGAGCAAATATGCAGTAAATACATAAGTTTCCTGCGCATTCACCACATATTTGCGCGGCCCATTCACTACAATGGCCTATTGGGGTGTGTAGTACACAACAAAATAGGTTATGCTGTGTGAAAATATACATCATGTGAATGAACTCACTGAAATCAATGGCTTCTATTCACTGCATAGTATGTACGCAAATACGCTTGTGTGAACAACCCCTAACTGTACTGTCTTAGGCTCCCTGCACACGGGCGGAAATTCCGCGGCGGGATTTCCCGCAGAATTTACGCCGTGGAAGCTGCCATAGGATAGCGTTAGAAAATGCAATCCTATGCAGACGGCTGCAATTTGTCAGCCCTATTTTAAAAATGTATTAATAACATTTCTTTGTTTTATCTATGCTGTCTATGCTGTGAAGGCCTTTAGATTTGGAATTACAGGCTGTGATTCTGCCCCACTGAAATACCCATAGCGTATTAGGACAGCTGTGAGTGGCCCAATAGAAGTCAATGGCACCACGTATTACATGAGTGAAAAATACGCATGCAATACACAGTGACAATATACCCATGTGAGTGAACCCTAACACTACCAATGCACTGTGTTAATTAGGTAGTCTGAAGATTTTGTTGGCCTCTAAAAAGGAAATCTGGAACCGGTGACTATGTCTCCCTCCAGACCTGGTACAGAATTTTGTCCTGAAACCGGCGGGTAACTTTAGGTGACTCAAGCCTGTGAAACCTACGCCAGCTACAAGCTGAAGTAAGTGTGGCTTATAATTTGCACTAACTTCTGATAAATCTGATTGGCCACCTGCAGCCACACCCCCTTTTAACCTGACACCATTCACTTTTAGAAAAGTGGCAGATGCCAGTATAAAAAGTAAAATATTGCAAATTATGTCTCGCACCAAAATTTGTGACTTTTGTGACTAAACAAAATTTGTGACTAATGTACAACAGAAAACTGGTGTACATTAGTTAATACAGTATTACAGTGTTTCCGAACAGAGTAAGAACTGTGCCAGCTAGGACTTACGTCATGCAGAAATCCATGTTGATGACTTTAGCTACGCCTCCAGTACAGCGGTCGGCCCGTGGAGTTACTGTCAGTGTGAACACGCTGTTTTCATTTCTTATCTCGGTGTGGTAGGTATTTATTATCTACAGAAACATATGGTCACTATTAGATTAAGAGGTCTCTCCTTTTACATTAGCTCATGCCCTTTATGTTCTATCACAATAACAGTGCCCCTCAGTGACTCCCTCCCAGTAATAGTATACCTCTAAATAACAGTCAGATACCAGCTCTATACAGCACATGTGTCAAACACAAGGCCCGCGGGCTGAATCAGGGCCCGCTGCCTTGTGTTATGTGGCCCGCGGCGTGCCGACACCGCTCACCACTCACGCAATCACCAGCTGGGGTGACACAGCTCCCCGCTGGTAATCGCGCTGATCCCGGCACACACTGACGTCAGTGTGCAGCCAAGATCCTCCTCCCCTAAGTCCCCTGCTCATCAGTTCCGCAGGAGAGGACTCGGGGAGAAAGCGGGCCGGGCGCACACACTGATGTCAGTGTGCATCCGGACTCAGGGCAAGCAGAGAGGGAGCGACGCTGACAGGAAGGAAGAGGTAAGTATATGGTGTGGGGGCTGCATATTACTGTGGGAGGGGAGGCTTGCCTATTACGGGGGCAGGGCTGCTTATAACTGAGGGAGGGGGCTGCTTGTTACTGGGGGGCTGCTTATTACTGTGGAGTGGGGGCTGCTTATTACGGGGGAGAGGCTGCTTATTACTGGGTGGGGGCTGCTTATTACTGGGGGTGGGCGCTGCTTATTACTGGGGGGGCTTATTACGGGGGTGGGAGCTGCTTATTACTGTGGAGGAGGGGCTGCTTATTACTGTGGAGGGGATTTTTACTGGGGGGGCTGCTTATTACTGGGGGAGCTGCTTATTACTAGGGTGGGGCTGCTTATTACTGGGGGGACTGCTTATTATTATTACTGAGGTGGGGGACTTATTACAGAGGGGCGGCTTATTACTAAGGGGGCTTATTATTATTACTGAGGTGGGGGCATATTACTGAGGGGGGCTTATTATTATTACTTAGGGGGCTTATTATTATTACTGAGGTAGGGGCTAATTACTGAGGGGGGCGGGCTTATTACTGGGGGGTGGGCTTATAATTATAACGTTGCTATGGGGGTTAATATTACTAATTGGGCCACTTTGGGAGTTGTTATTTTTCCTGGGGCCACTATCAGGGTCACTATTAGGGCTCGTTCACACGGGTGTAATTTTATTTTGGTCGCACAAATACACTGCGTATTTGCGCAATCGAAAATGGCTTATGCCTGTATATTTGCGTACGTAAAAAGGAATGCAGGTGGGCCCAGTGAAATGGTGAGCAAATATGCAGTGAATACATAGGTTTCCTGCGCATTCACCACATATTTGCACGGCCCATTCACTACAATGGCCTATTGGGGTGCATAGTACGCAACAAAATAGGTTATGCTGTGTGAAAATATACATCATGTGAATGACTCATTGAAATCAATGGCTTCTATTCACTGCATAGTATGGACGCAAATACGCTTGTGTGAACAACCCCTAACTGTACTGTCTTAGGCTCCCTGCACACGGGCGGAAATTCCGCGGTGGGATTTCCCGCAGAATTTCCACCCATGGAAGCTGCCATAGGATTGCGTTAGAAAATGCAATCCTATGCAGACAGCTGCGATTTGTCTGCCAAATCGCAGCATGCTCTATTACTGTGCGGGGCAGCCGGTACATCACAGAGACGGAGCCGCGGGAGCAGGTGAGTGCCGCGCTGGTCCCTGCAGGGGCTTGGGTCGGGATCCAACCCGGACGTCTGCAGGCGGCCTTACAATCGGCCCTTTGAAGGTCACCATAAGCCTGATGTGGCCCTCGGTGAAAATGAGTTTGACACCCCTGCCATACAGTGATGGAGAATACGGTGCATTAACCTCTAGTGATTGATGTTATGTATTTTTCTTCTCTCTCCAGGCCCAGATCGCCATGAAGACTTTTTATAATTATAACTCACCTCTTCACATTTGCCCCATCCTGCCGCTACCCTTGATGAACCTCTCAATGTGCATATAATATTAGTGTCCCAACAAAGTAATAATGTCCTCTCTTTGACATGAACTTACTAATAGTGCCCCACTAAGTTATAATGCCATCTCTGTGGTCCCACTAAGCTATAGGACCATCCGTGTGGTCTCATAGCGGTCCCCTCTGTAGACCCAGTTACATTGACCCATAGTAACATAGTAACATAGTTCGTAAGGCTGAATGAAGACAATGTCCATCTAGTCCAGCCTGTCTAGCCTCCTGTTTTGTTGATCCAGAGGAAGGCAAAAAAAAAACAAGAGCAGAAGCCAATTAGCCCTTTTGGGGAAAAAAATTTCTTCCCGACTCCCAAATGGCAATCAGACTGTTCCCCTAATCAGATCAACCCCTAATAGTTCCTACCTGCCTGTATACCTGGATAAACAAATAATCTTAGATTTATATCCTGTAATATCCTTCCTCTCCAGAAAGACATCAAGTCCCTTTTAAACTCCTCTAAGGATTTTGCCATCACTACGTCCTCAGGCAGAGAGTTCCACAGTCTAACTGCTCTAACAGTAAAGAACCCCTTTCTGTGTTGGTGATGAAACCTGCTTTCCTCTAAACGTAGCGGATGCCCTCTTGTTACCGTTGCAGTCCTGGGTATATACAGATCCTGGGATAGATCCTTGTATTGTCCCCTCATGTTATACATGGTTATTTGGTCGACTCTTAACCTTCTTTTTTCTAGAGTAAATAATCCCAATTTTGATGACTCTCTAGGTATTCCAGTCCCGTCATTCCATGTATTAGTTTAGTTGCCCTTCTTTGAACCCCCTCCAATACCGTAACATCCTTCCTGAGCACCGGTGACCAGAACTGTGCGCAGTATTCCATGTGGGGCCTGACAAGTGCCTTATATAGTGGGAGGATAATGTTCTCATCCTTCGCCCCTATACCTCTTTTAATGCATTCCAAAACTTTATTTGCCTTTGCAGCAGCTGACTGGCATTGGTTGCTCCAGTTTAGTCTACAATCCACTAGTACTCCCAGGTCTTTTTCCATTTCACTTTTCCCTAGCGGTACCCCATTAAGTGAATATTGGTAACATCCATTCTTGCTGCCCATGTGCATAACCTTACATTTATCAACATTGAACTTTATTTGCCATTTTTCCGCCCAAGCCCCGAGCTTATCCAGGTCCATTTGTAGCCGCACATTGTCCTCTTTTGTATTAATTATCTTGACCCCACTGTAGAAATGCTCTTTATCAGCTCTTTACTCTGGCAGTGGTATGAGGTACATAGCAATCATTGCAGCAGCAGATGCAGAGCATTTCTGGTAGCAGAGCTCAGGACATACATCAGGTATCCTGGGACAGCAAAACAGATTTCCAAATTTGGGACTGTCTCTCCAAATCCACGACAGTTGGGAGGCCTGACCATAGCATCTAAGTGGTTAAACACCCAGGATAGGAGTTATCTCCAATCATGGTCACTACTGCAGAGTGTAAGCTGTAATATACCCACTGTGTATGGAGTGGGCTCAGCTCCTGAGCTTGCTCCATATACACCCTTGCGACTTGAACTGTATATACATATAATAGACATTGGGAATGAGTTAAATAATAATCATTGTTTTTATGGCACCAACATATTCCACAACACTTTACACATCAGGGGGTACAGATGTAGGAGCCGTTAACTGTGTAGCTGGTGCTCTACACTATTTATGCTCTACACTAGTTATGTAGCGCAAATTGTTAGGCCATACTGGTATGACTTAATAGGCAGATGCTGATGGCAAGCATGGAGTCCTTTGTTAGGCACCCTGGCTTCCATATTAACCCATCAAATCGTGGAGC
The DNA here is from genome assembly GCF_035609145.1 of Eleutherodactylus coqui. Taxonomy (NCBI): domain Eukaryota; kingdom Metazoa; phylum Chordata; class Amphibia; order Anura; family Eleutherodactylidae; genus Eleutherodactylus; species Eleutherodactylus coqui. Next base: position 267,872,353 of record NC_089840.1, on the reverse strand, counting down.
GCACATGAGCAGAAAAATAGAACATCTCCCGTCTTTTAAAAACATTAGATGCTGTAGTCGATATTGACTGCAGCATCTAAGAGCTTTTAAAATCAGCTACCACTATTGATCGTACTGGCCCACTTCTGTACCTGTGTGATCACCATACATATACATGTACATCATGGCCAGTTGAGGGGTTAAAGGGCCGCTGTCATTTCAATAACGCTCTGACATGTCATGATTTCTAGAACATTTCCGATAGGGAAAGCTACAGCAAACCAACATAGTCCTTTGCTTGTCTTCAGCTAACCCATCAACGAGGCACAATGTTGGGCCAAGACATACAGAGGACCCCCAACCTTTTAACAATATGGGACCTGGGAATTTCTGGAGGCAGTCCTGTCATATAGAAATGAAGGTATGAACATTCAATCACTTAGATTATAATCTTACCTGTATCAAGGGGGCACATGTTCCATTGACGAAAACTTTGGTATCACCAGGTGTAAAAGGCAGGGTGTGTTTTTGGGCCAGAAATCTGTTATTCTCTGTTAGATCTATGCGGACTTGTTCAATACCTTTGTGACTCACAACAACCTCACAATTGGTCTTCTTGACGTGGATACGTTTACCAAATTCAGTCATGGCTGCGCTGGCCGATGTTGTGTCCTAATGGAAAACAACAACATTGGCTTACTGTTCTGATCTGGTTCTTTAGGGGGAATGAAAATACATCTACAGATAGAGCAAGTGTTAGCCTGACACTTTAAAGGTTATTCCCATCTTGATGAATCAGGGCCAAGATGGGAATACCCCTCTGTACACGGTAGGGAGAACAGAAACAGCCAAAATTGATGCTTAACACAAATAAAGCCATCAATCAAGTTATGGTTTGCTGCAAATGTGCGTTGAACATGTATTAGGTATGTAGTTAACATTTGTTACATCTTTACCGACTGTATATTATTCAGAAAGGGTCTTTGTGTAGACCCCTGATTACCTGTGAAGAGACAAAACCACCTTTGGAGTTCCTACATGAAGACAGATGAGCTGCTATCATGCCACAATAATCCATGTCTACTTCAGGGCGTTGAACGCAGCAACTTAGAACCTGTGCGGTCATGTCCACCTCAGCTGACGAGCAGCCATTCGACTGTCCTGTTGGTACATTTTCACTCGACCAATATATTCTTCCATCTATAGACAAGACAATAGAAGATGTGTATAAACAAGACATTTCATTCATAAATGCCCTTTTCCGAATGGAATTCCCATCATACTACTGCTGGTTGCGCAGTCTAGGGTGGTTGCAGGGTATATGGGAAAACATTTTCTTGCGATATCTTTTGGGGGACCCTCCTAAAAGTTACCAATTGGTAAGAAAATGAGGATCCCAAAGCTTCAGGTCAGTTGCATACCATTAACCCATGCCTCATCAACCTTAAAGGAGATGTCCCGCGCCGAAACGTTTTTTTTTTTTTTTAAACCCCCCCCCGTTCGGCGCGAGACAACCCCGATGCAGGGGTTAAAAAAACCACCCGCACAGCGCTTACCTGAATCCCGGCGGTCCGGCGTCTTCATACTCACCTGCTGAAGATGGCCGCCGGGATCCTCTGTCTTCGTGGACCGCAGCTCTTCTGTGCGGTCCACTGCCGATTCCAGCCTCCTGATTGGCTGGAATCGGCACGTGACGGGGCGGAGCTACACGGAGCCGCTCTCTGGCACGAGCGGCTCCATAGAAGACTGCTGAAGACCCGGACTGCGCAAGCGCGGCTAATTTGGCCATCGGAGGCCAAAAATTAGTCGGCACCATGGAGACGAGGACGCTAGCAACGGAGCAGGTAAGTAAAAAACTTTTTATAACTTCTGTATGGCTCATAATTAATGCACAATGTATATTACAAAGTGCATTATTATGGCCATACAGAAGTGTATAGACCCACTTGCTGCCTCGGGACAACCCCTTTAAAGTTATGATTTTGGGGCAATTTTTGTTAAAAAAAATAACAGTTCTTCTTCTATAAAATGAAAACTATTTTTCCTAGAAACCTGATCATGGTCTCATTTTATTGATAATGTTCTTGCTTACAAATATTACCCACTTTTTAGGTGTGACTCATGGATTTGAAGATATTTATAGATATTAGGCAATTATCAGGGCCTTGCATGTTTCAGGTCTGCAAATGAATGGTATGATGGATGTGAGTTGAGGCCTTACTTTTTGTCACAGACTACTTGTTGTTCCTAGGGAAGGGACCCTTTCTAAAAGGACAAAGGGAACAACCCTACCAGATAACTTCCCTTCTGCTCTTGGGGTGGGGACTTGTGTGGCGAATGGCAGAAAGCGCAGTCAATATTTGAATTTAAAGTGGTAAACTTTGTATTGTTTTTCTTTTTTCAGTTTTGACTTTGAGTAAAAATGGATTCATAATCTCCGTCTTCCAAAGCAGCAGCTAGTATGAGTTCAAGGCATAAAGAGAAGATTTTTTTGATCGGCTGCGCATCTCAAATTACTGGTAGTAATTTACCCTCAAATTTTCAAGTGTTGCCAAGTTTGTTTTATAATGTGCCAAGTCAAACTGAGCATCAAAGAAGCTTCAAGACGTACTATCCAAGAAGTATACATTTTCTGGGAGAAATCTAAGATTCCAACAAGACACTTAAAAGATTACTTTGCAAAGCTTGAAAGACTTTATGGAAAGTGAAGAAAACTGCAAAAAAAATGCTGGCAGAACTTCAAGCGCAGCTCAAAATGAAAAGGTGGCAGCCTTCAAGTCAACCCTTGATGACCTTTTCGATGTTGCCTATCAGGATGCACTCACTGATACGACTGAAGTAGACAGGGCGTTTTTTTTTACTCCAGAGACAAAAGGGACGTCCTGGCTGCATGGGAGGAGTTCACTTGGTATTTGTGCGAGCAGGAAAACGAAGAGAAGAGAGGAAATCAGCTCCGATCGCAAGATTGGACAATTCACAACAAGTAGGCGTATTTGCTCTCTTTTTAATATTTCCTTTTTAATCTGTACTTTAACAGTTATTTCAGATATTTTAATTGAATGTTGTTTTATTAGAGGGGAGATACTAATAGGTTATTTTTGCTGTTTTTATTTTTCAGGCGACAAAGAAGTAGACTTAGGCCTCATGTCCACGGGGAAAATCAGGCCTGCCACGGATTCTTCATGCAGAATCCCAAAGCCGGTCCCTCCTTTCCCGCGGACATGAGGCCTAAAAAGAAGATTTACTTACCTGTCCGGACGCTGTGGATCTTCCCTCCGTCGCGACGGATCTTCTTTCTTCGGCCCGGTGGATGTGCTCGGCACGCCGGCATGCGCCGTGCACCCTTTTCTTTTGAACTCCTGCTCTCCCACGCCGGAGAGCAGGAATGAAGCTGCGGGTGTGCCGCGGATCCGGACGGCTTCCATAGGCTTCAATAGAAGCCTACGGGAGCCGTCCCCGTGGGAGCCCTGCACTAAAATGGAGCATGCTGCGGGTGATTTCTCGCACACGTAATCCGCGCCACAAGGGAAAATGACATCCGCAGGTATTTAACTACCTGCAGGTGTCTAATGCATGCCTATGGGGCGCGGATCACGCGTGCGGGACACCCGCTGCGGATCTGTCCCTGTGGACATGAGGCCTTAGACTTTCTCCTCATCAGACGAGGAGCGACACAAGATGAATTTGAGGACATCCCGGGAACACATCAGGAAGAGGAGCCAAGTGCAAAGAAAATGAAGCACTCTCGAGGAAGTAAAGAAATTATTACCAAAAAGTTGTCGTTATTGTTGGATAGATGTAATATTTTGGAAAGGGACACAGTGCAAATATATCAGCTACTGATGAGGCATTAGGTGAAAATGTAGACATTTGAGCCTTAAGTAGGAGTACAGTGCGACTTGCTAGACAACATTTTCAGCAGGAAAGGGCCCAGCTAATTAAAAGTAGGCTTAAAAATTCTGATTTAGAGGCGGCTGTCTTACACTGGGATGGGAAATTGCTTCCAGATATTTTGAATAGAGAAAGTGTAGAGAAGCTAGCCATTCTCATTAGCTGTGGGAAAGAAGATCGATTGATAGCAGTACCTCAGCTGGAAAATAGTATGGGGATCACTAAAGCAAAAGCTGTATCCTCTGAAGTAGAAGAGTGGGAGGCAGTTGGAAAAATCGAGGCGATGTGTTTGGATACCACTGCTGTAAACGCAGGTTGTATCAGAGGAACGTGTGTTCTGTTACAACAAATGTTTGGGAGAAATCTTCTATACCTGGCATGTCGTCAGCACATTTTAGAAGCCTCGTTAAAGGCAGTGTTCGATTGCAAAATTGGCTCTACCGCTGGCCCTCAGCCAGATATTTTTAAAAAGTTTCAAGCTACGTGGTCTAAGATAGACAAAAGAAAGTACAAAAGTGGTATTGAGGATAGATATACTAAAAACAAATGATCCTGAAGAGATTTCAAGTAGAGATGAGCGAGCACGCTTGTTTAAGGCTGATGCTCGAGAGAGCGTCGGTCTTTTCGAGTAACCGCTTACTCGTCCAAGCACCATGCGGGGGGGTGGCGGGAGGGAGCGGGGGGAGAGTGAGAGATCTCTCTCTCCCCCCGACGCCTCGCGACGCTCCCCCCCACGCATGGTGCTTGGACGAGTAAGCGGTTACTCGAAAAGACTGACGCTCTCTCGAGCATCAGCCTTAAACAAGAGTGCTCGCTCATCTCTAATTTCAAGCTAAAACAGCAGCAACCCAGGGATGACTATAAAGAATTTCTCGAATTAGGTTTAATTTTTGGGGGGATGTATTACTGAAGAAATTTCTTTCAGGGTACCTGGTGCCATTCATCATGCTAGGTGGATGGCCAAAATCATTTATTCACTAAAAATGTATATTTTTAGGGATTAGTTTCCTATGAATGATGTGGAAAAGAATGGAATAGACCAAAATTGTTTGTTTATTATTAATATTTACGTGAAAGCTTGGTTTAATGCCACCAAAGCGGCTATGGCCCCCAACCTAAGCGATGGCACGGGATATACAAACACTAAAGAAAAAAAAAAAAACTGTACTGCACATGACCGCCAGCAAGCCTCCGCAGTTATCCGCAGTACAGATATTGGAGGTACGTAGAGCCACCTGCCGGGCTTACAGCCAGAATCTGCTGCAGGCCTCCCCCATGCGGAATCCAACCCGCTTGTATGAGCCCGGCTAAGGCTGACTCCGCCATTGACTACATTGAACATTCTGGAGCTTCTTTTCTTAGAACTCTGCATTGTGCCACTCTTATGTTATCCCTCCTGGAACTGTATAATTGACAACTAGGTGTGAGCAATTTTCTCGTCAATGGGGTTTGTTGTTATACAGTTACTGTCGAAAGAGTGCTGACAGCATCAGAATGGTAGGAATCAATACTATTGAGAAGAGAAATGGTAACACTTAGTTGTTAATGTATTCCTATATTTGCAGTGGTAATAGAGGAATGATACAATACCTGGCTGACGTCATAGTGTATATCACTTGTGGGTGTTAATATAGGGCCACAGAAAGAAAGAAAAATAATGGCATAGGTTTACAATACCTTTCTTAATGGCCCGTCCTTTCAGTTCGGTAAATGCTCCGTTGGAAATATTTCCTAGATCAGCCATTGCTGCAGCATTGCACACGAGAGCAAGTGTAAATGTCTCCGCAGACTTTATATCAACAGCTTGTAGACACCTTCTAGCACCTTCTAATAATGGTTCCTATAAGAAATATAAGATATGATATGAGATCCAACCTGATAATCCGGATGTGGTATGTAGTGAAATTTTGCAGCTAGTTAACATTGAAGGTGAACGCTAACCATGAGTATTTCTCCTCAACCCATACCATACAATGGAAAACAACAGAAGTTGCATCCAACTGGGGAGGTGACAATCGATAAATTCATAGAGACTCAATCCGGTAAAAAAAGGGGACTGTTGTCTAGGTCCCTGGACTTTAGGACAGAAGAGAGAAATCTAGCATTTTTACTTTACGAGATGAGAATATTTCTGAGGATCCACTCAAACTGGGCTGGTATTGGAGTAAAAACTATGACTGCCTTTCGGTCCCGGCCACTGCGCTGCCCAGCTAGTACTTTTCAATAGAATGAGGGAAGTGGTGTAGAACAGAGTTACTCCTGACTCTTTATTTTTCTACTTCTACTGCTTGCAGGGGGTAATGGGTCAAGTTTCTTTAAATTAAGTAACCGTGGATGGTTCAAAGGAAGGAGTGGTGCCATCTTGTGGTGGCACAGTGCAAGAGCTAGAGAGGCGAGAGGACGCACCTGAGTGAGCTCTAACCCTTTGCGTAGAAAGGGCGAGAGGTGTATAGACTTGGGCGTAAGCTGTTATTGGATAATGAACCAGAAAATGTGAGAAAACAACCTGAAAGTTGTACAAAACCATTGGTGGCTAGCAGTGTCATAGAGGATGGCTGGGAGCATAAGTCAGAGGCCACCACTTGCCACTAATGGTTTTATTTCTTCACACTAACGGGACTCTGAGGAGTTTGCATTTTCTGCACAACAGTAATCCAATTGCCTGATGAAGGGGTCTGCATATCGCGAAACGTGTTCCTTGCTGGTTCCTAATAAAGTGCAGATTTAATTTATTGATTTAATTCCATCGATATACAATATCCAACAAGAGGTTGCTCCAAAGCCTAAATCCCTCTTATCTTTTCCCATCATATTTAGCTATGCCATTATCACATATGGTCAGCCAGCGTACTGGGCGGGAAACACCTAACAAGCAGCTGATTAGTCAAATATGCTGAATTTTTGCCTGAAACCCTAATCTGAGCCCCCAAAATTGAAAGGCGCTCTACCCTACTTCTGCTTCTTCTGACTGACCCCTTTGTGTAGAAGGTTGCAAAGAACTGCCAGCTCTGCTGCTGATGGCTACAGCCGTGTACCAAAGTAGGTAATAGGTGAATCTTCTTGGGGTTCCAGAGAACAAGGTCCTACCTTCCAGGATTCAGACGAGCCATATCTATTGTGATTTCTGCTTAACTGTTGCTAAGAATAATGCCACTATAACTGCAGTATGTGATGTGGATCTGAATGTTACTCTACACCGGACAGGCAATACCCTATGGCTGTGAAGGCAAACCTATGACACGCGTGTCAGCACTGACACGCATGGCCATAGTCGCTGACACGCGGCCGATGTCGGCCGTTCACCCCGTTAGTGAATACCAGCAGGGGCCACCGCGGCTCCCCTGCTGGTATTCACTAACCAGCGCTGATCCCGGCGCACACTGTGATGTCAGTGTGCAGCCAGGATCCTCCTTCCCCCGTCCCCCGACGTCTCCTACCTGTTGGTTCCGCGGGAGCGTCCGGGGGAGAAGGCGTCCTGCAACACATTGACGTCACAGTGTGCGATCATCGCTGCTGGAGGGCGCGGAGGCCAGCGGAGGAGCGGAGCTTTCCGGACGTGGATGGGGTGAGTACGCGGGTCTCGGGGGCCACTGTCGCTGCTGGGGGAGTCCGCTGTCGCTGCTAGGGGGGTCCGCTGTGGGGGGCCACTGTCGCTGCTGGGGGGGCCGCTGCTGGGGGTCCACTGTCGCTGCTGAGGGGGGGGGCGCTGCTGGGGGGTCCACTGTCGCTGCTGGGGGGTCCACTGTGGGGGGCACTGTTGCTACTGGGGGGTCCGCTGTGGGGACCACTGTTGCTGCTGGGGGGGTCCGCTGTCATTGCTGGGGGGGTCTGCTGTCGCTGCTGGGGGAGCCACTGTGGGGGGCCACTGTCACTGCGGGTGGGTCCGCTGTCACTGCTGGGGGGTCCGCTGTGGGGGCCACTGTCGCTGCTGGGGGGTCCGCTGTGGGGGCCACTGTCGCTGCTGGGGGGTTCCGCTGTCGCTGCTGGGGGGGGTCTGCTGTCACTGCTGGGGGAGCCGCTGTGGGGGGCCACTGTCGCTGCTGGGGGGTCTGCTGTCGCTGCTGGGGGGTCCGCTGTGGGGGCCACTGTCGCTGCTGGGGGGGTCGACTGTCGCTGCTGGGGGAGCCGCTGTGGGGAGCCACTGTCGCTGCTGGGGGGTCCGCTGTCGCTGCTGGGGGGTCCGCTGTGTGGGCCAATGTCGCTGCTGGGGGGTCCGCTGTGGGGGCCACTGTCGCTGCTGGGGGGTCCGCTGTGGGGGCCACTGTCGCTGCTGGGGGGGTCCGCTGTCGCTGCTGGGGGGTCCGCTGTGGAGGCCTCTGTCGCTACTGGGCGGGTCAGCTGTCGCTGCTGGGGGGGTCCGAAGTCGCTGCTGGGGGGCCGCTGCTGGGGGCGCTGTCACTGCTGGGGGCTGCTGTGGGGGGGGCCACTGTCACTGCTGGGGGTCATCATTACTAAGATGAGTGAGGGGGAGGCTGGGAGAGGTGAGGGCCTGTGCTATGGGTGTTTTAGGTTTACTAAATACAGTTATACATTACAATTATACATTTTTTTTGTTATTTAAACTATAAATATTGCGAGTTATGCTCGGTTTTTTGGCGAATTTTGGCACATCCAGCTCAAAAGGTTGCCCATCACTGCCCTATGGTCTGCAACTGCAATTTTTTTTGCTCCTATGGAAAATCTCAACGGGAGTGGGCCTATCACTGGGGCTCCCAAGTACTAGTCCACTGCTAGATGTTCTACCAGGCCACTATGAGCAAGAGAAAGGTAAGGATCCAGTGAAGGACACCCAACGGCCTACGCCTCATTCCAGCAGGGTGTCCCCACAAGCTTGCTCCCTGTTAAATGTTTTGCTACTGGATTGGCAAATTGGTATCATTTTCTGATGCTATGTCTGCTACTATATTTGCTGAGCTTCATTCATAGCAATCTCCCTTAGAAAAAAACTATTCTGCATCTGGTCCATGATTTCTAGAGCTGTCAGAATACTTTGGTGATCAAGTGGGTGCAACGTTTGTTCTCAAACTATCATCAGGAAGTACTTTATCATCCTACTGTGATCAGCAGAATGTAACTGGAGAGATGGTTGTTAAAATGTGAGAAGAAGATAACAAAATCAGATATAGTATAGTCAGTGTTCCCCAACTCCAGTCCTCAGGGACCGCCAACAGGTCATGTTTTCAGGATTTCCTCAGTGTTGCACAGGTGATGTAATTATGGTCAGTGCCTCAGACATTGCCACAGGTGTTCTTACTATAGGATATCCTAAAAACATGACCTGTTGGTGGTCCCTGAGGACTGGAGTTGGGGACCCCTGGTATAGATGGTATAGATGATCGTAAGCTGCAGTCCTCATCCCATTAAATTTTACAATTAAAAAAAAAAAATTAAAAACTCAAAAACTGAGAAAAATTTTAAGAACACTTCTAATACATTCGTTACACATATTGTTGTGTTTACTCACACTTTCGTTTCTTAGCTTAGCTCCTAATAACTTCGTGATCACAAAGGCCGTAAAGGCGACCTCCACATTTTTAAACTGTGAGAAGAAAAATATTATTGTAACATTAAGCAAACCACCAAATATCCACATATTGTAGCAGATCTCAATTTCTTCTTTACTCCTAGCATGGATAAAAAGGTAAGTTTCATAATAGGGCTCTTAAAGGGACTTTCTGAGTTATTGATTTTATATAGTTTTGGGCTCCCAATGCCAAAACTATATCAATTCAATGTACTCATCATGGTGGCAGGCCACCGCTTCAGTGTTCCAGCACCAGGGCATCTGACAGGTGAGATCACCTGGCCAGAATAGAAGTCCTAGTGACATCCTGTAAACCTGTCACGTGGGTTTTTAATGCAGAAGCCCCCGGCCGGTTTACATGACGTCATCAGTAAAGTCCCTGTTTGGTGTCCCATTGGCTGCAGCGGTCATAAACAACTTACATGACTGCTGCAGCGCTTGAAAGCACAAGACCAGAGAAGACGTGAGCAGCGGTGGAGAGGCAGCGTGTAGTGGCAGGCTTTTTTCTTATTTTTTTATATTGAAGGTGTCCACCCCCTCCCATCTCAACCCCCATCGCCCAGCGAAATTAGGGTTACTTGGAAAATCCCTTTAAAGGGCCAAGGTAGTACACTAAGAAGGTAGGGTTCCTATAACAAAATCAAAAAAGGGGCAACTATTTTAACTTTGGACCCTAATAACTTTACAAACAATAGCTGATTCTCACATGCCCACCAGAAGTATCACAGAACTTATCTCTTTTGAACATGATTCGGCAGGAAAGTGTGTCCTTACCATGAGTTGTACATACTGCTGGTAAATGTTCATGCTCGAGGGGGGGGCATTCAAATGTTGCTATAGGGCCCAAACATTTCTAGTTACACCCCTTATGCTCACCCTTGTGACCTAGCCCAAAGAGCTCTGTTTGTTCTAGGGAGATTGAGGGCTCCTTGACCCACTTCCTGATCAAGTGTTGTTTTCAGGATTATAAATTGGTTCGTAGTAAACTGATTTTCAGCACTAGGTAGTAACACCCTCAGGTCGCCATATTGATGGCCTAGCACACAGTCTGTCAGCCCATGTAGTCTGAGTTTTTACATTTCCTTGAACAGGAATGTTGAAAAATATTGCTGCTTTCTTCCTAAAAAAGCACTACACCTGTCCACAGTGATACGGCAGTTTAGCCACATTTACTTTAATGGAGTGAAGCCAGAGGCGTAACTTGAAACTTCTGGGCCCCGGTACAAAATCTATAAAGGGGCTCCAACTACAAAACTTAATTCATAGTACTGGGTTCCCTATATGGAGAAGAGAGGCCTGATGGCCCCCTAAGGCCTCTGGGCCTGGGTGCAATTGCACCCTCTGCACCCCTTATAGTTACACCCCTGAGCAGAGCCTGAACACCAGACACAACCCATGTACAGACGTGGTGCTGATTTTAAAAGAAAACAGCGCACCATTTCTTCAATGCGACCCTCAAGTTTTGGAACAAAATTGTGTCCCGGAGAAAAGGAGAGGTTTACCTGCAATTGTAGTTCTCTGCCCTCCCTCTGATCTATTAGTTCCAGGTCCCATTTTCAGCCATCCAATATGGCCCACATAATCTTCAGACTACCTAAACCCCACAGTGTATTGGTAATGTTAGACTACCAATGCACTGTACCTGCTCTCTGATTGGCCAGAGCTGCTCACGTGATCAGCACTAGCTAATAATCAGAGAGTGTGCATTAGGCTGCCTGTCCATGGGCGTAGTGATATCCCACGGCAGATCGCCGCCATGGGACCCGCCGCCCGGAAGCAGGGGAGAGCTGACAGGCTCAACATGGAGAATCACGGCAAATCGCGGCATGCCACAATTTGAGTTCCGCGAGCGAAGAATCACTATGATTCTTCGCTCGTGGACAGCAGGGCTGCTTTTTCCATAGCAACACTATGGAAAGCTTGCACTGAGTTATCCGCGGCCCGATTATCACTGCACATAACGCAATGCAATTAAGCCCATGGACAGGCAGCCTCAGGTAGCTAGAAGACTGCTGCAACCATCCTGGATGGATGAAAACTGGGTCTGGAACTGGCGAATCGGAAGAGTGGCAGAGAAAAACAACTTCTGGTGATATTCCACCCTCCTCCTTCTGTTCCAGGACAAAGTTTTGTCCCAAAACCGGGTGGACGCTTTAAGGAAATTTAGATTTAATTACATGCAATATAATAGATAGTCACATAATAGAAGTGTTTAAGTTCATACATACAGTAAGCACCTATCTGGGACACCTTATGCGTAACCAGAGCTAGTAATATGTTCCCCACTGTGTGAAGTCTGCAGAACCTTACCTGATAGTTAAATGATGACCCAACTGGAGTCATACAGCCCGTTGACAAATTTTGATGTAGCGCCAGTTGTGCCAGCATCGCTGGTGGTAAGTTCTTATCCACATAAGTATATTCTTGCATCCTCGCAAACACATGCAGCATATTTACATGCAACCTGAAACAAAGACAACGCTGCTATTTATTTTCCCAAAAACTCCTATTTATGTACCTAAGAGCCTCATTTCAACCAGCTCCACACAAGCATCTTACGGGCAATTGTCCCGGGAGCACTATGCATCTACTAAGCTGAACTCAGAGTAATATAGATCTCTATGATATTTAGATTTAGGTCAGTAGACCTATGGTCGGGCCAGGAGACTCGTCCGTATTACGGGTGCATAATGCACTCATATGTAACTGGCCTAATGTGGATAAAAAGTAGGTCCTGCAATAACAACCAGATTTCTGTTTCTAAACTGATTGCCTTGGTCTTCACAATGTATCATCAATGAAGTCCTGACCCTTTTGATGCAGCCCACTGACATTACGCTAAATGTATGACTCTGCTCTTACCAAGAATTCGGCACGAATGACCTAGAAAAGACAGAAAACTGCCCGTCCGACCCTCTGCACCCAAGTAGACGTTGATAGCCTACAAATAAAAAAAGACTGATTAAAACATAGCTTCAATTTCATTTAACAACTGGTGTTCACTAAGAAATGATTGCTGATGTCATTGTCTTTATTGTTGATTGTATGATTGCTGGGTTCCCCACGACTGGGACCCCTTTGTTCACTAGTAGGGGTCTTCCCTTTCCCTTCACTGCAAGACCACAGTAAAGGGAAAGGAAAGACCCCCACTAGTGGCTGCTGTCCACGAGCGGGTTTTCATTGCGTTCCCCGCCGCGGGGAACACAGTGAAAGCTCTCCATAGTGTTGCTATGGAGAGCTCTTCCCACCTGTCTACGAGCGGAGAATCATTGCGATTCTCCACTCACGGCCGGCAAATAGCAGCATTCATCGCTGTCAGCCTATCTGTCAGATAGGCTGACAGCGGAGAACCATCTGCTGGCTCCTGCTCCCGGGCGGTGGCTCCCGCGGCGGAGATCCGCCGCAAGATACTGCAACATCCATGGACAGGCAGGAGGAGTTTGAGTAAAGCAGTGGTCATGCATGCACTTTGCCGCTCCGTTCAATGTCTATTGAGCTGCCAAGGACAACAGAACTACAGCATGGCTGTTATGGTTGTCTTCGTAGACAATGAATGGAGGAGCTGCGCACATGCATGACCACAGATCCACTGAATCTCCTCTTTACAGTACTTTTGGAGCGAGAAGGAATGAAGGCTCGGGACCTCAGTTGTAGTGCTCAAAGAGGGTTAAAGCGATCGTACATTTATCAGCTTTGCAGATGGATGACAAATATTTTTCATGGATGAACCCCATTTATGTTAGTGTTGGAGGGAGGGAACATTGACATGGCAAAGCCTGAAGGGAACTGGTCAACATGTTTGAGCATGATAAACTATGTCATTGGGCTCAACCATGAGCAAACGGAGAGTCCAGGGAGTGTTGTTGGATACTCAATGGCTGCCCCGTTTCATCGCTGTGTCCCTGCAAAGTTGCCACGCACATACAGTGTGACCTTTTTCAGCCGGCTGTGTGTGTTCACCCTCCAATATGATGAATGGGACATCGCAAACTGAAAAGAGTCACACTGTGTGACAAAGTGCAGGAACGGAGCAACCGGTGAGTATCAAAGACTGCCCTCCGGACTTGACGTTTCCTCACATTTGAGCCCCATAATATAGTTTAACGTGATGATAGGTTCTCTTTAAAGGGGTCGCCTCACTACGGGTTTTACCTGTTACTCAGACACCCTTGCCTAGGCTCAGTCCCGAACTGAATGGCAACTGGTGACCATGCATGTGCACCACTGTTCCATTCACTTCAGTGGGACTAGTAGATATAGTAGACTCTGCTATCTCCAGAGAAAAACCATTTAAAGTCAATATCAAATCTTCAGCTTTCTTCCAACATTTACCGAGAAATCTTTTACTTGTCGCAAGGGTACAATTCTACTTCTACTGTTGGTATACACTCAATGGGGCTGATGCCTACATGTTCATAGTATGGCTTTATTTTCTATGAAGGCTTAAGAGGACTTCAATACAGGTCCAATACTCTGATTTCTGAGTTATATGGAAGTTTCATCTGGAATCTAATAGAAAAAATAATACTATGTTCCATTGGACTCCATATGGAAAGAGGTACATGGGCAGTCCAATGAAGCCTGCAAAGTGGCGTGTGGTGGCTGCACAGCACTGTATGAAAGAGGCCATAAGGCTGCACACAGCGGTGTACAGGCTCTAAGCCAGTCTGCATCAGCCCTGAATCTTGCTTAGATGTGAACTCAAAGTCAGCCAAACCTGCAGATTTTGATGAACTTGTCCAATGATCTCGTCTGTATGGGACCGCAGACATCATATATAACTGTATAGACATCTATGACTAAATCCATATAGTTATTGTGCTATTCATTCCTTGCAAATGATAATAATGGAGGCATCCGTGGCAGAACATCTTAGAGGCACTTACCAGCACTGAGCTCATCTACTGCTTTTTTATGAACTTCATCAGGAATTAAAATTCCTATAGACGTAAAATAGTCTAGGAAATCTAGAATGGGACACAGTTTTGCCATCTTCTGTTCACAGCAGCCGGCTGGTTGCGTCAGCACATTCACAAAATCATCAACGAGTCCCAAAAGGTTAGCTGCACATATTAAAAAGAAAAGCACATTGCTTAGAACAGAAATCATTCTCAGTATACTTCATCACGAATTAAAGGGGAAGTATCACTGAAAAATTATGGCTTATGTCATTTGGGATTTTGTCGTGTTTAATGTGACTGTTCTAAATTAAATCTCAAAGATGAGATATTCCCTTTAGGGATTCTCTTGCCTTCGATTAAAATTTGTCCAAAACATAATTTCCCCCAAATACATATATAATACTTTCTTTCTGGGACTCTTCACTGCATACGAGGCACAGCACCGTACATTTCATAACGACGGCACCTAGTATAGCAGCTCAATCCCTTTCACTTGAATGGCCGAGTGATGAAAGAACGTGACCTCATTGGCCCGAATAGAGGCAACTCGATGCCACAGCCTCTTCAAACAACTCACTGGCAGGGGTTCCGATTGCTAGACCCCAAAAATTGGATATGGATGACCTATCCTGAGTGTAGTCCAAAAAGACTTTTTTTTTTACTTAACTCTATCCTGAGAATAGATCATCTGTATTTTAGTTCTGGAAAGCCCATTCAAGACCCTCTTTCACAAACCTATTTTTCTGTGTTCTTAATGGTGTTTATTAATGACAAATGACCAACGAAGCTTCTTTAGGATCGGAGAGGCGGGGATCGGGTTTCTTGTGCTGGATCAGGGACCATTGAAACAAGTGAGTTTGTTTATTTTTTTGTTTTAGTTACAGACCGCTCTGTACACTGCGCAATGGCCCTGGTTGATACTGTAGGTTGAGTCCTATTAAAGCAAATGGGACTTAGCCTGCAGTACCAACCTAAGCCACTGAGAAACATATGGAGCTGTACACTTCCTGCAGCAAAACAGCTGGAAGTGGGAGACCTTTAAACCACGTTCAGCAGCTGATCGCAGTTTAACCAAGCCTGCATCAACAGCATTGTTGGTAAAACCAGTCCTTAAAGCAGCTTTTTGGGGACTAAAGAAAAATATTAGGGACAGCGAAAGTTGTAAAAATAAAGAAATAAGCCATACTCACTTGCTTCAGTGGTCCCTCTTCCAACACAGCTCTCGAGACCCCTTGTAACTAGAAATGTTTGGGCCCTATAGCAACATTTGAATGCCCCCCCCCCCTCGTGCATGAACATTTACCAGCAGTATGTACAACTCATGGTAAGGACACACTTAGTCAATCATAGAATTCAGGCTTATTTACACGAGCGTTGTCACGGCCGGCCGATATACGCTTCAATCTGAGCAGTCCCCCCCCTTCTCTCCTACTCACCGTCTCTCTGTCTCTCTCCTCCCCTCAGTTTGCAATGGGTGTAGGCGGGACAGTGGCGGAGCTAAGCTCCCTCCCCTCTCCGCCCCTTGTCCATAGCAAGCAATGGGAGAGGGCGGGACAGAGCGGAGCTTAGTTACGCCCCCGTCCCACCTCCTTCCATTGCAAACGCCGGACTGGAGGAGAGAAGCAGAGAGGGGGAGGGAAGAGAGGAACTGCTTAGAGGGAAGCGTATATCAGCTGGGCGTAAAAACCCAACCTATATACTCTCGTGTAAATAAGCCCTTCACCTGTGATTCTGCTATAAAAAAAAACGTGACCACTGAAGTCTGTGATTGGCTGAGCAGTCATTTACACAATGAATGGCATGTGACCAACATAGCTTCTTCTGGGATTAGGGATATGGGCTCAGGTCTCCTGACTTGGACCAGGGACCACTGAAACAAATGTGTTTGGGTTTTTCTTCCCCCAGTATTTCCAGATCTTAAAATTGCAGTACCAACCCGGGCCACTCTGCAACGTACAGAGCTGTCTGCTTCCTACAGCAAAACAGCCAGAAGTGGGACAACCCCTTTAAAACTAGTCCAGGACCACAGCTCAAGCTGCCATTTAACTTGAGTGGGAGGGAGTTGCATATGTTTGCAGCTCTCTTCAACCCATGTGAAGAATGAAACTGGGCCAGTGATGATGTGCTGACAGTATGCAGGAAGAGGAGGAAGATCTAGTGGAGGATTAACATGGGCTTTTATTCATGTTATCATCCCACCTTATCAATCTGGAAAGATATTTGCTCTCTGATGGTCCCATAACACGGTTGGAGGGCAGGTATTTTTTGACAAAAGGGAATTTATTGAGTCAATTACCGGCTTGTTTAACCCTTCAGGTGCATTCTTGCTGCTACTCTCAAATCCATGGGACTTATGAAGAAAGCCAAATGCTGTACTTGGCTGTCTCAAATAGTCCTGTAGACTTTGCATTGAGCAGTAGGGTGCATGTGCGACTATCACTCTATTCAAACAGTGAACATGGGTAGGTGATAAATGTTGTTTGGGGCTATCCCTTTAAGTATAGTCAAACCTGAAACTTCAGCATAAGAATGGAGTTTAGATAAAGGAAGACGCATTAGAAAAAAAAACAACAATATTACCGGGATAACCTTTGTTCACTTGCACATTTATTCTGCACCAGTGACTGCATGAGAACTGCGCACATACTGCAGAAAAAGACCACTCTTTATCTCTATGGATAGGTATATGGATATATATATATATGTATGCCAGGTACAATAATTGTCCCCATAGCGCTGAATCACCAGCCCTTTTAGGATCTAAAAACAGACAACACCCCTCTTATCTTTAGGTTGCATCTGCCATTGAAGCTCATCCCCATTTACTTTATAGACCAGAAACCCCCCATGGGCAATAGGGAATATGGGCAGAAGGGTGATCTGGTAGTTCGCACTGCGGACGGGTGTTCTGAATCTGAGGTGACACTCCAGACCAGAAATGGCATCAAACTCTTGAGATGAGGAAGTTAAATTGTAAGTCTGGAGGATATTAGTGATATACAAGTAACAGCAGAAAAGTTATTAAAAGAAAAAACTGCATTTTTATCATATTCTCCAAAGATGGAAACAAATGAGGAAAACTGTGAAAATGAACTCACCTATAATTTGGAGTATCTTTACACCACTACCGTCCACGATGTCAGACGGAATGGAATAGGATTGTGTTCTTTCAACACCTGAATCTTTAAGAAAAAAACATTGTTATAAAATCGTTTTTGCTAGGGTATGCCATACCTCCCTGAGGGATTGGGGTCTGGCTGCCAGGACTCTGACAATAGCTTTTTTCTACTTTCTTTTGCATTGCAGCATTGAAAGTCCGAGAAGTTTTTTATTTTTTCCAAGCAGCTCTGTGAGGGCTTCTTTTTTGTGTGACAAGGTACTAGTTTATATCAGTAGCTTTTGGCAGGTGTAGATGACTTTTTTGATCACTTTTATTGGCTTTTTTGAAAGACGAAATGAAAAAAAAAAAGCACTGTGGCTCTTCTTTTTATAACGTTTGCCGTGTGGTATAAAAATTGTGTTCAGCTTATTGTAGCAGTCAATTTAGATGCAGCAATGCCAAATGTGTTTGTTTGTTTTTTAAATTAAAACACAATAGAGAAAAATGCACAAAAAGTTTTTAAAAACTTTTTTTATGGCTTCTTTTATCTTTTTTATTTTTTTTTTTTAATCTATGTCCGTGCGGGGGACTTGACCTTACGATCTCATGATCACTCAGGTAAGTATTTCTGTACTGCAGCGTATTAGGGCCGATGACATTGCAGATGGAGTGTCCTCCCTCTATTAACATCCTGCATACCGTGATGAAGACTGATTACAGCATGTAAGGTGTTCTCACTGATTCCTGCTGTTTCAGTGGGAAGCTGTCTGTCAGTCGTAGTCAGTCACATATGGCATTTCATGTTAACCTCTGGCTTCCCATGACGTACATGTACATTATAGGGTGCAGAGGGGTTTAAGAGGTTCTCAAGTACTTTTACAATTAACGACGTCTCATCAGGATAGGGGTCCGCCGCTTGGGATCCCCACCAATCAGCTGATTTCCAGGCCCACTTTCAGTGCTGGAAGTAGATGATGCTGTCCGTATTGAAGTGGACCAGTTTGGCGCTGGAGGCACAGTTCCTATTGAATGCAATGCACTGTGCCTGCGGTTCTAAAATAGGCCGCTGCAATGTTGACAACGCTATCTGCTTCCAGCGCTGTCGATACTGACAACACACCCAGGAATCAGCTGATTGGTGGGGATCTTGAGTGGTCAGACCCCCCCATGATCAGCTATTAATGACCTATCCTTAGGATAAGTCATCAGTAGTAAAAGTCCTGGGGAACCCCTTTAATGAACTTGTGGATTAAACAAAGAGAAATAAAATGGCCATTTTGATCTAAAAAAAAAAAAAAAACTTTGTTGGATATTTAAAACCTAGCCTGGCAGTCTTGGTAAATGGAAGATGGCATGTGATCTTGTAAGGGCGCCTTCAGACTGGCAAGAAAATCGTGTGGGATTTGTGCGTCGTGTGACACATAAATCTCGCACACATATGAAACCCATTCTTTTGAATAGGTTCATTCACATTTGTAATGTTTTTGCGTGGCACTGCGTTGCGATGCTATGCAGGAAAAACAAAATCGCAGCATGTCCTTCCTTTTTTTCGATATCGCCCAATGTATTCAATGGGGCCGGCGGCGGCCCCATTGAAGACGGTGGGAGAATATTGCGATCTTCTGCCGTGGCTGTGACAGCCGCGGCGGGGATAAAGGGATGTGAGGCTGTTTCCATAGGAAAACGCAGAGACCTTAGAACAGAATCAACCTTGAATTCAAAAAGAGAAATACAGAGAGAGTGAATCAAGGGCAGCAAGACTATCAGGCAACACCGGGTATATAAGCTAGTATGTCTTATATCCCCTTTACACATTCTTGAAAATCTCAGCAAAACTCATATTACCCATATTTATGTTCTTACTTGTCGCTAGAATCAGCCAACTGATGGTGTCTTGTCTTGGCATTCCATCAGACTTGTTAAAGAATGGAAAAGTATACTTAAGTATGAATTAAAATAAATGCTAAACGTCCTAAAAATCATCTTCATACCTAGTTTAAAAGGAACTCTAGAGCTTACTGGTCAACAATATGTGCTGTTATTGTGAAGTGTTGGTGTGTAGAAGCAACAGCATCATTTCTTTAGGAAGCAGTAGTCAAAGAACACGACAAGTTCAAAATGAGTGTAGAAGAAACTTTCAAAAAGTTTTATGGATTGAGGTTTCCCGAGGGAGCATTAGCACTCAAAACCAAGATGACCGTGAGCGATTCCCATTGTCATTGTGGGTGGTGGGGAGTGCTTCATTATTAGATTACATCAGAGGCATATTACCCCATAAGGCATATCAACATCAGTCTTATCAACACTGAGCTTATATGAGGCTCAGTGTATAAAGTAACTATTGCTCTGGTGGATGAATACAAGCAAATCCCCAAAGCCATTCTTTAAACTCAATTCCATTATAACACCTTGGAAACCTTGGCCATACACTAAGATGTGAATATATATGTTTTTTAAGGTCAATTTGCTCTCTACGAAGACTAAAAACCAGGCCAGACCATGTCCAGCTGACAGCATTACACAGCTCATAAGAGTGCATTAAAGGGGTTCTCCAGGACTTTTACTATTGTTGACCTATTCTCAGGATAGGTCATCAATAGTTGATTAGCAGGGTCTGCCACTCAGGATTGCTGCCTATCATCTGATTACCAGACCCGATGTTAGCGCGGACAGTGCTGGAAGCAGATAGTGCTTTCCATATCATAGGAAGTTGGTTTGGTACTGCAAACACAGTTGGCATTGAACTCAATGGGAGCTGTGCCTGTAGTACCAAACCAGGCTGCTGCAGTAATGACAGCACTATTTACTTCCCATGCTGTCTGCACTGACAGTGGGCCTGGCGATCTGCTGATCAGCGGCTTTCCCAAGTGGTGGACCCCAGCCAATCAACTATTGATGTCCTAACCTGAGGATATGTTATCAATAGTAAAAGTCCTGGAGAAACCCTCCAAGACTTTCTCCTTTAATAAGTCAAACATCTGTGTCAGCAGGACTATTTATGTTTCCATTTACAGATTGAATGCAGAGATATTGAAGGGTGGGGTGTTATGTCTGGTGCTCCATCTTCCCTGTCCATCACTCATGAAACATTGCATGAGAAGCTGCAGCTACATACAAGGATCTGTCCCATGATCTGTTTATACCCAGGACTATGACGGTAACAAGAGGGCATCCGCTACGTCTAGAAGAAAGAAGGTTTTATCACCAACACAGAAGGGGGTTCCTTATTGTAAGAGCAGTGAGACTGTGGAACTCTCTGCCTGAGGAAGGGGTGATGGCAGAATCGAAAGAGGAGTTTAA
This sequence comes from Eleutherodactylus coqui, assembly GCF_035609145.1. Lineage (NCBI taxonomy): Eukaryota > Metazoa > Chordata > Amphibia > Anura > Eleutherodactylidae > Eleutherodactylus > Eleutherodactylus coqui. The sequence continues at coordinate 267,851,658 of NC_089840.1, read as the reverse complement.
AAGGGGACTAGATGACTTGTTAGAGCGCTATGATATTTCAGCATATAGACATTAAATAACAAGAAGGGTTGTTAATCTAAAAAGATGATCCATGGATTACTCTGACGGCCATTATGGAGTCAGGAAGGAACTTTTTCCCCCAGATTGAGGGTAAATTGGCTTCTGTACACTTGGATTTTGTGCCTTTCTGTGGATCAACAAGTGGGAGGGAGGTGCAAACGGGCTGAACTGGATGGACGCTTGTCTTGTTTCAGCCAAGCATACTATGTTACTTTCCTCCTTGTTTTTCAGTTATTGATTTACACTAGGTACAATTTTTAGAGATTGAGGAGGTTTCTTAATATTTTAAGAAACCTACTAGGCAGAGAAAGGAGAACTACAGGTTCCTGAAAGCCGTTCTAAGATATCTTAAAACATATAATGTATTCACACGCACAATTAATTTCTGGAAAAATAAAACGCAAAAGTAACAATCAGGGCCTGTAGTTGAAACAGAACACACAGCCCTTACCTCTACAATAAAGATCATTTTAACGGTGTCTTGACGACGTGACACAGAAACATCATCGGGCCCACCACATTTGTCAGAAATAGTTTTTGTGTATGCAGATACTATGATCTTCGCATCACCTTTAATGACAGAAGTGACCAGCTGAATGAATCAGAAATATCCATGATATAAAAAAATTAAAAGTGCAAAAAGAATCTTAATGGTAAAAAAATAACAGAATTCTCACCTATTGTGTTGCATTTGATTAGAAAATGCTTAGTGGTCCTTTTCCCTTTACATATACAGGTCACATCATCGTCACTGGAGGACATCACCTCACAGGCAGCAGAAATGTTAAAACTTATCTGAAACTGTGCAGAAGCAAAAATATTGACATTAAAGTAATAGTACTTTACAGTTTTGCTATGTTTTTATATAACATTTAATTTAAAGAAGAGATGTTGGCTCTCCTGTATGACATAGTATATAGAAATGCTGTCTGCACTCCTGTGTGGTGTAGTATATAAAAATGCTGTCTGCACTCCTGTGCAGTGTAGTATATAGAGGAGCTGTCGGCTCTCCTGTGTGGTGTAGTATATAGAGGAGCTGTTGGCTTTCCTGTGTGGTGTAGTATATTGAGGAGCTGTTGGCTCTCCTGTATAGTGTAGTATATAGAGGAGCTGTCGGCTCTCCTGTGTGGTGTAGTATATAGAGGGTCTGTTGGCTCTACTGTGTGATGCAGTATATAGAGGAGCTATCGGTTCTCCTGTGTGGTGTAGTATATAGAGGAGCTGTCGGCTCTCCTGTGTGGTGTAGTATATAGAGGAGCTGTCGGCTCTCCTGTGTGGTGTAGTATATAGAGGAGCTGTTGGATCTCCTGTGTGGTGTAGTATATAGAGGAGCTGTCGGCTCTCCTGTGTTGTGTAGTATATAGAGGAGCTGTCGGCTCTCCTGTGTGGTGTAGTATATAGAGGAACTCTCGGCTCTCCTGTTTGGTGTAGTGTATAGAGGAACTGTCGGCTCCCCTGTGTGGTGTAGTTTATAGAGGAGATGTTGGCTCTTCTGTGTGGTGTAGCAAATAAAGGAGCTGTGGGCTCTCTCTGTGGCATACTATATAGAGGAGCTGTTGGCTTTCCTGTGTGGTGTAGTATATAGAGGAGCTGTCAGCTCTCCTGTGTGGTGTAGTATATAGAGAAGCTGTCGGCTCCCCTGTCTGTTGTAGTATATGAAGGATCTGTCGGCTCTCCTGTGTGGTGTAGTATATAGAGGAGCTGACGGCTCTCCTGTGTGGTGTAGTATAAAGAGAAGCTGTCGGCTTTTCTGTGTGGTGTAGTATATAAAGGAGCTGTCGGCTCTCCTGTGTGGTGTAGTATATAGAGGAGCTGTCGGCTCTCCTGTATGGTGTAGTATATAGAGGAGCTGTCGGCTCTCGTGTGTGGTGTAGTATATAGAGATGCTGTCGGCTCTCCTGTGTAGTGTAGTATATAGGGAAGCTGTCGGCTCTCCTGTGTGGTGTAGTATATAGAGAAGCTGTCGGCTCTCCTGTGTGGTGTAGTATATAGAGGAGCTGTCAGCTCTCCAGTGTGGTGTAGTATATAGGGGAGCTGTTGGCTCTCCTTTGTGGTGTAGTATATAAAGGAGCTGTCGGCTCTCCTGTGTGGTGTAGTATATAGAGGAGCTGTCGGCTCTCCTGTATGGTGTAGTATATAGAGGAGCTGTCGGCTCTCGTGTGTGGTGTAGTATATAGAGATGCTGTCGGCTCTCCTGTGTGGTGTAGTATATAGAGATGCTGTCGGCTCTCCTGTGTAGTGTAGTATATAGGGGAGCTGTCGGCTCTCCTGTTTGGGTGTAGTATATAAAGGAGCTGTCGGCTTTCCTGTGTGGTGTAGTATATAGAGGAGCTGTAGGCTCTCCTGTGTAGTGTAGTATATATGTGATGTAGTATAAAGAGGAGCTGTCAGCTCTCTTGTGTGGTGTAGTATATAGAGGAGCTGTCGACTCTCCTGTGTTGTTTAGTATATAGAGGATCTGTCGACTCTCCTGTGTGGTGCAGTATATGGAGGAGCGGTCAGCTCTCTTGTGTGGTGTAGTGTATAGAGGAGCTGTCGGCTCTCCTGTATGGTGTAGTATAGATGTGATGTAGTATATAGAGGAGCTGTCAGCTCTCCTGTGTGGTCTAGTATATGGAGGAGCTGTCGGCTCTCTTGCGTGGTGTAGTATATAGAGGAGCTGTCGGCTCTCCAGTGCGGTGTAGGATATAGAGCATCTGTCGACTCTCCTGTGTGATGTAGTATATGGAGGAGCTGTCGGCTTTCCTGTGTGGTGTAGTATATGGAGAAACTGTGGTCTCTGCTGTGTGGTGTAGTATATAGAGCAGCTGTCTGCTTTCTGGTGTGGTATAGTGTATAAAGGAGCTGTCGGCTCTTCTGTGTGGTGTAGTGTATAGAGGTGCTGTCGGCTCTTCTGTGTGGTGTAGTATATAGAGCAGCTGTCTGCTTTCTGGTGTGGTATAGTGTATAAAGGAGCTGTCGGCTCTTCTGTGTGGTGTAGTGTATAGAGGAGCTGTAGGCTCTCCAGTGTGGTGTACTATAGAGAGTACCTGTCGCTTCTCCTGTGAGGTGTAGTATATAGAGGAGCTGTCGTCTCTCCTGTGTGGTGTAGTATATAGAGGAGCTGTCGGCTCTCCTGTGTGGTGTAGTATATAGAGGAGCTGTCGGCTCTCCTGTCTAGTGTAGTATATAAGGAGCTGTCGGCTCTCCTGTGTGGCGTAGTGTATAGAGGGACTGTCGGCTCCCCTGTGGGGTGTAGTTTATAGAGGAGATGTTGGCTCTTCTGTGTGGTGTAGGATAAAAAAGGAGCTGTGGGCTCTCTCTGTGGTGTAGTATACAGAGGAGCTGTCAGCTCTCCTGTCTGTTGTAGTATATAAAGGATCAGTCGGCTCTCCTGTGTGGTATAGTATATAGAGAAGCTGTCGGCTCTCCTGTGTGGTGTAATATATAGAGAAGCTGTCGGCTCTCCTGTGTGGTGTAGTATATAGGGGAGCTGTTGGCTCTCCTTTGTTGTGTAGTATATAAAGGAGCTGTCGCCTCTTCTGTGTGGTGTAGTATATAGAGGAGCTGTCAGCTCTCCTGTATGGTGTAGTATATAGAGGAGCTGTCGGCTCTCCTGTGTGGTGTAGTATATAGAGATGCTGTCGGCTCTCCTGTGTGGTGTAGAATATAGGGGAGCTGTCGGCTCTCCTGTGTGGTGTAGTATATAAAGGAGCTGTCGGCTTTCCTGTGTGGTGTAGTATATAGAGGAGCTGTAGGCTCTCCTGTATGGTGTAGTATATATGTGATGTAGTATATAGAAGAGCTGTCGGCTCTCCTGTGTGGTGAAGTATATAGAGGAGCTGTCGGCTCTCCTGTGTTGTTTAGTATATAGAGGATCTGTCGACTCTCCTGTGTGTTGCAGTATATGAAGGAGCTCTCGGCTCTCTTGTGTGGTGTAGTGCATAGAGGGGCTGGAATAGGACCTGTCTGCTCTCCTATGTGGTGTAGTATATAAAGGAGCTGTCGGCTCTCCTGTGTGGTGCAGTATATGGAGGAGCTGTCGGCTCTTCTGCGTGGTGTACTATATGGAGGAGCTGTCGGCTCTCTTATATGGTGTAGTATATAGAGGAGCTGTCGGCTCTCCTGTATGGTGTAGTATATATGTGATGTAGAATATAGAGGAGCTGTCGACTCTCCTGTTTGGTGTAGTATATAAAGGAGCTGTTGGCTCTCCTGTGTGGTGTAGTATATGGAGGAACTGTGGTCTCTCCTGTGTGGTGTAGTATATAGAGCAGCTGTCTGCTTTCTGGTGTGGTGTAGTGTATAAAGGAGCTGTCGGCTCTTCTGTGTGGTGTAGTGTATAGAGGAGCTGTCGGCTCTCCTGTGTGGTGTAGTACAGAGTGAGGCTCTGTGCTCTCCAGTGTGGTGTAGTGTATAGAGGAGCTGACGGCTCACCTATGTGGTGTACTATAGAGAGGAGCTGTCGGCTCTCCTGTGTGGTGTAGTATATAGAGGAGTTGTCGTCTCTCCTGTGTGGTGTAGTATATAGAGGAGCTGTCGGCTCTCCTGTGTGGTGTAGTATATAGAGCTGTGGGCTCTCCTGTATGGTGTAGTATATAAAAAAGCTGTCGACTTTCCTATGTGGCGAAGTATATGGAGGAGCTGTCGGCTCTCTTGTGTGGTGTAGTATATAGAAGATCTGTCGACTCTGCTGTGTGGTGCAGTATATAGAGGAGCAGTCGGCTTTCCTGTGTGGTGTAGTATATGGAGGAGCTGTCTGCTCTCCTATGTGGTGTAGTATATAAAGGAGCTGTCGGCTCTCCTGTGTGGTGCAGTATATGGAGGAGCTGTCGGCTCTCCTGTGTGGTGTAGTATATGGAGGAGCTGTTGGCTCTCTTGTATGGTGTAGTATATAGAGGAGCTGTCGGCTCTCCTGTATGGTGTAGCATATATGTGATGTAGAATATAGAGGAGCTGTCGGCTCTCCTGTTTGGTGTAGTATAAAAAGGAGCTGTTGGCTCTCCTGTGTGGTGTAGTACAGAGAGAGGCTCTGGGCTCTCCAGTGTGGTGTAGTGTATAGAGGAGCTGACGGCTCACCTGTGTGGTGTACTATAGAGAGGAGCTGTCGGCTCTCATGTGTGATGTAGTATATAGAGGAGCTGTCGACTCTCCTGTGTAGTGTAGTATATAGAGGAGCAGTCGGCTCTCCTGTGTAGTGTAGTATATAGAGGATCTGTCGGCTCTCCTATGAGGTGTATTATATAGAGGAGCTGTTGGCTTTTCTGTGTGGTGTAATATATAGAGTATCTGTTGGCTCTCCTGTGTGGTGCTGTATATGGAGGAGCTGTTGGCTCTACTGTTTGGTGTAGTATATGGAGGAGCTGTCGCCTCTCTTGTGTGGTGTAGTATATAGAGGAGCGGTCAGCTCTCGTGTGGTGTAGTATATAAAGGAGCTGTCGGCTCTCCTGTGTGGTGCAGTATATAGAGGTGCTGTTGGCTCTCCTGTGTGGTGAAGTATATAGAGGGGCTGTCGGCTCTCCTGTGTGGTGTAGTATATAGAGGAGCTGTCGGCTCTCCTGTGTGGTGTAGTATATAGAGCAGCTGTCGGCTTCCCTGTGTGGTGTAGTATATAGAGGATCTGTCCGCCTTCCTGTGTGCTGTAGTATATAGAGGTGCTGTTGGCTCTCCTGTGTGGTGTAGTATATAGAGGAGCTGTCGGCTCTCCTGTATGGTGTAGTATGTACAGGAGCTGTCGGCTCTCCTGTGTGGTGTAGTATATAAAGAAGCTGTTGACTTTCCTGTGTTGTGTAGTATATAGAGGATCTGTCGACTCTCATGTGTGGTGCTGTATATGGAGGAGCTGTTTGCTGTCCTGTGTGTTGTAGTATATGGAGGAGCTGTCGGCTCTATTCTGTGGTGTAGTATATAGAGAATCTGTCGACTCTCCTGTGTGGTGCAGTATATAGAGGAGCTGTCGGCTCTCCTGTGTGGTGTAGTATATAGAGGATCTGTCGGCTCTCTTATGAGGTGTAGTATATAGAGGAGCTGTTGGCTCTTCTGTATGGTGTAAAATATAGAGGATCTGCTGGCTCTCCTGTGTGGTGTAGTATATGGAGGAGCTGTCAGCTCACCTATGTGGTGTAGTGTATAGAGGAACTGTCGGCTCTTCTGTGTAGTGTAGTATATAGAGGAGCTGTCGGCTCTCCTGTATGGTGTAGCATTTAGAGGATCTGTCGGCTCTCCTATGAGGTGTAGTATATAGAGGAGCTGTCGGCTCTAATATGCGGTGTACTATATAGCGGAGCTGTCGGCTCTCCTGTGCAGTGTAGTATATAAAGGAGCTGTCAGGTCTCCTGTGTGGTGTAGTATATAGAGGAGCTGTTGGCTCTTCTGTGTGGTGTAGTATATAGAGGAACGGTCAGCTCTCCGGTGCGGTGTAATATATAAAGGAGCTGTCGGCTTCCCTGTGTGGTGTAGTATATAGAGGAGCTGTCGGCCTTCCTGTGTGGTGCAGTATATTGAGGTGCTGTTGGCTCTCCTGTGTGGTGTAGTATACAGAGGGGCTGTCGGCTCTCCTGTGTGGTGTAGTATATAGAGGAGCTGTCGGCTCTCCTATGTGGTGTAGTATATAGAGCAGCTGTCGGCTCCCCTGTGTGGTGTAGTATATAGAGGAGCTGTCCGCCTTCCTGTGTGCTGTAGTATATAGAGGTGCTGTTGGCTCTCCTGTGTGGTGTAGTATATAGAGGAGCTGTCGGCTCTTCTGTGTGGTGTAGTATGTACAGGAGCTGTCGGCTCTCCTGTGTGGTGTAGTATATAGAAGATCTGTCGACTCTCATGCGTGGTGCAGTATATGGAGGAGCTGTCGGCACTCCTGTGTGGTGTATTATATGGAGAGAGCTGTCGGCTCTCTTGTGTGGTGTAGTATATAAAGGAGCTGTCGGCTCTCCTGTGAGGTGTAATATATAGAGGAGCTCTGGGCTCTTCTGTGCGATGTAGTATATAGAGCATCTGTCGACTCCCTGTGTTGTGCAATGTATGGAGGAGCTGTCGGCTCTCCTGTGTAGTGTAGTATATGGAGGAGCTGGGGTCTCTCCTGTGTGGTGTTGTATATAGAGCAGCTGTCTGCTTTCTGGTGTGGTGTAGTGTATAAAGGAGCTGTCGGCTCTTCTGTGTGCTGCAGTGTATAGACGAGCTGACGGCTCACCTGTGTCGTGTAGTATAGAAAGGAGCTGTCGGCACTCCTGTGTGGTGTAGCATATAGAGGAGCTGTCGGCACTCCTGTGTGGTGTAGTATATAGAGGAGCTGTGGGCTCTCCTGTGCGATGTACTATATAGAGGAGCTGTCAGCTCTCCTGTGTGGTGTAGTACATAGAGGAGGTGTCGGCTCTCCTGTGCAGTGTAGTATATAGAGGAGCTGTCGGCTCTCCTGTGTGGTGTAGTATATAGAGGGTCTGTTGGCTCTCCTATGAGGTGTAGTATATAGAGGAACTGTTGGCTTTTCTGTGTGGTGTAATATATAGAGGATCTTTTGGCTCTCCTGTGCGGTGTAGTATATAGAGGAGCTGTCGGCTCTCCTATTTGGTGTAGTATATAGAGGAGCTGCCGGCTCTCCTGTGTAGTCTAGTATGTAGAGGAGCTGTCGGTTCTCCTGTGTGGTGTAGTATATAGAGGATCTGTCGGCTCTCCTATGAGGTGTAGTATATAGAGGAGCTGTCGGCTCTCACATGCGGTGTACTGTATAGAGGAGCTGTCGGCCTTCCTGTGTGGTGCAGTATATAGAGGTGCTGTCGGCTCTCCTGTGTGGTGTAGTATATAGAGGAGCTGTTGGCTCTTCTGTGTGGTGTAGTATATAGTAGAGCTGTCGGCTCTCCTGTGCAGTGTAGTATATAGAGGAGCTGTCGGCTCTCCTGTGTGGTGTAGTATATAGAGGAGCTGTCGGCTCTCCTGTGTGGTGTAGTATATAGGGGAGCTGTCGGCTCTCCTGTGTGGTGTAGTATATAGAGGAGCTGTCGGCCTTCCTGTGTGGTGCAGTATATAGAGGAGCGGTCAGCTCTCCTGTGCGATGTACTATATAGAGGAGCTGTCGGCTCTCCTGTGTGGTGTAGTATATAGAGGAGCTGTCGGCTCTCCTGTGTGGTGTAGTATATAGAGGAGCTGTCGGCTCTCCTGTGTGGTGTAGTATATAGGGGAGCTGTCGGCTCTCCTGTGTGGTGTAGTATATAGAGGAGCTGTCGGCCTTCCTGTGTGGTGCAGTATATAGAGGAGCGGTCAGCTCTCCTGTGCGATGTACTATATAGAGGAGCTGTCGGCTCTCCTGTGTGGTGTAGTGTATAGTAGAGCTGTTGGCGCTCCTTTGCGGTGTAGTATATAAAGGCGCTGTCGGCTCTCCTGTGTGGTGTAGTATATAAAGGAGCTGTCGGCTCTCCTGTGTGGTGTAGTATATAGAGGAGCTGTTGGCTCTTCTGTATGGTGTAGTATATAGAGGAGCTGTCGGCTCTCCTGTGTGGTGTAGCATATAGAGAAGCTGTCGGCTCTCCAATGTGGTATAGTGTGCAGAGGAGCTGTTGGCTCTTCTGTGTGGTGTAGTATATAGAGGATCTGTCGGCTCTTCTATGTGGTGTAGTATATAGAGGATCTGTCGGCTCTCCTATGAGGTGTAGTATATAGAGGAGCTGTCGGCTCTCACATGCGGTGTACTATATAGAGGAGCTGTCAGCTCTCCTGTTTGGTGTAGTATATAGAGGAGCTGTCAGCTCTCCTGTTTGGTGTAGTATATAGAGGAGCTGTCGGCTCTCCTGTGTGGTGTAGTATATAGAGCAGCTGTCGGCTCTCCTGTGCAGTGTAGTATATAGAGGAGCTGTCGGCTCTCCTGTGTGGTGTAGTGTATAGAGGAGCTGTCGGCTCTCCTGTGTGGTGCAGTATATAGAGGAGCTGTCGGCTCTCCTGTGTGGTGCAGTATATAGAGGAGCTGTCAGCTCTCCTGTTTGGTGTAGTATATAGAGGAGCTGTCGGCTCTCCTGTGTGGTGTAGTATATAGAGGAGCTGTCAGCTCTCCTGTGCAGTGTAGTATATAGAGGAGCTGTCGGCTTTCCCATGTGGTGTAGTATATAGAGGAGCTGTCGGCTCTCCTGTGTGGTGCAGTATATAGAGGAGCTGTCGGCTCTCCTGTGTGGTGCAGTATATAGAGGAGGTGTCGGCTCTCCTGTGTGGTGTAGTATATAGAGCAGCTGTCGGCTCTCCTGTGTGGTGTAGTATATAGAGGAGCTGTCGGCTCTCCTGTGTGGTGCAGTATATAGAGGAGGTGTCGGCTCTCCTGTGTGGTCTGTTGTATTATAGTGCATCTTTTAGCCGTTTTGCGTATGCCTGTTACATTAGCATTGTAGCTCGCCCCTGCAGTCGGCTTAAATACTAGTCTCTTTCTACCTTGAAGACCTGAGATAGTGTAAAGAGTGTATTACCTCAATGCACTTGTCCATGTTGTTTACAACAGTTACATCTATGTAGAACTTTTCTCCTCTGGTGCAATACTTTGGTGATCCCACTTCCAGGAAGATTGGTAATATTGTTATCATTTCTGGAGTCTCATTGGCCAAACCCAGACCTTCCTTTTCTGAGATACAAAACACACAGCTCTTCCAACTGGTGATAGAGTCCGGGCACTTGTCTGTTACGGTTCCTTCACCATCTGGCCTAAGGGTTATAAATGTAGTAGGACAATGTTGAGTAAGTTGATCACGAGGGGTGCAGCATTTCCAACCCAGCAATGAATTTAGACACACATTAGTAGTCAATGTAAGATTATCAATGAATGGCCATCCATGAAATGCATAGGATCCACCAGAGCTGGTACTGCTCTTGTGACCTATTTCTTCGTTTTGGCAGCTGGGTGGGTCCCATACGAGGGTCCTCCATTTATAACCTGCATATGACTTATAGGTCATATGAATAGGGGTTGTTATGGTAATTAAACTAGGATTTGCATTATGATTAGTGGGGTTTGGATCCGGGGACATACATCGAGATGAGCTGTAGTGGTATATATGTGTTTCTTTTGCGGTATAGCATATCTCAAAAGTGTGGAAACACCCATATAAATGAAAATGGTTTGGCGGTTTGAAAACTGTCAATGAATTTCACCAGGAAAAATGTAGCACTGAACTCATCATCTCAAGAATGTGGGCTTAGCCATGTGTCCGTACAGCAAATATGTGCTAGGCATATATGCCATCCTTACAAAATCCAAATGCTGCAATACCCGATGGAGCACAACCCAGAATGGGTGATACAGCAACTTCAGATAAACCCTTGTTTTCCCTATTAGGTGAAGTTCAACCGACGAAGCAAATGTCTTTGTGAATGGTGAGGTCAACCATCAAAATCACTGATACTGGTATGGTGTGGTCTATAGGGAACCCAACTTGTTGTCCTTTTCTTTATTGGGTGAATGTTAAGAGCAGACTGTTAAAAAAAGGTTGTCAATTAAGACGAGTTGCCTTCGTGGCTGTCAGAGGATGGAACATTTCCAGCCTCATTATGGACATGTTGTCAGAGACTATCTTAATGTGTAGTTTCCCCAAAAGTAGATTAGTCATAAGGGTCTAGTCGGGTGACCACCACATTCTCCCCATATGCCCCTTTGTCAAGGCACTTGTTTACTCTGAGAAGATACGGTCGCTCATCTGAAACACAGAATTGTTAATGCTTGTGCTAGCATCAAAAAATATTTTGGTAAAAGTTCATCAGAAAGAGTTGAAAAGGAGAGGGTTAACACTCGAACATGGTGGGTAGCTTATTGAACATATTCTCAAGAGATTTTGTTAAATTTTCTAGTTTCACATAAAATCTGTTTTATCATAAGAACAAGTATAGTTATGTTAAAATGAAGTACATTCTTGTTTTCCTAGTGAAATTCTCTGCCGACTGTTTTTTCAAAGCCGAACTGGGACTGAAATTTGGCCTTGGCATTTAAAAGCACTGAGGCTCACTTACTGTGTTGTAAATATAAAATATGTTTGTGGCCTTGTAGGAAAGGGGATAAATGATGGGAAACTGATCAAATTTACAGATGACACAAAGCTAGGAAGGATAGCTAACACTAGGGAAAAGAGAGACAGTATTCAAAAAGATCTAGAGAAGCTGATGGGTGGGTGGCAATTATCAGAATGGTATTTAACAAGGAGAAATGCAAAGTCCTATATCTGAGCAAGAAAAATGAAAAAAAGCATTTACAGAATGGGAGGAATTGGGTTAAGCAGCAGCACATGTGAAAAAGACTTGGGTATACTAATAGATCATAGACTGAACATGAGTCAACAATGTGATGCAGCAGCCAAAAAGGCCAAAAAGAGAAGCATAGAGTCTAGATCACGTGAGGTCATTATTCCCCTCTACACTTCCTTAGTCAGACCTCATCTGGAATACTGTGTCCAGTTCTGGGCACCCTACTTTAAAAAAGACATAGACAAACTGGAGCAAGTTCAGACAAGAGTTACTAAGATGGTAAGCGGTCTGCAAATCATGTCTTGTAAGGAACGGTTAAAGGATCTGGGAATGTTCAGCTTGCAAAAAGAAGGCTGAGAGGAGAATTAATAGCTGTTTACAAATATCTGAGGGGCTGTCACAGTGCAGAGGGATCAGCCCTATTCTCATTTGTACAAGGGAGGACCAGAAGCAATGAGATTAATCTGAAATGGAGGAGATGCAAATTAGATATTAGAAAAAAACTTTCTGACAGTGAGGGTGATCAATGAGTGGAACAGGTAACCGCAGAAGCTGGTGAGTTCTCCTTCAATGGAAGTCTTCCAACAAAGGCTGGACAAATATCTGTCTGGGATGATTTAGTGAATCCTGTATTGAGCAGGGGGTTGGACCCGATGACCCTGGAGGTTCCTTCCAACTCTACCATTCTATGATTCTATGAAATATCCGATCAGTGGGCACCTGGGAGGGAATTGCATGGGGCTCAGTGGATCCCGGTTCTCCTGATAGGGGAGTATCCCAGAGATAACTATGCTACGGTGTGCACAGACAGACGGGGGGGAGTGGTGGATGAAGGCTGTGCTGTAGAAATTGTCTCTATGGATTTCAGTAAAGCCTTTGATAGAGCTTCACATAAAGAGCTTATAGATAAGTTATTGATTTGATTTAAGGGGAATCTGGCACCTACATTTAGTTCTATAAACTAAGTTTATGGGTTAAAAGTAGGTGACTCGCTGAGTCCAGAGATGGAAGTATTATACTTACCTTCCCTGTTGTTCCTCCAGTGTTACCGTGGAAAGCCGCGGCTCAATGCATTGAGCAGTGCGCTAAGTAGTCCGCCCCTTTTAATTGTATGATGGGCGGGCTACGGTACTTAGCAGCGCTGCTCAATGCACTGAGCGCTGGCTTCCAGCGCCAACACCAAGGGAACAACGGGGCAGGTAAGTATAAAAGCTTAGCTTATAGCGCTAAAATTAGGTGACAGTCTTTTCAATTCTCTAATAGTTCAGTGGATTTTCAATTGGGTAAATGTTAGATATCAGAGTGTTATTGATAATAGAAAAAATCAGAGAAAACCACAGCAAAATCGTGTCCTTGTTTCTGTGATTTTTCACCCTTTTTTTTAATGCTGCAGCCCGTGATAAAATCTTGCTTTTATCGCAAAAGTCAATGAGACTTTCTGAAAGTTTATTGCATTGCGATAAGAAACGGGCTTGATAAGGAAACATAGGACAGAAAAAAATCGGTAGAGCGTGCCGCGATTTTTTGTTCTCTCAACATCACATCAGTGAAAACATCGCAGATGGGAAGGAAACCTTTGTAAAGCATTGATTTCATAATCTGCTTTTTTTACTGACTATTACAGCAGGCGTAAATTGCGCAAATTTCTCACCCGTGTGAAACCACCCTTAGGGTTTTTACCCACTAGCGTTTTTTTTTCTTGCGCTGTGAGAGCGAGTGAAATCGCTCAGTGTTTTCAATGGGGCCAGCGGCAGCTGCATTGAAAACTTCTGCCACAGCTGTCACAGGGGTTTCCTTCATCCCTGTGGGGATCAATAAATAGCTAAGCGCTGCCTGTAATTTGCTGAGCACTCAGCCAATCAGCACAGCCCTTTCAGGAGGCGGGGATGTTTAAATCCCCGCCTGTTAAGAGCTTGAGAGCAGTGGAGGGGAGCCAGACGGAGGATGCGCCTAAGCGGAGAAAAGGTAAATATTTTTTTTTGTTTGTTTTTTCACCACTTAGGGATGATTTTCCGGGAAGGGCTTATATTTCAAGCCCTTCCTCGAAAATCATGCTGCGGGGGTTGCCTACAACGCAGTGCTTTCAATGGGGTCGGCAGCAGCAGCGCTGACCCTATTGAAAGCAATGGTATAATATCGTTGACTTCTGCCACAGCTGTCACAGCTGTGGCAGAGGATTCCTTCATCCTCGCGGTCCCCGCGGGGGTGAAGGAAGCCCCTGCCACAGCTGCCACAGCTGTGGCAGAAGTCAGCGATATGCTCCCTATGTTTTCAATGGGACTAGCGCTGCTGCCGACCCCACTGAAAAGACTGAGCGATATCGCAGATTTCTTCTTTGCGATGCGAAGCTGGAGTGAAAAATTGCAAATGAGTATGAAACCACTGAAAATCCTTGGTTTCATAATCATCGCTGTCGCATCGCAGGGAAAAATATTGCTAGTGGATAAAAGGCCTTAGACAGAGAAAATCCTCTCATAGAAAACAATGCAGCCAGTGATGATAAACGAGATGCAAGCAAAAAACATTAAAAAACTTAGTTTTTTCAGCATTTTGTGACTCCATAAAATATAGTGAAACGTCTCCAAAAGACCCCTTTATCTCAACCAGATCTCAGCTCCATCATATACTCAGCGCACTGGTCATCTTTGAGAAGGCCACCCCAGCTAGAACACCATTTTTTAATACCATTTTGGATAATTGTCTCAAAGAGGTTTCACTGTCTAGTATAAGTTTTTAAGTGAGTAGTTATAGTTACCCTAAAGTTGTTTCCTTAAATGCAAATGCGCTATCAAAATACATACGAACAGTTGAAATGGTAGCCGGTCCTGAAGAGAGAAGAAATGAGATACTGTAAGGAAATGCAACATAATTGTCCTATTATGAAATGCTCACTGTAGTTCAGCACGCTTAGCATAAATCTATAATACAGGCAAATATCAGAAACTTTGTGATAAACTGTATCCACTTTTCAGGCACCTTTCATTCTCCCTCCTCTTTCCTACAATATTCACTCACCCTGATAAACTACTAAAATCAGTCAGTTTACTGACATGCTGTCCATAGAAGTCTATGGCAAGGAGGGAGTGAGAGAGAAGCAGAGATATGCAAATTAGAAAGATGGAACAATACCTCTGCAGCACCACCTAGTGGATGGCAGGATTCCAGCAAATCAACGTCCAATCCTTTATACAGGACTTTGTAACACAGGTTGGGAATTGAAAACCAAGCCAGAATCCATACACAGACAACTGTTTCGGGGTTTTTGTCCCTCATCAGTGTGCAGTTGAATTCTGGCTTGGCTAGTGAGAGGCCCGTGACGTGGGTTGGGAAGGGTATAATCACACCTTAAGGAGAGCGTCTATAAGGCGTCTTATAAAATCATCCATGTTCCTCTGCGATATATATGCAAATAAGGAAGATGGAACAGTGCCTCTGCCGTGCCACCTAGTGGATGGTAGCATTCCTGCAAATCAATGTCCGACCCTTTACACAGGTCTTTGAAACAATGATTTGGAGCAAAGAGATACAAACAAAGACAATGCTGCAGCTGTTTTTTTTTCTGCCTCACATCTACACTGCTCAGTCTTGCCATCCATCCCAAACACGCCACATTTTGGGAGTGGTCCCGCCATCCCAAGAAGTACCCTCTTTTTCCATAAACATGGGAACCCCACTATTAACTCAGAATTTTCTTGTGGATTATTTGAACAACCCCTTTAAATTCAAGTCTTTTTTGCTATCTGAAAAAGCAGCATCACTGTCCCAGGTCAATGGCATAACAATTGGGGTCCCAAAAGCATAAAGTTAGTTATAACCACTTAACCTTATCTTTTCCACCTTTACCCTGACTGAACAACAAGGTCTATATGTTCTCGTTTGTGTGCAGATGATTTTCCTTTGCTACATCTGAACTGACCCGGCCTGTTTTCTGCCTTTCCTTTTTTTACTGCCGCTTGCCCAAACCCATAGCCATATTGGTTTAACTCTGCTACCCTAACCTGCAAGCTTTTGTTATTGGGGACTACACTAATGACACAACCTGGGGGTTTCTAGTACAAAGCCCATAGTAATAACAATCAGTTCATTCCCTTCCAGACGTCTGATAGTGACAGCGACTTTATATTCTTACTACATAAACTTGCCTATTTGTGTCTTGGTGCTCACCATTTGATGCCACCATGGCTCAGAAGCAAAGGAGTATCCCCATGTTAGCCAAACATGGCCAAGATAGGAACACTACTGATTTCCCCATTTATGAAAACAGCTAGCTGTACTATGCTGTTTGTGCAACTCCCATTGACTTCTATGGGTGTCATGGAAATAGCATAGCACAGGGCACTTGTCTATTTCCTCTTGATCACATCTACCCACCATATTCAGCGTGGGGGCCCTAATTCAATATAGGTGCAATTTCTACAGTATAGTGTACAGTACAAAATATAAGGCCTACCGCCTGCAGTATCAGCAAAGGCCGTTCGTGCTGAGGAGAGAAATAAAATGATAAAACATAATTTAGAAGAAAAAAAACTACATAATCAGAGCATTTTGTTAAAATTCATTTACCGTAAGTCATTACAGTTTTTCATGTGATAATGATTTTGATGGGTGAGGTGCTGGGACTGAGGCTTTTACCAATCTCTGAGGTGCTCCTCTGATCTCTGTAGCGGTTTCCATCACTGCTCGGAGTGGTCTATGGGCTCCATAGCGAGTCTATAGAGTCTGTACAGGCACTACTGCTGAGCACTTCTGCAAAGTTCTTTTTAGCGATCGGTGGGGGTCTCAGCATGCTGACCCTCACCAATCAAAACGTCTGACATATCAAAACCTTTTAAAATGTTTAGTTACACTTTAATATATTTTTAGAGAGGTCCAAACTCAATTTTTCTGAAATAGAGCTCCGAATTCCTAGTAATGACCTAAAGTTAAAGCAACTTTCAGGGACTAAAACATAAAATTTTAGGGGCTGGAAATATTGAAAATCAAAAAAGCTGACATTCTCATTTGCTTCGGTGTTCCTTGGTCCAGCTCAGCAGACCCAGTCCCCATCTCCCTGATCCCAGAGGAAACTCCAGCGGTCACATGCCATTCATTGCTCAGCCAATCACAGGCTTCTGCGGTTACTTGTTATTTTAATGGCGGAATCATAGTTGAAGTATGTGATTGACATAGCAGTCGTGTGCAAACTAAAGAGCACATGACCAGGAGCTTCTGACGGGTCGGATCAGTGGGGAATGGGGATGCTGTGCTGCAAGATGGTCCACTGAAGTAAGTAAGTATGGTTTATTTCTTTATTTTGCAACTTTTCCGGTCCCCCAATATTTTTCTTTTTAGTCCAAAAAAAAAGCTTCTTTAAGGACTGGTTGCACCAACCATGCTGTTGATCCAGGTTTAGTTGAACTGTGACAAGCTGTTGAACTTGGCTTAAATGTGTTGTCCCACTTCTAGTTGTTTTGATGCAGGAATCAGACAGCTCCGTACATAGCACAGTGGCCTGGGTTGGTATTGCAGGCTAAGTCTCATTCACTTCATTAGGACTCAGCCTACACTATAAACCTGGGCCTCTGTGCAGTGTACAGAGCTGTCTGCTTCCTGCAGCAAAACCTTGTGTAATGGGACAACCCCTTTCAATTCTTGTTGATCTCAGATCAAAGCTTTGGTGCAACCGGCCATGAATGATGCAATTTGGTTGCTTGCATCTACCATTAGAGGGAAATTCAGAGGTTACAGCATACGACCCTTGATGGTGGCTACAGGAAGAAAGAATTCTATCATTTACAGTGACTCTCCAGTTTCAGGACAAAATTTTGTTCTGGGAGCGGGGGGAGAGTGGGAGAAGAAGGGTGGGAGAAGGGGGGGGGGGCGGTTATACTATTCTGGAGTTGGTGTTTTGTACTGATGCCCCTCTGAATTGCTGGTTCTGGGTCATATTTACAGCCATCAAAGACAGCAAACACAGTCCTCAGACTACCTAATCCGGATTCTAATCTAGACCACCAATGCACTATACCTGCCTTCTGATTGGCCAGCACTGCTCATGTGATTAGGGCTGGCCAATCAGAGGGTAGCTATCTTGGATGACAGAAAACGGGATCACAAACTGGGATCAGAAGGACATCGGCAGAGAACAGCAGCTAATATACCCCCCTCCAATCCCGGACTGGAGGGGCGTTTTAGCTTTATGGGAAAAAGATCTGTTAACTGAGTTATGCCAGAATTTTGACATTCGTAAATTACAATTTTGACGAAATTGAGTTTTTTTCTCACAAAATTGTGACTGCGCCAACTTCACGCTTTTATTTACACAGAAAACTGGCAAAACTCTGCTGGAGAAACCCCTTTAACAATAGGGACGGCTTCACACAACTGTATGGGTAAATACGTTCGTCACAGCACAACATATTTGCGCATGAACAAGGTTGGATGAGGTACATTTGCACGCGTGTCTGTAAATAATACTGTACTTTTTGCGCACGCAGGTCCAGTTCACACACGTGCTCGACACACCCCTTACGTGCATTAATTAGCCTAGCAAGATCCAGATGTGTGGGTTTTTTTTGCGGTTTTGCACAGGATTTCATGCTTTCCCTTTCAGTATTTGCGCATCTCTCATAAATTTCTATGGTGGCCTTTGCTGCGCAAAACACAGAAAGATAGCGCAGGTTCTGCTTTCTTCTGTGCTGTAAATGCGCATACAAAACCGCCCCTGAGAACAAACCCGTTGAAATCAATGGGTTCTATTCTCTGTGCTCTGAGAGCGCACATTTTGTGCGTGTAAACACGGTCGTGAGAACGGCGCATTCAGACGTGGCGGGATTTTTTAGCTGGGAAGGCACTGCAAATCAACAACGATTCGACAGCAAAGTCCGCGAGTGTCACGCGGAACAGATTTTACATGTGTTCAAATGGGAGACGGGGGTATAGAGTAGAAGTTCTAATAGTTACCATTTAAACCGTAAGCTTCATACATGTATATGGGACTATCGTAACTCTCCATTCCACAGATTTGTACTTTTTGTGACCGGAGATTGCTCACAGTGACCATGCTGGATTCCTGAAATGAGATGAAATGGCGAGACGTGAGTTTATTCTAGCTGAATTAATTACTATATTAAAAGGGATTGTAGAAAAACTTTGCTTTGTCCCTCCAAACACAGCGCCGCACCCCTCCACAGGGCGTGTGTGGTATTAGGGCTCAGCCCTATTTGCTTGCATGTAACTGAATTGCAATACCAGACACAACCCATAGGAGAGGTGCGTTGCTGTTTCTACTTGGAAACTGCCATGTAATAAATAATTTTAATAACTTCTCAATCTGGGATCAAAGGTCTTAAAGTCTGTTATTGGCGGTCTGTCCTGAGGATAGGTCAGTAATAGTTTTAGCTTTGAAAACCCCTTTAAGAGCAAACCGTATATTGCGGCAAATTTATCAAGCAATTTACAGCAGAAACTGGTCAATAAATGTTGCAAATGGGACCGATTACATGTTACCTCTTCAACTTGGGTCAAAAATAGGGACTGTTCCTTCAAAAGAGGGTCCCTTGGGAGATATGATAAAATTCAGCAGCACCACCTTATTCATTTCTATGGAGCTGATGAAAATAGCTAAGTACAAGCAGCGGTCTCCAGCAGTCGCATTAAAGTGCAACAGACCAGCGTTGCAGATGTACAGCCCTATTCAGTCTCCTCCTCACTGTGAAGGATGCAGTGGACCCTCAGTGAAGAGGAAATGCGTACATGGGACCCCCCAATCTTGGCTTGGTGGTACCCTCCACAATCAGACTTTTTTCACATATCCCATGAGAAGGTGATAAAAGTTTATTGTGGTGCAACCCTATTAAATGCAGCATACAATGCTGATCTGGCATGTAAATGGTTAACAAAAAAAGCAGGACCTCCCTCCCTCATGTTATCGGTCCTCCACAATACCATCACTGAAAGCCTATGCATTGTCATAGTGACTAGAGGCCCATGAGTAGACTCCGGACTTCTTATGTCTGTCAGTGTGAAAGATAGGGAATAACACAATGCAATACAAAAGTACTGCAGTATATTATATGAGTGATTATAGGATCACAGATTCAAGTCAACTAATGGGATGTAGAAAAAAAATACACAATTGGCACTGAAGCATCTTTATCAACCTGTAAAATACATTATATTCAACCCAACTTGATACCAATAATACCTATATCTCACCCGCAAAGAGCAAGCCATCGTATGGCTATGTTAATAAAAACATTAAAAAGTTATGACATTTGAAAAGTGGAAGCAAAAAAATTACAAAAATCAGCATTTTTTTCATTGGTTAAAGGGGTTCTCTGGATATTTATTTTTGGTGATCAGTCTTCATCGGAGTCCGTTGCTTGGGATGGCCACAGGTCAGTTGATCCCGGCCCGCTGTCAGTGTGGACAGCACTGGAAGCAAGACAGAGCGGTCATCACTGCAGTTTGGTACTACAGGAACTGCTCCCATGCCTTCAGAAATAAACTGGACCGCTGCAATACGAACTGCGCTATTTGTTTCCATTTCGGTCTGCACTGACAGCGGGAACAGGGATCAGCTGTACAGCGGGGATCCCGAGTGGCAGACCCTGACAGTCATCAGCTATTCATAACATATGCTAAGAGAGTTGTCCAGTTAAGACAGGCTTCACTTAGGGCTTTTACCCACGAGCGTTTTTTTTTAACACTGCAATATCGCAGTTTTTTTTTTTCAATCGGATTTTCTAATGTTAAAACCGCATGGCACAAAAATTGCACATGTACAAACTTGCGATTTTTGTGCGATGCGATTTTAACATTAGAAAGTCCCATTCAAAAAACCACATAGTGGGTAGGAGCCCTTAAGCCACTTTCACACTGCCGAGAAAATTGTGCAAGATTTGTGCATTGTGAGAAGTACAAATATGAACCCCATTCTTTTGAAGAGGGTCATACACATTGCCGACTCTTTAACCCGGCATGTCCTATCTTTGGGTGTTCCTTCGGATCACCCATTGTTTTCAATAGGGCTGACAAAGCATCACACTGCGTGCAAGGTGCACACGAGTGTGATGCGAGTGCTAGGAAACACTCCGCAATCCTTTTCGCCGCTGCGAAGGATGGCAACTTTCCTGAAGTGATGCGAGACGATATTAACAAGTTTCACGGCCCAATATTGCACTCACCCGGGTGAAATCAGCATTAAGGGTGCATTCACACGGGCACGATTTGGGTATCACACTGAAACAGACCCCATTGTTTTTAATGGGTCTATTTACATGTACGGTTTTGTATCTCGCAGCGATAGAAAAATCACAGCGTGTTCTATTTTTCTGCAAGTCTGCAGAAATCTCACCCGTTGAAAAAAATTGCTTTGCCCTTGCACGTACATGCGAGTTTCATGTGCAATTTTTAAACTTTTCCCATTGAAAATACGTGCGATTTTCACGCAAATTGCACTGCGCTCACAATGAACAATGCAATTTGACAAGCACGACATTGATCCGAGTTTCGCAGACCCGTATCGCGCCCGAAGGGTGAATGCACCCTTACTGCCAGGTTATCTATATTTTTAGGAAAAATGTGTTCTAAGCACCGCACCTTGAATGTCTCCGATTCTGTGCAACATGCAGATTCACCCGTAATTTGCACTCACCTCGAAAATGCTGTTTGCGTCGCTATCCGTAGGGGAGCTGGTAGGCACACAATATCTTCCATCATGAAACTTTACTTGATTTCCATTCTCACAAGGGATCTTAGGTTCACTTAAGTCAAAGTCTCCAATTTGCATCCTATACATATAATACCGAATGCTACTAAATATCTGTAAGACAGGTTGTTACAAAGCGCTGAGCAGCTGAACTGGGGGATAAAAAACATTCACCCTGAAATGCAAATATATATATTTGGACAAAATGAGCTCATTCGACTCAGAACCGGAGCTACAACCATTTGATCAGTGCTACCGGCACGCTTTTGGTGTCATTTTCAAGCTGTTTGAAGTGGGGTCTGGAATACTGAATTCAAAGCTGTCGTGTCTGTGTGCAAACGGGAAGGGGGGGGGGGGGGGCTGCAGAGAAGATCTGTGATTCCCTGTCTTTGGCCCTACCCCATTACTTAGCAGTTGCGTTCTGGGTCTCTCACACCACTCTCGGGAGGTCTGCGCTGTTCCCGTAGTCCTCGCAATTCTAGCCACTCATACATCATCACTTCCTGTGACAGGATTCATAAATCGCACCTCCAGAAGGCGATGGCTGTGATTGGTTCTCAAATGCCTCGCTAGCCATTTCATAAATCCCGCCTCCATAATGCGATGGCTGTTGACTGGTTCTTCGAGCGCTGCAACTCAGCCAATCAATGCAGCACTGAATATACCAATACGATGGCTGTGATTGGTTCATCGAGCGCTGCATTGACTGGTTGAGCACGGCACTCGAGAACCACAGCCATCGCTTCTTGGAGACGGGATTTATGAATTCCGTAACCAGGAAGTGATGATGTACAAATGGTTGGGGCTGAAGAACAGTGCAGACCTCTGGAGAGCGGTGTGAGGGACCTAGACGTAACTAAAATAAGACTTCCCTGAAAATAAGACCCAGTGCCTCTTTTGGGGCAAAGATTATTTTAAGACAGGGTCATTTTTGGGGAAACACTGTATGCCTAATTTGTCAGAGGAAGCCCTCCGTCTGGAAGTCTCTGAGGACCGATCCTTGTGTTGAACCTTAAGGGTGCCTTCACATGGGCCGGTTTAGCCTGTAGGACACACCTGAATCCGCAGCTGCGGAATTCCAACCAAATTCTACAGGTCTAACTATGGATTTTGATGCGGAATTGTAGGCAGATTTTAAGCCATTTTCCATTCTGCATCAAAGGCCGCAGGTAGCATGTGCATTTTGATCCGGAATTTACCTCGGCTTGCGTTACATCCTGCGGGCTACTTCTGGCCCGTGTGAAAGGTCTCTAATTGGATACATTGAAACAGGTAAACATCATGAGACAATCCCCTTAAAGGGGTTGGACCAAGACTACAAGTTATGCACAAGATAGGAGATAACTTACTGATTAGTGGGGCTCTCACTGCCGAGACTCTAATCTATGTCAAAAACGGTGGTCCCGTGTGCCCCCCCTGCCTGTCACTGCAGGGGTTGCTTCTCCTCCCGCAGTGATGTCAAAATAAATGGAGTGCTGGCCAACTGTGCGCGGTCAACGCTCCATTAATTTCAATGGAGCTGATGGAAATTCCCAAGCAGCGAATGACTGAGGTATTTCCGTCAGCCCCATTAAAAGTGAACGTCACCACGTTTTTTTCCGCGACCAGAGTTCCATTCAGTCTCCTCATCATTGCGGGGTTTGCAGTAACCAATGTCACCCATTGAGAGTAAGTGGAGGAGACAGATTCAAAGCATCGGGGGTGAATATAATGGAGGTCGATGAGAAGAAAAGAAGAACAGAGATAGATTCAGTGGGGCCATAGCTACAAAACTATGCCCCGCTGATCGAAGGACATGACCGCTCCTCTTTAATGCAGAGTTGTATATAATGGACATGCTCATAAAGTGTGCTCATTCAGAGCTCTTACATCAGCAGCGTTGAGATCATTATTTGGGTTTAGTAAATCAAGACTGATATCCCACGTTTTTACTGCGCAGATGGAACCTGGAGCCGCTGTTATGTTTTGCTGAACTTCTTCACCTGGTTCTACGACTGATTTTGCGAAGGTCATGGAAACCTAAAAACATGATAAATTATATGTAAAGAAGAATCAAAATAATACAGTATAAATATATAAAAGATTAAGCCGAGAAACTGAGCCCGCTCCATACTTGGCCAACGTTGTCTGTCTTTGAAATTAAAGGGGTTTTCCAGGAAAAATACTATTGATGACCTATCCTCAGGTTTCCTCATCAATAGTTCATCGGCCGGGGTTCACCACCCGGGACACCGGCGGACCGGCTGATCATGCGCCGGCTGACAGCACTGTAAATACACGGGGTTGGAGTGGAAACTGTTGCTCCAACCCCTGCATAGTGGCCGGTGCTTGTAATTGAAGCCTGGAGTCTCACTGAAATCAACTATTGATGACCTATCCATAGTATTTTACCTGGAAAACGCCTTTGAAATGAATAACAACAGCAATTCTGAGCACCAGTCATTACGCAGCGGTCGGAGCAATTTGCTTCCGCTTATTACTACTAACAACGGGCACCCAATCAGCTGATCGTCCGGAGTCCGGAGTGCTGGACCCTTGGTGATCAACTATTGTTGACTTATCCTGAGGTCATTAATAGTGTTCGTAAAAACCAAGCCCTCGTATGGGTAAAAAAAAGTTATGGCTCTTGGAAGGCGGGGACAAAAAAAAGTTAAAAAAAAAAAACCCAAATCTCTGGTCTTGAAAGGATTAAAGCTAATAAGTATTTTATTAGCTGTTTGTAAGTGCAACCAGAATTTGTTCAACAGTACATATGTCTAATGTGCACAGTACACCAGTGTACCTACCTAATGTATGTATGGCATAGCCATGGACTCACCTGTTGTATATATTGTATTGTAATGTACTTACCTGATTTTTAAAGCAGTTTTCTACGTTCATTTGCATGGAGTCTGTTATGATTTCCTTCTGCATTAATCCCACAATTATGAATTCCGCACTATTTGCACATTCATGGGTAATCAACAGCTCGACCTTGAAAGTTCCTTTCAAGCCTGTGAGGGAAGAATGCAAGTGTAATAGTCCCATATACAATCCTATAAAATATATGGCCGTTTATGACCGACAGACTACTTTTTATTTGTAATATTCTGTATGTCACCTTGATATTCGGTGACCTTATGGTACACAACAGGCAAAATACTGGTGTACCATACATCAATCGATGATTACAGCTACTAGTAATGATTGGAATATACTATATACTAACTGTAGAGGGAATACTCACAGTCAGGCAGGTCAACAGTGTGTTGGCCGTGTATTACAATGCGTTGTCTTGATTTGACCTAAAAAAAACAATAAACTTGTAAAAAATCTACCTCCCAAAATGTGAGCGAAATGGGTGTCTAAGAAACATCTAAAACTACTCCGGTATACTCAGTCCTTGTGTTTAGCATATCTCCCAACTTTTTAACAATGCAAAAAGGGACAACTGTAGCGAATGCGGCAAATGCTTAATGACATTCCACACACCTTCTATGCAAATCCATACCCTCTGTATCCCATAATAGTGTCCTTCAGTGACCCCCCAGTAATAGTGTCCCTTAGTGACCCCATAACTGTAATAGTAACCCCATCAGTGATCCCAATAGTAATAGCGATGTCCATAGTGGCCCCAGTAGTAATAGTGATCCCATAGTGGTCACAGTAGTAAAAGTGATCCCATTAATGGTCCCAGTAGTAACAGTGACCCCATTAGTGGTCCAAGTAGTAATAGTGACCCCCATAGTTAACCCCGATAGTGGAACTCCAGCCACCCAACAAGCATTTAACTCACTTCTACTACCAGTCCGGCGGCAGCAGTGCTGCTGCTGTAATCAGTGAGACCTCTGACCTCCCCGCCAGCATCTGTGTGCAGGGAGGGCGGGCATGGGTTGAACTGATTACAGCAGCGGTGGTCTCTGTCACTGGACCAGAACTACAAGTGAGTTAAATGGAGGGGGAGTTAAATCGTCGGTGGGAGGCGGGACAAGACTCCTGCCACCCGGGATTGCGTAACAGTGTTCCAAATCTGGGACTGTGCCATAGAATCTAGGATGGTTGGGGGGCATCGCTTAGCACTGTTGCCCTGGGGTCGAATCCAAAAATGGACACACCATCTGCATGGAGTTTGTATGTTCTCCTTGCATTTGGGTAGGTTTTCATCCACAATCCAAACATTTACGGCTAGTTTGATAATTTGAGCTAAGGAAATTAGATTATGAGATCTGTGGGAGAAAGGGACTGATGAGTAAGGCAACCTTTGTACAGCACTGAGAAATAGGTTGGTGCTATAAAAGCACCAGGTTAGAAGATTCAAAATCTCTATTCGGTGTTTGCTCTGTAGATTCATTGATTTTATTGAAATTGTGTTGGCAGTTCATGTGAGATTTACCCTCACAAGAATTGCAAGTTGTCATGCAATCGTCTTGCTAGTCTGTCCAAATAGGTCTTAGTGGTCAGACTTGGCGTTGGTCGCTCTACCTAATAACGTCTTTTTTCAAGGGCTTCGTGTCCTTTATAGAGAGTTGAAGCGCCTTGAAGAGTATTTTTCCCCTTGGGGTACGGAAAACTGAAAGTCCCTGAAAATACCCGCAACCCCTGTCCCTACCTACTTGCCCCCCCTGGGCTAAGCCCCAGGGCGACAACTGGGCGACGGTCCCTACACTCACTAAGGAAGGGGAACACTGGGACTAACAAACGGACAGACACTGGAACAAACAGCAGCAAGGCGAGTCAGACTATCCGAGTCGGCAACGAGAGGGTACGCGGTACAAGAGGGTCAGGCAAAGGCAACGTCAGGTTTAAAAACAGGGAGTCAAAAGTCAGGAGTCACAAAAAGAAGTACGCTGGTTATAACAAGTTATTAAAGCACATGCCATATTTACGCTATCATTTACACTTTTCTCTTCCCTCCAGCAAAGTATTTGGGGTTACTGGGCGGGCCGTAACAAAAATATTCCAGCCAGTCATGTCTAAAGAATGGAAATGGCACAAAAAGTGGTGCAAATCTGCATCTGCTCATAACTCATACATTTATCAAGAGGCGTGCAATGTACTCCCACATATTTTGGTTGAGGGCGAGCACCCACTGGCGTTTTTTTACCTGCGTTTTGCGTTTTGCGTTTTGCGTTTTTCCTGCACAGGCATAGAGATAACATGTGTTCCTGTCCACTGGCGTTTTTTTTGCGTTGCGTTTGCGTTTTTAACATAGGAACTGTCAGTTGCATATGTGTCCTTATTTTTCTCCATTGAAATTAATGGAAAAGCCGCGAAAACGCCGCGAAAACGCCGAGAAAAACGCCGCGAAAAGCGCGCGGAAAAAACGCGGGAAACGCGGCGAAAACGCTGCGTTTTTTTCCCGCGGAAAACGCAAACGCCAGTGGGTGCTCGCCCTTAACCCCATTCTGACCCCCATTAGCAGCCCCAGTCTAAATAGTGACCATTATAGTGGACCTCCAGCCACCAGACAAGCATTTAAGTCACTTCTTGCCCGGGGCTGCTGTTGCAATCAGCGTGACCTCTGACCTCTCCTTTCTGCCACTGCCTGTGTGCAAGAACACAGACCATTGTTTTTTTTTGTTACCCTAGTTGGCAAAAAAAATTGAATGAAAATAGAAAAGTGACTAAAAAGATGTATGTACCCCAAAATGGTTCTAATAAAAACGACAGCTCACTCCACATGAGCCATCATGCAGTCCTGTGTCTCAGAAAGGTGCTTTCATATGGCACGCACTGGTGTAACTATAGGGGATGCAGAGGATATGGTTGCACCCCGGCTCAGGAGCCGTAGGAGGCCCATAAGGCCTCTCTTCTCCATATAGGGAGCCAAGTACTATGAACAAAGCATTATAGTTAGGGGCCCTGTTACAGGTTTTGCAGTGAGGCCCAGGAGCTCTGCGTTAAGGCATTAAAAGAAGTTGTTAGGCCCCAAGACAAACTTTTGCACCCACGCCCATGAGCCTTTAGCTACGCCCCTGATGGGACGGAATATTCCACAGCAGCGTTGCAAAATATACCCTCTTCCAGAATTAAAATATCACAGGAAAAGGGAGAAATTTGCAAAATCACAGAACCAAATGGCCAAATTTACCAAATACAGTAAAAGGACAAAGATAGGGGGGCTGGATACTCACCTCCCAATAGAGGCAGAAGGCTCAAATGCCTTTTCCAGAATACTAAACACTAAAATCCAAACTGCTAAAGTGCAGCTGTTGATGTGTGAAAGCACCCGAATAAGGAAATGGAATGCGATGCTTGTTGGAAACAAAAAGGTCCTTTATTTTAAAAAAATTGCAAAACCACCAAAAACTATATAAATTTGGTATTGCCATAATCCAAATTCCCATCAACTGTGTTCCATGTGTTTTTCTTACTGCACCGTGAACAACATAAAAGCTAACTCCCCCTCCCAAAAGTGGTGCATTTCACCTCACTTAAAATTGTGTGAGCTTTTTGTAACATTATATGGTGTAACAAATGGTACTGTTAAAAAAACAAGCCCTCAGCCACGTCGATGGGCAAATAAAAATAAAGTTATGGCTCTTGGAAGACGGGGGGGAAACAACTACCCTGGTCTTGAATGGGTTAAGACTGGCGTATCAAACGGCTGTCCATACCTTACACTTACCATGTAAGAGAAAGTCATTGAAGTTTTGCCTTTCCCCAATCCGGCTTTTGTCAATTTATATTCCACCTCTACATAAAAGGGCTGGTTACAAGCGATTAGCCCTGGATACTTTACTATTTGTAAGAAGCAATTTGATTCCGAGAAGGTACGATAAACGGTCATTTCCACAGTGGGATAATCAGGTTGATAGTAATGAGGATAATTTGGAGCAAATCTTCTACCTCCCCATATAGGCTGCTGATCTGTCCAATAACATTGATCTTCACTTTGAAAGCTGGCCTGTGGAACAGAAAATAAAACCATGATGTATAATGGAAGACTACCGCTTCTAAACTCATCGATTTATATATGGGAATGGCGGATATTAACCTGGGTAATAGTGTGATATAGTGGTATATTACATTATCTAAAACACTGCCCCCGCACCGCTGTGACTGACTATATTGAAGGTATCGTGGCATAGTTTGACATAATCCATATACAGTATGTAACACTGGCAGGGTTATAAAAGGAGGGACGCAGAAGCTTCAGTCATGTCCGGGCCCGAGAATCCAGGCGGGCCAAAAATATCTTTCTTCTCCATAGGATAAAACCAATTCTACAAATATTATATGATGTTCATGGAGCCAAATGACAGATTATGCATTAAAGGGGTGTTCTCACCCCCGGCTGCTTGTCTCCATTCCCTTGAATGACTATCACTCTTGTGTAAAGGAGATGGCTGTAGGGCGCTTATGTGCCTGACAGTCGTACCGTGTAAAAAGACCTGGCAACAGCATTAAGGGTGGGGGCCCTATGTCAAGGTAGATGCAGGTGCCAGAGGATATGCCATAAAAGCCTGAGATTAAAATACCTCTTTAAAGGGATTGTCCCACTTTTAGCTGTTTTGCTGCAAGAAACAGACAGCTCTATGTATTGCGCAGTGGCCAGGGTTAGTACTGCAGGCTGAGTCCCATTCACTTTAGTGAAATTTAGCCCACCGTACCAAACTAGGCCTGTAGAGGATGGTCTGCTTCCTGCAGGAAAACAGCTTGAAGTGGGACAAACCCTTTAAGCTTATGGCAGTAGGCCTGCCAAGTCCTTGAGCATTTAGGCCACCTGCACACGGGCGGATTTGCATTGCGGGCGTTAACCTCCGGATTCCGCAGCAAATACTGCCCATAGCATGCAATGGAAAAGCAATATTTCCTGCATGCAAGCGGAAATCAGTTGCAATTTTCCGCTAGTGGAGGAAAAATTGCAGCATGCTTTATTTTTAGGCGGATTCCATGTGAACGGCCTCCATTGAATTCAATGGCAGCTGTCTGACCCGCGGCGCTTCCGCAATCATCCTTGCCTAGAGAGGGCATGGCAAAATCTGTACTGCGCACCGATCACACTATCTGTGGTACAGATTAAGAAGATGCCGGACAGGTACGCGGGGTCACCAGTCGGGCACAGGGTCAGACTCCACTGTGGGATCCCGCATGCAGAATCTGACCCGTTTGTGCGCAGCCGGCCTTATGCATGTCTATGTAGCCAAGTGATCCTGCAAAGACTATAGACACCTATGTTCTCTGGGTGCCTTACATTGTCTTGTAGACAACCAAGGGAGTAGATCTTAGCTAACGGGTAACATTTAGCATTACTGTTCTTCTATTGAAAACTGAGCTGTGGGGGGAGGCTCCTGCTGCAGCCAGTTGGCTTATAGTCAGGCACAGGTTTGTAAGAGGCACGGATAAGGAGTATTTCTCACAATTTTACTTGCAATATGAGACAACACAGTATGAAAGGGAGAGGAGGAGATTAGGGAAATAATAATCGGGTGTTTATTTTTACATTTTTGGGGTGTATGTTATAAGTTTTTAGTGCTTCTTTAAAAAAAATTCAATAATGGCTCTTAGTATTTTCACATTGTGGATTGAATATCAGACTCAAGAGACCTACAAGCCCTTCACTCATACCCAACATTGCATTATAGTCCGTGTTACCCTTATGTATGGCATGGCATTAGAGATGAGCGAGCACGCTCGGATAAGGCAGTTACTGGAGTGAGCATCGCTCTTCTGGAGTAACTGCATTCTCGTCCGAGCAGGCTATCATGAATCAATTCACACCAAAGATATCCTTGCCCAATACCGAGAACATTACATTGGAGAATTAACCATACAGCTGATTTTGCTATGATAATATACATACGCGAATGGTATAATTTGCATTGTAGTATGATGATGTATCTATCCTACATTTGGCAATTCCTTGGGCATTTGTCATTACTGTCATGACTTCTTGTCCATCAACCTCTATGGTAATATTCTCATTGGGCATTGGATCTCCGTTTTGATTTGTTAACATGACCTAAAGAAATGGGGCAGAAAAATACATGTAAATTATCCGGAAGTAATAAACACAAGCCAATCCCAATACAACACACGAAGCATGGCCACTTTATTAAAGACCCCCATGGTAGCGCCTTGGACTCCTTTGACCTTCAGAATCACAGCAATTCATCACAGTATAGATTCCGCTCGGTGATGAAATCGTTCTGCAGGAATATCGGCACCTGCTGACAGGAAGGGGTCATTGATCATGCTGACCTCCCATCAGCACAGTGCAACAGGAATCTGGATCCATCTGACAGCCAATGTTTTCCCACAACCCAGTGATACAACTTTTCGTTCTTTTGTCCACTTTTTGTTTCTCTTAGTAATGGGACTTGAACTGGTTGTCTGCGGTTATAGCCCATCTAAGGAACGGTGAGTTGTGCATTCAGACATGTTAGCTGGAGCTCCAGCGTTGTATTTAGCTACTTTTGACTGTAACACTAGATTCCTGACATCCTCCTCTCACCCCTTTGGGGGTTAGATGTTTCCAGTCACAGGATCCAATTTCTCTGGATGTTTTAACTTGATCACACCATTCCCAGATATTCTCCACACTGTTACACAAGAAAACCCCACAAGGGAAATCCGGGCCCCGGCTAGTCTGGCAGCGGCCTTGTTGGAAGTCGCTCCGATCGCTGGATTTTCCCATCTAATGTGGATTCACACTGAAACTGATCCATGGAAAACTTGTCAGTGATTTTATGCTGCGCTCGCTGGTCATGGGGGGATATTTTCCATATAGTAAAGCTCCAATTGTGAGGGGGCTGAGGGCTCTAATAAAGCATCCAGTCAGTGTATATGGACCATATACCCAGACATAACAATTACTGTTATATCTAGAATGGATTAGATTATTCATACTCACTGTTACAGGATAAGGCAGTCCGGTTTTGTAATTAGGGTTAGAAGAGGAATAATCAAACTGCAGATTGGCTTCCAGCATGCTGATGCTCATAAAACAGACTTTGTTTTCCAGGATGTCTGTGAAATGAAGGGAAGTCAGTAATTTGAAGCTTATTTACACTTCAGACAGATATTAGCTTGAATGCCTTTGCTTTAAAATGGTTATCAGGACTGCCGTAGGGATGGCCCATCCTTTAGGGTAAAACTTGAGGCCAAGGAGCGATCATGACTTCTCTGGATTAACTCTAGAAAAATGTGACGCGTCTCGAGGTGAAATGCGTCACTGGATTCATCAAGAGAAGTCAAGTTTGCTCCTTGGCCTTTAGTTTTGTCTTCACCTCTTGTGGATGTGCCGGTCCTTGCTTTTGCGTTCTGTTTGCACCTTTCAAACGCTGATCTCTACAGCCCCCACCCCCACCGCAATGATCCATATTTTGATTGCACCTATTTGGTTACTAACTTTTTCTGTCAAAGCTGTTGCCATGCCCTTATGTTTTTATTTAGCCCTGGATATGCTTAGGATAGGCCATCAATATCAGATCGGTAGAGGTCCAGCTTTCATTGTTGACCACTGTCTATGGGACTGACAGGGATAGTCAAGTACGGTGCTTGCTTCTCTCTACATAAAGATGACGGAAGTGGTTATGATCGTGAATGACCAATACTCCATTTGAAATGAGAGATTTGAAGCCCCCATCCCATCCAGTGTTCATACACTTATCACTTTTCCTATGGCGAGATAACCCCTTAGAGTCTATATAGCGACCATGTTTCCCTAAAAATAAGACCTACTCTGAAAATAAGCCGTACCCTGTTTTTTGGGGGGAGGCTTAAAATATAAGCCATACTCTGAAAATAAGCCCTAGCTGCATTACACAGAAAAAAAGGAATACTTGCCTAGCAGGCATGGTTCGGGTCCTCTTGCTGCTCTCCGGAGCTGCGCCGTGCATCCTGCAGGCCTTGTTCGTCCACAGAAGATCACTTCCTGGTTATAGGATTCATAAATCCCACCACCAGGAAGCAATGGCTCTGATTTGTTCTCGAACGCTGCCAATGCCGCACTCGATGAACCAATGCAATGGCTGTGATTGGTTTGTCGAGTGCTGCATTGATTGGCTGAGCAGCGGTCAAATAATCAATCATAGCCATCACGTTGTGGAGGCGGGATTTATGAATTAGCCAATCAATGCCGTGGCTTAGAGCATCGGAGCCCCAGAGAGCAGCCGGAGGGACCTGCACTAAGCCTGCTAGGTAAGTATAACAAGACATCGCCTGAAAATAAGACCTAGCGCCTCTTTTGGGGCAAAAATTAATATAAGACAGTGTCTTATTTTCAGGGATACGTGGTGTATATGAAAGGTTTATGGATGGATGGTTTCCTATGCAATATTTCTTGGCTGACATTGACTGATCATAGGGCTCATTCACATCTGCATTGAAGGTTCCTTTCAGGAGCCTCCATTGCACATTTCCGTTAAAAAGTCAAAATCACAACTTACTAATTTTGGTGTGTCTTCTCGCACCAAAATTGGACCTTCAGGCCTCCTTCACAGGAGCGTCATTTTTGACGCAGAGTAGGCATGTAAAAAAAAAAAATCACATCTAAAACAACCTATGGTTTCCTATTGGTTCTTTCCGATGAACGATTTTGACGCACCAAGTGGCAAGAATGGGGTGTAAAAAGTGGCGCTCAGTGAGGCTTCGTAAGCTTGCTGAGATGCAGCTGTCTCACACAGAAGGCGCTCAACAAGCGATCTGAATAATGCCGAGCTCACACGGCCATATGTGGGATCCGCTTGTGGAGGCCTGCAGCAGATCCCAGCTTTGATCCCTGCTGTGGCCCTGCATACAGCCGCGTAATGTACTGTGGATCACTGTGTACTTACTCTGTACACCTTTTTTAGTTTATATTTCCTGCGCCTTCGCTTAGCAATAACGCAGGTACCCGCAGCCCATACACAGTAGTTACGTATGGACTGCGGGTATATCTGCGACCATAGAGCACAATGGGTTCTATGTTGCGAATATTCGCGGTAAAATAGAACCTGCTGCGTTCTGTTTTCTGCAAGTGGATTATGTAATTCTGACCCGCTAATGTGACAGTCCATTGGATAGCGCCAATCGCATGACTGGAGGGGCTTCTCCCGGCCCACCACGACAGCTCCAGGTTGTCGGCTACCTCTGGGAACTGACAGCATGGATCTGTAACATCCACAGCCCGCGTGGCTGTAATCCCCAGAGGAAGCATGTTTTTACATCCCTGGGGATTAAAGCAACCGGCATCCCCCAGAGACCCCATACTCACCTCTCTGGATCCGCCGTGAGTGTTTCGTCTGGCGAGCCAGTGCGCATATGCAGTGCAGAGCATGACGCGCCGATGCTGGGCTGTGACTTGGATTCCCGCGATATTTCCACAATCTCACACTGCGGAAGCATCACGGGACAGACAGCTGCCATTGACTGCAATGGAAGCCGTCCATGCGTTTTTCCGCACAGAAAAGAACATGCTGCGATTTCTCTCCCCCCCCAAGCGGAAAATCGCAGTTGATTTCCGCTCGTGGGCAGGAAAGAATCATTTAACACAGCATGTCTATGGACGGACATTGCTGCAGAATCCATGGTGGTAGTCGGGTTGCGATTTCCGCAACTATAATCCGTCTGTGGGCATTCAGCCGTAGGTAGAGCAGGACCAATTTTTTTGCGCATGCACAGAATTCGCGCGTGAAATGTGTTTATGAGAACGAACCCATTGAAACCAGTGGGTTCTACTCTCTGCACGTTACTTGCAGGATTTTTCCACACGCAAAAAACGTTGTGCAAACACGGCCGTGTGATGCCGCCTTCAGACAGTTTTTATAGATGTGCCCCCTTAAAGTGCCCTGAGACTGATCAGGCCTGTCAGAAGACCATGGATGTCCGTTTCCAGGGAAGATACTCGGCTCCTTGCACTGTCACTGCTTACAATAGGCTTGTACCCCCTTAGTGCCCTTCCATATGTTATTATTACTTGTTTCAGCTTCCTCCACGGTGATAAGACATTGGACGAATTGTTCGTATTCGCTAGATATACGTTCATAGCTGCTGTAGTTCAATACGACCGTTAATTGTCCTCGGGGGTCCAGCTACAAAAGGAAGATATAAAAGAATGTCTTTACGCTAGAAATATTTGATACCCCAAAATAATTTAGAGACAACATTTTCATCCCACCATCAACGTAAAGTCAGCTTCATTCTGGGTGGCCTACCGTGCCGCCATTGAAAACAATGGGAAACACTTACCGATCCTCTGACGCGTCTGGAAACCGGAGGATCGCAACTTTACTGAAGGGATGGGAGGCGTTTTTGACAGGTAAACGTCTCACATGCCCCGTGTAAAAAGCACAATACCAAGCACAATATCGGCCGGGTTAGCATAAGGGCTCCCACACACTGGCATTTTTTAACGCAAATGTCAATAGGATTTTCTAATGTTAAAAACGCTTCGCCCAAAAATCGCAAAGCGCAAACTTGCGATCCGTTTTTAACATTACAAAGTGCCACTGATATTTGCGTTAAAAAAACGCAACGTTAACGAGATGTCCAAATGCATGCGCAATGCGCAATACACATCTGGACCTCATTAGGATAAATAGCCTTTTAAATTGGGTAGTGCCCCTTGGCAAAAAGTACAGCAAAATGTGCCAATACAAGCATAAGTCTACTTTATCCGTAGCGCAAATATGTTCATACGTTCATGTGCAACTACCCTAAGTCAGCAACGATTTTTGGGGGATGTTCCTTTCAGAAACCAGAACTTTTTTATTTTTGGGTCAGAAGCGGTGTCTTGTCTCCTTAAGGAGAGCACCCCAAAAAGTGTGTGGAGACACCCAGGGGGTGAGTGGGTCGGGGGAGTAAAATCTCTCCCCAAGCAGAGCACCCATAAGTGATATGGGGACACCTAAAAGATGAGTAAGGAGACGTATAAGGCCATGCACGCTCCTCTGGGAAATATATGCAAATAAGAAGGATGGAAAAATACCTCTACTTCTAAGCCAAAAAACCTACTGCACTCTGAAGAGGCTTGGTTTAATATTCCCAATCATTAATGACTCGTTATAAGGTCACTTTGAATTGAAGGAATGCTGCCATCCAACAGATGGCGCTGTAGAGGTATTTTCCATCAATTCTGCCATTGTTTTTTATAGCGTCAATCATACCGCTATATATAAGGGCTCTTTCATGTGAGCATATGCGTTTTTATGTTCTCACATCCGTGCCGTATATTTGCATGAATGAACAATATTCTGCAACCACGACAAAAGATAATTAGCATTTTCTCGTCGACCAGGAGCGACGTTTTTAGCGAAAAAATATGTTGCACCCCGGAAAACCCTCGCTCGGCAAAAAAATCCTTGGGATGCCTCCAAAAGCCCACATAGAGGCACCTGTAAGCTTTTTTTGCTGCGTTGGACGCTGATAAACTGCCTCCCTCTACTATCTTTTTTCCCACCGTATAAACGTCGGCGCGTATTTCGGTCCCATATGCTCCATTTACCTTTCGATGTTTTTACGCACCGTGTTTTCGCCCCTGTGAACTAATGCATTGGAAATCAATGCCTCAGATGGTAAATGGTCGGGCGTAAAAACGCAGCCGATATACGCCTGCGTGAATAAAGCCTAGATGGCACAATATATTTTTTCTGCGGGTCCGTACGATTACGACGATACCAAAAATATTAAAATTTTATACGTTTTATGTTTTTCCATTTTTGCACAATAAAACCCCTTTTTAGGAAATTATAATTGTTTTTACATCCCTCCATTCAAAGTCTCATAACTTTTTTATTTTTCCATAGACAGCTCTGTGGGGGCTGGTTTTCTGCATCACAAGCTGTAGTTTTTATGTGTACCATTTTGAAGTGCATATGGCTTTTTTGATCACTTTGAGGGCTCATTCAGACAAGCGTATATCAGCTTCTGTTTTCACGGTCGGCCGATATACACTACCATCTGAGCTGTCTTCCCCTTCCCTCCCCCCTTCATGGCTCTCTGCCTCTCTCCTCCCCTCTGGCTGTTTGCAATGGGAGGGAGCTGGACTGGGGCAAACCTAAACTCCCACCCCCTCCCCACCCCGGCCCAGCCCCCTCCCATTGCAGACAGCCAGAGGGGAGGAGAGAGGCAGAGAGCCGGGAAGGGTGAGAAAACGGTGGCCGATATAGGCTCATATGAATAGGCCCTCAGGTCAGTAAAACAAACAAAATTCGTTTCCTCCATATTTTGGGGGGTTTGCAGCGCAGGATTTATAGTGCAGGATTTATAGTGTTTTCACAATATAGCACAGGTCGTTATGGACACAATGATATTACACATGTGGGGTTTTTCCTAAATGTTTAATTTTTTTTTATACACATAGGGAAAAATGAGCATTTGAGGTTTTTTTTTTGTTTTTTTTTTTCACAAATGTTTTTTTACACTGTATATGTCCCTAAAGGTGACCTGAACCACAGCACCTATGATCGCGCTATGGTAAGACATTGCAGGACTTCTGTCCTGCAATGCCTTATTGCTTGTAATAGAGATCATAGGCAAAGACAAAGCAGGACGCCTATATCTGACGTCCCGTCGCCATGGTAACACGTCGGCCCTCTGCAATTCGCTGGGGTTCACTGTCCTTAAGCCGGCTTCCACTGTCAGGTGGCATGGACTTACTTCCGATACTGCGCCATCCACATGACGTGAAGCTGCGTCCTGCAGTGTTAAGGGCTTACTCCGACATGCGTATATCAGCTGTGTTTTCATGCCAATATACGCTGTCCCTCTCTGCAGGGGGAGGAGCTGGCCGGGCCAGGACCTAGTGCACTGAGCTCCCGTCCCCTCTCCGCCTCTCACCACTGTTCGTAATGGGAGGGGCGGAGCTAAGTCAAGCCCAGGCCCCGCCCCCTCCCATTGCAAATAGTGGTGAGGGGCAGAGAGGGGTTGGGAGCTTAGTGCACTGCTCCCGGCCCACCTGCTCCCCCTGCAGAGAAAAAACAGAGTATATAAGCCGGGCGTGAAAACCCGTTCGATATACGCACGTCAGAATAAGCCCTAAGTTCCATGATGCCATGACAAAATCCTAACTCCTGTGGCATTGATGGGCTAAAAATCGCATAAGAAAACGCATGCATTTTTTAATTGCAGTTAAAAACCCCAACAAAAAAATGCCAAGTGTGAGCGCAGCCTCAGGCCTGATGCACATGTGTTACAGCTTCATATTGTGGCAGTGGAGCACCCATACTATCCTGGAGGTCATGCAGGGCTGTGTGAAGGCACCATATGCCCGCAGCCTACTGCTCCGTAATACAGAAGAGAAGGTGCTTTGCGTGCCGCCATACAAGCTCCGCGCTCATGGCTTTTAGGATTGCAAATGGCGATCAAGAAAGCAGGCTGATTTCAACATTTGAAGCAAAATATTTACATCTTCCACGAAGTTAACCGTAATATCTTCCTCGGCCGCCAAGCAATTTCTTGCTCTAACAGGAAGGGGTTTTAATTTCCTCGTACACGTTCCCATCACTCTACCTTGTACTGGCTGATTATATACAGTCCTGAAAGAAATGTTAAGAAACATTATAACATTATATCACTAATATTCAGAATCTATAATCTGGTATTTTCACATACACAGAAGCCAGGGGGCTCCACCTAGAATATTATCCCTCTAAGGCCTCCTTCACACGACCGTACGCATCATATAATCACATGAAAGTAGGGGGCCGGAGCGGGAACCGCAGGTTCCATAAGTAAAGGCCCCACATGACAGGGGTGGTAGGGGAACGCGGGAAAGGAAAGGGTTAATTGGGGTGGAAATAGTTAAGGGAGGCAGGATACGGATAGGTGGATTTGAAAGTATACAGGGGGGAGGCAGAAGAAGGGGGAGGGCTAATTAGGGGCTATAAGAAGGGTAGGAGGGGTTAGTAGGGCACCATTTTAGGTGAGAAGTTTTAGGAGTCCCACCCACCCTCCCTTTAGGTTAGTGAGGAATGTGTAACCTAGAATGCTTGTCATGGCAGCAATGGCGGTGGCGGGTGGGGGGTCCTTGGAGTCGGATTTATGGTGGTTGAGGGGGGAGTCTGGTGGGTACGGCCCCACCTTTAGTATTCCCTCCTATTATGGTATCTGGTTATCTGGTGCGGGGGATACGGCCTATGGGGGGGGGGGGGCAGTCCCTCCAAGCCTTTTGGGGTTTATGCAATACCAGCCAGTTAAGATGGCTGGGGTTCCCCGAGCCGGTAGTTACGGTTGGGGACAATAGTGGAAATGTGTTATGCACCAGATAGTGTGGCTCCAAGGACCCTCCACTCGTAGGTTTAAAATGTTTAAAGAATTGTTGTTGTGCACTGTTAAATAAAAGGCTGCTGTGGCCAATTAAAATCCAGACCGTGAGTAGTGTTTATTTCAGGTATGGGTTGGGGGGATGTCACAGCAGAGAGACTCCGACCTATCCCGGTCATGAAGATTTGCCACTCTAGTGTCTCTAGTAGAAGTTACGTATTTAAAACCGTTCACACAAGCGTGAATGCAGTCAAGCATAAGGACCGTAAATTCGCAAAAAATGAAATGAAGGGAGGCGGGAGTAGGTTGCAGGCTGATCCCCCCGCGCTCGCCGATCGGTTTATTTTGGTGACCAAAATGCCTGTTCATCCGCTCATGTGTTACACCGCTGCCCTGGCTTAGAATGGCAATTAAATGCCTAATCAGGGAGAGCCGTCTTCTCTTCCCAGCTAGTACGCAGGCAATCTCCTTCCCCCTCCCTTATTTCCAGCAACATTGAGTCTATGGGAGCTTGCTGCGCATTTCGGCAAAAGCTAGGGTAAGAGCTATCTTTTCCCGCAGTGTATAAAAAAGGCGACTGAAAACGGTCACATATGTCCTATTTTTGGCCATTTTATTTCATTTGCCTGAATGAACCCATTGAAAGCCAATGGCACGGAAGGTCGCGTTTTATGTGCGAGTTTTCCAATGTGGCTAAATGCCTGCGTAAATATAGCCGTGTAAATCAGCCCTTAGGGCCGGACTGGGACTGAAATTCAGCCTTGGCATTTGAAAGCACAGAGGTTTGGTTGGTAAATGTCGATTGTTTGTGACCTTGTAGAATAGGTAATATGTATCTGATCAGTGAAGTCCGATTACTAGGAAGAAATTAGATGGGGCTGAATGGACCCCCATTCTCCTGATAGATGAGGATCCCAGATATAACTGTACTGCAGTTCCTTACACGGACGAATGGGCAGGAGTGAAAGAAAGTACAGTTGGATTGCAGCACTGAAGTTCTTTCATTCTCAGGATCATCGGTAGTCTCAGAGTTCAGACCCCCACCAAGGGTATATTCCAAGGATATGCATGAGATTACAAGATGGGTCAGGAACACTAATTTTTCTCTTTAGAGCGAGCACTTAGAAGGTGTGTGAGTGAGGAGACTTTAAAAGGCCATTCGTGCTCCTCCGGGTAATACGCAAATAAGGGAGATGGAGCAATACTTCTGCAGTGCCACATATTGGAAGGCTGCTTTCCTACAAGTCAATGTTAGACACTTTTTACATACCTTGTAACGATGACTGGGAATTGAAAGCCAAGTCAGAATCCATACACAGACAGCTGTTTCGGGATGTTTGCCCCTCATCAGTGTGCAGTAAGTTTCTGGCTTGGCTAGCGAGAGGCCTGTGGAACACCCCTTTAAGACAGTAACAAGTAACTTGCAAGCTAAGGGGTATAAGTAGCAGGTCGTGAAGGTCTGTAGCTGTCATGGCATGACGACCGTAATAGTTCTTGGTGGGGAAGGGGTTAATCATGGCAGGTAAATAGATTTACAAAGTACTATTAGTAGAGAGAGTTCGTGAATAAACTTTGTGAAGTTCCTTGCTCCAGACTTGCTGCAGATCTAACTATGTGTGAATTAATCCGAGCCTTCACATAGGATGAAGGATGTGGGCCGGCTGTGCTGATACATTGTCCGGGGAGAATGCATGATAGGGGACCCCCCAGTCTGACGATGAGGAAGAGCTTTGGGGCTCATGGAATGGGGATACTGGGCTGCTGCACTACACGGTCTACTGCATTGAGTAACTGTAATAGGCTATGTAGTGCAGGAAACTCAGGGAGAGAAATCCGGCTACTGTGGGGGAACAGGACAACAGCCCACTAGAAGAGAAACAGACTTACTGACCCCCTCCCCAAACAAAAGAAATGTATACATACTGAGCGGATACAAAAATTTCTGGTGGTGGGCCTGAGGCTGAAATAATAGGTGTGCACTCGAGGATGAAGTCAAATCTTGGTAGTACTATAAGATAAAAAAGAATACAATAATGTAGATGATACAAAGGCAACACAGTGTTAAAGGCTTATAGTGATAGTATAAGGGGGATGGGGTAGTCACCCAAATTATTTTGCTTCCCCACATTTAATGGGTTCTTGTTGAATAACATTTCTGTTTAAGTGCTTTAAGAGGGATGGGTCTGGTGAGCGCCTGCTGGCGAGTATCATGTGTTATGGGCATAGCCTATGGCTTCAGAAAGCAGAAGGGAAGCAGTGAGTGTGGGAGGAAAAACTGAGTCAGGAGGGGTCTTGTCTCTCCTTGAAGAGAGTACCTACAATCCGCTACGATTAGAGGAAAGTAGGTTTCATCACCAACATAGAAAGGGGTTCTTTACTGTAAGAGCGGTTAGACTGTGGAACTCTCTACCGGAGGAAGTGGTGATGGCAAAAATCGATAGAGGAGTTTAAAAGGGGACTTGATGTCTTTCTGGAGAAGAAGTATATTACAGGATATAAATATTAGGTTAAGGGTCAATCCTGGTATACAGGCAGGTAGGAACTATTAGGGGTTGATCCAGGGAACAGTCTGATTGCCATTAGGGAGTCGGGAAGGAATTTTTCCCCCAAAAGGGCTAATTGGCTTCTGGCCTTGGGGTTTTTTGCCTTCCTCTGGATCAACACAGTAGGATAGACAGGCTGGACTAGATGGACAATGTCTTCATTCGGCCTTACATACTATGTTACTATGTTACTATGTTACAAGGTGAGTGAGGAGACTTATAAGGCCATTCATGCTCTTCTGGGTAATATGCAAATAGGGAAGATGGAACAATACCTCTGCAGTGCCACCTATTGGATGGAAGCATTCCTTCATATCAATGTCAAACCCTTTATACAGGTCTTAAACAAAGATCGGGAATTGAATACCAATCCAGATTCAATACACAGACAGCTGTTTCGGGGCGTTTGCCCTTCATCAGTGTGCTGTAGGATTCTGGCTTGGCTGGTGAGAGGCCTGGGATGTGAGTCAGGAGGGGTATTGTCTTTCCTTGAGGAGAGCACCTAGAAGGTGAGTGAGGAGACTTATAAGGCCATGTATGCTCTGGAGGAGTTCTTTGGGACTTAGTTACGAAGAAAGTTCCTGGCTGTTGATTGCCCTTTTCCTCTTGGAGTATTGCAAAATCTGTGCAGCGGACAATCAGACTATTGCAGACAAAGGAGGACATTAGTGCATAAGGTACCATTACTGAGTCCAACGAGTGCCTTACCAGGCTAAGACCTCTGAACAAAAGAAAAGACTGCATTGTGTTTCTGTTCAGTTTTTTTAACATTGTCAACCAACGACCAATAAAGAGGAGTTTATGCTATAAGCATGTGGCCCTCAAATGCTTTAATGCGGCAACTACAAGAATTACAACTTTGCGGTGCTCCAGGTAGGATGGCCAATGGCCCTAATCCATCCTCCCTCTTAGATTTCAGCCTGGGATGTGTCCTGGCTGGACCCACAAGAGAGCTGTACACTGAGCATGGCCTGGGCATAGCAATGCCCAATTTATCCAAAGAAGCCCTTCAAATTGAAGCCTCTGGGCACTGATCCTTCGCACCTGTTCTGAACTTTACAATAGTACTGGATACAGACATGCAGTAATTACAAAACAAAATTGGAAAATGATTTGTAACTGAAATGTTGGCAAGCAATTGGCACTGTTCACCTAAAATCTTGGCTTTGGGATAGATAACGTCATGGCATCCAAAGCCGATCAAAGTGCAAAGTAAGAGTTTCTTAGGGCTCATGCACACTGATATATGATGGATAATACCACTCCCATGCAATATATGGAGGCACAAGGAGATTTTTTCTTACAGAATTATATGGAATCCATGAGGTAAAATCATGGCATGTTCCACTACATGAAGTATCACAAAAATATTCCCCCGTAGAGGGGTGGGCACAGTCAGTATAACTGCCAATTTTGTAACAACCAAAAGAGGGCCTTTTATATAAAGCCAAGTCCTTTGTGTTCCCTACACTGATTGTATCCATTAGTGACTTCTTCAGATTTATAATGCCCATTAGTGACCTCCTCACAGTAATAGCGCCCCTCAGCAAGCCCCTCACAGTAACAGTATCCATTAGGGACCTCCCCACAGTAAAAGTATACATTAATGACCTCCTCACAGTAATAGTGCCCCTCACAGTTACAGTATCCATTAGGGACCTCCTCACAGTAATAGTATACATTAATGACCTCCTCACAGTAAAAGTATACATTAATGACCTCCTCACAGTAACAGTATCCTTCAGTGACCTCCCCACAGTAATATTATACATTAATGACCTCCTCGCAGTAACAGTATCCATTAGGGTCCTCCTCACAGTAATAGTGCCCCTCAGCGTGCCCCTCACAGTAACAGTATCCATTAATGACCTCCCCACAGTAATAGTATACATTAATGACCTCCCCACAGTAATAGTATACATTAATGACCTCCTCACAGTAATAGTATACATTAATGACCTCCTCACAGTAATAGTATACATTAGGGTCCTCCTCACAGTAATAGTATACATTAATGACCTCCTCACAGTAACAGTATCCATTAGGGTCTTCCCCACAGTAATAGTATACATTAATGACCTCCTCACAGTAATAGTATACATTAGGGTCCTCCTCACAGTAATAGTATACATTAATGACCTCCTCACAGTAATAGTATACATTAATGTCCTCCTCACAGTAACAGTATCCTTCAGGGACCTCCCCACAGTAATAGTATACATTAATCACCTCCTCACAGTAACAGTATCCATTAATGACCTCCTCACAGCAACAGTATCTATTAGGGTCCTCCTCACAATAATAGTATACATTAATGACCTCCCCACAGTAATAGTATACATTAATGACCTCCTCACAGTAACAGTATCCATTAGGGACCTCCTCACAATAATAGTATACATTAATGACCTCCTCACAATAATAGTATACATTAATGACCTCCCCACAGTTACAGTATCCATTAGGGACCTCCTCACAGTAATAGTATCCATTAGGGACCTCCTCACAGTAATAGTATCCATTAGGGACCTTCTCACAGTAACAGTATCCATTAGGGTCTCCCTCACAATAATAGTATACATTAATGACCTCCCCACAGTAACAGTATCCATTAGGGTCTCCCTCACAATAATAGTATACATTAATGACCTCCCCACAGTAACAGTATCCATTAGGGACCTCCTCACAGTAACAGTATCCATTAGGGTCCTCCTCACAATAAAGGTATACATTAATGACCTCCAATCAGTAATAGTACTGATTAGTGACCTCCTTGCAGTATTAGTGCCCCTCAGCGAGCCCCTCACAGTAACAGTACTCATTAGTGACCTCCTCACATTAACCCTTTCCAATCCACTGTCTGACCTCTGAAGACATTATGATTTAAGGCTGTACAGCTTCAATGTTGGAAGACATCCTTCAGGGTTGTCTTACTGTATATTGCCAGCCTCTTTGCTGTCGGGGCCTGTACAACGTGTCACCTCATGCTTTAGCCAGCATATAGCGCTGTTGTATAACGGCAGAAAAAGAGTAAGCCCCTAGAAAAGCAGGATACAAATTGGATTGGAAAGGGTTAATAGTAGAGATAGTTCCCTACTTACCAACAGGTTCCGCTCCAGGAAGCTGTTCATAAGAGTATTTGTTCGCATGTCCGAACAAATGCTTGTATGGAGGAGATGGCGGGTGGATCCTGCTCCATACAATGTCGGGTGCCGGCTGATTCTTACAGCCGACACTCATCCACACCCAGCGGCAGCAGTTCTGACAAGCTGCGCTGCTCATCAGAACTGTTAACGCTTTCAATGCTGCTGTCAGAATTGTCAGAAACAGTCTGCATCCGACATTCGGGGGTCCTGTATGGCCTCCCGCGATAAGATCATGGGACGCCGTCTGGTTGCCACGGCAATGGGGGCCTTCTGAAAGGCCCCAGGGCTGTCTGTGCACAGTGCCTATCAAGCCGTGCCTATGGCGCGACTTGATAGTATGCCTGTCCAGTCACTACGCAGTATAATATAATGCCATAGCGTTACATCATACTGCAGGGGACAAGTTGTTTGTATCTTGTGAAGTTCGTAACTCAAACGTTCGCAAGTAGAGGACTATCTGTACTCATTAGTGACCTCCTTGCAGTAAAGCTACCTTTACACAAGCATATATACGCAGCTATTTACCTGCCTAAATACGCCGGCCATCAGGTAGAATGCAGCCCGGTGTATTTACATGGGTAAATAGCTGCGTATACACGCTCATGTGAAGGCAGACTAATAGTGCCCCTCACAGTAACAGTATCTATTAGTGACCTCCTCACAGTAATAAGGACTCTTGCTGACCCCTTCACAGTACTAAGCCTCTGATATCCCCTATGTGTCGTGCATCTGTCTCCAT
The DNA here is from genome assembly GCF_035609145.1 of Eleutherodactylus coqui. Classification (NCBI taxonomy): domain Eukaryota; kingdom Metazoa; phylum Chordata; class Amphibia; order Anura; family Eleutherodactylidae; genus Eleutherodactylus; species Eleutherodactylus coqui. The sequence goes on along the minus strand of NC_089840.1, from coordinate 267,807,132 downwards.
TGACCCCCTCACCCACCTTCCTCACCTGGCAGAGCGGGGTAGGACACAGCTGAGGCTGAGCACATCACATCTTTGCCCCTCATCACTAGACCATGCCCACCACAATCTTACTTGTGGTGATGTCCGGGGTCTGCCAGCAGAGGCAAAGTGCAGGCTGGGCTGGGGACCCCCTCTCCATCCTGTTCCTGCAGCCCTGGGACTCTCATGTGTCATGCCTTTCCATGTGAGCAGCACTAAGGGGCAACTTCACTGTGTGCGGCGGGCACTGAAAGGGCATTACTACTGTGTTGAGGGTACTAACAGGATATTCTTACTGTGTGGAGCACAAAGGGGACATCCTTACTGTGCGGAAGGCACAAAAAGGACATCATTTATGTGAGGGGGCACTAAGAGAGCTTCATCACGGTGCGAACAAGCTACAGATGTAGCAGTGCGGATTTAGAAATTAGGCACGCTATGTAACTAGTGTGGGTGCTGTTAACATTCACTGTGAATATCTGGCTGCGCTATGCAAATAGCTTAGCCACCCCACTGTGACTTATAAACGTGCTAATGTGGGGTGTGTTAGAACTTCTACATCAGTATTACTGTTTGTGGGCACCATGACAGTGTGTCAGAGCACTAAGAGGGCACCGTTACTGAGTCTTACACAAGGAAGGGCACTATTAGTTGGGGCACATGGGGACTGGGAGGGATTGGATGGGGTTAGAGGCATGCTTTACATAAAACAAATTACCACGCTACACACAGCATGCTGCAGGACTGGCTAAGGGGTAATTTTGAAGTAAGAGATGGAAAAAATTGCAAAGTGGAAGAGTATGAAAATTAAAGAATACTGAACATAATGAATACATACTGTGTCTTTTCACTTCAATATATTTGTACACTGTATTATCAGAGCCTCTCGCAAACGTGAGCTGGTAATATCCCTCAGCTGCGTTGTCACTTATCGTGAATTCCGCTTTTACCAAACCATTCTTGGTAACTGGATTCGATACTTGTGCAAGACATGCCCCGTTTGGGTCCTAGAGAAGATTTAGGTCAACAATGAGATACACTTAGCAGAAATATTATATGCACAATCTGTGCACCTTGTTGCAACATGACAAAACATCTAGAACTTGGAATTGATCGTCTCTCTCTGGAAGACCAAAAACATCCATTAAGTACAAGGGCCACTTACTGATTTGAATTGGTGTCGTATAATACTTTATTTATCCTGTGGTGCTGCAGGTGAATTGAATAGTGGGTAAGACAAAAGTCTGGACACACCCTTCTAACTGGTGTAATAAGAATAAAATGAATTCGCAATGTGTGAAAGTATTAATCTGGAGGGAGTTGCATTTTTTAGAGAAGACATTTTGGTGACCATTTTGAACTCTGCCATATTGAATTCAGCTCAGGTTGCTTCAAATGGGAAGGGCGCCATGTGATATATGAGACTTTACTGGCCAGAATTACTCAGGGCAAAACTGACACTTCCAGTTTGTTTCTATCTTTACTGATTTAGGAGTTAAGTGAGGGCGGAGTTCAAAATGACTGCCAAAAACATCTCTTCCGCCAAAAAAATTAATATGTTCACACATTGAAAATCAGTTTTCTCATTAATACACCACTTAAAAGGGTGTGTCCAAACTTTTGTCTCACCCTGTGCCTACAGTCAGGTTTTTCCCTAGATTTCAGCTGTTCTCTGGGGCTCCCAATTGTGGGATAATCTATGATCAACTTTTTCATTGGAATACCCTTCTAATAAAAAGAGATTACTGAACGTGAACAACCTCTTTAAAAATGGTGTGGCAACCCATATGGGATCAATTATGGTTGTCAGATTCAAAAAGGAACCAGCTGAAGAGCGTTATAGACAACTTAAAAGAGGAGGAGATTCCAGTTCAGGTAATTATCTTTGATGTAAGAAGTAAATACCTCTCCTTCAAATCAAATAAGATTGCCTTTAAGATGCATTAAAGGGGTTTTCCAGGACTAAGGCCTCATTTACATAAGCGTATTTGTATTTGTATTACATATCGATTTCAATAGGTTCGATCACTTGAACGTGAAAAAAAATATTATGCTCAAGTTATCGAACCCATCATGCATATTGATGCATATTACGAACCATAGAAGCCCATTGAAATCAAAGGACACTTGCGTATTTGATGCGAATTTACGCAAGAAATCAATGCGATTTTGTGCACTCGTATTTACACGAGTAAAAAGACTGTAGATAGGAAGAAAAATACAAGGCAGCGGCATACTACGGACCGTGAATACACATACGCCCGTGTGAATACACCCTCAAATATTGATGATATCCTTAGGTCATCAATATCAGATCAACGGGGGTTCAACTCCAGTTTGAGTGGGTCATGGCATTGGACTGAGCTGCAGAAAAACGAGATGATCAACAAACATGCCATCACAGGTTGAAGAAGATGAGGGGTCTGCAGTACTCATCAGTTCACCATGGCCTCTTCAAACAGCTAATCGGCTGGGGTGCTGGACTATCCGCACCCATCCATCTCATATGGATGACCTATTCTAGGTATAAGGCATCAATATTTTAAAAAGTTGTGCCAAGACAGAAGGATATTCCCTATCCACAGGACAAGGGATAACTTTCTGGTTAGTGGGCATCTGAGCGTTGAGACGCGCACCGATCCCAAGAATTGGGATCCAGAAGGTCCGCACATGAATCAGGTTCTAATTGTGCATGCGCGCTGCTGCTCTACAATGCGATTGCTGATGACCGTCGAGCTTCTGAACTCCCCAGTCTCCAGTGCTTGCACTGAAATGCGTGGAGCAGTAGTATGCATTCTGCAAAGGGGCCTTTAGACTCCCTCGGGAACCAGGGCTGCTTTTCAGACTACTTTTCTTTTGCCAATAAGGTACAATAGACCTAAACAAATCTGTCATCCGATAGGGGGCTCTGGTTAGCTAATACCCAATTTAACTTCTAAGCTTTCACCTAGAATGGAAACCATGTTAAAGGGTTTATCTGGAACTTAAAAGGATTGTACCAAGGTAGAAACGATAATTGGGGTCCTATTACAGTTTTTGCATTGGGGTCAAGGGGCTTCACCTGGAAAATAATAACAACAGACCAGAACAGTTATGCATCTCTTACCATAAAGGAGATTTTGTCACACTGCAAAGTAGAAAAGAAGAAATAAATCATTAGCTATCTACACAAAGAAATGCGAAAAACCATGAAAAACTATATGGGGTCTCATATGTAACTCCCCAATTTATCTTCTTTATTCAACCTGTTTCAAGGCCAAGGGTCACAACTCAACCTTGTACTAGACAGAACCATAAGTTAGCACCAGGACGTTTCCGAAAAAGACCTTGAAATTTCATATCAAACTGTATTATAATAGTATTTGATATTCCTACTACATACATACATACATACATACATACATACATACATACATATATTCGTCAACCCCACTGCTCTTACCCCAGCAACATCTATTATCTCTGCCTTAGTAGTCAGTAGGTAAACTTAGTTCAACATGTTATAAGCACAAATATGTAAATTCTCATGCAGTCTAGTATCATTTTACACTTAAAGGGGTGGTCTCGCGAAAGCAAGTGGGGTTATGCACTTCTGTATGGCCATATTAATGCACTTTGTAATATACATCGTGCATTAAATATGAGCCATACAGAAGTTATTCACTTACCTTCCCTGCGCTGGCGTCCCCGTCTCCATGGCTTCGTCCAATTTCAGCGTCTAATCTCCCAATTAGACGCGCTTGCGCAGAAGGGTCTTTTCCCTTCGGCTCGGTCCGGCAGCTGCGGCGTTCTGGCTCTGCCCTCTTCTACGCATCATCACGTAGCTCCGCCCCGTCACATGTGCCGATTACAGCCTCCTGATTGGCTGGAATCGGCACACGTGACGGGGCGGAGCTACGCGATGATGAGTAGAAGGGGGCGGAGCCAGAACGCCACTGCTGCCGGACCGAGCCGAAGGGAAAAGACCCTTCTGCGCAAGCGCGTCTAATCGGGAGATTAGACGCTGAAATTAGACGGAGCCATGCAGACGGGGACGCCAGCGCAGGGAAGGTAAGTGAATTACTTCTGTATGGCTCATATTTAATGCACGATGTATATTACAAAGTGCATTAATATGGCCATACAGAAGTGCATAACCCCACTTGCTTTCGCGAGACAATCCCTTTAACGTCTATTATACGGGGAAATAAGATTCAATAGTACAAAACTGAAAACTTACATTTGGCTTAATCATCTTCAGATTGGAATCTATACAAAACATTCTGACTTTCACTGCAATGAAGGACAATAGTTTAATAAAAACATTCAGAGTGAGACAGGCCGAGCAAAGTATCCAAAGACCCTCTAGGGAGCACAAACTCTGATACCCAGATGGGCCAGCACTACCCCATTTATGTTGGGCTTCACTGCAACATTCAAAGGCCAAAGCCAAGTACCAAGATAGAATCTCAATGAAGTTGGCAAGGTCTCTGGAATATCACATTTCTTCTAATTTTTCACATTTTTTATTTTATTTTTCCATCTATGTTGTGTACATCGTAAATTAGACAAGTGTTAAACAGAAAAAAAGTTTTGAAGGCATCTTTGGGCCAGCGGAGATTACGATAGAAGCATTTGCTCCTCTGCGAAGGATTTGTAATTCCAACATGTTGGAAGTCATGAGAAGATGGGGCAAAAATTAGTCTCTGGACTTGAGTGTAGAGCCTGAAACACTGGCTGGAAGTATACATTAAGTCGAGTCTGGGCATTTTACTCACCTGTGCCTCCTGGTGAGTACACACTCTTGTCTGCTTGCGTAATACAATTTTCTGGCATTATGTCAATAACAACATTCTTACGCTCCTTTATATCTATTGTTTCTCCAGTAATGATTAAGGTCACATAAGCCAATTCTTTTGTTTTCACTTTGGAGACCTGGGAAGACAGAACAAAGGTTTCATTGTGTGTGTGTATATATATATATATATATATATATATATATATATATATATATATATATATATATATATACATACATACATACATACATACATATATATATATATATATATATATATATAATTTGACAGATGGGTGTCTGGACTATATATATACATATATATATATAGTCCAGATACCCATCTGTCAGGCATTCATAGTTTAATAGTGGTCTAGGGCAGTGAAAAGGTCAATGGGTACAACTTGTGTGGTCCATGCAGTGTAGGGGGCATTGGTCAGTGGCGCTCAAGAACCAGTCAGAGCTATCGATTTCTGGAGGTGGGGCTTACGAAGCCCGTTACCAGGAAGCGATCTTCTGCCGGTGGCTGAGAACTGCAAGCAAGCATACTGAAACTCCGGAGACCAACGGGAGCGGTCTGGACGAGCCTGCTAGGTAATATATTGCTTTTTTTTTTTAGTAGTGTAGCTAAGGGTGACTACCCACTACAGTTTTTTTTTTTAACTGCGAAATTCACAGCGTTTTTTTTTTTCTGCAGGGGTCTATGGGGCTTGCAATGTTAAAATCGCAATTTCGCGGAAAATTGCGATTTTGCGCGATCGCGAGTTTAACATTAGAAGTCCCATAGACCCCTGCAGAAGAAAAAATGCAGCAAATTTCTCAGTGAAAAAAAATGTAGTGGGTAGTCACCCTTAGGGTAATTTTGCGCGATCGCGATTTTAGCTTTACAAGTCCCATAGCCTATAGACCCCTGCAAAAAAAAAAAATGCTGCGAATTTCGCAGTGAAAAAAAAAACTGTAGTGGGTAATCACCCTTAGGCTTATTTTTGGGGTAGAGCTTATATTTCAAGTCCCCCCCACCCCCCCCCGAAAATCAGGGTACGGCTTATTTTCGGGGTAGGGACCTCGACCGTGCCTTCTAGGTAAGTATAATAAGACATTCCCCAAAAATAAGACCCAGTGCCTCTTTTAGGGAAAAAAATATATAAGACAGGGTCTTATTTCCCGGGGAATCACTGTACTGCAAAGGCCAGGCTTGGTATTGCAGGCATTGAGGTAAATGGGAACTTTGCCAAACTGAGCCACTGCAGTGAGAACAGAGCTGTCCGCTTCCTGCAAAAATCAGCTCAGTGCACCGACTCAGAAACAGCTGATGGACAGGGGTCCCAGGTGGAGGATCTTTGCTGACGTACTATTGATGGACTATCCCAAGGATAAACCATCATTAGCTCACAGCTGGAGAACCCCTTCAAATCTCTTGATGTCCAGGATAGTGTAGGGGTCAGCAATTGAAGGGAACCTGTCACCAATTTTAAGCAAAGAAAAACCAATAGCAGTGCAATACTTATGAAGACTCTGTCTTTCCAGCACTTATTTTGCTATCACTGTAGATAACAGCATACCTTAGCATTAGTAGATTGAAAGTTTCTGGCACCTCTTGTAAATGAGCGAGAGCAGTCTGGTGGGAGAGGTTGGACTTTCTTTGCTAGCTGCATGTTTTGCCAAAGGTCCATCCCTCATGCCTCCTCTGACATGGATGACGTGGTAGGCATCATCCATAAACCTCTGCAAAGTCTCGAGCCTGCGCCATGAGGTCGGCAACTGGCAGATGACCACCTTGATTCCTCTCACAAATAGGTCAGTTTATCGGGGCATGGGCCATTAGCTGACCTCATGGGGCTTGGATATTACCTACCATGTCATCCATTTCAGAGAAGGCAAGAGGGGTGGACTTTGGCCAAAACATGCAGCTAGCAGTCTCCTTTATATGCAGCACCAGAAATGTTCAAACTGCTAATACTGAGATTTGCGTTCATCCACAGCACAGCAAAATAAGTGCAGGAAAGACAGACTCTTCATAATTGTTGCGCTGCTATTGATTTACTTTGCTAAAAAATTGTGACAGGTTCCCTTTAAATTTCTGGTGGTCTAGGGAAGTGTGGGGGCTAATTGTAAAATCCCCGGTGATTTGGTGGTTACTCCCTTGCCCAGGCTTTAGTTATATTCCTCTGTAAGGCTAATTTTACACGGGCTAGTGGGAGACTGAGCCGTGAAACTCGGCCCGATATCACGCTCGGCAACATGCGATGTTTACGCGGATGCGATGCGTTTTTGGGTTAAAACCGCCTCGCATCACTTCAGTAGCGATCCTCCGCCCCAGCTAAAACCTAAAGAGGATTGCAGAGTGTTTTCCATTGTTTTCAATGGGTAAACCTTGCATCGAACTCGCACACCGTGTGATACTCTGCCGATCCCATTGAAAACAATGGGCGATAAGAGGTATTCCAAAGGAACACCCAAAGATAGAACATGCCACAATTTTTTAACCCACACTGCAATGTGGGGAAAAAAATCCCTCATGTGTAAGACGCCATTCAAAAGAATGGGGTTCATATCCATGTGATATTTGTGCATCTCGCATTCCACAAATCTTGCAAGATTTTCTTGGCCGTGTGAAAGTGGCCTAACAGGACAAATATATTTTTGGCTGGTCAGATTCAGCCTGCTCTTCCTCTTCTGCACTGACCAAATCAGCGCAGTGTAAGAGTCAAAGAGAACTGAGCTGCTTTGGCTTAGCCATATATGTCTCTCTATGGTGGGACAGAACACTCTGCCTGGCTATTAGAGCTCACAGAAGAATATTTCCCCTTTCCATTGTCAGGTTGCATCCTCGGGAGGCCACTAGGAAATGCACACTAGGAAACTGCCTAGTTTTCCATCCCGCTAAAACCACATCACGGCATGCTGACCCACATGACTAACACGCCTATGCGTCTTTGACAAACTGAACTTAGCGGCATTGACATCACATTGCTACGGTATATACTACAGTTACATTTTCTGTCAAGAGAGCCAATTTTTTCAGAGATAATGCCAAACCCGTTTATGGGCTGTTTTTGGTGTTGTACAGTGCCTCAAATAAATTAGTATGCAATACCAGGCACAGCCAACGGATATGTGTGGCGCTGTTTCTAGAAAAACGCAGACCTGGGAAACCACTTTGAAGGTGGAACTTATTTTTAAGCTTAAATTATTTTCTTATTGTATGCAGAGCCGTTAATAATATTCTGTATTACCAAATCATATAATATTACTTACTGAAAAATCCATGCAGCCAAAAAAGTCGGAGCTGATGTCTTTGTCAAAAACAGATGTTCTAATGAGCCGGTGTTCAAATGTTATAGTCACGTGTACTGGCTCTTCAGGTTGCATTTGGAGGCAGACCTGTCCTGTTTCCCCACTTCGCAGCACGGCTAATATGGACAACATGTAATTACATGATTTCTCTTTGCTGGGGACACTGTAAGTAGAAAATGTAAAGTTAGGGGTTTTCTCATAGTCACCAACTAGGAGTGAAGAAAAAATGAAAGAACAGGAAGACATGGAAGAAAGGAGCGCTGTCATAACCATGTAGGCACACTTATTCGACGCGTTTCACCTCTTCATGCCAGCGGATTATCAGGAACATATTATTCTATTTCTATCATCTGCTTAGAAAGATTCACACTCATATTCGTTAATCACAAAATGCCCCAAAAGCTTATAGCAATAAAAATGGATACCGTTCAGTGAAGAACAGTCATAGTTCTGTTCTGTTATGCATATAAAAATCTATGTCTCTTCAGATCAGACAGCAAGCAAAAAATAATAGCACGATGTCTGCATAAAAAATTGCAGGACTGACTATCTCAGTGAATACTGTCAAAGCCAGTGCTGTCAACATGCATAAGAGCAACTGATTGAATAGCACTGAAAACCGGTGAGACAATAGTGTCACCGGTCTGATTGCTCGCTCAAAAAAACTAGCAAAATAACAAAACAGATGGTAGAGACAGAGCCTCTGGCCTTGATGGTAGGTCAGGGCTTATAAGTCTAGTCTGTGAAGGGCATTTAATATTAACTAGACTTTTTTGGCTCTGTGAATAAAAAACAAATATGTATTTTTGTTTTATCATTTAGATTTTTTTATTATACATATGGCAAAAGGGGGATGATTTACATTTTTATTACTTTTTTTTTTTACAATTAGTAAAACTTTATCGATCTAATTTTTAACTTATTATTTAGTTCCGCTAGGGAACCACAATTAGCAATGCTTTGATCGTTCCTGCAGCATGATGTAATGCCATAGCATTACATCATACTGCGATCTGATAGGCAGTCTATCAAGCCACCCCATGGGGATGGCTTGGCAGGCAGTCTGCAAAAACAGCCCTGGGGCCTTTCAGACGGCCCCCAGCTGCCATGACACCCATACGGCTCCCTGCGATTTCACTGCGGGGGGACCGTACGAGACCCGCGAACATTGTTTGGGGGATTTTAATGCCGCTGTCAAAATTGACAGTGGCATTTAAAGGGTTAACAGCCTCAATCAGCTGCGCGGCTGATTGCGGCTATTGCTTGCGGGTGTCAGCTGTAATAAATAGCGGACACCCGCGCTGTATGAAGAGAGGTCGCCCCGAGATCTCTTTTTGCATACCTCAACACTCCATGACGTAAATGTATGTCCTGAAGCGGGAAGGGGTTAAAGGCAAAGGGCGATCCCACCAAATAGTGATTTGATTTAGATTTCTCTTTTATTCATTCACTTTGCATTTTTTAATCGAAAGCATTCTTACTTTACCGCATTTTTTCACATCTGCATAAAACGAAAGCATAGCGCTGTATATCTAGCAGAATATTAATCATTTAATATCATCAAATATCTTCATGAAGTTGGGGCCACATGATCCATTCTGTTGTCCCAATATTACACCATTACATTATTACCTTTTTCTTACATAAGAAATACCAACAGAAAGGAAAACCTCTGTATTCATAAAACTTAAGCTTTAATTATAAGATTAAAAATTTTTAACTTAGGGGGGAAAAACCTATTAAATCCCTTATACAATATTACCTGAGCAGGGATACCACACTGATAAGGGCAACACCACTCTCATGACCTCTCCCTATTCTCCCTTGAACTCAAGACAAAGGGATAGGGTAAGAAACAGCCACCAGTGTTGAAAAATGCACCCTGCGGCTACATCCAGCATAGAAATTCCACATGGAGAGAAGAAAGTCATAAACCAATAGGACTTCAGCAGAAATAACCCAAAGTGTTGTCCCTTTTTTGTCCCTTTATAATGCTGTCTTTGGCAGCTGTGACGAAAGCCTCTGATGTAATCACACAGCGTAATGAAATACGCTGTGTGATTACGTCACTCTCCCTGGCAGATTGCTTTACACTGATAGCGTCAGTTAACACTTTAGTCAGTATATGTTAGTGATGCGCTATCTTTGGACAATGTTATTATATTGGTTCTCTCATGAACCCATTATTGTTGGGGAAAACATGTCAGAACTAGAGATGAGCGAACACCAAAATGTTCGGGTGTTCGTTATTCGGAACGAACTTCCCGTGATGCTCGAGGGTTCGTTTCGAACAACGAACCCCATTGAAGTCAATGGGCGACCAGAACATTTTTGTATTTCGCCGATGCTCGCTAAGGTTTTCATGTGTGAAAATCTGGGCAATTCAGGAAAGTGATGGGAATGACACAGTGACGGATAGGGCAGGCGAGGGTCTACGTGTTGGGCTGCATCTCAAGTTCACAGGTCCCACTATTAAGCCACAATACCGGCAAGAGTGGGCCCCCCCCCCCTCCCAACAACTTTTACTTCTGAAAAGCCCTCATTAGCATGGCATACCTTTGCTAAGCACCACACTACCTCCAACAAAGCACAATCACTGCCTGCATGACACTCCACTGACACTTCTCCTGGGTTACATTCTGCCCAACCGCCCCCCCTCCCCCCCCACAGCGCACACCAAAGTGTCCCTGGGCAGCCTTCAGCTGCCCTCATGCCACACCACGCTCATGTCTATTTAGAATTGCGTCTGCCATGACGAGGGACCGCAGGCACACACTGCAGAGGTTGGCACGGCTAGGCAGCGACCCTCTTTAAAAGTGGCGGAGCGATAGCCCACAATGCTGTACAGTAGCAATGAGAAATAGAATCCTGTGCCACCGCCATCAGGAGCTGCACACGTGGGCATAGCAATGGGGAACCTATGTGCCACACACTATTCATTCTGTCAAGGTGTCTGCATGCCCCAGTCAGACCGGGCTTTTTAATTCATAGACACAGGCAGGTACAACTCCCTATTGTGAAGTCCCTGTCGACCCACAGCATGGGTGGCTCCCTGGAACCCACCGGCGGTACACAGAAATATCCCATTGCATTGCCCAACACAGCTGAGGTAGTAATGTCGTGCTTAATGCAGGTGGGCTTCGGCCCACACTGCATGCCCCAGTCTGACTGGGGTTCTTTATAAGTGTACAGATGTAGTAAAAACTCCGTGTGCACCTACAGCATGGGTGGGTGCCAGGAAGCCACCGGCGGTACATAGAAATATCCCATTGCATTGCCCAACACAGCTGAGGTAGTAATGTTGTGCTTAACCCTTTCCAATCCAATTTGTATATGGTTTTCCTAGGGGGCTTACTCTTTTTCTGCTGTTATACAACGGCGCTATATGCTGGCTAAAGCCAGTACTGCATGAGCTGACACGTAGGATAGGCTCCGACAGCAGAGAGGCTGGCAATATACAGTAAGAGAACCCCGACGGACGTCTACCAACAACGGAGCTGTACAGCCTTAAACCCTAATGTCTTCACAGGTCACACAGTGGACTGGAAAGGGTTAATGCAGGTGGGTTTCGGCCCACACTGCATGCCCCAGTCAGACTGGGGTTCTTTACAAGTGGACACATGTAGGTTAAACTCCCTGTGGAACCACTGCCTGGGTGGGTGCCAGGAAGCCACCGGCGGTACATAGAAATATCCCATTGCATTGCCCAACACAGCTGAGGTAGTAATGTCGTGCTTAATGCAGGTGGGCTTCGGCCCACACTGCATGCCCCAGTCAGACTGGGGTTCTTTACAAGTGGACACATGTAGGTTAAACTCCCTGTGGAACCACTGCCTGGGTGGGTGCCAGGAAGCCACCGGCGGTACATAGAAATATCCCATTGCATTGCCCAACACAGCTGAGGTAGTAATGTCGTGCGTAATACAGGTGGGCTTCGGCCCACACTGCATGCCCCAGTCAGACGGGTTCTTTAGAAGTGTACAGATGTATTAAAAACTCAGTGTGCACCTACAGCATGGGTGGCTCCCTGGAACCCACCGGCGGTACATAAAAATATCCCATTGCATTGCCCAACACAGCTGAGGTAACGTCAGCTGTAATGCAGGTGGCCTAAAAATTAATTTGATTACACTGTAGGCGAGGGCCCACAAAAATTGCTGTATCAACAGTACTAATGTACATCCCAAAAATTGGCCATGGCCAGCCAAGAGGGCAGGTGAAACCCATTAATCGCTTTGGTTAATGTGGCTTAAGTGGTAACTAGGCCTGGAGGCAGCCCAGTGTAACGAAAAATTGGTTCAAGTTAAAGTTCCAATGCTTTTAAGCGCATTGAAACTTATAAAAATTGTTCTGAAAAATTATTTGAGTGAGCCTTGTGGCCCTAAGAAAAATTGCCCGTTCAGCGTGATTACGTGAGGTTTCAGGAGGAGGAGCAGGAGGAGGAGGAGGAGGAATATTAGACACAGATTGATGAAGCAGAAATGTCCCCGTTTTGGATGGTGAGAGAGAACGTAGCTTCCATCCGCGGGTGCAGCCTACGTATTGCTTACGTATCGCTGCTGTCCGCTGGTGGAGAACAGAAGTCTGGGGAAATCCAGCCTTTGTTCATCTTGATGAGTGTTAGCCTGTCGGCACTGTCGGTTGACAAGCGGCTACGCTTATCTGTGATGATTCCCCCAGCCGCACTAAACACCCTCTCCGACAAGACGCTAGCCGCAGGACAAGCAAGCACCTCCAGGGCATACAGCGCTAGTTCAGGCCACATGTCCAGCTTCGACACCCAGTAGTTGTAGGGGGCAGAGGCGTCACCAAGGATGGTCGTGCGATCCGCTACGTACTCCCTCACCATCCTTTTACAGTGCTCCCGCCGACTCAGCCGTGACTGGGGAGCGGTGACACAGTCTTGGTGGGGAGCCATAAAGCTGGCCAGGCCCTTAAAGACTGTTGCACTGCCTGGGATGTACATGCTGCTCGATCTACGCACATCCCCTGCTACCTTGCCCTCGGTACTGCGCCTTCTGCCACTAGCGCTGTCGGCTGGGAATTTTACCATCAGCTTGTCCGCAAGGGTCCTGTGGTATAGCAACACTCTCGAACCCCTTTCCTCTTCGGGAATCAGAGTGGGCAGGTTCTCCTTATACCGTGGATCGAGCAGTGTGTACACCCAGTAATCCGTAGTGGCCAGAATGCGTGCAACGCGAGGGTCACGAGAAAGGCATCCTAACATGAAGTCAGCCATGTGTGCCAGGGTACCTGTACGCAACACATGGCTGTCTTCACTAGGAAGATCACTTTTAGGATCCTCCTCCTCCTCCTCCTCCTCCTCCTCAGGCCATACACGCTGAAAGGATGACAGGCAATCAGCCGGTGTACCGTCAGCAGCGGCCCAAGCTGTCTCTTCCCCCTCCTCCTCATCCTCCTCATGCTCCTCCTCCTCCTCCTGTACGCGCTGAGAAATAGACAGGAGGGTGCCCTGACTATCCAGCGGCATACTGTCTTCCCCCGCCCCCGTTTCCGAGCGCAAAGCGGCTGCCTTTATGGTTTGCAGGGAATTTCTCAAGATGCATAGCAGAGGAATGGTGACGCTAATGATTGTAGCATCGCCGCTCACCACCTGGGTAGACTCCTCAAAATTACCAAGGACATGGCAGATGTCTGCCAACCAGGCCCACTCTTCTGAAAGGAATTGAGGAGGCTGACTCCCACTGCGCCGCCCATGTTGGAGTTGGTATTCGACTATAGCTCTACGTTGTTCATAGAGCCTGGCCAACATGTGGAGCGTAGAGTTCCACCGTGTGGGCACGTCGCACAGCAGTCGGTGCACTGGCAGCTTAAAGTGATGTTGCAGGGTGCGCAGGGTGGCAGCGTCCGTGTGGGACTTGCGGAAATGTGCGCAGAGCCGGCGCGCCTTTACGAGCAGGTCTGACAAGCGTGGGTAGCTTTTCAGAAACCGCTGAACCACCAAATTAAAGACGTGGGCCAGGCATGGCACGTGCGTGAGGCTGCCAAGCTGCAGAGCCGCCACCAGGTTACGGCCGTTGTCACACACGACCATGCCCGGTTGGAGGCTCAGCGGCGCAAGCCAGCGGTCGGTCTGCTGTGTCAGACCCTGCAGCAGTTCGTGGGCCGTGTGCCTCTTATCGCCTAAGCTGAGTAGTTTCAGCACGGCCTGCTGACGCTTGCCCACCGCTGTGCTGCCACACCGCGCGACACCGACTGCTGGCGACATGCTGCTGCTAACACATCTTGATTGCGAGACAGAGGAGGAGGAGGAGGAGGGTGCTTTAGTGGAGGAAGCATACACCTCCGCAGATACCAGCACCGAGCTGGGGCCCGCAATTCTGGGGGTGGGTAGGACGTGAGCGGTCCCAGGCTCTGACTCTGTCCCAGCCTCCACTAAATTCACCCAATGTGCCGTCAGGGAGATGTAGTGGCCCTGCCCACCTGTGCTTGTCCACGTGTCCGTAGTTAAGTGGACCGTGGCAGTAACCGCGTTGGTGAGGGCGCGCACAATGTTGCGGGAGACGTGGTCGTGCAGGGCTGGGACGGCACATCGGGAAAAGTAGTGGCGACTGGGAACTGAGTAGCGCGGGGCCGCCGCCTCCATGATACTTTTGAAGGACTCAGTTTCCACAACCCTATACGGCAGCATCTCAAGGCTGATGAATTTTGCTATGCGGACGGTTAACGTTTGAGCGTGCGGGTGCGTGGCGGCGTACTTGCGCTTGCGCTCGAACACTTGCGCAAGCGACGGCTGAACGGTGCGCTGAACTACACTGCTGGATGGGGCCGAGGACAGCGGAGATGAGGGTGTGGGTGCAGGCCATGAGGCGGTAGTGCCTGTGTCCTGAGAGGGGGGTTGCATCTCAGTGGCAGGTTGGGGCACAGGGGGAGAGGCAGGGGTGCAAACCGGAGGCGGTGAACGGCCTTCGTCCCACCTTGTGGGGTGCTTGGCCATCATATGTCTGCGCATGGTGGTGGTGGTGAGGCTGTTGGTGTTGGCTCCCCGGCTGAGCTTTGCGCAACAAAGGTTGCACACCACTGTTCGTCGGTCGTCAGGCGTCTCTGTGAAAAACTGCCAGACCTTAGAGCACCTCGGCCTCTGCAGGGTGGCATGGCGCGAGGGGGCGCTTTGGGAAACACTTGGTGGATTATTCGGTCTGGCCCTGCCTCTACCCCTGGCCCTGGCCACCGCACTGCCTCTTGCAACCTGCCCTGCTGATGCCCTTGACTCCCCCTCTGAAGACCTGTCCTCCTGAGTAAGCGTTGCACACCAGGTGGGGTCAGTCACCTCATCGTCCTGCTGCCCTTCCTCCGAATCCTCTGTGCGCTGCTCCCTTGGACTTACTGCCCTTACTACTACCTCACTGCAAGACAACTGTGTCTGATCGTCATCGTCCTCCTCACCCACAGAAAGTTGTTGAGACAGTTGGCGGAAGTCCCCAGCCTCTTCCCTCGGACCCCGGGAACTTTCGAATGGTTGGGCATCAGTGACGATAAACTCCTCTGGTGGGAGAGGAACCGCTGCTGCCCAATCTAAGCAGGGGCCCGAGAACAGTTCCTGGGAGTGTTCCCGCTCCTGAGCAGGTGTCATTGTAGTGGAGTGAGGAGGCTGGGAGGAAGGAGGAGCAGCAGACAGAGGATTCGGATTTGCAGCAGTGGACGGCGCAGAACTGCGTGTTGACGATAGGTTGCTCGAAGCACTTTCTGCCATCCAGGACAGGACCTGCTCACACTGCTCATTTTCTAATAACCGTCTCCCGCGTGGACCCATTAATTGGGCGATGAATGTGGGGACGCCAGAAACGTGCCTCTCTCCTAATCGCGCAGCAGTCGGCTGCGACACACCGGGATCAGGAGCTCGGGCTGTGCCCACACCCTGACTTGGCCCTCCGCGTCCTCGGCCGCGTCCACGTCCTCTAGGCCTACCCCTACCCCTCAGCATGCTGTATTACCAGTGATTTGATTTCACAGGCAGGAAATAAATTGGCGCAAGACTGCAGGCCAAATATAATTTTTGCCCTTTTTGGAAAACGAAAGGCCCCACTGCCTCTAGTGAATGAATTATCTAAGTTTAATAACTGTGCTGTGTCCCTGCTTATGTGTCACAGAACGTGAGGGTAGCAGAGTTATTATAACTCTTGGAGAGCAGGTATTTTTTTCCCAATTAAGGAAAGCAAATGGCGAAGCCAGCAGTAAAGCGTAGCTGGGTGCGTCTGATTTAGCAATGTTGTTCAAGCAGCTCACACGTGTCCACCGCCCTTAGGACGGACAGAGGCTGGACAAATAGATTTGTTTTCAGTTTTTTTCCACCAAAAGGCAGCACTGCGTATATTCAATGAACATGAGAAGTTTAATAACTGTGCTGTGTCCCTGCTTATGTGTCACAGAACGTGAGGGTAGCAGAGTTATTATAACTCTTGGAGAGCAGGTATTTTTTTCCCAATTAAGGAAAGCAAATGGCGAAGCCAGCAGTAAAGCGTAGCTGGGTGCGTCTGATTTAGCAATGTTGTTCAAGCAGCTCACACGTGTCCACCGCCCTTAGGACGGACAGAGGCTGGACAAATAGATTTGTTTTCAGTTTTTTTCCACCAAAAGGCAGCACTGCGTATATTTAATGAACATGAGAAGTTTAATAACTGTGCTGTGTCCCTGCTTATGTGTCACAGAACGTGAGGGTAGCAGAGTTATTATAACTCTTGGAGAGCAGGTATTTTTTTCCCAATTAAGGAAAGCAAATGGCGAAGCCAGCAGTAAAGCGTAGCTGGGTGCGTCTGATTTAGCAATGTTGTTCAAGCAGCTCACACGTGTCCACCGCCCGTAAGGACGGACAGAGGCTGGACAAATAGATTTGTTTTCAGTTTTTTTCCACCAAAAGGCAGCACTGAGTATATTCTATGAATAATAACTGTGTTGTGGCCCTGCCTATACAATTCTTTCCCTGCAGTATCAATGGAGGGTGCAATGGTCTGCAGAGGCGATTTTGAGAAGCAAAAAAAAATGCAGCACAGCTAACAGCAGCCTGGACAGTACTGCACACGGATAAATATGGCCCTAGAAAGGACCGTTGAGGTTCTTGAAGGCTACACTCACTCCTAACACTCTCCCTGCCTATGCAGCACTTCTGTCCCTAATGCCAGGTGCAACGGTCTGCAGAGGCGATTTTGAGAAAAAAAAAATTTGCCACTGCTAACAGCAGCCAACACACAGCTATCAGTGGCCCTAATAAGGACCTTTGGGGGGTCTTGAAGCCTACACTAACTACCAATTCTTTCCCTACAGCAGCTCCGGTACAAACAGCACTGTCCCTCATCTAACTCACACGGCATCTGAGGCGAACCGCGGGAGGGGCCGACTTTTATGTTCGGGTGACACCTGATCTCCCCAGCCACTCACAGCAGGGGGGTGGTATAGGGCTTGAACGTCACAGGGGGAAGTTGTAATGCCTTCCCTGTCTTTCAATTGGCCAGAAAAGCGCGCTAACGTCTCAGGGAAGGAAGTGAAAGTAACCAGAACACCGCATGGTGTTCGTTACGAATAACGAACATCCCGAACACCCTAATATTCGCACGAATATCAAGCTCGGACGAACGTGTTCGCTCATCTCTAGTCAGAACCCCTTCGTCCTTCAGATGGCATGTTACTGACAGGATTCTCCAGACCAATGGCATCTGTTTACACTTTGTCCTTATATATATTGGACAAAAATATGGAAACACCATACAAAATGCATTGGATTTTCATAATTAGCATTGAGCTGACCTTTTGACCCCTGCTTGGCTGAGAGTTTTCCCTCCAAATTTGTGTTTACTTCACCTCCTGCCCTACTCTGGGTGATTTTTGGAGACAACACAGAGAGCTATTGAATGACATCATCGAATGGTTGTGATTGGTTCACTGAGCACCGGCTTTGATTGGCTGAGGCGATGCTCGTTAACCAATCAGAGCAATCGCTTGCTTGAGGCAGGGTATTCAAGCCCCATCTCCAGCAAGTGATGCTCCATCGGAATTGACGACTACACGAAAGCCTGCCGCAGCATCGGCGGCCAGCGGGAGGGACCCGAACAGCAACTGCTAGTTCACATTGTGATACATGATTGTGATGGTATAATAGTACATAGTATGGGTGCATAAAGTTAGTAACAACAGTGATAAATAAGTAGTAAATAGGAAATGGATATGCTGTAAATGTTATGTCATAGGCTTAGCTAAAAAGTAATATTTGCATATTCGTATACCCACCTAAAACATGTATCTATCGGGTAATAGATTTTAATTAACTATCTATGCCTCCTGCCCCATTTTCTATATATCTTTTCAGCTCTAAATACCTCAATATTTATGATGTTTATGATTTTGGCTTAATTTTATTTCATATGCATTATTATTTTTAATTAATATTCATGTTTCATTTATTTATTTTTATTTATTATTATTTTTACATACCGTATATACTCGAGTATTAGCCGATCCGAGTATAAGCCGAGACAATAAGTTTCACCACTAAAAACTGGGAAAACTTATTGACTCGAGTATAAGCCGAGCTATACTCGAGTATATACTAGGTAAAAAATACCCCTCCATACACACCTCCCGGCCGGCGTCTGTGCGACAAGCTGCTTAAATTCTCCCTGCTGTCCCCCGCCGTCCTCTCTGCTTGGCTCTGTCAGTGCTGTGTGAGTAAGCGCTGTGATTGGATAGAGCGTCAGCCAATCACAGCCGGTGCTCGATCCAATCACAGCACTTACTTACACAGCACTGACAGCAGGGGATTTGAAAGCTGAGCAGGGAGATGACAGTGGGGAGAATTCTAAAGCAGCTTGATTGGCTGTGAATGATCGAGCACTGGCTGTAACTGGCTGACGCTTGATCCAATCACAGCTCTTACTTACACAGCGCTGATGGCGGGGGATAACAGAGTCGAGCAAAGAGGACGGCGGGGGTTGACAGCAGAGAGAATTCAAGCAGCCTACCGCACAGCCGCCGTAGACACAGACACCGGCTGGGAGATGAGTATGGAGGTTTTTTTTAAGCCTTCCTTGACTCCAGTATAAGCCGAGGGGGGCTTTTTCAGCACAAAAATATACCGAGTATATACCTAGTATATACAATATATATATTTTTTTTTCCTCCTCATTTTCCCTTCCTGTGTTTGTTCTTTTTCTCCTTTTGTTTCATATCCATTTCCTATTTACTACTTATTTATCAAGTTATGCATCCATATTATGTACTATTATGCCCTCACAATCTTGTATCACAATGTGAACTGTATATGGTGTGTCCAGCGAGACTGAGGAAGAGGCGCATGTGCCTCCAGATGCTCGGTGTTTCATGCTGATTTTTTATGAGAAAAAGAGATATTCCTTTTAAAACACAAACAAATGCACACGTGTCCAAAAGGTTGCGCCAACATATCAGTGTTTTTTCCTGACCGACACACTATATGGGTATACAGCATCAGATTTCAGCCTATGCTATTATTTTTACTTGTTGTACTATGGCTGAATGTTTACTAGGCCTGTGTCCCCCATTCCAGTCTCTGTACCTTTCTGTTATAAAGCTCAATATAAAATAATTAAAAAAACAATCATTGTGTTTGTGATGTTAGTTCTTTTTCTTATATAGCAATACATTACATTAGGAAAAGCAAATGATGGTAACTGCCCAAACAATGACTGGTTGTCTGGCACCATTGCAACACTGCATATAGCAACACAATGTCACCTTCTGTAACTTCAGCCTAATGGACAGAAGGGCGTTGATTGTTTTTGTAAAACAGAAACAAGAAAAATACACAAAAGATGGTAGAATTTAAAAAAAACCCTCCCCAAACCCAATAAATACAGTACCTTGGTTGGATTTCGTCACATCCAAATGAATGTGAGTCATAGCTAAAGAGGAAGAGAAAAATAAGGAAAAGAAGAGCAAAAATAAATTGTAGAAATAATAAATATTTCAAGACATGACAATAAAAATGAATATTGATTAAAGTAACCCTGGGTTTTCAGGACAAACTTCTGTTCCAAGAGAGAGTGGGCAGGGGGATATTACCACAGTTGTTCTTCTCCGCCACCTCTCCGATCCACCAATTGAGGGTTCCTGTTTTTGGCTATCCAGGATGACCACGGTATTTTCTAACTACCTACTGTACATTGCGTATTGCTTTCTGATTAGCCAGTGCTGATCACACAAGCAGCTCTGGCCAATCACAGAGCCTGTATAGTGCATTGGTAACCAAATACTACCAATGCACTGTTGGCATTACAAGGTCAGAAGATTGCATCAGCTATTTTGAATTGCCAAAAACATTGTCTTGAACTGGAGGCTGTGTCACCCACTGTATATAACTTGAGCCTGATGGAGAGAAGCTGACTGCACAATTTTTGTAAAACAGAAGCAAAAAAAATACACAATAGATATTGAGATAGAATAAAAAAAGAACCCTCCCCAAGCTTGGCAATGACCGTACCTGGGGACTGCATCTTCATTATTCGATGAATCCGGCACAGAGCCTTCTCCAGACCTAAGAGAGGAAAGGAAAATTGAGGAAAAGAGTAAAAAAAATTGTAGAAATAGTTATTATTTTAAGAATTTCTAAATATAAATGAATATTAATTAGAACGACTGTCCGGTTCCATTACTAAATTATGTAATTATGTCCCAAGAACAAAAGGGGTTGAGGGGGAATATAAAGTACAGTTGTTCTTTTTTGCTGCTCCTCCAGTCCACTGATTCTGGATCCCATTTTTCGCCATCCAGGATGGCCACAGCAAATTTCTAGTTACCTAATGCACACTATACCTGCTCCCTGATTGGCCAGTGTTTACCATGTGAGCAACTCTGGGCCAATCAGCGAGCAGGTATAGTAGATTGGTAGTCTAACACTACCAATGCACTGTGTGATTTAGGTAATCTAAAGATTGCATTGGTCATTTATTTTGGATAGTTGAAAACAGGGCCTGGAACTGGCCAATCAGAGGTACAGCAGAGAAGAACAACTGCAGATAATGTACCCTCCTCCCCCTCTGGCCTGGGACAGACCTTTGTCTTAAAACAGGAAATTTATTTTAACTTAGCAATACATAAAAGCAAGAGTGGGACTTAGTAGTGATGGGAGATGAAATTACTTACCTAAGACCACTGGATTTGTCCCCCGGCAGGATCTTTATCTACAGACCTTTCCCATCTTCTGCACATGTGCCTGTCGGCAAAAGGTAGCCAGGAGCCTGGAGCAGTGATCATGGGCCACGGTGAGCGGTCCCTAGTCATGTGATTACCGTTATCGGATAACGGCGATCACGTTGAAGTTAAAAAAAAATTAAAGTTTCATCTCCTCATTGACAAGATCAGTGAGGGGAGATGAAACCCCTTACTGAAAGCCTCCGCATTTGTCTCCCAACGTGGTTATTCTCCACGGACCTTTCCCGCTTCTGCTTATGCGCCCACCAGCAAACTGGCGGACGCATTTGCAGAAGTTGGGGAGGGCTTGGGAAATTTAAGAGCCAAGAGCCTGAAGCAGTGACCGGAGGCTCCATTGAGTGGTCCCCGGTCATGTGATCACCATTATCCAATGGTTGACTCCTTTAGGCTAAGCTAGTGCTAGCTCTATTAGTTCTCTCTAGCTGGTTAGCCCAGACTATTCCATTAAGGTGGGCTGATCTCTCAGGTCCTATTATTTTCCCCCTCTCCATGAGGTGACCCAACTATATAATCTGGGTACAAGATTAGGGATAAAGTGTGGTCTGACCTTTAGCCCTTAAGGAGAGTTATGATATGGTATTAATGGGGGTATTACCAGCAATTTAGCATGAAGAGTTATTGATTTTGAGACAGCCATATGCAGAATCCATTGTTGATACACAGACACGTATATTAATACATTTGATTTTTGTTTCTCTGTTTACCTTAATGTTAGTCCATGGCCCAGAATTTTAATTGAATACTAATAAAGAATTAATTTTAGGGATCTTCGTCTATGAATAGGGCTAAAACTATATAAGTTCCCTCTGCCTCAGTGATTTTGATGTCCCTGCAGTTAGACCCAACGATTCTCGCTCAAAAGACAGCTTTGAGCGATTTTTGAGCGAGAATCATTGGGTCTAAAGAGGCCTTAACTCAGGTGCTTTGATGTTGCTACACCTGAAAAGTCTATACTTGTATATCTAGTCATGAAACCCTATAAACACTATAAAGAAAAAAATCCCAGGATCGATTTTGGTAGGGGGTAATGATGCACCCCCACTAAGTTAACATCCTCAATGTGTGGTGTTCCCATGAACTGATTAAAACGAGGCAGTTCTCATAAAGAGTGTATACACATGTGATCGTACGGTGATTTTGTGAGATTCTATTGTTGAACACACTATAGTGCAAGAACACTTGTCAGATGGTTACTTCAGTACTCAGGTCCTTAGTGCATTGAATAGAAGCATAATGTAGGAGGAGACTGATACTGAAGTTTACTACAGGGGTTATAATTATCCCCTTTCGAGGAGAGGGGATAATGATAATAACCCCTGTAGTAAACTTCAGTAAACTTTCTAAAGAAAGGGGATAATAATTAATTAATAAAAGTTATATTTTATATATTGCTCCTTTAGGGGATCAGACCAGTAAAAGTGTATAGCATATAACTGAATCCTCTGCCTCAGTGAATAATCAAATGTGTGTCCAGAATAAAGTAAACAGAAGGAAATATATATCTTATCAAAATAGGTTTCAACATAGTTGATATATTGCAGTTGAAAATGTGCAAAAATGTTAATGTTTTCCAAATTTTCCCAATTTTGGAGCTTTTTAAATAAATATACACAAATTCTTTTTTTCCACCTAAATGAAGTACAACATGTGGCAAAAAAACAATGTTAGAATCACTGGGATATGCAAAACCTTAACAGAGTTATTCTATGTTAAAGGAACACGTCGGATTTCCAAAATTTGGCTTCGTCATTTAGGTGCAAACAGGCCTAGTCAATGTGAACTAGAAACAAATTGGTTATGTTTACTTACTGCATGTTGTGTGCTCAGTATACAATCATAATATTTCTTATGTGGTTATTAAATATCTTATATCAGCGTATAACTTACCACTGTGACTTGGCTGTGCCAATGAGACTCACGAGGGCGATGCTCACAAGCCACATCTTCCACATTCTGAGAGCCGGTGATCACTGCCTAACGAACCTGATGGAGTGGTCGATTTTTATAGACCTACCTGAGGACTTTACTTCCACATCTGCGCACTACTTCATCACTCCAGGAGCCAAACTGCCCCAGGCAAAATTAGACGTTAGGTGTTTGTTCAGCCTATTATGCAATAAGGAACTTTTACTTAGTAAATGCAAAGGGCCAATAAATGTAAATAGCAAACGAGGAAGCATTGTGCTGAGGAGATTTTGTTTTCCTTATTGGTGTAGAGCAGGAGGGGGGGGCAGCTTGGTGAGGTAAGAGGTCTACTGTAGAAATACAGAGGCTGCTAAAGATTGATGGCTCATGTACAGTGGATATAAAGAATGTCTACAGACCCCTGTTAAAATGCCATGTTTATGTTATGTTAAAATATCCGACAAAGATGAATCCTTTTAGATTTATTTCCACCCTCAGTGACCCGTTATCTGTACAATTCCATTGAAAAGCAAACTGAAATTCTTTCGGGTAGAAAAAAACCTAATTATAATAATGTGGTTGCATAAATATGCACACCCTAAGGCCCAATGTCCATGGGCGGATCGGACTCCGCATGTGGGAGCCCGCAGTGGAATCCGACCCTACCCGCGGCTGAGGGCAGTGCTTACCCGTCCCAGTCTTCTGCGTGCCTTTTGGGGTCTTCTATTTTCTTCACTGCTGCCGCACATATGCAGTGGAGGTTTTTTCTTAAGCCCCTGCTTTCCGCGGAATCCGTCGCCCATCTGAAATTGAATTGCAGACGGGTTAAGGATCAGACAGCTTCCATTGACTTCAATATTAGCAATCTATGTGGGATTCGCAGAGAAATGGAGCATGTTGTGATTTGTTTTCTGGACCAAAATGTCTGCAAAACAAATCAGCTTGCTTTAATTCAGCTGCGGACGCCCATGTTTCTCTATGGGTGGCTTGAACTGTGTATCACCCTCTGCGCGGATTCCGCAATTCAAGGCCGCTTGTGGACATTGGGCCTTAAACTAATACTTTGTTGATGTACGCTTTGACTTTATGACAGCATTCAGTCTGTTTTGGTTTGTGTCTATCAGCAGGGTACATCTTGGCAATCTTTGCCCACTCTTCAAAAGTGCTAAAAAAAACCTGTCAGATTGCGAGGGCATCTCGTGTGTAGCGCCCTCTTCAGGTCACCTACAAATCTTCAATGGGATTCAGATCTCGGCTCTGGCTGGGCCATTCAAAACTGTGATATTCTCCTGTTGAAGCTATTCGCTTGGTGATTTTTTTCTGTCTGTGCTGGATCGTTGTGCGGAAAGGTGTAATTCCTATTCATCTTCAGCTTTTTAGCCGACACCTGAAGCTTTTGTGCCAAAATGGACTGGTCTTTGGAACTGTTCATAATTCCCTCCACCTTGACTAAAGCCCCAGTTCCAGCAGCGGAAGACCATCCCTACACATAATGCCCCCTCCACCATCTTCACTGCGGGTTGGTGGTCTTCTGGTGATGCACAGTGTTGGCTTTAACACCAAACATCCCTTCTGAAATTCTGACCTCGGTCTCATCAGACATAACAGATTCTCCCACAGACTTCTGGCAAACTTGATTGAGGTTTTGGCAAAACATAGTCGGGCTTGGATGTTCATCTTTGTTAGACAAGGCTTCCATCTGGCAAACTTGATTGAGGTTTTGGCAAAACATAGTCGGGCTTGGATGTTCATCTTTGTTAGCCAAGGCTTCCATCTCACCCACCACCCCCACCCCAAAAGCCCAGATATATGGAAAGTACGGGAGATGGTTGTCACATGACTAGACAACCAGTACTTGCCAGAAACTCCTGCAGAGCCTTCAATATTGCTGTTGGCCTCTTGGCTTGAATACCCGGCCTCCAGGAAGCTAATGCTCTGATTGGTTAATCCAGCGCCGCGTCAGCCAATGAAAGCTGGCACTGGATTAACCAATTACAGCTGTTCAATTATGTCATTGAACGGCTGTGATTGGTTAATCGAGTTTAGGCTCTTATTGACTGACGAAGCGCTCGATTAACCTATCAGAGCATTAGCTTCCTGGAGGCAGGGTATTCAAGCCCGGCTTCCATGAAGAACTGCTCTGCCGGCTTGAAGGAGGACGCGGTAGCCTGCAGCAGCGACAGAGGCCAGCGCGAGGACCGGAACACCAGCGGTAGGTGAGTATTATTAAACCCCCTCTGAAAATAAGACACTGTGCCTCTTTTGACTACTGTGCCTCTACTCTGACCCTGGTGTATCCCAGTGAGCGCTGCCTATAAAACCCCTTTAATGACACCTCGTATGATTCAGCCCAGGGGGTTGCCCTGCACCTCACAAGTGAACCACACGGGCACTGACTCCCTGGAGAGAAGGTGTATATAAGGCATGGCTGCAACCATTACAGTAATAAAACACATGTCTCAGCAGTCACACACATTTAATATCTAAATAAAATTGCTCAACTCTTGTTCATACTAACCACATAAAAATGCAAGGTTCTTAGCATGGTGGCGTGCCCGGGACCGCCGGGGGCCATTGTGGTGTTGCCCGGAGGTCGCCTGGTCGGGTTGGCATCTCGTCTGGGGTCAGGCGTGGGGTCCGCGGCGCTGTGAGCTGGGCCTCTGCGGCCGGGCTCAGAGTTCCCCTGTTAGGGGGCACGACCGGAGGAGGGCCGGTCTATATGCATTACCGGCCAGCGTGTCACAAAGTCCCGCCTCGACTTAGGCGGGGCTTTTGGTATTTAGCTCCACAAATACTGTCTGTCCCTGCCAGTGCTTGCTTGTTCTCCAGCTAACACCCGCTCAGGTTTCTCCCCAGTCTGCTGACCCGGTTTTGCTCTGACTTGGATTTAGTCTGTTCCTTGTTTCTTCTTTGTTGGTTACTTGGTGCTCTAGTCCTCTGTTATTTGTACATTTTGTCTCTCTGGTTAGTTGGTCTCTCCTGTCCTTGTCCTGGGGTCCCCATCAGTGCAGAGTAGGGACTACCGCCCAGTTGTTGCCCAGGGGGGCAAGTGGGTAGGGACAGGGGAGAGGGTTGGTTGTAGGGACTGCCAGTCTTCCGTTCCTAACCGACCCTGACAGAAACACCGGCTATGCAAAGATTCAGGGCTGAAGGTGAACCCCGAACATCTGGGCATTATGGAGGCTTTTACAGCAGTTTTAAAAAAGGTCCAGAATTTGACTGAGGTGGTATAGGACTTGTCGACTCGTCCCTCGCACCAGGAACAGACGGTGGCGGGGTCTTCAGCAATGGTATCACGAGGGCCCATACCCATTTGTGAACCTAAGACGACTTTACCTGACTTTTTTTCTGGTGACCGTAAGGCATTTTTGCGTTCCGTTAGAGTTGTAAACTACATTTTAGTTTGCGCCCACATTCCTCAGGGTCAGAACATCAGAGGGTTGGAATTGTGATTTCCAGACTAAGAGGGGACCCACAGAATTGGGCTTTTTCATTACCATCAGATTCCCCTTCTTGTCAGTGGGTGGATGCCTTTTTCTCTGCCTTAGGTCAGATATATGATGAGCCTGATCATGCAGGTTATGCGGTTTCTAAATTATTGAGCCTGCGTCAGGGTAAGAGGACAGCCGAGGAGTTTTGTTCACAATTCCGACAGTTTTGTGCAGACTCAGGGTGGAACGATCGGGCCTTAAAGGACCTCTTTTTGACCGGACTCTCTGGGTCGGTAAAAGACTTGCTGTTGGGTCACCCAGAGCCCAAGATGTTAGAGACAGCAATGACGTAAGCTGTACGGGCTGACCGGCGCCTGAGGGCTAGAAGGGTAACCAGACCGGAGAACCTCACCTCGGCCTGTAAAGAGCAGCTCCCCAGTTCCTCCGGCAACCAGGTTGAGAAGATGGAACTGGGATACAAGGCAGCAGCGGAGCACTGGTCTTCCAACAAAGAAACAGGTTGTGCTTCTACTACGGGGACCCTGGACATTTTGTCGCCACCTGGGACCTGAAACGGCAGCAGGAAAACTTCCGATTCTAGGCGATCTCTCGAAGGATCGCCTAGGGGCCCAGGTACTTCCGGATTTTTCCAAGTTGCTTCTCCCTTGTTCCATTCTGTTGGGTTCCTGCCTCATTTCTGGTCACGTCTTTGTCGACTCGGGGGCGGCATTCAATTTTGTGAATTTCGAGTTTGTTAAGTCTATAGCTTCCGAATTGCGAGATTTAAATCCCAATTTACAGGTGTTACCATGCGGCGGTTGCTGGTCCTCCCAGGGCAGCGGTGTGCAGTGTCCCACGGTTGGGGCGCATCCCCCTGGCTTGTTGTTTGGCTGCCAGGGGCGCGGGTGCCCGGCCGGCGTGGTGCTGGTGGCATGCGGCGACGTGCACGCGTGCACCTGTGAGTGCAGCTGCCGTGCATGAGCTCTCTTTTATTATGCTCTGTTGGGAGTTGGCTGTCTCCCTCCCTCCGCCTCTGGGCGAAGGCTTTTGTTTAAAGGTCGGGCAAAGTTTTGCAATCACTGCCAGTTATTGGTTTCCCTTAGTGTGCTAGCTAGTCTGCCTCTGTTGGTCTCCTGCCTCTGTCATCTTGTCTGCTATACCCTGCTATTGTCTGCCAGGTTTTTCCCATCTGCCTCAGTTCTGCTTAGTATTGTTCGTGTTGGTTACTTACATCTGTCTTTTCTGTCGGTATTCTACCCTTCCATCCAGGTACGCCAGCATCCCTTTCCGGTCCCTAGTGAGAGTAGGGACCGCCTCCCAGTTGCCTGCCTGTGGTTAGCCAGGAGTGGAGGCAAGCAGGCAGGGACAGGCATTGTGGGTGAGATCTAGGGCCCCGAGGCTTGCGCATCAAGAATAGTATACCGTAACATAAATAACTGGCCCTTAAAATTGCTCTCCAATGGAGGCCATGAGTACTCTCACAGGTCAGCTGCAGGATTTAGTGGTCATGATCTAAGACCTGTCCGGTCGTATGGTGGCCCAGGAGGAGTGGGAGTTAGTGCATGTTTCTACCGCCCCTTCTATTCCCAAGCCCAAGTATCCTCTTCCTGAGGTATTTTCAGAGGAGCAAGTTTTTTGGTTTTTCAGCAGGCATGTAGATTGTATTTTCGGATGCGGCCCCGCTCCTCTGGCTTAGAATCCCAGAAAGTTGGATTGATTATGTCCTTACTTAATAGTTCCCCCCAGACATGGGCCTACTCCTTGCCCGAGAGTTCAGCTTGCCTGCAGTCAGTTGATTTGTTTTTTCTGGAACATGGAGGTATTTTTGATGAACCAGACCGTGCGGGGTTGGCAGTATCTCATCTCATGTCTCTACGTCAGGGACAGCATTGGGTAGAGGACTATTGCTCTAAATTTAGACTGTATGCAGGTGAAACCTTTTGGAACGATAGCGCCCTTAAAGATGTGTTCTTGTTGGGTCTTTCTGACACTGTCAAGGATCTACTCATTTCTCATCCTGCTCCCGTGACACTCAATGGTGCGATGGAATTGGCCGCCAAAGCTGGCTGGAGGCTAAGATCAAGAAAAGAGGAACGCCAGGCCCATAAGGCTAGGGAATCCGTCAGACCCGCTCCCCCTTCTCCCATGCCAACTTCTGATGCCGAGCCTATGGAAGTGGATCAGCTAAGTCCCGAGGAATGGCTACGGTTCCGGATGACTCATCGCCCCTGCCTCTATTGTGGGAAAGCCAGACATCGTATAGCGACCTGTCCTCAGAAGAGTCTACAACATCACTCTGAACCGGCAGAAAACTTCAGATCGTATTCGATCTTTGGGAGGATCGCCTAGGATCACAGGTACTCCCTAAGTTGTTGGTGCCTTGTCAGATTGGCTTCCAGAATTTTACTCGGTCCGGTCAAGCTTTTATTGATTCGGTGCTGCTGCCAATTTGATTAGTTTAAGTTTGTCAGATCGCTGATGACTGTACTCGGCGTTAAAAATTCCCAAACGCTTCACTAGTATTGATTCTACCCCTCTGTCTGCAGGGGTTGTACAATGGAGGACTCCCATGCTACAGTTCACTGTGGGTGAGAATCTGTCGTTCTTGGTAATGGAAACGATGTCTGTTGATGTAGTGCTTGGTATGCCCTGGTTGGCACTGCACAATCCCTGATTTGATTGGTCCACTCGGGAGTTGACACATTGGGGGTTCTCCTGTCATAGTCACTTGGCTACTATATCCATGTGTTCAGCAGATACCATACTTATTCCTGAGTATTTGTCCAATTTTCATGATGTATTTTCCAAGAAACTGTCTGAGACTTTGCCTCCCTATAGGGAGTGGGAACGTGGTATTGATTTGATCCCCGACAGTCCCATCCCTAAGGGAGCCATTTTCAATTTGTTTGGGCGTGGGCATGAAGCCCTTAAGTCCTATATCTCAGAGTCTCTGGCCAAACGACATATCAGGCCATCCAGTTCCCCTGCAGTGGCAGATCTCTTCTTTGTAGAGAAGAAGGATGGGGCATTGAGGCCTTGTGTGGATTATCGGGCTTTGAATAAAATTACAGTGAAGATCCAGTGCTCCTTGCCCCTGATTCCTGATTTATTGAATCAGGTGGTAGGGGCCCACTGGTTTTCCAAATTGGACTTAAGGGGGGCTTACAATTTATTTGGCATCCGAAAGAGAGATGAGTGGAAGACCGCATTCAACACCTCGTTCGGACATTTTGAATGTCTAGTCATGCCCTTTGGACTTTGTAATGCCCCCGCTGTGTTCCAGGGATTTATGAACGCGGACTTCCTAGGGGTATTTTTGGTCATATATCTCGATGACATTCTGGTGTATTCCCCAGACTGGGATTCTCATGTGCGGCACCTGAGGTTGGTTCTGACCTGTTTGCTTGAGAACCAACTTTTTGTCAAGTTGGAGAAATGCATTTTTGGTACTAAACAAGTGTCTTTCCTTGCTTATGTGATTTCACCCACGGAGATTCAAATGGAGTCTGATAAAGTGGCAGCAATCTCCCAATGGGTGAGACCCGATAACCTGAAAGCTCTCTAGCATTTTTTAGGTTTCGCAAATTTCTACCGTAGATTCATTAAGAATTATTCTGTTATTGCTCAACCCCTGACCAATCTTACCAAGAAGGGTGCCGACTTGGTAAGATGGTCGCCTGAGGCCCTAGAGGCTTTTAGTTGTCTCAAAAGGGCGTTTACTGCTGCCCCGGTGCTAGTATAGCCTGACGCGCGGCGACCATTCTTCATTGAGGTCAATGCGTCTGAGATGGGGCGGGGGCTGTATTGTTTCAGGGAGTCAGCGGGAGACCTGGGTATAGTCCATGTGCGTTATTCTCGCGGAAGTTAAGTTCGGCGAAACATAACTATGACGTGGGTAATCGTGGATTATTGGCAATTAAGTGGTTTCTAGAAGAGTGGCGTCACCATCTCGAGGGGGTAAGGCATTCCATTACCATGTATACTGATCATAAAAAACTTGGTATATCTCGCCAATGCTAAGAGACTCACGGCTCATCAGGCCAGGTGGGCGTTGTTTTTTGCCAGTTTTAACCTCGTCATTAAATATATTCCAGGGGAGAAGAACGTGAAAACAGACGCCCTCTCACGAAGTTTTGGTTCACCGGAAAGTGAGACAGTGGCTCCCGAGAATACCTTGGCACCTGGGGTGGTAGTGGCAGCTGTAGAATCTGATCTCATTCCTCATCTACAAAAATGTCAGCAGGACGCTCCCTCAGGGGTGCCGGAGGGCAGATGGTTTGTGACAGAGACCTTGCGTCTCAAAGTTATTGAAGAGTCTCACTCATCTGTTCTCTCAGGCCATCCGGGGGCTCAGGGGACTCTGAATCTTTGTTCTAGACACTACTGGTGGCCAGGCATGTCTCGGGAGATCCGCGACTTTGTTAGGAGATGCTCTATCTGTGCACGTGGTAAAAGTCGTCGTCGACATCCGGAGGGTCCTCTGTGACCGTTACCGGTGCCTTCTCATCCGTGGTCGCATTTATCGGTAGATTTTATCAACAATCTACTTGAGTCTCAGAGGTTCACCACTATCCTAGTTGTTGTAGACCGTTTCTCAAAGATAGCACATTTTGTGGCATTAAAGAAGCTACCCTCTGCGATAGAATTTTCCAAGATTTTTGTAAAAGAAATCATTTGTCTACATGGGGTTCCCGAGAATATTGTATCTGATAGCGGTGTTCAGTTTGTTGCTCAATTTTGGCGTGCCTTCTGTAGGAACCTAGGAACGTCGCTTTCCTTCTCGTCAGCATTCCACCCGCAAACTAATGGTCAGACTGAGCGGAAGAACCAGGATTTAGTGCAATATTTACGGTTGTTTGCTAGCGAAAAGGCTCATAAGTCATTATTGAAACTTTTTGTCGCTTCGGTGAGGGAATTCACCCAGAATCTAATGGGCAGACGGAACGCATGAACCAAGAACTTATTCAGTATCTCAGGCTCTATGTGAGCGATCGGCAACAGCAGTGGGCAGAATTTTTGGCGTTGGCAGAATTTGCCACTAATAATCATTGCAATTCCGTGTCCGGTACCTCGCTGTTTTTCTGTAATGTGGGTTATCACCCCAGATGTTCTTTGGGGGTTTCTTCAGTTTCCAAAAATCCCGCAGCTGATGCTAGAATTGCCAAGCTTGAGGAGGTTTGGGGTGAGGTCCGACGGAATTCAGAACAGGCCAGGAGAGGCATGTTAAGGGGTGGCGCCAGTTGATGTATTTTCCTCCAAGAATTTGTGATTAAAGGTCCCTGCAATGAAATTAGCCCCACGTTTTGTGGGACCTTTCCCTGTTACCAGAGTCATCAATCCGGTGGCTTTTGAGTTAGCGTTACCAGAGTCATGGAGGATTCATAATGTTTTTCATAAATCTTTGTTGAAGAAATACATCCCTCTTCAGACATGTGAGATGGGACCACGTGCTTTGATTAAAATATGATCAAACTTTGCATTTTTATGCTGTCAGTATAAACAGCAGTTATGCAATTTCATTCAGATACTATATGTGTATGAGTGCTCTGGAACACTTTTTTGATACAACAATTCATGCACCTCCACTTGCAGCCCGTTTCCGACACCGGGTCATGTGGTATAAAACTCCCTCACCTTTCCAACGTAGGTGATATCACCACAGGCTGTTCAACTTATTTCAATAACTAAGACAGTCCCCTTGTCTGTAACGGTTGATGCAAAGATAGAAAAGTGGGCTAGCTTATTTTTGAAATGAGTCGAACAGCCAGCCCTCTCCGATGATGTCACCAATGCTGGGACGATACCGGGCCTGAAGTGGAGGTGCAACATGCTAACAAAACCCTTGAATCTAATAAATTAGAAAACAACCATTGCATGGTCACAATAAACGCAAATAGGATAGACAACTCCTGTCAAATTAACACAAAAGGATTCTGTTTTGAAAAGCTAGTCATCTTGTGCAATGCTGGTCTATGTGTGACCCGAGCAGTCACATAGAACACAGGCCACCAGCTTGTAGGGAGGCACCAGATGGTTGTAAGCTGGGGTG
This sequence comes from Eleutherodactylus coqui, assembly GCF_035609145.1. Lineage (NCBI taxonomy): Eukaryota > Metazoa > Chordata > Amphibia > Anura > Eleutherodactylidae > Eleutherodactylus > Eleutherodactylus coqui. The sequence continues at coordinate 267,774,455 of NC_089840.1, read as the reverse complement.
ATCTCCCCCTTTAGGTCCACCTGGCCAAATGATCTTCTTCCTTTGAGTGGTAGCTAGAGATGAGCAAGCACCAAAATGCTCAGGTGCTCGAACTTTCCGCAATGCTCGAGAGCTCGTTTTGAGTAACGAACCCCATTGAAGTCAATGGGCGACTCGAGCATTTTTGTATGGGACCGATGCTCCGCATAGCTGATGACTTGTGAAACTCTAGAAAACATCCGAAAGTCATGAAAACACCACAGAAACGAATAGGGAAGGGGAGGGGCAGCATGCATGCCTGCATCTGAGGCTCCCAGGTCCCACTATTAAGCCACAATGGGGCCAAGAGTCTGCCCCCCCCCCCTAACAATTTTTACCTCGGTCAAACCCTGATTAGCAAGGCACAGCTTAGCTAAGCACCATACTACCTGCAAGCAAGGACAATCACTGCTTGCGGGTGACACCGCTGCCTCTTCTCCTGGGTTACATGCTGCCCAACCCCCCGCACAACCCTGCGCAGACTTCAGCTGCCCTCATGCCACACGCTCTCTTCATAGACACACCACCCTCATAGCTATTTATAAGTGCGTCTGCGATGAGGAGGAACCGCAGGCACACACTGCAGAGGGTTAGCAGGGCTAGGCAGCGACCCTCTTTGAAAGGGGAGGGGCGATAGCTCACAATGCTGTTGAGAATCGATGATAAATCGATGTATGATCATCATTCCAATCCCGTGGCACCTCCGTCGCAAAATTGTCACGAGCCGCAAACGTGGGCATAAAGGGGACTCAGGTGCCAGCCCAGCACTTCTACACCTCTGCACAATGCAGCAATACTCTGTGTGGGAAGTAGGTGAGCGGGCCCAGGGTCAGGCTCGGTCCCAGCCTCCATCTTGTGTGGCCCAAGGTGCCGCGAGTGACATAGCAATGGGAAATCCATGTGTCCACACACTATTCATTCTGTGTAGGTGTCGGATACCTCAAATTGACAACGCAAGGGGAAAGCCATCTGCACTCTGCACCCTACACAAGTCAGTCAGTGTATTTTTGCCAGACAGGTAAAACACCGCTATGGGAAGTCTGTGTGCACCCACAGCATAGGAGAGTTCAAGGAACCCAAAGACAGTATTAAATATGAAGAAAGCACAGTGCCCAAACATGGCAGACTTTCACTGCACCGAGGACATAGGCCTCTGCACACACCCTCAGCAATTGCGGGCATAGAGCGGACTCTGATGCTAGTACAGCTGTGAACGTCTCATTAATGCAGTAATGCTCCTCTTGTTTGGCCCAAACTAGTGCCGCGGATAACTGTGGTAACACGAGAGAAAATACATGTTGCCCAGTGCTGATGCCATGACCCCAAGCTGGAGGAGGAGGTGGCATTACAAGGCCAAGAAACCATGACCAAGACCCGCTATAGTCTGTGTGGGAAGTATGTGAGTGGGCCCTGGGTCGGGCTCTGTCCCAGCAAACACCTTGAGTGACCCACAGGATAGGCGAGTCCAGGGAACCCAAAGACAATATTAAATATGAAGAAAGCACAGTGCCCAAACATGGCAGACTTTCACTGCGCCGAGGGCATAGGCCTCTGCACAAACCCTCAGCAATCGCGGGCATAGAGCAGACTCCGATGCTAGTACAGCAGTGAACGTCTCATTTAATTAGTTACGGTTGCTTTAACCGCTCCAAAGATTGGATTAACCAGGAACAAGTTCCACGGGCCCAACCTGGCGCAGTTGCATTTCCCCCAGGACATAGGCCTCTGCCCAGACCCTCAGCAATCGTGGGCATGAAGTGGACTCCGATGCTAGTACAGCTGTGAACGTCTCATGAATGCAGTAATGCTCCTCTTGTTTGGCCCAAACTAGTGCTGCAGATAACTGTGGTAAAACGAGAGAAAATACATGATGCCCAGTGTTGATCCCATTACCCCAAGCTGGAGGAAGAGGTGGCAATACAAGGCCAAGAAACCAGGACCAGGACCCGCTATAGTCTGTGTGGGAAGTATGTGAGTGGGTCCTGGATCAGACTCTGTCCCAGCAAACACCTTGTGTGACCCAAGGTGCCGCGAGTGACATAGCAATGGGAAATCCATGTGTCCACACACTATTCATTCTGTGTAGGTGTCGGATACCTCAAATTGACAATGCAAGGGGAAAGCCATCTGCACTCTGCACCCTACACAAGTCAGTCAGTGTATTTTTGCCAGACAGGTAAAACACTGCTATGGGAAGTCTTTGTGCACCCACAACATGGGCGAGTCGAAGGAACCCAAAGACAGTAATGAACATGAAGAAATGACAGTGCCCAAATATAGCAGACTTTCACTGCGCCGAGGACATAGGCCTCTGTACAAACCCTCAGAAATCGTGGGCATAGAGCGGACTCCGATGCTAGTACAGCTGTGAATGTCTCATGAATGCAGTAACGCTCCTCTTGTTTGGCCCAAACCAGTGTCTCAGATAACTGTGATAACACGGGAGAAAATACATGTTGCCCAGTGCTGATCCCCTGACCCCAAGCAGGAGGAGAAGGTGGCATTATAAGGCCAAGAAACCATGACCAGGACCTGCTATAGTCTGTGTGGGAAGTATGTGAGTGGCCCCAGGGTCAGGCTCGGTCGCAGCCTCCTCCTTGTGTGACCCAAGGTGCCCTGAGTTACATAGCAATGGGAAATCCATGTGTCCCCACACAGATAGCTCAACACTGCAAGGGAAAGTCTTTTAGTTCCTTGGGCACGCCTATGCTGTCAGTGCAGAAAGATGGTATTACACAGGAAAAAATCAGAGTGCCCAACCATGAGAGAGTTTCACCCCGCCAACGACCTTGGCCTCGGCCCACAATTCATGCCCTAGTCAGTCAGTGTATTTGTGCCAGATAGGTAAAACCCTGCAATGGGAATTCTTAGTGCACCCATAGTATAGATCAGACCCCTGTAACATTCCTGTAGCAAAGGTATAAACAGACCCCAGTAACATTTCTTTAGTAAAAGTATAGGTGGACCCCAGTAACATTTCTGTAGCAAAGGTATAGGCAGACCCCTGTAACATTTCTGTAGTAAAAGTATAGGCAGACCCCAGTAACATTTCTGTAGCAGAAGTATAGGCAGACCCCAGTAAAAATTCTGTAGCAGACATATAGGCAGACCCCTGTAACATTTCTGTAGCAGAAGTATAGGCAGACCCCTGTAACATTTCTGTAGCAGAAGTATACGCAGACCCCTGTAAAATTTCTGTAGCAGAAGTATAGGCAGACCCTTGTAATATTTCTTTAGCAGAAGTATAGGCAGACCCCAGTAACATTTCTGTATCAAAGGTATAGGCAGACCCCTGTAACATTTCTGTAGCAGAAGTATAGGCAGACCCCAGTAACATTTCTGTAACAGAAGTATAGGCAGACCCCAGTAACATTTCTGTATTAACAGTATAGGCAGACCCCAGTAACATTTCTGTAGCAGAAGTATAGGCAGATCCCTGTGTGAGGGAGGCCTGAGAGTCATCAATACAAAAAATTGAAAAAAACCTGGAAAACCCCTTTAATTGTGGTAGGCGTGTGAGTGCTCATCTGTATTCTTTACTTGTGCTACCTTCCCCATATGGTATTTTGGATATTCTGCATGCTGATGGATATTGGTTTACCAGCAGCAATGTGCGCAGCTCTTCTGTGGGATCAGACCAGACTAACTTGTGCATTAAAGACCCTTTGGCATTCATTACCCTGTTGCCAGTTGTCTGTCTTCCTTGGACCACTTTTGTTAGATACTAACCACGACAAATCGGAACCCCACAGGACGGGTTGTTTTGGAGATGATCTGACCCAGTCATCTACACATCGCTGTTTGCCCTCTTGTCATATTCACCCGGATCCTTACATTTGCCCATTTCTCTTGCTTCCATTACATCAACTTCTTGCTGAAAGGCTCCATTATTATCAGATTTGCAGTGTTATTCACTTCACCCGTCAGTATTTTAATATTATGGCTAATTGGCGTAGAATGTACAGTACAATTCATTTCCTTGCTGACAAGTCAAACAATGACAACCCTGACAGCAAACATTACTGTTTGCATCAGCAGAAGCGACCAACTTGGTTTCCTTGTATTCAAATGACTGTTTTCCTATTATTGGCTCCATTATATGGAAGTAGGAAGCAGAGCCGCCGGCCAGGATGAGGGATTAGTGCAGACAAGGAAATATCATCCCTCGCCGCTGGGAAAATGACTTAATATTCATCTTGCCACAAATAAACTCTAACTGGATTAACTATTTTAAAGTTTCCTGAGTATTGTGCGAGGAGTGAAGACATGGCCCTCAGTCACGTATGATGGAGAAGATTATTGCTGTTCAGCATCCATATACAGTATGTATTGGTTAATGTACCTTTACTATAAAAGAGGTTCGAATAGCTGGAGCAAAATTGGGTGTCCAGTCGTTTTTGAACCTTCGATTCTTAAATTCTGTGCTTTTTGTAAACTGCATTTCAGTGACTTCTCCATCTGTGACGCGGGCATTGCCTATTGTACTGTCAAATACCTGTGTGCAATGGAATGTTTCCCTTCTCGTTCCACCCCAGCTGCCACTTGAACCTAGAAAGTTGGCATTTCCGTTCGCTGTCTGCCAATGCAATGGCAAACTAGGCGTCACTATGCCATGTCAGTCTTAGTGTGCTCTCCCTACAGTGCCAACCAGTATACCCCATGCACTGTCAGCTGCAGAATGCCCTCAAGAACTGGCTACCATGCTCCCCATTGTTAGCTGCTATGCCACCATTGCCAGCCATAATGGTTGCAGTTTTACTACAATGGTACCCTTAGTATACCTGCAGTGCCCACCCTGCTGGTTAGGATCATCCCTTCTCCGCCTGCAATAACTATTCCTCAGTGATGCCCTCCTCCGCTTTGCCAGGGGTTACTAACCTTGCCACGTTCCATCTAGCTGCTGTCATTCTGGCCAGCGTGTTGCCATCTAATCCTGTTGACCCAATTAGCTTTGCTGTGCTATTACAATGCACAGTACACAGATAGGGTGCCCATGCGTTGTGTGATGTGAGTCCCACCTGAGGATCTCGGGCACAACTCGCTATTGGCCGTGTAAATGCAATCTAATTAGGTAATCTGAGCTATATAACCCAGCTTTGCCCAGGTTCCTCTTGCTGGACCTTTCACACGAGTGGGATTTTACCACATTCTGCACTGCAAGCTGCGGTAAAAACTGCACGACTCTAAGCGAATTTGGATGTGGAATGAACATGGCTTAATTCTGCCGGTAATTCCGCATCAAAATCCGCAATGAGACTCGCAAATTTTGGTGCAGAATTTGAAGCTTGAAAACATGCGATTTACTCGCGGATGCAAGGTGTTTTTCTTCACTTCAGGTAAAGCAGTCATCCGGCGTGGCTTTTATCTGCGACAGAAGATTGGCAAGTGTTTCCCAATGCTTCCAATGCCGTGCAATGTTTTTTCCCAGCCTCAATGGAAACAATGGGCGATGCGTTCTGAGGGAATGCCCATAGATGGGACATGTAGTTATTTTTTTTCCTGCACCGTGATGCAAAGCAGGAAAAAAAAAAAATCACACATGTATATGACCCCATTCAGTAGATGGGATTCATATTCATGTGGGATTTGTGCATCGCGCAACACACAAATCTTGCACGATTCTCTTGGCCGTGTGAAGCCGCCCTAAGGTGTGGATTTGCAGAATAATTCCCCCTGTGTGAAAGGTCTCTGCCTGTTATTGTCTCTTCTTATTACTATGCACATGGACAGTTTTCTGCATAACTGACCAGACCCCCTTTGTCGCTTCTTCTGGATAAACGTTTTGGCTGCATTTTCAGCATAGCTAAAAATGCAGCCAAGGAAGCTGAAAAAAAAAAAACAAAAAAAAACGATACTCACCTAGCTGGCGCTGTCCGGGTCCCCGCTGCTCTTCTTCGTTGCTCCGGGCCCTTATCATCACTGATAGAAGATCTTTTGCTAGTGATGGAGCTTGAAGACCCCACCTCCAGCAAGAGATTGCTTTGATTGACTGAGCCAGAGGTCTCAGCCAATCACAGCCAGTGCTGGATGCACCAATCACAGCCATTCCTTGAGTACTGATTTTTTTTTTGTTAGGTAGTGTAGCTAGTGCTTGCATTTAGTGCAGCCAGATACGTGATACCAAGTTCTGCCATATTTTCAGCAGCGCTGAAATCGCTGCCCATTCATTTCAATGGGCGACGCATGGCTGAAAACGGCCAATTATAGAACATGCATTGCTGTCAAAGCGCAGCGTTGAAGATGCTTGTGTGAACAACCCCAGTGAAATGAATGGGAGCCTTGTACAGCGTTTAGTGCAGCGCTGAAAAGGCAGCGCTAAATGCTGTACAAAAACGTCTGTGTGAGGGAGGCCTGAGAGTCATCAATACAAAATTGGAAAAAACAACAACTGGAAAACCCCTTTAATTGTGGCAGGTGTGTGAGTGTTCATCTGTATTCTGCACTTGTGCTACCTTCCCCATATGGTATTTTGGATATTCTGCATGCTGATGGGTATTGGTTTGCCAGCAGCAACTTTTTTCAGCAATGTGCACAGCTCTTCTGTGGGATCAGACCAGATAGACTAACTTGTGCATTAACCCCTTTATGACACGGCCTATTTTGGCGTTGAGGACCAAGCAATTTTTGGTATTTTTCCATCTCCATTTTTCAAAAGCCATAACTTTTTTATTTTTCCGTGGACGCGGCCGTATAAGGGCTTGTTTTTTGCGTGGCGAGCTGTAGTTTTTATCGGTGCCACTTTTGGGTACATAGACTATATCGTAAAACTTTTATTATTTTTTTTATGATAACAGGGAGAGAAAACGCATCAATTCTGACATAGTTTTTTTTTTTTTTTTACAGCGTTAATCATGCAGCATAAATGACAGACTAAATCTTTTCTGCGGGTCGGTTCGGTTACAACGATACCAAAATTCTTATATTTTTTCAAGGTCTTTACACTTTTTTGCAATAAAAAGCCTTTTTTTTATAAATCTTTTTTTTTCTCTATAGCTGCATTCAAAGTCCTGTAACTTTTTTATTTTTTTATGTACGGAGCTCTATAAGGGCTTATTTTTTGCGAGACAAGCTGTAGTTTTTATTGGTACAATTTGGGGGAATGTACGGCTTTCTTGATCACTTTTATTGCATTTTTTGTGAGGCAAAATGCTAAAAATTAGCATTTTGCCTCTGTTTTTTAGCGTTTTTTTTACGCTTTTTGTCGTACAAAATAAAAAGCATGTTCAACTTCTTGTACACGTTGTTATGGATGCGTCAATACCCAATATGTGGGGTTTTAATTTTTTTTTACCTTTTTTTATGCTAATATTAGAAAAAGCATTTTTTTTACATTTTTATTTTCTTTCTTTTACATAATTTGAGTCCCTCTGAGGGACTTACAACACTGTACTGATGATCGCTGTGATAAGGCATGGCAGAGCTACTGCTCTGCCATGCCTGATCGCTTATACAGCGATCATAGGCATAGGCAATATAGGACGCCAGTATCTGGCGTCCTGTTGCCATGGTGAGAGGCCGGGCTCTCGTCATCACGAGAGCCGGCTGGAGACACAGAGAGCTCCCTCTGTGAACTCTTTCCCTGCCGCGATCTACTTAGATCGCGGCAGGGAAGGTGTTAACAGCGGGGGGGCGCATCTCCGATGCCCCCCCGCTGTTGCAGCGGGATGCCGGCTGTAACTGACAGCCGGCTCCCGCTGTGGGATAGCGCGGGATCATATCTGATCTCGCGCTATCCCCAGGACGTACCGGTACGTCCTGTTGCGAGAAGTACCAGGCTCCCAGGACGTACCGGTACCCTTTGGCGTTCATTACCCTGTCGCCAGTTCTCTGTCCTTCCTTGGACCACTTTTGTTAGATACTAACTACTACATACCGGGACACCCCACAGGACGGGCCGTTTTGGAGATGTTCTGACCCAGTCATCTACACATCGCTGTTTGCCCTCTTGTCATATTCACCCGGATCCTTACATTTGCCCATTTCTCTTGCTTCCATTACATCAGCTTCTTGCTGAAAGGCTCTATTATTACTAGATCTGCAGTGTTATTCACTTCACCTGTCAGTATTTTAATATTATGGCTAATTGGCGTAGAATGTACAGTACAATTCATTTCCTTACTGACGAGTCAAACAATGACAACCCTGACAGCAAACATTACTGTTTGCATCAGCAGAAGCGACCAACTCCGTTTCCTTGTATTCAATGGCTCCATTATATGGAGGTAGGAAGCAGATCCGCCGGCCAGGATAAGGGATTAGTGCAGACAAGGAAATATTCCAATGTACATGTTTTCCGGATAACTGACCAGACCCCCTTTGTCCCTTCTTCTGGATAAACCCTCTCTTTGATTATTCCATATCTGACCCAGGACTACCTGACCTCTTCTGTGTTCTGACTCAGGTTGTACCTGACCTGGATTTAGTATTCTGATGTCACTTGTACTTATATTCTATATACCCGGTATAGACCTACATCTTCCCATGCTCTATGCCTTTCCTGTCTACTCAGTCGGTCAACAGTCGCTCTACAGACATTGAAGCCAAGTCTAACTCATACTTAGTAAAGCGACTTAGTGCCAAGTCCAATTACTGTGGCCTTTGTAGACGGATGAGCTAGACCCCTCAATAATGGTCACATGTAGCAGTAGATAAAACCATGTGTGAACATGAGTGTTGCGCAATCACGTTAGAGCTACACATAGTGGGTGTACAGATATGGTTTTCTAGATATACACCAAAGTGCATAAGTATCATAGAAACAAAAAGACAAGGAGAAGAGCCTTACAAGTTACTACAAAGTCAGATCATGTATCACCACAACCTCTTGCAATTACCTACTACAAGATGCTGTTGTCTTTTTGTGTGAGCGCCTTATTTTTCCTCCTTCCCCCTTTGCACAGCCCATTGTCGGTCATCAAATGTGTTGACAGGCTCCTTTTTCTTCCCTTTCGTATCAAACATGGGAAATGAACACTGAGGGGTCCTTAGATGTCAAGCACAATCTAATGAAATAGCAACAGAAGGGGTCAGGCTTATATTTCCCAATTTAAATGTATAGAAGCCAGCTTACACAGGAGATCACCTCCACCACATATGTGCCTGGAGATTGCTCCAACCGCAATAGACAACAGTGATCATATATGTAAAAGTCCAGCCCAATCAGATGGTAGGAATAAAAACTTTGACCTTTAATAAATCCTTTAAAAGGACTAATGTCTGAAATGCGTCAGAGGACACGTAGTTTATTTGCACTCTGCTTCTAGAGGATTTATTGAAGGTAAAAGCTTTTGTCTTATCATCTGTTGTGCTGGACACTTATATGAACACTGATATTCCCCTATGTGTGAGGTGACTTATGGTGATACCCGGTAGCTGTAACCCTTGGATATTTACGTGTTCTCCCCAGATGTGAAAAATTAGTTTCCAATTATTCTAAACAATATAAAGGACCTTAGTCGCAATACAGTGATACCTTGGGTTAGAAGTGCCTCAGTTTACAAGCTTTTTGACTTGAGAGCAGGCTCTCTTCTGAATTTTTGCTCTGATATAAGAGCAAAAACCTGGGTAAAGAGACTTGCTCTCAATGGGGCTGCTGCTGCCGGCGGCCCCATTGAAAGCAATGGCCTGCTGGCAGCCCCTGCAGTGATTTTCGGGGAAGGGCTTTAAATACAAGTCCTTCCCTGAAAATCTTCCCTAGCTGTAGTAAAAAATATTTACTCACCTGTGCGCTGCTGCCGGGGCTCAGGCGTGTCCAGCCGCCGCTTGTACTCCCTGCATGTTTAATCCCCGCCTGCTGAAAAGCTTCAGAGCAGTGCAGGGAGAACAAGCGGTGGCTAGACACGCCTGAAAATTGGCAGACAGGTGAATATATATATATATATATATATATATATATATATATATATGTGTGTGTGTGTGTGTGTGTGTGTGTATATATATATATATATTTTTTTTTTTTAATTAAAGCCCTTCCCTGAAAATCACTGCGGGGTGCCGACGTCCTATTGCTTTCAATGGGGCAACCCTATCCCTATTAAAATCAGTGGGAGAGCTTCGCAATCCGGAATGGATTAATGGCTTTTCCATTCACTTCAGTAGGGAAAATTGATTTGACTCTTGAGTGTTTTGGGTTAAGAGCTCCGTCACGGAACAAATTAAACTCTTAACCCAAGGCACCGCTGTATATGCAATTTGGGTCATGTTAATTGTGAGTTGAATCTTACTGAGATTTTTGTTCCTCTGTAAATCTTTTATGGCAATTGCATAAACTGGTAAAAATGGCTATAACATAGAAATAAAGGCACCATTCTTCTGCCTTTGTTGGTAAAGGACAAAGCCTATTTTAAATCCAAGTGTTAAAGGGGTGGTCTCGCGAAAGCAAGTGGGTCTATACACTTCTGTATGGCCATATTAATGCACTTTGTAATATACATCGTGCATTAAATATGAGCCATACAGAAGTTATTCACTTACCTGCTCCGTTGCTGGCGTCCCCGTCGCCATGGTTCCGTCTAACTTCGGTGTCGTCTTGCTTTTTTAGACGCACTTGCGCAGATGCATCTTCTCCCTTCGGCTGGTCTTGGAAGCATCGGCGTTTTGGCTCCGCCCCCTTTTCGCGTCATCGCGTAGCTCCGCCCCCGTCATGTGCCGATTCCAGCCAATCAGGAGGCTGGAACCGTCACACGTCATGGGGCGGAGCTACGCGATGATGCGTACAAGGGGGCGGAGCCAAAATGCCGATGCTGCCGAGCGGAGCCGAAGGGAGAAGAAGGGAGAAGACGGATCTGCGCAAGCGCGTCTAAAAGGGCAAGAAGACACCGAAATTAGACGGAACCATGGCGACGGGGACGCTAGCAACAGAGCAGGTAAGTGAATAACTTCTGTATGGCTCATATTTAATGCACAATGTACATTACAAAGTGCATTAATATGGCCATACAGAAGTGTATAACCCCACTTGCTGCCGCGAGACAACCCCTTTAATTATACAATACTTGGTAATATAATGTTGTTATTGGCATTAGGGGCATGAGATCGTGCAGGAAGAGCGTTTTCAAATTACAGTTTTATTCCACTTGCGTCACAAGTAGTGTACAGATTGGGACCACTTACTGGTAATGCTGGTTTTGGTGCAAATATAGATACACTCCATCTCTCACCTTCGGGCTGTATCCATTTCAATATAAAACAACCCAAAAACCTAGTGGAACAAGAAAAAAAAACAGAGTCTTAATACTATTAAAAATAATAAGCCTTATTTATATAGTATTAACATTTTCCCTACTTTAGAGATCCAAAAGTATGTAGGGGAGATGCAAAAAGTTAACGTACAGTAGTTACTGAAATATTCTTTTTGCTAGATGTTACAGATTGTGACCGCCATCTTGCCTCTCCTTCATCCGCTGGCAGCCGCATTGTGTGCCTTTCTCCTTGCTTTTGCAGATACCCAGCTTCAGCCTCTGCCTTGTCCCTGAGAGCGGCCTAGATGGCGCACACATGCACATTCTCTTAAAGGGCCAGTGTGCACCTTCCTAAGGCCTCATGTCCACGGGGAAAATCAGGCCCGCTACGGATTCTCCATGGAGAATCCGTAGCGGGTCCCTCCTGCCCCTCGGACATGATGCTAAAAAAATCTGAATAAAATTACCCGCAGGGGTCCGTGCGTGTCTTCCTTCTGTCGCCGCCAGATCTTCTTTCTTCGGCCGGCGGATGTGCTCGGCACGCCGGCAGCGTGCCGTGCACATGCGCCGTGCCGAAGAAAGAAGATCCAGCCATGAAGAAGGGAAGACACGCACGGTCCGCTGCGGGTAAGTTTATTCTTATTTTAGGTCTCTTCAATAGAAGGCTGCGGGAGCCATCCCCGCGGGAGACCCGCACCTAAATGGAGCATGTCCATTTTTTTTGATGCTCCAGGATTTCTTAAATTCACTTTTATTGACCATCCGCGGGTATTTATCTACCCGCGGGTGGTCAATGCATCCCTATGGGGTGCGGATCCGTGTGCGAGTGAAGAGTTAAAATCCGCTGCAGATTTTAATTCTTCTTTTCCCCGTGGACATGAGGCCTAAATCTTCCGCCACCAACCATAAGGTATCCCTAGCTATATCAGGCACCGTCCCCCTAAAGAAGGTACCTGAGTTTTTAGTCTATCTTAAGAAACTATCTTGTTTATAGTCTCTGGTTTCTGATTATGGCTCTTCCTGACTTGGCTGCATTCTCAACTCCTGACCTACATTTGTTGTATGGACCATTCTCCCATCTGTTGCTGCCCCGACTGCTGGCTGGCCCATTGTACCGCGCTGAACCTGTTCTGTGTGTCCCGACCTCCGTCTGGCTCCTCGTACTAAAGGTATACTGCCTGCTCCAAACCTGATTGATCTGACAACTTCCATTGTAACAGTGTTTATACTGATGAGTAGTGTATAAGATGGAAATGCAGCACAACGGTTAGTGTAGATGCATAGGGACTGTGGGCAGAAAGGGGTTAAGGGTAGAGGGAGGCTGGAGATAAGGAGGAGCCAAAATAGGAAGAGGAGGAGCTGAGAGGAAGAAGAAGAGGGAAGACGTGGAAGAAGAAGAGAGAGGAAGAAAGAAGAGGGAAAAGAAGAGAGAAAACCCGCCCGCCCAGCCCAGTTAGAAGGGAAGGGAGGAAAGGGCGTTGGTGTCAAGAAAGGTTAGGAGTTAGGAAGTCGTCACAGCTGGTATGGCATAAAGCTTCCATGCCTGAGGTGTTTTATCGAGGATGGTTGGCAAGCACGTAACGAGTACGGGGCTTTCAAACACCTCAGGATGGATTGGATTTTCCTACTAAAAGAAAGTGTTGTCAAGCATGGAAGATTGTTGGTGATATCAAAGTTAAAGTTTGAAGTTAAAGTTGATGATAATTAATAAAGCTGTGGCCTACCCACAAATATAGCAAAAGAAGGAGTAAGAGTTTTTCTTTATTTAAGGTTATCGAGCTCTTTAGGAGGTAAGATAGTGGCTGCACACAGTCTTATTTAGGATGCAGTATATGGAATGGTGCAGTGAAGTACGTGACCTTGAGTTGCAGCATGGATTTGAATATGACTAAACCCCGACTGCTGGGGTGAAAAGATAAGGACCGGGATTCCTCAGGTGTTGCCTCTGAATTTGACAATAAGTCAGACCATGGATCCTGCTGGCGCTCAGTCAGCTAGACAGCATCCAACCATGCGTCAACACACTTTTCAGGAGCATGTCCTACAAAACTTTCAGCAAGTCTGTGCCAGGTTGGGCACCATTGATGCCTACCAGATGATTTAAGCTGCAGTTCAGGCCACCACTCAAACTGCTAAATAAGTGCCAAACCAGGTCTGCGCTCAAGCTACGAATTGTCTACCCAGCATTCTGCTCAAGCCACCGTGTAGCCCAGTTCTGTGTCTCCAGCTCCTACTCCAGAACCTTGTCTACCCTTGCCACATTGATATGTAGCAAACCCCAAAATGTGGTGTTGTTTCAAAAACCAGTATCTGATCCAGTTTGAATTCCAATCTGCCCAATTTCCCACAGATTGTTTCAAGATTGCTTTTATGATTTTGACACTGAAGAGAGAGGCTTCAGCCTGGGCTTCTCTACTTGGGAGCAAAGTGGCTGTTACCATGCAGGGCAGCGCAGGGTCCCGCGTCCTGGAGCTCTAACGTCGGGGCTCTCCCGGCGACGTGGAGCGGCTGGTGTGTGGCGGCGTGGGTGTGTCCACCCGTAGTGCGCCGCTCGCACTCCTCCACCTCTCTTGTGCAGTAGTGGGGGAGCTGGCTCCTCCCACTCTCTGCCCCCAGGGCGGAGTTTTCTAGTTATAAGGCTGGCAGTGTCCTGAGCTCACTGCCAGTTATTGGTTCTGCCTGCGTCTAGTTAGTCTGTCTGCAACTAGTCTCAGCCAGCTCCTAGTTGCTAGTCAGCTTCCTCCAGCTTGCCTTTAGCTCAGTCTTTGTCTGTTGTTCATTTCCATCTGCCTTCTCTGTCGGCACTCTGTCCTCCCATTAGTTAGTCTCATCTTGTCAGTCGCCAGGTCCCTAGCCAGTGCAGGGACCGCCGTCTAGTTGTCCGCCTGGGGTTAGCCAGGGCCGAGGCAAGTAGACAGGAACAGTGGGGTGCGGGAAGTTCAGGGCACCCCACCTGGCGCTCGGGGGGTCAGAGTGCCGTAGCATAATAACTGGCCCTTAAAACTGTTTTTCATGGAGGCGATCAGCTCTCTTGCGAACCAGCTGCAAGCCCTGGTGCCGATGGTCCAGGATTTATCCGCTCGCATGGCAGCCCAGGAGCAGCGGGGGTTGTCGCAGGGGCCGAACGCCTCAACCAGTCCAGACCCCAAGTGCCCTCTTCCCGAGGGGTTTTCGGGGGAGAGGAACAGATTTTTTGTTTTTCAACAGGCATGTTGCTTGTTTTTTCGGATGCGCCCCTGTTCTTCTGGGTCGGAGGCTCAGAGGGTCGGGCTGATCATGTCCCTGCTGCGGGGCTCTGCCCAGACCTGGGCTTTTTCCATTCCCGAGGGGTCCCCCTGCCTGCAGTCCGTGGACTCGTTTTTTCAGGAACTTGAGGGGATCTTCGACGAACCGGACCGAGCGGGGTTGGCGGGTTCCCGGCTGTTGGTGTTGCATCAGGGGTCGCGTTGTGTGAAGGATTATTGCTCCAACTTCAGACGCTATGCGGGTGATACAGCATGGAACGATAGCACTCTGAAAGACGTTTTTCTGCAGGGCCTCTCGGACGCAGTAAAAGACCTGTTGATTTCCCATTCCGTTCCCGGGTCCTTAAAGGAGGCTATGGAGCTAGCGGTGAAGGCATATGGGAGGCTCAGGGCTAGGAAGCAAGATAGACAGGCCCATAGAGTCAGGGAGGTCGTCTGTCCTGTTCCCTCTTCATTCTTACCAACCGCTGTTCCCGAGCCTATGGAGGTGGACCCGCTGGACCCCGAGGAGCGATGCCGGATTCGTTTGTTGCATCATCTCTGCCTCTACTGCGGGAAAGCTGGACATCGGGTGATCACCTGCCCCCTGAGGCTTCAGCACTCGCAGTCTGAACCGGCGGAACTCCGAGTCCTAGGCGATTGTAGGGAGGATCGCCTAGGACTTCAGGTACTTCCTAAGCTTCTGGTACCTTGTCAGGTGAGATTCCGGAATTTTTCCCGACCAGGGCAGGCGTTTATTGACTCCGGAGCAGCCGCTAACCTGATAAGCCTGTGTTTTGTCAGACCCCTGATGGCTGAATTTGTGGCGCTGAAAACGCCAATTCATTTTACTAGTATTGATGCTACCCCTCTCTCTACAGGCCTGGTACGATGGAGGACCCCAGGATTACAGTTCACGGTGAGGATCCTCCACTCGGAAGAACTGTCTTTCCTGGTTATGGAAAAGATGTCGGTTGATGTGGTGCTTGGTATGCCCTGGTTGGCACTGCACAATCCCCAATTTGATTGGTCCACCCGGGAATTGACTCATTGGGGATCATCCTGTCATAATCACCTATCTACTATAGCCATGTGCTCCGTAGATACTGTGCTTATTCTGGAGTATTTGTCAGACTTTCAGGATGTATTCTCCAAAAAACTGTCTGAGGCTCTGCCTCCCCATAGGGAGTGGGACTGTGGTATTGATCTAATTCCCGACAGTCCCATCCCTAAGGGAGCCATTTTCAATTTGTCGGGCCGTGAGCATGAGTCCCTCAAGTCCTATATCTCGGAGGCTCTGGTCAAACGACATATCCGGCCGTCCAGGTCCCCTGCCGGGGCAGGTCTCTTCTTTGTAGAGAAGAAGGACGGGACATTGAGGCCTTGTGTGGATTATCGGGCCTTGAATAAAATCACAGTGAAGAACCAGTGCTCCTTGCCCCTAATTCCTGACTTGTTGAATCAGGTGGTAGGGGCCCACTGGTTCTCCAAACTGGACTTTAGGGGGGGCTTACAATTTAATTCGCATTAAAGAGGGAGATGAATGGAAGACGGCGTTCAACACCCTGTTAGGACATTTTGAATGTCTGGTCATGCCTTTCGGACTCTGTAACGCCCCGCTGTGTTTCAGGGTTTTAGGAACGCGGTCTTTCACGACTTCCTGGGGGTATTTCTGGTCCTCTATCTTGATGACATTCTGGTGTATTCCCCTGACTGGGATACACATGTGCGGTACCTGAGGTTGGTTCTGACCCGTTTGCGCGAGTACCAACTTTTTGTCAAGTTAGAGAAATGTACATTTGGTTCTAAAAAAGTATCTTTTCTTGGTTATGTGATTTCTCCCACGGAGATTCAGATGGAGTCTGATAAAGTAGCTGCAATCTCCCAATGGGTCAGACCAGACAACCTTAAGGCTCTCCAGCGGTTCTTAGGTTTTGCAAATTTTTACCGCAAATTCATTAGGAACTACTCGGTTATTGCTCAACCCCTGACCGATCTGACTAAGAAGGGGGCCGACTTGGTAAAATTGTCGACTGCAGCTCTTGAGGCCTTTAGTCATCTAAAAAGGGCAGTTACGACTGCTCCGGTGCCCTTTTTCATTGAGGTAGATGCATCTGAGGTGGGAGCAGTAGCAGTATTGTCGCAGGAAGTCAATGGGAGATCTGGGTATAGCCCATGCGCTTTCTTCTCGCGGAAGTTTAATTCAGCAGAACGCAACTACGACGTGGGTAACCGTGAATTACTGGCTATCAAATGGGCTTTGGAAGAGTGGCGACACCATCTTGAGGGTGCTAGACACCCAATTACCGTGTATACTGATCACAAGAATCTGGTATATCTCGCCAATGCTAAAAGACTCACAGCTCGTCAAGCCAGGTGGGCGTTGTTCTTTTCCAGGTTTAATTTCGTCGTGACATATATCCCAGGTGAGAAGAACGTGAAGGCGGACGCCCTGTCACGGAGTTTCGGGGTGCCGGAAAGTGAGACTATGACTCCCGAGAATATCTTGGCACCTGGCGTGGTGGTGGCAGCTGTAGAGTCTAACTTCGTCCCCCAACAACAGAATGCTCAGCAGGATGCTCCTTCGGGGGTGCGGAAGGGCAGATGGTTTGTGCCAGAGACCTTACGTCTTCGAGTCATGGATGAATCTCACTCGTCGGTTCTCGCAGGGCATCCAGGGTTTCAGGGAACCCTGGATCTTTGTTCCAGACACTTCTGGTGGCCAGGCATGTCTCAGGAGATCCGCAACCTTGTTAGGGGATGCTCGGTCTGTGCTCGCAACAAGAGTCGGCGGCGTCCTCCGGAGGGTCCCCTGAGACCGCTACCGGTTCCTTCCAGTCCATGGTCGCAGTTATCGGTAGATTTTATCACTGATCTACCAGAATCCCAGATGTGCACCACTATCTTAGTGGTGGTCGACCTGTGAGGGTATATGTATATATTGCCATATGTTTTTTATGCTTTTATACCTATATGCAGGTTCTATTCAATGCTAAAATGAGAAAAACTTAATCTGTCGCCTTACATCAGATATTTCAAAGGCCTTGCAAGGCGAAGACAAAATGTATCTTGAACACCGCAAGGAAGAACCAGATACGAAGGCCGCGTGCTTGGCTGTTTTCCCAGAAGCGCCGTATCTAGATAACGACTGTTTAACTACGTATATAACTTTCACTGTCTCGGGCGGAAATCCAGACTTCACATATATGGTTATGCGGTGAATTTGAGCCAATGAGACCATTACCCATTCCTAGTGATGTGACCAAAGGGTATAAGACCCCATGTAATCTGTAATAAAGTGCGCAGTTATGTCCCCGTGTGAGGAATTATACCAGACCTCAGCGTGTGGTGTCTCTTCTTTACCGCCGG
This sequence comes from Eleutherodactylus coqui, assembly GCF_035609145.1. Classification (NCBI taxonomy): domain Eukaryota; kingdom Metazoa; phylum Chordata; class Amphibia; order Anura; family Eleutherodactylidae; genus Eleutherodactylus; species Eleutherodactylus coqui. Next base: position 267,756,664 of record NC_089840.1, on the reverse strand, counting down.
CAGCAGGGCATTGGGGTGGGCCTGATTGGTGCTGTACGCAGAAATTTCCCTGACAGACCGGTTCTCAAAGATGGCACATTTTGTGGCGTTAAAGAAGCTACCTTAGGCAAAAGAATTTGCCAAGATTTTTGTAAAAGAAATAATTCGCCTACATGGGGTTCCCCAAAATATTGTATCTGATTGCGGGGTTCAGTTTGTGTCGCAGTTTTGGCGTGCCTTCTGTAGAAACCTGGGAACATCGCTTTCCTTCTCTTCAGCATTCCACCTGCAAACCAATGGTCAGACTGAGCGGGAGAACCAAGATTTAGTGCAATATTTACGGTTGTTTGCTAGTGAAAAGGCTCATCAGTGGGCAGAGTTCCTGGCGTTGGCAGAGTTTGCACTAAACAACCACCCTTGTTCTTCCACTGGGGTATCTCCATTCTTTTGTGTATACGGTCAGCATCCTCGCTTCCTTACAGCAATCCCTACTCTTTCGGTCTGTCCTGCAGCGGATGTCGCCACAGATACGCTTCTGGGAGTATGGAAAGAGGTACAGAAAAACTTGGAAGCAACGGGGACTCGTATGCAGTTGCGTAGTGGGAAGAGTCTGGCTGTATCTGAACCTTACAGGGTGGGACAGAAGGTATACCTGTCTTCTAGAAATCTCAAATTGAGGGTTCCATCCCTGAAGCTAGCGCCACGTTACGTGGGTCCGTTTGTCATCACACGTGTGGTGAACCCGCTCGCCTACGAACTGGGTTTGCCAGCTACATGGAGGGTTCACAGGGTGTTCCATAAGTCTTTATTGAAACCTTTTGTCCCTTAGGAGGCCGTGAACTTCTTACAATTCTTGATGACCCAGTTGTGCCTTCTACTAGTTTTGATCAGGAGCGTAACTATAGAGGGTGCAGGGGATGCAGTTGCACCCGGGCCCAGGAGCCTTAGGGGGCCCATAAGGCCTCTCTTCTCCATATAGGGAGCCCAGTACTATGAATAAAGCATTATAGTTTGGGGCCCTGTTACAGGTTTTGCATCGGGGCCCAGGAGCTTCAAGTTACGCCTCTGGTTTTGATGTTTGCTTCCTAGATTGACAACGTTATTGCGTACCTTGCAACCAAGTCATCTACTGCTGCATTACCCATAAAATTTGCAAGAATCCAGTTATCTGGTGCTGAGCATCAAAGAAGATGTATCAAGGACCTTTGCCTGTATTGTGGTCAAAAAGGTCAATATCTACTCTCGTTCCTAGTAAAGCTGAAAAACTCCATCACCTAGGAGTAGTGGGAGAAGCTACCCTAGGTGAGACCAGTTCCTTTCCAGAAATTGTATTTTCACTCATCCTTAGTCATGAAACTACTCGGTTTTCTTCTGAGACCTACTTGCCTTCAAGTTCAACGGAAAACATTATTAATCAGGCACTAGCACTGGAATATAAGATCTACACGCTAGCCTGAAGAAGGCAATATCCATCACTTCTGTCTTCCTTATCTTCAAGAGGACAGAATTTGCTGTCTTACACATCAAGGCTGGACTCCATCCATGCTGTGTCATCCAGGTAGGCATGCGGGACGTATACGAGGGGCTACAGCTGTTTGGGCTTTTGTGGAAGGATGAGGAAGCTCCTTCCATTACTTTACACCTCTACTAAATTTGTTGCTCCGAGGGCTCCCACCATTGTGTTTTCAAGGCCCTATAGCAGTGCAGCATGTTAATAACTTTATCTTTTTAATGGACGCATGTGGAAAAGCTCACTGCTATATCCTTTGAGTAAAGAAAGAGTTAACCCCACAAATTACCTCCAGACTTCTTGTCGCCATCCACCTGCACCCTATGACAACAAATAGTGACTACATCATCTTGAATGGGAGCAGTGACCATAAGATATCCACCCTTGGAGTCTGAAATAGTGGACTGATGAATAAACCGGATTATTTCAAATTGCCCCTCCCCTAATCTTGTACGGGGCATTAGCCAACAATAACGGAGTGAATGTTGTGAAAATATCTCTATGCCTTGGAAAGCTTGTTTGAGAAGTTCAAACGTTGGACACCATGTAATGCTGCATTTACACGGAGCAATATTGTTGTACCAATGATTCGCCGTTCAATTTCAGCCGGCATAAAAACCAGCGCCGGCTCGTGTACTTATAGTGCCGTTTAAACACTTATCGTTCAGTGTTTCACATAATGAAACGGGTAAGAAGGAAAGAAAGAAAACTAAAAAAAAGTATGTGGGGGGGATATTTGGTGAGGGTTACATAATGTAATTATCACCTCACTGCATTTGGCATTCAGTAGGATTTTACAGTTGCAATTGCTGAATATTTTAACAGTTTAGGTCAAGCACTGTGTCAGAACCGGCAACTCTCGGGGCCGCCGTGCCCGCACCACCGGTCCGGCCACCCGGGGTACAGGAGCACGGCGCAGAGGTACCCCGGTTCTTGTGATCTCCCCGGGCCGCTGTAAGACTGGTCGCCGCCGGGTTGCTAGGGAGGCAGCTGGTGCTTCTAGTCGCTTGACTACCAGGCTGGCTTCCCTGGTAACTGTCTGTGCAGTGAGACTGGGGGCGTGCCCCCAGCACCGCCCTGATTAGCCCTGCTGCTGTCAGGCTCCCCGCCCCAATCAGCTTCTGGGGCGGGAGCGCTGACAGCATTTAAATAGGTGTGTTTTCCTCTCAGGCCTTGCCAGTGTTAGTTTGGTCTTCCAGCTGCACCCGCGTATTCTTTGACTCCTGTTTGTGACCCCGGCTTTCTTGACCTCTGCTTTTGGACCTTGACTACGTTTTTGCCTGACCCCCCTGTACTGCGTACCCTCCTGTTGCCGACCCGGACTGTCTGACCGCTCCACCGTTGTTTGTCTTCAGTGTCTGTTTGTCTCCCCGTGTCCCGCTTCCCTAGTGAGGGTAGGGACCGCCGCCCAGTTGTCGCCCTGGGGGTTAGCCCAGGGGGGCAAGTAGGCAGGGACAGGGGTTGCGGGATATATCAGGGACCCCCATATCCCGGACACTGTCCTGACACACTGTTCCTTTTGCAGGAAATGGACGTTACAGTTTTGGACTAATAGAGCTTAGTTTACTTCAAATGATTCACTTCTATAAGAGCTACTAAGATCATTTTGGGTCATTTTAACCCCTTAAAGGGGTTGTCCCGCAAAAGCAAGTGCAGTTATGCACTTCTGTATGGCCATATTAATGCACTTAGTAATATACATCGTGCATTAAATATTGGCCATACAGAAGTTATATACTTACCCCCTCCCGGTGTTGGCGTCCCCGTCTCCATGGCGACGACCAAACTTCTCCTCTGGCCGCCGGAACAGTCGTGCTTGCGCAGAGCCGATTCCTCTTCTGGATGGTCCGGGCTCACGAGCTGCGTCCTGGCTCCTCCCTCGGCCGGCCTCTTCTCCGCATCATCGCGTAGCTCCGCCTCCGTCATGTGGTGCCGATCAGGCAATGGGGTGGCTGGAATCGGCAGTGGAGCGCAGACTGCAGAAGAACATCCACAGTGCACCATGGGAGAAGATCCGCAGTGCACCGTGGGAGAAGACCAGCGGCAGCCATCTTGGACAGAAGATTTTTTAAAGTTGCTGAACGGGGATTCAGGTAAGGGAATTTTTTTTTTTAATAACACATGGCAGTGGTTTTCCTTTACAGGTAGTGGGGGACTGGGCAAAAAAAAAAATGTTCTGTTTGGGTGCGGAACAACCCCTTTAATGACGCGGCCCCTTTTTCTTTTTCCGTTTTCGGTTTTTCCTCCCCCTTTCAAAAAAATCGTAACTCCTTTATTTATCCATCTACGTCGCTGTTTGAGGGCTTGTTTTTTGCGGGACGAGTTGTATTTTTCAATGGTGCTATTTAATGTACCATATAATGTGCTGTAGAACTTTAAAAAAATTCTAAGTGGAGTAAAATAAAAAAGACTTTTCACCATTTTTAGTGCGTCTTGTTTCTACGGCGCACAAACTGCAACATAAGTGACATGATAACTTTATTCTATGGGTCGGTACGATTACTACGATACCAAACTTGTATAGGTTTTTTCATACTATACTACTCTTTTTTTTTTAAGACATTTAATTTTTTTCAATTATTTTCTGCGGTCATTTTGTGCGCGCAATAACTTTTTTATTTTTCCATCGACGTAGTTGCGCAAGGGCTCATTTTTTGCGGGATGTCCTGTAGTTTCTAATAGTACCAATTTGGAATACATACGACGTTTTGATCGCTTTTTATTGCGTTTTTTTCTGGGAAACAAGGTAACTAAAAAAGTGCATTTCTGGCGTTCTTTATTTTTTTTTTTGCCCAACATTCACCGTGTGGGAAAAATAATGCGCTACTTTGATAGATCGGACTTTTATGGACGCGGCGATACTAAATACATATTTTTATTTTATGATTTAGATTTTTTAATAATAGATATGGCAAAAGGTGGGTGATTTAAACTTTTATAGCTTTTTTTTTTACAATTAAAAAAACTTTATTGATTTTTTTTTTACTTTAGTTTGAAGTCCCCCTGGGGGACTTTAACATGCAATGCTTTGATCGCTCCTGCAGTATGACGTAATGCTATAGCAATACGTCATACTGCAATTTAACAGGCAGTCTATCAAGCCACCCCACGGTGATGGCTTGGTGGGCAGTCTGGTAAGGCAGCCCTGGGGCCTTTCATTAGGCCCCCGGCTGCCATGACACCTGCACGGCTCCGCGCGGGGGGGGGGGGGGGGGGGGGGGGGGGGGGGGGGGGCGTGCAGGACCCCCGAACATTGTTCGGGGATTTAAATGCCGCTGTCAGAATTTAAATGGTTAATAGCCGCGATCGGCCGAACGGCTATTGCCCGTGGGTGTCAGCTGTTATAAACAGCTAACGCCCGCACTGTATGAAGAGAGGTTGGCGCGCAACCTCTCTTCATACATACCCTGCCACTCCATGACGTACCGGTAACGTACCGGCTGTAAAACCCAAAAGCATGTCGATAGTACTTACAGAACCAGAGCTACAACCGTTTGAAGTGGGGTCATGAATATTGAATATGAGTCTGTGTGTGTAAAGCAGAGGAGGGGAAGGAAAAACAGGCCAAAAAGAAAGCAAATAAGGATCTGTGATTCTCCTGTGGGGTGACATGGGCTTTTCTTCGTTATCACCCCACCAGCAATCAGAGAGCATAATTGGTCTCGCATCTTCTATATATTTGTCAATGTCTGTTTGTCTGTTTGTTGGAGCATCACGCACAAACTGTACGACCGACTGACATGACATTTTGCACGCAGTATAATCTTTACCCGAAGAAGGTTATAGGCAAAAACAAATTCTGAAATGTTGTTGTCTCGGCAACCTTATTTGCATATTTCTGCCTTTCCTTGAATTTTAATGCAGCAACTCACAAATTTGCTTTCACCAATGGATTCTACGTATTCGTTTTAGTATTTCTGGTTATTTCCACCAAGTAATTCCTGCTAGAATAGTCAGACTGAGTGATGACAATGTGTGTCTCAGGAAATGATATGTACCCAGACACGAATACATGGAGCAACCGAGGATTAAAAGGTGTTGCCCCTAGCAACCAATCACAGCACAGCTTTCATTTTACCTCACCAGTATAAGAAATAGCAACCAATCAAAGCACAGCTTTCATTTTACCTCAGCAGTATAAGAAATAGCAACCAATCAAAGCACAGCTTTCATTTTACCTCAGCAGTATAAGAAATAGCAACCAATCAAAGCACAGCTTTCATTTTACCTCAGCAGAATAACAAATTAAAGCTGATCTATGATTGGTTGCTATTGGCAACAAAAAATGCAAAATTTTACTCAAATCGTACCAGAACTGAGGATTTCTATTCGACACAGACAAACAAATTTTGTGTTTTAGATATAGGCAGCTTTCATTTTATTTCAGCAATGAGGATTAAAAGCTGTTGCCTACAGCAACCAATCACAGCGCAGCTTCTATTTCCCCTCAGCAGTATAATATACAGCAACCAATCACAGCACAGCTTCTATTTCACCTCAGCAGTATAATATATGGCAACCAATCACAGCACAGCTTTCATGTTACCTCAGCGGTATAATATATAACAATCAATCACAGCGCAGCTTTCATGTTACCTCAGCAGTATAATATATAACAACTAATCACAGCCCAGCTTTCATGTTACCTCAGCAGTATAATATATAACAACCAATCACAGCGCAGCTTTCATGTTACCTCAGCAGTATAAGAAATAACAACCAATCACAGTGCAGCTTTCATGTTACCCCGCAGTATAATATATAACAACCAATCACAGCGCAGCTTTCATGTTACCTCAGCGGTATAATATATAACAACCAATAACAGCGCAGCTTTCACGTTACCTCAGCGGTATAATATATAAGAACCAATCACAGCGCAGCTTTCATTTTACCTCAGCAGTATAATATATAAGAACCAATCACAGCGCAGCTTTCATGTTACCTCAATGGCATCATATATAACAACCAATCACAGCGCAGCTTTCATTTGACCTCAGCAGTATAATATATAAGAACCCATCACAGCGCAGCTTTCATGTTACCTCAATGGCATCATATATAAGAACCAATCACAGCGCAGCTTTCATGTTACCTCAATGGCATCATATATAACAACCAATCACAGCGCAGCTTTTATTTGACCTCAGCAGTATAATATATAAGAACCCATCACAGCGCAGCTTTCATGTTACCTCAATGGCATCATATATAACAACCAATCACAGCGCAGCTTTCATGTTACCTCAGCAGCATAATCTATAACAACCAATCACAGCGCAGCTTTTATTTTACCTCAGCAGTATAATATTCGGCTAATATAGTCACAAAGCATTAATCATCATCGGTGTTTCCACGTATTTATGCGTCTATTCCAATATCCTCTTTCCTTACATAAAATGTCCATCTTTATATTGCCCGCGCTCTATATCGGGTACCTGGGATATATATATATATATATAATGCACAATCTGTCTGTTTGTGTCGTCTACAAATCCACAGTTCTGGTCCAATTTGATATTTTGCAAAGCGTTCTTCAGCATCAGGCATTGAATACTGGCAGAAAATAACAACTAAAAAAGAAATTGCCAAAATAGCCAGTTTCCCCAAAACAGGAATAAAAAAATAATGAAAAATTGTATTTACGTCAAAATAGTATCAGTAAAAGCTACAAGGTCTTCCACGATAAATAAACCTTCATGAAGCTCTGATGAAAAATAAAAATGCTCTGGTCTTGGAACGTTAGAAAAAAATGTATTTGTGTAGTAAAACATTATGAAACCTCTATAAATTTGGAGTTGTCATAATTCTATTTATTGGTAGAATTAAGATAACATAATATTTATACCACAAGGTGAACGCCAGAAAAATTATTTGCAAAAAACATGCAATGGTGAAATCTCTTTTTTTCATTATCCTGCAGCAAAAAAGGCTGTGAGGCGGGGAGAGCCCAATATATGGAGCTTGTGATGGGGTTGTGCAAAGTAGACAGATGGCTGGAGGGTGGTATACGCTTCCATCTAAGCAGTTCCCCCCAGTATTAGTGTACCTTGACGCCACCGGAGGCTAGGCGTTTGACAGGGTTAACACCCCTATCACACCCCAGCTCCTGATAGGGTGAAGGCACAAAGGTCCTAGGTGTGCATTGATGTGCCACTGTGCTGCAGCCTTAGGCTGGCGGTTGCTATACTTGTACACCATTTACATCTCATAATGTAAGGTAAATAAGGGAGGTAAATGTCAGCTGAAGGCTGCAGCACAACGGCAAACCTGTGGACACACTGCAGCCTGTGTGCTTTGGCCCAGTCCCGGTTTGTGGCCACTCACCTCTCCGTCTCCCGTGCCTGCAACCTCTCAGCCGGTGGCAGTGACGTGCATTCCGTTGGCCACATTACAACAGTGTCACGGCACAGCGGTGCGCCCATGCGGGCTACGCGCACAGCTGCTCATCTATTCATTTTCAGTGGCGCCTCCCTCCTGGCCGGTGGCAGTGATCTGCGTTTCGCTGGCCGCATGATGCCTCACTGACAGGAGAAACAAATCTCAGTTGCTCTTGGCCTCCCTTTTGCCGAAGGGCGCTCCTTTCTACTGTGAGGGGGACGTTCGGAATTCTGCTCCCCTCCCACCGCCGCTCAGTAAGTGACTTGCTTCGTGTGCATCATGCCTGCAGCGCTGGCGCACGCTTGTTGCTTTTTCCCCCATTCTTTAGTGGCCTTGCAGGACCTGACGGCCAGGAGCCAGTGCAGCCAATCATGGACAGGGGGCATCACCCCCCTGTCAATCTTGGCTCCACCAGGAATACCTACTGGTCCCCCCTTCTCTACCCCTCACCAGCTCTCTCCTCCATTCCGGCATTTGCAATGGGAGGGGGCACGGAGGAGTGGAGCTAAGCTCAGCTCTGTCCCGCCCACTCCGATTGCTGGCTATTGACAAGGAGCAGGGGGGGGAGGTTAGCTCCGCCCTCATCCCACCCACTTCCATTGCAAACCGTTTGGAGGGGAGGGGAGGAGAGAAGCAGAGAGCCGGTGAGGAAGAGGGAAGGGGGGAACTGCTTAGATGAAAGCGTATATCGGCCAGCCATGAAAACATGACCGATATACACTCATGTAAATAAGCCCTTCAGCTAGTTTCACACTGCTGAAAATCTCGCAAGAGGTTCGTGCGTTGCGAGACTCACAAATCTTGAACAAATATGGAGCCCATTCTAATAGGGTCATTATATGAGCAATGTCTCTCAAAAATCGAAGAATGTCCTACCTTTTTGTATTCCATCAAACGCATCACCAAATGTTTTCAATGGGACAGTAAAACGCCTTGCATCGGCATAAAAATGCACATTGGTGAGCGCAATATCGGGCCGAGTACCTTAGCAACGAGAAAAAATACAGAAGGAAATCAAGATTAAAAATCGAAAAGAAATTGAAAAAGATTGAGATTTTAATTTTCAGCAAAATCGCCCAAGACAAGAAAAACACACAATAATAATGTATACAGTAACCTAATAATAGCGATAATACACAGAATGGCATCACAATACGGGGTTAAAGGGGTTGTCCCGAGGCAGCAAGTGGGTCTATACACTTCTGTATGGCCATAATAATGCACTTTGTAATATACATTGTGCATTAATTATGAGCCATACAGAAGTTATAAAAAGTTTTTTACTTACCTGCTCCGTTGCTAGCGTCCTCGTCTCCATGGTGCCGACTAATTTTTGGCCTCCGATGGCCAAATTAGCCGCGCTTGCGCAGTCCGGGTCTTCAGCAGTCTTCTATGGAGCCGCTCGTGCCAGAGAGCGGCTCCGTGTAGCTCCGCCCCGTCACGTGCCGATTCCAGCCAATCAGGAGGCTGGAATCGGCAGTGGACCGCACAGAAGAGCTGCGGTCCACGAAGACAGAGGATCCCGGCGGCCATCTTCAGCGGTAAGTATTGAAGTCACCGGAGCGCGGGGATTAAGGTAAGCGCTCCGGTAAACTTTCTTTACTTCCCTGCATCGGGGTTGTCTCGCGCCGAACGGGGGGGGGGGTGGGGGGGGTTGAAAAGAAAAAAACCCCGTTTCGGCGCGGGACAACCCCTTTAATGAAGTGTGTGATATCAAAGTACAAGGATAATCCCATCACAGCAGCACAATAATGCTCCTTATTATGCCGGTCATCACTGAAAGTGTTACTGACATAAAAAGGTCCTAATCTGCAGTATCTCGGTGCGCTGAACACAAATATGACCGGGACACCTTGTCTATTGGCTCTCGTTGTGAAGATATTAACCAGAGGCCTGTTACTATTGGCATGCATCTCGAGATGTAAACAATAATTATTGCAGATTACTAAAAAATAGAGCCAATTTTGCCTTTTGACTGTCATATCCGTGTTGGGCGCAAAAAAATGATAAGAAATGACTAATTTTATTTCAGTAACTTGACTTTTGTAAAAAGTTGTTGACCAGTGGTATGTTATATGATAGATATAATGCAAACAGTGATATTCCAATGCAAGAATAATGCACAAGGTGTATAAAAGTGCAGCAGTGACATCCTCCCCTTGGCCGGCTGGTGATATGCAAGTTTCCATGCCCCCTTTTTATCCCTCGTAGTCATTGCTAGCCGCCCCGCACTTCTGGGTGGAGGAGGCCATCCTTGGTGAGCTCCATAGCAGATGTTATAGCTGGTAGTTGTGGCCAAGGCCGGGCCTCTTGGATGTTGGCAGCCGCCACACTTTTCTTTGCTGTTTGTTGCTTGTATAAATTAAGAAAAAAATGAAATTAAAGCAATAGAAATAACATTTCTGAACTTTACAACTATTTTCTGAATAGTTTTTTCCATTCGTTGTGTTGTCACAGCCGGCAGCGACATATTGGTTGTAGTCGAGTTGGGCTATCAGGTGTCAACATGCTGCCGGATTACCAGTTCTAGACATACAGTAGGACAAAGGTCATAATGAAATGCATATTGAAGGTTTTTGCTAAGCGCGCACCTCCTGACAACTCAGTAACTTGTCAGCTTCAGGTCACTAATAACATCCTCATCCTGATGCAAACAACACAGGAGACAAACACTCTACTTTGCAGACAAACACTGCTGTCTACAAGGATATCACCAATTGCCTAAGGCTCATATAGTTCCAAGTAATGAGGATTAAAAATACAAAATCAATTCCAATATTGAACAAAGACATCTGGTTCCTCCTTGGGCTCAAACTTTTGTAATTTCCTTCCTTGGCTCCGTCTCCTGTTTATGTAACTCATTGCATAAAATCTGAACACATACCTCTCTATAACGACCTCGGGCAGACTTGGTTCCTGAAGCAAGTGGGGTCATGTAGTTAGGACAGTGACGGCCAAAAGTGGTCTTCAAGATCCCCTATCAGTGGGGTCTTCTTCACATGGGTGTGATTTTGTCTTGTTACGCATAACAATGATTTCAGTGGTTTCCTTTTGACTAGCGGGATTCTTGCCCATTAATAGAATAGTATGGGTGAGAAGAGATAGGACTTGCCTTATCTTTCCCACACGTAGTTAATACTACATCCGGGAAAGATAGGGCCGGCCATCTTCCCGCTGTTTTTTTCAAGCTCGTTTGCTATAATAGCTCGTGTAAGCATGCCCATACACTTTACTGTTCACATTATATTACATGCTTCACTTTATGGGAAGGGGGGTATAAATTGTAAAAACGTTCCAAAAACATTCAGTTTCTAACACAACAATGGCCCATATTGCCCGCTATGGTAAACAGTCTCTGTAACGCAAGCCTTCCGGCCTCAAGTGGTAACTGATACACCTGCTACAAGGGCTTAAGCACATGGGGGTGAGTCCAGTTATGCGGCAGTGATTATCACAGGACAAAACAAAACCACCGATTTTAATGGCTTCATTTTCACTAGCGGTATTCTTGCCCAGTAATAGTATGGGCGAGAAAAGATAGGACTTGCCCTATTATTACCACTGGCGGTCATGTACTCGCCATGTCCCTTCATGTATGTGCTTCACTTACCTCACACTGCAGTGTCCCAGAACATCATCCTGGTCCCCTCAATAATTGTCATACCTGTCTGTCTTTTGTGGATGCACTGTGCAAAACTGTAATGTCTATATTTTGTATGTGTGTTGCACAGCTGCAGCGTCTGAAGGGTTAACTCCATTAAAATCATTGCCTGTGAGCTTTGCTGCAAGTTGGATGTATCTTTCTGTGTCATGTGGTGCAAGTGAGGAGATAAATGGGGGTGTCTGGGAGCGGGAAGGAGGTTGATGATCTTCCATCTACCCATGCTGCTGGAGGACCCACAGTGATGCAGGGAGGCACCTTCAGCTTCCCTGTATCGAAAATGGAGAAGGAGAGGCTCCCTAGTAGGAGCTGAGGATCTTCCCTCTTCCCCGATCAGCTGGAGAAATTGCAGGGGCGCAGAGAGACATCTCTGGTTTTCTTTGCATCTAATATGGAGGAGACAGAGAGACCGCCTAACGGTATGTGAAGCAAATGGGAGTGAGTGAGCCTAAATGTGTTTTTCCCCAAAAGTCCTATTATCAGAAAGCCATTGTAAGTAACTACCTCATCTAGTGACTATATGTTACCTCAAGCAATGTCAGTGCAGAAGTCTACTAAACCTCTGGAAATAATCTTAAGTCTGTTTATGATTCCTATGTGGCCGTCTGAAGTCTGGATCACCGTATAGTGGTACACCTTTTCCTGACACCCACGCGTGCTGAAGTCTATGAGAGCAGGGTGATAATTACTGCCACTCTTTGGCCATTGACTTTCATGTCAAGTTGTTTGAATAATACTAATTTGCCTGCACTGTAAACTCTGCCTGCTGAAGTTTGTTGTATCGTGTTTGAAGAGTCTCTAGTAAAGTTTTTATGTGGCCTACACCGTTCCGGAGGACCCGAGGTACGATACACTTGTCCAGTGTTTATTAATCCACCGTGTATGAATGCCGGTGTGTAGATCAGTGGCGTAACGAACTGACAACGACTCCCCCCCTCCCCACCCATCATGAGGACTACTGGTCCTATCCTTTGCTGTGGTAACTCCCTCTGGGAACTGGAGTTGGTAAGTGCCACCGTGACAGGTACATGCACTACACTCTCCGACTCCAGACGTATGCTTGAGTAGTTAGCAATATCCCAGGCAGGAGTATTACAAGTTAGCAGCCACTCACAGCAGATATATATTTTTTATCTATACGTAGGACTGTTACAGGTTTTGGCCTCACGAGCAGGCTATTACAACAGTACACGGGTGTGATCACAATCACATCAGACTCAGATACCATTTATGGAAGCTGGCAGGGACTACATGGGGTTAATAGGATACAATTTAGGACATGGGAGGGGAGTAAGCACAGAAGCTGTGATTGGTGGGTCCATACATGCAGGAGGGGTTATAAAATCTGTGAGCACGTGGCTTCCCCCTCTCTTACTTCTAGACCAGCAAGCTTCTTTCTCTCCCTCCCAGCAGTTGTGTTTTGTCTGCATCCTAGGATTAATTTTCCGTCAGGTTTGTCACAGTTGGACCTTTCCTCTGGTGTCACAGCAGGTGGGCTTCTCTCTAAAGGTGGTTGGTGCCCTACATGTATGCTGCTTGGCAGAAGGGTTTACACACAGAGTGTTACAGCAGCAGAAATGCAGTCCTAAGCTCTTGCTCATGACCTGAAGGTTGCGAGTTCAATCCCTGCATGGTTCAGTTAGCCGGCTCAAGGTTGACTCATCCTTCCAAGGCCAGTAAAATGAGTACCCAGCTTGTGGGGGGTAATAAATAAATTACCACAAAGCGCTGCGGAATATGTTGGCGCTATACAAATAACAAGATTTATTTATAACAGAAAGATATGGTGATAATTGTACGTTCCTTTACAGCGAATATGTTGTTTTCAGTTTTCTATTATTTGGAGAAATGTGTAACGATAAAGCCATGGGAGCTCCCATACTTCCATCAAAGATTTGTCTCTGTGTGTTATTTAACCCTTTGCAATCCAATTTTGGATTCAGGGTTTCCTAGGGGGCTTTCTCTTTCTGTCATTATACAATGGCACCACCTGCTGGCTAGAGCCAGTACTGCAGTATTGAACATGCTGGAGAGGCCCCCGACAACAAAGCGGCTAGTAATATACAGTAAGAAGACCCTGCCAGATGTTTTCCAACATCAGAAGCTGTACAGCCTTCAATCAGAATGTCTTTAGACGTCAGACAGTGGATTGGAAAGGGTTAAGAAATATATTTTGAGACTTCTGGACGAAGAAAGTCGGATTAATACCCCTCCATGTAATATCAGCTTCTTCATTATAGCATTATCACCACAGGGCCTCACGTACTCACACTGTCTGCTAATGTATCAGCTTCACTTAACTCACACCACACTGATGTATCACATTCACCTCAGACATCACGGACTGGTGTAATATCAGTTTATATCTATCTATCTATCTATCTATCTATCTATCTATCTATCTATCTATCTTATCTTTAAAGGTAGGTCCTGCACTATCTTTTCTCTCGTTGAAAAACAATGTGCAAGAAAGATAGGGCAAGGCCTATCTATTCTCGTAGTAATATTGCACACAAATCACGCTAGTGAAAACAAAACCATTGAAATCGATGGTTTTGTTTCGTCACATTTGCGGCCGTGATAGCGTGGGCTTGGCTTCTGAGCCCATGCCATGTGCATGCCGTAGATATAAGTAATTTCACGCTAACTTCCTGCTTCCCATGACATATATGTACAGCATGCGATGCGGAGCGGTTAAAGTGTCAGGTGTCCCCTACACAGCATATCGATGAACAGGTCTACATATATATCCTCTACAGTCCCAGGACAGCTTAGACTTTCTTTACACGCCACTTTGTACATACATTAGTACTGTATTTAGTTTCTATGATTTCATATTATGGCAAAAAGTTGTCCAATTATTTTGTTTATGACATCATCTATATTTATAAGCAATGCTATAAAGTGTATTCTATGGGTAGTTAAAGTTATATCTCCAGAGTGTGACAGAATATGCAATCGAGCGAGGAGGGCAGAGATGCCTATATATATATATGAAAGGGCTACATTTTTCAATCTCTGCCCTCCTCACTTGATTGCATATTCTGTCACACTCTGGAGGTTTCCTCTGTATATTGCAGCCTCATCCATGCAGTGCTGCCTCCTGTTTAATGCTTATCAGGCCCTATCTTGATGGTGAAAACATTCACTTTCACATCAGTCCCATGATGGATTGGTACAGCATCAACTAGTGCCTATACCATTTCTGCCCACTGGGAGGATAGTTTACTAAATTATGACCTTCTATATTCATCTAAGTATACAGTCAGGAGGATGAGTTGTGATCTCCTCTATTATAACTGTGTGACAAAAGCTGTGTGATCATCCTCAGTAACTGATAGGAGCGCCTGTGTCCCCCTCCAGGCAGTTTCTGTGGTAGGGTCTACTCAATAGGGAAATTGACTAGTTTCAAACAGCATAACCCCAAGTAAATCTGAGGAAAGAGAGGCTGAGTGTTTCAGAATTCCTAACTAAGGTAAAACAAGTTCACTTACATATATATAAAAAAATCATCAGAGTTCCCCTTTAATAAATTATTATTATTGTCATTAAAGAAATATATTGAGCTGTATTTTTACATAATGCTACGTACAAGACAGTATATTGCTTTGTGTCTATTTATTTCCCTTTGCTTACATACAGTATAGTGCCAACAAATTCCACAATGCTGTACAGAGATGAGACTGTAGCTATGGCGCTAGGCTGGAACAAGTTCAATTCTCACTGATGAGACCAGTTCACTGCATGATGGATAGTAGATATAGTATATAGCTTATTTTTTGTAGTGCACTTTTCACAACACCTAGTAGTAGAACTCCCAACTGGCAGTTTAACCTCTTGCATGTGATTGTCAATAGTGACCGTGGCATCTAAGTAGTTGACAGATGGACGGGGATCCCTCTGTTAGCCCATGTGTAGTGGCCCAGTACATGCCTTCCTGGCCCCCTTCATAATGTCATTCATGTATGTCTTATGTAGATGCTCTGTACAAAACTGTCCTGTCATTCTGTTATGTGTATTGCATAGCTGCAGCAAGTGTTTGCAAAGCCTGAAGACTGTCTGTAAATGTATAAAGTTATGTCCTGTCACATGGTATGAGAGGTTATAAAAGTGACTGTTTGAGTGCGGGAAGAGGGTCCATGTCTTCTGGAGTTCTAGTCAAGAGGTACAGCTACATGTAGTGAAGCATGGAAGAGGAGGAGAGGTTTTTCCAGCTTGGATGTGCATGTGAGGAGAAAGGAGTGAGCCCCACCTAAGTAGAGCAAGAGGAACCATGAGTAAGTCCTTGTCAAGGCCCAGTGCAGAGGTACTGTCTATGTGATAATTTCCTACACGGCCGTGCGGATCTAGTGGATCACCGCGTAGAGGTACCCCCGTTTTGTCTGTCTACGTGATAATTTCCTAGTCTGGATCACCAGGGGAGGTACTGCTGTTCAAATGTATTAATTTCCTGCACTGTCATTTCTTTAAATTGTGCCTTGTATTGTTGAAGTTCTCCAAGTAAAGTTTATTCCGGGCCCTGACCATTCCCAGGGACCTGAGGTACTTCATATCTGTCTGCGGCTCATTTTATTCTCCGTCGGAGTTCATTCTGGTGTGTACCGGAATGGTGGCGTCACCCGTGACAAACTCTATCCCTGTTCTACCATCTATTAGGCATCCCTATCCTAGGGGTGGCCAGAAGAGGCCCAGTGCTGCCCTGGCCTTGGCTGTGTGCGTCCCTCCGGGAGGGAACGTGATAAGTGCCAGCATGACAAGCCAGCATCTTGCCCTCCCAGCTCCTCAGCATATGCCATGTGTCCGGGGTCACCCTATGGGACACTGCACATGGATTGCTATATTAGCTGCAGGCCTAAAAAAGTATAAAGTTCTACTAGATGGCAAATCTCAAAGTCAAACAGTCAAGAAATTACATTGCAAAATCTCCTAGTAGGGCTTAAAATGTCAGAAAAAAAAGTCTAATAAAAGTCTAATAAAATGATTAAAAAATTCTAGAAAAAACAGAACCCTCAAAAATCACCCTTCTCCTGTCTCACATTGCTTTATTATGTAACAGAATAAAATAATAAAAAACCAAAACATAGTTGATATTGGCGCATCCCTAACCACATGTACTATAAAACTAACGTCATTTATCCTACACGTGAATGCCAAAAAAAATAAAACAAAAAACATTGGCAGTATTGCTAGTTTTCATATCAAACCTCACAAAAAGTAAAATAATAAGCAATCAAAAAGTTATATGAACCACAAAATGGTACCAGTAAGAACAATTGGTCTTCCTTCAAAAAAGTTTTTGGCTCCTTGAGTATTCTGCTGGAATTTTTTTTCTATGAAAAACATTTAGAAATATATATATACATTTGGTATTGTTGTAATCGTGCTGACCCAGAGAATAAAGATTACATGTTATTTATCCCACACAGTGAACGCCGTGAAGGAGAAGACAAAAAGTCATCCAGAATTCCTGCTTTTGCTTCTCCCACCTTCCAAATGACTAACTAAAAATCGATCCAAAAGTTATACGTAGCCCCAAAACAATCCCCCAGGGCTCCTTCACACAGGCGATCGTAATATTGCCGTGAGAAAATCACAGCAAAATTGATGCTTTGTCCGGGCTATTTTTGAGCACCAGCGATGTTTTGTCTCGTGAACAATCGTGCATCGCATCGCTGCAGCCGCACATTTCTCACATGGAAGTCAATAGGAGTTTCTAATGTTAAAAATGCATTGCATGAAAATTGCAAGTTCATGCATTGCGAAGTGATAAAAAGGAGGCTCCAATAGGGAAACATGGGCTAGAAATAATGCAAAACATAGAGAGACAGAGCATTCTGCGATTTTGCTTTCATGCCACATCGCATGAGTGAGAACATCACAAATGGGAATTAAACCATTGAGAATCATTGGTTTTATAATTCTGTGCTTTCACTTACTCTTGCATCTTGCGAAAACCGTGTGATTCTATCACCAGTGTGAAGGCGCCCCCACAGAGCTCCAGCACTGTAAAATGTAAAATGTTATGTCTCTCGGGATATGTTGACACAGAAACAAATGATTTCTCTATGGGATGGGAGGAAAATCGGCTAAGCAGCACATGGGAAAAAGACTTGGGTATACTAATAGATCATAGACTGAACATGAGTTGACAATGTGATGCAGCAGCCAAAAAGGCAAACACCATTCTGAGATGTATTAGGAGAAACATAGAGTCTAGATCACGTGAGGTCATTATCCCGCTCTACTCTTCCTCAGTCAGACCCCACTGTAAAACAGACATAGACAAACTGGAGCAAGTTCAGAGAAGAGTTACCAAGATGGTGAGCGGTCTGCAAATCATGTCCAATGAAGAATGGTTAAAGAATCTGGGAATGTTTAGCATGCAAAAAAGAAGGCTGAGAGAAGAGTTAATAGCTGTCTACAAATATCGGAAGGGTTGTCACAGTGCAGAGATCAGCCCTATTCTCATTTGGGGTGATCAATGAGTGGAACAGGTTGCCACAGGAGGTGGTGAGTTCTCCTTCAATGGAAGTCTTCAGAGGCTGGACAGACATCTGTCTGGGATGATTTAGTGAATCCTGCACTGAGCAGGGGGTTGGACCCGATGACCCTGGAGGTCCCTTCCAACTCTACTAGTCTATGATTCTCTAAAGTGCTTTTATTGTTCAAAAGTAGTAAAACATAAACACAGCATTTATTGCTGTAATCAAACTAAACTTTGGTTAACCCCTTAGTGACGGCCCCATTGCTTTTGTACGTCCTGGCTTGCTGGGCTTTAATCCTCAGGGCTGTAAAAACACGCTCACCATGGGGATTAAAGCCCCGGGGCCTGTGGATGTGAAAGCTCCATGCTGTCAGCTGCTGGAGGTAGCCAACAACCTGGAGCTGTCATGGGTGTCATGCAATCGCTGAACTCTCTTCCCTGGCCAATAGTATTCCGGACAGCCCGGCTGTCTGAATGGGTGTAAAAAAGGGATAGGACCTTGTGCTTCCATGTGTGTTTGTGTCATTTGTGCTGACCCCTCGGAGTAAATGTCCTGTGTTAGTGTAACCAAACTTGGTGGTGTCCACGTGACTGTCTCCCTAATCTGCTCTGTGTGATGTGATTGGTAAAGCAGTTAGGGGCGGATTTAGGAGAGAGAGAGATGAAGTCAGAGGAGGAGGACGTGTAAGCAGGGAGCTGCAGCTCAGATGCTTCCATTTGGGTTAGGCGCGGACTCATCTCATCTATTGTTGGGATGCAGCCCCTCAGGGGGCCTGAAGTGAGAGGCAGTTCTTGGAGTAGGGGTCTGTGGAGGATGCTACACACTCTGCTACTGCAAGTCTGAGGACAAGTCTGGCCTGAGTGTTTTACCCCATGAATGTCGCTAGATCAGTGAGGAAAGTAAGAAGACTGTTCATATTTGTCTCTCCATCTCAAAAGCGCTCTTCCTAGAATCTGCCAACAGCTAACTGAGACTGATTTCGCCTGTATTTTGGGAAAAGAGTGTTTGACTAATGCAAGTGTGTCGGAAGGTGGTGAAAGAAAAAATTGCCAGTTGCATTGTACTTAAGACTGTTGCAGTGGACCTATGTTCGCTTCCTCCCCACCCTTCCCCCCACGGAGGCCGGTGTATAATAAGCCCAGCTTATGGGGCACAAGAGGACTCGGAGCTAGTGCTGTACAGCGCCACCCCCCCCCCCCCACCCCCCTCTCCTTCTTCCTCTCCCTGACATTAGGGGCACAGGAAGCAGGAAACACAGCGCGGGAACTGCAGTTCCCCCCCCCCCCCCCCCCAAAACTCAAGCCACCATCTGCCTTGCCTTAGGCGCTTTCAGGGAGAGGAGAGGGGGACTTACACATAAAGAGAACCTAAGACACCCCTCGTTGACCTCGCCTGGAAAGCCCCCTCATCTGCAGCTTAAGGCTAATGCCAGACTTATACGCCTTAAAAGAGAACCCAGAGGCTCTTCTGGCAGACTGCCAAAATCAGCCTCACTGACACACAACGTGCAGGGACCACTGTAGAACCTGCAGGGACCACTGTAGAACCTGCAGAATTACTAGCATATGGCTTGCCGCCGTATTCCACACATAATCACCACGCAACGACGCACAACGAGCATATTCCCCGCTTTGCTCCTACGCCTGTACCCTGTCTCCAAACACGAGCGCGCACAAACTTTACCTCAAACATAGAGGTCGGAGAACGCTATCCCCTGGTGGGAACATCTTTTAAAACATCGGATATACCCGCACACTGCCATAAAGCTCGACTTTAAAAAGCCGGGGTGCAGAGGGCTTAAAATGGACACTTAACGCATTGCAATGGGTTAGCAGACCCCCAGGACCCGTGAGACACATGTGACCATTACCAGGCAGACAGAAGAAAAACCGCACAAACGCATAACTCTGAGCTAACAATTCTCAGCGAAGACGCTCAATTTACCCTTTATACAATGGTGAAGATTGGGAGGGACAAGGGCAGAGAACACACGGATCCTTCCAAGACTAACAAAAATCAAGCGGAAATGGACAAATACCTTAAAAAAAAACACAGCTCCCAGGCAGCACAAACACAAAGGTCTGACTCTGGCCGCTGCAATATCTATATATGGATAACACAGGATCAACCATTCAATAGGTGGTGGGCACAGATTACCTCCTCCCCCTCGCTGCACAGGTCACAGAGCATGCCAATAAAACAATGGTCAGCTCCTATCCACTCAGTGATTGGCTCATGAGGCTGCTGTAAAGCATACCTCTAAAAGCTGTTATCAGCAGCTCAGACAAAATGGCCGCCTCCCATAGTCCTGTACAAACAATAGAATAAAAAAAAAATCTACAACTGGAAAATAAAATAAAATCAATTTTCACCATTTTTATTAGCGGACAAAATATAAGTGATACATTTAAAAGTAAATTACCTGCTGAATGCGTAACACTGACCCAGTTGCACGATCTGTAGCCTGGAGCCACCGACGTTTATCTTGCTGCTTTGGCAGGATTGTAATGCATTATGGCAGCTAGAACAATATATTGTAATGTAGCTCCATCACACCGGCCCCTGCAGACTGTAAGGTGGACTAACAATCATTAACAATGTATTTGGCACATTACATGTACAATAGCATCTACGGAATTCTAATGCAATTGAAGATTACATGCTGGAGTTCTGTTCTCTCACCACTAGATGTCACTGTGGTACTCATGTAATGACTCTCAGGTAATCATTGTGAGGTTAAGAACATGGACGCAAGATGGCAATAATTTGAAATTTTTTTGCAATTTTTCAAAATAAGCGATGCAAACTGATGACTCGTGATTAAAATAGTAAATAAATTGATAGATGGAATTAAAAGATTGTATTGGCGCAATATGGATGCAGACTTAGGGTGGGTTCAGACGAGCGTGTTTTTGTGCGTACTTAAGTGCGTACATACGTCCGCACCTAGGTACGAGCAAAAACACACGTGAACACAGCTGCGTGCTTGTTGTCAATGGAGCCGTGGCTGCTGCCGGCGGCTCCATTGAAAACAATGCTCTGCCGGCCCTCTGCATTCTTTTTCAGGGAAGGGTTTTACATATAAGCCCTTCCCTGAAAAAGAAACATTTTAGTGCAAAACAATAAAAAAAAAATTTTAATTACCTCTCCGTCGCTGCCATGACCCCCGCGGGCATGAAGAACATGTTTCCTTCACCCCCACTAGTTAAAAGAATTCCCTGTTGCTACATCTGCCACATCTGTGGAAGATGCAGCAAAGGGAATACTTTAATTCTCCACACATGACAGCTGCGGTAGAGAATCCTGCTGCCGACATCCAGTCAATGGCTTTTCAGGGAAGGGCTTCATAAGCCCTTCCCTGAAAAGCCATTTAAAAAAGTGTATTTAAAAAAAAACAAAAAAACAATACTCACCTCCCTTCAGCTGCCGGGACTCAGCCGCAACTTCTGGCGCTGTCCCCGGCTCTGTAGTTCTGAGCTATCAGCTGCTGGGGATTTAAAATCCCCGCCTGCTGGTAGCTCTGATTGTGATTGGCTGAGCACTTCAGCCAATCACAATCAGAGCTACCAGCAGGTGGGGATTTTAAATCCCCGGCTGCTGATAGCTCAAAACAGCAGTGCAGAGCCGGGGACAGCGGCAGAAGTCGCCGCTGAGCCCCGGCAGCCGTCAATGGCTTTTCAGGGAAGGGCTTCATAAGCCCTTCCCTGAAAAGCCAATTAAAAGAAGTGTAAAAAAAAAAAATTACCTACCTGTCGGCCGCTGCTGTGTCCCCCGCGGCAGATGTTTCCTTCATCCCCGCTAGTTAAAAGAATTCCCTGCTGCTACATCTGCCACATCTGCCGGCAATTGATTTCAGGGAAGGGCTTAAAAAAAGGCCCTTCCTTAAAATCAAGTAAAAGTGGTTTCAAAAACAAAAAAATAGATACTCACCTCCCTTCAGCTGCCGGGGCACAGCCGCGTCTTCTCCTGCTGTCCCATTTAAAATCCCCACCTGCTGAAAGAGCTGAATGTGATTGGCTGAGGTGCTCAGCCAATCACAGGCAGCTCTCGCCCGTCATTCATTCGGGGGGGGGGGGCACAGCAGCAGCGGACAGGTGAGTAATTTTTTTTTTTTTTACACTAAAATTTTTCTTTTTCAGGGAAGGACTTATATGTAAAGCCCTTCCCTGAAAAAGAATGCAGGAGACGGCAGACCATTGTTCTACTTGAGCCGCCGGCAGCAGCCACGGCTCCATTAAAAACAATGCGTTCATTCCCTATGGTGCACGCATGTCCTATCTTTGCAGGCACGCACCTGCAAAGTACAGACATGTTCACACACCATAGGGAATGACTTGTTGCAAATAGAAGCGTGTTTTTGTGCGTGCGTATGTACGCACAAAAACACGCTTGTGTGAACGCACCCTAAGGGTGGGTTCAAACGGATGTAATTGCATGAGAAACTTTTGTGTGCACAATTCTCAGAAAATAGAGCCCACAGGTTCATTCACAAACGTGTATATTGCTGGCACAAGAGCATTGCACACACAAAAATATAACACTGTGCTCTACTTTCCAGGAAAAAAGTGATTGAAATTGACTGCTGTATTTCCTTTTTCCTACCATTAGGTGTCCTCAGAGTCCTCATTTGTCCAGTCTGAGATTTCAGTTTACCGTAAGATCGTGAAGCCAGCAAAACATGGAAACAAACTGAATCTGAAGTTGGTGGTTTTTAGGAATGAAGTTCTATGAATGGATGTTGCGGTGGTCTTAGTGTTTGTTGTGACAGCAGCCATCACAAGAAGTCAGGTGACCGCTGCAACCAATCAGAAATAAAAGTTTGAAATAAAAACCTTTTGCCATATTTATAATAAAAGAATCTAAATAATAAAACAAAAATAGATACAGATGGTCCCCTACTTGTGAAGAGCTTCCGTTCCAGGAACCTGTTCGCAAGTACATTTGTTCGTGTGTCCGAACAAATGCTTGTATGGAGCGGGATCGCGGGTGGATCCCGCTCCATACAATGTTGGGTGCAGGCTGTTCTTACTTATTGGAACTGTTAACACTTTAAATACCACTGTCTACAGCGGTATTTAAAGCGTTAACAGTTCCGACGAGCGGCATGGCTCGTCGGAACTGCTGTCAACGGGTACTGGCTGTAAGAAACAGCGTGCATCCGATGTTCAGGGCGCCCGTACAGTGTCCCGTGATAAGATCGCGGGATACTGTGCGATTGCTAGGCAGCCAGGGGCCTTCTGAAAGGCCCCAGGGCTGCCTATGCAGAGCGCCTACCAAGCACACGGCTTGATAGGCGCTCTGCATAGGCAGCCCTAGGGACTTTCAGAAGGCCCCTGGCTGCCTAGCAACCGTACAGCGTCCCGCGATCTGACCGGACAGGCTTCTATCAGGTCCTAATCTGCAGTTACTGTTCAAGCCTGGGCTGCTACTGTTAGACCACATGCACACGGGCGTTCGTGGTAGAATCCGGCCCTGGCAGCAGCGACATCCGCTCGTACCTGCTTTCATTTTCTTCTTTCTGTACCACAGATGGCCTTATCTTTGCGTGCACCACGGAGCTGACATCCATGTTTGCACTCACATGTCCTATCTTTTGTTCGATGCGCGAATTTAGCCCTTCGAACATTCTCTCATGTGAACGCTTCTATAGTAAACCATTAGTTCCTATAGATGGGCTTTCTGTGCGCTGCTACACTGTGGGCGGACAGCGCTTGTGTGAAACAGCTCTAAGGACTCTTTCACATGGGGGACCTACGGACGCCCAAATTCAGTACATCAATAAACGCGGCTAATTGCGCACAAAAACGCGTGAATAGATGATTTTTGTGCGCACAAGTCCCGAGCTTAATTAGCACTAAAACCACCTATTCACAGGAGATGAGAGAGAGAGAGAAAGAGATCACGGCAGCAGCAATTAGTGCCTGCGGGGCTAGAGGGACTCACCGAGAGAATCTCCACTTAGCAGGGAGAGAGAGGACTCCCCGAGGGATTCCCCCGTAGCAGAGAGAGAGGGCGGGGCTATAGGTGTGCCACGCCACTCTTTCTCCTTGCTATAGGGGATTACCTCAGAAAGTCCCCTCCAGCTCTCTCTCTCTAACAGCTAGCACATCCCCTCTCTAGTCCAGCCCCCTCTTTCCAAGCTATGGGGGATACCTTCAAGGAGTCCCCTCCAGCCTGCTCTCTCTTCCCTACTAGCCCCACCCCTCTTTAGCCCCACTCCTTTCTCCCTACTATGGGGGATACCCTCAGGGAGTTCCCTCCAGCCCCGCCCTTTTTCTCCCCGCTAGCCCCGTCCTCTCCATAGCCCCCCCCCCCACACATTTATCCTCCACTATGGGGGATTCCCTCTGAGAACCCCTCTAGCTCCACTATCTCCACACTGTGGAGGAATTCCCTGTAGCAGGGAGAGAATGGTCACCCTGCAGGAGGTAATTATCATTAACTGTCATTATGACCTTTAGCCCCTAAACTACCCAATAACCTCTGTGCCGCTACTGGGTAGTTTAAAGGCTAAAAGGCATAATGACAGTCAGTGTAATTACCTCCTGCAGGGGAACCCTTCTCTCCCCACTACAGAGAATCCCTAATTTTCCATTTGCCACCCGGCTCACATAGTCTCCCATAGGAGTCTATGGAAAATCCTGCGCGCCGCGTACCAAAGATGGGTCAGGTACTTTCTTTTTGCGCTGCAGAGGATTTGAGTTACTGAATTTCAGTCGCTGAGGTCCTTTTTTGATGGAGGGCTTTTTAGGCGCAGCTAATATTCCTCCATCTACATGTTACCATAGGAAAACATTGGTTCTAGTAGGCATCATTTATTTGTGCCTACATTGCATCCAAAGGACGCTCGTGTGAAAGAGACCTTACACTGCACCTGCTTGATGTAAGCTCTGGCCTTCACACTGAACCCTACTTACTGCAAGGTGAAGCTGCATCAGGTGAGTGGTCCAATGTGCCTCATGGGGATGGGGCAATCCTAGAGTTCGCCTCAGGCAGTAGAGAGGATAGGTTCACCCCTGCATCTAGTGGTAGAAATACTGCCGTCAGTCGCCTTCTCCGAGACTCTCGCAGAATCTCCTGCATATTCAATATCCAAACTCATATTATTCTTTTGACACAACCATAGTAGTTTCTAGTCTATTTATCACCAGCCCATTCATCTATTATTCATTATTACTAATTATGTATTCGTTATTCATTATTGACTCATCGGTTATTCTGCACCAACACATAAGGGAAATCCAGCTATCAATTTATTATTTCATTCAGGAATTCCTCAGTTTGTTCCATAAACTTTAAAAATCATTAACTCCCATTCCAATCATCGCCATCTTGTGTCCGCTTTTAGCATTACAATAATTTATTACTTGAGTGTAGATAAATGAGTACCTTGGTGACATCTAGTGGTAAGAAAACAGACTGCATCATATAATCTTCAATTGCATTAAAACTGTCACCTCCAGGCTTCCATAGATGCCCCTGTGCAATTAAATGTGTCAAATGCACAATGTGGGATTATTTATGGTTTTTATTAACTTTAGCATTTATTAATGAATTAAAGTCTCCGTACGGCATCTGCTTTTAGAATATATAGCTATATATTAATGTCCTGCTAGGCACCTCAGTAAGGGCACATTATTTTTTTTTATCAAGTAAAGATGGTTTTAAGTTCTATACGGTTTTAGGACAGAAATTACAGCAAAAAGGGCTGTTTTTGGCATTTTCTGATTTATTTCATGTGTGACATTTTACATTAAAAAGTTGCAAAAAGTCTAAGAGGACAATCACTGATTATTTCTTTTTTTTTTTTTTTTTAAATCATCTTTTATTAGGTTTTTTCATAAACAAGATACATTTTTTAAAATTACTATTATCTTATCCTTATTATCTTAACTTATAAGAAACTATAGTTTCGCTCAGATCACTCCTTGTTTTCTTTTTAAGCTTAACGATCATGAGCTACTCAACTGCATACTAGACACAAAAAAGGGGGGGGGGGACTTGGGGAGGGGAAAAAAGGGGGGGGGAAAGGGTGGGGTGGGTGGAGGAGAGGGGGTCGAGTCAGTGTAGAGCTCTTCTGTCTAGAAGGTCTTATCTTTGTTCTGTCTAGCAGCTTCCGCCCGTCACCCGACCATCCTGCCCTTCCGGGCTTTTAGAGCTTCTTTTTCATGTTAACTTCATTAATGATATGCTTTTTGTGCTTTTGTATTTGTATTTTTGTCCTTTTATATGTTTTTATGCTTTTGGGACCTCATTTCCCTCAGCGTCCTCGGTATAGGTATGAGTACACAGTATGGTAAGGTCGGAGTCTCGCAGCCACCTCCATCCCGTATTACTTTTCTGTGCCGCGCAGAGCGACAACTCATGCAGCTTATCTGAGGGTAGGTTTTTATTGTATACGCTTCCACAGCTCCCACTTTTTTAGGAACTTATCATGTGTTCCCGTCTTCCAGCTGGTTAATTCCTCTAGGTTGTATAGTAAATCTACTTTCTCTCTCCATTGCTCAATTGAAGGCGGCGTCTTTTGAAGCCATAGAATGGGGATCAGTGTTTTGGCTACTTCTATGAAGAGTGCTATCATATCATCTCTTTGTGGGTGAAAAGTAGGGGTTGGTTTGCTAAGGAAAATGATGTCTGCTGACAGTACGAAATCTGGTTTTATGCTCTTAATTGAGCTCTCTATGCTCTTCCAGTAAGTGGTTAGGGTGGCACAGTCCCACCATATATGACGGTACGATCCCGTTGCCGAGTCGCATCTCCAACACCTTTCGTGTGTGGCCAGCTTATGGGTGTATAGCCATTGGGGGGTCCTGTACCACCTAGAGAGTAATTTATAATGGCTCTCTTGAAGAAGCACGCACGGGGAAAAGCCAAAGGACCTGCGAAGGATAGCTTTTATGTCTGAGGTTGATAATGAAATCCCCAGTTCTATCTCCCATGATACAAGGTAGGCTGGTTTGGATAATTTCGCTGGAGCCACGAAGTTGGTCTGGGCGTGCTTTATTCCCAAACGTTTTGGGTGATTCTCTCGGAATTCTTTTTCAAATTTCGTATATGGTCTAGTGGACCTATGTTTTTTGTGAAATTCTTCTATTGTTTGGGTGATATGTGCTTTCTGAAGGAATGAGAGTTGTATTTCCGGGAAGAGGATTTGGGTAGCCTCTACCGGTTTTTTGTTTGTTAGTTGCTGGATATCCTCTATTTTCCTATCTGTGCATTTGGCCCATATACTTCTGATTGCCGGATCCGTCTGGATCCCTACCAATTTGCATATCGTGCTTATTGGGGCTATTGGGGATGGTTCCGGCGCTAGTGCGCCTCCGAGCTTTGCCCAGGTCTCGAGTGGGCCCCTCAGCAGAGGGTCGCATCCTCTGAGTCTAAGTACGTTTTTGGGAGGGTTCCAAAGTTCCTCTAGCCATGTCCCACCAAATGTGGCTCCGGCTATCTGTTGCAACAGAGGGTCTCTCTTTGGGTTTGCTAATTCCCACCAGTAGCCTAACTGTATTGCTTTATAAATATCTTGAACACAGGGCATATCTATCCCTCCTTCCCATCTCTTTTTTGTTAGGAGAGTATGGGCCATTCTTGGTCTTTTTTGTTTCCAAATGTATCCTGTGAAATTTGCCTTAAGTGTCTGGAAGAATGCGCTTGGTATATGGATTGGCAACATACGGAGCTTATATGTAATTATGGGCATTACATAAGATTTGAGAATATTTTTTCTCCCAAACCACGATAGGTATGGTAAGTCGTACGAACGTAAGAGATTCTTGACCTGTGTTAGGAGTGGTATAAAGTTGGTGCTATACAGGTTTTCAGCCTTTTTGGTGATTTTAACCCCCAGATAGTCGATGGTGTTTTCTAGCCAAGTGAATGGGGACAGGGTCTTTAGTACCTTGCTGCTCTCCCGAGGGACTGACACGTTTAGTATGTTTGATTTAGCAAAATTTATTTTAAAATCCGATAGGTGTCCAAAGTTTTCTAATAGTGTTACTAATGTGGGAATTCCTTTGTGGGGGTTCGATACCACGAACATGATATCGTCAGCAAATGCTGCCAATGACAAGGTCTTCTGTCCTACTGTGATGCCGTCTATTTCCGGGTGTTGTCTTACCTCCTGTAGGAGGGGTTCTATCGCTAGCACGAAAAGAGATGGTGACAGGGGGCAACCCTGGCGTGTACCATTGTGTATATCAAACGGTTGGGAAAGGGTGTTATTGACTCTCAGTCTCGCATAAGGGCTCTTGTATAGTGAAAAGATTGCCGTTATTAATTGTCTGGGGAAGTTGTATTGGGTCAATACTTTTTCTAAATATGTCCAATTTACACGATCGAACGCTTTTTCAGCGTCTGTCCCTATTAGGACCGCGGGGATTTTGTATTTCTGTGCATATCTCATTGCGTGTAATAGTCTATAGCTATTGTCTTTTCCTTCCCTTCCTTTTATAAAGCCAGATTGTTCTTTATTTATTAGTTTGGGGAGCAGGTCTTCCATTCTTTTGGCTATTAATTTTGCCCATAGTTTAACATCAAGATTAATTAGTGATATTGGTCTATAATTATTACATTCTTCTGGGTCCTTGTTATCCTTGTGTATGAGCGTCACATGAGCTTCCAGGGCTTGTTTGGGTAACTCATTGCCTTGAAGCAAAGAGTTGAAAACGTCCGTCATGTTGGGGATTAGTATTTTCTTGAAGGTTTTATAGTAGTTTGCCGAGAAGCCATCCGGTCCTGGGCTTTTGCCCAACGGACAGGACTCTATCAATTCCTCTACTTCTTTTTCTGTTACCTGGGAAACTAGCATTTGGGCCTCTGTTTCATCTATTTTTGGGAGTTTTATTTTACTCAGAAAGGAGTCTATTTTGTTTTTTAATTGTTTTTGTTCGTCTGGTTTGGGTTTCCCTCTTATGTTGTAGAGATTAGCGTAAAACGCCTGGAAGACCTTTGCTATCTCTTGGGTGTCTGTCACTGTTTTTCCCGTATTGTCCCTAATGGAGTTAATCCGGTTTCTGGTACGGGCTTTTTTAAGTAATGTGGTTACAAATTTGCTTCCCTTGTTCCCTTGTATAAAGAGTGTTTGTTTTAGAAAAAGGTGTTTTTTGTTGAACCTAGTCCGTAGGAGTCTTCCTAGTTCTCTGCGCTTATTGGTGAGCTCGTCCAGTCTGTCTTTAGTCTGTGAGGATTTGGCTTTTTGTTCTAGTTTTGCAATCTGGGACAGTAGGGTGTCTATCTCAAGTTGTTGGGCCTTTTTTGTTCTGGAGCCTAGGGCTATCAGCAATCCCCTCATATAAGCCTTATGGGCTTCCCAAATCATTGGGGGTCTTATCTCATCTTTGCTGTTTAAGCGGAAGTATTCTTCTAATAAAACTGACAATTTGTCTTTTTCCTCTATATTGTCTAGCAGGGCGTCGTTTAGCCTCCAAGTCCATTCCTTGGGCCCTTCTGTTCCTAATTTTATATCTAAATGGATCGGGGCATGGTCTGAAAGTGTAATCGACTCTATTGTTGCTTTTTCTACTTGTGCCAATAGGCTGCTGGAAATGAACATATAGTCGAGCCTTTGGTATGTGGCATGAACTTGGGAGTAGTACGAATAATCTCTAGTTGCGGGGTTTAAGGTCCGCCAGACGTCTATCACATCTAGCTTTCCTAGTGCTCTGATGACCCTGCTAAGTTGCCCCCTCGAGACCTGGGATTTGCCCCTCGACGAGTCCAGCAACGGGTTTAAAGTTACATTCCAATCTCCGCCCAAGATGATGGGACCTATGGCAAATTCCTTGAGTATCTCTATTTGTTTGATGAGCCAATCTACCTGGTTGGTATTTGGCGCATAGAGATTCGCTACTGTTATATTTACGTTGTTTATTTTTCCCCTAAGGAAAAGTACTCTGCCCTCTTCATCTGAATATTTTGAGGAGAGGATAAAATTAACTGTTTTGTGGAACAAGATCGATACCCCTTTCGAGGCTGAATGTGGGTGGGAGCTATGGAAGGCCTGCGTAAACGTTCTACCGGGGAGAGAAAAGCATTTGTCTCCTCTGTAGTGCGTCTCTTGCATAAGTAAAATTTTTGTTCTGTATTTTTTAAGTAGCTGCGAGACTCCATACCTTTTTCTCGGCGTGTTGAGGCCCCTCACGTTAAACGAGGTGCATCTTAACGCTTCTCCAATCATTGTATCTCCGAAGGGCGGAAGCTGCCAGGCAGGTGCACAGCGGTGTCTCTGGGTTAGTGTGGTGGGCTATAAGGAAAAAAGAGACACAAGAAATTATTTATCTGTGTATTATCTACTGGATCCTGGTGCTGGTTTCTCCGATCTCTCCTAGCCCCCTTCTGCTGTCTCAGGCGGTTATCGAGATCCTTTTCGGCGGGTCTTCAATTTGTGCGCACTGGATGGTTTTCTGCGTCTTGTAGGAGGCCGGACGAAGAGAGAGAGGCCTCCTGCTGAGCTCTGAACAGTGATTCTTATGTCTAGGTATTGGGTGAGAGAGAAGGGTGGGTTGGTAGGTATGAGGGGGGGGGGGGGATAGGTTTTGACAATACAATAACAAACAATACAAGTATCGAATATTCAAACGGTTTCTCACAATCTATGTGAGAAGATACAGACCACCGCCTGTGTCTGTATCTGTGAGGCGGTGAAAGGTATAACAAATGATCAGCTTAACTTCAGGAACTGTTCTTTCAAGCCCGATCTGGGTGAGACGAGCAAGCACACCTGTACTGAGGTGGGTGCAAACATGTTATTCTCTGCGTTGTAATCCAGAGAGTCGGTGGAGTAGAGTTGGGAGGGACAGGCCCCAACAGGAGCCTCTCGGTAGTCGGAGGTAAACCAGAACAGTCAGACTAGTAGACTTTAAAAACTTCAAAAAAAAAAAAAAAAAAAAAAAAAAATTTTCTTTTTTCTTTCTTTTTTTTTCCTTCCCTTCCTTTCTCCTTTTTCTTTTTTTTTTCTTTCCTTCCTTCCCCGTCTGTCCACAATTTCAAATTTTCTGTTCCTCCGTCATATGAGATTTTTACTGCGACTGTTACTACACGTGTCTCTTATGAGAGTCAAGTCTCTTTTCCTGCGTTGTTTTCTCTGTGTCCTCTTTTCTGTTTGTTTCTGGGTGGGTTTGTCACTCTCCATTCTTCCGGAGTCGGTAGGCAGGGAAGCGCGGGGAAGTCTGGTAGTGGGAGCCAATTAGGAAGCTCCATAGGTTCTATTTCTAAGAACTGCCAAGCATTGCGAAGTTCTTCTGGGGAGCGAATATTTATTCTCTTTCCCTTATATGTCACTCCCAGACCGAAGGGAAAGAGCCACGCATATCGGATGTTTTTCGATTTCAGTACATCCAGCAGAGGTTTCAAGAGTCTGCGCTTTGCTAAAGTGGAGGGGGCTAAATCTTGGAATATTTGTATCTCCGCGCCTCCATATTGCAATTCTCTCTGGCTCCTAGCAGCTTCCAAAATGGCCACCGCATCTGGGAATGTCAGCAATTTGCACACAATGTCTCTAGGGGGCTCATCACTTGCAGGCTGTGGGCGCAGGGCTCTGTGGGCTCTTTCTATTATCATTGTCGTTGCTCTCTCCTGACCCACTAGTGTGATGAAGATTTCTTTCACTACCTTAAGGAGTGTTTCGCTTGCCCATGATTCGGGGACCCCTTTAATTCTTACATTACTGCGCCTACTTCTATTTTCTAGGTCTTCTTGCTGCAGCAGTGTTCTATTTAGATAGACATGTTGGGCTTTCAGGGTCTGGGCTATCTCCGTGGAGTGTATCGTGATGGCTGAGGTGGTGCTTTCTAATTCCTCCACCCTTCTCCCTGTGTGTCTCACCTCTTCTTTTATGGCCGTCAGCTCAGCTAGCACCGGGCTCATCGCCTTAGCCAGGAGGCTCCTCATGAATCCCCTCGATACTCCTTCTTCTTCATCTCCCTCTGAGGATGATTCTCCTTCCCGCTCCCCCTGCGGTGCCGCTGCAGCCGCCGGCGCCATCTTGCCTGAAGCGCAGGGCGAGCGCGGGGTCCGTTCTCGGAGGTATCTCTGCAGATCCGTCTGCCCTCTAGCCGGTCGCGGTGTTCCCAGGTACTCTCCGGTTCTTTCTTTATTTGTTTTCACCATTTTTCTTCTGTTTAGCGGCTGTGGTGTGCTTGCTGAGTCGTCTCTGTGATGGAGCTGTCTCTCTAAGCTGCCATCACTCTCAGCGGTCAGGCCACGCCCCCCAATCACTGATTATTTCTTAAAGTGACCCTGCACCTTGGAAAATCTTTATATATGTAATGAACGTGGCAGGAGAGCAAGTGAGGCAGTCACTGCGACCATTTCTTCACTGTAGATTAGGCAGTGTATTGTGCGCAGTAAGGCCGGTCTCACACGGACAGGTTGGATTCCACATGCTGGAGCCCACAACGATATCCGTCTCTGATCGTGGCCCGCGACCCGCATGCCCTATTTTCTCTGTAAAGCGGATGACCGCGGATGCACAGTACAGAATTTAAAAAAATATATTTATTTTTCCCATGACAACGGTAGGCAATAACGCGGGAACCCGCAGCCTGTCCGCAATGTCAACTGTGGATGGGCTGCAGGTTGGATGGCTTCCATTGACTTCAATGAAAGCCGCCCATGCTGAACCCACACAAAGATAGAACATGCAGAGATTTTATTTTCACTTATAGAAATCGCATTTTCTATCTGCTCATCTGAGCGGACATGTGAATGTTCTATTCTTTCAATGTGTGCGAAATAACGCGGATTGTCCGCACGAAATAACGCGGATTGTCCGCACGGGTGACGATCGTGGATTCCGCAATAGAAATCCGGTTGCGTGAGACCGGCCAAATGCATAAATCTTTGTAAAGAACACAAACAGAATTCAACGGCCTTTGTACAATGCAACACAGAATATAGCAAAGTCTCTAGTAAGTCTGACTTGGCTATACAACAGTACTCAGTCACTTCTTACACCAGGTGCCCTTGTTCTGTTAGACTCACACTGATAAAACCTCCATCACATGATTAGCTTTTCTCTTGTGTTATTGCTCTATTTTGCAGTTGTTCCCCTCTGTGCAATTGAATAGCTTTTCATTCTGAACCAAACTCTTGGTACTATTCCTGGAAGACTGCAGGCCATGGTTGGTGGCCAGATTTCTCTATCAAACATAGCAAGCTCCCACTTCTCCAGCAACTGTACTGCTCTCCTCCACACTCACAACACGCCATTTACTCTTGGGGTGCAAGCTGAAACTTCTTCCCTGGTTACATTGACTAGGACGCTGGTGCCCTGTGCTGTGGGATACAGGTATGCCTCCTCTGTGTTACAATATTTAATTAAAGGTGGGGTAGCGCCACAGAGAGTAAAAGAAGATAAAAACCTGGGAAAGGTACACTGTAAGCATTGCACAAAAGGGAAGGGAGCATGTGGTTTGGTACTACATATGGTGGCCATTTTGCTGGTGTGGCACAGTACTGTATATAAGAGATAAGCAGCTGCTCTGTGTATAGGAGTAACTAGGCTGCACTGTACATAGCCGAAGCTGGGATTTCACTGCCAGTTTTGTGGGGTTTTCTCATGTAACAGTGTGGAGAGTATACCAAAAATGGTGTAATCGAGCAAAAACATCCAGTGAAAGGAGATCATGTGGACAGAAACAAGTTGTCTGCTAAAGGGGTCAAAGGAGAATGTCAGGAATCATTATGATGAGCAGATTGTGCACAGTCAAGAGCAGCCGAATACAACACTGGTACGCCAGCTAATGTGTCGAAAAATGCACAACTCGCTATTCCTTAGCATCAATAGCGTATAACAGCAGATGACCAGTTCCAGCGCCAAGAAAAAATGGATAGGACTCTAGTGGGCAAGAAAGGGCAAAAATTGCATCACTAAGCAGCAGAAAAACATCAGCTTATCAGATGACTCCAGATTTCTGTTGCACCGTGCTGATGAGAGGTGAGAATTTGGTGCAAGCAGCAGAAATCACTGACCCCTTCCTGTTAGCTGGTGGAGGAGTAAGGGTGTGGGAAATGATTTTCTGGTGCACCCAGGTCCCCTGATACCTGTGCATGAGGCCACAATGAATTGCTGCAGTTCTGAAGGCCAAAGGAAGTCCAACATGCTACTAGATGGGGTCTCTGATCAAGGGTGCATTCTGTGTATTTCCTCATGTTAGGATGTGAAGAACAGTTTTGCATATTGCTCTGTGTTGCCTTTGCTCATCATCATTAATGTCACAAATTACAGCACACTTGCAAAATGTCACAACTGCCCCAGGCACAGTTTGTCCCTACTTAATGTTACAAGTGAGGAAATCATTAAGTACTGTATTAATTAGGCTGGGGTTTTCCCAGATGCAGTCTTCCTCAACACAAATTATTCCATTTTAAACCTTCTGCATTCATAAGGGAATCATAAGTGGGTTTGGTACGGTGTTAGCCAGTAGAGCAAAATGTGATTGTTCTCAGTGAGAGAAACCAAGTAATCTTGTAAATATGATACCTTTTAATGGCTAACAAAAATACATGATGTTATAGCGAGCTTTTGGGTCTCTCAGGGTCCTTCATCAAGGCAAAATGAAATAGATCCGAAGATGTGTGTGTGTATATGTGTGTATGTATAGATATATATATATATATATATATATATATATATATATATTGTAGCAGTGCAGGGGGAACACTTCAGGCCACAACCAGAATACTGTCCATGTTTCTCTTTATTTACTTGCTGAACACAACATAAATGCACCGGTAACCTCCAGACAACAGAAAAATATATATACATACTTATGACAAGGCACAGACATGGTGGGATTAATTGGCACTTAAAAGAATACTACAACAGAAATACAAACATAGATGTGAAGGTTTTATGGTCCCTGAGTTAGTGTCAAGAGATCATCAGGTCGGGGCGGAGCCTGACCTCCGAGAGTGATGGCCGCCTGAGTCCAGCGCTCCGTCTGCCAGGAGGTCCCGCGGGGTGCTATTATTAGCTTTTTACAGCGGACATGCCGAAATCGGGGAAGGAGAGGAGCGCAGAGCAGCTGAGCACACCTCGGACGCTGAAGAGCCAGATCGGGATGCAGCGTTTCCTGAAAGAACGGGACTCGCGGTCACCGCGCCAGCCGGCCAAGATGGCGCCGTCCCACGAGGCTGCTGCACCGGCACAAAGTAAGGAGAGGGGAGGGGAGTCCTCATCTGAAGAAGAGGAGGATAATGAAGCCATTTCAAAAGGCTTTATGAAGCAGCTCCTTGCTGATGCCCTGAAGCCCTTAATGTCAGACTTGTCTGAAATAAAAGAAGATGTAAAACACCTGGGGCGCCGGGTTGAAGACCTAGAGGTCTCTTCCTCCGCCATCACATCTCACGCACGGGCTATGGCGCAGGTGCTGAAGGAACAACACGAGCACCTGAACCGTGCCATAATTGCCCAGGAGGATTTGGAGAACCGAAACCGGAGATGTAATGTTCGCATAAAGGGGCTCCCCGAATCATACGACCCGGATTCCCTCCTTAAGGTAGGAGCTGATATTTTCGGACTTCTACTAGGACCTGAGAAAGCTCTACATATGGGTATTGAGCGCATTCACAGAGCTCTTAGGCCCCCTCCTCCCACAAATGAACCTCCCAGGGACATTATCTGTAAAATGTTCTCACACCAAGACACCCTGGCTATTCTAAACTCGGCAAGAGGGCACAAAGGGTTAAAGTTTGGGGGGGAACACAGCAGTTCTATCAGGACCTAGCGCCTTCAACTTTGTACAAAAGGAGACTCCTGCGACCGCTACTCGAGGCGCTCAGAGCCAAAGATATACGTTACGCCTGGTTGTTCGCTTTTGGACTTGGGATTACCGTAGGGGGGCGCAGGCTCACTATAAGAACCCCGGAGGACTTGCACAAAGCTTGGCCCCTGTTGGATATACCCCCTCTCGACCTGCCTTGCTGGCTCCCGCTTCCAGGTTTCCCGAGTCTGCCAAAACTCCCTCCACCCGATGCTTGGCAACCAGCCTCTAACGCAAAGTCACCTAGAGGGAAACGAAAGAAGGCAAAGGAAACCCTCAACAACGAGGACACTTGAGCTCCTGAATGCTATTGTTATGGTTTGTCTTCCTACAGGTTGTACACAAACGACCTGGTTATGCGTCGCTCAGAAAGCGTTCATGTTGAACTCAAGCTGGCGTTCAAGCTTTCCGACTCCCGACCGACCCCGCCCTCACCGGAACGGTTTAGTATAATCACTATATAGTGTCGTGTCATGTTGTGATATGTCTATTGTATTAAAATTGACTATACCGCCATTCTTGCATCCCGCTCCTGTTTAACTCGAGACGGGATCCAAGACCTTATACTTCACTTCACGGTTGTCCTCTCTAAAGGACCCTGCCGGACCCCTGCAGTTCAGGCTGTCCATAGTTGTTCGGTCCTTATCCAGGTAAGGGCCGACCAACTCGCCCCACACCCATTTCACCCCTTCCCTCCACCCTCTCACGAATAGACGATCCAGTCGACGTGAGATCCTGCAGTTTTCCATCTGGAGAGAGTAGCTTGGCTCTCTCGTTCATACGTGTTTATAGTCTACCCCCCCTCCTTTTGTCTCTGTTAAGTTGGTCCTCCCCCCCTTAGCGTTCCCCAGGCGTCCTCCTTCTTCCTCCCCCCACCCCTCATCCCATCAGTCTCGGGTACCCAGTTAGGCGAGTCCGAATACAGGAGGTGTAGGAGATTCCTATCTGCATACGACTGACGCTTGTTTCTCTCCCACGCTCTCCAGAGTCAGGGGTGCCAGAGTCTACTTCAGCATGAATGACCCACTGAAATGGACCACGTCGAATGTGAAAGGGCTGAATTCCCCATCCAAGAGGCATCATGTGGCGCTGCTGCTGAGAAGGTACGGCACTAAAATTGCATTCCTACAGGAAACCCACTTCAGGGGAAATAGATGTTTGTCACTCCCTGGAAAACACTTCACACAGGCATACCACAGCACGCATCCGACATCCGCCGCCAGGGGAGTCTCTGTACTGTTCCATCATTCGGTAGCTTTTACATGTGAAGCCCAACATTCAGACGAGGAAGGAAGGGTCCTCTTTTTAAGAGGTAAACTATTGAATCAGAAAGTGACAATTGCTAATTTATATGTGCCAAACGCGGGGCAGGTGCCCTGGTTGTTGGGACACCTCGAGACTTTAAAGCATTTCGCAGAAGGCCCAATTCTCCTGGGAGGTGATCTAAATCTGACCCTAAGTCCCATTCTTGACTCATCGACCGGAAGATCCCACATTTCTCAGATTAAACTTAGAAGACTGCACCGTAGTCTCTCGGAGTTGGGTTTGGTAGATGTTTGGAGGCATTTCCGTCCATGAAGGATTTTACCTTCTACTCTCATGTACACCTCTCCTTCCAACGCCTCGACTATATTTTTATTTCCGCATCTTTACTAAACACTGTCAACGGAGCTAAGATAGACCCATCTTAATTTCAGACCATGCTCCACTCCACATCAACATAGACCTCCTCCCACCTCCTCCTCGTGAGTGGAGATGGAAATTAAACCCCTCGCTCCTGGACGCAGAAGAAGACAAACAATTTCTTAAGTCCCGCTTAGAAGAATTCTTCCTCCTAAATAATTCTCCAGAGGTTTCAATTCCAATGACATGGGAAGCTCACAAGGCTTTCGCAAGGGGCTTATTAATTGCGCTGAGCTCTAGAATTAAAAAAAGGCAACAAAGAGAGATAGATGAAAAGCTCCAGCAAATAACTAAACTAGAACAAGCTGCAAAAAGCTCTCAATGCAAGGCCTCATTAGATAAATTAACTAGCCTCAGGAAGGATTTGAAAAGAGACTTCGACTCAAAGTATAATAAGAAACATTTACATTTGCAAAAAACAGTCTATGTACAGGGCAATAGAGGGAGTAAATGGACCTCTGCTCTTATCAAAAAAGCTCGAAAAAGAAACTTCATTAGTTCAATAAAGACCAACACGGGCTGCGCCGTCACATCCTCTGCGGACATAGCAGCGGAATTCCAAGCCTACTATTCCCAATTATATAATATTCGTCATCCTTACACCCTGGACGAGAGACAGTTAGCACACACACAGATACAGGCTTTTCTGAGCGAGTTAGACCTCCCTTGTCTGGATGAAGATGCAGCTGTGGCCCTGACGAGACCAGTCTCCTCTCAGGAGGTGGATGACCTCCTGACTTCATCCCCTTCGGGAAAAAGCCCTGGTCCTGATGGGCTACCTGCCACGTATTACAAAACCTTTAAATCCTGTCTGATTCCCCATTTAACGGAACTATTTAACGCCCTACTCCGGGGGGACCCACTGCCCAAACAAGCGCAAGAGGCGCATATCACGTTGATACATAAGGAGAATAAAGATCCTGAGGCTTGCGGAAGTTACAGGCCTATATCTCTAATTAACTTCGACGTGAAGCTATGGGCTAAACTTCTCGCAAAAAGACTGGAAAGTTATATCCCATCCCTTATAAACGAGGAGCAGGCTGGTTTCGTCAGGGGCAGGGAAGGGAAAGATAACTCCATCAGACTTCTACATGCAAACACCCCACTGGCTCTGGTCGGATCTGACGCTGAAAAAGCCTTTGACCGGGTTAATTGGCTATACATGCAAACAGTTCTCTCCCATTTCAAAATACCTCCCACATTCATTACAGCTATTTTCTCTCTCTACGCAGCTACGCATGCCAGACTTAAAATAAACGAAATCCTTTCGCCCCCCTTTAATATTAGTAACGGTACGCGACAGGGTTGCCCCCTATCTCCCTCGCTATTTATTCTAGCCCTAGAACCGTTTCTACAGAAGATCCGACTAGACCCTGGTATCAGGGGACTAAGGGTGGGCCGGAAGACCCTCTCACTGGCTGCCTATGCGGATGACATTGTCTTCTTAGTCACGAACCCAGGGGAGGGTCTGCCGCGTCTCACCTCCCTCTTAGAGGAATTCGGGACTTTATCTAATTTCAAAATAAATTATTCAAAGTCAAAGGTCCTGAACATTTCGATCTCATCTAATTGCAGTCGTGCTCTGAAGGCAAATTCCCCTTTCTCATGGGCCACAGCAGACATGGAATTTTTGGGTATACGGTTGACTAAAAAAGTGGAGGATCTGTTCTCGGCCAACTTCTCTCCCCTCCTGCCTAGGCTAAGGAACTTGTTGCGCTCATATGACTTCCCTTTCTTATCATGGTTAGGGAGAAAAAACATTCTTCAATCTTATGTCATGCCAATTGTTATATATAAAATGCGACTTCTCCCGATCCATATTTCTAATTCTTTTTTCAAGTCTTTGCGCTCAATTGTCTTGAACTATGTTTGGAGGGGTAGAAGACCGAGATTGGCCCACAGCTTGCTTGAAAGGAGAAGGGCTGAGGGAGGAATAGACTTGCCTAACCCAAGAGATATATACTTGTCGACGCAGCTAAGTCACTGGATGGAGCTAGTGCATCCCGTCAAAGACCATCTAGTGCTGGACCTCGCACTGGCCTCTTACGGTCCCACTCTCCTCCAGGATTTATGGTTTCCTAAGCAGATCTTACGGGGGCGGAGGGCGGTCAGCCCCCTGTTGAAGGGAACTATGGAGACTTGGCATAAGCTGGGGGGGAGGCTGGCCCCTACTCCCTCTCCTCTCACCCCTTTAAACGCTCTGCACCTGACAGTGGGTCTTCAGCTTGATCCCTGCTCGGCTGGCAGCTGGCAGATTTTGTCCGATAAAAAAATTTCAGACCTACAGACGAGGGCTCACATGCCCCCCTCGGGCATTCTGAGGGAATTATTACCCGGACATAGGCTACCTTTCTTAGTGACAGCACATATAACACATATTATTAAAAAGTTTATGTCCCTGCATAGGTCGACCAGACCTCTAACTAATTTTGAGAAATCCCTTAAAGACAACAACGTATCCAGGAGGAAGCTGGCTGTTATCCGTAAACAGTTTGTCTCCCCACCACACAACTCTAAACCAGCGTTCATCACCTCCTGGGAGAAGGAGCTCAAGATCTCCCTATCGGAGAGCGACACGAGAGTCATACTCATGAACTCATTTGGCACCTCCCACTGCGTTACTTCGCAGGAATCACATTATAAGTTGCTATCTAGATGGTACAGGACTCCCCAGTGGCTCTCGGACCACAAACTTACATCTCAGAACTCCTGCTGGAGATGCGACTCCGCAACGGGTTCATATCTATACCTGTGATGGGAGTGCCCGGTGTTGATTCCTTTCTGGAAAGATGTCGGAGGCGTGCTGAGCAGACTTGCTCCAGGGTTAGTCCTCTCCCCTGAGGTGGTGTTACTGTGGAAGCCGTCAGCTGCCTTCCATCCGCAGAAACACAAATTGATAGCACACTTAATGGATGCCACTAAATCTCTCATCCCCCTTTTCTGGCATAGAAAGGACCTCCCTTCCCTGGCTAAGTGGAGAGAGAAGGTTGATCTCCTCTCGAGCCTAGAGGAGCTGGCTAGCTATGCCAGAGGCGCCCATGAGAAATACCTGGAAACCTGGAGCCCATGGCGTTCTATCAGGGCAGCGCTGTGAGAGATTAATGGAGCCCACCAAGTGTTTTCGGGAGGAACATTTGACCTCCTTCACCCGGTTTAGCTTTGTTTCTTGTTCTCCCCCCCCTGCTACATAGAGACTTCCCGGCACAGCCCTCACGATTCGGTGAATTCACCCCCAGCCGTTTCAGTCGTATCCATTCGGATTCTCATCATACGCAAAGACAGAAGAAGCACGAGACTGTCCCCCCCTCCCCATTCCCCCCTAACTTTCCCCTTTGTTCGTTACCTTTTGTACCTGTCATCCCTTCTTTGAGGTTAATTCTGTTTGAGGTTCATTTTGAGGTTCGGGGGAGGCATCCCAGACGGAGCGGCTGCCCTGAACGGAGACGTGTCTTCCCTAGAGGCTCTGACCACTTTATTGTTATGATCGTCTCTAAATTATCAACGGGTTATGTGCACCGCCATCTGATTTCTTTTGCGCTCTTGTAATTGTACTTTCATGCCAGCTGAGACGTTGTTTTATTGTGTGTCTGTTGGTTGTGGAAAAATTCAAAATGTTAATAAAAAAAAAAAAAAAGAGATCATCAGGTCAGCAGTGTTATAGATTTCTCATACTTCCTAGTCACACATGAATCCTTTTGAAGAATTTAGCCTTCTGTTGAAAGTGTCACAAGTTATTATAAACTTATATTCCCAAATCCTTCTGTGGCTTTGTGATCTGAAATTGCCTTTCAATATAATAACTTTAATGTTTTCTATGTTGTGTCCATGACTATAAAAGTGCTCGGCCACAGGGAATCCTGTTATTCTCTGTTTAATCGTGTGGCGGTGAGATCTCATCCTGGTTTTCAGTTTTTGTCATGTTTCTCCAACATAAAAACCCCCAACAGGACATTTACTGCACAAGATCAGGTAACATAGGACGTGGAACATGTGAATGTCCCCAGGGTCTTATAGTCCTGCTGTGTGCTGGGGATCCGTATTCAGTCCATACATGTGAGCAGGTCTTACAGCGCCTTACAATACAGGGATAAGTTTCTTTTTGTGTGTCAGAGGGCAATGCACTCCTGATTATAAGGTTCCTCAAATTTGGAGATTGCCTGTGACACAGAAGCGGGTGGTCCAGGAATATGGCTTTTAGATGGGTATGATGGAGTTTCCTTCATACCTCTAGCTGTGAATTGTAGGTTACTACTAGAGGTAGACGATTGTTCCTTTCTTCTCTGTGTATTGGAGTTGTTGATTTCTGGGTATCCTGGTCCCTCTGGTGATTTGGTCATCAATTGAGGTGGAATGGTAGCCCTGATTTAAAAATGTCTTTTTGAGATTGTGTAAATGTTCATCTCTGTCTGTTGGGTTGGAGTAGATCCAGTAGTATCTGATGGCCTGGCTGTAGACTATGGGCTTCTTGATGTGTTTAGGATGGGAACTGTCCCATCTGAGGTATGTGGGTCGATCAATTGGTTTCCGGTATAGGGATGTCTGTATTGAGTTGTTGGAAATTTTTATGGTTGTGTCCAAAACGTTGATTTCAGTATACGAGTAGCTTAATGTCAGGTTTATAGTGGGATGGAATGCATTGAATCTCTCATGGAATTTTATTAGTACTTGTTCGGTGTTGGTCCAGATGATTATGATGTCATCAATGAAGCAGAAGCAGGCCAATGGTTTGCTGGGGCAGGAGGCCAGAAAGTCACTCTCTAGCCTTGCAATGAAAAGGTTGGCATATTGCGGTGCCACTTTACTGCCCATGGTTGTTCTGGTGAGTTGCAGAAATATCTCCTTGCCAAAGGAGAAATAATTGTGTGTGAGGATGAATCTTGTGAGTTGTAACACGGATTCAGAGGCAGCCCCATTGG
Organism: Eleutherodactylus coqui; assembly: GCF_035609145.1. Taxonomy (NCBI): domain Eukaryota; kingdom Metazoa; phylum Chordata; class Amphibia; order Anura; family Eleutherodactylidae; genus Eleutherodactylus; species Eleutherodactylus coqui. Next base: position 267,714,290 of record NC_089840.1, on the reverse strand, counting down.
CCTCAAGATGTGCTTGGCAGGTGGTCAGTCCATCTTTGTGTGGGATGTCCTTATATTCTAAATAGTCTTGTTCTATTCCATATAGTCTTGTTCCACGTCTGATGTTGTGTACCTGATCCTGTGCAGTAAATGTCCTGTTCAGAGACTAATTCAGAGACCATAAAACCTTCACATCTATGGTTGTATTTCTGTTGTAGTATTCTTTAAAGTGCAAATGAATCCCTGCATGTCTGTGCCTTGTCATAAGTATGTGTGTATAAATGTATGTGTATATATATATATATATATATATATATATATATATATATATATACCTCTTCGGATCCATTACACTTTGTCTTGATGAAGGATCCTGTGAGGTCCGAAAGCTCGCTGTAACATCATTTATTTTTGTTAGCCATTAAAAGGTATCATACGTACAAGATTACTTGGTTTATCTTACTGAGAACAATCACACTTAATGGAATCATCACATCTCATATCTCTTCTGACAGCCATAACTTTATTTTTCCATTGATATAGTTGTGTAAGGACTCTTTTTACAGGACGACCTGTAGTTTCTATTGGTACCGTTTTGAAGATCATACGACTGCTTGATTGCTTTTATTTTTGTCTTGGAGATGGGGTGACCAAAAAAAGCGCAATTCTGGTGTTTTTTCTGACAATGCTCAAAGATTGCTAGATTGGATTGTTACGGACGCAGTGATGCCAAATATGTTTTGGGTTTTTTTTATTTATAAATGTGTCAAACGTTTTTTTCTAAACTTTTATTACTTTTTATTTTTTAAATAATTAATAAAACTTTTTTAAACTGATTTGAATTTATTTTGTTTTCTTTTATTCCCCATAGGGAACTTGTGATAATTTCATTGTTCCTGCAGTATGATGTAATATCATAGTATTACGTTATACTACGATGTGACAGGGAATCTATCAAGCCACGCCAAAGGCATGGCTTGATAGGCAATCTGCAGTGGCAGACATTTTAACTGCATGGCACCCCACGCAGGGGGCCATTCGGAAACCCCTGAACATCAATCAGAGCATTAAAATGCTACTGTCAGAATTGATGGTGGCATTTAAAAGGTTAACAGCTCAGACCAGTGGCAGTGCTGATCGGAGCTGTTGCGGGCGGGTGTTGGCTGTAAGAAAACATGACCCTAGAATGTTTGCAGTTTATATACTGTCTTATTGTTTATTTTCTACCATCAGCTGGTTTAGTAAAGTCCCTTTTTGTTGGCAAATTATGGTATAACCACCTATACCTCCGGCACAGCCGCTAGACATAGCATAGCATAGGTGCTGCACAGCCACCACTAAAGCAAGAGTTACAGAGAAAGTGCCGTGTGTCACAATTAAAAAACATAACCAAAGACATACTATTGCACCCTATTATTTGCTTAACCACTATAATATAGATGATAAGTGGGGTTACTGTCCTGACAAGGACAACCCCTGTACTGGAACCTATCCCTCGATCCCCCTATTACACCTTATTTAAGGGAAAAGGAAATACAAGGAGAAACTAAATAATTAAATAAAAAACAACTAGGGTGTAATAGGGTGATTGAGGATAGGTTCTAGTGCAGGATTGTCCTTGTCAGGGCAGTTACCCTGCCTATCATCTTTAGTATAGTTCTTAGAACATAATAGGGTGCAATAGTATTTTTTATGATTTTAATTGATGAATAAACATTATGCTTAATTAATTGTGGCACAGCATGTTCTCTTTGTGACTCTTGAAGGGTATGTTCCTGTTACATACTATAAATCCAGATTGGACATACTATAAATCCAGATTGGCTCTTAAAATTTGCCAATATTCAAATTCATTCCCACTTCTGTCGCATGAACCTCACATTATCTTTAATGCTTGATTTGGCTACCCAGCATACACCTGCTCACCCATATTTGCCCTCTTGTATGCTACTTTCAAAAATGTTTTGGGATACTCCCATGTTACATTCAGTTGGAAAGTTTCATCTGAGCATTTTAGCAGGCAACACAAAGTAGTAGAGGGTAGTTAGGAGTAGTTGGGTGACTGGTAGACTGAGGGCAGGTAGAACAGCCTCCCTCTTCCCCCTTGTTGTTCAGGGAATATCTTGTACCTGCAGGGTGGGGTCATAGGAAGACAAAATGGGGAGTCGCAGAAGACCTATCTCTTGCAGCTTGACCAGCAGTGCCCCCCATTCCCTAATTTTTTGCCCTTCTATAATTTTTCCTGGTTATTTCTGTCAATTTTGTCAGGAGTGTTTTTTTGTATTAGTTTTTGCCTTTCTGGGGCTCTATGTTTTGTACACTAAATAATGACTACATTAGGAAAACCTCAATAATAGGTTGGTCCCCCTTTTTGGGTGATCATTGCTTTCAGACATCGGAGAATAGATTCCACTAGGTTCTACCTCCTGTACTCAATTCAACCGATGTCCGCAGCAGCAGCTCTCTAAGCTGGTTTATATTTTGTGGATAAATGGGAGCAAATCTTTCAGCGCTTTCCAGCATATCCAAAACATGTTCAATGGAATTACAGCCTGGTGAGTTTGATAGCAAAGGCTTTGCAGAAAATTCATAGCTGTGTTATTCTAACCACTCCCTAGTGATCTGAGCTTGATGACATTGAGCTTTGTCATGTTCAAAGATGGCATTGTGGTCAGGGAAGACTTTCTGAAAGATATGGGTGCAGATGGTCAGCTAACAAGTACCTGTAGCGTTCACCATTCAAGGATTGTGGTATGATAACCAACAGTCCTAGGCCATGCCAGGAAAACACTCCTCAGACCATGAAACCACCACCTATAGGATATGACTTTATGCTGTATGTGCCAGATGCAAACCCGGTCATTAGTATGGTTCAGTAAGAAACGGTACTCTTCACTCCAAATGACCTTCTGCCAAGTGTCCATGGTGCATTGACTTCTTTTCTGGGCCCATGTTCAGCATTATGGATGACCATATGGGGTCATTAAAAGCATCCTTATGGGTCTTCAGCTGTTGATCCCGAGTCAACTCAAAGTATGCCACATGGTCATTGTGGAAATTTGTCTAACTTCCCCGCTGCTGTACTGCTGGATCAGCTGGTCCACTGTGGCACATTATTGCTGAGATACCAGACATGTCATGCAACGCTTGCCTCTAGGATCACCTGCACATGGCCTGCCACTGTGTGATTTCCTCTAGGATGTCTATCCATGGTTCAACCAGTGTTGATACACTATTAATACCATGGTTTGGGAATAGCTAACAAGTTAACAAGTACAACTGTTCAAAAATACTGGCACCACACGTCTGGGCACCAACAATCTGCCCACAATTAAAGTCACTCAAGTCAAAAAGTTTACCTATGATTACCAAAAGTTGCTTTCTGCTGCACAGAGGAAAGGTCAGTACTAGAGATGAGCGAGCACCAAAATGCTCGGGTGCTCGTTAGTCGAGTCGAACTTTCAGTGATGCTCGAGAATTCGTTTCGAGTAACGAACCCCATTGAAGTCAATGGGCGACTCGAGCATTTTTGTATATCGACGATGCTCGCTAAGGTTTTCATTTGTGAAAACCTGGGAAATTCAAGAAAGTGATGGGAACGACACAGAAACGGATAGGGCAGGTGAGGGGCTACATGTTGGGCTGTATCTCAAGTTCCCAGGTCCGACTATTAAGCCACAATAGTGGCAAGAGTGAGACCCCCCCCCCTCCCCCGCACTGTCAGCATAAAGATCGTTCTCCTCTGCCACAGCTGTAACAGCTGTGGCAGAGAAGAACGATGTTAGCCCATTGAATTCAATGGAGGCGGCAATACAGCTGGCTCCATTGAAAGGAATGGGCTGCCGGCGATCGCGGGATGAATTGTCGGGAAGGGCTTAAATATATAAGCCCTTCCCTGCAATTCATCCAGAAATGTGTAAAAATAAAAAATATATATATACTCACCTGGTCCCGGCAGACGGAGTTCAGCGCGGCCAGCGGCAGTCCTCCTGAACTGCTCTGAACAGCTATGAGTAGTATTCAGCAGCCAGGGATTTAAAATCCCCGCCTGCTGAATGAGCTGCCTCTAATTGGTCACAGCCTGACCAATCAGAGGCAGATTCCACTCACACACCCATTCATGAATTTATGAATGGGTGAGTGACTGCTGCCTCTCATCTGATTGGTCCCGCTGAGCCAATCAGAGGCAGCAGTCACACACCCATTCATAAATTCATGAATGGGTGTGTGAGTGGAATCTGCCTCTGATTGGTCACCCCTTCCCGACAATTCATCCCGCGATCGCCGGCAGCCCATTGCTTTTAATGGAGCCGGCTGTATTGCCGGTTCCATTGAATTCAATGGGCTAACATCGTTCTGCCAGGACAAGGTGAGTATATATATATTTTTTATTACACATTTCTGGATGAATTGCAGGGAAGGGCTTATATAGTTAAGCCCTTCCCGACAATTCATCCCGCGCTCGCCGGCAGGCCATTGCTTTCAATGGAGCCGGCTGTATTGCCGGCTCCATTGAATTCAATGGTCAGTGCTCGTTTAATTGAGACGAGTACCGTGTGGTGCTCGTCTCGAGTAACGAGCATCTCGAGCACCCTAATACTCGAACGAGCATCAAGCTCGGACGAGTATGCTCGCTCATCTCTAAGTCAGTACATTATCTGAGAGCAGATTGTGACACGACCATCATGTGGTACCCTTGTATTGATTACAAAATATAATGTAATGCAGTGATCATTCAGTGTAAATGTTTTATGTTGAATGATCAAGATGTCACAGCTGGCAGGTTTGTTCTTTTCCAGCAAGCCGTCAGCCACTATAAGGATTACATGATTACTATTAGGCAGTACATAGGGCATGCTGGTCACATATGGCTGCTCAAGTTTCTTGCACAAGATGTTCCCACTTTGTTAAAGTGTAAGGTTGCAAGAAAGCTGTGGCCAAGTCAACCAGAAGAGGGTCAAATATTCTTACTTCATATTATCATTAGGTATGTTACATTAAGTCCATTCTGCAAGTATTAAAGAGGCTACATCAGTCGATAGCTGTTTGATGAGAAATGCCCACTTTTGAGGTTAAAGGGTTTTTTTCTCAGCACTTCCTCCTGGCTCTCACATATTGGTCAACCAGTGTCCCTCTTTTCAGAGATCTCTACCATTCCTCCTTTGTAGTGTGCCATGATCAGACCTGATCATGGCATTGTTAAAGGGCTTACTGCCAGAATGGCACTTTTCTTCATTTCTGGAAATGCACTTGTGTAGTATATACTGTAGTAGTAACATCTGCAAAGAAAGTCATAGCTAGGTTTTCCTCCATAGCAATGGAGTAACACTTGGCCCCCATGTCTACTATGCCCTAAGCTTAAACCCTACACAGAAGGCTCCATTACTCACATACTGATGTCCATTATCTCCTATAAACACGTATATTATAAATGCAGCCATATACTTGGAACAATTTAATAAATATGCTATCCTATAGGAATAAAGATTCAGCTTGTTGCATTAGCTCCGTATTGAAATATCCTGAGGCAGAGTGACTTGTAAATCCCCATGGCACTCAGCACATGCCTGCCCACCCTAACCACAGCTATGACCCTACCCACACTTAACAGTACTTCGTAACTATGAAAATTTCATCTAATATTCTATAAATTCAACTAAAAAAAATCACTAATCTACCCAGGAGAGTAACTGTAGAGGGCGCACAGGTGGCAACTGTACTTTGGCCCAAGTGCCTGAAAGTGCTAAATAATTCTTGTTCCACATCAGTGAAAACCAATGCTGCAAGTACTCTGGGATGTTCATGCCTCTGGGTATATACTGTAAAAAAAATTCTCATAAAAAGTTCAGTTAGAAGCACATGGGCCACCTCATAAATAAGTGACATGTCCAAATAGCACGTTATTATTGGCAACCCACCATTATTCCATAGACAAATTACAAATAATTGCTGTAGAGCCACAGAGGTTTTCTTGTATGTTCAGGTCATATAACCAAATCATATATTACTACAGTTGCCAAACCACAGAGGTTTCTTTATATGCTTGACTCATATCACCACATCATATATAACTACTGTCGTCAAACCACAGAGGTTTCCCTGACAGATCATAAATACACACATAGTAGTCATATAAACCACTGTGGTTAGGGTTACAATTCATCTCTAAAGGGAATGTGTCATCAGAAAATGCTCTTTTAGGCCTCCTTCACACGGGCGACACCGCATCGCTGCGAGAAAATCGCTGCGATATCGCATCGCTGCACCGTATGATATCGCTGCGATCTTCTCGCAGCAATACCGCAATTTTGTAGCGCTACAAAATCGCATGTGACAAAAAGTCACAGTGGCCTATAAGTCCTCATAGAATTCAGGGGTAAACTATCACCGACAAGAACTTTACTAATACTAAAATCATCAATTTTATTAATGTTTCTTAAAAAAAAGAAAGGGAAAGGGGGAGGGACCATATACAAACATACATAAATGAAAAGACTTTTTTGAAAATCTTGGCCCGTCTTTTGAATAACTTGACCAAATCTACACTCCTACTGTGTTATCTTCTGAGTGTAGACGTTACTTCTTTTCTTATTTCACTACCCATATAACCTGCAAGTGCTATATAGGATTAGTACCTTTTGCGCAATGTTATATTGGGAAGGGTAATCATAAACATCGAAGGTGATGGGATAATTTCACTCTGTCACCAACGCGTTATACTTGTACGTCTTCTGTCAGGTAAAGTCAAGAGCGTTTGTTAATATAATACCCCTAGAAAGTCTCAGCAGAAAGAATCAGCACTTAGATTGTGCTTTCTATGTCTGTACACACTGTAACATGGACAACCTCAGATTAAGTAAATAGAGGGGTCAATGTTTGTTAGCACTTTATATAGTACTTTTTGTCAATACACACTGTCACATCAACGCGTTTCTGTGACACTGTTTTAACGTGTCACTTCATCAGGACGGACTGGCTGTGTACATTTCGAATCATATATTTGCTTAATTAGGGTTAGTACTTATTAGCTATTCACTCTCTAGAAAGCCAAAGGACTGTACTGATGACGACAAGTCATAACTTACTGCGTAAGCAACACAGAAGGGGGTCATTGATGTTCTTTCAAAAAGACAACAACAAATGAACCCTCGTGGCTTAACGCTACCTACTCCTTTTCAAACCACGTTGATATAAAGTGGCAAAAAAGTATCACAACTAGAGATGAGCGAACACGTTCGGCCCCGCCCCTTTTTCGCCCGAACACCGAACTTTGCGAACACTTCAGTGTTCGGGCGAAAAAGTTCGGGGGCCGCCGTGGCAGCGCGGGGGGGTGCGGCGGGGAGTGGGGGGGAGAGGGAGAGAGAGAGGGCTCCCCCCTGTTCCCCGCTACTGCCGCCCGCGCCGTCGCGCATCTCCCCGCCCCCCGGCGGCACCCGGACACTTACGCGCGAACACTGCAGTGTTCGGCAAAGCCGGTGTCCGGGTGCGGATGTGTCCGTAACGGACATGTTCGCTCATCTCTAATCACAACTCCTCAAAAAAGAATATATGTGTCCGCAAAGAGGGGTCTTAATGAATAATCAATGCAATGGCATTAGATCACTTCAGATGCTGCATATGTTACTTCTCATAATGAATGCACAATTTCTCTCAGGACAAAACCCACATTTACGGGGTTAAAGGGGTGGTCTCGCGAAACAAAGTGGGGTTATACACTTCCGTATGGCCATATTAATGCACTTTGTAATATACATCGTGCATTAAATATGAGCCATACAGAAGTTATTCACTTACCTGCTCCGTTGCTAGCGTCCTCGTCTCCATGGTTCCGTCTAAATTCACCGGCAGCTTGCTTTTTTACACGCGCTTGCGCAGTCCGGTCTTCTCCATTCAGCACGAGCCGCTTCAGTGTGCTCCCCGCTACAGCTCTTCTGCGCATGCGCAGACGAGCTGTCACTGCTCGGGAGCGCGCTGGAGCGGCCATTCTGTACCTTCCTCTGTTAGAGGAAGGTGCAGAAACTGGAGCTGCCCAGCGGAGAAGCCCAGCCCAGCCCAGCCCAGCAGCCCCGAGAAGCGTCCCAGGTAAGTGATGGGTCGGGGGGGGGCTGCCGCTGCGCCGGGCTAACTAGCGCTGGGCCGGGGGGGGGCTGTCGCTGCGCCGGGGAGGGGGGGCTGTCGCTGCGCCGGGGGGGCTGTCGCTGTGATGGGGGAACTAGCGCTAGGCCGGGGGGGCTGTCGCTGCGCCGGGGGGGCTGCCGATGTGATGGGGGAACTAGCGCTAGGCCGGGGGGGCTGTCGCTGCGCCGGGGGGGCTGCCGCTGTGATGGGGGAACTAGCGCTAGGCCGGGGGGGCTGCCGCTGTGATGGGGGGGGGGGGCTGTCGCTGCGCCGGGGGGCTGCCGCTGTGATTGGGGGGGGGGGGGCTGCGCCGGTTACCTTCTGCCTGGCGGTGGGTGACTGGTCGGCGGCTGCGGGGCGTCCGGTCGGCGGCTGCTTGGCGTCCGGTTGCCATGAAGACACAGCTGGCAGCGTCTCGGGAGCGCGCACGTCGGGCTGCAGCGAGCGACGGGGAAAGAGCCGGCGGCCATCTTGGGGAAACTTTTATAAGTTGCTGAAACGCTGGAACGGTAAGTAGAAACCAGCTAGGAAAGTAATTTACAGGGGTAATTAGTAATGTATGTTTAATTAGGGGGACTGGGCAAAAAAAAAAAAATCACTGCTTCCTCGAGACATCTCCTTTAATGTATTGAAGCAGAGCCTGCCAATGCACGATTGAAATGATAGTGATAAAGATTCATGCATCAGCTTTAAACTCCTAAGGTTATAATATTCCTGACCTTTTGGATTGTATACCTATTTTATGCGATGCAAACCCCCATTCAAAGGGTATATACGCTTAGGTGATTAATTTGGTCAGGACAGATCCTTAATAAATTAGCCTCAATTTAATGTAGTTGATATATCACGGGGGCTTCTTGAACTAGGCACATAATTCAGCTGATAAAGGAATCCATATTTAGTGAATTAGTTCATAGAAGCAAATCCCGCATAGGTATTGTCTGATTAATACCTGTGCATCAGAGAGTTTGCAGAGCCCACATTTGCGGAACATAAAGGGAAAAGTAGCCCACATTTACGGGGCAGAGGAGTAAAAGAAGCCCACATTTACGGGGCAGAGGAATAGGGAAGAAGTAAAGAAGCCCACATTTATGGGGCAGAGAGTGTTAGGAAATCCACATTAGTGGGATGAAAAGATATAGGTTAAAGCCACGTTGGCTGCATCAGATAGCAAGCAGCCAGCGTGACCAGCAGGAGACAGAGCTGGTCTGTGAGTGTCTTTCACCTTCTTATATATGTGTAGCTCCACCTTTTCTTCTTAGGGGCACGTCCTTTGCAGCCAATCAGCACAATCCAGTCATTTTGGACTCGTCAGCGAGATCTCGCGATACTAGTGACGTCATCACGTCACCTCGTCGCTCGATACATATGCCGCTGGGTCCTGGGATCTCCCTCACACAGCTAAATCTCGCGACACTAGTGACGTCATCACGTCACGTCGTCGCTCGATACATGCGCCGCCGGGTCCTGGGATCTCCTTCGCATAGCTATAACGTTGCCATCGTTACCAAGACGCCGGGAAAGTAGCGGAGATGCTAGAAGGTGTTTCTATCATCTCGGAGATATTCCCTGAGCATCGGCCGCATAGCGGAATGTTGTCATAGCTACCAGGACGCTAGATCCTTGCACATACGTCCTGTTTTCAAGGCAGATGATTAGATCGCTGTGTGTCTGTAAAAGTATTTAATATAGAGCCTACTTAAAGGAGATGTCTCGAGGAAGCAGTGAATTTTTTTTTTTGCCCAGTCCCCCTAATTAAACATACATTACTAATTACCCCTGTAAATTACTTTCCTAGCTGGTTTCTACTTACCGTTCCAGCGTTTCAGCAACTTATAAAACTTTTTCCCAAGATGGCCGCCAGCTCTTTTCGCATTGCTTGCTGTAGCCCGACGTGCGCGCTCCCGAGACGCTACCAGCTGTGTCTCCATGGCAACCAGACGCCCCGCAGCCGCCGACCGGACCCCTGGAGTGAACACCGCCGACCTGTCACCCACCGCCAGGCACAAGGTAACCGGCGCAGCCCCCCCCCCCCCATCACAGCCCCCCCGGCCCAGCGACAGCCCCCCGGCCTAGCGACAGCCCCCCCCATCGCAGCGGCAGCCCCCCCGGCCTAGCGACAGCCCCCCCCCATCGCAGTGGCAGCCCCCCGGCCTAGCGACAGCCCCCCCCATCGCAGCGGCAGCCCCCCCGGCCTAGCGACAGCCCCCCCCCATCGCAGCGGCAGCCCCCCCGGCCCAGCGCTAGTTCCCCCGGCGCAGCGGCAGCCCCCCCGGCCTAGCGACAGCCCCCCCCATCGCAGCGGCAGCCCCCCCGGCCTAGCGCTAGTTCCCCCGGCGCAGCGACAGCCCCCCCCCTATCGCAGCGGCAGCCCGGCGCAGCGGCAGCCCCCCCCGGCCCATCACTTACCAGGACAGCTGGACGGCGGGACAGCTGGGCGGCTTCTCCGGAGGCTCGGCAGCTCTGCACCTTCCTCTAACAGAGGAATGTACAGAATGGCCGCTCCAGCGCGCTCCCGAGCAGTGACAGCTCGTCTGCGCATGCGCAGAAGAGCTGTAGCGGGGAGCACACTGAAGCGGCTCGTGCTGAATGAGAAGACCGGACTGCGCAAGCGCGTCTAAAAAAGCAAGCTGCCGGCGAATTTAGACGGAACCATGGAGACGAGGACGCTAGCAACGGAGCAGGTAAGTGGAATAACTTCTGTATGGCTCATATTTAATGCACGATGTATATTACAAAGTGCATTAATATGGCCATACGGAAGTGTATAACCCCACTTGGTTTCGCGAGACCACCCCTTTAAGTTTAAATGCTGGATCAGACATATTATATACAGAGGTAATTTGCATATAACTATGTGCTTTTTATAATTTTTGGAGTAAGGAACAGGTAAGCCCCAATGAAGATGATATAAGTAGCAAAGGTCATTCTTGATACCAGATATTACAGGACATTTTTTTGTGTTTTTTACCAGAAAGGTAAGTCTTTTAGTTAATGATATCAAGTACACGGGATCAGAGAAAAAATTCTTTTTGATATATAGACGATATTCATCAAAGATGAGATGATTTAGTTTAACACGTCACTTACCGCAACACCGGGAATAAACAGAATTGATACTTAGGCTGCGAACGTACTTGTTAGAATAGTATATATCTTGGTTTAAACTGTATCATCCGACAAGGCGCTGCATCAGACAGTTTTTATGTTATTATTATATCTGTTTTTAAGTAATCAGTATTGGATTTCTATACTAGTTTTCGCGCAGGCATGATGTCCTTTAAATTGTGTATTCATCTTAAATGAAAGACGTAAATGAAAGGCATTCATTTAATCCCTTTGGTGCGCACGAGTCCATTCTAAAGATCCATCCGGATTCCTTTTGTTGGAGTTTTCTACCCACGTCTTCCGTTACTTCTTATTACCTCTATTCCCCGGAACACAACTGCATCAGGATTTCCACCATGTTTTTCAATGACATGTGTCGCCAAGCTCGTTTTCTCGTTTCTGTTTATATTTCCCACATGTGCTAATACCCGACGGCGCAACTGCTGCATCGTCTTGCCAATGTAGTCCCTAGGGCACGGGCAAGTCGCCATATAGACTACACCGCTCGTTCTACAATTAATAAAATCCTTTATAGTGAATTCCTTTCCTGTGGACGAACTTCTGAAGGTCTTACATCGATACATAAATTTACACGCCTTGCATCCTGAACAAGGGTAAGAACCTTTGACCGGTTCTGTTTGCAGCCACGTTGTTCTTGGTGGTTTGGAAGAGAGATGGCTATGGACCAGGCGATCTTTTAAATTCCTTCCGCGTCTGTATGTAATCATTGGTCGTTCTGACAAATAATCTTTAATATCTCCATCCTTAGTGAGAATATCCCAGTATTTGCTGAGAATGTTACGTACATCTTGTGATTTCTCATCAAAAGTGCCTATCACCCTAATCATCTTGTCATCTTTGGTCTTTTGTTTTACCTCTAAGAGGTCCTCTCTTCTAGATCTTTCAGCTTGGTTACAGGCGTCTACTACCACATTATCAGGATATCCTCTATCGAGGAATCTTTTCCGCATTTCTTGAGATTTTTTGTGAAACTCCTCCTCACTGGAGCAGTTCCGCCTTACGCGAATAAACTGGCTTTTAGGGATCCCCCTTTTCAGCGGAGCTGGATGGTAACTGCTCCAGTGAAGGAGGGTATTTGAAGCTGTTTTCTTTTGGAAAATGGTAGTTTCCAACTGGTTATTCTCTGTTTTCAGGATGGAGAGATCAAGAAATGTGATTTTTTGCGGATTGATCTCTGATGTGAAAAACAAGTTGAGATCATTGTTGTTCAAACTAGATACAAAGTTTTGGAACTCACTTAGACCGCCGGTCCATAGAATAAACACATCATCTATGTAACGGAGCCATAAATCAATCGATGCAGTCCATCTCTCATTCTCTTCGCTGAACACTTTAGTTTCCTCCCACCAGCCCAGGTACAGATTAGCGTAACTGGGGGCACACGGGCTCCCCATCGCTGTACCCCTGAGCTGGTGGGAGAACTTGCCCTCGAACAGAAAATAATTGTGTTCGAGGACAAACATTAACAATTGTAGCAGGAAGGAATTATGTTCTTTTAGATGATTCCCTCTTTGGGACAAGAAAAATTCTGTGGCTTCCAATCCTTTTGCATGGGGAATGGAACTATACAAGGACTCCACGTCGAGACTTGCCAGCATGGTTCCTGGAGATAAGGTAATACCCTCTATTTTCTTCAACACATCCATCGTGTCCCTGACATAGGCGGGCAAAGCTTCGACAAAAGGCCTCAATAACTGATCTAGATATTTACTAATCCCCTGGGTTATGCTGTTAATACCAGAAACAATAGGTCTCCCTTTAAGGGGTGTCAAACCTTTATGTATCTTAGGTAACCCATAAAACGTCGCAATCTGAGGGTTTTTTGGACACATAAAGGAAAACTCTTTTTCACTAATCAATGATTTCTCTTTCGCTGCTGATAGAATCTCTTTTAATTTTTTGAGAAAATCATCAGTTGGATCAGATCCTAGAGTTTCATATGTCAGTTTGTCATTAAGAATTTTGAGGTACATTTGTCGATAATTCTCCCGGTCAAGGACCACAATGTTCCCCCCTTTGTCAGAGGGTTTTACTATAATCTCCATATCCGTTTCAAGCGCTAGCATTGCATTCTTTTGTTTAGATGTTAAATTTTGCTGTTTGAAGTTCCTCTTTTGAGATAGGTCTTTAAGATCTCTAAGAACCATGGACTCAAACAAGTCAATAAACGGGCAATCCCCATACGGGGTACTTGTACTTTTTAACTTGAGATCTGTAAATGGTCCATGTCCTGGATCCCTATCATTTTCTTGTTCAAGGCCTTCAAGCATTTCAAGAGCCTCACGATCTTCATAGTCCAAACCCATCTCCTTACACTTTTTCTTTCCTTCAATGATAAAGTGTTTTCTCCAGCGCAGCTTGCGAAGAAAAAGAGAGATATCCTTTGTCCATTCAAAACAATTAAATCGATTAGTGGGAATAAACGACAGACCTTTTTTCAGAAGTGTTTGTTCGTCCACAGATAAAGTTCTTGAGGAAAGATTCACTATTTGTAGTTCGTCTTCATTGGATTTATCAAAATTATCCTTTAGATACCCTGTTTCTGTTGAAGGGCCATTAGTTAGTACTGGGTGATCCACTTGTTTATTTGGTCTCACACTATGTATTAGAAGGTCCCCATGCTTCCTCGATCTCTCAGCATATAGCTGGAGATCGGCTGACCTAAAAAACGATTGTCGTTTATACGCGTTTCGGCTATGCAATAGCCTTTATCATACCTGTTTATCAAGCCTATTGCATAGCCGAAACGCGTTGTATACATGTTCCAATAAACATTGCCTTCTGAGAACCCAAGAATCGACTCTCTACACGCCGACCAGGATTTTAGCGGTGTCAACATCACTGACACCCCTACGAAGTAGGTCAGCCTTCCACCTATTATCTATCTGCCCAAATATACTGGAGCATCAAGGTTTTTTCCTTGTGTTTATATTGCTGTTTGCTGCCTTTGGTAATTTTTTGCCTAGAGCCACCTTGTGATGCTCTCCTTGTCCTTGGGATGTCCTCCGGACCAGTAATTTGGAACAACATTTGACCTTATCTGCTATCCAGGATCATTAGACGAACCGTGACCTCTTCTTAGGGTCCGGTTACGTCTGGGGTGAGTTCTACCTTACTCCTCTCTTTTCCTCCACATTCTGCCATTTTCTCCACCCCTTATTGGAGCACTAATCTCACATCTTTTTACAAAACATCTCATGTGTAAAGGAACCCATAGGAAACCTTGGGCTTCTCATACATGCGATTTGTAGCATCGTAGCAATGCTACAAAATCACATGACTTTGTCGCCTGTGTGAAGGATGCCTTATACTGTGAAAATCACATTTTTGTGTTAAACATATTTTTAAACAATTTTTGGTGATTTTCTTTTTAACTTTCGGTCATAGAATTATGGAATCATAGAATGGTAGAATTAGATGGGACCTTCAAGGTCATCTAATTCAACCCCCTGCTCACTGCAGGAGTCACTAAATCGTCCCAGACAGATATTTGTCCAGCCTTTGTTGAACACTTCCATTGAAGGCGAACTCACTACCTCCCATGGTAACCTGTTCCACTCATTGATCACCCTCTCTGTCAGAAAGTTTTTCTAATATCTAATTTGTGTCTCCTTCCTTTCAGTTTCATCCCATTGCTTCCAGTCTTTCCTTATGCAGATGAGAATAGGGCTGATCCCTCTGCACTGCGAGAGCCCTTCAGATATTTGTAGACAGCTTAAGTTTCCTCTCAGCCTTGTTTTTTGCAAGCTAAACATTCCCAGATCCTTTAACCGTTCCTCATAGGACATGATTTGTAGACCGCTCACCATCTTGGTAACTCTTCTCTGAACTTGCTCCAGTTTGTCTATGTCTTTTTTAAAGTGGGGGCCCAGAACCGGACACAGTATTCCAGATGAGGTGTGACTAAGGAAGAGTAGAGGGGGATAATTACCTCACGTGATCTAGACTCTATGCTTCTCTTAATACATCCCAGAATTGTCTTTGCCTTTTTGGCTGCTGCATCACATTGTTGACTCATGTTCAGTCTACGATCTATTAGTATACCCAAGTCTTTTTCACAAGTGCTGCTGCTTAGTCAAATTCCTCCCATTCTGTATTTGCTTTTTTAATTTTTCTTGCCCAGATGTAGGACTTTGCATTTCTCCTTGTTAAATACCATTCTGTTAGTCGCCGCCCACTGTTCAAGAGTTTCTAGATCTTTTTGAATACTCTCTCTCTTCCCTAGTGTTAGCTATCCCTCATAGCTTTGTGTCGTTTGTGTCGTTGGCAAATTTGATCAGTTTCCCATCAATTCCCTCCTCCAGAGCATTTATAAAAACATTGAACAACACTGGACCTAGGACAGAGCCTTGTGGTACCTCACTTGATACATTCTTCCACTTGGATGTGCAGCCATTTATGACCACTCACTCAGCCAGTTGTCAATCTACCTAACAGTTGCCTTTTCAATTCCATATTTGTCATTTTTTTTAATAAGTATGGTATGAGATACTTTGTCAAATGCTTTACTAAAGTCAAGATATACTATATCCATCACATTTTCCTGATCAGCCCAGTAAGTGATTCTGTCATAGAAGGAAAATAGATTTGTCTGGCATGACTTGTTTGTTACAAACCCATGCTGGCTCTGGTTTATTACTCCATTCTCTCACAAGTACTTGCATACATGCTGTTTCATAATTTGTTCAAAGATCTTTCCCGGTATAGAAGTCAGGCTCACATACCTGTAGTTTCCTCGATCCAGCTTCTTACCTTTTTTGAAGATAGGGACAACATTTGCCCTTTTTCAATCTTCTGGGACTTCTCCTGTTCTATAGAAATTTTCAAAGATTATGGCAAGTGGTTCAGCAATTACCTCCGCTGCTTTCTTCGGGACCTTGAGACTTGATTTCATTTAAGTTAGCTAAATGTTCCCTCACCATTTCTCTGCTTATAGATAGCCTGCATTCTTTTATTCCCCCCAATAGCACAGAGAAGATCAGTTGATGTTCCATCTAATTTCTGAGAGAAAACAGATACAAAATAGGAATTTAAAAGTTCAGCCTTCTCAACATCATTCTTAACCAATTCACCATTTTCATCTTGTAAGCATCCAACAGCATCTTTGACTTTTCTTTTGCTTTTGACCTTTTTTATTGCTTTTGGTCTCTGTTGCAAGCCTCAATTCATTATTAACATTAGCTTTTGTGACACTTGCCCTACAGTTTCTGTGGACTGCATTATATTCTTCTTTAGATATTCCCCCCTGTTTCCATTTGATAAACATATTTTTCTCTGTTTTTAATATGTGTGCAAGTTCTCTTTTCATCCATCTTGGTCTCTTTAAATGCTTCCCACTCTTCCTTCTTTTAGGGATTGTTAACGATTGTGCTTTGAGAATCTTATTTTGCAATATTTCCCAACCTTCTTGGACATTTCTGTCCTTAAGAACATCCAGCCATTGGATCCTTCCTACCCTCTTTCTGAGTTCACTAAAATCTGCCTTTCTGAAATCCAACCCTGAGGTCTGAGTTTTCTCAGGTCTTCTTCATCTTTTTATCCAAAATTCAAGGAAAGCATGAGCAATGCCTCCTAAGGTCCCAGCCACCATTACTTCCTCAACCATTTCATCCCTGTTGGTAAGAATTAGGTCCAAGATAGCAGATCCCCTTGTTTTGTCTTCTACCTGTTGGAAGATACAGTTGTCAGCAAGAGCGGATAAGAATGTGTTGAATCTATTACTTTTACCTGAGAGAATCTCTGTGGTGATGAATGTTTTCCTAATATACAACCCAACACCTACTCCCTTTTTTTAGGTCTGTTTCTTATAAATAAGTTGTATCCTTCAAGCCTTGTATCCAAATCTTGTGTATCATCCCACCAAGTTTCTGTGAGGCCTATGACATCATATTTCTCTTCCTGTGTTAAGAGCTCCAATATTCCTTGCTTGTTTCCCATAATCTGTGCATTTGTGTAAAAACATTTTAGTTTGTGATCGGTGTCTCTTGCTCCTCTACTTTCCTTCAGAATTTTTTGTCTCTGTTCTTTCTTTCCACTTCTAACAGCGAGGTTCTCAAATGTATTACTTAGCTGTATATTTTACCTGGCCTTTCACTTCCTTTCCCATATTGTTTTGATGTAAAGCTCTGCTAATGAGTGAAGCAATGCGTCCACCAAATATGTTTACCTGTTTTTGTAAGGTACATCTCGTCTCTAGCAAGCAGTTCATCGTATAGGAACAAGAAAAAATATATATAAATGTAACTTGCCGTCTGAATCCTGCTACACGTCTGAGCTCCAGCAATGATCCTCTCCACCTTCAGTGGGTATACACCAGCAGCTTTACCGTCCAGACCCAAATGGCAATACAAACACAGCATGAATACTCTCTTATTCTTCAGAAGATCATGAAGCCGATGTATTGTGAAAAGGACATGCTTTTCTTTATTTAATCCGTGCCCTTACATGTCCACATTAAAATACAGCCAGAGGACTTGTTACGGCACTCTGCCCCCCGAGCGCCAGTTGGGGTGCCCTGATCTCCCGCACCCCCACTGTCCCTGCCTACTTGCCTCGGCCCTGGCTAACCCCAGGCGGACAACTGGACGGCGGTCCCTGCCCTGGCTAGGGACCTGGCGACTGACAAGCAGGAAACTACCTAATGGGGGGAACAGAGTGCCGACAGAGGAGGCAGATGAATCAGACCAACAAAACATACAAGGCTGGAGATGGGACTCACAGGCAAACTGGCAGGGTGCTGGATAGCAACTAGTACTGACTGGGCCAGACTAGATTAGAGGCTAGCAGAACCAACACAAACAGACAGAGTAATAGGGGACCAGAGGGAGCTGACCGACAACTAGGGACTGGCTGAGGCGAACCGCAGACAGACTGGCTAGGTGCATGCAGAACCAATAACTGGCAATGAGCTCACTTCACTGCTAGTCTTTTAACCACAAGGTTCCGCCCAGGGGCGGAGAGTGGGAGGAGGCAACTCCGCCCACTGCTGTATAAGAAGAACGGAGGAGGGCGGGCGGCACCCTACGGGCGGACACGCCCATGCCGCCGCCCACAGCTGCTGGGATAACCTCGACACAGGGCTCCAGGCCGCCGGAGCGACGCGCCGCGCTGTATGGTAACATTACCCCCCCTCTGACGGGGGACCTCCGGGCCCCCGGAAGCTCGACCAGGCTTATCCAAAAAACGGCTGTGAAAACGCTGTACCAACCCGAGAATGTGACCCTCCCGAGCGGTCACCATGGACTGATCCTCAGGTCCATGACTTCGGTAGCCTGTGGCTGCCCCATTTCCTTCAGGGGCTCTCCTTTCTACATCTTCTTCAGGACCAACTGTTGACATATCGTCGTGTTTCAGGTCGTCTTCCGAGTCAATGCCCGAACGTTCACCACTATCTCTTGTCCCATCCTCGCTCCCAATGACGCTGTCTTCAAAATATGAGGCAACTCCAATTTTAAAATCACTGTCATCTGAGCTATCATACTCCAAAAAACTCTTCCGGGGCCCCAAATATTGTAAGGTTCCTGTACCCCGGCGAGAATCCGGGATCTCCTGAGCCTCGTGTTCAACTTCATCACAGACCAGGGTGGGCGGCGGGGGACCGGAGGTGGGCATCACCGAAGAGACAACAGGTTTCGACAACGACTTATGGAACCCCCTGCGACCCCTCCTTTTGCGATTTCCAGAGGACCGGTACCCCTTCTGTCCCACCCTGTAGGGCTCAAATACCGACAGACTCTCCTCACAACGCAACTGCCTACGAGACCCCACCCCTTTCTTCCGTCCCCTATGCAGGGCATCGGTGGCGACATCAGCAGCAGGGCGGGCGGACGGGGTTTGAAGGTAAGTGAGACCTCGGGGACTGAGTGCGGTATCAACTGGGCAGGGAGGAAGGGAAGCGTGATGGCTATGGCAGGATGGCCCCCACTGGGTTAGCTCCCCAGTGGCCCAATCGAATTGGGGGTTGTGCAACGCCAGCCACGGCATCCCTAGTATCATGTCTACCGACATTTTCTCCATTACCAGGAACGATAGACCTTCCGAATGGCGACCCCCCACCGTGAGTTGTAACACTGGGGTCCTCCATCGTACCAAGCCCGAAGCAAGAGGAGTAGCATCAATGCTAGCAAAACGAATTGGCGTCTTTAGCGCCACAAATTCAGCCCTCAGGGGCTCAACGAGACGCATGCTTATCAGGTTAGCAGCTGCTCCGGAATCAATAAACGCCTGCCCTAGGCGGGAGAAGTTCCGGAATCTAACCTGACAGGGTATCAGAAGTCTAGGACGTACCTGAGGTCCTAGGCGACCCTCCCTGCAATCGCCTAGGACTGGGAGTCTTTCTGCCGATTCAGACTGTGGACGCTGAGGCCTCCGGGGGCAGGTTATCACCCGATGTCCAGCTTTCCCGCAGTAGAGACAGAGATGATGTAATAACCGAATCCGGCGTCGCTCCTCGGGGTCCAGCAGGTCCAGTTCCATAGGTTCGGGAACAGAGACTGGTACGGGCGGGGAGGGGACAGGACAAATGACCTCACTGACTCTATGGGTCGGTCTATCTTGCTTCCCAGCCCTGAGCCTCCTATCTGCCTTCACTGCTAACTCCATAGCCTCCTTTAAGGACCCGGGAACGGGATGGGAGATCAACAGTTCTTTGACCGCGTCCGAGAGACCTTGCATAAAAACGTCTTTCAGGGCGCTATCGTTCCATGCAGTATCACCCGCATAGCGTCTGAAACTGGAGCAATAATCCTCAACACAAAGCGACCCCTGATGCAGCGCCAGCAACCGTGAAACCGCCAACCCCACTCTGTCCGGTTCATCGAAGATGCCCCCGAGTTCCTGAAAAAAGGAGTCCACCGAATGCAGGGAGGGGGAACCCTCGGGAATGGAAAAGGCCCAAGTCTGGGCAGAGCCCCGCAGCAGGGACATTATGAGCCCGACCCTCTGGACCTCCGAGCGGGAAGAGCGGGGACGCATCCGAAAAAACAGGCGACACGCCTGTTGAAAAACGAAAAACTTGTTCCTCTCCCCAGAGAACACCTCGGGAAGAGGGCACTTGGGTTCGGGACTGGTAACGGCATTCTGCTCCTGCGACAACGCCCACTGCTCCTGGGCCACCATGCGAGCTGACAAATCCCGGATCACCGGCACCAGGTCTTGCAGCTGGTTTGCAAGGGCGCTGATCGCCGCCATGAAAAGAAAAACAGTATTTTAAGGGCCAGTTATTATGTTACGGCACTCTGCCCCCCGAGCGCCAGTTGGGGTGCCCTGATCTCCCGCACCCCCATTGTCCCTGCCTACTTGCCTCGGCCCTGGCTAACCCCAGGCGGACAACTGGACGGCGGTCTCTGCCCTGGCTAGGGACCTGGCGACTGACAAGCAGGAAACTACCTAATGGGGGGAACAGAGTGCCGACAGAGGAGGCAGATGAATCAGACCAACAAAACATACAAGGCTGGAGATGGGACTCACAGGCAAACTGGCAGGGTGCTGGATAGCAACTAGTACTGACTGGGCCAGACTAGATTAGAGGCTAGCAGAACCAACACAAACAGACAGAGTAATAGGGGACCAGAGGGAGCTGACCGACAACTAGGGACTGGCTGAGGCGAACCGCAGACAGACTGGCTAGGTGCATGCAGAACCAATAACTGGCAATGAGCTCACTTCACTGCTAGTCTTTTAACCACAAGGTTCCGCCCAGGGGCGGAGAGTGGGAGGAGGCAACTCCGCCCACTGCTGTATAAGAAGAACGGAGGAGGGCGGGCGGCACCCTACGGGCGGACACGCCCATGCCGCCGCCCACAGCTGCTGGGATAACCTCGACACAGGGCTCCAGGCCGCCGGAGCTGACGCCGGAGCGACGCGCCGCGCTGTATGGTAACAGGACTGGTTTCGGCCCTTAAACAGAGCCTTGATCACCGATTGTATACAAGCATATTACTTTTTTATGTTCTCAGTAACATTATGTTTGGAATCTATGCTGGTAGTTTATATAATGAGTATCTACACACTTAAAACTTTTCTAGGTGCCCGGTTACTGATGAGACGCTGGTCATAAAGAAAGTCTAGTGACTTCTCAAAGAGTCAGGTATACCACTGTAGTACTATATTTAGTCACAGGTCCGCAGGCACATTCTGATCAGTCCCAACAATGTGTATTTGTCAAAATAATAGAATTGTCCAATTTAGCTGCCTATCAGATACTTGGTGATTTTCAAGAGCTGGAGAAGCTTAGTATGCAAGATCAATATGAATGATAAAAAGTCTTTGTTCATGATGATAGTAATAGTCGTAGATAAAACAACTTTCACTTACACTAAAGGCCCATTTAGACACAACAATTATCGCTCAAAAGATGTCTTTTGAGCGATAACCATTGTCATTTAAGCGCAAGGTAATCGCTCAAACATTGAGCGATCATCTTGCGTTCCTAGCGGAGGATGCAGGGGACAAGCAGGGGGCCGCTTGTTCTCTGCATCCAGCTGTTCCACGCTGGGAGCACCCATCTGTCATACAGCCGAGCACTCTCGCGCGGCTTGCTCTGCTTCTCCCCGGCCGCCGGCAGCCGGGGCCGTGGGAGAGTTGAGTGCCCACGCTGCTCTCTGCAGACGCTCGGGTCGGGTCCTGCTGCAGGAATTCTCACAGCCGGATCCAACCCGGCCATCTGCAGTCGGCCTAAAGATGCAATTAAATTACAGAATTGCATTATCAGAAATATACTATTATTGGAATCACTCTGATAATGAGTAATAGCCCTTTAATACGGGATGACAGTCAGCTAAACGACTGCACTGCTAAGGTCATTAGCACTGGTGCAGAGGGTTTAGACAGACAGACTTCACCGCTGGATTGCAGGCTTCTTGATTCTATGTGAAACACTGAGCATTTACACGGAACGAGAAGAAATAGTTTTTATGCTGACTGAAATTGAGCAATAATGATGTTATGTCCAAGCGGGGCGCGCTGGATCCGTAACCTGAAAAACACACACACTGCACCCAAACAGTGCTAAACAATAAAGCTAACTGTAACAAAGGGAAACACTATCCCTACTGAACCTAATCAGTGAAGGGACACGCCTAAATGCAGGCAACCCGTCCAGAGAAGGACGAACTTGACCATGTGCCTCGGCAAACTAGTTAACCCTACGTGGGACAGGGGAATAACACATAAAATTCTGAGGAAATGGAAAACAAATGCAGTACTTAGCTTTAGATGCCAGAGGTCAACAGGAGATCCAGAACCAGCTCTGACTGCAGTAGGGTAGGGTATGTAAGGCTAGATATTGATGTATTGCGTGTTAATTTTTCATGCTTGATAAGAGCGTTCTGTATCCCCCGAAACGCGTTGCATCCATTTGTATGGCATTTTTTTATCACACATTTTATGATTGATTGGATTATGGATTGCTATTAAGTACATTTCTATGTAAGGAATAAAAATTATTTTGGACTCTACTACTGGATCCTGATTGCTGGCACGAGGACCACAACACAAGCCCAGGAAGGCTTTTTTTCTGTTATCTTTGGATTGTTATTTCCCCACTTGGGTAATCTATTTGGGGTATCCCTGAATGCTGCTCTCCACGTTCTATTGATCGTCGATGGACCTAAAAGACACTTTTTGCTGAGACCACCAGGATCTCCGTTGCAAGCGGGTATCTCTAGTTCCTAAAGGTCCCGCTTGGCACCAGGTGAGTTATTCCTGTTATTATATTAGAATAGCATCATTTATATCAAGGCGCTGTCCTCTTCATCTATTATTTCTAAGACCAACAAAGAATAAGAGGCGCAACATATATCACACCGTAATATTAAGTCGTATTTTTAATCTTGCTACTATAATCAACCCTCAATGATTTTGTTGGTGTATGAACAATCTTAAAGGGGTTTTCCAGGCAATTTTTTTTTGATGATCTATTCTCAGGATAGGCCATCAATAGTTGATGGCTGGTGTCTACCGCTTAGTATCCCTGACGATCAGCTATTAGAGCGCCACACTGTTACCGGCAAAACTCGAAGGGTATGGGGAGGAAGCAGTTAGCTCCAACCACTGTGCAATGGCTGGCACTGATACTTGCAGGCACAGTTCTCATTGCTGCAAAAGTCTATTGCTTAGGGATTGAACATAGAAAATATGACTGCCCCCGAGATCTTATAGTCCTGCTGTGTGTTCGGGATTTGTATTCTATCCGTGGTCCGTACATGTTAGCAGGTCTTACAGCTCCTTACATTACAGTTCCTATCCTAAAGTTCCTATTTGTGTCAGAGGGCAATGTACTCCTGATTGGTTTGAGGGCAATTGGTCCAAGGAAAAACTCCTTCGGGCGGACAATTCGTCCAGTTTCAATTTGTCCTATGTATCACTATATCCAACCTAGATTTTATCCACTTAGCATTGGAAACGCAAAAGTCATTCTCAGCTACTTGTTTTAACCCCTTAGTGACCAGGCCTGTTTGCGACTTATTGACCAGGCCAAATTTTAGAAATCTGACATGTGTCACTTTAACATAGAATAGCTCAACAAATTCTGACATTGTTTTGCTACCACATATTGTACCTCATTTAGGGGGTATAGTTTGTATGACGACTCTGCTGCGGAATCCACTCTCTTTCAGGACCTGTGATGATGCCACAGTCATGTGATCAGTTAAATAAAATTTGAAATTACAACTTTTTTACTATAGTATTAGGTCAATAGGTGGCAACGTCTGCAGTCATCCTTCGGACAGTGATTTCATATAGACTATATGCTCTAGTGGAGAACACACGTCTCTTTTCTTAAGTATAGAATAATGTATCAATGGCGAAATGTCTTACTGGACGAGGAAAGCAATTGGACAAATTGTGGATTGGACAAAAGAAATTAGACGAAATGTCCTATTAGACGAGGAAAGCAATGGACAAAATCCATGTATTGGACAAGATTTGGATTGGAAAAAAACACTGGATAAAATAACCTGAAGCCTCCTGATTTATAAAGTTCCTCAAATTCGGAGGTTGATTCTAACATAGAAGGGGGGGGGGTCTCAAAAATATGATTTTCAGACAGTCATCCTTGTGTAGGGTATGATAGAGTTTCCTTGCAGTTTTCCTTAGTACCTTTAGGTGTGGATTGTAGGTCACTACCAAAGGTACATTGTTTTCTTCCTCGTCTCTGCATTAAAGCAATTGACTTCTGGGTATCCTGGTGGCTCTGGTGATCTGATCATCAATTGACGGTGGATGGTAGCCCTGATTTAAAAATGTATTGTATTAAAAGGCAACTTCAAATCTCAATGTCACAGAAGAATTTTGGACTACACATTTCTGACTATCTTTAATACACCATGCCATGTCAGTGCCCTTTTATGTGTGTGTGTATATATATATATATATATATATATATACTTCTTCAGATATATGCTATTTATCTGATGAAGAATCCTAAGTATATGTGAAAGCTTGCTGTAACATCATCTCTTTTTGTTATCCATCTGTTTTTCAGATAATTCTGTGACTGCTGCTTGTTATAGGGGCATCTTAAAGTTAAACCCAGCTGGATGCCAGCATGCTAGAGATTTAGTTGTCCCACAGGTGCTGGCGGGTTTCTTTTAAAGGGGTTTTCCAGACAAAAATACTCTTGACTTATCCTCAGGATAGGTCATCAATATTTGTTCTGCCAGTGTCTGCTGCTCAGAATCACGGCCAATCAGGTGAGCAGTTGCCGGCTGTTAGTGCAGCTACACACAGGGATTGGAGCAGAAGCTGTGGCTCCTCCCCTGTGTAGCTCAGCTGATTGGTCAGGATCCTAAGCGGCGAGATGACCTATCCTGAGCTTCAGCAGTTCTGCACTGAGGAGCCGAGTCTCAGCCAGTCAACACTATGCTTAGTTGTAGCACTGTGTCCCAACTCATCTGACCTTCCCCCAGGCTGTATCTCGCGTCCTGCTGCCACTTCCGCTCGACCTAATATTAGTCTTGCCCACAGAAGCAGAGCTAATATCAGTTTCACGATTCAGAGGGAAACTGAATCATATGGCCTTCAAGTAGCAAATTTATCAAATTAATTCAATGAATCGTCCCAGCTCTTTTCTGGTCAGATATTACCCCTGCAGGTGAGTAGGTGAAATGTAAGAAGCCTTCAGATGAATGGTTGTTCATGCAGTATAAGTATTACTTGAGTCTGACAGATCGGGAGCTGTTCTGGAAGAGCGATTAACTGTTCTAAATCATGGTGGAGGACACAAGTGGATATATGGATGGGGAATTCCTTCTTGAGATTACCCTTTAACCACTGTGGTCATCTCAGAGGATATTACCATTACCACATCCTTCAAGCTAACACAAAACTAGATGCAGAAGCAAGATAAAAGTGGTATCTATAGGTCTGACCTTGGTTCCAAATAGAAGATTTTTCTAATACAATGCTAGACCTAAATAAATAAATTAATGAGGTTGTTTACAGTGAAGAAACATTTTTCCAGTGTCAAAAAACACAAAGGAGACATTGATCATGATCTTCCTGAAGCTTCAAATGAAGTTGTAGGACTTACAGTATGTCCCAAGACTGTTCTGAGATCAGGATGTATTTTTGAGTCTACAGGAAGTAAAAGAGGGGGAAAAATGGAAACTCATCTCTGTGGAAAAGGTCCAAGTAGGAATAATTCCTATTCAAGACTTTCCCCTATTCAGTCAGATAAGGGGGGCATAATAGCAGTATTTCAGATCTATGCATTAGTGACCCGCCTATGTTGCACCTTTAAGAGGTTGACCAAGTTGTAGCTTCTCTGTAAACCCTGTTTACCATGCACCAACATAACAGATAAACACATACTCACCTCTGTTTCCTATGGCACTGCCTGGTCCTCGTCTCCAGTATTTGTTTGCAGGCTGGAGTCCTGCCTGGTTTATGGGACATTACAGACATTGCAGCCAATGACAGAGCTAAGCTCTAAATCGCTGAGCCATTGGCGTAACTATAGGGAATGCAGGGGATGTGGTTGCACCCGGGCTCAGGATCCTTAGGGGGCCCATAAGGCCTCTCTTCTCCATATAGGAAGCCTGGCGCTATGAATAAAGCATTACAGTTTGGGGCCCCATTACAGGTTTTGCATAGGGACCCAGGAGCTTCAAGTTACGCCTCTGCGCTGAGCTCAATCATTGGCTGCAACATCTGTGATGTCCTGTAAACAGGTGGGGGCAGCATGTAAATGTGTTGTCAGAGGGGAGACACAGAGCAGCGGCATGGGACACAGTGGGAGCGAGAAGAGGTGAGTATATGCCTATATGTTATGCTAGTGTGCGGAGAATGGGTTTTACGGGGAAGCTACAGCTTGGACAACCCCTTTAACGACCAAGCTATTTTCTTAGATTTTTTGATTGTTATATTGAAATTGCCATGACTATGAGCTCTGTAATTGGCTGCAGCGCCTGTAACAACCCATAAACAGCGTGGGGCATCCTGTAAACATGATGTCAGAGGGACGACCCAGAGCTGCGGTGCTGGACACAGCAGGGACAAGGAAAGGTGAGTACTGTATATGCCAGTATGGAAAACAGACGTTTACTAAAAATATATAACTAGGACCCCACCCCCACCCCTTTAAGTTAAAGGTGTTGTCCTATTCAAAGCAACCCCTTTAAAAATGCAGCTCTTGTGTTAACTCGGGGTTCTGCTCCCAGCCTTCGTAGCATAAAGCTGCAACCTTCCAGGTATTTCCCCTGCAGCGACTACCACAAGGGAAATGTAGTATTATATGATTACCATTCAGATGAATGGCTGTCCTTGTAATAAAAGGACAAATCAAGTCCGCCAGAACAGGAGACACTGTTACAGAGTGGCTCTCTGTTCCAGCTCATAGAGAGCGTCACAGGCGGGCAACCCCCGCTCTATAACGTCCATACCAACTCAATGGCTAGGCCTACTAGACCCCCATATATTAATATACCACAACATTTAGCCTAGATAGAATATATCCAATATACATGCTATCCTATAAAGATAATTGCAAAAAGCTGCACAAATGTGCAAACATCTCTCCCCTTGAGCTTTGTCTGGATGTAATGGGCGGCAGCCGACTGCGTATGAGGTGACCCCCGTTTGCCTCATACGATAAATCTAAGAAGCTGAAATATGGGAAATTGTTTGATGGGTTTCTGAGACTGGAAAGCTGGAGGTATTGTAGAAAGGTTAGAAGTAGCAGATAGATCAACAAGACGATGTGTCATGGCTTTTGTTGCAGAATCCATAGCATTGACACTGTATTAAAATGAACCTGTGCGGCGACCTTAATGAATCTATATTTAGAAAGTTGGAAACAGCAATGACGTCAATATCTTAAGGTACATCTTCTATCATAACTACATAGGAGTCATCTAACAATGAAATGAGGAAGGAACAAGGACAAGCCTATAGCTTCCTTGTCAGGAGGCACGACAACTTGATCACCAATGGTGAAGCTATACTTTAAGAATCATTTCCTTGAGTTGAGAATATTGTATCTTTACCTTAAGAAGATCATTCATTTAACCATGTTCCCGATATGTAAGAAGGGCTCCCCAGAATGACAGACATTGAAGATGAACTAGTAGTTTTATTGAACACTGTCATGACTTCCTGTGCGATCTGTAAAAAGGGGTCAGGGACAGGGGTGTAGCTAAAGGCTCATGGGCCTGGGTTCAAAAGTTTATCTTGGTGCCCCCCAACTTCTCTTAACCCCTTAACGCAAAGGTGTAACTTGAAGCTCCTGGGCCCCAATGCAAAACCTGTAACAGGGCCCCCAACTATAATGCTTTATGCATATTAATGGGCTCCCTATATGGAGAAGAGAGGCCTTATGGGCCCTCTAAGGCTCCTGGGCCCGGGTGCAACTGCACCCCCTGCATCCCCTATAGTTGCGCCAGTGGTTGGGGAAATCAATCTCCACTGAAGGTTCCATCAAGTTAGCTGTGCCAAAGTGACTTCTTGCTTTCGGGACGTCGTACTGTGTGCTTGGGGTCTCTGAGAAGTTGCTCCCTGCCACAGCCTCTCCTGCCTATACTGGGCTGGTGGAATCTAGAAGGACAGTGCTAGTCCAATGGGCCATAGTTGTCCTTTTTACCCCACCCGTGCACTCAGGATGCTAAACTGGGAGGGCAGGCCCTACAGTATGCCTCAGGGCAGCCAATGACCAAGTCCATTGTTCAGTCTGACTCTGGCCAGGTACACAGCCTATGCTAATCTGTAAATGGCTTACAATATCCTTGTCTTTCAGTGCTGTATTGTTCCATAGTATACTGTGCCCCATGTTGCTTGTGTACCTTGTAATCCTTGGTGTAGTGCACTGGAGGAACGCTATGCGCCGTAGCCCTGCCATACCCAATCAGAGTAGTTAAGCAGCCAGAATAGTAATTTCTTGGCTAGCAGCATGCAGATGAAGATACCAGCATCAATGCAGGCCAAGGAAAATCCAGATGCTGATGCAAGCATGTGTGTTGTGGCATTGAAGTTTTACTCTGCAACACTGGTAGCAAGGGGTATAAGCAAGTCTGTAATAGGATAGGGATTGATGACAGACAGGAGATAAGCCCTCGTCATGGAAGTGGAGCCAGTGAGCTGATGGATAGAGTGTGAGACTTCAGCTCTGTGTGGAACCATAAGTGGGCCAATGAGACTGTGTGAGGTTTAAGCTCTGAGAGATGGAAAGAGCTCAGTGAAGAGTAGAAGAACAATGCCCTGTGGACTATTAGTTCCAGTCCTATGAACTTACTGTGCTGGTGGAATCTAGATGAACAGTGCTAGTCCAACAAGCCAAGTGACAAGTTAAAGTTAATCTGTGTGAAGATAACTCACCTCCGTAAAAATAAAGTTGTTCTGTGCCGAGTAGTGTTGCAATTGTACTACTGTATTGCTGCAGTTGCAAGTTATGGGTAAGTGTTCCTAAAGGGGATGATACTACTTTCTGACAAAGGACTGGGACTCAAACTGTGTTGATTACTCTTCGGTCTGGGATCATACTCTTGCTGAGTAGAGTAATTGAAAGTGAATTTGTGAAAGGTACTGTCCCAGTAGACATAAAGACCCAAAAAGGGGCTAAGCAGATTATACAAATTACCTGGTGTGACACCATGGGATGCAACTATGGGGATGCAAGCTATGCTAAAGGGTAGCCTATTATAGACCCTTTAGGATCGGTAAAAGTCAGCAACCACTCTGGGCACAGTCTGATTCTCTACAGACCTATGGAGCACCATATGGTTCCTCTGACCTGTTAGCGGGCCTCTCAGAATTGCACTTAAAGGGGTTGTCCCGCGCCGAAGCGGTTTTTTTTTTTTTTTAACCCCCCCCCCCCCCCCCCCCCCCGTTCGGCGCGAGACAACCCCGATGCAGGGGTTAAAAAAACAAACCGCTCAGCGCTTACCTGAATCCCGGCGGTCCGGCGTCTTCATACTTACCTGCTGAAGATGGCCGCCGGGGTCTGCTCCCTCCGTGGACCGCAGCTCTTCTGTGCGGTCCATTGCCGATTCCAGCCTCCTGATTGGCTGGAATCGGCACGTGACGGGGCGGAGCTACACGGAGCCGGCATTCTGCACGAGCGGCTCCATTGAAGAGAGCAGAAGACCCGGACTGCGCAAGCGCAGCTAATTTGGCCATCGGAGGGCGAAAATTAGTCGGCTCCATGGGAACGAGGACGCTAGCAACTTAGCAGGTAAGTAAAAAACTTTTTATAACTTCTGTATGGCTCATAATTAATGCACAATGTACATTACAAAGTGCATTAATATGGCCATACAGAAGTGTATAGACCCACTTGCTGCCGCGGGACAACCCCTTTAAGGTTACATTTTGCAGCCTTCAAGTGTACTCCTAAAAGTGACTTTCAACAATGGTTGTATGTAAGGACTGGTT
Source organism: Eleutherodactylus coqui (assembly GCF_035609145.1). Taxonomy (NCBI): domain Eukaryota; kingdom Metazoa; phylum Chordata; class Amphibia; order Anura; family Eleutherodactylidae; genus Eleutherodactylus; species Eleutherodactylus coqui. Next base: position 267,684,197 of record NC_089840.1, on the reverse strand, counting down.
CAAAGATTCCTAGGCCCCTTCCCATTACTTACTGACAAATAATCTATATATCATTTTGTAGATGTGGGTGAGGAAGTATTAAATGTCCCTTTTCAGTGATGCATGACAAGCAGGGATCTTGAAGATAGTAATTAATTGAAACACAAGCTATTTCATTATGCAATGAATAAACATTATTTGCCAGAATACCCCATTAGTGAACATGCCCCATGGCATCTTCCAGCAGTTGAGGTGTATTGCAACATCCGAGTGTCCTGACAACAACAACATTACATTAAGCATTATAATTAGAAGTCAATGTGCAGCAAATGGACAAGGAGCTGAGCATTTTTGTTGACTTCAAAGTGGAAAAAAAGTGACTCAAAACACAAGAATTTGTCTCATGTCAATGACTTGCACAGTGCAAGGAGTCATAATAGAATTCTGCCTGCAGCCAGACATGTAATGAATGAACTCCCCCACAATGCCAGAAAGTAACCGGTAAAGCTCTGATGCTCGCTGTCCTGGCCGGTAACAGGCAGTTTTGAGCTACTGAGCTATTTAGCCCCCATGGCGGGCCATATTTATGGCTCATGCTGTACTAAGCCTGAACATGCCCCCTAAGGACCAAATTTAAGTTCCATTGGGGTACTTTGTTACTGATCCCAGGTTTCAGTCTGTCCGCTGCCCTAAGGAATCTTGTTGTCCAGGGGTTTTCTGAAAGCCTGGTGTCAAATAAGGCACTGAATGCCGCTATCTGGACTCTCGGTATGTTTGAAGAGAGATTCTTGTCCAGACCCCCTGAAGAATCTCCAAGATCTTGGGGATGTTGGGAGAGGAAAAACTGATTTCCCTTTCCATACACCAAGCTACAAACTTGTTACAGCTTTTTTGGTAAATTTTGTTCATCGACTCCATCCTACTGAGTAGTAACGTTTTCATTACCTCTAAGGAGAAACCTCATCATAGTAGCATGGATTTCTCAAAATCTAAGCTGATAGGTGAAGGCTTGTCAGGTCAGGGTGCATTAAAGGACCCTGAGTTAGGAGGTCTGGATGTACTGGCAGTGGAACTGGAACCTGCCAACTTAGACTCTTTAGAAGCCTGAACCAGCTCCTTCTTGGCCAAAAGGGAGCTATCAATATCAGGGTGCACTTCTGGGAGCAAACATCTCAGAATCAATGGAATTGGAGGGAAAGCGTAGACCAGTCCTTGATCCCAGTCCTGTGTCAGGGCATCTATTGCCGCTGGTTGGTCTCCTGGACTGAGTGAGAAGAATCTTTTTACTTTGTGATTCTTCCTTGCCACGAAAAGGTCTGTGTGCGGCACTCCCCACCTGGTTGTTAGTGCATTGAAGACCTCCCGTGAAAGAGAGGTATGAACTTGTTTACTTAAAAAGTCTGCCTCCTGGTTTAGGACTCCCTTTATAGGAACTGTTGAGATTGACAAGAGGTTTCTTTCTGCCACCAGGAAGATTTTTTTCTGCTACACTTCGTAGAGCCCCACATCTTGTCCCCTCCCTGACGTCTGATGTAAGCCACTGCCGTCGTGTTGTCCAACAGAATCTTCAGAGGCCTGCCCTCGATCTTCTGAATGGCCTTCAGCTTCGCTTCAGAATCGCTAAGAGCTCTCTGACATTTGAGGACTGCTGTGCTACCCCTTGGGACCATGCCCCCTGAAGATACAGATCTCCTAAATGCGCAGCCCAGCCCCTTGCGCTGCCGTCTGTCATGATGCATATCACTGAATACTGTGACCAGTGAATACCTCGCAAAAGGTTCTGAATTGAGAGGCAGCAGGTCAGAGAGACTCTTACTGCATTGGTTATATGCTTCTGCCTGTCCAGAGATGATTGTTTCTTGTCCTATGACGCAGGGATTTCTGCCTGCAGGATTTTTCCCAGGGCTTGGGCCCATGCCACTGCCAGGATGCATGATGTGTTTCCCTAACAACTTCATTGCTGATCTCATGGTGCAAGTTTTGTGTGTCAGGACGTTTTTGACTACACAGCGTAATTTCTGCACTTTTGTTAAGGGAAGGAAGAAGCATTGATTTTCTGAGTCCAGCATAAGGGCGTCCACCCACTGGCGATTTTATTTCCCTGCGAAATTTGCAGCATTTTTTTCTCTGCAGGGGTCTATGGGACTTGTAATGTTAAAATCGCGATCGCGCAAAATCGCGATTTCGCGGTAAATTGCGATTTTGCGCGATCGCAATTTTAACATTACAAGTCCCATAGACCCCTGCAGAAAAAAAATGCTGCGAATTTCGCAGGGAAAAAAAAACGCCAGTGGGTGGGCGCCCTAACTCTGAGAAAAACCTTCTTCCGACTGGGAGTCGTATCTGATTTTTTTCCAGTTGATTATCCATACCAGATATTGTAGGAGGTGGATTACTGTTGCCAGATGATCCTCTAGACGCTTCTTGGAGTCTACCACTACCAATATATCGTCTAGATATGGTATGATCAAGGTTGACTTTTCCCTAAAGCTGGCTACTAGTTGCCCATAATTTTGGTTAGATACCTTTGTGAGTCCTCGTGGATTGGCATGTGCAAATATGCGTCTTTTGGGTCTATTGACGCCATGAATGCTCCCTTCTTTATTAGCTTTGTAACTGAATTTATTGACTCCAACTTGAAGTTTCTGTACTTTAAATGGATATTCAAAGGTTTCAGGTTTATTATCATTTTTGATTTTCTGCATAGTTTCTTCACTAAAAATAGATGGTAGTAGTGGCCCCCTGGTCCTGTTCTTGAAAGACCGGTATTACTGCCCCTATTTGTTGTAGTTCTCTTACTGTTCATTGAAGCTGTTTCAATTGACTGGCTAAGCCTGTTGTTGTTAGTAAATTTTCTCTCAGGTGAGACACTAATTCTATCTGGTAGCCATGTTTTAGGACCCTGAGAATCCAGGTATTCCCACAGATATAGGCCCATCAGCTCACAAAGGCCCTTAGTCTCGCTCCCACAAAGATGGCGTCAGGGCCTGGGCCTAGAGGCCTCCGACGGTGAGAGTTAACCCCTTGAGTGGCAGGTTTCCTACCACCCTGTCGTGCCCACCAGGGCAGGTTTTTTAAAATGGTCTAATCATTGAATTTCAACTAGTTTTGCAGTTGCGTCTCAAGAGCCATAACTTTTTCATTTTTCCATTGACATGGCCATATGAGGGCTTGTTTTTTGCGGGACAAGTTGTGATTTTTTAAACAGGGGGGAGGAAAAAAAGAAATGGGGAAAAAAGAAAAAAAGGGGCCATGTCATTAAGGGGTTAAATAATGTATTAACTTCCTTCTCTGGGTCATTACGATGCACACGGATACCACATGTGTGATTGTATTTTTGATTTTTTACAAAGTAAAGGGAGACAAGTGGTTTTTTTATTTTTTTAATAATTTTTTTCCTTTTTTTTTAAATTTTTTTTACATTTTTTTTTTGTCCCTTTAGGGGACTTCCACAGGGACCCATCAGGACCCCTGATCACATTCCGGGGGTCCGATGGTGACAGCCATTTACATGCTGCAGTGACAACCCTTTACATGCTGCAGTCACATAGACTGCAGCATGTAAAGGGTTAACACAGCAGAGATCGGAGGTTTTCTCTGATCTCTGCTGTAAGAGCAGGTACCTAGCTGTCATCTGACAGCTAACAACCAGCTCTCCCTGCCACAGAGACCATCGGCTTGCTTCTGACAAGCCGATGGTCTCTATGGCAACCTGTAAACAAAGCAGGAGGTTGCCGACATATCAGCAATATCTTCTGCTGGTTTTTCAAAGCCCTTGCACTGCTCTCTGTGGGACTGTGCAGGCAGAGCACACTGTCACAGCTTGTGGCATTGTGCTCTGCAGCTCCCATAGTGATACATAGCCCGGAAATCTTCCGGGCTATGTTGCTATGAGCAGTGGAGCTCGTCCCCGGAAATTTTCCGGGCGTGCCACTCAAGGGGTTAAAGAGGAAGCCTCTTCCCTTACCCCCTTTGGGGTAGCTACAACAGCCCGTCTTCCCTTTACCTCTATAGGGCTCTGCTTGCTGAATTGGCATGCGAAAAATGTCTTTCTTCCTTGCCTGTTTCTCTTCGGGAAACGCCTTTTTTTTTTGTCCGCGGCCTTCTCCAGTATCTTGTCCGAACAGGAATTGGCCATGGAAGGGAAGAGAACATAGCTTGCTCTTGGATGCCAGGTCCCCTGACAACGACTTCAATCGTAACTCTCCTGATTTAACCACACGTTTAGTATTCTGGCGACTCAAGTAGCTGCCACTCCTGGCCTCAGTATATTGGAGGCTGCTTCCCAGGATTTTTTAAGGAGACTCTCTGCTTTCCTATCCATTGGGTCTCTCAACTGGGTGGCGTCCTCAAAGGGTAGAGTCATACGTTTGGCCAGCTTAGCCACGAGGACGTCTACCATAGGGATTTCTTCCCAGTCTGCACAGACTTCTTCTGCAAAGGGGTAGCGCCTCTTGATGCCCCTGGAAGAAAAAGAGCGTTTATCTGGCCTGCTCCAGTCTTTTTTAATCGTTTTTTGCACGTTCATATGAACAGGAAAAGTATGCCTGTGCTTCTCCCCGAGGCCACAGAAGACTTCGTCCTGTATAATGCATTTCTTTCTGGGTTCCTCCACGCTATATCCTCGGAGTTAAATTAAATTTTTTCATATCCATCCTCATCAGAGTATTCTGCAGCGTCTGCTTGTTTGTCCGAGTTTAAGAAACTTTTTTTGGAGTCAGAGAACCCATAGGGACTATTTGGTCTCCTCTGTTGTTTCTGAGAAAAGGCCACAGCTGGACGTGCCTCCTGCAAGGCGGAGCAGACTTCTTACCTAATCAAGGATTTAACCCCTTAGTGACAGAGCGTTTTTGCTTTTTCCATTTTCGTTTTTTCCTCCTCCCTTTTAAAAAATCATAACTCCTTCATTCATCCATCGACGTCGCTGTATGGGGGCTTGTTTTTTGCGGGACGAGTTAAATTTTTTTTAATGGTACTATTTAATGTACCATATAATGTACTGAAAAACTTTAAAAAAATTTGAAGTAGAGAGAAATAGAAAAAAAACGACATTCTGCCATCTTTTGGTGCGTCCTGTTTCTACGACGCACAAACCACAACAAAAATGAGATGATAACTTTATTCTATGGGTCAGTACGATTACTACAATATCGTATTTCTCGACCCCTTAACCTGATGGGTCTGAAATTCAGGATTTTTCTATACATTCTAGTGACAAACAAATGTGCAAGGTTTTGTAAAAATTGGAACCGTTTGGGCTTTACCCGTTGGGTGATTTGTCCTGGAATGACCTACCTGATGAAGAGTATGAATAATTAGATCTAACAATATTATCTCTAAAGGTAAGTTTGGGCCCAAACCTCTTCTAAAGTAACCTTAACAGTTATAAACCAAATCAGTAAGACAGCTCTCCTAGCAGCCCCTCTGAGGAGTGTGCTTGGCTGCAGTGCAGTTCAGTTCATGCCCCCCACCCGATGCTGGATTACTCCTTCTTTAAGCTGATGTTAGAATACTATGTTCCCTGGTGACCAAAGACACTGGTAGAGTTTGGCAGCCTCGTCCCATACAGCAGTCTGCCAATTAATGTCAAGACAAGGGGCAAAACAAGCCAATAAAATGAGGGAGGCCAACCACACAGGGGCAACCAGTGAGGGGACAACAAAAAATCTGAAAGCACATAAATACAAAAAGTGGGACAACCTGATGCTGAGCTCCGAAGGCCCACTGATGTATGGGAGAAGTGAAGGCCACCTGTGTGGTCCAATCCCACAGAGGAGCAACTGTAGAACTAATTACTGGTAAAGTTCCTGCTGGCAATGACTGCTGTGTATGGGGCTGCAGAGTGGTCTGAGTGCCCATGCTGTACCTCAATCTACTTCCGAAAGTACCTTCAATGGGCATGAGAGCATCAGAACTAGACCATGGGGCAATGGAAGAAGGTGGCAGGGACAAATGAATCACGTTTTTGATTATATCATGTAGACGGCCGGGTGCGTCACTTGACTGGGGAAGAGATGGGACCAGAATGCATTATGGGAAGAAGACAAGCCAGCAGAGGCAGTGTGATGTTCCGGGCATTGTTCTGCTGGGTACTTGGGTCACCTAACAGCAATTATTAGTTGTGATCATGCAAATTGAGCACATTGTGACAATACTTTGCCACTGTAAAAGGGCCTTTAGTAGAAAGTATTAAGTCTTGTGAGTATTAATGTCTAGGGCGGAATGAGTAGTAAATACAACCCTGTTCATCACTATCGTCACAAACTGAATACATTAACAAAAGGTCACAAGTGCCTAAGGCACAGATCGTGCGGATGATTGAGAAGAGGAAGTGTGAGTGATGTATAAATAGGACACACTTTCCCAGGGACAATATTGCTAAAGTCAAAGAATTTAACAGTGTTTGGGACATAGAACATTAGGCAATAGGATGAGTACACCTCATATTATGCAAATGCATTTAGTAATCCCAACGAACAATATCTCCTATAGAGGTGATCAACACTTTTGGATGTAGGATGAACACTCATTTCCAAGATAAACAGCCCAACAACGGCCTTATAGAACCAGAAAAGACTGGAACAACAAGAAGAGTGACGTCAAATCAAGGTCTAAACAAATTTATATTGGCATTCATGAGTTTAGTGAGGACCTTCACATGGCTGACCTGCAGCAAGTATCTGGGCAGCAATGAAGGGACAGCACCCTCTGGTTTATCATTGTAAGCTATGGATTGCAATTAAGGGCACCACTTACATTAGCAATCTTAATTTCTGGATTTAAAGGAGTTGTCTCAATATAGAGATAAAGGGGCCCTTTGGTTTTGGGAGAAAATTCTGTCTTGAGATTGCAGAGGGAGGGGTATAATACCTACAGTGGTTCTCTACCGCCCCTGTGATCCACCAGCTTCAGGCCCTGTTTTCAGGTCTCCAAGATGGCTGCAGCAATTTTTTAACTACCTAATGCACATTCTGATTGGTCAATGATGATCACATGAGCAGATATAGTGCATTGGTAGGCTAACACTTCCAAGGAATTGGGTGTGATTAAGTAGTCCGAAGATTGTGTTGGCCATCAGGGATGGCCGAAAACAGGACCCTGAACCGGCGAGAGAAAAACAACTGCAAGTGATAAACTGTCTCGGGAGAGAATTTTGTCCTGAAACTGGAAACCCTTTAACCCCTTCTATATTGCAGCTGCCGTAATAATCGGTTGATGTAGGTCCGGCGCCTGCACCCTTGGCAAACACCAAAGTGTAAGCCTTCTCCAACCAGACATTTCCCCTGCAACCTCCATAGGTGATAGGTGGGAACCATTCAGACAAATGGTTGTTCATGTGCAGAGTGCTAACCGAGGGACAGCAGGCTGTGAAGCATGATACAGAGAGATGATGAACCGGATCTGCTAGTTTCTGCTAGGATTAGTTTCTCAATAAAAACAAGACGTGCAATTAGGAACTTTTGCTGTTGAAGAAAACCAAATAATATTTGTGTTCACAAAAATGTTACATTTAGAGCCCAGTTTAGAATTGGTGCTCAGATTTATATTCCATTCAAAGCTGCAGTAACAAAGATCAGCTATAACTTAAGGATCAATTGGGTTTGGGCAACATATGATCAACTACAAGCACCATCAGCTAAGTTAAGATGCTCATATTTTAGGTGATGTGGAGGCCAGGGAGATACGTCTTATACTCACCCAGTCCGCAGTTCTTGAAGTGTTCCCCAGTGAACTCAGCGTGTATACACCCAGTATGACTCTCTTCAGAAGGCTGTGCACCCGCACTCATATAGAGATGTATAGTAGCGCATGTGCACAGCCTTCTGCAGAAAGTCAAACTGGTGTGCACCGGCGGACTTCACCAGGGGAGCGGGGGAGTATGAAAAGAGGCTCCCCGGTCTCCAGGTCACCTAAGCTATAAGGTCTCTATCACACAGGCACTTTTTACTGCGATTAACACGGCGTTTTGAAAGCCTCATTTATTGCGGTATAAAGCTCCCATTAAAATCAATGGGGCCTCGCAGACATAAGTTTTGATCGCGCCGCAGGACAGCGCTTTCCAGCGCCGTGATTTTCAAGCACTGTCGTCTCTATCATTGTCCTTTTAGTGCACCTCATCACCCATTACAGTCATGGGGTGCGCTAAAACACGCTGACGGCCGCAGGGAGCTGTGGCTCAAAGTGAAAATAAAATCATTTAAAATCGTGGCGCTTTGCTGCGTTCATGTGTGAGAGCGGCATAACCATCAGAACTTAGCTTATGGGGCTAAGAGTTAATGACAGGTTCCCTTTAAGAGTTGATCACTGCAACTCGGTCTTCCTCTCACTAAACTCTCTCCTTTCCAATCCATCCTGAATGCAGCAGCCAGACTCATTGTTTTTTCCAGCCATTACACTGATGCCTAAAACCCTGCCAGTCACTACACTGATGTCTCCACCCTGTGCCAGCCACTACACTGATGCCTCCACCCTACTAGTCACTACTCTGATGTCTCCACCCTGTTCCAGTCACTACACTGATGCCTCCCCCCTGTGCCAGTCACTACACTGATGTCTCCACCCTGTGCCAGTCACTTAACTGATGTATGCACCCTGTGCCAGTCACTACACTGATGTTTCCACCCTGTGACAGTCACTACGCTGATGCCTCCACCCTGCCAGTTTTCACACTAATGTCTCCATCCTCTGCCAGGCACTGCATTGATGTCTCCACCCTGTGCCAGTCACTACACTGATGTCTCCACCCTGTGCCAGTCACTACACTGATGTCTCCACCCTGTGCCAGTCACTACACTGATGTTTCCACTGTGTGCCAGTCACTACACTGTTGCCTCCACCCTGCCAGTTTCTACACTGATGTCTCCACCCTGTGCCAGACACTGCATTGATTTCTCCACCTTGTGCCAGTCACTACACTGATGTATCCACCCTAGGCCAGTCATTACACTGATGTCTCCACCCTGTGCCAGTCACTACACTGATGCCTCCATCTTGTGCCAGTCACTACAGTGATGCTTCCACCCTGTGCCAGTCACTACACTGATGCCTCCACCCTGCGCCAGTCACTACACTGATGCCTCCACCCTGTGCCAGTCACTACACCTATGCCTCCACCCTGTGCCAGTCACTACACTGATGCCTCCACTCTGTGCCAATCACTACACTAATGCCTCCACCCTGTGCCAGTCACTACACTGATGCCTCAGCTCTGCCAATCACTACAGATACCTCCACCCTGTGCCTGTTGCCACCCTGCTTGTCCATTAAATATAGAATACAATTTAAACGCATCACTCTCATCCACAAGCTACACCACCCTATATCTCCTCCCTCATCTCTATCTGCCACTCTACATGATCTGAGACTTAATTCTAATCCGAGCGCCCCTCCAGCCTCCAAGCTTTTCCCAGACATCGAGGTTAATTCTGAACGTCCACAGCACTCAGCGAGCCCTAAAAACTTCTTTTTAGGGAGGCCTACCATAATCCCTAGTCTAAACACTTCTCCATCTATCCTGCTTCTATACCCCCCTTGGAAAACTGACCACCTTCTTCCCGCTGCTTCCCCCATACATGTCTTCACTGTTTGTAGACAAACATGGCTAGTCACCCAGCTTTATGCATAAATATATAGCAGTCTACATCTATACATCCTTATGGCCAGTAAGCTCTTGTGATTAAAGCCTAATTTACACACAAAGATAATCACTCCAAATTTGTTCCAAAGATAGGGAGAATTCCAGTGTGAGCAATCATTTTGCATAAAATGCTAATGGGCAATAATGTCCATTAGTAGCTTATTAGCTTCATTTGCATGTAAATGAGCCTCCATGCGCTGCATGCAGAGAACCACAGGTGGTCTGTTCTCTGCATACAGTTCCTTTGTTCTACCAGGAGACAGCAGCTGAATACAATGTTATCAGCGCTCCCGTTGAGAACCACAGCATGTGGTCCCTGCTATCAGCTCGCCGGCAGAATGATGAATTTTAAACTCAACATAAAATCATCGTTTGGCCAAAACGCTACCGATGGAAACATTTACACGGAACAATTATTGCTCAAAAAACATCGTTTGAGCGAATTTTAAACAATAATTGTCTTGTGCAGATGGGGCTTAAGCTCCTCAACCCAATTGTTCAAGATGCACATTAGTTTATTACTGGCTGTTATGACCTGTTTTGTGTTTCCCCTAATTTGTAGAGCACTGCAGAATACGATGGCTCTATACAAATAAAGATGATTATTATTATTGACTCAGTGTACTTTGGTACTTTAAAGATTCAATTATATTTTGGGATTTTCATCTCCACTTTCAAAAACCATAACTTTTTTATTTTTCCATTGACATGGCCATATGAAGACTTGTTCATTGTGGGGCAAAGTGCAAAAATAGCAAAGCTTACAATGTGAACTTCCTATGAGCCCTTAGAATCAATCCCTCAGACAGGGGTATCTCAGCCCAACTCCGCCCCCTACAGTAGTGCCATGATATTGCAGATACAACATCTGAAACTGACATGAATAGAAAATGCATGCAAATGTTAGAGGGGCTGCACCAAGATTGTCAGTTATCCCCTATCTATGAAATAGGGGATAACGTGCTGATTTGTGGGGGTCTCACTGCCGATCTCGAGATTGGTTGTACCCCATCCTCCTCAATGCAGAGTTACTGCACTCCTGCCCCCCTCCCCGTGAGGAGGAGACTGAATGGACCGCTGATCGGGCAAGTCTACTAGCGCTATTATTCTACTATTGTGGAGGAACCGTAGCAGCAACTGCTCAGGTATTTCTGTCAACCCCACTAAAATGATGGATGGAGCGCTGACTGTGCATGCTCGGCCAGCGCTCCCTTAATGCTGACGTCACTGCGGAGGGAGAAGCAACCACAGCAGTGACAGGCGGAACGGGTACTGACCTCCTATTCTGCAGATCAGCAGGGGTCTCAACAGTGATACCTCCACCAATCAGCAAGTTATCATCTATTTTATAGATAGGGGATAACTTGCAATCTTGGTACAACCCCTTTAAAAATCAATAAATACACTCAAGATACTGTTGCATTAACTTGGTGGTCCTGAGGACTATGAACCCCTCTGGAGCTTTTCTGGTAGCTATACTGGTTTTCATCCAGCTTTTCTAGAATCCCATATAATAGTGTTGGTGTGCTGACGGAGATTTCCGCTTATTGCGGTTCAGGTTTGCAATTTTCCCTTCTTACTCATGAACAGAACCTCTATGGACAAGCTCCTTTTGTCTTGACAAGAGCCTCTCTGTGTTAATAAGACTCATTCATTGAACAGGATTTTTACTCCCATGTTACCTTGAGAAACAAGGAAGTCTCCGCCCCTTTAACAGGTGCATATAAACACCTGTAGTACCAAGAGTTGAGACACTTGAGAGCTGTTATTGTCCTCCGTCAACATGCGCCTCAAGGGCATAATCCCGAGCCTGGTACTCCTGTGCCTCATCGTTGGAGCCAGATCAAAGCCGTAAGTCAGAGGATATTCTCTTTCATAGAGCAGAATTAGGTGTTTGAGGTTTTGTAGAACTGCAAGTACCAGCATGCCCTGCAAGTCTACAATGTACTTCCATATATATTGATGACTATTATGTATGTTGGGGAATGTAGTGCTCTGTGGTTCTCTAAAACAGTATCACATGATAGCATTAGATACAACAGTTCAGCAGACTGTATCAGATAATAGAATTAGATACACTGGGCAAGCAGAAACTGTTGCACATGAAAGGCTTGGATACAGCAGCAGCAGATAGGACAGAATTAGATACAAAGCTCAGGAGATGGTATCACACAGGATGGAGTTAGATACAACGCTCAGCAGATAGTATCACACATGATAGGGTTAGATACAACACTCAGCAGATAGTATCACACAGGATGGGGTAGATACAACGCTCAGCAGACAGTATCACACAGGATGGGGTAGATACAACGCTCAGCAGACAGTATCACACAGGATGGGGTAGATACAACGCTCAGCAGACAGTATCACACAGGATGGGGTAGATACAACGCTCAGCAGACAGTATCACACAGGATGGGGTAGATACAACGCTCAGCAGACAGTATCGCACATGATGGGGTAGATACAATACTCAGCAGATAGTATCACACAGGATGGGGATAGATACAATTCTCAGCAGATAGTATTACAAAGGATGGGGTTAGATACAACACTCAGCAGACAGTATCCCACAGGATGGGGTAGATACAACACTCAGCAGACAGTATCCCACAGGATGGGGTAGATACATCACTCAGCAGACAGTATCACATAGGATGGGGTAGATACAACACTCAGCAGACAGTATCCCACAGGATGGGGTAGATACATCACTCAGCAGACAGTATCACATAGGATGGGGTTAGCTGAAACTCTCAGCAGACAGTATCACACAGGATGGGGTAGATACAACACTCAGCAGACAGTATCCCACAGGATGGGGTAGATACATCACTCAGCAGACAGTATCACATAGGATGGGGTAGATACAACACTCAGCAGACAGTATCCCACAGGATGGGATAGATACAACACTCAGCAGACAGTATCACACAGGAAGGGGTTAGATACAACACTCAGCAGACAGTATCACACAGGAAGGGGTTAGATACAACACTCAGCAGACAGTATCACACAGGAAGGGGTTAGATACAACATTCAGCAGACAGTATCACACAGGAAGGGGTTAGATACAACACTCAGCAGACAGTATCACACAGGAAGGGGTTAGATACAACACTCAGCAGACAGTATCACACAGGAAGGGGTTAGATACAACACTCAGCAGACAGTATCACACAGGAAGGGGTTAGATACAACACTCAGCAGACAGTATCACACAGGAAGGGGTTAGATACAACACTCAGCAGACAGTATCACACAGGAAGGGGTTAGATACAACACTCAGCAGACAGTATCACACAGGAAGGGGTTAGATACAACACTCAGCAGACAGTATCACACAGGAAGGGGTTAGATACAACACTCAGCAGACAGTATCACACAGGAAGGGGTTAGATACAACACTCAGCAGACAGTATCACACAGGAAGGGGTTAGATACAACACTCAGCAGACAGTATCACACAGGAAGGGGTTAGAGACAACACTCAGCAGACAGTATCACACAGGAAGGGGTTAGATACAACACTCAGCAGACAGTATCACACAGGAAGGGGTTAGATACAACACTCAGCAGACAGTATCACACAGGAAGGGGTTAGATACAACACTCAGCAGACAGTATCACACAGGAAGGGGTTAGATACAACACTCAGCAGACAGTATCACACAGGAAGGGGTTAGATCCAACACTCAGCAGACAGTATCCCACAGGATGGGGTAGATACAACACTCAGCAGACAGTATCCCACAGGATGGGGTAGATACAACACTCAGCAGACAGTATCACACAGGATGGGGTTAGATACAACACTCAGCAGACAGTATCCCACAGGATGGGGGAGATACATCACTCAGCAGACGGTATCACATAGGATGGGGTAGATACAACACTCAGCAGACAGTATCCCACAGGATGGGGTAGATACATCACTCAGCAGACAGTATCACATAGGATGGGGTTAGCTGAAACTCTCAGCAGACAGTATCACACAGGATGGGGTAGATACAACACTCAGCAGACAGTATCACACAGGATGGGTTTGGATACAACACTCAGCAGATAGTATCACACAGAATGGGGTTAGATAAATTCCTTATTCTTTAAGAACATGGTTGGAGAATGGACAAAAGGTGCAATTTCCCCAAAGCCTTCATCACCCTGCCCCTCTGTGGCCAAATCATGCATGCTGCCCACTGTGCTGTGATTTATGGACGGTATATCATTAGTATTCTAGCAGGGCATTTCATCTGCACTATATGGCAGCATTTTGTAGGCACTGTCTGTTTGACTGCATTATTTAGGTACCATATGACACTGTTACGAGGCAGTATTATATGATACTGTGTGCTTCTATTATTCAGCACTGTATGGCAGTACTACTTGGGTTCTGTATGACAGTGTTATAGGGGCACTGTCCGGGTCTGTTTTTTTTAGGACTGTTTGATTGTATTTTTGGGGCAATATTACAGCAATATTGTTTTTTCTATAAAGTAACAGGTGGTCTTACATCTCTGCCCGAGGCCTCCACAGATCTTGATGATGGCATGATTAAAGCCAACTTTTTATTTAACCAGACCAAGTTAATGACCATGTTATACATGGAAACTAGTGCAAAAAAAGGTTTGTCTAAAGCAACTAATCAGATCACTGCAACGGTTCTTCCTTACTCGTGGGATAAGAGGACGGAGCATGGAGATGTACAGTCGGTGCATGTGGAGGGTTTATATTGGTATTTGGAGCACAGATTATTCAAACTATTCAGAGTGTCTTCCTCTAATCTGAGACCCCATAGTCATCGCCTCCATTGCAGACCGAATAGTTGGGGCTTCCATCTCCGTATGTCCTGACACCCATGTTTGAGTGTCTCTGTGTTCATCCCTTGTATTCCTGCATGCTCTTAGGGTTTCCATCCTGCTAAGTCACCCCCCATCCAAAGTTTCCTAGTCTTTTCCCCTTGTCTAGTAGTTTGCTCCTGCAGTATCGAGGTTTATATTGGATAGTACAGGCAGGGAGTATTCTTACATTGGGGCAGACCTGTAGGAAGCCATAAGAGATGAAAGGACGATCTGTAACCGGCCAGGGAGCAAGATGGAATGTGAGATTTCTCTCAGTGGAAAATATTATGCCCCAAACACATGAAAACATTATCAATCGGAGGCATACTAGCTGGATTTTCTGATTCTTTGTGCATCATATAACCAATCCATGGTTTAAATTTACAATAATACATATATTAGTAAAAGTCACTGAAGATGTTACAATATATCTATTGTTTATATAAACAGGATTATCATCTCTCTCTAATGGATGGACTGATTAGTACATAATCTTTCCAGCATTTTAGACTATTATATTGGGACAAGGTGAGAACCTTTATGTGTTGGCTTGCACAGATTGCAGCTTAACACCCCTTTGCTGGAAGGCAACAGTGCTGGCCCCTGTAAGGAAATCTGAAGCCCTGTAACCACAAGGAGTCATTCGATATTCAGTGTTTTTTTCTCTCTTCAATGAACTTGAGTGATACTAAACGTAGGCCGGTTTCACAACAGCGTTGGAGGTTTATTCGCAGATTCGGCTAAAAATACCGGAAGAAAAAATGCTACATGCATCACTTTTTCTTCCATCCAAAAGTAGGGCAGCTTGACAGAAAGCGGACAGACCCCATTGCAGTCAATGCGGTCCGTCCAGTGCTTTTTGGTTCCGCCCAGAGACTGAGTGTTCAGCAGCAGGGATTATTCTTTCCTGCTCCCCGAACGGAACATGAAAGTGGAAACCCGAGCGCAGATGTGAAACCAGCCTCAGGACATAAAGCGAACACATGGATCTGAAACATTATGCAATCTGTGGGAGGAAAGACCTGTTCTCACACTGACATCTGATTAATACATTGCAGGAGTAAATCACTCTAATTATGGGGTGCCTCCCCTGTATACATGGGTGTTTACTACATTTATATATGAAAATTAGCCATGTGCAGGTATCTGTGTCACACTTTCCTGATAGAAAGACTTTGGTTCCCAGAATTTCAAGGTCATAATAATTCACAGACTCTGAATATAAAAAATATCCTCCTGCTGTTCCCACACTAGATTTACGGAGTTATGGTTACCTACCAGGCTGGGACTCAATGGGCATGCAATAAAAAACAAAAGTCTGCACATCCAACAAATAAATTAAAATGTGATGGTGCACAATAAGCCAGGGCTACAACAAATACAGTAACGAGCACCCGCCACAGCACTCATACACACTTCATATCTGCATAAAACTGCACAATTGGATCAAATCAGTGTAGGCCCATCCGCCACGTCCAGGCGAACTTCAGAGAGATTTTCCCATGACTTAAAATTGCTTTTTAACTACTATGTTGTTTCTAGTTGCTGCTCACCAGGGAATGTGACTGCTGTAGCCAATCACTTAAAGGGAAAATGCCTTTAAGATTCACTTGGACGTGGCGGATGGGCCCACACTGATTTGATCCAATTGTGCACCAAGAACCTTGTATTTTTTATGCAGTTAGTATAAACAACAGTCGTGCAGTCTTTCGCTGAGGCGGGTGTTTGTTACTGTATCTGTTGCAGCCATTGCTTAATTAATGTTCGCCTTCACATTTGATATATTTGTTGGTTGTGCAGACTTTTTTGTTTTTCATTACATGTGCATTTGTGTCGGAGTGGCTGCCTACATGTGTTGTGCACTTCATTTACTCATCTGTCCATCTGGTGGTTCAGTTATGGTATATAGCTCAAAGAGAGGTGTCTATAGAGCTAGGTACCCTTCCATTAATTTGTGCCTGGACGTGGCAGATGGGCCCACACTAATTTGATCAAATCAAAGAACCTTGCATTTTTTTATGCGGTTAATAAAAACAATTGTGCAGTTTTATGCAGATATTGAATGTGCACTAGTGCTGAGGCACGTGTTTGTTATGGGATTCACTGAATCAATCAGAGTAAATGATTTTGAGGTCCACCCTGCAGGGCTGTAAACGAGGTATTAGTCAAATCCAAACTTGCAGGCCTGAGAGGACAAAATGGCCCTCTGCCATATGCATTAAGAAGACACCAATATTGCAAATAGTATATGGTCCTATCACAGGTTCTGTGCTCCAGGAGCAGGGCTGGATTAAGGTTGGTGGAGACCCCACATCTCATCTCTGGACCTAGGACCTCAACAAACATCTTATTGCAGCCACATATTGTATTGTATAGTCTATAAAAGGCATAGAGACAGTTAAACTAGTAATTTGCTTAAAAGAGGCTTAGCCTCATAACAAATGTTACAAAGCTTCCCCCCTTTGCAAATTGCAAAACAGGCCTTCACTGCTCATTGTAGGTTTCCAGATCATAAGTACCTACTTAATAGGTCAATGAATTTAATAGATAGATATGAAAGGGACGAAAAGGTTCTGGAGGGCCCTTTTGTTGCACTCTCCATCTATACAAAACATGTACACATCCATATCTACTTAAATCATAATCAATGTTAATATTGTTTTACACAGAGAACATATCATCAATAAGATCTAATGATTATTTTGAATTTTCCCATAAAAATAGGCCCTAGTGACAAGTGATTGGCTCAAAAGTCACCTCCTAATAGGGCTGTCTTCTGGTGGACCTATGGAGCCCATTATGTTGTCAGATGCCAAGCCTACTGAATATGCCAGTACCCTTGTGGGCCGCTGCCACCCTATTTTCTTACCCCTCTACTCTGACCTTCCTTCCTTATCCTGAACTTTAGTAAAAAAAAAAAAGTAGGACAAGGCTAAACTTTAGGACCTAAATAAACTGTTATAATTTAAAGAAATCAGAGTAGTCATATTAAACGGTCGCTCTGCAGGTATGTCGGGCTTTCTTCAACCCGCTTGCAGTTTTGCTGCTCACCACCATACTCCCCTTACCACTTCTAGTGCCGCTTTGTGTTCTTATTGCTGCTCCGTGCATTGGACGACCTCTCGCCCTGATTGCTTGTATTTCTGAAGGTGTTTAGCCCAACCCCATTGCTTTGTTCCATTTCTTCTGCTTTCTTAGAGTATCTTTTTGGATGTTGATTAATAATCTTGACCCTTTGGCTATATTAGTGACCTTCTTTCTTATCGGTTTACTTCTACCACTGCCAATATGGCCTCATCTCTGACTTTTGGCTGAGCAACCACCACAACCTCTTTTCAGCTGGGTGTTGTAGCATATTCTCCACTTGGCAGTGGCTATCATGAGGACTGCAATATTTTCTATGGAAGGGGAACCTACCCACAATAGGCCTATAACTTCTTCAACTCCAACCCACTTTCTATGTTTTGTTTCTCTGTAGACGATGTGCCTTCTCCTTCCCCGCAATGCTGAAGAGCGGGGAGATGGCCAAAGCATGCGTAAACACCAGAGGCCAAACTGCCCAGGTTGATATGATCCTTGAGGTCAGCGGTGTGAATTACACAGTTTTTAGCGGGCAGCTTCCAGCTGACGACATCTTCATGTGTCCTGAATTCCAGGTGAGTCTTGTGTCTAGATTTTTAGCAAACTAGGAATACGATAGAATGCAGTGTTTCTCTTGAAAGAGTTTTATGCAATATCATATAATACGATTTTTAAGGGTTAGGTAGTTGAAAGCACCAATAAACCAAAGAATTATGTGATCTGGGACTTCATTTGAGAGGCTGTTAAACCATGAGCAATCACTTCCCATTGAAATGACTAATCACCTTTCTGATATAATTATTTGAAATGATGGGGGTGGTTGTTGAGGAAAGAATTGAGGGCCCCAGTGCAAAAACATTGTGTGAACCCCTTTTCTCCCCGCATATTTACAATTTACATTTTCTCATATTTAAAATGTATAATGGCGGTAAAAAAAAAAGTTTTGCTCTTATTTCTGTACCCGCCAGAGTGGGTTCAATTACAAGCTGAAGTGACACAATAAATAGTGAACCCATCATGATGCTTCAAAGGCTTATTCTAAAAATAAATGATATCTTCTGAGATAATGAAGGTATCCCAACAGTCTGCAATAAGTACAGCTCTTAACCCTCGTTATCCAGGAAAGTCTCTTATTAAGTTTACAAAAACCATCCGGGAAATCGGAAGCACTTCAACATAAAAAGTCTACAAATACACAGAGCAGACAGGAGTCCGTGTGTCGTCCACTTACTCTAGCAGTGTCTTTATGTTGCGCTAGGCAAATGTGGACCTGCGAATGCCCACTCACTTGGCGACTGAACAGAGTCCTTACAACAAGTGCCAAGCATTGAGGCTATGATACATGTGCTTGTGATGGCAGCGGCAGGGCACGCGGGTAGTCACAGGTGTCTGGTGCTTAAATTCCGTTGATACCAACAGTTTGAGGATACCTCTGAAGTTGAAAATCTTCTTCTTTAGCTTTGTCTTACAGGCTATAGACAAAATAGCTATAGGCTATTCCTAAGGTGACCAGATTTTTCCAGGGTTAAAGCGGGACAAAGAGCTGTGGTCATGGCCGGGGCTTATCACGATGTATGATTTTACCTCCTTCGTTATATAAAAATTACAGGGCCGATTCGAAAAAGGCAAGAAGCCAATTCCGCAGCATTTCCACGTCCCAAAAACTGTCAAAATATGTACCGTTGCTGCAGATTTTGACTGGAAATCAGCTGCGTATCCACAGCTGATTTCATACTATGCGGCGCTCCCCTCAGCTCCTCCAAAGGCTTCCCGCTGTCGCACTCCCCAGCTTCTGGTCTCCAGCGGCCTGTAGTGGCCTCATCTGACCAGCATCACCTGACCAGCTGTCAGTGTAAACATCCGGCTGCAGCGCTGTAGAGTGATAACTGTCTGGGGAGCTGCGGCACCCTGGCCGGTAATCACGTTGCCTATTTTTGGCTTTAGGACGCAACGATTTTTGGCGGATTTTCATCTCCATTTTTCAAAAGCCATAACTTCTTTGACTTTTCCGTGGACGCGGCCGTATAAGGGCTTGTTTTTTGCGTGGCGAGCTGTAGTTTTTATCGGTGCCATTTTTGGGTACATAGACTATATTGTAAAACTTTTATTATTTTTTTTATAATAACAGGGAGAGAAAACGCATCAATTCTGCCAAAGATTTTTTGTTTTTGTGGGGGGGGGGGGGGTTGTACAGCGTTGATCATGCAGCATAAATGACACGATCCATTTTTTTCTGCGGGTCAGTACGGTTACCATGATACCAAAATTCTTATATTTTTTTTAGGTTTTTCCACATTTCTGCAATAAAAACCCTTTTTTTGTAAATCATTTTTTTCCCCTAAATCGCTGCATTGAAAGTCCTGTAACTTTTTTATTTTTCTATGTACGGAGCTCTGTGAGGGCTTATGTTTTGCGAGACGAGCTGTAGTTTTTAGCGGTACCATTTTGGGGTACATACGGCTTTTTTGATCACTTTTATTGCGCTTTTTGGGAGGCAAAAGGCTAAAATTACCATTTTGCCTCAGTTTTTGTAGCGTTTTTTTTTTACGCTTTTTGCTGTGCAGAATAAAAAGCATGTGCAGCTTATCGTACACGTTGTAACGGACGCGATGATATCAAATATGTGGGATTTTAATTTTTTGTTACCTTTTTTATGGTAATATGAGAAAAAGCACCTAGAAAGGGTTTTTTTACTTTGTTTTTTGCATTTTTCTTTTTTGTACATTTTTATTATTTATTTATTTTTTTTACACTGTGTCCCTCTGGGGGACTTACAGCACAGCACTGATGATCGCTGTGATAAGGCATGGCAGGACTACTGTCTCGTAATGCCTTATCGCTTATACAGTGATCATAGGCTTTCGCAATACAGGACGCCAGTATCTGGCATCCTGCTGCCATGGCAACTAGCCGGACTCTCTGTGATTATATCGCGGCAGGGAAGGAGTTAACAGCGGAGGGCGCATCTCCGATCACTGACAGCCGACTCCCGCTGCCGGATAGCGTGACATCTCTTATGATCTCGTGCTATCCCCAGGACGTAAGTTTACACCCTGTTGCGGGAAGTACCCCGCTGCCAGGACGTAAACTTATGCCCTGGAGCGGGAAGGGGTTAATGGTGACCAGACGTCCCAAAAGTGGGACACATGGCTGTCCTGCTGGGGTCCTAGGGGAAAGTGGGACACAGGGTCCAAAAGCTGGACTGTCTCGCCTAAATCGGGATGTCTGGTTACCTTACCATGCCACAAGACCTGTTACAGCACCCAGCTGGCAGCCACATTCTCATTGCACCAATGTCTGGTATAAACCACACCACACCTAGTGCAGTGCACCTATGTATGGCGTCTGCAAGTCCTGGTAAGCTCAAGGACTTGCGATAGCGTCCCCTCCACCTTGTGACCCACTGCAGCCAATTACAGCCCAGACCAATACACTATATCTGTGGATATTTAAAACAGTTACATTACAAGACCACCAGTGCAACAAATAGCAGAAATACAATTGCAAAGAACATAACATGCATTGTACATAACAGTGTGATAAATACTGTGAGCCCGTTACTTATGACATAAACTCGGCATGCCCCTTAGACAATGAACAGCAGAGGCGACATTCATCCGACGGAGGATAGGTCATCAATAGTTTACAACTAGACAACCCCTTTAATGATGAAATCCCTGGTGGTCAAGGGAAGTGAAAGAAGTTACCGGTGAAGGCATCACTTGCCTGTAGTGAAGACTGCAGGACTCCTTCCTCTATCTATGTACCCAGAGTGGACCCCTTCCTCTGGACCCCTGTACAGCTGTAGAGGCTGCATAGGTTATACATTTGCTCCTGGTTTAAAAGAAATATCCCAAATGTTTTTTTGTTTTTTTTTGAGAAACCCTTTAAATCTCATTCACTGTAAATACCGTAAAACAAATGCATCATGCAGGCATCTGAAAAGTAAAGATGAATTCTTCATCTCTCCAGGTCCCACTTGTATCTGTGGCAGCCCCAGTCTTTCTTACCGTCAGTGCGATTGCTCCTGGTTATGACTACCAAGAAACCCAGCCTGTGGTGATGGCTCCAACAGGCAAAATTACTTTAATACAGTTGGAGAAGTCCATTTACAAGCCCGGAGAAACAGGTACAGTTACATCTTACTGGACCAATCTACATTTGTGACTGATGGGAATGGAGTTTAGCGGTTCACTATGACACAGAATGAACCTGTTGGTATTTTTCTATTATGTTCTAATGGATATTATTGCTAGAGCGACAGTAGAACGTTCAGCCATATTGGTTGTCTGTTTTAAATCCGTTTTCCCATAAATGGTCACTTTAAAATTAATTGACAACGGTGAGCTAAATTATACTTAGACAGAGAGGATTGTTGGCGCCCTCTCTGGCACCAAGAGCAGCGGCCCTTCCTACTAGTTACACCCCTGGGTTCTGTAAGAGGGTTGTAGCGCTGTATGACTATCCAGATTTGCCACTCCGAGGACTTTGACAGAACACAAAAAAGTTCTTGTATTTTTGGGGTAGAATTTAGACAAGAAAATTCAACATTTCGTTCAGAATTCGTTTCCTTATGACTGATTGTTTATCCATTTATTTTGCAGTGCGACTTAATTTAATTTCAATTGATAATAATTTATATCCAGCGGATGAATTGGTGAGTATACGCTACAAGTCTGGGCTAAGAACTGGGTTGGGTTTTAAAAATACAAAGGATATTTTCTTGCCGAAACTCAAGGGGTTTAATACTGTGGGCAACCCTTCTACAAAGATTAGTCCTTCAAACCTAGAAACAAATATATTTTTGAAAGTCAGTTTCCCCCAAAGACACTTAAAATAGTAGGTATTCGGGTCAAAGATAACTTCAAATTTAGGGGGTTGGTTAGGGAAAACAGTCACAATGGCTCTTTGACTACCTAGACTTCACAAGCATAGTATTATAGTAGTTATATTTTTTTCTATAAATGGCAGTATTATAGTAGTTATATTCTTGCACATAGAGGGCAGTATTATAGTAGTTATATTCTTGTACATAGGGAGCAGTATTATAGTAGTTATATTCTTGTACATAGGGGGCAGTATTATAGTAGTTATATTCTTGTAGATAGGGGGCAGTATTATAGTAGTTATATTCTTGTACATAGGAGCAGTATTATAGTAGCTATATTCTTGTACATAGGAGGCAGTATTATAGTAGTTATATTCTTGTACAGAGGGGGCAGTATTATAGTAGTTATATTCTTGCACATAGAGGGCAGTATTATAGTAGTTATAATCTTGTACATAGGTGGCAGTATTATAGTAGTATAGTAGTTATATTCTTGTACATAGGGGGCAGTCTTATAGTAGTTATAATCTTGTACATAGGAGCAGTATTATAGTAGTTATATTCTTGTACATAGGGGGCAGTATTATAGTAGTTATATTCTTGTAGATAGGGGCAGTATTATAGTAGTTATATTCTTGTAGATAGGGGGCAGTATTATAGTAGTTATATTCTTGTAGATAGGGGGCAGTATTATAGTAGTTATATTCTTGTACATAGAAGCAGTATTATAGTAGCTATATTCTTGTACATAGGGGGCAGTATTATAGTAGTTATATTCTTGTACATAGGGGGCAGTATTATAGTAGTTATATTCTTGTAGATAGGGGGCAGTATTATAGTAGTTATATTCTTGTACATAGGGGGCAGTATTATAGTAGTTATATTCTTGTACATAGGGGACAGTATTATAGTAGTTATATTCTTGTACATAGTGGCAGTATTATAGTAGTTATATTCTTGTAGATAGGGGGCAGTATTATAGTAGTTATATTCTTGTACATAGTGGCAGTATTATAGTAGTTATATTCTTGTAGATAGGGGGCAGTATTATAGTAGTTATATTCCTGTACATAGGAGCAGTATTATAGTAGTTATAATCTTGTACATAGGGAGCAGTATTATAGTAGTTATATTCTTGTACATAGGGAGCAGTATTATAGTAGTTATATTCTTGTACATAGGAGGCAGTATTATAGTAGTTATATTCTTGTACATAGGGGCAGTATTATAGTAGTTATATTCTTGTACATAGGGGCAGTTTTACAGAAGTTTTTAATTTTTTCCTTTGTTCTTATTTTTAGTTTCCACTTATCTTCGTAACGGTAAGAAAATGGAGTGGTCGTTAAGCATATAGTAATATGTATATGCATGCTTTCTGTATGTTTTATTATTGCATGTACTGTATTATCTGTAAGTGTTTTCAGAATTACTTGACTAAAATCTTTTGAATATGTTCTATACCTACTGAATTATGTAGGTAAACTAACTGGAAACGCCTGTTTCAAGATATGTACAATGTGCAAAACAGAAAGATAAATAAAGTCTACTCTGAGATATTGTCAATGAAGGTTCATGGATTGTTTATAGAAGTGGGGCACGTACACACATAAAAAAAATTCACAGACCTTCACTTTTACATGTGCTCACATTATATGCATAAATTATATCACAAAGTAGAAATAGTCAATGCCGCCATATAGTACATCTAAGTAATGAACGTCCATTAGGCGCCTGCCACATCTGTTGTTCTGTTGTAATATCTGCACAAATTTTTCTTCCACGCATTGTATACAGGATCCCTCTGGAAACCGTCTCTATCAGTGGACGAACCAGCAGACAATTAACAGCATGCTTCGCATAGAATTTGTTTTACTTTCTGATCCAGAGCTTGGACCGTATGAGATACATGTTCAAAAAGGGGGAAAAGGGTCCAGTTCCCAAATTTCAAAATCATTCGTAGTTGACGAGTATGGTATGTACTGATTTATTATAGTCATGTCATTGGTGCAATTTTAAAAACAGTAGTTGACCTGCTTATTATTGACCTTAAATCTTCCTGTCTGAACTCTCCGTATTGATAGAATGCTTGTTCATAGAATATCTTATTAGGGAATGTGGCACCTTAAGGGCGGTTTCAGACGGCCGTATGCGGAACTACGCCCGCCGGTACGGATGATAGTTGCGCCTGAACGAGGTTTTCTTTTCCCTCGACGGCCAATCAAAGTTCGTGCCATAGCACAGGAGTTTTAAAAAAAAATACCGAAAGAAAGGTCCTACCCAATCTTTCCCGCACATACCATGTTTCCCTGAAAATAAGCCCTACCCTGATTCTTCCAAGATTTTCGGGGAGGCTTGAAATATAAGCCCTATCTCAAAAATAATCCCTAGCTGCATTACATTAATAAAAAAGCAATACATTATCTAGCAGGCTCAGTCTGGGTCCCTTCTGCTGATCTCCAGAGCTCCAGTGTACTTACTGCAATCCTCGGACACCCACAGAAAATCACTTGGGGGTTATGGGGGTTCAGCAGCTGGGCACAAAGTCAGATTCCAGTGTGGGATCCCACATCCAGAATCCGACCCAGTTGTAAGCAGCTAGCCTAAGTGTGAGGGCTCAGTCACACGGGCGCCGATCTGCCTGTGTTTCTGTACGATTCTGACCGCTGCACTGCAGGTGCGGACGACTCTCCGCACCGGCCGGTGAAAGACCACATGGCCAGCAATGAAGCCGGTCATGCAGAGAGTCGTCTGCACGCAGTGCGGCCTTTTCATCGTGCAGGAACACGGGCACCGATCCGCCCTGAGACTGCATGCTGAGGGAGGGGAGTGGGATCTTAAAGATAGAGATGTCCAATTGGCTTAGCATACACAGACAAAGATAGAGCGGGTCCTATGTTTTCTCGGACAAATCAAATAAAATCAAAGGCTTCGTTTCGTCGTGTTGTATAGATGAGATTTTCATGTACGGAATACGTCTATCTGTTTAAGCCCTAACAGCTGGGGAGCTTCTCCCTGCCAGCTTACAAAACAACAGTTTTAAGCAACGGTACTCACAAATCACAACTATTAGCTCACACGGACCAGCTTTACTGTACTCCCCAGGCGGAGTATGTGCTGCTCACCTTTAAATATCCCCCTCTAGATTAATTATCCAACAGTCGTCCTTGCCCTTCATCAGCCCTCTAGTAGCCACTTCTGGCATTGTATTACATCACGTCAGGAAGAACCCACTAATTAAGCACATTAAGACAAAATACATACAGACAGAGAGAAGGGAAAGGATTCAAAGTTTGGAGTTTAGAGACCTGATCTAGCTACACTACATACAATGTCTAAAGCCACCTAAGAAGAGAGTGGAGAGTTTGTAAAATAGGTACAGCTTAAGGCCGCCTGCACACGAGCGTTCCGGATTCCGCTAGCAGATTTTCACGCGCGTATGGTACCTAAATGTGCTTGCGGATAGGTGCGGATGCGTGAAAAATCACGCGCGGATATACGCGGATGTGTTGCGGAAAAAACGCGCAGAAAAACCAGCAGCCGCCCCTTATTGTAAACCCAACCCCTAGAGAACTGCCCATTCCTTGGAAAACAGCTTAAAAACCAACACCCAGACTCCGTTTTGTCCCTCTTGCTTGTGCGAGCACCGTTAAATTATTCTGGCAACATGCTTTCACCCGGTGAGTAGATGTCTTTGTGGGCATGGTTGATCCATGTAACTTTTTTCTGGCGCTTCTCCAGCGTGACTTTATTTCAGTCACTGCAAAAAAATTCACAAGAGGAATTCATTACTACAGATTTTGCATTCTTACATCCTGCATTGGCAAGAAATACTACCTATCTCCCTCTACAAATTTGCCTGTGAAGCTCTGCTGTGTGTTGGGACGCCTCCTACCATGCCTACTTCCTGTAGTCATAGCAACCAGTGACTCCATCCGCAGCTGCACTGCGGATGTACTGCGTGAAAAAACGCACCCATTCACTTGTATTGGAGGCTTCATGCGCAGAATCAGACCCAAATTAGAACAGGTCGCAGATTTTTTCACGCGCGTGAAAAAACGCGATACAAATCTGTCCGTCTGGGGACAACTGCGGATCCTCATAGGAGTATATTGGCTGCGGTCTGGGGCAGATAATGTGCCTAAAATAACGCGCTGGAAATTCCGTTCGTGTGCAGGCACCCTAAAAGGGTATTGTCATATTAGACATCTGTGACATACCCACAAGATATGCCATAAATGTGTGATAGATTAGGGTCCCAGAGGTGGTATTTGCACCTATCAGGACATCGGGGGTCTAGTGACCTGCAGTCGATGGTTCACTGGCAATGCATTCTCCATGCACTTCAAAGACAAGGTAGACATATTTGACCTTAACCATTTCCATTTCAGTCTATAGGTGCTACAGAAGGAGCAGAGCAAGCAACGCTTAGTTTTTTCGGAACATTCTAATTTATATACTTTGTTCCCTTTGTAATTATTGGCTTTAAATCATGCGAAAAGATCCAATAGGTGATTATTATAAAATTATCATTGCATTTGTCCAACCTCTTGCCTTTCAGTTTTGCCCAACATGCAATTAGAGATATTGGCTGCTAATGCTGTGACCATCCTGGACAAGACCTTACCATACAAAGTCATAACCTCGTAAGTGCTTATAAAGCAGGCATGCTCTCTGTACAGAGCCTTATAATGCTATGTAATTCTCTTGCCAAGGTTTCAGACTATTGTATCTCATGAGGGGTCCGTCCACAGGGTTTTCCTTAAGATGTTAATCATGTAAATAATCAGTCTGGATACACTTACGTTCTGCTGGGCAAGTAGTTGGGTAACTCCCCACATGTGCCATTCATTACCTCCTACATATGATGGGGCCCATAACAGAATCTCCATCTGAATTTGTTTGGAAAATGGAGTTTTTCCTGAACGCTTGACAACTTCTGACACTCAACCAAGGACATAGTCATAGAGGTAAAAGCAGTTGTGGTCACACCTGGGTCCTCGTGTCTGAGGGTGCCACAAAGGGCCCTACATCACATAATTTGTTTTGCACATGGAAAGCCAGCATGGAAACCATAGATTGCTATTTGCAACCCTATGTGTAGCTGCCCAGAGTCTCTATATGTAAAAGTAGGATTTGTTGGAGAACTAAGAGGAACTTTACAAAGGTCATTCCTATGTTACACAGCAAGGGGCCCATTTACTGTTCCATTTCTGCCCAGGGTCCTCTTCTGTCTACGTCCGCTACTGTTCTAACCTATTGGAAACATTGTCGATACATCGAACCTTACTATCCTGATAAGTTCTATTATCGAATACATTCTGGGTTGAATATGGAGAAGAGCAGGTTTAATAGTTAAAATTGAAATGTGGCCATTCTCCGGTCATGCACTGGACAAGCACTTGTTCATTCCTTCTTTGAAGTGCAACAATGCTAGTGCTTACTATAGGTCTGCAACCCTATTGATGAGGTCAACCTGAACTGAGGTCATCAATGATACTCAATGACTTGTACATCCAAGCCTATGAGTGTGCAGCCCCAAAAAGATGGTAGACAATGTTTTAAGCATGATGTCTTTTGCCCAAGATGAAACTTTACAGCCATGATATGAAGGTCATTATCTCATATTTGCATCATACATGTGGTGTTCTAGCTAGTGAAAAAACTTTCCCTCTTCTGTCCTAGGTACACCTATGGCCAGGGAGTGCTAGGGAAGGTGTCAGGAAGAGCATGCAGAGCGCCAGTCAATTATTACATAGGAAATGCCTGCAACAGGAATCCAGATGGTCTCTGCATTCCAATCACTGGAACAGTAAGTCTCTCTTATACCTACTGAGGTCTTATGGACATGCATTGCTCATCATTTATGGAGTAAAAACATAAAAGGCAAACATTTGGGGAAGGGTCCACCTCTATATAAAAGTATTTCATACTAACGTAACTGATGTAAAGCTTTAAATTTCCAAATATGACCATGGGACCTCTTATACCCCACTGCTATGGCTGTCACTAGATGAACTTTTTGTACTATTGACCATAGAATAGAATACCTAAAAGTCTGTCTTTGATATACACTCAGTTCAGTGCTGAGTGTTATGCGCAGAGCTAACCTCCGTAGTGTATGACATGGGATCAATCAACCTTCACTTCTGCATGTGGAACAACAGGCCCTGACAACTGGATGTCTAGAGCTTGCATCCCCAATCAGACATGGTGACTAAACCTGAGAAAAGACATCTGATGCAGATGATACAGTTGCCTTCCTTAGTTCATTAAAGGGGTTGTGCCAACATACACAACCCCTTTCAGAATGCGGGGCATGAAGCAATCAGATGATTTTGCCAGGGAAAGCCAAGGCCAGAGAGAAAAACAGCCTTAAAGAAGTTGTCTGGTTATTGGGCAACCCTGCTTTAACCCCTTGAGTGGCATGCCCGGAAATTTTCCGGGACGAGCTCCACTGCTCATAGCAACATAGCCCGGAAGATTTCCGGGCTATGTATCACTATGGGAGCTGCAGAGCACAATGCCACAAGCTGTGACATTGTGCTCTGCCTGCACAGACCCACAGAGAACAAAGCAAGGGCTTTGAAAAACCAGCAGAAGATATTGCCGATCTGCCGGCAATCTCCTGCACTGGTTTGTTTACAGGTTGCCATAGAGACCATCGGCTTGTCAGAAGCAAGCCGATAGTCTCTGTGGCAGGGAGAGCTGGTTGTTAGCTGTCAGAGGACAGCTAGTTCTAGCTCTTACAGCAGAGATCAGAGAAAACCTCCGATCTCTGCTGTGTTAACCCCTTACATGCTGCAGTCTATGTGACTGCAGCATGTAAAGGGCTGTCACTGAAGCATGTAAAGGGCTGTCACCATCGGACCCCTGGAATGTGATCAGGGGTCCTGATGGGTCCCTGTGGAAGTCCCCTAAAGGGACCAAAAAAAAATTTAAAAAAAAAAAAAAGGAAAGAAATTATAAAAAAATAATAAAAACACTTGTCTCCCTTTACTTTGTAAAAAATCAAAAATACAATCACACATGTGGTATCCATGCGTCGTAATGACCCAGAGAAGGAAGTTAATACATTATTTAACCCCTTAATGACATGGCCCCTTTTTTTCTTTTTTCCCCATTTCTTTTTTTCCTCCCCCCTGTTCAAAAAATCATAACTTGTCCCACAAAAAACAAGCCCTTATATGGCCATGTCAATGGAAAAATGAAAAGTTATGGCTCTTGAGATGCAACTGCAAAATTAGTTGAAATTCAATGATTAGACCATTTTAAAAAACCTGCCCTGGTGGGCACGACAGGGTGCTAGGAAACCCGCCACTCAAGGGGTTAATAGGGCTGGCTGCATTAATATAATAAGCTAAGATATAATTAGCCCTCCACATCAACCGGGATGCGGCGCTGCTGTGGTCCCGCTGATTATTGTGACAGATGATGTCACAGGAAATACGGTGACCGCTGCAGTCTTTGAGAGGCTGCAGTGTCACCACTCAGTCTCCTGGCATCGGTGCTCACATCTGCAGCACTGTGATGGCAGCAGTCACATGACTTCTTCTGACATCATCTGTCACAACAATCACTGGAACCACAGCGGGGCTGTAACGCTGGATCTCGGCAGCCACAGAGGGGTAAATGTAACTGTTTATTATATTAATGCAGCCAGCCCTACTAAGTGAGATTGCCCAGTAATCGGACAAACCCTTTAAGGTGCATTTACATGAGCAGCTTACAGGCAAAGAACATTCTTACTGTATATTACTGGCCTCTCTAGCATGTCCCATACAGCAGTACTGGCTCTAGCCAGCAGATGGCGCCATTGTATAATGGCAGAAAGAGAAAGCTCCCTAGGGAACCATGAATCCAAAATTGGATTGCAAAGGGTTAAATGACCCTTACTTAGCACACTGTTGTCTCTGCTCTGTATGGAAGTGTTATCAGGGTGGTGCTAATTAGGTACTGCATTGTAGCACTTCTTGAGCTGCCAATAGAAGGTAATGCACAGAGCAGAGCAGTCTAAGGCCAGACATGTTTGAGTATGTGGGTGACCATGAGTTTGAGACCTCATTCACACGAGCATCGCAAATCTACACCAGCCGCATCGCGGCTAAAAATTGCAACTGTGAAGAATTTCCGCAATTGAGTCCTGAGATTAATTAGTGTTTTCTCATCCATTCACACGGGCATACACAGAAATCCTCAGAATGACTTCTAATGCTTAAATAGAGCCACCGGTAAACTCACTTCATGGGAGTCTATGGGAGCTTCTAGTGATTTTCGTCAAAAGATAGTGCAGCGTCCCACAGGGTGACACTGGACACAGGGCGTACGTTGAAGACCGGGGAGGGTAAGATGCTGGCTTGTCACGGTGGCACTTACCATGCTCCCTCCTGTAGACGGGTTCCGTGGACATAAATTGATAGATTTGCAGGCAATCTCCAGGCTTTTGCAAACCCTTAACCCATCATACGCTGCAGCTGTGCAATACACATAGCAGAATGACAAGACAGTTTTGCACAGAGCATCAACATAAGACAGACATGTATGACATTATGGAGGGGGCCAGGAAAGCATGTACTGGGCCACTGTAATAGGTCAAGCCCTATCTTTTGAAGCAGCGTGAAAAATCGCTGATTTGACGTTTTAACAGTGTAAATTTTCCCCACGCCACAAAATCGTGCATGTAAATGAATAGATTGGAATCCAATGCTTCACACGGTCGGGACTTTTGGTTGACATTTCATCGCAGCTAAATAGACACGTAAAATCGCCCCTTTGTGTACTCCTAGTAGTTTTAGGTCCTTACACTATAAACCCTCCTGCAGGTAAAGAATGAAGTGTGTCGAAATATGGAATATATCTCAGTACAATATGTAGCACTCATGTAGTTATTTTGCCCTGCAGTTGGATGCCAACGGTACATTCAGTGGAGAACTTGACATGACTAACTTCCAATTTGATCGGTCAGGATACAGAATGGCACTTACCTTATACGCCACTGTGACGGAACAGGGTACAGGTAAGTGATTCCTCTTGTTGAATGCCCCGATCCATATTTCTGAGATCTTTTATTCCATAAGTGTGGGAAACCAGGATGTTAATGTCTTATAGGATACATCTGCTAGTCCTTATTTGTATTTCTAGCCTGTCTATGGAAGCTCTGACCTGTATAGGGTAACAGTGACCGGACTTATTAAGGTTATGTTCTGGTTTCTCTTCAAAGGAATCCAAGTGGCTGAGTCAAAGACTATCAGCATCACTAACCAGTTGGGCCAGGTGTATTTCAACCGTGAGAACATGGAGCCGTATTACAAGAAACAACTTCCTTATTTTATTCAGGTGAGACGGTTCTAAGATTTAAAAAATCTTGAAAATTATAGGAGCATGGCTGTAAATATTTAGGAACACGATCGGCGCAGAGCCTGCCTGGAACTCTATAGGGAGGTATTAGCTCGGGATCGCCTTTGCTGGGGTCAAAGGACACATCTTCTCCAAAATCACAGAATCGTCAGCCTGTTGTAAATTTAAAACTGAAACTCAGTGAGCTTTATGAGCACTAGCAGCTAAAATAAATCTAAACAGAGCAGGAACAAAAGAAATACCCTTGCCTGTCCGGCACTCACTAAGGGTGCTTTTACATGGGCCGATCTGTTGGACAACAGATGTCTGATAGGGGATCCCAGGAATAATCACTTCTGGCCTTATACATAGGAATGAGCATCCTTGACTGAATGGAGGTGGAGCGGGCCGGGATTAAATGAATGACTGCCTGTTTACAGGGAACAATACGTCATTCTATTTTCTGCATGTAGAAACTGAACGACAAACGAGAAGTGAACAACTTTTTGTTCGTTGTTCAATTGATGCATACATCTATATTAAACGATAATCGTTCAGATTATCGCTGGATCACAGGAATCCGATCGATAATCATGTAAGAGCACCCCAACACAAAGGCAAGGGCGGCTTCAGACGAGCATATGCACAGATACGTCCGTGCCAGCATAATAGTTTGGTTATTTTTGTGATTCCCCTACTTGTGTGTTATACCCTTCCCTTGGAATAGAATGGCAATTAAATGTCAAATTAGGGCAAGCTGTCTTCTTTTATCTCTGTTGTACGCAGGGTATCTCCCTCCCTTTTCCTTTTTTTGAGCTGCCATAGAAGTCTATGGGAGCTTGCTGTCTAACACAGACAAAGATAGAGCTGATCCTATGTTTTCTCGGACGAATCGAATAAAATCAAAGGCTTCGTTTCGTCGTGTTGTACGGATGAGATTTTCACGTACGGAATACGTCTATCTGTTTAAGCCCTAACAGCTGGGGAGCTTCTCCCTGCCAGCTTACAAAACAACAGTTTTAAGCAGGGGTACTCACAAATCCCAACTATTGGCTCACACGGACCAGCTTTTCTGTACTCCCCAGGCGGAGTGTGGACTGCTCACCTTTAAATATGCCCCCACTAGATTAATTACCCAACAGGCGTCCTTGCCCTTCATCAGCCCTCTAGTAGCCACTTCTGGCATTGTATTACTATAAGGGGTACAGCTGTAAATCTATAAGGGCATAGCTAGAACTTTATAACAGCTGGAAATCTACAGAAGAAAGCATAGTTTAAAATCTATAGGGGCGTACATGGGGATCTATAGAAATATAGCTAAGCATTTATAGGAGTATTGATTAATAGCGCTGTCGTATCATCCCACCATAATTGCTGACACTTCCACAACTACCCAAACGTATGCAGACATCACCTACCAGTCTGTGAAAATGTTATTTTGTACTGTATTTATTGTCTTTTTCAGCATTTATTAAACTGATTTTCTATGTTTACAACATTCACTGGATGTGTAATTTTGCAGGCCACTGCCGTAGATGGTCTTCAAAAGCCAATCAGTGGACAGATAATAGAACTGCAAGTTAATGGGGTCACTGTGAAGAATCTGACCACCGATGTCAATGGCAAGGTCCAGGACTACATAGATACGAGTGTACTGGAGCAATCAGTGGTCAATATCCAGGTGAGTCGATCAGACATAACATTGGATCTTCATGCAGGCTTGAGCAATGTTGCTGCTCACCTGGAAAAAGCTTTTTGTTAATGTCAGAGACATCACTTGAATTTCTTGTGCTCCGATGCAAGATTTGTAAAATAATCTCCACCTTTCAGTGTTTTTTAATGGGGCAAAGGGACCTTTTGGGCAGCCTCATAAACAGCACTTGGGTGCAACTCCACCCTTTATAGCTATACACCTAATATGGGGTAGTTTTAGGACGGCGGGTTTGAATAGCCTATCATTTATTTTGAATAATGGGGTTGTCCAGGAAGGCAAAATCCTTAACTGTACGGCGGTATTGAAACATCCACCATCCCAGTTTCGGCACTCTCTGTGGGCATCACATCATTGCAAGGGGCTGTCTGTACAATTCATTTTAACAACCAGGCCAGTCCACTTCTCGGTCTCCACATTGATCCTAACAGAAATGGGGGTTGACTTGATTATTAAGCTAAGCGCAACAACCTACCTCCTACAGTAATGTGACGGGTACAGAGTTCATACCACATGACCCTGTGCCGGAATCGGACGGGAAGTAGAGATAGCAACACCTCGGGTCCGGGCAAGGATTTCACCTTTTTGGACAATTTTGTTTAAAGAGCTTATCTAATAGATGTGTGTGGATGAGATATGTGATAAAAGCTCAGCTCCAATCATTTCAATTGAGCTGAGCTGCAATACCACACATAACCTATGGATAGTTGTGGCACTGTTTCTGGGGGGAAAAAAGCAGCTACATTTCTCTAATCCTGAAAAACCCCTTTAAAAAAAGACAAGTACGAAGTATTGTGAATTTACATAAATGGGTTCATTTTATAAAATATTAATTGTAGCATGCAGATCACTTCATATGTTCCCTGAAGAGGCTACTATTCACCCTGATAGCCTAGACATCTGGAGTTTACACTGTCAATTCCACCTTTCACAGGATGCAGCTACATACTTTATTGGCATTGTAGAATTGCATTATTTGAGCACTATATGTCACACCATAATGGTAGAGTCAGTGGAAGGTACTGTATGGGTGCCAACCAGCCTGTCGCCAGCCCTGCATGGTAACATAAGACTAAGCCTCATAATACAGATTAACAATACTTTTACTTCTGGTGAAGCTCAAACTTTTTGTGGCTTTCAAGTGACCTTAAATCACCTCTCTCTACTTCCCAGGTCATTTACAAGAATTCTGAACAATGTTATGATTCCACCTATGTGGTGCCCACTTATTCCAATGACTACTTCTCCATCACACGCTTCTATTCTCGGTCTGGGAGCTTCTTGCAGATAGAAGGACCTAAAGAGGAGCTTCAATGCGGACAAACCTATATTCTAACAGTCAAGTACACATTTAGCCAATTAGGCCTTACAGATGGTGAAACCCAAGTATCTTTAAACTACATGGTGAGTCTTAGTAGTTAAGAGACCAGATAGTAAAAATCATGTTGATTACAATAACTCCAGCCACTGAGGACATTGCAAAGAACACAGGCTAAAGGCCCTTTTACATGGAACGATAATCGCTCAAAAAATCATTCAAAAGAGCGAAAGGGAACGATCATCGTTCAGTTGAAGCGCAGCCAATGATATGATAAATCGTTCACCTTTCGTTTGTTATTCATTTTAGGCATAAAGATCATCGTTGGCTCATTCACTAATCGTTCAGCTTAACCCTTTCCAATCCAATTTGTATCCTGGTTTTCCCAGGGGGCTTACTCTTTTTCTGCCATTATTCAACTGCGCTATCTGCTGGCTAAAGCCAGTACTGCATGAGGTGACACGTTTGATAGGCTCCGACAGCTGAGAGGCTGGCAATATACAGTAAGAGAATCCCGATGGATGTCTTCCAACATCAGAGCTGTACAGCCTTAAATCATAATGCCTTTAGAGGTCAGACAGTGGATTGGAAAGGGTTAAATACTGATCATTCAGTCGTCAGTCACTTATACAGCGAATGTGAACGACTGAACAATTGCTCGTTTGAACGAGCCAATAATGTAAGCTACCGAACAAATTCAACATTGCAGGTCAACCTCCGCACAGATATCTGCCTTTATTTGGAGTCTCTTGCAAAAGGGCGCTGAAAATCTGAAGAAAATGGTCTAAATTAGCCTCTTTGGTTCTCTAGAAACTTTGGTCAAAAGATTTAATCTTATAAAAGGAAAAAATTCTGATAGGGTTAATAAAGGAACTTCCAAGAATAGAGCAGGAAGTCTGTGAGTAAATGTACATTTACCTACACATCTATCAATGTTGGACTTGATGCTCAGGAGCGATGTCATGTTTTCTAAGGACTTTAATTATTCTTGTTAATTTTGCTACTTTCCCTCCTTTTATTATAGACAATGTCAAGGTTAAAGATTGTAAACTTTGGTACATTGTCAGCAGATCTGACCAACTGTGAGTAGGACTATTTTCTGGTTGATTTAAAGAAATGTAATATGTTACTGGAAGGATTCGAAAAGGCTCCTATCTATCTATCTATCTATCTATCTATCTATCTATCTATCTATCTATCTATCTATCTATCTATCTCATATCTATCTATTATCTATCTATCTATCTATCTATCTATTTCATATCTATTTGAGTATGATTATTTTCTGGTTGAATTAAAGAAATGTAATATGTTACTGGAGGGATTCAAAGAGGCTCCTATCTATCTATCTATCTCATATCTATCTATCTATTTCATATCTATCTATTTCATATCTATATCTCATATCTATCGCATATCTATCTATCTATCTATCTCATATCTATCTATCTATCATCTATCTCATATCTATCTATTTCATATCTATTTATTTATCTATCAATCTCATATCTATCATATCTATCTATTTCATATCTATTTATTTATCTATCTCCTATATTCCAGCTACACAAGGAGAGCTTCCCTTGTCTCTAGAGATAACCCCAGAGCATGCTCCAGTTACTGATGTTATTGTCTACGCTCTATTGGACGAAGAGGTTGTGGCACACACCATTCAGCTCAATATCGAGAAATGCTTCAGAAACCAGGTAAAAAAAAAAAATATATGAATCCTTCTGTGATGAAATTTTTTTTAACACTTTATATACCTATTTCGAATTACATTGGACACTTTCATAGAAGACAACCTTCTTTTTATGTTAGGCTGAAAGGAGACAATGTCCATCTAGTTCAGCCTGTTTCCACCCCATCTTGTTGATCCAGAGGAAGAAAAACAATGAGGCAGAAACCAATTTAGCCCATGTGGGGGGGAAGGGGGCGGGGAATTCCTTCCCGACTCCATAATGGCAGTCAAAATAATCCCTGGATCAACGTATTGAAAGTTCCCACCTGACTACAAGACCTGGATCAACAATGCCGCAGGTTATTTAATGTCTATATCCTGTAATAGTAACATATATTACTATTACAGGATATAGACATAATAGAGGGTAGTTGGGTGAAACACCTCTTCCTCTAGAAAATGTTAGCCCCCTTGTCCGTGGCTCTGACAACATTTTTCAGATGGCATCCCCAGCAGTACAGACTCACAAGCTGAATCCAACATTGCTTAGCCAGTGATCTTAACCCATCATCTCTCCATTCCTTTCACGTACTTTACAACTCAAACAAGCAAGTTTATGAACTTGGTAAACTTTGCTTTAGACCAGTATTTGTCCCATTGAAGACCCAATTAAAGTCCATGGTGTCTGTTCAACACCATTTGTTTCTGTCTTGTGCCTAAAAGGCTATTTGTTTTACTGCTCTCTCCTGCTCCTATGATGGAACAGGAAAACAGAAACCCTAAGGAAATGCAATTTTCTGTGTTAGAATTCCGCCCGCTGATTTTACTCACTGACCCTTTAATTTCCGTGTGTGGATCCGCGCCAGAAGTGGCATCAGAAAGACATGGATTTTAGAGGCAGACTTCATACAGAAAATTCTGCTGTGAATTCTATCTTAGGAACTTACCCTAACAGTGATGTGAATGAGCCCTTAGTCATAAGTTGGAAAACAAGTATGACAAAGGACTCCATCAACAGCTTGGAAATAATGCAGATGCAGCTGTCAGTGGAGCCTCTACAGTCCAGGTGATTGACTAAAAGTGCCAACCTTCTGAATTTTAGTATTCCTGTCATTTTTGTACAGGTCTCCATGGATTTCTCGGAAGAAAGGGCAACGCCCGGTTCTACTATTAACTTGAATATTGCATCATCACCGCGTTCCGTGTGTGGTGTGAGGATCTACGATTCAAGCCTTCTGCTTCTGCAACAGGACCAGCCTCTCACGCCTTCAATAGTAAGATCCTTTGTGGAAAATGTATAAAAACCATTTTAGAGGAAAAGCGGAAGAATTACTGATAGCAAGCAGTTAGAGCATGTTCACAGAACAGAATGCTTGTGAGAATTCCGTAGTGAAATTCTTGTTAGAATCTGCATATTTTTTCATGTTTTTCGAATGGTGATCCCCACTTTGGTTCATGTAATGTGATTTTCCCATGTGCGGATTTGAAATCCATCCTCATAGTTGCCTCCAGTCTTGTCTGAACAGAAACTACAATGGGTGGCCAACTATGGATTTACTTTATCGAATGAGGCTAAATATGTGGGCGATCGCCCACATTTCAAAATGCAAATTTGATTCAGAAATCCAAGGGTCAGCCTCCGATTTCTGAACATGCTATCCACACATTAAAGGATAAAATGGCTGTGGTCAAGAGAAGTCAGTGATTTCCATTATTTTTTTTTAAATGCTTAAAATGAGTGATATAAATGATGATTAAGCAGTACTGCAAAGGCGTAGAGCAAGTTCATTGCTAGTTTTTGGCGCTAGTGGCACGTGCCTTGGGTTTTCTGCTTGGTTCCTCAGGTCTTTTGGTGCCGGCGATCATTATATTCAACAGTATCTGCATCCTCTGGCTTTTCCCCATAGTGGCTCAGGTATCTTCAGAATCAAGCAAGACCCTTGGTTTGAGCCTTATTGTAGGATCAGCATGGGCACCCTTACAGGGAAGACTGCCAATCACTGATTAGAACCTTCCAAAATGGTTTAGATCAATAAATTACAAGTTATACTGAAACTTTTCTCACAATGCTATAGATCAGTTTTCTCGGCTCCTCCTGCCTTATAACATGCCTTCTGCAGATCGGACTGTATGAGCAATGTGATATGTTTCCTTCAAGTAGCCACTAATGCAGATAGTTACACCAAAGGTAATTGCCGGTTCATCACTAAATGATTTTTTAAAATCTTTTTTAGGTGTATTCATCTCTGCTATACAGTAGTCTGAATGGATATTCTGCTGCAGGATACAATGTAGATCCAGCTAGTCCTCCTTGTATTGATGCTAATAAACAAATCATGTTTCATGGCTTGTACTATTCACCTACAAGCTTCCCGAATGAAGGAGACTCCTATCAGGAGTTAAAAGTGAGTATGATAGATCTCCTGGACCGGCAAACATCCAAGCTATGAAATAAACAGGCTTCCTGATGGAAATCAGTATAAATGTAGAGGGATACAGCTATATACTGTTGCTATGTATGTTATTGCACAAAGGCGAAAAACAGATATAGCTGTCGCCAGCTCTTGACATTTGCTATACATGGTAGCATTGTGCCAGACTTGTGTTATGCCTGGAAAGTTATATATGACTTTGATTTATTACACGAAGATGTTGCATCAAAATAATGGTGCACGTTATTAATAAACTGGTGTATTTTAAGAGTTCTCTTAAGTCTGCAAAGTGTCTAAAAGCACATAATAAATTTGGTGCATGGCATGCCACTCTTAAACTTCATCCCAATCTGACTAGGAACACCCACAAAGCATATAAGCAACACCCATGCTTTTAAGCTCTGCCCCTCCATGACACATTCCTCAAGGTAACCCCACAAAAAAATTGGACACTTAGAAAGTATGCTCCAATGCCACTGAAAAGCTACACCAAAGAGTCTACAACTTTGCAGTTGTGGATGGTACCTTTCCACAGACATCAAGATTCCTCATAGAGAAGGTAGAGATAGTCTACCTCTGTCTTTAAATATATAGCAAGTGACAACAATAAATATATATTTAGTAGGACAGAGGTGAGGAATTTCAGGGAGTAAAAATTCGAACTCTTCCCTACTGAAATCAGTGTACTGGAGCCGTGGGGGGTCGGTAGATACTAGAGCAGTTGGGTCTTACTGCACTGTTGACAGGGACATTGCATTGCCCTCTATACTGCATGGCCTACATAAAACTCCCTTTGCCAGCATGGCAATCTCCTCAAGGAGAAACCTTATCCCCCCCAGGCCCATATTAAAGGACTCTAACCAAGCCAACCAGTACTGTGCTCTGCACAACACCCCAAAACAGCCTGTATCTAGGTGGTGTCTTTTTCTTCTGGTTTGCTTTATATTCTTAACCATATTACAAGGTTCACTGAAAGGTTGAACATTGACTTTTAGGGAAGACATCTTCTAATAAGTGGTGCTGTAGAGGGTTTTTACATTCCTGTATTTGCAAACCTTTGTGCTTTCCAAATGAATCTGCTCAATCGAGTAGCTATAAGAGAATTTCTAAATTCAGCAGGGGTGGGCTTGAATTTTTAACCCCACCCTAATTCCCACCCCTGCTCTGCTAAATAATTATTCAATGGAGCAGAATTTAAAATAACTACAGCAGCTGCCAGAGGGATATGAG
Organism: Eleutherodactylus coqui; assembly: GCF_035609145.1. NCBI lineage: Eukaryota > Metazoa > Chordata > Amphibia > Anura > Eleutherodactylidae > Eleutherodactylus > Eleutherodactylus coqui. The sequence continues at coordinate 267,644,123 of NC_089840.1, read as the reverse complement.
AAAGGGTAAGCACAGGACTGTTCATAGTAACAGTAGGAGATACGTCCAAGATGAATACAGCTTCAGTGATTGATCCCAGCTGGCCTGGCATAGGACAAGCTGGGCATGTCTCTGTAGGAGAAAAATGGGCATATGATCACTACATTTAGTGCCAGTCAAGAAAGAAAGGGTTCCCTGCTACTAAGCAGTAGCCAGCATGGAGCTCGGGCCCATAATTTTGCCCACACATAGTCAACTACTGTTAGAAATAATTTGGGACTCTTCTTCTTCCTGATTCTGTAATTCAGTTATTTTAATAACCGGATCAGCAGAGCCTGAGAAAATCGTCCAAATCCCATCCTTAGATTTCAGACCCAGTGCAATGTCAATGACCAGAGAAGGAGGAGTAAGTGAGTCTTCCTTCAGCTTTGTTATTTAAAAACTCTAGATGGGCTGGGAATAGCATAAAGAGATTTAAAGGCATTTTCTGGGAATATACATGGACGGCGTCTCTTTAGTACAGGCCACCAATGTATAATCAGAATGAAGAATGCAATACCAGATACAATAAAATAAAGGGGCCAAGAGGTTGGACCCCCACCAATTACACATTGGAGGCCTATTCTAAGCAGAGTCGATCGTATATTCCCAACAATATCCTGGGATTACAAGCCAGATGAGATCGCCCTCTTTGGTTGAATGCTTTTCTTGCCTGTTTCAATTTCCTGTATACCATGGTGATACCTATTTCTATCTCTCAGAGTGTTGGCATGCTTATGCTTACACATGCACCATCGAGTCAACCTACACTATGTGGGCAGCCTGCATTTATTGGACGACCACCTATTTTCAATGGTGATTTCCTAATGACGAATAGTGCAACCTTTGCCAGGGAGCCAGGTAATATAATCTCCACCATTTGATTGGCTCCATCAGAATCATCCATGATAAAAGTATTATAAATGACTTGTAAAATCTCTCGTTAAGGAGCAGTAGAAGACATGTCCTTTACCGACGGCGCTAACAATGGGGGATCTCCTGCTGCTATCCAAAGCGTGCGGACAAGATTTCCTGAGATGATGTTCTTTAATATAACGTATACCAAGTAAGAGCTTCTGAACTTATCGCAGCAACCATTACTTTAGGAAGTTAATCTTTGACACTTGTTTAAAGCTTTTCCATTATTAAAGAGGTTGTTCAGGTTTAGAAAGACATGGAGGCTTTTTTTCCAAGAATAGCACCGCGCCTCTGGACAGGTTGTTTGTGGTATTGCAGCTCAGCCTCATTTAGTTCAATCGAGCTGATCTGCAATACTAACTACAGCCCACAGACAGGTGTGGCGCATTTTCTGGAAGAAATCCGCGTTATTTTTCTAACCCTGGACAACACCTTTAAGAAGGTTGTACAAAAACACAACCCATGGTCATATGCCCCATTAAAGCGTATAAATGTTAGAGAGCTGGGTCCCCCACTCAGGACCCCCTTCTGGTGGACCATCTGTCATACTACTGAATTATTAATTAGAGGACAGCATTCATGTGAATGATCATCCTGCGATACTAAATTTCCCCTGCAGCAGAAAATGTGTAGCTGGTTACAGCTTCTCCAGACAAAAGTAGCTGATTGATGGAGGGTACGAGAGCAGGATGTGGGATGTCCAGCTGTTTGCCCTGGGCCATGCATTTTGCAAGGGGTTATGCAGCTCAGCACAAGCCCTGTAAGGGGGTTTCCTGCCTTTTTTTAACGGATGACCTATGCCCTGGATAGGTGATCAGTAGTTGATGGACGGAGGTCCGCCATTTAGGATCGCCATCCACCAGCTGATTGTCCAGTCCGCTGACCTGTGCAGCAGGCCAGATTTCATCAGTGGACAGCAAAGGAAGTGCATGCGCCAGCTTCACTCCCACTGTAATCAATAGGAGTGCCGCGCTGCTACTCCACTTCCGGTTTCTCTGCTGTTTAAGAATGGATGTGACGTCCTGACCAGGAAAGAAGCAGGAAGTGGAGTAGCAGCACGGCACTCCCGTTGATTTCAATGGGAGTGAGACCAGTTCCCCCACTTCCTGTGCTGACGGCTGATGACAGCGGTCTGGACGATCAGCTGACGGACAAGGAACCCGAGCAGCGGACCCCCGTCCATCAACTATTGATGACTTATCCAGAGGACAGGTCATCAGTTAAAAGAGTAAAGAAAAAAAACTTTAAGCAGTTGTCGGTGCATATTAGATTTAGCACAGCCAGAAATGCAAAGTCTAATCAGTGCTGGTGTCGTGTGTGTGTGTGGGGGTGGTGGGTTCCATTTGCACCCCTTTGCCCTTGAAAACATATTTATTTCTGTATGTCTCGAGCGTGGCAGTAATCCTTTTGGAAGATTCTAGTTCTAGTGGTCCCATCAGTCTTCCTATTCAGGTAACTTTTCCTATTCACTCAGAGAGAGATACTGCAGCTGCATCCCCCTCCTCCCCTTCTTCCCTCTACTTATCTTTAGTCCATTATTCTAGAATGATTTTGGGGGGCATCGAGGAGATGTCTGAATATTTACAGGAAGTCCAATGGCAGTGAAAGGATTTACTTTATAATTCATGTAACTTCTTATTATAAAGTGTTTATGTATTCACACGCACCACTGATTTATAGACATGTAGGGATAAAGTCCTAAAGTCTTCTGCTGAATAAAATGACTTGTACCGCTCCAATTTTCAGCTTTATGGGTTATTGCAAATTTCTAAATAATGGCAGATTACACGGTTAAAGGAGATGTCCCGAGGCAGCAAGTGGGTCTATACACTTCTGTATGGCCATATTAATGCACTTTGTAATGTACATTGTGCATTAATTATGAGCCATACAGAAGTTATAAAAAGTTTTATACTTACCTGCTCCGTTGCTAGCGTCCTCGTCTCCATGGAGCCGACTAATTTTTGGCCTCCGATGGCCAAATTAGCCGCGCTTGCGCAGTCCGGGTCTTCTGCAGTCTTCTATGGGGCTCCGTGTAGCTCCGTGTAGCTCCGCCCCGTCACGTGCCGATTCCAGCCAATCAGGAGGCTGGAATCGGCAGTGGACCGCACAGAAGAGCTGCGGTCCACGGAGGAAGAGGCCATCTTCAGCGGTGAGTAGAGAAGTCACCGGAGCGCGGGGATTAAGGTAAGCGCTCCGGTGAGCTTTCTTTACCTCCCTGCATCGGGGTTGTCTCGCGCCGAACGGGGGGGGGGTTGAAAAAAAAAAAAACCCGTTTCGGCGCGGGACAACCCCTTTAAGCACAAGTTTCGTAATCTCACCTAATTTTCAGATACTGAACATGAAAATGACATCGAAAATGCGAGATTACTTCTGGTTAGGAAAAAAAAAAATAGAGTTTAATAAGATTTTCTTTTATTAGAAAGAAGATGCACGGACATGCTTCAAATGCGACGTCTTTTTGTTTGTCTCTTTTTCAGATGCTTCACAAGAACGTATCGTTACAGCGTATTCTGCAAGCAGAATACGGTATACCAATCTGCCATGGGCTGCCATGCTGCCGATCACACATATTGCACGAAATAAACAAGCAATAAAGATCACAGCATGTTCTATCTTGGCGTGTATTAGAAGCGCATACACGTCCAGATAGTCATTGAGTATTTGCTGCATGCCATGCGACTGACAAACACAGCGAATTACATTCAAGTACAGCCTCCTTTTTTCTGATCATCCAGCAGTAATCTGCCAACATTGCAGTGTAATTTTTGTAGAACAGCGTTATAGGTCCATGCTATCTATACCTGTAGCTACATATGACCTCGGACTACAGGAAGATCTATTGCACCTAATATTGGCTTCTAGGGGTTCTCTGGGTACGATACTAGTGAGGAACATCCTCTTTTTCTCTATTTGTATTGTAATTGTATTTGTTTTTTTGTTTTTTTTTAGTGAAAATGGCTTACTCTCCGTCCCCCTGGAGGTGCCTGGCACCATCACAAAGTGGGAAGGTGATATGGTCTGTTTGTCTGGCAATGGTATTGGAATGACTAAGAACCCAAGCAACTTCACCTCCTTCCAGCCGTTCTTCTTATCCGTCTCTCTTCCTTATTCCATTGTCCGAGGAGAGGACCTGATGATAAGAGTTACTGTGGCCAATAACCTAGAGAAGTGTGTCAAGGTGAGGATTCTTTACTCTTTAGCAGTGTGGGTAACAGGCATGGGCTCAATGTACTGGGTGCTAGCGTGGAAGAAGTCATCAGTAAAGTTGAATATTTAACACACTCCGTCTTTTATTATGGATTTTGGGATTAACCCTTTCCAATCCACTGTCTGAGTTTCTCCAACATTCTGATTGAAGCCTGTACAGCTCCAATGTCCGGAGGTGTTCAGAAGGGTATTCTTACTATATATTACTGTCCGCTCTGTTGTCGGGGGCCTCTTTGGCATTTTACATACTGCAATACTGGCTCTAGCCATCAGATAGCACCATTGTAAATGGCAGAAAGAGAAAGCCCCCTAGGAAACCCTGAATCCAAAATTGGATTGCAAAGGGTTAAAAGGGTTTTCTGGTACTAGGATACTGATCAACTATCATCAGGATAGGTCATTAATATCCCATTAAAGTTAATGGGATTGAGCTGCTATATCAGACACAGTTGCTACGATGTGACCTATTCAAACAGATGATCTATGGGAATTCTGGATGGAGGACTCCCCCACCCCATCGGATATTGATGACCTACCCTAAGGACAATTCATTCAAATCCTAGTCCTAGAAAACACCTTTAAGGCTCATTTAGGCGAGCCAATGATCAGGCTACATTATTCGTTTGCCCAATAATTGGGCTGTGTAAGGCTGCACCCAATGACCAAACAAACAAATACTCATTTACCAGCATCTTTTATGCAACTGAAAATATTACCGTTGTCAACAGCACACCTCCCTGTGTGAGCAGGACCTGTGCTGCAGCAATAATCCTGTATTGGAGACAAAGTATCACATTTTAACCCTTTCCAATACAATTTTGGATTAAGGGTTTCCTAAAAGACTTTCTCTTTTTGCTGGTATACAACAGTGCCATCTGCTGGCTAAAGCCAGTGTATGTGCGCCAGGGAGGCTCCGACAGTGGAGTGGCTGGATATAGATGGTAAGAATACCCTGTCGGACATCTTCTGACATTGGAGCTGTACATGCTTCAATCAGAATGTAGGAAGATGTCAGACAGTGGATTGGAAAGGGTTAAGGCCTCCTGCACATAGGCGGATTTGATTTGCGGACTTCATAATTGGCACCCGTGCGGAGAGTCCGCTGTTAAAGTCCCCCAGAGGAAAGCATTCGCTTCCGCAGCTCCATACACACAGGCAGATTTGTATTGCAGATTCCGGGAGTGGAAAATAAATCGCAGCATGCTCTATTTTGCTTGGCAGGGAGGTGGGTAAAGGCACCATTGGGCTTGCGATTTTTTGGGGGGGGAGGGGGGGGGTATGCACTCGGATGATCCACTGTGCATCCACATGGAAAAACTTTTCATCACCTGCAAGCATTTTTAATCAATTTCCGCATTGAATCAAAGGTCTTCCGTGGCGGAAATCCGCATGCGGAATCTGGCTCTGCCGTGTGCAGGCGGGCTAACGATTGTTTGTCAACAGGGGCCGTTGTAAGGGCCTTTTAAATAAGCGACAATCTCGTTAATCAGTACTTGTTACATGGTTTAAGATGAACAATGCTACATGAGGGGGTGGTGGTGGCTGCTTACATTTTAGTAATTCATCCATAAAAAGCCTTCTGCTATCTGTGCAGGTCAATGTAACGATGGCACATTCTGATGACTACACTACAGAGGCGGTGAATGGCAATGATATTCAATGTATTTGCTCTGGACAAAGAGGCTCCTTCTCATTTATTCTGAAAGCCAAATCATTAGGTAAGTTCATGTCCATTAGTGTTTCCTGCTTTTAAGACCCCTTGGATCTGTCCTGATGGGCTTAGAATTGATTATATTAGTAGTCCCTCAATGAGACCATTGTGAAGCAACACCTTTCTATATGCCCTATTAGGACACATGGATGTCAAAGAGGAGAGTCACTCTCTCTTCAGAAGCTATAACTTTTTTATTTTCCTGTGGACACAAGCCTTTTTGAGACTTGTTTTTTGCGTCGGGAGCTGTAGTTTTTTATGGATACCATTTTTTGGGTACATATAATGTAAGATATAACATTGATTGATTTAAAGGGTTAACATTGCGGATCAGTGTTCTCACCGATCCCCGCTGTTACAGTGGGAGGACAGCTGGCTGCAGATGTCATGCACTCAGCTTATGAGCCCGCGCCATCCATAGCATGTAAGTGTACGTCCCCCTGGAAGGAACTGCTTCTCAGCCAGGGCGTATATATTGATGCCGTGGGGCGGAAAGGGGTTAAATAGCTATTCTGCTTGGTTCACAGCTATCTCTCCCAAATAGTTCATGCAAATGCATACTGGGCTCAGCCAAGCATCCATGTGTTCTAAATGTGTTCTAAATCGCAGCCCATCATCTCTCATGGCGGCTTATCTCCCTAAGAACAAAATTACTGAGCAAGGCAAATTGAAATCTAACTGTCTGATCTTTATCTCCTCAAATATCTGCCAATGGGTACAGTTGGGACAGGGGCGTAACTATAGGGGATGTAGGGGATGTGGTTGCACCCGGGCCCAGGACTCTTAGGGGTTCATAAGGCCTATCTTCTCCATATAGGGAGCCTAGTATTATGAATAAAGCCTTAGAGTTGGGGGCCCTCTTACAGGTTTTGCATTGGGGCCCGGAATCTTCAAGTTACGCCTCTGGGTGTGGGTACAGATGGAGTGGAGGGGCCCAGCTGCACTTTTGCATCCAGGCTCCTGAGCCCTTAGTTACACCCCTGAGTTGGGAAGTATTCATACACATTAGACAGTCCGCCAAAATCTGTGGGTTCAGTCAGTATACATCTAATGTCAAGGTCCAGCTTCTGAAAAGGTGTCCCACGCACTAAAGGATCCAGCAGGGCCATGTTTTATATGGGCAGTCATTTATTTGTATGTAATGCACTTACTTTTCTGCTGCTTTTCAGTAAACAGTGCTCAAAGTCACCTTTATACCTGCAGCTAGCCTGCTTATGTACCTATGACAACACTTCCAACTCCACATCCTGTCTTTGCACAAACTTGTCATTGTCTGCATCCAAATCACCATCCACAGTAGCTGCCATAGAAGATAATGGGCGATATCGCCCAAAAAATAAGACCTGCTATGTTTTTTCTTTCACTGCAAGAGAAAAATCACTCATGCAAACACACCCATTGCAAATAATGGGTAATTGCAACGTGCGAGTTCTGTTTATGTCACAACTGTATGGGACTCATGCGTTTTATTTTAGCACTTGTATAAAGGCGGCTTTGTAAGGACACAAGCAGGGGAGCGGGAGGATTGGGGGCTTTAAAGATAATGTCTCATCTGAACAACCTGCTGTCCAAAAGAGGATTGGGCATTTCTCTATCAATGGCTGCTAGAGAAGAAATGTTGCATTTAATGGCGCCTAATCTAATCAAATGAATGGGGGAACATGTAATATATGGCGGTGCCCAGTCCTCTAAAAGAATTGCTCTTTTGCGTCATAGACGTAATTATTTTGCTACAATATGCTTTCGTATGTTCACCATATCGAACCTCTGGTAATTCAATAAATCCTTCTTAACCTGCAAATGTATCTGCTCTAACTTTGTAGGTGTGCTGCCCATCAGTATAACAGGTGAAACTCTTCATATTGGAGATACATGCGATGGCCCAGCTGACCCGAATGAGGCCAAACGTATAGACACCGTGGTGCGATCCATCATTGTAGAGGTATGTTACTTCCATACTCAATTAAAGCGTAACTGTGCTTTCTAAAAACTTTTGCAATGTCATAGGGACATGTCAAAAGTTTTGATAGTTGGGAGTCTTGAGTGCTGAGACCCCCACGATCACTAGAGCAAAGCAGCTGAAGAGCTCATACGAATACAATCATTGCTCGCTAGCTGAACCATGGGCCCACAGACTTTCTATTAAGCACATCTTCAGCTAGCAAGCAGTGACAGCATGCCAATGACACTTCAGCTGCTAGGTTCTAGCGATTGGTAGGGGTTGTAGCACCCAGACTCCCAATTGTCAGAACTTTTGACATATCCCTTAAGGACGAAGCTCGGTATATATACGGCACTTGGTCCTGGGCTTTAGTCCCCATCAATAGCAAACATACGGAGCAGGATTAAAGCCTCTGCTCCTATAATCAAGCAGAAGCAGGTCGGGTTGTCAGCTGTTAGTCACTAAAGAGTGAAAGTGGAAATACTCTTTCCACTATGTGAGCCGGTGGTCAGGTGACCGCCGGGTGCTCCCTGTACAGCCGAGCTGCAGGGTCCTACAGACCCTGATCAGCTCTACCAGTGACTATTGTCACTACAGGGGATGTTTTTCCCTGTAACTGGGGTCCTATAAATGTAGCTCCTATGGACGCCCCAGCTACAGTGGAAAAGTGTGAAATAAAAGAAAAGACAATAAATGACCCCCAGAGCAGAGGTGCAACTAAAAGCTCTTGGGCCCCAATGCAAAATCAGTAACAGTGCCCCCTTAGCCACCATGTGCTATTTATAATACTGCTATCTTCTTATGTAGTGGAAGGGCCTTTGGGCCCCACTAAGGCTTCAGGATCCGGTAGCGACTGCTACCCCTGTACTCCCTATAGCTACACCACTGCCCCAGAGGTCTTATATGACATCATGGGGGTTATAGATGGTAGAAGAAATAGTTACATAAATAAGAAAAAAAATTACAGAATGAAATAAAAATATATGTACAAAAAAGAAAATGACCCAAAGCCGATGCCAACAAAAATCATCGCCGTATGCGCCCTGTAACCTAAAACTATACAAATTATATATAAAAAGGTCTAATACAAAAATGAGGAACCCATTCCAATACTTTATTTTAGTGTAAATATACTAATTTAAAAAAACTATAAATGTTAAGAAAATCATTTTTTTTACTTTTTACCCCCAATAAAACAAAACAAGAAAAAAATAAAGTCAGTGAAAAAAAAAAGATATAAAAAAATAGCCCTATATGTCACAGGCAAAAAAAAGGCAGCAAAAATAATTTTGGTAGCTGAAGGAAAAAAAATAGGGCAGTAAAACCACCACATGGGTAAAATCCCTAAAAATTGTCTTGTCTTTAAGGTACAAAACAGCCTGAACATTAAGGTGTTAAGAAATCATATAGTATTGTTATAAAAGAAGTTTGCCCAGACATAATCATAGTGCCGAACTGTTGGGCAGGTTAACATGAATATTGAGACTTCAATCTACAAGATCAGCCTTGTTAGATATATTAATCTAATTTATTTAGTAGTATCCCTAAAGATGACCCCCAAAAGGGTAGCAAGAATCTGTCCCAGGCTACATAGGTTCCAACTCAAGAATGAAGTGTCCCTGGGGCCGATGGCATCCTTATTAGTTTTAAGTCCAAGTATTACGTTCCGCATTTTAGCCATAGGCTTCTTTTACATGAGTGTTATGATTTTAAGAAGCCCGCATCACAGCCGATTATCACATTAACGAGAAAAACCGTGACCAGGTCACGACTAAATCTCACGTTTTCTCACCCAGTTTCACGGCCAGGTGCAGGGTATATATACGCTGCAGCCAGGAATTTCTTCGGTCGGGAGAAAACTTCTAAAAGACTCCTAATTATGCAATAGAGCCAGCTGATATGTTTTAGCAGCGCTAGCCGCTGCTAAACTCCCTCCCTCTGCCTTTGCCTGTGACTCCAGCTGCCCCCGCCCACTCATAGAGAAAGCCTGTGAGTCTAGCTGCCCCCGCCCACTCATAGAGAAAGCCTGTGAGTCCAGCTGCCCTGCCCACTCATAGAGAAAGCCTGTGAGTCCAGCTGCCCCCACCCACTGATAGAGAAAGTCTGTGAGTCCAGCTGCCCCCGCCCACTCACAGAGAAAGCCTGTGAGTCCAGCTTCCCCCGCCCACTCATAGAGAAAGCCTGTGAGTCCAGCTGCCCCGCCCACTCATAGAGAAAGCCTGTGAGTCCAACTGCCGTCGCCCACTCATAGAGAAAGCCTGTGAGTCCAGCTGCCCCTGCCCACTCATAGAGAAAGCCTGAGTCCAGCTGCCCCAACCCACTCTTAATCTGCACCAATTTCCGCTATGTGTCAAAGTACCCTCTAACAGGAAGAACTGTTTGGACACGAGGGACTGACACTTGACAGTTCTCCTTTAATTCACTTACTTTCAATAACGGATAAGAAAAGTCCTTTTGTAACTGTGGTGGTTTATTGTTCAGAATGTACAAATTTCTTGCTATAACTGTGTTTTTACTTCTGTTTAAGCCGGAGGGCATCCCCCAAGAAGCAACTAAGAGCACGTTTATATGTACAAATGGTAAGTTTATGCTACTTCTAATACTGAGGGCACAAATAAAAAATAGCCATTCAGAGAGCTTGTAAGAGAGCACCACCCCAAACCATTGGCCTATATCAGCTCAGCTATATGCACATGTGTTACAGTTTTTGGTCTTAAAGCAACATAATATGGCTTTACTTAGGGTGTATCATTGATGGGGCCCCATAAAACTTGTAAGGCTAGCCCACTCTGCAGTCACTGCTAACACCTCAAAGTGGGCCACCCTTACAAGTTTTATGGGGCCCCATCAATGATAAACCCTAAGTAAAGCCATATTATATGTTGCTTTAAGACCAAATACTGTAACACATGCAGATATAGCCGAGCTGATATAGGCCAATGCAATGCATATGATGAGCAAGGTCAGTGCTGTGTTTTGTGGGCTTTTGCCTTTCTAAGCTGTTCAGTGCATAGCATTTCATTATATATTTCTCCCCGTCATCACCTTCTACTTAAAGGGTTTGTCCAGAATTATAAAATAGTTTTTTTTCCCTGAGAAGCAGCACTTAATCTCACCAAAGGTTGTATCTGGTATTGCAATTCCACTCTATTCACATGAATAGGGTTGAGCTGCAATACCAGACGCAGCCGACAAATAGATGTGGCGCTATTATTGGGACAAAAGCGCACCATTTTTCTGAACAACCACTTTAACCCTCACCTCAGAGGCCCTTTTTAACAATGGAAATGGGTCCTCCCATCTCATGGGCCCCATAGCAGCTACAAGCCTGCGTCCCTGCTAGTCATGTCCATAAAGCTTTATACTACTTGATGAGTATTTGTTATCTTTGTATTTCAGATGAAAATGTAGTGACTGAAGTCAACATTTTGCCTCCGGCGAAAGCTGTCCAAGATGCAACAACAGCGAAAATTAGCGTAATAGGTGAGTCCAGATAAGCTTATTTATGGAAGACACAAAGGTGTAATGTCTGACCCTTTATATATTACCTTTAAATGCTTTAATCTATGGATGTTGGAAAGAGAATAGAAAAATGGGGTCTGGTAGTTTACCAGAAACAGCGCCACTCTTGCCCACAGTCTGTGTCTTGTATTGCCACTCATAATAATACACTTGAATGGTGTAATATCAGACACAGATCATCCAAGATATATAATGCATATTGGATGGAAAGATAAATACTGGTTATTTAATCGACTACTTTAATGCAATTTGGTCTTAAAAGGGTGAATTTGTTTAAGGGGTTGTCCTAGTTGGACCAGCTACTCTTAGAAAGAAGCCACCCCAGCAATCAGTTGATCATTCCTACTTGTTATTGCTGGGGTAAGCTTTGCACAGCTGAACACTTTCCCTGCAGCGGCCACTGATGGAGAAATGCGGTATTGCATGGAGTCCATTCAAATAAATGAGTGACTCAATGCTCTCCACTCCAGATAATCAAGAAGATATGAAAGGAGTTGTGCAGATGGGACAACCCTTTCTTGTAATGGCTATTGAAACTGAAGCAGTTATGGAGGGGCAGGGGTGCCATTTATTTTTCATTACTAGACAACATACACTATGCTGACAAAAGTATCGGGACACACATAGAAGTTGATCAAATCTGAATGTATTCACATTTTTCAATACAGTGTTGAACTGCCTTTGGCCTCAATGACTAGTAACCCTCCACCAAATTCCAATAGATATGGAGAGAGATTTTCCTTCATTCCTTGAGGAAAGCTTCAGATAATAATGCTGGGGATGATGGGCATGTTGGGCGTGCACCAATACAGTTTCCAATGATCGCCCCAAAAAGGCTCAGTGGGGTTGAGATCTAGACTTTGGGCTGGCCAATGAAGTTTGCTCACATTCTGCTCCTTAAACCAAGCCTCAATACTGCATGTTGTATCACATGGTGCTTGGTCATGTTAGTAGAGACACAAAGTAGTACCAAAGTATTGCCACATGGTAGGTAATGCCACAATGTCTGGAATGGCTTTTTACCCATTGGCGTTGAAGGTGGACTGCTCTATAACCAATAGTCCTAGTCTTTTCCGGCAGAAACATCCCAACACCAAAACAGAATTTCCCCCCAAATTTCACTGTTGGGAGGAAGCAGTCACGTAGAAAGTGTTCTCCAGGCAACTATCACACCCAAGCGACGCCATCCGATTAGAAGATGGTGTGTCGTGATTCATCGGTCCACTCATTGACAGTCCCAGAGCAACACTCCATGCACCATCGCAGGTTTTTCTGTGCATTCACTGCTGTGATGTTGGGCTTGTGAAGCCGCTTCTCCATAGTAGCCCTTTGCATGCAGTTCCCTATGGTTCTCATGCTAATAGATGTTCCAACAGCCTGCGAGACCTCCTGAGTAAATGTTTCTGTAGACGATGTGCATGACACCTTCACAGCTCGCACAGGGCTTCATTGTCCACATTCTGTCAGTTTAAGAGGTCTCCCTGAATGTGGCTGCACCGCACACACCGGATGGTCTCCATTTCCAAATAATACTGCCAACAGTTGACTTTAAAAGGTCCAAAAGCACTGATGTCCCGAACTCATCGGTTACTCAGGTTACATCCCACCACAATACCCCAGTGGAAGTCTATTAACTCTATACCTGGTGGCATTCTGATGGTTTCTGTACTGGGATATGCCTATGTGACCCTCTCCTTTATAACTAATGCTAACACATCCAATTGACATGCCCTCTTTGCCTGACAGCACAGGATTGATGGGTGTCCCAACACCTTTGTCAACAAAGTGAACCTAAATATTAGCAGAAATAGTTAACCATATACTGCAGGTAGATACCAATAGTCATCAAAGATCTTCCAGCTGATAATTAAGATGGACAATTCATAACTTGTTTTCAAGGAAGAAATGGAATCAGGTAAGGAGAATTCAACTTGTCTGATTAATCTCCTTCCCAACATCATATGTCAGAAAGGTTTTTGGCAGGCCCTTAGGCATCAAATGTGTAGTACCTGGTGGTCATAATTGGTATTGCAGTCCTAATTTACATTATGATGATGGCTATATTCCCTATACTGCCCTTGGGCTTATACATCATATGTTATTGAATCTGTGTGTTTAACTATAATATTACATTTATTCACCCTCACAGGAGACATTTTGGGTCGTGCATTGGTCAACCCGGAGTCTTTGATCAAAGAGCCGACAGGATGTGGTGAACAGAATCTCGCCACTTTGATGCCAATAGCTTTGGTTATTAACTGTCTAAACATTACCGGTCGCCTGACGCAGGAGATGAAAGACAAAGCTGTGCAGTTTATGAATACTGGTAATCTAACTGTGTATTTTACAAATGCAACTCCTACGGTTACACTACATTCTCGCTGTGTCTATTCATTGGCTTCTAATCCTGATCACTCCATACTTTCTAAAGTCTCTCAGTGCATTCTGATCTATGTCTATGCTTCTTCCTGGTTCCTATAAATCATGAAAGGCTATAGCCAAGCAGTGATCTCTGCTCCGTCCTACAGAGAGCTAGAGTTTGAATATTACCTGCGCAGGTACAGTCTGCAGCCTCTCCTGGGCCTCAGACCCGCAGCTGTGTTTTTCCAGTGTCTTGTACACAATTTGGAAATAATTGTTTAAGGATACTTTTATATGGGACGAATGTCAGGTGTTTAAGTGCCCAGCAGTCATTCTAATGACTGTTACTTCTGGGCTTCCGATAGAAGATCTGTATATACTTCTGGCATCATGTTACAAGTGGTTACCAGAGCTTCTTCTTTCAAACATTGGTCTTTACAACTGAACGGCAGCCACTGTTTTCCATGTAAGATTTTATGCCTTATGAAAATAAAATTTTAAGTTGTCCAGTTGAACCTTCTGGTTCTGGAGATTTTCTTCATGGATGTTTGTACCCTGATTCTGGGTGTGTTCATGCACAGAGGACTATAACTAGATGCCATGATGTTGAGCGGATTGTTTTGCTTTGTTTTGGATATTTCCCAAAGTAAACCTACCATACAAGGCTCCGTTCTCTACCCAATGTATAGACCTACAGTGGCACAGGTTGCCCATAAGATCCCATTGTAAAAAGTAACCCACTGTAGACCACGCTTGTGTACATTTTTTATTTCCAGGTGCTTCTGCATAGAATAGCATAGTCTACTAAGCTCCTCCTTGCACTAAAGAGGTATGGTCCAGCATTTGTCTAAACTTTAGACGCTAAAGGATAGTCTTTTGAGTCAATGGGCCCTATGGATGTGTTTTAGCACCGATACCTTTTCTGGGAAATACACAGAACAAAGCCTTCAAACATGATGTGATTATATTCTTGATTGATTTGTTAAGGGGGCCACTGAAGTAATAAAAATTTTCTGCTTCGTTTATTCTAGGTTACATGAGGCAGATGCGCTTCAGGAAACCTGATGGGAGTTTCAGCGCTTTTCAGTACGGAGAATCCAGTTCAGAGTAAGAGCATAAAACAGACAGGAGATTTTCCAGTTTGGCAAAAGAACATACATTTACCAAGAGAGTAAAGATCTTTACTAGTACTGGCATATAACCACCTGGAAAGTGTATTGATAAGTTGGGGGGAACCATTCTCTTGGACCATTCTTCTGGGAAGAAAAGTGAAAAAGTGACAGAAAACTTTTGTATATTAGTGATATAGACTGCAACTTGGAAGCCATGACTCTTCCTGCACATCTTAAAAATGTTATATAGATTTTAGAATAAGGCGTATAGTATTTTTTAAATTTTTTATTATCATTCATCTACATACCAAGGAAATCCGAGAGTTGGGACCCAGACCTTGTGCTGTCCAAGCATGTACACTAAAAGTAGGGGCATAGCTAAAGACTCACAGACCCTAGTGCAAAAGTTTGGCTTAGGCCCCCCATCCTGCATGCAACTTCACTTCTTGATTCACAGTCATGGCCTTTCAGTATCTTTCAGTCACACTTCAGCCTCTAAAGTAAGCCAGGGTTGTTGCTAGGGTCTTAAAAGTTCAGGAATACAGACATAAAGACATAGGTCATAGGTCTCCCACTCACACACACATACGTGGGGAAAAAATCCAAGCTGGCAGGTCTATAAGGCAATAAGGCAATAATTATAAAACAAGGCTTAGGTACAATGGTGCAGCTTACACCCCCCCCCCCCCACACAGTAATAACCCAACACAGAATAGTTCTTTTCTGCATCACAGTAAGTGCCCCTATATTTGGCCGCTGGGCCTCCACATAATAGTGATTCCCCTGTGCCCCGCTAAGTTAAAGCGCGCCCCCCGCCCCATCAACAGTGGTCCCTCTGTGGGACCCCCACCTTCCTACAGAGTAACAGTGATCCTTCTGTGTTTCGTTCCCCCCACCTCCTGAGTAGTAATAGTAGGCCTTCTATGTGTTGTTCCCCTGCAAGAGTCAAAGTGGTTCCTTTGTGCATTGTTCCCCAGAATTCAAGAGTAATAGTGGTCCCTTTGCGCATCATTCCACCACCCGAGTAATAGTGGGCCCTCCATGCATTGTTTCCCCCAAGAGTCAAAGTGGTGCCTCTGTGCATCATCCACATCCCCAGAGTAAAAGTGCTCCCTCTGTGTCATTCCTCCCACCAAACAAGCAAAAGTAGTCCCTGTGTGCCTTAGCACCACCAACCCCTCCCCGGAGTGGTCCTGTTCCTTTTTCATTTTCGCCCCCACCTCCTCAATAGTAAATGTGGTCCCTATGTGCATCATTCCCTCCAGCCAGCAGTAACAGTGTTCTCTCTATGTGTCATTCCACCAACAGTAAAAATAGTCCCTCTATGCCTTGTTAACCTCAAAGTGGTTCCTCTGTGCCCCCAGTGTAAAGTTGACATCTTTAATATCCTCCTCCACTCTTCACAGCATGGATATCAACTCTGGCACCTCAGGGCACAAGAGGAAGTAAAGGAGGTAGTTGTAGACTGCATAGGTTCCTGTGTGCAGCGCTCCAGTTCCATGCTGTACAGAGAGGAAAAGAATAAGGTTAAGGTGCAGAATTGCGAGATGGGCCTGTGGGTTATGACCATTGTGACCCCTATAGCTATGCTACTGACTAAAAGTCCCTTCACCAAATTGACTTCCATAAATAGGTTTAAGTCTTAAATTCTAACATTATACACAAGCCATACGAGTTTAGATGTTCCACCTTGTTTGAGTAGACAAACTTCACTGCTTGTGAATTTTAGGCCATATAGACATGTGTCCTTTAGCCCATCCAATGTTATCTACATCACAGGTAGCAGTAATAGCTGATAATATGTGGTCCAAGGAGGCCCCCATCTTTACTCATAGGTGATGGGGAAGTTTGTGCTCACAAGTGATTATATAAAAAATATCCTCTTTTCTGTAGCTCATTGGTCAGCTTTACTGTATAGATGGGGACAGAATGAGCAGAGTCATCACAATTTCATTAGATGTGCAGGGGGAGATAGTGATATCTAGGCTTCTTTGAGTAAAATAAGAGTTAAGGCAGGATAGCAGCAATATACATACAGATATGGTTCTGTATGCATCTTCCCTGTCACTGCCTGGTTTCTGAGGGGGGCTGTACTCTATCACTTTGTGAAGACTGTATTTGTATATGACATTTCTCTATCAATTGACTCTAGAGATGAGCGAGCACGCTCGGAAAAGGCAGTTACTTGAGCGAGCATCGCTCTTCTCGAGTAACTGCATTCTCGTCCGAGCAGGCTCGGGGGGGGGGGGCAGCGGGGGGGAGAGAGAGATCCCTCTCACTCTCCCCTACGCTCTTCCCCACTCCCCCCCCCCCCAAGCCTGCTCGGACGAGAATGCAGTTACCCGAGAAGGGCGATGCTTGCTCGAGTAACTGCCTTATCCGAGCGTGCTCGCTCATCTCTAATTGACTCCCATTCCCTGCTACCATGAAGCATACATACTCCGCTGTATTGACTATACAGACAGGAAAAGAGTGCATTTCCAATACGGCTGCCCCAAGAGAAAAAAAAATGGCTACAACATAAAACGAAAACATTATTTTGCCTCTAAAAATGTATATCCAATTAATAAAGCAAAAATGACATAGAAGAGACATTCCCTTTAAGGCTTTGTCTATAAGAGAGTAAAGACTATTACCAATTCAAAAAACAAACTTTTCAAGATACCGTAGTTAAAGAGCAGAAACCAAATATCCTCTGTTGGAACCCCCAATCTGAGTAAGGTGCATTCACACGGGTGAGTTTTACCTGAGATATCTGACTGATTGCAATATGGTTAGATATATGAAAAGAACACATTGATTTCAATGTGTTTATTCACATGAGCGTTTTTATGGGGGGGGTTTCGTCCTCGGATCATCGGTCCAAGATTGCAAAGTTGCTGCATGTCCTATTTCTGGGCGACTGTGTCAGAATACCAAATATTTCCTATGACAGCCCCCCAAAAAAATTGCATCGCACGTAGATGTAATTTTCATGCAAATGCGACTTTATCTTCCCTATTGAAACGACACGCCATGTGAAAATTGCTGCAGATATGTGATGTGATACGTTTTTCTTGCTAAACGCATCGCACTGGCGGCAGTAGTAGCAGGATTGCAAGTGATCTCCCAAACTGAGATCGCACTCACCAGTGTGAAAGCACCTTGAGGCTTTATTCACACAAGCGTTTTTATGCAGCTATTTTGCTGCGATAAAACGTCAGCTGAAAATCGCGACCAAGTGAAGCATGGGATCCCAATGCATTCACTCACATGGGCAGTTTCCGCATGTGGGAAAAAAAAATCAGACCGTTAAAACATCAGATCGTCGTCCGTTTTTGTTCACCGCTGTGTTTAGGATGAACTCCTTTAATTTATTTATGCAAATTTCAGGGGCGGGGCTTTGACATTTTCTAAGGTTTTAGCACTAGTAAATGAAACGTATATAATAGTGGGATACCGGAAATATACCATTTTGGATGGAGGGACCATTTAAACCCAGCCCTCACACATCTGATTTCTGTTGTTGTATTCAGGTTGACATTGAAGACGCTGCTCACCTTATGGACCATTAAGGATTACGTCTATGTAGAACCCAGAGTTATGAACCAAGCCTTGGTTTATCTAGAAAGTCTCTTCAACAGGAAGACCGGGGGTTTCACACCAAGAGGGACTGTGTTCAATAATGCACTGAAGGTAATATGCATTTGCATCATGGGACTGTTCAGGGTAATTTAGTGATAAGGTAGTAGAGACGTTATCACCCCATAACTAGCATGGTGTATTTGTCATGTAAGCTGGATTTCATTCATAAAAGGTAGTGCAACTCC
Organism: Eleutherodactylus coqui; assembly: GCF_035609145.1. NCBI lineage: Eukaryota > Metazoa > Chordata > Amphibia > Anura > Eleutherodactylidae > Eleutherodactylus > Eleutherodactylus coqui. The sequence goes on along the minus strand of NC_089840.1, from coordinate 267,625,520 downwards.
ATTGGCTGCCTCAAAGTGTCACATGGTCTAGAGTGACCAATAAATGATTGCAATCGCTTAATTGACAATTATTTAAACATATTCTACCTACTCCTTAATTGCCAATTAAAGGACTACTCCCATCTCAGACATATCCAAAGGCTAGGGGTGGGTACCACCTATCTTCCTTTCTTGCCCCCACCACACCTAACCTGCTATCGCAACCCCCATGAATGTCAATGGGAGTTAGGCAAACCGTGTAGCACAATGGGCTCTACTGTTTCTTTAACTCAGGAGTTCCAGCAACATTGTAGCTGGCTCTGCATAATACAGCACACTGTTCAGGACTCAGATTTTATAGACCATCAGGCCCCACAAATCTTCCTGTCACATCTTCAACCATTTAAAACATGACCAGTGAATAGGCGTTGCTCAGGAGACATTGGCACATGTAATGTCAGGCTTACTTCACAAAGAACAATCTTTACTTCTCCAACATAGGTAACATAGACAACACGTTTCAACTCCAGATTGGGGTCTTCTTTAGGTCTGTGAAGTAAGTCTGACATTACATGTGCTAACATCTCCTGCCTGAGCAGTGCCTATTCACTAGTTGTGTTTTATATGGTTCATGGTGTCACCCTGGTGTGAGTTCCAAGGGAAGAACATCCCCCAGTAGGACCAGCACAAAGCATGCAGCTCTACCACTGGGTTTATATTACCAATCCCAAAGTTATGTTATGTAGTTGTGCCCATCAATAGCACAACCAGACCAGGTGAGAGCATTACCTATCTGTTGTTTCACCTTTGTTCTCGTGGATAATCTTGGATACACTACACCAGGTAGCGCTCCCTTGTCTTCCTTTCTGTCTCTTCCCTAAGATTCGTCTGGTCACTTGTTGGTCATTTTTGTCACAGTGCCGGGCAGGGTAATGTCTAGTAGATGCTGCTTAATGCTTTGAAAACTAACAGTCTATGCAACAGATAAGGGTCCCGATCCTGCACCATCACTGTACCGTGCCTGGACCATATATACAGTACCGTGAAGTAAATGGGGCCACAAATGAAGTGCAATGCTAGGACACATACAGTATAGTGATTGTGTGCTGCTGGGACCCAAATCCCTTTAATAGCTACACAGACTGTTCGTTTGCGGGGCAATTACTAACTTCTACTGAAGTCAAGGGTTCTCCAGAATTACACATTAGGATTACTGCTAATTTCCGTCCATGGGGTCAGGTCTCAAGTATAGGCACAGGATGGCAAATTACACTGTCATCTGTTGGCCAATACCTGTATTGCAGATACACTTACGTTAGCATTCTGCAATATTAGATACTAAGATTATAAAGGCGTGACAACATTGTAGCACGATAGACAGATAGCTATTAGATACATATGAGATAGATATGAGATAAAAACGGACATGCCAATGCTAAGTTTTACCCCATGTTGCCCTGGAGACTTTCTATACATTCGCCATGTTGGATAAGAGACATTCTGGATGATTGACTGCCAAAGCAGATGAATCTAATCTTCTATGTTTCTGTAGCATGGAGGTATACAGACTGTTTGCTGATCCTTCTCTTGTATCTTGTTTCAGGGCGGTGCTGAAGACGATGTCAGCTTTACCGCACAGATGGCAGCTTATCTGATCAAGACCAATGATGCAGGCTCTGTAAGTTATTATTTACCGCTTTGCATGGTTTTTCCGCCTGCTTGTGCCCTGCTACATGGGGACATAGTGGTTTACTGTAATGCAGACAATGCAGAAGACTATATCACTGGTCAGGTGGGATTTATGAATATGGCTGAGCCGTCGCATTGATTGGCCAATTCATAAATCCCGCCTCCACAATGCAATGGTTGTGATTGGCTGAGCAGCGATCTCAGAACCAATCAATGCAGCATTCGAAGAACTAATCAGAGCCATTGCTTCCTAGAGGCGGGATTTATGAATCGGGTAACCAAGAGGTGATATAAATATAATTTTAAAAAGTAATGCCGGAATTTGTATTTTTCTTTCATTCGCCACCTAAAAAACTGTAATAAAAGGCAATCCAAAAGTCACAAGTGCCTCAAAACGTAACCAATAAAAGTTAAACTCTTCCTGCAAAATAACAAGGCCTCATATAGCTATGTACCTTCTCTTTCTATATTGTGGATGATTGCAGACACTCGCCGTTGCTCGTGCGCAGTACAGATTTTCTTTATTAAACGGAGGCCGTCCATGCGGATTCCACACAAAAATAGAACATACTGCTATTTTAATTCGGCTTGCAAAAATCGCAATTTCTAACCGCTGATCCAAGTGGAGATGCAAATGTTCTATGTTTTCAATAGGTGCAGAATACTGCGTATCGTCCGCGCGGGTGACAATTGCAGACTCCGCAATTGAAATCCGGTCATGTGAAGCCGGCCTTAGAATGCAGCGATGCAGAGCCAATTCCTTTTCTTCAAAAATGTGTTTGTATTGTGCTAAAGTAACAAAACATTTATTTTTGACAGTGATTGGAGCGCTAGTGTATTTGTGTGACCTGCGCTCCCTTCAGTCTCCCCCTCATTGCAGGTGGTGCAGTAACCACGCAGTGAGCAGAAGGGAAAACACAGGTACCCAGTTCTCGAGATCGGCGGATGTCTCAGAAGCGAGACTTCAACCGATCAGCAAGTTATCCCCTACCCTGTGGATAGAGAATAACTTGCAATTTTGGTACAACTCCTTTGAAAAGCACAAGATATGTTAAATGAATGCAGATACCAGATCCCTTAATTTAGACTCCAAAACAGACATCTAAATAAATGCAAACCCCAGAAAAGGAGACCCAGCGCCTACCCTCCTTGCTCCTATGCTACTCTTTAGCTCCAAGCACCACTGGCATGTTGTACACCGCCACCTCCGGTTCCAGCATCCTTTATACTTCCTCCACAGCGGCCCATTGCAATTATTTTGGCACTTGCATTATTATGGCACTACAGTGTCACTATACATGCGGACCATTACGTGCTATAATAGATGTGTCCTGGAGAATTTTGTGTTATCTTTATCATGATACTGAATTTCATTTGCTCTATGTTAAGCCCACGCTGCTCCGCCAAGCCCTGAGTTTCCTGGATACAGCCTCTCGGGGAAAACAATCCATCTACAATAAGGCTTGGATGTTCTATGTCTTCCAATTGGCTAAAAATGAGGAGAGGAGCAACGCAATGCTTGAGGAGCTGGAAGCACAGAAGATTGAAGAAGGTACTGCCCTGTAATATGTGATCTACTGCCCATGAGTCGTCCATCAATAGGATGGGAATCATAGCTAGACTTTGCCTCCTCTGGGGCAAGGATTCAGGTCTCTGTATGAAATTGCTCTATGCCTATGCAGTGTGGCATTTGTTTGGCCCCTGGCATCCAAAATCCAAAGCAATTGCTTTAGCAAACCTTCCCTTTCCCAATCCTGCCTTCAAGCGACCCCCTGATACTGGATTATCTGCACCAGACTGTTGGGTTTTGGATTACATTTTACCATCTTTTATCAAGGGGGTGTGCTGGAGTAGAAAAATGTGGCTATTTCCTATCAAATACAGCGCCACACCCGTCCACACGTTGTGTGTGGTATGGCAGTTCATCTCCACTCTTTTCAGTAGAGGCGAACTACGATACCAGAATGGGTGTGCTGCTGTTTCTAGTAAAGCCAGACAATCCCTTTAGTTTTTTTGCCCACTATATAAGTTAGGGCGACTTTTATCCAGACACCATTAAATTTTCATGGAGTTTACTGGTCCGAGGCGTCGAATACAAAGCCAACGTAATGTTCCTCTGTTTTTCTAATATCTTACAGATGGTACCACTCACTGGGAGCGTGTCAACAAACCAAGCCAGTCAACACCCTATATGTTCTCACCACCTGCTGCATCCGCAAATGTAGAGATTACGGCCACTGTACTACTCGCTTTATGCACAAAACCATCTCCAACCCCCGCGGATCTCTCCTACATGTCTCAAATTGCTCTCTGGTTAGCTGAGCAACAGAATGACTTCGGATCATACAGCAGTACATCGGTATTACACTTGTGATGTGGTGGTACATATATATATATTACCAGTTTAATTTTGGTAGTTCTTAATCCCTTTGTTTTTGCCTCTACAGGACACTATGATGGCTCTAGAAGCCTTGAGTGCTTACGGCACCCTTGTGTACCAGAAAGGGGCCAGTAATACTGTTGCAGTCAAATATGGAGGAACAGTGGTCAAAGAGTTTAACCTTGACCCTGAAAATAGAGACTTGTTTCAGACCCAACCTTTATCCAACATCCCTGGAGATTATAGCATCATCGTCAGTGGGAAGGGTTGTGTTCTGGTGCAGGTAGGGTATTCTTCATTGTATACCATAGATAATGCATAATAACATAGGAAATATAACATCTCAGGCTATTACTTTGGAGACCAGCATAGGTCAGCCGTGGTCATCACCTCAACAAGCATGGAGTTTGTATGTTCTATTAACCATTGTGATTTAAGGCTGTACAGCTCCGATGTTGGAATACTTCCGTTGGGGTTCTCTTACTGTATATTGCCAGCCTCTCCGCTGTCGGAGCCTATCCAACGTGTCACCTCATGCAGTACTGGCTTTAGCCAGCATATAGCGCCATTGTATAACGGCAGAAAAAGAGTAAGCCCCCTAGGAAATCCAAGATACAAATTGGATTGGAAAGGGTTAATGTTCATGCAGGGTTTTCTCTTTATACTCCCCAGTTTCTCCTGACACTCCCAGGACAAAAAAAATATTTCTAGTGTATATGTATATGAGATAGAAAAACTAGATTTTCGGACCCACTTGTACACTTTGTGTCTGGTGTTGTAGAATATATTCATATATGCATGATGGGACAAGAAATAAGGTTAAATTGTTGAACAGCTGGCCAATGAACATGTTTGGCTGGGCTAAAACCACCTTCGTGGTACCTCGGAACTATTGCAGCTTTCGAATAAGCACTCAAGCAGACCATAAGGTCCAACTAGGACTAGACTGGTTGTTCTGCATTACTGCAATAGTTCATTTTAAGATATGGACTTCGTTGCACAAAATGTCACCAATGTGCCTATTGTCACCATGTCTTCTGCAGACCACTGTGAGCTTCAACATGCCGGTGAATGATGAGGACTCTGATTTCAGTCTGTCGGTTTACATTCCACCTGAGAGCTGTGTGAATGGGGAGGCCCCGATCTTCCCTGTGTATATGAATATCAGGTATGTAGCATCCGCTTTCATCATAAGAAGGGTTTGTCATAATAGTTATAACATAGCCACGGGATCCACTAAGACCCCTTCCTCTTGGCACCACTGAGTTCCCTTGACTTCCATACTACTAGGCATGATGACTAGTGATAGCTGCATACTGCGGTTGGTTAAATGTGTGTGGTGCTCTTCCCTCAATTCAATGGGAGTTACGGAAACAGTAGAGTTTGGCTCTTTCCGCATTTTCCATAGATTGGAATGAAGAAACCTTGTCTCACAACAGAAGACTCCTGTTCTCCCGAGAGGTGGAGGTGGACATAAATAGCATATCCTGTGGATAGGGAAACATCTTTAAAGCGGACATCCACCCAACGGTTTTAAATGGCCATGTTTTTGGTAAATCAAACGTTAGTGCGATCAGAAGTTCAGAACCCAAGTAGCTGAATAAAGGTCTGTGTTGTAATGATGAAGTCATCATGTGCAATGTTGTTTTAGAGATCTTGGTTGCACCCCAATTACCAAACGCATGGATAACCTTTATGCATACTTGCCAATATTTAGAACACCAGATTTGGATCATTTGAGCCCAGCCCAAAATGCCCACTTTTGAGTGGGGTTTGCCAAGTCCTAACCCTCTGCAATCTAATTTGTACGATTGTCCACTCAAAATCAGAACAGGGTGTACATATTCTTATATTCGATTGGCATCTCCATAAGCTCTTCATGAGAACATTGCACCCAATGGAATTCAGAGAGGGGCATGTTGTCATCAGAAGCTCTCAGTAGAGCTGCCTAAGAAAACCGATAAAATTATCATAGAAACCATTCAACATTCAACCCCAACCAAACGGAAGATGGTATACTTTGATTTATCCGCCCACAACACTTGCTTCCACTCACTTACAGTCCGTCGCTCCAAGCCCCATTGCAGGTGGCGCTGTGCATTCACTGTTGTGATGTTGTGTGCAGCCTCCATGGTAACCCTACCCATGCAGTTCCTACAGATGGTTCTGTTGTTAATGGATGTTACAATGGTCTGTGAGACCCCCTGAGCGAGGGCAGACAATGTGTGTGATGCTTTCACAGCTCCTACAAGGCTTCGTTGCCCACGTTCTCTCAGTTTACGAGGTCTCCCTGAAGGTGGCTGCACCGCACACACCGGATGGTCTCCATTTCCCAATAACATATGCCATGTTATAGTGTTGTATACAGCTTGCCTCTGGCTCTACAGACTGCATATTGTAGAGGCTGGAGTCTGTGATAGAGGATCATAAGAATGTCTATCTCATATTTAATTTTAAGATTGAATGAAGACGACAATAGCTTACATAACACCATTAGGTAAAGCTTTACAGGCTCCCTACTGGCATTGGTAGAAGGTACCAGCCTGATATATCTGTATTCATAATAAACTATATGACATACCTTGGGATTTACAGATCACCTTCTTCCTCCGGTTTACATTTGCTAGACCAGCTGTCTGTAGCTCTCACGCTGCAATTAAAATGGATATAAGGATTATGTTTTACGTTATTAGCGCCATCTGCCTGACATGTAATTTCTCTTATCTTGTTTCTTCTATCTGTAGCTATAACGGCCTTCGAAATGAGTCAAACATGGCTATTATAGATGTAGCTCTGCCGTCTGGATACACACCAGAACAAGAGTCTCTATCGCAGGTAAAGATTCGAACTGTACACGATGCATCCAACCTAGTCAATAAAGGCACAGATGTAGCAGAGCTGAACTTGCTATCTTGGCGAATTCATTGTGACATTGCGATACATTGCACAGCATACAGATAAAGAGCAAATTTACTAGCTACTAGCTGTGATGGGCATGTAATTACTGAGGCATCCAGCAGAGGGCTCCACTAACATTAACCTCATGCCAACAATCAGATTAAATAGAATCTCACAGTTTAGGGTGTATTCAAACGAGCGATAATTCTGTGTGGGTTCTGTATTTCTCCTGGATGGACAGAACTTGCATGGAAAAATAACCCATTCATTTGAATGGGATCTGGGTTCATTCACATCAGCAATTTTTTTATTTTCACTCTGACTGATAGTCCAAGTTTTTAAAAAATTGCTCTGTGTCCTATTCCCAGACAGGATTAGGACATGTAATATGTGGTGTTCCACACATCGGAAAGCACACGTATGGGGTGTTCGTGTGCTCTCCGATACAAGTTGCGCCTGAGAATCTTTGCCGTAACCTGTTCTCGGCCTTAGGAATATTACTGTGTCTTAGGACATATTGAACCCAACCCCACACACCGATAAAACTAATAGCTTGTATAATAAAAAATAAATTACGATAAAATATCCTATTTTCAGACGCACCCGACTACAGGACGCACATAGATTATAGAGAACAGTAAACTGGAATAGATATTCCATGCTAATTGAAATTTCCTTGGTGGTTTAAAGATGTGGAGGGGTTAGCGTCACTGACCTAGATCTCATGGTCCAAATTCAAGGGCCCCTTACAATGGCAGGTAATGGGGTTTGAAGTGGTGTTAAGGACAGGGCACTTTTAACAAGGAAGTTAGAAAGGTGAATTAAATATTTTACTAGCTACAAAGAAGAACAAACCTTGGAGGAATCTTATGGGGAAGTCTGCTAATGATAACTGAAAAGTTATGAAAACTCATAAATATCCAATGTGGAATAGTCTTCAGTCGAAGCAGACCTCCTAAAGAGACAAGTGCTGGGGAGCCTATGCTGTCTGTATATTGCTCCATAGCATGGGACAATGAGTCATTTAACATTGGTTATATGAGAGCAGTAGGCTTACCCATAAGGAAACCATTTGACACAGCAGCTCCTCGAGTTGTCCGCTCACTCCTAGTCAAGGAGAATTCTGGGCAGGATGAGGAGTCCAGGGAGGAGGACCAGATGGTATAATGGGGGCTCGTCCGGGAAATGCAGCAGGAGGCATCCAATGGGGTACGTAACTCCACGGGATGCATCTTTGCTGGCTGCTACTGACAGGAAGTTTGGGTGGTATTTGAATATGCATTAAGTTGGCAGTTCCAGGCAGTCAGGCGCAAGTTATGGGGGCAGTTCTTGTTTCCTGTTCCGGTAAAGTGCTCTATGAACACTGTGTCCAAACAGTAGGGAATTGGTTAGGAGGGTCTGACATTGTCACAAACCCCCCGACTCTCCATTCATTTCAGTGAGGCTGATGGAAATACCCAATTGGGTCTCGGCAGTCCCACTGAAAGTGAATGTTAGTGTGCTTGTATGACCAGCGCTGCACTCAGTCTCCTCCTCGCTGCACAGGGTGCTCTTCTCAACTGACATTCCCTTCTTTGGCTTCCTGTGAAGCGCTGTTCATCAACCAGCTGTGAAGTAATATTATTCTTTCTGTATACATTGTGAGTGTGCTCTTAGTTATATTTGCTTCTCATCAAATATTTTTTTACATTTCTTTCCTTATAGCTGAAAAGCAAAGTACCCAAAGTGGAACAGAAGAACAATCACGTCTACATCTATCTTCTTAGCGTGAGTGACCTTCCCTTTCCAAATATATAACCAATCACCTTCTATGAGGGTCTATTTCTTAAGGGACAAGTCACCAATAATCTATCAGACATTATTGAGGTCATGTCCTGTGTGTACAATGGTAGCAGCGAAGGTAATAATGCAATTTAAGATACCTCCCAACTGACGCGTTTTTTTGCAGGATTCTCCTGTGAAATGGATTACAAAGAGGGGGTAGGAGTAGAGGGGGGCACTCCACATCAGACCCCCACTATGACACCCATAAATCCTAATAGGGGGTTAGACCCCCACTATGACACCCATAAATCCTAATAGGGGTTAAGGGGTTGTATGACAATAGAAGCCAGGAATTTTATTCTTTCAGAAACGCCGCCATTCCCCCTACAGGCCATATCTGGTATTACAGCATCTGAAAGGGGGTATCCAGGGACATTTATTTTACAAAAGTTGCTTAGGATGCAGAGCCAATATAAAAGATAATAAACCCATTTCTGCTCCACCTTTCCTAGCTCCTGTTTCTCCAGCATTTGGTCCCCACCTGGATTTACTTCCCGATGCAGGGTGGAAGCAATGACGCCACCAACACTAGGGCCGAATTTAGGATTTTTTTCTTAAAAAAATGAAAAACATACCGACCAGAATTTACCATGAATATGAAATAAAATGTGTCACGAAAAATTCTCAGAATCACTTGAATAAGTAGTAGCATTCCAAAGTTATTACCACATAAAGTGACACGTCAGATGTGAAAAATTGGGATTGATCATAAAGGCCTAAACTGGCTTGTGTAGCAAGTGGTTAAAGGGAACCTTTCACGTCCCCTACAGCACCACAGACTAAGTTAGGGAAGGTGAGAGGGACCCGAGTGAGGTACTTTTTGTACTCGCCTGCTCCCGTGCTGTCCCCCTTTAAAGTTGCGGCACAGAAAACAAATTTGACTCCTCAGAGTCTCGTGTGCACTATCCTAATAAAGTCTATAGGGGAGTGTGCGTACGGGACTCTGAAAAGAGTTAGATCTTCGTGCCGAGTTTAGAGGAGGACAGCCCTGGATCACGGAACTATAATAAATACATCAGGCGGCCTCCGGACCTGCCCACTAACAGCACCATAGCTTAGTTCATTCTGCTGTGGAGACATGACAGGTTTCCTTTAAGTACATAGGGCTGAGCTGCAATACCAGACACAGCTCATGGACGAGGGTGGCGCTGTTTTCTATATCGCTGTGAATAGCTGCACTGACAAATGTTAACTGCCTATTTGGGCCTTTACAACAATTCTGGGCATCACATCCACACACTGTATATACATGCGGCTATTACACTAAGACATGGAGCCGATCGATGTGCCGTACGCCAGGCTAACAATCCTCTTCTTTCTGGTTGTAGGTCACCAGAGATGTCACCTCCTTAGAAATGAAGCTACAGATGGGTGCGAGAGTGCAGAACATGCAACCAAAATATATTTATGCCTGGGACTACTATGAGAAAGGTAAGATCTACTCACTCCCTGACCCCAACTGTTACAGAACATCTTACTACATCTCTGCAGAGCACGTCTTTTAGTAAATACATATGTTCTCCCATGAAAGTGTTAATAGTGGCTAATGTCTCCAACTACCACCCGACTGCACTATAATAAATGATGGGGGACTTGATGCAAGGGCTGATTTCTGCTTCTGGTATAGTGTAGCATGGTGCAGGGCCCCCAGTGGAAAGGAGCTTCAGGAGTCAGGAAGGGGTTAACAGTCATATAACACAGGCTTATTGTAGCATCCAATGAAGTACAGGGTGATATCGCAAACAGTCTGTTCCCCAACATCCAATTCCAGAGATGGTGACTGGAGATACTGCTGCCTATAACAAAGTCCCGTACTGCTTAGCCAAGTTCTTCACTAGGGCCCTGGGACGAATCCTGCAACATTGTGCCTGGCACCTTGCTCCTTCCTCAGACCCAAGAATAAGGTTGTATGAGGAGCGATGTTGATTCCCCCAACCAGCTGCACTTGTTTTTTAGCTTCTGGGACTGAGCAGGAACTTTTATAAACTTTTGGGTCCTTCCAGCAGCATAGAGCTGAATTGTTGAGAGGCTAGACAAGTACACTAGAGAAATACTGAGTAATGCTCAATTAACCCCTTGAGTGGCACGCCCGGAAATTTTCCGGGACAAGCTCCACTGTCGATAGTGATATAGCCCGGAAGATTTCCGGGCTATATATCACTATGGGAGCTGCAGAGCACAATGCCACAAGCTGTGGCACTGTGCTCTGCCTGCACAGTCCCACAGAGAACAAAGCAAGGGCTTTAAAAAACTAGCAGAAGATATTGCCGATATGCAATCTCCTGCTTCTAAGTCTCCTGCTTTGTTTACAGGTTGCCATAGAGACCATCGGCTTGTCAGAAGCAAGCAGATGGTCTCTGTGGCAGGGAGAGCTGGTGCTTGGCTGTCAAAGGACAGCTAGGTACCAGCTCTTACAGCAGAGATCAGAGAAAACCTCCGATCTCTGCTGTGTTAACCCTTTACATGCTGCAGTCTATGTTACTGCAGCATGTAAAGGGCTATCACTGCAGCATGTAAAGAGCTGTCACCATCGGACCCCCGGAATATGATCAGGGGGTCCTGATGGGTCCCTGTGGAAGTCCCCTTAAGGGACAAAAAAAAAAAGTAAAAAAAAAAACAAAAGTAAAAAAATTATTTAAAAAAATAGTAAAAACACTTGTCTCCCTTTACTTTGTAAAAAATCAAAAATAAAATCACACATGTGGTATCCATGCGTAGTAATGACCCAGAGAAGGAAGTTAATACATTATTTAACCCCTTAATGACATGGCCCCTTTTTTTCTTTTTTCCCCCATTTCTTTTTTTCCTCCCCCCTGTTTAAAAAATCACAACTTGTCCCGCAAAGAACAAGCCCTTATATGGCCATGTCAATGGAAAAATGAAAAAGTTATGGCTCTTGAGACGCAACTGCAAAATTAGCTGAAATTCAATGATTAGAATCATTTTTAAAAACCTGCCCTGGTGGGCACGACAGGGTGGTAGGAAACCCGCCACTCAAGGGGTTAAAGGGGCTATTCTATCCCTCTGATCTTTGATTCCTCCAACCACCAACTCCAATATATACCTCAATTCAGCCTATGCAACAAAATATTAAAAGATATTAACCCCTTAAAGAAGCAGTCTTTTTTTTACCATTTTCGTTTTTCTTCCCCCCTTTTAAAAAATCATAACTCTATTTACCCATCGACATAGATGTATGAGGGCTTGTTTTTTGCGGGATGACTTGTTTTTTTTTTTCAATGGTGCTATTTAAGACCTTGGTCAGCCGAGCAATTTTGTTTTGTGCGCGTCTATGTGCTAAAAAATAATGCGCTCCACAGATGTACAAAATGCGTGTAACCGAAGCTCCGGGCATTTTTGCACATCTGTGCAAAAAAGTGTGCGGAGCAGCTGTGCTTGTAGAAGCGCTGCAGCTCCATGAAGGTCCCCTCATCACTGAACACTGGGCCAGCACTGTCACAGTGTTCAGTGATGATGTGACTCCCCACGGGGACGAGCTGTCACAGCTGTGGCAGATGACTGTGATGCTATCCCATTGCTTTCAATGGGGCTGCTGCTGCCCCATTAAAAGCAATGTGATAAAGACAACCCCTGCAGCGATAATTTTCAGGGGGATCTTGAAATATAAGCCTTGCCCCGAAAACTTTTACTCATAGAATGGCTGAGCGCTGCCTCTGATTGGCTGAGCGCTCTAACCAATCAGACACAGCTCTCAGCTGTCATTCAATTAATGGCTGAGCACTGCCTCTGATTGCACACAACGCTCAGCCAATCAGAGCCAGCGCTTTCCCTCTGAGGGACTTGCAGCACTGTGCCTATGATCGCTGTTATAAGGCATGGCAGAGCTACTGCTCTGCCATGCCTTATCGCTTATACAGCGAGCATAGGCATTGGCAATACAGGACGCCAGTGTCTGGCGTCCTGTTGCCATGGTGACAGGCCGGGCTCTCGCGATGACATCGCGAGTGCTGGCCGGAGACACAGAGGGAGCGCACTCCCTCTGTGAACTCTTTCCCTGTCGTGATCTACTTAGATCGCGGCAGGGAAGGGGTTAACAGCGGGGGACGCATCTCCGATGCCCCCCCCCCCCACTGTGACTGACAGCCGGATCCCGCTGCGGGATAGCGAGGGATCTTATGTGATCTCGCGCTATCCCCAGGACGTACCGGTACGTCCTGGAGCGGGAAGGGGTTAAATGCCACTGTCAGATTTGGCAGCATATAAAGGGTTTACAGCTCCAATCAGCGGCGCAGCTTATCGGAGCTTTTGTGGCGGGTGTTAGCTGTAATAAACAGTGGCACCCACATTGTATGGAGTGTGATCGCCCTACGATCTCCCTCCAAACACACCCCGAACCCTCCGGACGTAATTGTACGTCCTGTAGCGTTATGGGGTTAAACCATGATAACATGTAAAATCACTTAATTTTCTTGCTCTGGGAAAAATAACACTTAGTAGTGACAACTCTGGATGACTACGTAACATCCTTCTGTTATTCATCTTGGAAATATAGCCATACATTGGGCCATTACATGTAACCATTTCCTTGCTGATACTACTGACAAGAGAAAGGGTAAGTCCCAGCTGTCAACTTATTCAAAAATGTCCAGGAGGAATAACAGAGGGATGGCACACTGCAGAAAAAAAAAGGTGCCCCAGAATTATTGTTATATAGGGAAAGCAAACAGATGTGTTGGGGGGGACCTTATACTTTCCTATAGATTTGACGTAGCTGCAAGTTCGCCATTGGTGGTCACCGAGCGAGGATGGCAACCTGAAGGCCTCATGTCCACGGGGAAAATCAGATCCGCTGCAGATTCTCAATGGAGAATCTGCAGCGGGTCCCTCCTGCCCCGCGGACATGAGCGCCGAAAATAGCAATTTAAAAGCATTTACCTATCCGGCGCGGGCGAGGAAGGTCAGCTGTTCCTCACGGCCGGATCTTCATTTTCGGCCGGCGGATGAATTCCTGACGCCGGCGGCACGTCGCCGGCACGTCGTCGACGTGCCGCGCGCATGCGCCGGGCACATCCGCCGAGCCGAAGGACGGGAGATGCGGCCGTGAGGAAGAGCAGAGCTTCGCGGCCCGCTGCGGGTGAGTAAATGCTTTAAATTCCTATTTTAGGTCTCCCGCGGATCCGGACGGCTTCCATAGGCTTCAATAGAAGCCCGCGGGAGCCGTCCCCGCGGGAGACCCGCATGAAAATGGAGCATGGTCCAGATTTTTTCATGCTCCATTTTTTTTTAAATCACTTTTATTGACGATCCGCGGGTATTTATGTACCCGCGGGTGGTCAATGCATCCCTATGGGATGCGGATCCGCATGCGGGAGATCCGCTGCGGATCCTAAATCATATTTTCCCCGTGGACATGAGCCCGAAGAGTACATGAAGGAGAGGGCTGCAGGTTGAGACATAAACATAGACTCTGTCCATGTATATGATACTGGTTATATTACATGCATGCAGTAGCTGCCGGGGAGCTCTATACTCTAACCAGCCGTTACTGGGCTTTCTATGACGGTATTTTGTCACTTATCTGTTCCCTTTTTCCCTCTTACAGATGAGAACGCTCGGGCCGTTCTTCGCCACCCCTGCACTATACCAACTGATCCGGGGGTGAAATCACAATAAACATTTGGTGGGTCATCAAAGTGTTACAATACCAGTGCTCCTTATACTTATGATACACTTCTGTTGTACTCAGTATCATCCATTCCATCAGCCTCCTCTGGTATTTTAATCTTTACTGGGGTCGTCCATAGTTTAGAAAACTTTTTTTTTCCAGAAACAGCACCACTCATGTCTACAGGCTGTATCTGGTATTACAGCTTTTAGGTGAATGCGAGTGAGTTGCAATACAAGAGACAGCCATGGACAGCAGTGGTGCTGTATATAGAAAACAAAAATCAGCCCCCTAAAGGGGACCTGCAACCCTGACGAATGTGGCGGCAGGGGTTGTCAGGACTTCCACATACAGCCGAGCGGGAATCACTGAAACAGCACAGCTCGCTGTGATACACTGCTGCTATAACAGTGGATTTAAAGGGTAATGGTTAATTTGCTGATGGGTGGGATCTCACAGATGAGACCCCTGGCGATCTCGAGAACGGGACTCCCATGTCCCACTCTGCCTGTCACTACGGGGGTCGCTTTTCCCCCTACAGTGATGAATGGAGCGCTGACCAAGCATGCGCCATCGACACCCCATTTATTACAATGGGACTGATGGAAGTAGCCCAGCACATGCCGCCCAACTATCTCCGCAGTCCCATTGAAAGTTAAAAAAGTTGCATGACCAACGCTCCATTCAGTCCCCTTCTCATTGTGAGAAGTGTAGTAACTCTGCAGTGAGGAGGACAGGGGGAATCATGAGACCCCCGTTCTTCAGATCGACGGGGGTCTCAGTGGTGAGACTGCCACTGATCAGCAATCTGTGGGGATAACTTGCAATCTTGGTACAACCCCTTTAAATATGATTAATTTCCATTGCAGGGTGTATGAACATAACCTTAATAAAGGCGCCATCCAATGATGTGAAGTTACGGCATATCACTAGGATATATCATAATTTCACAATCAAGGGGATTAACCACTGTGATTCCCACTAATCCCAAGAACGATGTGATGAAGATACTTCATCACAATGCCAAGCACAAGAGATAAATGTCATATTCAGCACTGCTACATCTGATGCATCATTAACCAGAATGCTATTCCAATTAGTAGTGGGATGAGTGCATCGGGTTATTACTGTAACTAATGCGTTTCTGTTTCTGCACACAGGGTAATATGAAGGATCTTCTCTTCCAGAATTTCAGGCCAGGCCCTCTACATACATAAAGCTCTATTACTTGTGTGTATGATAACTGTACTTGGAGCAAACTAATAAACATTAAATACTCTATTGTGTGTTGTGTCTGAGTTTTATACCCCAGGAACCAAAAGTGCTATAAGGGAGGACTGAGAATCCTCTGGGCTTAGTTTTCCTGTTTTTTTCTTGCTACCTGTGGATTTTGAGCATGTTCAGATCTCCTGCGGCTCCACTGATGATCTAGTCTGACCTGTTAGTCGCTATTCTGGCTTAGATACACAAACATTTTTAATACTTATTAATTAAGCTCTGTTATTCCAAGTGCAGCTCCTCAGGGGCGGAGCATGACAGTCTCTCTTTGGTCTTCTTTGAATTCCTATGTCCCACCCCATATGCTCTGCACTAGACATAACACAATAGAGACATTCATAAAGCCTTTTATGACCGCTTTGGTGTTAAAAAAAAGTTGCAACTTTTTGCGCAAGTGGGAATTTATGCAAAAGTGTGCGACTTTTGGGTTTTTTGTGTCACCCTCTCCATTTATGTAACAAGGACTTGTTGGGAGGGTACATGGCCACCCCAGACAGACAAATTTATAATACTTGTACATTCTTAACCTGTATACATTGAGAAAAAAAAAAGAAACTCTCAAGTGAGTCATTTCCAGTAATAGTTATCCCGTATAAAAATGAGACCCAGCAGGGTGCTGAGCGAGAAATCGCTCATTAGTTGCACTGAAATAAAGCAATTAATGGGCAACTTCTCACTTGGTGTAAACTGCCTGTTCACTGTGAATGGAGGCGGGCGGCTGGAAGAGATTTCCAGCGCGCTCCACCTCCATTCACTGAACTACTACTATCCTGTGTAAAAGCGCAGGTGCGATAATCTTTGGGAAGACTGTTGGGTGCCTAAACACCTCCAGAGTCATCCCATGTAAAAGTACCAATATTCAATAGGTTGCAGACATCTACATACCGCGAAAGACACAAAACAGAAAATGGCCAGCATAGCGCAACATGATCCTCTTCTGGTAAACAGAAATGTACATGAGTGAAATTTTTTTTAATGACAAAAGTGCAAAACGTCATTAGTCCGCTTTCCGTTGGCCTTAGCAGGAGTACGTTTTAGCAATTCTATTGGGGTTGCTATATTAAATTTTGCAATAAGCGTAAACATTTCTCAGCTCACATGCTGCCACATCTAACTTCTTTATCACTAAACCAGAGATAGATAAGCCAGACATTTATTTAGCCATTTCTCTCATGTTTGCCTGGGAAATGCTAGGGGCCCGGGGGAGATAAGCATCATGAGCCTCTTACCCCCAGCAATACCATTTTTATTCATGGACCTAGCAGAGCGCCGTATACATTTTCTGCGTTCACTATGGGGAAAATTTACTAAGCATTTCCGACGCCGGGCTTAGTATAATTGCCCCCGGTGTGCTTAATACATGAAGAGGCGCACTTACTACATTTTAATCCCTGCCCCTGATCTTCACTGATCATGTCTGTATAAGGTCTGCCCCCATGAGGGACAATCCTATGAAAAACTTGAATTTTGGGAGGTAAGCTTCAGTGAGTGAGCCACCAGTCCCCGGGGCACATTCACTGAGATTGACATTTCATATGTCAGTCTAAATAAACTGCATTCCTGCAATAAACGTATTGAGGTGCAAGCCTTTTAGTATATTAGTTGCATCGGACGGCACCTCCAGGCACCAGATGGATACCTATGCCAGCTATGAGTTGGTGTATGTTTCCGCCATACTTGCAATGTACACCAGTTTCTGGATTTCATTATAGTAAAGCTGATGGACCACGAGCTGCACAACCCCTAAAGCCAGGCCCCATCCACTTTTTGGGAAAAATTACCGGTATCTCTTTTATATACCAGAAAATTGGTTTACAGTAGCCCTTTGTAAAGTCTTTTAGCTCGGAGGACTTAAAGAAGGTCAGGGTCTTGTCTACTTAGGAGGGGTGTGCAACAGATCACATCTTTGTTAAATTTTTAAGTGACACATTTGTATGATTTTGGACTTTTAGTAAAGTTCTAATTTTGAACAATAAAACATGTAACTCAACTAACAGTTGAAGGAGATTTGCATCAAAGGCCTTGGCCATAACCCTATTGAGATGCTATGGCACAAATTGAAGAGGATCTGTGCCCACAAGGCATCCCAGAAATATTAATGAACTGAAACACATTTGCAGGAAGGAAAAGTCAAAAAGTTTCCCTCAACATTGTGCAAATCTTATCAGGAAAATGTTTATTGGAGGAGACTGCTAATAAACTGGGTTCTACAGGTTATTAAATTCTAGGGTTCATTTACTTTTTCTCCCTGCACTATGGATATTACTCAAAGTACTTGAATGGGGTTTGGTCATCAGGTTCACACTACCTCTTGCCCCCATGGATGCTGTATTCTGAAATGCCGCATCGTTTTAGAATAAATACACTTTGATGTTTGACTCGGAGTTGAGCTCTGAGCCACGGAGGCGGGCATTGTGTTGACGGACAGTTCTTTCCCCTTTTGTTTTACTGGGAGAGAACTGTCAGTCTATATATTATTGGCGGGGAGATGCCGGTGTGGCCCGCCCCCATTACTCAGAGTTCAAATGTCATATTGTATTTATTTTGCAAAGTATAGGACCGGATAGTATTTTGAAAAAGTATAGTATTTTGAAAAGTATAGGACCGGAGTGGGGCCCTACATGATAGGGTGGCTAGGGATCAGTAGTAGAGGAAAGGGTTAAGCAGCAATTATTGTGAGAAGAGAAGGGAATGGAATGTAGAGGGGTGAATTAGGGATTGGTGAAGAAGATAGGAATATGCTAACTAGGAGGTAGTAGGGTTATAAAAGTAGGGGTTTTGAGTGGGAGTAAGAAAGGGATAAGAGTAAGTACATTGGGAGCAGTACAAGAAAGGAGGATTTTGTGAAAGGCAACAAGGAAGAAGGAAAGGATCAGCAGAGCGGCAGTCATTGTGTTATTATGACTATCTCTTGGTTATATTTTATATGTTTTATTCCCACCTTTCCTTTAATTATCTACTTCGATTCCATTTGAAAAATACTTTTAGCTTATATGTTTTTCTAGGTACTACAAATGGTATGCCCCAGCGAGAGGTCTACTCTCGAAATGCGTTTTCTGCTGGTTTAACTCCTCATTTAATAAAATCCCCTTATATTGTACTATCATCACCATTTTTTGTAGCCATTTTTTCTTTCACTTCCACTGTGTATTCAGCCTAATGAGGACTTCTGAGATGAACACTGTGGAGGAACGTGGAGCCTTACATTTCTAAAAGAGCATTCTGCGTTCCTTCACCTTTCCGGCCCATTACCAAGTTCATTGGGCTCGTAGGTTATGACAGGTTTGAAAGCACCGCGATACCTTGTACATGTGGTTATTATTGGAATGGACATGTGGTAAGGGCTGACTGAACAGATATGTTATAATGATTAAAAGTACAATTTTTCTTACATTAGATTAAGCACAAGGAAACCTGTCACCTACGAACGCTACCATTGACTAACTTATGGAGCTCTTCGTGGAGGGGACGGAAAGTTGAGTGATGCAATTTTTATAATTTACTTCTCCCTGACAATGAAGACCGTGCTGGAAACAAAGACCAGTCTCTCCTCTGAGTAATGTGCAAGCACTGTCCTATACAGTTGTATGGTAGAGTGCAGCCATGGAAGAGTTAAGCTGTATCCTTGTGCCAGCGCAATATTCAACCACGGGAAACATGGAGTATAAAACTGACATCCAGCCAAGTCCCGGAACACCAACATAATGTAGGATATGGTTCTGTAAGTACTTGACAGGTTCTCTTTATTTAGTTTTTCCTTTTTCAAATTTATTAATAAAATTACCGCTCGTCCTCCAACTCCTTGAAGCTTCATGGTTTTTACGTAAAGCAATGGTAGAAAGGATGTGGGAACCTAAGAACAGATTAGAGAAACTAATGGTTAGAGCAGCACAACCCCATATAGCCTTACACTTTGTAAACAGGAAAGTATTATTTTAACACCTCTGAGATGCTTCGCACGCTGCAGAATTATGTCGTTTTCTTAAATTCTTGGTAATTCAAACACTAACAGGATGTTATTTCTAAGAAACTATGGTGCAGTTTCTTGACTGAGCAGCGATAACCCGTACCTCTCTCCAAATACGGCTATAATTTATACATTTGTATCATTTTACACAGAGACTATCATTTGGAACGTCAAACTAGCAACTGCGCTATAAGTAAAATTTTCACGTCGGTTGAGAATGGTGACAGGGAGCGTGTTTTAATTTTTTTCTTAACTAACCCATACAAGAACTACGCCGTGTCTGGCGCAAAATACAGAGCAGACTATGAAAGCCGTAAAACTTCCATTGGGGACGCGTGACCTGTTATGTAACACCACATGAACACAAAAGAGCATAAAAAAGCTGAACGTCGAAAACCCATTCAACTCCCGTCATGGTGCCGTATACGTACTGTGCGGTGCTGTAGGAAGGTTGCAGGCTACCTTTTTTTCCCACTAAGCACAAGCTGTAAGCGTACCTAGCATTGAAAAGTTTCAATTAAAGGCAACACTGATCCGTAAAGCACTAATTACAGCAGTCCTAATTATGTAGAACATCACAAAGCTCTCTGAATTGTTCAAAACTACAAAAAAAAAACAGAATGTATCTTTTCCAAAAAGATCACCCCATGGTGAAAATCCCCCCAACTTAAAAAAAACTCTGGCAATTTAGTGTTCCTCCAGAGGGGTGAATATAGTAAATCCATTACCACTGTAGTTTCCCACATAATGTGTAATGTGTAATGGTGACATGTATTTCCTGCCCATTTGCAGAACCTCACATTTATCAGTGTTGAACCTCATTTGCTTCTTTTCTGCTCAATCCCTCAATTGATGCAGATTCATTTGCAACCACATTCTGTCCTCTTTTGTGTTAATTACTTTACATAGTTTTGTATCATTTGCAAATATTGATATTTTACTGTACAATCCCTCCACGATGTCGTTAATAAATATATTACAAGAATTTTAAAAAATGGGACTGAGAATAGGGAATATAGTTCAGGGTTGGGTTATATAAAAATATCCCAAATCAAAATATCCCCTTTGAATATCCCCTGAGGTACCATAACATTCATAATAACAAAATGAAAAGAATACGGCACAACTACAGTACAAACCTGACAAAACTCACAGACCGAGCGAGGAGGGCATTAATCGGAGGCTCAGCAAAGAAACCAACAATTATTCAGAAGGAGCTCCAAAGATCGACAGCAGAGATGGAAATATCTGTCCATAGGACACTATAAGCCATACCCTGTATATAGAGGAGATGGAACAATCTGTATATAAGACATTGCAAGTCATACACTATACAGAGGAAGTAGAAGGGCTACTATAATCTGTACACTCCACATAGGGGCTTTTATGGAAGAGCGGCCAGAAAAAACAGCCATTGGTTAAAGAAAAACAAACATATAAAAGTTTGAAGTATGCCAAATAGCTTATGATGAACTCCCCAAACATATGAAAGATGCTTCTCTGGTCAGATGAGACTAAATTTGAAGTTTTTGGCCATCTTGAGAAAAGCTATGTATGGTTGAAACCCAACACTTCCCCCAACCCAAGAACAGCATTCCCACAGTCAAGCCCAGTGGTGGCAGCATTAAAGGGGTTGTCCCGCGCCGAAACGGGGTTTTTTTTTTTTTAACCCCCCCCCCCCGTTCGGCGCGAGACAACCCCGATGCAGGGGTTAAAAAAACAAACCGCTCAGCGCTTACCTGAATCCCGGCGGTCCGGCGTCTTCATACTTACCTGCTGAAGATGGCCGCCGGGGTCTGCTCCCTCCGTGGACCGCAGCTCTTCTGTGCGGTCCATTGCCGATTCCAGCCTCCTGATTGGCTGGAATCGGCACGTGACAGGGCGGAGCTACACGGAGCCGGCATTCTGCACGAGCGGCTCCATTGAAGAGAGCAGAAGACCCGGACTGCGCAAGCGCGGCTAATTTGGCCATCGGAGGGCAAAAATTAGTCGGCTCCATGGGAACGAGGACGCTAGCAACGGAGCAGGTAAGTAAAAAACTTTTTATAACTTCTGTATGGCTCATAATTAATGCACAATGTACATTACAAAGTGCATTAATATGGCCATACAGAAGTGTATAGACCCACTTGCTGCCGCGGGACAACCCCTTTAAGTACAGGGCGATTCCTGAGGAAATCCTCTTTCAGGGTGCATTCACATGCTGCAGATTTACTGCAGATCTCTCTACAGTGAAAAAATTGTGAGTAAATCCCCGTCAATCTTCTTACCATCTGGCGCGGATCTGTGGCAGACTCAATCACTTCAATTCACGGTGTGAAATCTGGTATGGATCTACATCAAAATCCGCACCAAATGGGGCAGATTGTGACACCGGTTTTAGTACAGATCTACAGCAAAATCCAGAGCGGAAGATATGCTGTGAATTTTGGTGCAGATCCGCAACAAAATCTGCCACGTGTTAACGCATACTCCGTCTGTCAGGGATGTGAGACTGGGACGGAGGTCCGCGTTCAGCAGGTCAATGACACTAAACATACTGGTAAAGCTACACTGGAGGGATCTATGACAAAACATGGAAGAATAGCCTAATCAAAGCCAAGCTCTCAATCCAACTGAGAATCAGTGTCAGGACATGAAGACTGCACTACACCAGCACAACCATCCAACTGGAAGGAGTTGGAACAGTTTTGCCTGAAAGAATAGGCAAATATCCTGGAGTGTAAATAAGGTGAGCTAAAACAGCCAAACCGTACCCCAAGGGACTTTGCATCAAAAAGTGATCCATAATGTATTGACTTTCAGGCGGTGAATACTTAAAGCCATTAAAGGGGTTGTCACGCGCCGAAACGGGTTTTGTTTTTTTTTTAACCCCCCCCCCCCCGTTCGGCGCGAGACAACCCCGATGCAGGGGTTAAAAAAACACACCGGGTAGTACTTACCCGAATCCCGGCGGTCCGGCGTCTTCATACTCACCTGCTGAAGATGGCCGCCAGGATCCTGTCTCTCTGTGGACCGCAGGGCTTCTGTGCGGTCCATTGCCGATTCCAGCCTCCTGATTGGCTGGAATCGGCACGTGACGGGGCGGAGCTACACGGAGCCGGCATTCTGCACGAGCGGCCCCATTGAAGACAGCAGAAGACCCGGACTGCGCAAGCGCGGCTAATTTGGCCATTGGAGGCCGAAAATTAGTCGGCACCATGGAGACGAGGACGCCAGCAACGGAGCAGGTAAGTATAAAACTTTTGATAACTTCTGTATGGCTCATAATTAATGCACAATGTACATTACAAAGTGCATTAATATGGCCATACAGAAGTGTATAGACCCACTTGCTGCCGCGGGACAACCCCTTTAAGGTTCTCAGTTTTTTGTCTTTTCCAATATTCACTTTCCAATATCAAGGGGACACTGCGTTAAGTAGAAGATAATACAACAGTTGGGATTTGGAAACCTATTTTATACTCCTCTGTCCAAGGGTTGTCCAGCTTTAAACTAGTGATGGCCTATCCTCAGGATAAGCCATCGGTAGTAGATTCGTGGAGGTCTGCTGCTTGGGACTCCTGTTGATCAGTCGTTTGCCAGGCCAGAAATCTTTAAAAAATGATACGTATGCCCCACTGTATTTACACTGTAAACTTAGAGTCCTTTTACACAAGATGATTGTCGGGGGCTTAAACTTAAACTTTCACAGAGGAGTGCTAATAGCTCAGAATGGAGATGGAGCGGACTGGAGATCGCTTCTGGCCGCCCACCTCCATTCACAGTAAACAGGCAGTTATTCATAGATGAGTGATTTTTATGCCCGCCTAAACTGAATGACGAATGATAAGGAAATACGTTATCGGTTGTCTTCAGGCACCTACAGTGTTTACACTTAGGGCTCATGTCCACGGGCAAAATAAGAATTAAAATCCGCAGCGGATTTTAACTCTTCTCCCGCCCGCAGATCCGCATCCCATAGGGATGCATTGACCACCCGCGGGGTAGATAAATACCCGCGGATGGTCAATAAAAGGGATTTTAAAAAAAATGGAGCATGAAAAAATCTGGACCATGCTCCATTTTCATGCGGGTCTCCTGCGGGGACGGCTCCCGCGGGCTTCTATTGAAGCCTATGGAAGCCGTCCGGATCCGCGGGACACAAAAATCAGATTTTACTCACACGCTCCGGTTCTTCTCTTCGCCGCGGCGCCATCTTCTCTCAGTCGCGGCCGGATCATTTTGCTTCGGCCCGGCGCATGCGCGGGGCACGTCACCGACGTCATCATGCACATCCGCCGAGCCGAAGAAAGAAGATCCGGCCGCGACGAGAGAAGATGACGCCGCAGCGAAGGAAGTATCCGGAGAGTGTGAGAGGTAAGTTAATTCTGATTTATTCCTATTTTAAGCGCTCATGTCCGCGGGGCAGGAGGGACCCGCTGCAGATTCTACATGGAGAATCCGTAGCGGGCCTGATTTTCCCAGTGGACATGAGGCCTTGGTGGCCGCACACGGGCAGAAGCGCATATATGCTCACGATAGTGTAACATATATGCGCTTTGCAGAAAGCGGGATCACGTGCTATCATGTCTGTATCTGCGTTTTTACTGTACTTTTTTGTGCTGCCGGGACCGCTCAAATCGGCACGGTTCTGGTAGCGCCATGTTATCGATTTTTCCATGCAAAATCGTGCATTTCAATGCGTAATAGAGTGCAGATAGCGGCTTTGGCGAGCAATTGCGCACCAAAATAGAGCATGTCACGTTTGTTGTGCAATCAAAATGCTCATGGAAAAAACACCATATGAAGGAACCTATTTAAATCAATGGGTTCTATTCACAAAGGCGCCCTTGTGTGGCCACCTTTATAATTCAGGTTCACACGATCCAGCGATAAACTGAATGATAATTTTTCAGTGTAGAAGGGCCCTTAGTCATCACAAAAAGGCCTTTCAGTGGCATAAAGTGGCAGCATCAAACGTGTTTGATAAAACAATATCTCTTTATTGATCCATGTTAAAAAAGGCAACGTTTCGACTATCAGTCTTTATCTGGCTTGTGTCTAAATGGGCCTTAAATCATATAAAGGAGCCCTCACAGCACACGCCGTTCATGAAGAGTTCATTAAAAGACCAAGTTCTCAGTAAAGAAAAGGCATTCCTGTGTTGGTCTAAAGTAGACATGTAAGTCCTTCAACATTAATAGGGCTGTCTGGATACGTTGGCTTTTAAAGTTTAGAACCAAATCACTTAAAACAATAAAACAAACATATATTTACCCTCCTGAGCTCTGGACTCTCCTCATTGCTCTCCCATGTCCTTTCCTCCTCGCAGACTGCCATTGATTTCCAAGTTTCTCATACTTACTCAATGCCCCCTCATCCTCACAGACTGTCCACATTCCCTCATAGATTTGCTTCCCTCCCTCACAGCCTGCCCTTTACAAATCCTCCTCAAAGAATTTCTTCCCCTATGCCTCCTCCATCACAGACTGCCATCCATATTATAAGCTGCCTCACAGACTGCCCCCATGTCTTCTCTCCTCACAGACTGCCCCCCATGTCTTCTCTCTTCACAGACTGCCCCCAATGTCTTCTCTCTTCACAGACTGCCCCCAATGTCTTCTCTCCTCACAGACTGCCCCCCATGTCTTCTCTGTTCACAGACTGCCCCCAATGTCTTCTCTCCTCACAGACTGCCCCCCATGTCTTCTCTCCTCACAGACTGCCCCCCATGTCTTCGCTCCCTCACAGACTGCCCCCCATGTCTGCTCTCCCTCACAGACTGCCCCCCATGTCTGCTCTCCTCACAGACTGTCACCCCATGTCTTCTCTCCTCACAGACTGCCTCCCATGTCTTCTCTCCCTCACAGACTGCCCCCCATGTCTGCTCTCCTCACAGACTGTCACCCCATGTCTTCTCTCCTCACAGACTGCCTCCCATGTCTTCTCTCCTCACAGACTGCCTCCCATGTCTTCTCTCCTCACAGACTGCCTCCCATGTCTTCTCTCCTCACAGACTGCCTCCCATGTCTTCTCTCCCTCACAGACTGCCCCCCATGTCTGCTCTCCTCGCAGACTGCCTCCCATGTCTTCTCTCCTCACAGACTGCCTCCCATGTCTTCTCTCCCTCACAGACTGCCCCCATGTCTTCTCTCCCTCACAGACTGCCCCCCATGTCTTCTCGCCTCACAAACTGACCCATGTCTCCTCTCCTCACAAACTGACCCATGTCTTCTCTCCTCACAGACTGCCCCCCCATGTCTTCTCTCCCTCACAGACTGCCCCCCCATGTCTGCTCTCCTCACAGACTGCCCCCCCATGTCTGCTCTCCTCACAGAATGCCCCCCATGTCTGCTCTCCTCACAGACTGCCCCCGCATGTCTGCTCTCCTCACAGACTGCCCCCCATGTCTTTTCTCCCTCACAGACTGCCCCTCATGTCTGCTCTCCTCACAGACTGCCCCCCATGTCTGCTCTCCTCACAGACTGCCCCCCCCCATGTCTGCTCTCCTCACAGACTGCCCCCCCCCATGTCTGCTCTCCTCACAGACTGCCCCCCCCCCCATGTCTGCTCTCCTCACAGACTGCCCCCCCCATGTCTGCTCTCCTCACAGACTGCCCCCCCACCATGTCTTCTCTCCTCACAGACTGCCCCCCCATGTCTTCTCTCCCTCACAGACTGCCCCCCCATGTCTGCTCTCCTCACAGAATGCCCCCCATGTCTGCTCTCCTCACAGACTGCCCCCGCATGTCTGCTCTCCTCACAGACTGCCCCCCATGTCTTTTCTCCCTCACAGACTGCCCCCCATGTCTGCTCTCCTCACAGACTGCCCCCCCCCATGTCTGCTCTCCTCACAGACTGCCCCCCCCATGTCTGCTCTCCTCACAGACTGCCCCCCCCCCATGTCTGCTCTCCTCACAGACTGCCCCCCCCATGTCTGCTCTCCTCACAGACTGCCCCCCCCATGTCTGCTCTCCTCACAGACTGCCCCCCCATGTCTGCTCTCCTCACAGACTGCCCCCCATGTCTGCTCTCCTCACAGACTGCCCCCCATGTCTGCTCACCTCACAGACTGCCCCCCCATGTCTTCTCTCCTCACAGACTGCCCCCCCCCCATGTCTGCTCTCCTCACAGACTGCCCCCCATGTCTGCTCACCTCACAGACTGCCCCCCCATGTCTTCTCTCCTCACAGACTGCCCCCCCCATGTCTGCTCTCCTCACAGACTGCCCCCCCCATGTCTGCTTTCCTCACAGACTGCCCCTCCATGTCTGCTCTCCTCACAGACTGCCCCCCCCCATGTCTGCTCTCCTCACAGACTGCCCCTCCATGTCTTCTCTCCCTCACAGACTGCCCCCATGTCTTCTCCCCTCACAGACTGCCCCCCATGTCTTCTCTCCTCACAGACTGCCCCCCATGTCTGCTCTCCTCACAGACTGCCCCCCCATGTCTTCTCCCCTCACAGACTGCCCCCCATGTCTGCTCTCCTCACAGACTGCCTCCCATGTCTGCTCTCTTGTGCTCAGTCCACTCTCACCTTTCAGCACACTTGGCACCATCCTGCTGTTTCTTCCTTCCCCTCCATGTAGCTGCATCTCGCACCTGCAAATCCACTCTGATATCTACCAAGGATGGAACAGGAGGAAAAGCACAGAGCGCAAATGTGAGGTAAATAATACTGTGCCCCGCCCAATACATACATGAGTCACATGACGTGTGGGGTAACATGGCTGATACCAGAGGTACAATACAGGAAAGCTCCATGGGCCCCATCGTCCGCTGTGCAGAGACTGACGACTAGACTGGTAGAAGAAAAGTACCGCAGAGGAGGTTTAGATACGTGTGATAAAAAACTGTATGATCTTCCATTTATAATAAATAAGTCAGTTTACAAGATATAAAACATATCATTTTAACCCTAAAAGCTCCGCACACGTGGCTGAATGTGACAATTATTTTTTAGCATGGAACCTGCGCAATTCTGCGTCCGACGCATTTGTCACAGAAAAAAATAGCAGTGATGTCGCTTCTTGATGCAGAAACTAAGCCGAGTTGTGCGCATAAGGACTAGTCTGATAGAAAAGGGCAAATTGTGTGCGGATCCGCGGAATCTGTAAATGCCGAGATGAGGCCATTCTACCGCCAAACGCTGCAGTGAGCTATGGCTGACTAAGTGGGTGCGGACTGCTCATGGTTAATGACTGCAGGGACCTTTCACACAGGACGAAATACTACGTGCGAGAGAGACGGGGCAGGAACGATCATCCCGCTTTTTTTTTTCAAACTTATGCGCACTAGCATGGAGTCTGAATAGTCCGGGAAAAAAAACAGTTCATGCGCTAATATGCCCCGTAGCGATAAGCGTATTAGTGCATGCCCCGTGTGTTTTTGCCCTTGAAGTGGACATTGTATTGAAAATATCGATGTAATCATTATTTAGACAGCCTTCCAATACCTAGTAATGGTATATAGCAGCAAACAGGTGGTATGAGTATATAGACCTGTGCAACAGTGACCACAGTAGTACGGCAAGAGACTGCTACTTGCAACTGCCACTAGGAGGCGCTCACTGCCTAGTCTGTTTTTTAGTCGAGTAACTCGGCTCATCGTCAGTTTTAATAATACCCTATAATTGCTGTGCTAAAAAAAGATGTAAAAAAACCTTTTGCCATTCATTTTTTTTCACTACTTACCAGTCACAAATAAGGACCCATTCCCTCTGTCGTTAGGGCTGCAGTCACAATTCCGTTCCTCTGTTCCATTTTTGCAGTAGAAAATCAGGATTAAAACAAAAATAAATACTTCCTTTATTCCCCCCATTGATTTCAATAGGGTTTCAAAAAAATACAACGCTTTCCTTTTGCTTCCATTCCATTAGGTTTCCAGTTTTTTACAGGAACACATAGTGCTGCAGACGGAGATATTTCTTCCTGTAGAAAAAAGGAAAGCTAACAGAACAGAAGGGAACTGAAAGTGTTCAATTTCCTTCCCATTTTTTTTGAAAACCCATTGAAATCGATAAGGAAAAAACTGGGCATTAATTTCTGTCTTAGGCCTCATGCCGGCGGGTTGGTCTGATTACGCATGCGGAATCCCTCATGAAATCCGGCCTGTGACTGCGGCGTAAGACCCTGCGTACCTGTGCATGCAGGCAGCTGTGTCCGCACAGACCCCTCTTCTTCTAGGTTATCTGTACTGCGGATGGTCCGCACGGCTCGCCGTCGGACATGTGCAGTACAGATTTTTTTTTTAATCTCCTGCTTTTCCTGCAGAATCTGCGGGCCATCCACAATGTCATTTGCGGACGGGTCCCGAGTCGGACTGCTTACATTGACTTCAATAGATGTTGTCCATGCGGGAGCCGCACTGAAATGGACCAAAAGGTCTGCAAAACTAATCTGCATGCTTTAATTCATGTGCGGACGTCCAGGCTTCCTTATGGGCAGTTGACTTGCGAATCTTCCACGCATCAGATCCGTCCGTGGACATTGATCCTTAATTCAGTTTTTCTGCTGCAAAAACAAAACTACGACTGAAGCTCTAATTGCGGGTATGAATGAGCCCTAACATTGCTTTTTTTGCCAACTACTTAATATAAAAAAATGATTTATGGTTACTTATTAGATTTATCTTATTATATATAATATACATGTGTATTGCAATACAATTTCTTGCAGTAGCAGTGAGGCCGGTTTCACATCTGCATCAGCCACTTGGCCGCGGGGATTCGCCTTCTCTACTCCACCAACAGAACAAGAAAACGGAACCTCGAGTGCGGATGTGAAACCGCCCTTAGTGTAAAAAATGGCAATTGAAGAAATTCACACTAAGGCTACCCTCACCCTAACGCAGCATTTTTCAATGAATGGATGGCTGTGATTGGATGCATCCAACGCTGGCTCTGATTGGCTCAGCTGGCGGGCACTCAGCGGCGCTCAGCCAACCAAAGCAATTTCTCGCTAGAGGTAGGGATTTAGAATCTCCGTTACCAGTGAAAGTTCCCCTGCCAGTGATGATTTTTTTGGAGAATACTCTTTCATCGCTTCGCTGATACCTGCGATAAAATCGCTCACGTTTTTATAGCAAAAGTCAATGGGACTTTCTAATGTTAAATCACATTGCATCGCAATGTTTGCAGAGTTGCAATGCGATAAAACGCAGGCTCCATAGAGATACAATGGGAGCTAAAAAAAAAAAAAAAAAATCACAAAACACAGAAAGATAGAACATACCACGATTTTTTATCTCCTGAACATCACATGAGTGAAAACATTGCAAGTGGGAAAGAAACCATTGACAATCATTGGCGTCATAATCTGCTTTTTAACGGTCATGAATCACGTCCCCCTATTCGCGCTCCCCATGTGAATTCCCCACGGATACGAGGCATTTTTATATGTCAAATCCGCTGCCGCAGCTTGTTTTCGATGGAAGCCTCAGATCTGATCACATCACGTGCACCTAGCATGCAGTGCAATGCTGCCGCCGGGCCCATTGGAAACAAAGGGTGGTGTGATTCGAGAGCATTCAGGGACATAGAACATGCCCCAATTAGTTTCCTGCATCGCATCGCAATGCCATGTGGGAAAGCATCGCTCATGTGTATGACCCCATTCAAAAGAATAGGAGTTCATGTTTTTGCATCTTGCAACGCACAAATCTCGCTCGAGTTTCTTGCCCGTGTGATGCCGACCTTTCTGCTATTGCTACTATGGAGCTACTTTAGTAGGACTATTAGGCCGCCTGCACATGGGCGGAAATCCCGCCGTGAGATTATCCGCGGGATTTCCGCCACTGAAAGCCTGCATAGGAGTGCATTACAATACGCACTCCTATGCAGACGGCCGCGGTTTGGCCACGCAAAATGTCGCGCGGCAAACAAACCGCGGCATGTCCTATTTCTGTGCGGGGCTCGCAGAGCCTCGCACAGAAACGTCACTCACCCGGCCGCCGGCTCCGGTCTGTGCATGCGCCGGCTGCCCGGCAGCCGGCACATGAAAGAGCCGGGGCCACCAGGCGCGAGTGAGTACGCGCTGCTCCCTGCAGGCGCTGGGGTCGGGTCCCGCGGCGAGAATTCTCGCTGCCGGATCCGACCCGCCTGTCTGCAGGCGGCCTTAGTCGATATTCTATTTGATTTTATTATTTTTAACGCCTAATTCACATGGGTGACATGGCATTGCTGCCAGAAAATTGCAGCGATATCAGATGGCTGGTCCATGCAAGGATTTTGGGGGGAGGGGGGCCTTGAAATATAAGCCCTACCTAGAAAATAAGCCATAGCTGCAAAAAAAGAAAAAAGTATACATCACCTAGAAACGCTGGCTGTGGCTCTGCTGCAGCTTCTCCCCGATCCCCGGCCCTGGTCTTCTTCTTCTTCTCTTCTGTCCGGATGTCCGGGGATTGAAAAATCCCAGCCTCCTGGAAGCACTGGTTCTCAGGTTTACATGATGGAATTTGCCATTGAATTTTCTGCAGTGAATTCTGTCTCTAAGGCTTCATGTCCACAGGGAAAATTAGGCCCGCTATGGATTCTCCATGGAGAATCCGTAGCGGGTCCCTCCTGCCCCGCGGACATGAGCGCTGAAAAGAAGAATTAATAAGAATTAACTTACCCGCAGCGGACCGGGAAGGTCTTCTCTTCTTCATGGCTGTATCTTCTTTCTTCGGCCGGTGGATGTACTCAGCACGTCGGCGGCGTGCCGCGCGCATGTGCGGGGCACATCCGCCGGGCCGAAGCTAGAAGATCCGGCCATGAAGAAGAGAAGACGTGCCCCGCTTCAATAGAAGCCTGCGGGAGCCGTCCCCGCGGGAGACCTGCACGAAAATGGAGCATGGTCCGGATTTTTTCATTCTCCATTTTTTTTAAAATCTCTTTTATTGACCATCCGCGGGTGGTCAATGCATCCCTATGGGATGCGGATCCGCATGCGGGTGGTCCGCTGCGGTTCCTAAGGCCTCATGTCCACGGGAAAAATCAGATCCGCTACGGATTCTCCATGGAGAATCCGTAGCGGGTCCCTCCTGCCCCGCGGACATGAGCGCTTAAAAAAAGAATAAACTTACCTCTCGCCCGCTCCGGATCTTCCCTTCGCCACGGCGTCATCTTCTCTGCATCGCGGCCGGATCTTCTTTCTTCGGCCCGGCGGATGCGCAGGGTGACGTCGGTGACATGCCCCGCGCATGCGCCGACCCGAAGAAAAAAGATCCGGCCGCGACGGAGAGAAGATGGAGCCGCGGCGAAGGGAAGAACCGGAGCGGGTGAGTAAATTCCGATTTTTGTCTCCATAGGCTTCAATAGAAGCCCGCGGGGGCCGTCCCCGCGGGAGACCCGCACGAAAATGGAGCATGGTCCAGATTTTTTCATGCTCCATTTTTTTTTAATTCCCTTTTATTGACCATCCGCGGGTATTTATCTACCCGCGAGTGGTCAATGCATCCCTATGGGATGCAAATCCGCGTGCAGGAGAAGAGTTAAAATCCGCTGCGGATTTTAATTCTTCTTTTGCCCGTGGACATGAGGCCTAAATCATATTTTGCCCGTGGACATGAGACCTAAAGCCGCATCTTTCTGGCGCAATTTTTGGCATGTATCACATGTGGAATTTGCCCTGTCAATGGGCAAAGTCCATTGCAGAATTCTGACACGGTAAATTGCATTTCCACGATCATCTCCATAAGGCCTCCTGTCCACAGGCGATATTTCATTGCGTTACCTGCGACGAAAATCCGCATGTGGGTAACGCAATGGGCGCTTTCCAAAGGATAACTATGGAAAGCGCAGCCTGATGTACACAAGCGGATTTGCCAAGATTCTCCACTATGATCACGCTGAAAATTGCGGTGACATTAGTGCTCACCGCAACGCCCATGGACAGGTAGCCTAAAGCATTTAATGAACATGGCTATGTGAAGCATTAAGCTAATAGTAAGCCGATAAGAGTCACATTTCAATTAACCAGCTTGTTGACAGTTTCAATTCGAACAGTTGGGACTTTTTTTTATGAATATCACATATTGGATCCAGGCAATGGCTGCATCTCATAGTAAATAACATTCATTGTGTGTAATGTATGATTCCCTTACGTCCCACGGCAGCACAACCATAGGTAATTCTGCCCCTGTGATCTGATAGGACAGATGGAATTTTTTAAGAAATATTAAATAAATAACTAATTAGCTCATAGGTCCCTATCTTGCCCACAGCCTATATAGGCTGACTAGCCTACCCTATCAGCGTGTCTCTTTCTGTCCAGGGGGGCAGGGGGCAGATGCTTCAAGCTCCTGTGGAGTATTAGGTTTGTTTCCTCATAGGTTTTTTTGCCTTTCTGCTGCTGCATTTAACCCGCCTGTGACAAAGAGTCTAGCTTACATTCTCTTGCATTCCATCTGTCCTATCAGTTCTCGGGGGCAGAATAACCCCATGGTTGTGCTGCTGTTAGGACTGAAGGAAGACAGATCAATGATCATATTAACAATTTCAAACAACTCTTACTACATTTATTCTAGTTTCATTTTTTTTCTTTGTTGATCTACATTTCAGGTTACACATTTTAGAAATGTTTTTATTACTATGCCTCTATGTTGTCTGAAACTAAGCTGATCTCCTTTAGTATTATGTGGTCAGCGTGATGCATGCCAGTATATATTCTGCATACCACAAGAGTTTCCAGCCACAACTGCTTCCCTTTTCTAAAGAAGAGAGAAATGACGTCACACATGACCTGAAACTGGACAATTCTATTATACTATACATGCAGTATATCACTACAACTCTCAACATAACCGACCATTGGACATGACCATATTTGGCTATATGCATAAATCACTACAACTCTCAACATGACCCAACCATTGGACATGACCATATTAGCTTCTATACATAAATCACTACAATTGACCAACCACTAGACATAATCATAATACAACTATTGTGTGTTTAAAATAAAATAGACTACAACCTCTAATATGCCTGACCTATAAGATGACCATAATACAACTGCATTATACTCTATGCATAGAGCGCTACAACCCCCAACACGACCAACTACAGGACATGACTGTAGTGCAAATATACATAACTCAGCAACATGCCCTGACCACTTAACATGACCATAATACCATTAGAATATACTCTATACATAGAGCACTAGAACTTCCCACATGACTGACCACTAGACATAAAAAAGGATAAAATAGATCAGCACTTCCCAATAGAAATCCATAGGCCCTTGTTAAACCATGGCTGCAAGATACAATAGAAGCAGAAACCAAAAATGGCAACAGCACACAAAAAAACTATTTGCTATCAGAAATATACATACCTATAATAAATACACTAACCACATTAAATAATGCAAGGTTCTTGCTATATAATTTGATCAAATCATATTGGCCCATTTACCAACGTCCAGGTGACCAAGCTTTCAGATGGGTTTGATCCAATCACAGCGCTTACTTACACAGCGCTGACGGCGGCGAAATTCAAAGCCGAGCAGGGAGATGACTGCGGGGAGAATTCTCAAGCAGCTTGCTGTACCGCCGGGGAGGCCATCGCGCCGGGGATACAGACGCCGGCTGGGAGGTGAGTATTGAATTTTTTCTTTACCTAGTATATACTGTAGTATAGCTCGGCTTATACTCGAGTCAATAAGCTTTACCAGTTTTTTGTGGTAAAACTTATTGACTCGGCTTATACTCGGGTCGGCTAATACTCGAGTATATACGGTAATTGGCTTGTAGACAAGGAAAAGCATCGATATCTGAAAAGAAGTTTTAAGATCTTTGGCACACATGGATTGACAACTCTGGATTAACTTCTGTGTTGGTTCAAAACAGGAAATTGTCACTCCTCCGGTAAAACTAGAAGTAAAAATAGTTAATCCATGTCTATGGTTGTAATTTTTTATACTAATGTTAAATGGAGAATATATATAGTTACCCACATATTATGTTGAGTATGATAGCTTATACATTGTGATGTACTTTATTTTCCTTTTTGTAAGGCGGGGGGTAGTTGGGTTTAGGGTTTAGTAAGTTGTATTTTAGATTACATAATTTTGTGTATTTTTTAAAGTTTCAATAAAAATATTTGATTTTTTTTAAAAATCTGGATGAAAAGACTTAAGCATGATGATTCCATCATTTTCAGCAGGGGTCATAGATACAACTATGGACTTGGGGGAAGATAA
Source organism: Eleutherodactylus coqui (assembly GCF_035609145.1). Lineage (NCBI taxonomy): Eukaryota > Metazoa > Chordata > Amphibia > Anura > Eleutherodactylidae > Eleutherodactylus > Eleutherodactylus coqui. Next base: position 267,590,710 of record NC_089840.1, on the reverse strand, counting down.
CTTTTTGAGAAAGAAATATGTAGTTAAAGGAAATGACTCTGAGACTACCGTAACAATTGATGTGTTTTTTCCTGTGACACTTCTAGCACAATATGGTCTCCACATACACAGAATGAAACCTTTTTTTTCTGGGGAAGGTGTCATTAAGTTAATGGATCAGATGTTATTCTAGTGTAAAGCAGCAGTTCGTAGCAGCATGTGATCAGTGGCCGAATACTTATGTTACACTTTGTACTTTTGCACTAGAACATATGGATATATAGTTTGTTCAAAAGGCAATAAAGTGATGACTACTGGATCTGCCACCATATTGCTTGTCACGGCTTGCCATTTTATTTTTGTCTCTGGGAAATGTCCCTTAACCCTTTGAAATTCAGATATGAAAAAATGAAAAAACTGCTGCCTCATTAAAGGCTACATACACCTTCCATCTTTGCAATCTTTTTATTTATTTTTCTTTGATCAATATGTCTTTGAAAATAAAGACATTTTATAACTGGTTTTCATTAAATGTATGATCCTTTGATTTCTATGCTTGTATTGTTTCCCAAAGCACTGCAGATTGGAAGATTGACAGATTAGCAAAATACTTCAACTCCTCCCCACCTGAACAAGAACAAGCATGCTCATTACACAGTGAGGGATTTGTGAGAAACAACCACTTGGGGACTTTTTGCTGTTGCAGGAAGAAATCAGCACATAGTCATTTGTAAGTTCATGGGAGTCTTCCACACAGGAATGTGCAGTCTATGGAAAGCAGCCTGTCATTGTTAATTACCGTATCTCTAAGTTATAAGTAGTAAAAGTAGATTTAAAAAAGCTGTGATATGTTTGAAGGGAGAAACTTTATTACAGAGGGCTGTATGACAGTGTTGGAAGATGTAGAAAGATGCTGGTGCAGCGAGCTGGAGTTGGCAGAGAATAGCTCGAGTGGGCTTGATAACTCAGGCCTAGTTACAGTGGTGGCTACCCTACGAGGAATCGGGTATCGTGCAATATGCAGATTAATCAAAGGTGGTTCGTGAGGGTAGTGTGGTAAGGTCCGTGTGACGCCAGTTTCTTTTTGTGTAGTGAGCGTTTGTAATAAAGAGACAAGTACAAACAGGTTGCAGTAAAACCGAAGGCACACAGTTTTACTGACTCTTGCAAATGTTACAGAGTAGAATTCACTTGGCAGTTTTAGTAGGCAGTAAACACTTCAACTTGGTTTAGAGATACAGAGGAGTATGCAGTGAGACCTGAACTCTCTTTTCCCTTGCAGGGTAAAGCCGCCTGACTGGATTAAGTCCTGACTGTCTGTGAATGTTATTTGCGGGGGATTGGAACTAGCATGAGATTGCAGAAGGGCGCACTGACTGTTAGATGCGCAGGGACCAATTAGACTCACGGTTAGGTTGGCCACTTTCCGTCCACCTTCCACAGGGTCTGCACTGGATCTGGTTTCCTCCAGCAGGGATGACTCTCCACTCTCCCTCTGCACTACTCCACCTTGACGAGCTCCTCGCCCGCACCTGCTCTCTCCTACTTCCGACGCTACTCTGCCTACTCTGCTGACTTACTTCCTCTTCCACACCCTGGCTTTTTCCCGGAATTCACTGGACTCCACCCAATCCACCAGTCAGCAAATTATATGCCAACAGCTAATCAGAACTGAGCGGTTGCTAGACAGACTAGCTTTCTTAACTCATTATACCAGAGAAACGGGGCTCTTCCCCAGAATGATGGCTTCTATGTCCCCATAGGAGCCCATAGCAAGGTCTCCAGGACTTAGTAACCGTTTTGACTACCCTGTAGCGCCCTTCGGGCCACTGCATTGGTCATCTCATCAGGTCCCATGATTTAGCATCCTGCACCTTTAATATTGTTGTTTTGCTATGGTCTGCTCTCCATCTAAATCATCTACCCCCAACCCACCTGCCCACAATACAATTGGGCCTTATTCACACATATGTTTTATTGCAGCTATTTTGCCATGGTAAAACATCGGCTGAAAATCACGACCATCTGAAGCATTGGATTCTAATGCACTTGTTTAGATGCGCGATTTTCCGGTGGGTTCCATCCGTCTGCTTTTACACACGGTCAGAAAAGACAAGTCTTTCCCTATCTGTTGGCCGCGATTAGCCGTCAGCTCCCACAGAACCCTTGGGAGCTGCCCGCAAGGGGAGGGACTTTATCAGTAGCTCGCACTGCTAAACTCTCTCCCACCTCCCTCCCCGTCCCTTTGCCGGCAGCTCTCAGGCTTGGTTAGAGGCTAAGGGCACAATAGACATGCAAGGAAGGAAGAAACAGGGCCAGATTTATGTAGAAGACTAATTGGGGAAGATACAAGACACGGGGTGAACTAGACAGGAAAGACACAGAACAAAGAACAAGGGATGAAGAACAAGGTATCAGGACTCAGGGGAGCTATCCAGCATGCTGAACAGCTCAATAGGTTTGGCTTCCGCTCAGGGTTCAGGAGGTCAAATCCTGACAGAGGAGGAGGCCCAATCACCCAGCCATGTGATTGGGCCAGAAAAAGTGATGCGAGTGGCCGAAAATCAAAACACTCGTGTGAAAGAGGCCTTAGACTCCATTTTTAGGCCAGCCTATCTCTCTGCTCCTTGTCATTTGATCTATAGGTAGCACTGTATTGCAATCAACTACACCTGTGCTTATCTGTTCCACCACCAATCTATCCCCCACTAGTAAATGGACAGATAGCTTTGTGTAGTATTAACGGTGTGTGGCTACATAGCCTCTGAAGGAGAAGAAGGGAGGGGGAGTTGGTTTATGAGAGAGACCAGCTGATCAGTGCTAGAAACGCCTCCCAGAACAAATCTCAGTAGAAGACTTAAGGCAAAGCAAGTGTTATACGTAATACATGCATCAGAAGCAAAAACAGATAAGTGTATCATATGAATGAGATTTGTCAAAAATCTCGTCCATATAGGGCGGACAATCTATCGTGGCAAAGCCAGCATTAGATTCCTGGGACGCAGCATGTCAATTCTTTTATTTCTTTTGTTGTGGACTCGCTCCTCTCTATAGGACAGCCGGCCACAACGAAAAAGCATGTGGCGAAGCTGCTCCAAAACCCACAGCTAAGTACCGTGGGTTTTGAAGCTATGCTCATCCCTCGGAAATCTCGCGGTTTTTCGCTGCAGCAAAACCGCAAGCTTTCCGTGGTGAAGCCGTCCCGTGGGAACCCAGCAATAGTGCTCATTGAAGTGAATGGGAGCTACAGAAGCAGCATAGTATAGCGTTATGGAAAGAGCGTAGTGTGCTGTGCTACACTGTTTCTGTAGATCCCATTCACTGGGCGGGAAAATAGCGCAGTCTGCAGTGTTATTTGTCTATAAAAAATGGAAACCTGATGGAATGGAAGCAAACGGAAGGCTTTCTGTTTGCTTTCCGTTTTTCTTAAACTCCATTGAAATCAATGGGGAAAAAATGGGTCTGTATTTTTCCATATTATTTCTGCTTCTTTTCTCCAAAAACAGAGCAGAGAGACGGAAACCCTGAACTGACCCTAAAGCAGATGTGAAAGCGGCCGAACACCTAGTCTCTCCCCTTTTCTAATTGTTAAAACCTCAGAGGAAATAGTCTTACAAAACCGTAACACAACAAGCAGGTTTATACTGTATGTGAGAGTTCCTTAGCTATTTAAGCTCCCGGAAATCTTGATCTGATGGACTAATTTCTTTCTCTTTTAATTAACCTTGCGGGCACTCCTTGGGCAGTTCCTATTTAGTGATTGCATTCAACCTGATGATACGGATACCCAGTCCGAGAAGCATTTCATCCACCAAGATCATATCCAGGTACTCCGCGTGTCTTGTAGACAGAATTGTAGATTTATTTTTTTACTTTTGCCAAAATCTGTAGGAAATGCTGCAGAGAAAATATTTGTGCTAGACACCCATGTCACTGTGACAGTCAATGATCCAGTCTTTTTGCGAATGTTCCTGAGTTCAGTTGGTCGGATCGATTAGGGTATTTTCACACATATCAGATTTTGGCATGAGTTCCTTCTGCTAACATTCTGCATCCCGCGGAATTGAATGGAGTTTTATATACCATTTACATGCAAAATGAATCCATGCGGATTTTTATTTAGGGCACAGCCGATCCGCCCGTGTTTCTGCACGATAAGACGGCCGCACCACGTGTGGACAACTCTCTGCATGGCCGGCTCCATTGCCGGCCATGTGTTCTTTCTTCCGCACCTGCAGTGTAGCGGTCTTATCGTGCAGAAACAAGGGGTGGATCGGCGCCCGTGTGACTGAGCCCTTATACTGCAGAAAAAGTCCATGGATTTTATGTTTCAACGGTTTTTATTGAAATAAAATCTTAAGGGTGGCAACACTCTGCCGCAATTTCCCCACGCAGGGGGGTAAAGTCTTGACAATGAAGTACAGAGTCATTGGCCTGTTTTTAACTTATATACAGTACTATAGATAACAATTAACAGAACTAAAATATTTATTCAGTTTGCATAGATAGGGTTACATCATGGTGTTATGAGTCTTACATGTTTTTATTAGAATGATACGGGGGTGAGGGGGTAAAACAGATCTCGATGTCCTCCAGCTCTGGTCATGACTGAGAGAATCATTATTTTTTAGATGTCTTTGCCACCTTCATTGTGGATATTTTTAGATTAGTGAATATAACTAGATGGAACTAGCAGGATCTTCCACTTATGTTCTCATGTGGTTGTATAGATTAGGGATGTTGATGTGCGTTATCCAGGGATTCCATATCTTCTCGAATTGGGGGGTTGTGTCTTGCCGGATGGCTACAAGCTTTTCGTTTACAAAAATCTTATTTATTCGTGTTATGCAGGCTTCGAAGGGTAGTGTAGGTTTTCTCCATTGTTGTGCTATTAGTATGCGAGCTGCCATAGTTATATGTTGGAGTAACTTAAATGGAGGGTTGCGCATTCCTGTGAGTTTATTTCCCAGTAATAGGATGAATGGGTCTAGTCCAATATCTGTCCCTGTTACCGAAGCTATGAGATGAGAGACTCTTTTCCAGAAATCCTGGGCTTTTGGGCATGACCAACATATGTGTCTATGAGAGCCCGTGTCATTGCATCCTCTAAAGCATAATTGTGAGATATCTGGGTATATGTTGTGTAGTCTTTCAGGTACTAGGTATGCTCTGTGTAGTACCTTTAGGGAGGTCTTGGTTAATGATATTTGCCAGCTATTCTTGCTGAGGGTTTCACAACAATGGTGCCAACGGGCTAATGATAAGGTTGTGTGATAAAGTCGTTTCCCACTGTAGCATGCAAAGTAGCTTGTGGTCTGATAGTGTGTTGTTTAGCATGGCATAAAAGTGGGATAAGGTTCCCGGGTGAGTGGGGCAAAATTTACATATGGCTTCCATCCGATTTAATTCTATCTTTGTTGATAGCTTTAGTTTTGAGGTCCAAAAGTGGAAGACCTGCATTTTTCTCCACCACTCGCCAGGTGGTGGGTTGTAGTGGCTGTTAAAAGTGGACATCGATATCAGTTTGCCATGGATCAGAAAGTCATATAAAGTATTCAGATTATTTGCTTTCCACCATATGAATTGAGTCTCTTCTAGCCCGGGTGGGAAGTCTGGGTTATGGCACAAAGGTGTCAATGGTGATGGGGTAGCGGGTAAGTTTATTTTAAATCTAGTTTGTCTCCATAATAGTATGGAGAAGAAAGTATATGGAGAGTTGGTTTTTAAATTGGGTGGGAGGGGGACTTTTGTCCACAGAAGTGATGGGCAGGTGTATGGTTTAAATTTGGTTTCCTCTATGGTGGTCCATAATGGCGATTGGGGGCCTGCATATACGGGTGGTATTTGGGCCAGTCTCGCGGCCTTATAGTATTTTATAATACAGGGTACTGACAATCCCCCGTGTTTCTTTTGGAGATGCATTATGGGTTTGGATATTCTGGGGCGTTTGTGTGCCCAGATGAATGAGGATATTTTCTTTTGGAAGGAGCGTAGTTCTGGGGTTGGGACTGGTATGGGGAGGGTTCTAAAGAGATATAGCAACTTTGGAAGTAGAGTCATTTTAATGCTGTGAATGCGACCGATCCACGATAAGAGTGGGTTTTCCCATCTCTCCAAGTCAAGAGTTAGTTGAAAAGTCCATGGATTTTATGGTTCAAGTCCCCTATAGGGAGATAAAAAATGTAAAAAAAAAGTTAACCTCCCCCCCCTCCCTTTTTTTGCACACTTTAAAAAAAAAAAAAACAGCCATAGAAATAAAACGTATCCATTTTTTTCCATTGATTTCAATGGGGTTTCAAAAAGACAGCAAGCAAACTGAAAGTCTGCTGCAGACTATTTTCTTATAAAAAAACACAGAAACCTAACGAAATGGAAGACTTTACGTTTGCTTTCTTTTTTTGGGGGGGGGAAGGGGTTGAACAACATTAAAATCAATGAGAGAAAAAAACTGATCCCTATTTTTCCGTTTTATTTCAGATTCCTCCTCCCAAAACAAAGCAGAGCGATGGAAACTTTTAACTGACCCCAACGCAGGTGTGACAGCAGCCTTACATCATAAAGGGACTTCCGTATACTTCAAAGGTTGTCTCCATAGCAATGCCATCCCAACATCCATGTTGACCCCAAATGCACTCAAATGACCCCAAATACAAAATGAGCTCCCATTATTTTGCGTGTGTATTTTACATGCAGGAAAATCACGTTATATCAATAGGAAAACTAAAAATCACACCACACTTGCATGAAAGTCGCATCTGCATGCAATTTTTTTTTCTTTTTTACTCCTATAGGAAATAATCAGCGGGATTGCCTAAAAAATTGAACATACTGCAAAATTTCTATCCGGCAGCATTGATGAGGGGAAAAAAAAAATCGCCCAAGTAATTACACTAATACCAAATAGTAGGTTCTATTATCATGTAAGTTTTGCACAAAACTTGCATGATAAAATCATAAGGGGCAGATTTACCTAGACCGGTCTAAAGAAAGACTGCACTGGCATGAGCTGTGTCAAATGTATTGAAAGGTACAAACACATATTTGGGCCTTGTGATGTAAATTATTGTAAGTCTTATGGGCCACTGGACGCCACGCTCCCTCCCACTAAGCACAACTCCATTTCTCAACACTTTTCAAAAGAAGTAAAAGTCACTGACTTTGCTATGTTGGCGGCCTCATGCAAACTGTTTGGTAACGGCTTGGTTTATTAACGGCTTAGTAATAGTAGATGTGAAAGTTGCAGAGGCTTGAAGATAATATCAGAATGGACAATTCCTCGGGATCTTTCTCTCATCTCCCTAGCTTCATATATATATATATATTTGTATTCCTTTTCTCTCACTTACTGTCTGTCTATTAAAGGGCACGCGGACACAGTGACACTGAAAAATATGGAGCAAGTTATCTACTGCAAAGTAAAGGTCAAGAAAAATCATGGACTTCCACCCAAAATAGATTCTGCTGAAGAAGGTAAGATGCAACAAATATAAGGAATGTCGGTGATAGACTTGGCTGCGAGTAACCCCAATATTCTACCACTCCTCAGTATGGTTTGGCAGGATTCCTTATATTGCAGATTAGATGGTCACTGGTGATTTTCATACTTCCCTCAACTAATAAAAAGTAGGTTATACAGTTTAATAGGTCAAAACAAACATATTCACCTTGCAGTGAAAGAAAGTCGGTGGTGACCAGCAGCATCCAATGCAGAAGTCTTGCTGAACAGCAACTCAAATCTCAGTTTCCTGAACTACTACATGAAGACTTGCCTGACTAAGTCAAGCATAGATATAAAGATGGTCCTCTGATATGACAATAGATTCACTTGCAGCCAAAACACTACATTTTATAGAAGACTAGCTGATATACCCGGCTTCGCCCGAGTTAATTTGGTACTGGTGTTTATCTGGTGTTCACACGGAAAATCTTCTGAAGTCGTGGTTACTTTAGAGATACCGGAAAAACATGTTCACCATTTTGCATAGTTCTCTGCGTTACCCAGGAAACACCACGTGGAGGTAACCATGCGATTTTTCCTTTATATAAAATGACATCAGGATGTGAGAGAATTAGATTACATACGTACAATTTGGACACTAATTCTTTTGCACTTAGAATTGAATAATCGAGTTGGGACCCATTAACTTTTCCTATTTATGACATCAATGCCCGTGCCAAATTTCAAATTTCTATGACATCGGGAAGTGAGAGAATTAGATTTCGTACGTAAAATGTGGACGCTAATTCTTTTGCGTCTAGAATTGAATAATTGAGGTGGGACCCATTAACTTTTCCTATTTATGACATAATCAATGCCCGTTCCAAATTTCATGTTTCTATGATACCAAGAAGTGAGAGAATTAGATTCCGTACGTAAAATTTGGACGCTAATTCTTTTGCGCTAGAATTTAATAATCGATTTGGGACCCATTAGCTTTTCCTATTTATGAAAAATTCAATGCTTATGGCAAATTTCATGTTTCTATGACATTGTGAAGAGAGAGATTTATATTATATACGTAAAATTTCGACCCTAATTCTTTTGCGCTAGAATTAAATAATCGAGTTGGGACCTATTAACTTTTCCTATTTATGACATAATCAATGCTCGTGCCAAATTTCACGTTTCTATGACACCGGAAAGTGAGAAAATTACATTCCGTACGTAAAATTTGGATGCTAATTCTTTTGTGCATAGAATTAAATAATCGAGTTGGGACCGATTAGCTTTTCCTATTTATGACATAGTCAATGCTCATGCAAAATTTAACGTTTCTATGACACCGGAAAGTGAGAAAATTACATTCTGTACGTAACACTTGGACGCTAATTCTTTTGCGCATAGAATTGAATAATCGAGTTGGGATCCATTAGCTTTTCCTATTTATGACATAATCAATGCTCATGTCAAATTTCACGTTTCTATGACACCGGAAAGTGAGAAAATTACATTCCGTACATAAAATATGGACGCTAATTCTTTTGCGCATAGAATGAAATAATTGAGTTGGAACCCATTAGCTTTTCCTAGTTATGACATAATCAATGCTCGTGCCAAATTTCACGTTTCTATGACACCGGAAAGTGAGAAAAATACATTCCGTACATAAAATTTGGACGCTAATTCTTTTGCGCATAGAATTGAATAATAGAGTTGGGACCCATTAAGTTTTCCTATTTATGACATATTCAATGCCCGAGCCAAATTTTAAGTTTCTATGTGAGAAAATTACATTCCGTACGTAAAAGTTGGACGCTAATTCTTTTGCGCATAGAATTGAATAATCGAATTGGGACCCATTAGCTTTTCCTATTTATGACATAATCAATGCTCGTGCCAAATTTCGAGTTTCTATGACACCGGGAAGTGAGAGAATTAGATTCCGTACGTAAAATTTGGACGCTAATTCTTTTGCGCATAGAATTGAATAATCGAGTTGGGACCCATTAGCTTTTCCTATTTATGACATATTCAATGCCCATGCCAAATTTTAAGTTTCTATGTGAGAAAGTTACATTCCGTACGTAAAATTTGGATGCTAATTCTTTTGCGCATAGAATTGAATAATCGAGTTGAGACTCATTAGCTTTTCCTATTTATGACATACTCAATGCTCCTGCAAAATTTCGAGTTTCTATGACACCGGGAAGTGAGAGAATTAGATTCCGTACGTAAAATTTGGACGCTAATTCTTTTGCGCATAGAATTGAATAATCGAGTTGGGACCCATTAGCTTTTCCTATTTATGACATAATCAATACCCGTTCCAAATTTCATGTTTCTATGATACCAAGAAGTGAGAGAATTAGATTCCGTACGTAAAATTTGGACGCTAGTTCTTTTGCACTAGAATTTAATAATCGATTTGGGACCCATTAGCTTTTCCTATTTATGACATAATCAATGCTCGTGCCAAATTTCACGTTTCTATGACACCGGAAAGTGAGAAAATTACATTCCGTACGTATAATTTGGATGCTAATTCTTTTGTGCATAGAATTAAAAAATCGAGCTGGGACCCATTAGGTTTTCCTATTTATGACATAATCAATGCTCATGCAAAATTTCACGTTTCTATGACACCGGAAAGTGAGAAAATTACATTCCGTACGTAACAGTTGGACGCTAATTCTTTTGCGCATAGAATTGAATAATCAAGTTTGGACCCATTATCTTTTCCTATTTATGACATAATCAATGCTCGTGCCAAATTTCACGTTTCTATGACACCGGAAAGTGAGAAAATTACATTCCGTACGTATAATTTGGATGCTAATTCTTTTGCGCATAGAATTAAAAAATCGAGCTGGGACCTATTAGCTTTTCCTATTTGTGACATAATCAATGCTCGTGCCAAATTTCACGTTTCTATGACACCGGAAGTTGAGAAAAATACATTCCATATGTAAAATATGGATGCTAATTCTTTTGCGCATAGAATGAAATAATCGAGTTGGGACCCATTAGCTTTTCCTAGTTATGACATAATCAATGCTCGTGCCAAATTTCACGTTTCTATGACACCGGAAAGTGAAAAAAATACATTCCGTACATAAAATTTGGACGCTAATTCTTTTGCGCATAGAATTGAATAATTGAGTTGGGACCCATTAGCTTTTTCTATTTATGACATAATCAATGCTCGTGACAAATTTCACGTTTCTATGACACCGGAAAGTGAGAAAATTACATTCCGTACGTAAAATTTGCACGTTAATTATTTTGCGCATAGAATTGAATAATCGAGTTGGGACCCATTAGCTTTTCCTATTTATGACATAATCAATACCCGTTCCAAATTTCATGTTTCTATGATACCAAGAAGTGAGAGAATTAGATTCCGTACGTAAAATTTGGACGCTAGTTCTTTTGCACTAGAATTTAATAATCGATTTGGGACCCATTAGCTTTTCCTATTTATGACATAATCAATGCTCGTGCCAAATTTCACGTTTCTATGACACCGGAAAGTGAGAAAATTACATTCCGTACGTATAATTTGGATGCTAATTCTTTTGTGCATAGAATTGAATAATCGAGTTGAGACTCATTAGCTTTTCCTATTTATGACATACTCAATGCTCCTGCAAAATTTCGAGTTTCTATGACACCGGGAAGTGAGAGAATTAGATTCCGTACGTAAAATTTGGACGCTAATTCTTTTGCGCATAGAATTGAATAATCGAGTTGGGACCCATTAGCTTTTCCTATTTATGACATAATCAATACCCGTTCCAAATTTCATGTTTCTATGATACCAAGAAGTGAGAGAATTAGATTCCGTACGTAAAATTTGGACGCTAGTTCTTTTGCACTAGAATTTAATAATCGATTTGGGACCCATTAGCTTTTCCTATTTATGACATAATCAATGCTCGTGCCAAATTTCACGTTTCTATGACACCGGAAAGTGAGAAAATTACATTCCGTACGTATAATTTGGATGCTAATTCTTTTGTGCATAGAATTAAAAAATCGAGCTGGGACCCATTAGGTTTTCCTATTTATGACATAATCAATGCTCATGCAAAATTTCACGTTTCTATGACACCGGAAAGTGAGAAAATTACATTCCGTACGTAACAGTTGGACGCTAATTCTTTTGCGCATAGAATTGAATAATCAAGTTTGGACCCATTATCTTTTCCTATTTATGACATAATCAATGCTCGTGCCAAATTTCACGTTTCTATGACACCGGAAAGTGAGAAAATTACATTCCGTACGTATAATTTGGATGCTAATTCTTTTGCGCATAGAATTAAAAAATCGAGCTGGGACCTATTAGCTTTTCCTATTTGTGACATAATCAATGCTCGTGCCAAATTTCACGTTTCTATGACACCGGAAGTTGAGAAAAATACATTCCATATGTAAAATATGGATGCTAATTCTTTTGCGCATAGAATGAAATAATCGAGTTGGGACCCATTAGCTTTTCCTAGTTATGACATAATCAATGCTCGTGCCAAATTTCACGTTTCTATGACACCGGAAAGTGAAAAAAATACATTCCGTACATAAAATTTGGACGCTAATTCTTTTGCGCATAGAATTGAATAATTGAGTTGGGACCCATTAGCTTTTTCTATTTATGACATAATCAATGCTCGTGACAAATTTCACGTTTCTATGACACCGGAAAGTGAGAAAATTACATTCCGTACGTAAAATTTGCACGTTAATTATTTTGCGCATAGAATTGAATAATCGAGTTGGGACCCATTAGCTTTTCCTATTTATGACATAATCAATACCCGTTCCAAATTTCATGTTTCTATGATACCAAGAAGTGAGAGAATTAGATTCCGTACGTAAAATTTGGACGCTAGTTCTTTTGCACTAGAATTTAATAATCGATTTGGGACCCATTAGCTTTTCCTATTTATGACATAATCAATGCTCGTGCCAAATTTCACGTTTCTATGACACCGGAAAGTGAGAAAATTACATTCCGTACGTATAATTTGGATGCTAATTCTTTTGTGCATAGAATTAAAAAATCGAGCTGGGACCCATTAGGTTTTCCTATTTATGACATAATCAATGCTCATGCAAAATTTCACGTTTCTATGACACCGGAAAGTGAGAAAATTACATTCCGTACGTAACAGTTGGACGCTAATTCTTTTGCGCATAGAATTGAATAATCAAGTTTGGACCCATTATCTTTTCCTATTTATGACATAATCAATGCTCGTGCCAAATTTCACGTTTCTATGACACCGGAAAGTGAGAAAATTACATTCCGTACGTATAATTTGGATGCTAATTCTTTTGCGCATAGAATTAAAAAATCGAGCTGGGACCCATTAGCTTTTCCTATTTGTGACATAATCAATGCTCGTGCCAAATTTCACGTTTCTATGACACCGGAAGTTGAGAAAAATACATTCCATATGTAAAATATGGATGCTAATTCTTTTGCGCATAGAATGAAATAATCGAGTTGGGACCCATTAGCTTTTCCTAGTTATGACATAATCAATGCTCGTGCCAAATTTCACGTTTCTATGACACCGGAAAGTGAGAAAAATACATTCCGTACATAAAATTTGGACGCTAATTCTTTTGCGCATAGAATTGAATAATTGAGTTGGGACCCATTAGCTTTTTCTATTTATGACATAATCAATGCTCGTGACAAATTTCACGTTTCTATGACACCGGAAAGTGAGAAAATTACATTCCGTACGTAAAATTTGGACGTTAATTATTTTGCGCATAGAATTGAATAATCGAGTTGGGACCCATTAGCTTTTCCTATTTATGACATAATCAATGCTCGTGCAAAATTTCACGTTTCTATGACACTGGAAAGTGAGAAAAATACATTCCGTACGTAAAATTTTGACGCTAATTCTTTTGCGCATAGAATTGAATAATCGAGTTGGGACCCATTAGTTTTTCCTATTTATGACATCATCAATGCTCGTGCCAAATTTCGAGATTCTATGACACCGGGAAGTGAGAGAATTAGATTCCGTACATAAAATTTGTACGCTAATTCTTTTGCGCATAGAATTGAATAATCGAGTTGGGACCCATTAGCTTTTCCTATTTATGACATATTCAATGCCCATGCCAAATTTTAAGTTTCTATGTGAGAAATTACATTCCGTACGTAAAATTTGGACGCTAATTCTTTTGCGCATAGAATTAAATAATCGAGTTGGGACTCATTAGCTTTTCCTATTTATGACATAATCAATGCTCCTGTCAAATTTCCAGTTTCTATGACACCGGGAAGTGAGAGAATAAGATTCCGTACGTAAAATTTGGACGCTTATTCTTTTGCGCATAGAATTGAATAATCGAGTTGGGACACATTCGCTTTTCCTATTTATGACATAATCAATGCTCGTGCCATATTTCACTTTTCTATGACACTGGAAAGTGAGAAAAATACATTCCGCACGTGAAATTTTGACGCTAATTCTTTTGCGCATAGAATTGAATAATCAAGTTGGGACCCATTAGTTTTTCCTATTTATGACATAATCAATGCTCGTGCCAAATTTCGAGTTTCTATGACACCGGGAAGTGAGAGAATTAGATTCCGTACGTAAAATTTGGACGCTAATTCTTTGCGCATAGAATTGAATAATCAAGTTGGGACCTATTAGCTTTTTCTATTTATGACATATTCAATGCCCATGCCAAATTTTAAGTTTCTAAGTGAGAAAATTACATTCAGTACGTAAACTTTGGACGCTAATTCTTTTGCGCATAGAATTGAAAAATCGAGTTGGGACTCATTAGCTTTTCCTATTTATGACATAATCAATGCTCCTGCCAAATTTCGAGTTTCTATGACACCAGGGAGTGAGAGAATTAGATTCCGTACGTAAAACTTGGACGCTAATTCTTTTGCACTTAGAATTGAATAATCAAGTTGGGACCCATTAGCTTTTCCTATTTATGACATAATCAATGCTCGTGCCAAATTTCACGTTTCTATGACACCGGAAAGTGAGAAAATTACATTCCGTACGTACAATTTGGACGCTAATTCTTTTGCGCATAGAATTGAATAATCGAGTTGGGACCCATTAGCTTTTCCTATTTATCACATAATCAATGCTCCTGCCAAATTTCAAGTTTCTATGACACCGGAAAGTGAGAAAATTACATTCCGTACGCAAAATTTGGACGCTAATTCTTTTGCACATAGAATTGAATAATCGAGTTGGGACCCATTAACTTTTCCTATTTATGACATAATCAATGCCCGTGCCAAATTTTAAGTTTTTATGACATTGCGAAGTGAGAGATTTAGATTATGTACGTTAAATTTTTACGCCAATTCTTTAGCGCTAGAATTGAATAATCGAGTTGGGACCCAATTACTTTTCTTATTTTGGAGATAATCTATCCTTGTGTCAAAATTCATGTTTCTACGACATCAGGAAGTTGGAGAACTTTTGGCGAGTCAGTCAGTGAGTGAGTGAGTCAGTCAGTCAGTGAGGGCTTTCGTCTTTATATATATAGACAATTATTCAATTCTAAGCGCCAAACAATAAGTGTCCAAATTTTACGTACGGAATCTAATTTTCTCGCTTCCCAATGTCATAGAAACTTGAAATTTGGCACAAGCATTGATTATGTCATAAATAGGAAAAGTTAATAGGTCCCAACTCAATTATTCAATTCTAAGTGCAAAATAATTAGCGTCCAAATTTTACGTACGGAATCTAATTCTCTCACTTCCTGATGTCATCTATTTATATAAAAAGGAATGTATGTCTGTCTGTCCTTTTTGCGCTACTACACCATTCATCTAATCGCCATGAAACTTTGGGAAGTTGCTGCGAAGACAGACATACATACATACATTCGTTTTTATATATCTAGATAACAACCAATCACAGCACAGCTTTCAAGTTACCTCAGCAGTATAATATATAACAACCAATCACAGCACAGCAGCTTTCATGTTACCTCACCAGTATAAAAAATAGCAACCAATCAGAGCACAGCTTTCATTTTACCTCAGCAGTATAAGAAATTGCAACCAATCAGAGCACAGCTTTCATTTTACCTTAGCATTCTCAATATCCAGCAATTGTCTAGCGAAACGTTCGGCGGATGCATCATTTTGTAGTTGAACACACATCCCGTTGCTCGTAATGCCTTTTGCTTTTGTGCTTGAGATGGAAATCAAACGATCTTTGTCTGGGGGGCATAACTGTCGACGATGCTCGCAGGATAGGTGTACTATGCCAGTAATCTTCCCAGGAGTGTACTCAACAACTTCACAAAGTTTCATGGCGATTAGATGAAAGGGAAAGGTGTAGTAGCGTAAAAAGGACAGACAGACAGACATACATTCCTTTATATATATATAGATGACATCAGGAAGTGAGAGAATTAGATTCTGTACGTAAAATTTGGACGCTAATTATTTTGCGCTTAGAATGGAATAATCGAGTTGGGACCCATTAACTTTTTCTATTTATGACATAATCAATGCTCGTGCCAAATTTCAAGTTTCTATTACATTGGGAAGTGAGAGATTTAGATTCCGTACGTAAAATTTGGACGCTAATTCTTTGACGCTTAGAATTGAATAATCGAGTTTGGACCCAATAACTTTTCCTATTTATGACATAATCAATGCTTGTGCCAAATTTCAAGTTTCTATGACATTGGAAAGCGAGAAAATTAAATTCCGTACGTAAAATTTGGACGCTAATTCTTCGGCACTTAGAATTGAATAATCGAGCTGGAACCCATTAACTTTTCCTATTTATGACATAATCAATGCTCGTGCCAAATTTCAAGTTTCTATTACGTTGGAAGTGAGAGAATTAGATTCCGTACGTAAAATTTGGATGCTAATTCGTTGGCGCTTAGAATTGAATAATCGAGTTGGGAGCCTTCAACTTTACCTATTAATGACATAATCAATGCCCATGCCAAATTTTAAGTTTCTATTACCTTGGGAAGTGAGAAAATTAGATTCTGTACGTAAAATTTGGACGCTAATTCTTTGGCGCTTAGAATTGAATAATCGAGTTGGGACCCATTACCTTTTCCTATTTATGACATAATCAATACTCGTGCCAAATTTCATGTTTCTACAACATTGGGAAGTGAGAGAATTAGTGGCAATGATGGAAATCGAACGATCTACGTGGGGGGGTCGTAACTGTCGACGGCGCTCGCACGCGCGCCATTTATCGTAGCATAAATGTACTATGCCTATAATCTTCCCAGGAGTGTACTCAACAACTTCCCAAAGTTTCATGGCAATCGGATGAATGGTGTAGTAGCGCATAAAGGACAAACAGACAGACACGCAGACATACATTCAATTTTATATATATAGATTCTTCATATCAAACTACTAACGACCACTTGTCCATTAGTATGTATGTATGTGAGTCTCATAGCTCGGCTCCCTGGTGATGTCATAGTTCCGCCACTGGCGATGTCATAGTTCTGCCCCTGGCAATGTCATAGCCCCGCCCCTGAAGATGTCATAGCCCCACCCCTGGTGACATCATAGCCCCACCCCTGGAGACATCATTGCAGGTCCTAACACACTGAGAATACAACTAAGCCATTATTATGTCAGAGAAAACTCAACGGTCCTGACAGGAGACTCTGACCCACCATCACCACAGAGATCCAGCGGGCTGAAGGACCTGTGATATCACAGCTGTGGGAGGAGCCATTCTGGGGTTTGGTAGTACTTTATACTGCATAAGCTGACAGAAAGTACAGGACCTGTGATGATGTCACCATTATGTGATCACCTGTGTAGGTGGAGTCAGGGATCACATGACCAGGGGCTCATCACTGTATCCAAGGGCTGTGTGTGTCATGTGTGCAGTCAGCATAAATGTAGTAGAGCTGCAAGTGGCTGTTTGTCTAATGTGCTGTGGATGTAATGGGTATAGTCAGGGTGGATGTATGTTATGTAGCAGAGCTGTGTTTGTGATGTGCATATCATGTACAGAGCTGAGTTTGTAACATGCGCAGGTACTGTGACACAGCTGTGTCTGTCACACGCATGTCATGTAGCAGAGCTGTGTCTGTGCTGGGACGTGCATGTCATGTAGCAGAGCTGTGTCTGTGCTGTGATGTGCATGTCATGTAGCAGAGCTGTGTCTGTGCTGTGACGCGCATGTCATGGTGCGGAGCTGAGTTTGTAACGTGAACATGTACTGTGGCACATCTGTGTCTGTCACGCACATATAATGTAGCAGAGCTGTGTTTGTACCATGTGCATGTCATGTCTATCAGGCGCATTTCATGTACCAAAGCTGTGTTTGTAACATATATGCCATGTACCAAAGCTGTGTTTGTGATGCCCGTGTCATGTAGCAGAGCTGAGTTTGTAACATGCGCATGTACTGTGGCACAGCTGTGTCTGTCACGCGCATGTCATGTAGCAGAGCTGTTTCTCTGCCGCGCATACCATGTAGCAGAACTGTGTCTGTGACGTGCATGTCATGTAGTAGAGCTGTGTCTGTCAGGCACATGGCATGTAGCAGAGCTGTGTGTTTCTGTTACATGACCATGTATCACAGCTGTGTGTGTCTGTCACACGTCCATGTACCACAGTTTTGTGTGTGACGTGCATGTAGCAAAACTGTGTGGTGCATTGCGCCACCAAAATCACTGGTAATATAATTTCCTAATAATTACTAGTCATGGAATATTTCTTGACTGTCTTGTACTGTCCTATATGTGTTTTCATTGAGCAATAAACATTTTCAAAGTGTGACAGATAAGAGCACATTTTTATTGGTCAATGCTGTTTTTTTTTCTCTATGGCCAGATGTATTTTGACCTAATGCAAAAAAAAATCATCCCATCCAAATGTTTCATCACTGACCTGTAATGCATTATTAAGGGCCTAAACAGATGGGTGCATGCACTAATACGCTCGCCGTTATGGAGCATATTAGCACATGAACCAGAGTTTGTTTTTTTTCACTAGTAAAAAAAAGCGGGAAGACAGGTCCTGCCCTATCTTTCTTGCACGTAGAAAAACTATGTGTGAGAAAGATTTAAAAAAGTCTCTTTTTTTCTCACCCATACTATTAACGGGTGAGAATCCTACTAGTGAAAATTTAACCATTGAAATCATTAGCCTCATCTTGCGCTGTCACGGCCGCAAGGTGAGACAAAATCTTCTGGAGAAGTCCTTAAAAAGGCCTTAGCTCATGACTGTACATTGGATTCGTACTGCACAGATCCTGAATACTGCAGCAATGGGTTTTATTATTTCCAAACTTTTGTATAATAATATGGTGGTAAATTACGTTTTTTGGTAGCGTACCCCATCAGATGGAGTATATGATACTCAGCATCTCACATGGAGCTATGTGGCCCACAATGGTTGTGTGTCTGAGGCCTACTTGACTGATAATTGTTGTCTATTGCTTTTTCCTCAGATGGCTTGACTAGTCTTTATGCCGACATCAGGACGGGTGCGTCCCAGTGTCCTTTACCAGTTGATGATCAAGTACCGGGTAGGTTCAAATATTCAGTATGGATTATGGTAAAACACCAGCTTTGACTCCAGGAATCACTGGAAGTACTTGGTCCTACAGATACCATAAACTGTTTCTTGATAAAGGATACTCCATCTTCTTCTTCCATCCTCTACTGATTTTAGTAGCAGAGGTATATCTGCTCAACTCGTTATAATGTCATAAAAGGTGTGTAGCAACATGGAAGTGGGGAACATGTAGAGATATAATTCTTGTACTCTTCTTATCGTGGCTTACGTGGCATGCTACATCATTATTGTAGCACTGCTACACTATTTTCGTAGCCTGGCATTCAATAGACTGTAAGTAATTATATGACATTGGAGCACAGCAGTGTTGGTGAAGACACCAGTCTACCAGGGATGACACTTAAATGGGTTGTCCAGCAATAGGAAAAAAATGGCTGTGATCTTCCAAAAACATTGTCCATCACTCGTGTCTTTTATTGCAGCTTGTAAATTATATATAGACAGGCACAAGCAAGAATAAAAGCAATAGCAGGCGCACAGGAAATGCAAGTAGAAAATGGAAATTGTGTTGAGATGCGCGGCACTGAAATAAATAATCAAATAGCAATAATAGCACAAAGAGATTTGTAAAAAGACATATATAAGCTAGCAAAAGTATAAGTGTGGAAAGATATACCAAACTGCCTTACATCTTCCTTTTTGTCATACTGAAAGGGGTTTTTCAGGCAATGTCTGCTGTTAGTAACAGGATACACTGGCTTTCCTACAAAATAAAATGGAGAGGATGTATGAGCACGAAGCTTACGAAAAAGTGATAGCCATTAGAAATAGTAAATTACCTAGCTATTAGGCCTCTTGGCTACCATGGCTAAACTATTATAATAGGCTGACTCAACCTACAACAAACCCCTTTGGTGAAAGGAAAATCACATCCTTTAGGAGTAGGATGCTCTTATGGATTTAAATTGTTTTTCTTGTTCTTCCAGTAATACGTCCCTTAGCTTATGATAATTCCTCAATAAGTTATCACGTGACTCTGTTCTTGTGTTTATTTGTAGCTTAATTTCAAATTCCTTTATCTGGAACAGGATGGAATCTAGATTTTTTTCTCTTTTATATATAGCACCCTGTTGGATCATCACCCCTCTTATTACTGCCTTATGGGCATTCCATATTACAAAGGGGTCTATTTCTGGGTAATCGTTATTTTAAAAATATTCTTTTAAGGCCTCCTGTTCTGGTAATCAGGACTTTTGATTAAATATGTGTTATTACACCAGCTTGAGGGGACGTGGTGGTGAAGAGACATCATAGAGGGATAGGAGAATAGGAGTGGTCTCACCAAGATGCTGTGCCTATTGAGGATCTTTGGAATCTAGGAAGCATGAAAAAAGCCCACTAAAAACATATATATCTTGGAGAATGTTCTTTTATTTCTTGTAGAGTAAAACGTGCAGTCCCTCGAGTTTGCGTTTAGACATCTGAAGGAATCATACAGTTCCTTAATCAGCCACCAAAATAGGGTGGGCGCAGATGTTAAAGTATCTGCACAAAACTAAAGTTCCTTTTTGGATCTTCTTTATTCGTCTGATACTTTTGTTGAGAAAGCCAATCTGTGCAGAATTTGAAGCATAAATATTTACTAATGATAATAAAGCGCCGTTGACTTTGCATACCAGGACAAGGTATCTGCCGCCAGCTCTTTCTGCAGTGAACCCCGCAGTGCTACTATCATCTTAAAGTTCTCAGATGCTGCTTGATCAGTGCAGGCTATATTTAATAAAGGATCATTCCTCTTTGTGTGATTGAGTTGCTTCCCTGGTTGTTTGGGGTCCTGAAGCTGGGGGGTTAACTCTCTCCTGGATCTCCTCTTCTTTGGGCTATTGCTCTCAGAGCTTGTGTCTCTGTCTTCGGAACCTGAAATCCCCCTGCATGGCAGAGTTTCCTGCAGCAGGGGTAGAATGGGAGCTCTCCTCCTCTCTCCCTTCCCTGTCTATGGTGTTGATTGTGATCAGAGCGCGAGGGTCCAGGGGAAGCCCCTTTACTCACATCTTCTGGCGAGTAATCCCCCTGGTCCGTCGCTCCCGATCCTCATTCTAACATATCCATCCCTCCGCCATCTTGCTGCTCCATCTTCTGCTTTCCTCCGTTCTCCCACAGGACAAAGAAGTTAATAAGCCTTCTTCAGTCCTACTTTTGCAGCTCTCCGCCAAAGATAAGCTGCTTCTTATCTTTCTCTGGCTTGCTGGCCACCACTACGAAGTCATGTTCTTTCCCTAGAGGTCCTGTCCCCAGAGCTCGCTAATGAGCATCCTCTCAGGTTTCCATCCAGGCTCTGTCCCCCTTTTTGACACTGATTTTGTCTCCCCATTTGAAGAGGTGAAATCCACAGTGAAAATCCTCAGCAGAAATTGATATGCTGCAAATTTTAAATCCACACCACAGGTCAATTTACACTGTGGATTTTCTTTGTGGTGTGTGGATGCGATTTCTTGAACTGTTATCCACACTACTGGTACTGTGAAATGCTGCAGATTTTCCACAAGTAATTCTTATGTGAATAACCTTCAGCATTTCCAGGTGTTTTCAGCAAAAAAATACATATTAAAAATGAGTAAAAATTAGAGATGAGCGAACACCAAAATGTTCGGGTGTTCGTTATTCGTAACGAACTTCCCGTGATGCTCGAGGGTTCGTTTCGAACAACGAACCCCATTGAAGTCAATGGGCGACCAGAACATTTTTGTATTTCGCCGATGCTCGCTAAGGTTTTCATGTGTGAAAATCTGGGCAATTCAGGAAAGTGATGGGAATGACACAGTGACGGATAGGGCAGGCGAGGGGCTACATGTTGGGCTGCATCCTAAGTTCACAGGTCCCACTATTAAGCCACAATAGCGGCAAGAGTGGGCCCCCCCCCTCCCAACAACTTTTACTTCTGAAAAGCGCTCATTAGCATGGCATACCTTTGCTAAGCACCACACTACCTCCAACAAAGCACAATCACTGCCTGCATGACACTCCACTGCCACTTCTCCTGAGTTACATGCTGCCCAACCGCACCCCCTCCCCCCCACAGCGCACACCAAACTGTCCCTGCGCAGCCTTCAGCTGCCCTCATGCCACACCACCCTCATGTCTATTTAGAAGTGCGTCTGCCACGACGAGGGACCGCAGGCACACACTGCACAGGGTTGGCACGGCTAGGTAGCGACCCTCTTTAATAGGGGCGGGGCGATAGCCCACAATGCTGTACAGAAGCAATGAGAAATACAATCCTGTGCCACCGCCATCAGGAGCTGCACACGTGGGCATAGCAATGGGGAACCTATGTGCCACACACTATTCATTCTGTCAAGGTGTCTGCATGCCCCAGTCAGACTGGTTATATGCACCTTAACAGTAACCGCGTTGGTGGTAATGTGGTGGTGACTGCGGACCTAGTACCACGGTTGTATTTTGTTGGTTTTCGGAATGTGGCCAGGATTAAGTGGGCCGTGGCGGGGGGATGGTGGGGGGGCTCTCTTGTAGTGTCGGTAAAGGTGAAATTCTTGGACTGCCACCAGACGAACCAATGCACAGGCATTTGCCAACAATGTTTTCCCTGTTGGAGGAGGAGGGGGATGTTTTTGAGGCACTACGTGTCCTCTCCACGTGTCCGTGGTTATATGCACCTTAACAGTAACCGCGTTGGTGGTAATGTGGTGGTGACTGCGGACCTAGTACCACGGTTGTATTTTGTTGGTTTTCGGAATGTGGCCAGGATTAAGTGGGCCGTGGTGGGGGGATGGTGGGGGGGCTCTCTTGTAGTGTCGGTAAAGGTGAAATTCTTGGACTGCCACCAGACGAACCAATGCACAGGCATTTGCCAACAATGTTTTCCCTGTTGGAGGAGAAGGGGGATGTTTTTGAGGCACTACGTGTCCTCTCCACGTGTCCGTTCCATGTAAGCAATAGTAGCACTCAAGACAGGCCCCAGTAACAATTCTGAAGCAGCAGTATAGCGGGAGCGCAGTCTTCGTTCCATGTAAGCAATAGTAGCACTCAAGACAGGCCCCAGTAACAATTCTGAAGCAGCAGTATAGCGGGAGCGCAGTCTTCGTTCCATGTAAGCAATAGTAGCACTCAAGACAGGCCCCAGTAACAATTCTGAAGCAGCAGTATAGCGGGAGCGCAGTCTTCGTTCCATGTAAGCAATAGTAGCACTCAAGACAGGCCCCAGTAACAATTCTGAAGCAGCAGTATAGCGGGAGCGCAGTCTTCGTTCCATGTAAGCAATAGTAGCACTCAAGACAGGCCCCAGTAACAATTCTGAAGCAGCAGTATAGCGGGAGCGCAGTCTTAGTTCCATTTCAGTAGCCTTAGTATAGCCAAGGCACAAGTGACATTTATGTAGCTAAAGTGTAGGCCAACCCCACACACCTTTCTGTACCATGAGTGCAGGCGAAGAACATAGAAATTACTATGATTACACTGTAGGTGAGGGCCCCAAAAAATTGGTGTACCAACAGTACTAATGTACCTCAGTAAAAATTGGCCATGCCCAACCAAGATGGCAGGTGAATCGCTTTGGTTAATGTGGCTTAAGTGGTAACTAGGCCTGGAGGCAGCCCAGTGTAACGAAAAATTGGTTCAAGTTAAAGTTCCAACGCTTTTAAGCTAATTGAAACTTATAAAAATTGTTCTGAAAAATTATTTGAGTGAGCCTTGTGGCCCTAAGAAAAATTGCCCGTTCAGCGTGATTACGTGAGGTTTCAGGAGGAGGAGCAGGAGGAGGAGGAGGAGGAATATTAGACACAGATTGATGAAGCAGAAATGTCCCCGTTTTGGATGGTGAGAGAGAACGTAGCTTCCATCCGCGGGTGCAGCCTACGTATTGCTTACGTATCGCTGCTGTCCGCTGGTGGAGAACAGAAGTCTGGGGAAATCCAGCCTTTGTTCATCTTGATGAGTGTTAGCCTGTCGGCACTGTCGGTTGACAAGCGGCTACGCTTATCTGTGATGATTCCCCCAGCCGCACTAAACACCCTTTCCGACAAGACGCTAGCCGCAGGACAAGCAAGCACCTCAAGGGCATACAGGGCTAGTTCAGGCCACGTGTCCAGCTTCGACACCCAGTAGTTGTAGGGGGCAGAGGCGTCACCAAGGATGGTCGTGCGATCCGCTACGTACTCCCTCACCATCCTTTTGCAGTGCTCCCGCCGACTCAGCCGTGACTGGGGAGCGGTGACACAGTCTTGGTGGGGAGCCATAAAGCTGGCCAGGCCCTTAAAGACTGTTGCACTGCCTGGGATGTACATGCTGCTCGATCTACGCACATCCCCTGCAACATGGCCCTCGGAACTGCGCCTTCTGCCACTAGCGCTGTCGGCTGGGAATTTTACCATCAGCTTGTCCGCAAGGGTCCTGTGGTATAGCAACACTCTCGAACCCCTTTCCTCTTCGGGAATCAGAGTGGGCAGGTTCTCCTTATACCGTGGATCGAGCAGTGTGTACACCCAGTAATCCGTAGTGGCCAGAATGCGTGCAACGCGAGGGTCACGAGAAAGGCATCCTAACATGAAGTCAGCCATGTGTGCCAGGGTACCTGTACGCAACACATGGCTGTCTTCACTAGGAAGATCACTTTCAGGATCCTCCTCCTCCTCCTCCTCCTCCTCCTCAGGCCATACACGCTGAAAGGATGACAGGCAATCAGCCGGTGTACCGTCAGCAGCGGCCCAAGCTGTCTCTTCCCCCTCCTCCTCATCCTCCTCATGCTCCTCCTCCTCCTCCTGTACGCGCTGAGAAATAGACAGGAGGGTGCCCTGACTATTCAGCGGCATACTGTCTTCCCCCGCCCCCGTTTCCGAGCGCAAAGCAGCTGCCTTTATGGTTTGCAGGGAATTTCTCAAGATGCATAGCAGAGGAATGGTGACGCTAATGATTGTAGCATCGCCGCTCACCACCTGGGTAGACTCCTCAAAATTACCAAGGACATGGCAGATGTCTGCCAACCAGGCCCACTCTTCTGAAAGGAATTGAGGAGGCTGACTCCCACTGCGCCGCCCATGTTGGAGTTGGTATTCGACTATAGCTCTACGCTGTTCATAGAGCCTGGCCAACATGTGGAGCGTAGAGTTCCACCGTGTGGGCACGTCGCACAGCAGTCGGTGCACTGGCAGCTTAAAGTGATGTTGCAGGGTGCGCAGGGTGGCAGCGTCCGTGTGGGACTTGCGGAAATGTGCGCAGAGCCGGCGCGCCTTTACGAGCAGGTCTGACAAGCGTGGGTAGCTTTTCAGAAAGCGCTGAACCACCAAATTAAAGACGTGGGCCAGGCATGGCACGTGCGTGAGGCTGCCGAGCTGCAGAGCCGCCACCAGGTTACGGCCGTTGTCACACACGACCATGCCCGGTTGGAGGCTCAGCGGCGCAAGCCAGCGGTCGGTCTGCTGTGTCAGACCCTGCAGCAGTTCGTGGGCCGTGTGCCTCTTATCGCCTAAGCTGAGTAGTTTCAGCACGGCCTGCTGACGCCTGCCCACCGCTGTGCTGCCACACCGCGCGACACCGACTGCTGGCAACATGCTGCTGCTAACACATCTTGATTGTGAGACAGAGGAGGAGGAGGAGGAGGAGGAGGGTGCTTTAGTGGAGGAAGCATACACCTCTGCAGATACCAGCACCGAGCTGGGGCCCGCAATTCTGGGGGTGGGTAGGACGTGAGCGGTCCCAGGCTCTGACTCTGTCCCAGCCTCCACTAAATTCACCCAATGTGCCGTCAGGGAGATGTAGTGGCCCTGCCCGCCTGTGCTTGTCCACGTGTCCGTAGTTAAGTGGACCGTGGCAGTAACCGCGTTGGTGAGGGCGCGCACAATGTTGCGGGAGACGTGGTCGTGCAGGGCTGGGACGGCACATCGGGAAAAGTAGTGGCGACTGGGAACTGAGTAGCGCGGGGCCGCCGCCTCCATGATACTTTTGAAGGACTCCGTTTCCACAACCCTATACGGCAGCATCTCAAGGCTGATGAATTTTGCGATGCGGACGGTTAACGTTTGAGCGTGCGGGTGCGTGGCGGCGTACTTGCGCTTGCGCTCGAACACTTGCGCAAGCGACGGCTGAACGGTGCGCTGAACTACACTGCTGGATGGGGCCGAGGACAGCGGAGATGAGGGTGTGGGTGCAGGCCATGAGGCGGTAGTGCCTGTGTCCTGAGAGGGGGGTTGCATCTCAGTGGCAGGTTGGGGCACAGGGGGAGAGGCAGGGGTGCAAACCGGAGGCGGTGAACGGCCTTTGTCCCACCTTGCGGGGTGCTTGGCCATCATATGTCTGCGCATGGTGGTGGTGGTGAGGCTGTTGGTGTTGGCTCCCCGGCTGAGCTTTGCGCGACAAAGGTTGCACACCACTGTTCGTCGGTCGTCAGGCGTCTCTGTGAAAAACTGCCAGACCTTAGAGCACCTCGGCCTCCGCAGGGTGGCATGGCGCGAGGGGGCGCTTTGGGAAACACTTGGTGGATTATTCGGTCTGGCCCTGCCTCTACCCCTGGCCCTGGACACCGCACTGCCTCTTGCAACCTGCCCTGCTGATGCCCTTGACTCCCCCTCTGAAGACCTGTCCTCCTGAGTAAGCGTTGCACACCAGGTGGGGTCAGTCACCTCATCGTCCTGCTGCTCTTCCTCCGAATCCTCTGTGCGCTGCTCCCTGGGACTTACTGCCCTTACTACTACCTCACTGCAAGACAACTGTGTCTGATCGTCATCGTCCTCCTGACCCACAGAAAGTTGTTGAGACAGTTGGCGGAAGTCCCCAGCCTCTTCCCCCGGACCCCGGGAACTTTCGAATGGTTGGGCATCAGTGGCGATAAACTCCTCTGGTGGGAGAGGAACCGCTGCTGCCCAATCTAAGCAGGGGCCCGAGAACAGTTCCTGGGAGTGCTCCCGCTCCTGAGCAGGTGTTATTGTAGTGGAGTGAGGAGGCTGGGAGGAAGGAGGAGCAGCAGACAGAGGATTCGTATTGGCAGCAGTGGACGGCGCAGAACTGCGGGTAGACGATAGGTTGCTCGAAGCACTTTCTGCCATCCAGGACAGGACCTGCTCACACTGCTCATTTTCTAATAACCGTCTCCCGCGTGGACCCATTAATTGGGCGATGAATGTGGGGACGCCAGAAACGTGCCTCTCTCTTAATCGCGCAGCAGTCGGCTGCGACACACCTGGATCAGGAGCTTGGCCTGTGCCCACACCCTGACTTGGCCCTCCGCGTCCTCGGCCGCGTCCACGTCCTCTAGGCCTACCCCTACCCCTCAGCATGCTGTATTACCAGTGATTTGATTTCACAGGCAGGAAATAAATTGGCGCAAGACTGCAGGCCAAATATAATTTTTGCCCTTTTTGGAAAACGAAAGGCCCCACTGCCTCTAGTGAATGAATTATCTAAGTTTAATAACTGTGCTGTGTCCCTGCTTATGTGTCACAGAACGTGAGGGTAGCAGAGTTATTATAACTCTGGCAGAGCAGGTATTTTTTTTCCCAATTAAGGAAAGCAAATGGCGAAGCCAGCAGTAAAGCGTAGCTGGGTGCGTATGCTTTAGCAATGTTTTTCGCGCAGCTCACACGTCTCCACAGGCGTAAGGACGGACAGAGGCTGGACAAATAGATTTGTTTTCAGTTTTTTCCCACCAACAGGCAGCACTGCGTATATTCAATGAACATGAGAAGTTTAATAACTGTGCTGTGTCCCTGCTTATGTGTCACAGAACGTGAGGGTAGCAGAGTTATTATAACTCTGGCAGAGCAGGTATTTTTTTTCCCAATTAAGGAAAGCAAATGGCGAACCCAGCAGTAAAGCGTAGCTGGGTGCGTATGATTTAGCAATGTTTTTCACGCAGCTCACACGTGTCCACAGCCCGTAAGGACGGACAGAGGCTGGACAAATAGATTTGTTTTCAGTTTTTTCCCACCAACAGGCAGCACTGCGTATATTCTATGAACATGAGAAGTTTAATAACTGTGCTGTGTCCCTGCTTATGTGTCACAGAACGTGAGGGTAGCAGAGTTATTATAACTCTGGCAGAGCAGGTATTTTTTTTCCCAATTAAGGAAAGCAAATGGCGAAGCCAGCAGTAAAGCGCAGC
Source organism: Eleutherodactylus coqui (assembly GCF_035609145.1). Classification (NCBI taxonomy): domain Eukaryota; kingdom Metazoa; phylum Chordata; class Amphibia; order Anura; family Eleutherodactylidae; genus Eleutherodactylus; species Eleutherodactylus coqui. The sequence goes on along the minus strand of NC_089840.1, from coordinate 267,562,645 downwards.
TGGGTGCGTATGATTTAGCAATGTTTTTCGCGCAGCTCACACGTCTCCACAGGCGTAAGGACGGACAGAGGCTGGACAAATAGATTTGTTTTCAGTTTTTTCCCACCAAAAGGCAGCACTGCGTATATTCTATGAATAATAACTGTGTTGTGGCCCTGCCTATACAATTCTTTCCCTGCAGTATCAATGGAGGGTGGAATGCTCTGCAGAGGCGATTTTGAGAAGCCCAAAAAAAATGCAGCACAGCTAACAGCAGCCTGGACAGTACTGCACACGGATAAATATGGCCCTAGAAAGGACCGTTGAGGTTCTTGAAGGCTACACTCACTCCTAACACTCTCCCTGCCTATGCAGCACTTCTGTCCCTAATGCCAGGTGCAACGGTCTGCAGAGGCGATTTTGAGAAAAAAAAAAATCCCACTGCTAACAGCAGCCAACACACAGCTATCAGTGGCCCTAATAAGGACCTTTGGGGGGTCTTGAAGCCTACACTAACTACCAATTCTTTCCCTACAGCAGCTCCGGTATAAACAGCACTGTCCCTCATCTAACTCACACCGCATCTGAGGCGAGCCGCGGGAGGGGCCGACTTTTATATTAGGCGAACACCTGATCTCGCCAGCCACTCACAGCAGGGGGGTGGTATGGGGCTTAAACGTTGCAGGGGGAAGTTGTAATGCCTTCCCTGTCTTTCAATTGGCCAGAAAAGCGTGCTAACGTCTCAGGGAAGGAAGTGAAAGTAACCAGAACACCGCATGGTGTTCGTTACGAATAACGAACATCCCGAACACCCTAATATTCGCACGAATATCAAGCTCGGACGAACGCGTTCGCTCATCTCTAGTAAAAATGAAGAAAAATATATCATTTTTAAAAATGTGAGCTTCTTTACATGTGCTTTTTAAGTAGCAAAAAACAACGCCAAAAAAGTATGTGTGAAGGAAGAATTATGCCTCTAGGAATGTGGGGTTGAAAAATGTAATAGCTAAAACTGATTGCAGCAGCAAGGGGTTAAATCACAATCCACATCATTGTACACATAATTGCAAGTATTCAGACTGTAAACACTGGTGTAGATGGTGATTTGGATCCATACAAGGTCTCCATGAAAATACTACCTGACAGAGCGTAGAAGTGAGCATATCCTCAGTATCAGCCAAGGCATCTTATTGCAAGTTCTTGAAATGTCTATATTTCTAATGTACATTACCTGCCTGACCTATCATTATAGATGCTAAGCCTGCCTGCATCATCTTAGCAACCTTGTGTGCCAGATTCTAAAAACTTCTTCAATATTTTTTTGCAGCAGTTCAGAAAAAAAATACAACGAAGTGCAGTTACAAAACTGTCAGCAGAGTTCTAATTCTTATCATTATTCTCCTCTGTGGTGCTCTTGGATTTACCGGTAGGTCATTATAGAATTAGCTCTTATCACCCGTACACTTGTTGCATATGACATTCTGCCAAGTTTCAAAGTGCACCAGTTTGCAACATGACATAAATGTATCTATAGAGCTGAAATGATCTGTTTCTGAGTAACAAACAGTAACTTCAGTGTCCTATTTAAGGCTTGTTCACACCGGGATTATTATTTCTACTCTGTCCTGTAAGAGGAGTAGAACAAATGAAAATATTGTAAGTGCCGGATCCCTTCCATGAAGAGACCAACAGCAGCTGAAGAATTGGAAAAAATAATGCAGCATGCTGAGCTACTATTCTACTATTGTTTGAAGGAATCTGCAATAGAGACTCCTAAAAAAGCCATCAAAACAGATATGACTTGTAGCTCCTGGGCCCCAGTGCAACATCTGTAACAGGGGCCCACATTTTCTATTTAGAGTATTACTGTCTTTTTATGTAGCAGAGGAGATGAGAAAGATGGGGAAAGAGATGACAAATGAGAGGGGAGAGGAAATGAAAAACAAGGGGAAGAAAGTTAAAGGGGTTGTCCCGCGAAAGCAAGTGGGGTTATACACTTCTGTATGGCCATATTAATGCACTTTGTAATATACATCGTGCATTAATATGAGCCATACAGAAGTTATATACTCACCTTCCCTGCGCTGGCGTCCCCGTCTCCATGGTGCCGTCTAATCACCCGATTAGCCGCACTTGCGCAGAAGGGTCTTCTCCCTTCTGGTCGGTCCGGGCACGAGCAGCGTTCTGGCCCCGCCCCCTTCTATGCGTCATTGTGTAGCTCCGCCCCATCACGTGTGCCGATTCCAGCCAATCAGGAGGCTGGAATCGGCAATGGACCGCACAGAGCCCACGGTGCACCATGGGAGAAGACCCGCGGTGCATCGTGGGTGAAGATCCCGGCGGCCATCTTGGAGGAAAAGAAGGAAGAAGTTGCAGAGAGGGGATTCGGGTAAGTAAAAATTTTTTTTTAATTTCAACACATCCCTTGAGTTTCTCCTGCTCTGAACGGGGGGCCTATGCAAAAAAAAAAAAAAACGTTTCGGCGCGGGACAACCCCTTTAAAGGGAATCTGTCATGTCCCCAAAGCTCCATAAACTAAGTTATGATGTTGTTATGGAATGTGCCAGGGGACAGAGGGATGTATTTTTTATACTCACCCACTGCCTGGTTCCCACACTGTCACGTGCTGAAGTCTACTAGCCACATAAAAATCGGACTCTTTTCAAGTATAGAGAAGAGAGTGCTCATGGCAATCTGAAAAGAGACAGATTCCAATCTTTGTGCCCATTCTCCTATACAAATCTAAAAAACTATATCCCCTGGCTCCCTGTCACCTCTCTTACAGCACCATAACCTAGTTTATGGTGATGAAAGAGGGTGTCAGGTTCCCCTTAAATCCTGGAAGGTAACAGATCACATTATGTGCAAGTAGGGTTAATCATTTGGCACTCTATATGTGATATACATTTACTAACTGTCTAGTAAGGCCATGTTCATGTACTGTACTGCTCAACATCTGTTCTAAGTGTACTGCATGGCTGCATATCATACTGCCCTCTACCTGTACTACCGTACATGTAGTGTTTTGATCTCTGCATGTACTGTACTGCTTTGCATCTATTCTATGTATAAAGTACTGCTGTCTACTTATGTCACAAAGAATCATAGAATGGTAGAGTTAGAAGGGACATTAAGGACCATGGGGTCCAAAACCCTGCTCAGTGCACACTAAATCATCCCAGACAGACATTTGTCCAGCCTTTGTTTGAACACTTACATTGAGGGAAAACTCACCACCTCCCATGGTAACCTGTTACACTCATTGATCACCCTGTCAAAAGGTGTCTTTCTAATATCTAATCTGTGTCTCCTCCCTTTCAGTTTCATTCCATTGCTTCTAGTCTTTCCTTGTGCAAATAAGAATAGGGCTGATCCTTCTGCACTGTGACAGCCCTTCAGATATTTGTAGACTGCTATTAAGTCTTCTCTAAGCCTTCTTTTTTGCAAGCTAAGCATTCCGAGATCCTTTCATCAAAGGACATGGTTTACAAACCACTCACCATCTTGGTAACTGTTCTCTGAACTTGCTCTAGTTTGTCTATGCTTTTTTTTTTTTTAACTTGGAGTGCCCAGAACTGGACACAGTATTCCAGATGAGGTCTGACTAAGGAAGAGTAGAGGGGAAAAATTACCTCACGGGATCTAGACTCTATGCTTTGTTAATACATCCCATAATTCTGTTTGCCTTTTTTCTGCTGCATCACACTGTTGACTCATGTTCAGTCTGTAATCTGTTAGTATACCCAAGTCTTTTTCACATGTGCTGCTGCTTAGCTCAATTCCTCCCCTTCTATATGTGCTTTTTTTCATTGTTCTTGTCCAGATGTAGGGCTTTGCATTTCACCTTGTTAAATACCATTCTTTTAGTTGCCACCTACTGTTCAAATTTGTCCAGATCGTTTGAATCCTCTCTCTCGTCTCTAGTGTTAGCTATCCCTCATAGATATGTATTGTTGGCAAACGTGATCAGTTTTCCCTTAATTCCCTCCTCTAGGTCATTTATAAAAATGCTGAACAACACTGGGCCAAGGACAGAGCCTTGTGGTACTCCACTTGATACATTCTTCCACTTGGATGTGCAGCCATTTATGACCACTCTTTGAGAATGATCACTCAGCCAGTTGTGAATCCACCTAACAGTTGCCTTGACAATCCCATATTTGGTCATTTTTTGAATAAGAATGGTATGAGATACTTTGTCAACTGCTTTACTAAAGTCAAGATATACTATATATAACGTATTTACCTGATCAACCCAGTCAGTGATTCTGTCATAGAATGAAATTAGATTAGTCTGGCATGACTTGTTTATTACAAACCCCTGCTGACTCTGGCTAATTATTCTATTCTCATCCAAGTATTTGCATATTGGCTGTTAATCATTTGTTCAGAGATCTGTCCCAGTATAGAAGTCAGGTTCACAGGCCTGTAGATTCCTGTGTCAACCTTCTTCCCTTCTTTGAAGATGGGGACAACATTTACCCTTGCCAATTTTTTAGAACTTCTGTTCTCCAAGAATTTTCAAAGATTATGGCGAGTGGTTCAGCAATTACCTCCACTGCTTCCTTTAGTATCCTAGGATATAACTCATCTGGACCTGGAGACTTGAATTCATATAAGTTAGTTAAGTATTTTCCTCACCATCTCTCTGCTTATAGATAGCCTGCAGTATTTTATTCCTCCAATAGCACAGGGAAGATCAGTTGATGTTCCATCTACTTTCTGACAGAAAACAGATACAAAATAGGAATTTAAAAGTTCGGTTTTCTCAATATAATGTTTAACCAATTCGCCATTTTCATTGTGTAAACATCCTATAGCATTTTTGACTTCTCTTTTGCTTTTGACCCTCAAAATCCTTTTTATTGCTTTTGGCCTCTCTTGCAAGCCTTAATTTATTATTAACTTTAGCTTTTCTGACACTTGTCCTACAGTTTCTGCAGACCGCATTATATTCTTCTTTAGATATGTACAAGACGGCTCTGTACCTGTGCTACATTTAAAAAAACAGAAGTAGGATCAACATTGTGATGGCACAGTGGTAACAGGCGGAGGCAAAGAATGTTCATTGCAGCAATAACGATTTTTATTAAAACGTAAAAAATAATAGGTGCAGGATATCACAGGGTTTGGTATACTTTATCATCAGGATAGGTCATCAAAAGAAGGGGAAGAAAGTTAAAGGGAACCTGTCATGTCCCCAAAGCTCCATAAACTAAGTTATGATGTTGTTATGGAATGTGCCAGGGAACAGAGGGATGTATTTTTTATACTCACCCACTGCCTGGTTCCCACACTGTCACATGCTGAAGTTTACTAGCCACATAAAAGCCGGACTCTTTTCAAGTATAGAGAAGAGAGTGCTCATGGCAATCTGAAAAGAGACAGATTCCAATCTTTGTGCCCATTCCCCTATACAAATCTAAAAAACTATATCCCCTGGCTCCCTGTCACCTCTCTTACAGCACCATAACTTAGTTTATGGTGATGAAAGAGGGTGTCAGGTTCCCCTTAAATCCTGGAAGGTAACAGATCACATTATGTGCAAGTAGGGTTAATCATTTGGCACTCTATATGTGATATACATTTACTAACTGTCTAGTAAGGCCATGTTCATGCACTGTACTGCTCAACATCTGTTCTACATGTACTTCATGGCTGCATATCATACTGCCCTCTACCTGTACTACCGTGCATGTAGTGTATTGATCTCTGCATGTACTGTACTGCTTTGCATCTATTCTATATATAATGTACTGCTGTCTACTTATGTCACAAAGAATCATAGAATGGTAGAGTTGGAAGGGACCTTAAGGACCATGGGGTCCAAAACCCTGCTCAGTGCACACTAAATCATCCCAGACAGACATTTGTCCAGCCTTTGTTTGAACACTTACATTGAGGGAAAGAGGCGGAGGCAAAGAATGTTCATTGCAGCAATAATGATTTTTACTAAAACGTAAAAAATAATAGGTGCAGGATATCACAGGGTTTGGTATACTTTATCATCAGGATAGGTCATCAAAAGATGATCCACAAGGGTTTTGCACTTAGGATCCCTGCCAATTAGCTGTTTCCCAGTGTCACTATCACTACAGACAGTGCAGGAAGCAGCTAGTGCTGACTATAGCGCTGGCTGGTATTGCAGGTGACGCTCCCATTGAATTCAATGTATTACCAACCTGGTACAGTACCAGGTTGGTAATACATTGAATTCAATGGGAGCGTCACCTCCAATACCAGACAGCGCTATAGTCCGCACAATGTGCTTCCTGCACTGTCTGTAGTGACTAAGAACCAGTTGATTGGTGGTGATCATGAGTGGCAGACCCCCGTCGATCATCTATTGATGACCTGTCCGGAGGACAGGTCATCAATAGAAAAAATTCAAAAAGTCCTGTACAACTCCTGTAAAAACAAACTTTAGTGTGGAATTAGATTATTGTGCGCCAACCCTCTTATAAAGAGAGGTGTAAGATCGCAGTAAGTGACTAATCTTCAAACTGTCAGTCTATACCTATACACACATATACACTATATGGACAAAAGTATTCGGACACTGCATGTTTTTCAGAAAAAGTGCTTTATTATTCTATTTAGTAACGCGTCGGCCCTCCTTTTGCTTGTTTTACAGCGGCAACACATCGAGGCATACTTTCCACAAGTTCTCTGTAAGTCTGGGCAGGAATAACTCACCATTCCTCGTGCAAGGCTGTAAGAAGAGATTGTTGTGAAGATGGGCGTGGGTGGCGGTGTCGTACCAGACGCACCATTGCTCGAGCGGATAAATGAATAGTTATTGCAAAATGAGCAGCTTTTTATTTTACCCATGCCCTTCCCAGCATACCGTTTGGAAAAATTAGTATTTGCATATTTTCTGATTTTCTGTAGTGTCCAAATACTTTTGTCCATATAGTGTATATAATGTATATGTGTGCTGACATTTTTATACTCTAACCTGCTGCAATGTTAGATGTTGGTCAGGATAAGTGAATATTATATTATTGTCACTGTAAGACTTGTGATGTCAGTGGAGGAAGGAGAGGTGTCCATACATATTAAATTAATGTTGGCTGTTTCCCCGTGCACATGAATCTTCAACTCCACCGAGCACCTATGTTTTTAGGGAGGTAAGCAGCAGTCAGACATCTTTGGTATAGAGTTCTCCCCAAGCGAAGAAAAGGATCAGGTGTTGAAAATTCTTCATCCTGGAACCTTTTTTTCCCGACATCATCTGTTAGGTGAAAGTTGAGTCACCCCCATACACATCAGAGAGTTGTCTGGTCCCACCATTATCAGCAGATTCCGACGACTGAACACTAACATGTATGGGGATCTTTAAGTGCCAGAAAACCAGTCTCTGCTTGATTCTGCCATTTTAAGGTTTACTTGGTTTCTTTCAGTTTATCATCATATTGATAATGAGAAATGCAGAAGTCTTGATCGACATCTACTTAATCTACATCAGGAACTCTGTTTGAACAAGACTGACGGTTCTTTAGGTAAGTAAATTATTATCTCTCTGACATGCATAAATATTCAGATTACTAATGAGACTGTGCTTTACTGTAGTGCTACAATGATATAGAGACCTTAAAAAGTGCCATTATACATTGTGGTAATGGCGCAGCATTCCCAGCATGAGAGAATTATTTAAAACAATGTTGTACAAAAGTTCTCCTAATACCGTGATGGCGAACCTATGACACGTGTGTCAGCACTGACACGCGTGGCCATAGTCGCTGACACGCGGCCGCTGTCGGCCGTTCACCCCGTTGGTGAATACCAGCAGGGGCCGCGGCTCCCCTGCTGGTATTCACCAACCAGCGCTGATCCCAGCGCACACTGTGATGTCAGTGTGCAGCCAGGATCCTCCTTCCCCCGTCCCCTGACGTCTCCTACCTGTTGGTTCCGCGGGAGCGTCCGGGGGAGAAGGCGTCCTGCAACACACTGACGTCACATTGTGCACTGGAGATCATCGCTGCTGGAGGGCGTGGAGGCCAGCGGAGCTTTCAGGACGTGGATGGGGTGAGTACACGGGTCTCGGGGACCACTGTTGCTGCTGGGGGGGTCCACTGTCGTTGCTGGGGGGTCCGCTGTCGCTGCTGGGGGGTCTGCTGTCGCTGCTGGGGGGGCCGCTGCTGGGGGGTCCACTGTTGCTGCTGGGGGGTCCACTGACGCTGCTGGGGGGGGGCGCTGTCGGGGTCCACTGAGGGGGCCACTGTCGCTGCTGGGGGGTCCGCTGTGGGGGCCACTGTCGCTGCTGGGGGGTCCACTGTGGGGGCCACTGTCGCTGCTGGGGGGTCCTCTGTGGGGGCTACTGTTGCTGCTGGGGGGGTCCGCTGTCGCTGCTGGGGGAGTCCGCTGTCGCTGCTGGGGGGGCCGCTGTCGCTGCTGGGGGGCACTGTCACCGCTGGGGGCTGCTGTGGGGGGGCACTGTCACTGCTGGGGGTCATCATTACTAAGATGAGTGAGGGGGAGGCTGGGAGAGGCGAGGGCCTGTGCTATGGGTGTTTTAGGTTTACTAAATACAGTTATACATTACAATTATACTTTTTTTAAACTATAAATATCGCAAATTTATGGATTTTTTGTCGAAGTGACACACCACCCGAGTTATGCTCAGCTTTTTGGCAAATTTTGGCACACCGAGTTTAAAAGGTTGCCTATCACTGTCCTAATAAATATAGTGCATGGCCAGCATAAGAAAATACGTTTCGGGTGAAAACCCCTTCATCAGTTCAGCTGGTAAAAGCTTGCAGACTAAGCAATAGGCCGCCTGCAGACGGGCAGGTCAGATCCGGCAGTGAGGATTCTCACTGCGGGACCCGACCCGAGCGCCTGCAGAGAGCGTCGCGTACTCACCCGTGCCCCGCGGCCCTGGCTCTTTCATGTGTCGCATACGCAGACCGGAGGCGGCGGCGGGTGAGTGACGTCTCTGTGCGGGACTCGCAGAGCTTGCCGCGGTTTGTTTGCCGCGCGTTATATTGCGCGGCCAAAACCGCGGCCGTCTGCATAGGACTGCGTTTGTTAACACAATCCTATGCAGGCTTGTAGCGGCGGAAATCCCGCCTGTCTGCAGGCGGCCATACTTAGTAAAAAGTAAGATTCAAGGTGGGGAGTAAAAATGAAGGATAAAAGTGCAGAATAAAAAGTTGGTAAAAAACTTGGAATGAGGGAATAAGAATTTAAATATAATCATAAAAATAAAGCACATGGATACATATGGCATATAGTTAATGAATATGTATACACACAGTATAAAATATATGGTATATAAAGTGGATAAATATAAATATTTGCGGAGAATGGTCCTAGTCATAGTTATGGTAAAAACTGTACAAGAGAAGGTGACAACGGCATGTATCTAGATCAATGTGAAAAATGATCATAAGACATTGCATGTTAAAATTAACAAATTATGGCAGAAATTTGAGACCACAAATGGGGAGCTAGTAATTTAGGATGAAATTGAAAGATAACATAACCATACAGTCAGATATTCATTTAAAATAATACTATAAACATAAGATATCAACACTGTATCGGATGTCTTTGGAAGAAGACACTCGCAACAGCAGTAAGGACTTGGAGCAGGAATGGGAGCGGGACCTGGGCAGCTCACCCCCAGAGGAGTCGTGGAAAAAAATGTATATTGTAACCCACAAAATGAATGTATCCAGTAAGATACAAGAGTTAAATTATAAAATTCTGACAAGATGGTATCAGACCCCGACAAGGTTGGCCAGGATATTCCCTCAACTGTTTGAGGTGCCTCTCAGGGATAGGGTCATTTATCCACCTCTGGTGGTCCTGCCCTCTGATTTACCCCCTCTGGCAGGAGGTCAACACCCTTTACTCCCCAGTATGTAGAAACTAAATGCAGTTCACGCCAGAAATAGCGTTACTGTCTATGATCCCAGGTTCAATAGCAAATTCTAAGGGCTCTTTGCTCAGATTTTTCATACTGGCTATGCATCAGATAATCCCCTGGAGGTGGAGATCTACAACACCACCCTCAAGATTAATGTGGCTAGAAGCACTAGTTCACCTAAAATATATGGAAGAGCTCTGTGCCAAAGACGAAATGAGACATGGCAAACGCTTTACTACATGCATGATATGGAACCAGTTCCATATTTCTTTTTTCCCTCTGCTAAGCCTGGGCAAAATAATGGGACTACAATTATACACAAATAGTGTACATCAAGAAATGGCTGGTTGGATAGGAAAGGGCTGACACAGAGATTAGGGATAAGGAGTAGAAATGAAAGTGTCATTACAGGAATAAATAAATTGTTGTTAGGGATGAAAAATAGCGGATGGTGGAGGGTATAGTGAGACCGCTATAAGAGCGAGCGGAGGGGATGTAATGTCTGGATGATACTAAGGGAGTAGGAAAACATAGTTAGGATTAGGTGAATACAAGGATAGAAACATGATGTAACATAGTATGCAAGACTATAAAAAGACAAATGTCCTTCTAGTTCAGCCTGTTTCCACGCCCCCTTGTTGATTCACAGAAGGCAAAAACACCCCAATGAGGCATAAGCTACTTTATTCCATTTTACGGGAAAAAATTCCTTCCCGAATCTATAATGGCAGTTAAAATAATCCCTGCATCAACATTTGAAAGTTCCTACCTGACTCCAAGACAAGCAGTCGGAAGATACCCAGATCAACAACCCCACTGGTTATTTAATGTCTATATCCTACAATGTCATAGCCCTCCAAAAAGACATCTAGTCCCCTCTTAAACTCCTCCATTGATTTTGTGTTGGTGATGAAACCTTCTTTCCTCTAATCATAGAGGATGCCCTCTTGTTACAGTCATAGTCCTGAGTATAAACAGGTCATGTAATAGGTGAGGGGACAGGGTAGCAAGGTTTTGAGAAAATCACGCTGGGAACGTATTGATCTAGATTAGTGATTCCCAAACTTTTTCAGCCATGGAGCCCTTTTTTGAACCAAAGGTTTTTCGTGGAGCCCCACAGAACGTATGTCTGCGGGAGGGGTTAGAGCCATGGTTTATCACAACATGATTTTTAGCTCCATCATAAAAAGGACAGGGCTATTTAAAAAAAAAAAAAAAACAGGGAGGAATGCCGGAGCACTGGATGGCTATTGATATACATTATATTTAAAATTAACATGCTGCTAAATTAAATCCTGCACCACATGTTAATATCCGTAGGTTTTGTGCACATTGTTTTTAACCTAGTGTGGATGACATTTTCAAAATCTTATCTACTTTGCTGCTACACCTACTGTAAATTCCACAGCAAATCTTCCCCACGTAGTAATAGTGACCACCTATATTGGTGGCCACAGTAGTAGTAGCATACCCTATATTGGTCCCAGTAGTAATAGCATCCTCTATATCGGTCTCAGTAGTAATAGCATCCCCAATATAGGCCCCAGTACCAATAGCGACCCCTATATTGGCCCGAGTAGTAATAGGCTCCCCCACTGTAGCCCCAATAGTGATAATGGCCCTCATTGCCGACCCAGTAGTAATAGGCTGCCCCCTTGCCACCCCTATAGTGATAGGGTCCCACATTGAGTCTCCAGTAGTAATAGGATCCCTCATTGCTGTCCCCAGTAGTAATAGGAACCCTCATTGCTGTCCCCAGTAGTATTAGGATCCCTCATTGCTGTCCCCAGTAGTATTAGGATCCCTCATTGCTGTCCCCAGTGGTAATAGGATCCCTCATTGCTGTCCCCAGTAGTAATAGGATCCCTCATTGCTGTCCCCAGTAGTATTAGGATCCCTCATTGCTGTCCCCAGTAGTAATAGGATCCCTCAATGCTGTCCCCAGTAGTAATAGGATCCCTCAATGCTGTCCCCAGTAGTATTAGGATCCCTCATTGCTGTCCCCAGTAGTATTAGGATTCCTCATTGCTGTCCCCAGTAGTATTAGGACTCCTCATTGCTGTCCCCAGTAGTATTAGGATTCCTCATTGCTGTCCCCAGTAGTATTAGGATTCCTTATTACTGTCCCCAGTAGTATTAGGATCCTTCATTGCTGTCCCCAGTAATAATAATAATAATAATAAACTTTATTTGTATAGCGCCAACATATTCCGCAGCGCTTACATAGACAGGGGGGAATACAGAAAGACAAAAGTACAAACATTACAGAACCACAGTTACATAGTAATCAATTGATGGAAACAATAGGGGTGCCGGTCCTGCTCCAACGAGCTTACATACTACAAGTAATGGGGTGATACAGAAGGTAAAGGGGTTGGAGATGTGCACTGTATGGCGAGGTGGAGAGTGAGGGGTGATATACACACAGACAATGGTCAGACATTTAGCCGTGTGACGGCAGAAACAGTATGACTGCAGGAGCAGTTTATGATGGCTAACAGGGATTGCAGTCAGTAGGTCAGGGGGCATGTTATCAGGCGGAGTACAAAGGGGTTTGTTTAGGGAATTCGGTATGCCTCCCTGAAGAGGTGCATTTTTAGAGCACGCCTGAAGTTCTGCGAGTCCTGGATTGCTCGGGTATCCTTTGGTAGTGCGTTCCAGAGGACCGATGCTGCTCTGGAGAAGTCTTGGAGGCGGGAATGAGAAGTTCGAATTAAATGGGCGCTCAATCTGGTTTCGTTAGCAGAGCGGAGAGCCCGGGCTGTTTGATGGATTGAGATGAGGGAGGCGATGTAGGGGGGCGCTGCACTGTGGTCGGCTTTGTGGATGAAGGTGGCGAGTTTAAATTGAATTCTGTATTTAACGGGCAGCCAGTGCAGTATTAGGATTCCTCATTGCTGTCCCCAGTAGTATTAGGATTCCTCATTGCTGTCCCCAGTAGTATTAGGATTCCTCATTGCTGTCCCCAGTAGTATTAGGATTCCTCATTGCTGTCCCCAGTAGTATTAGGATTCCTCATTGCTGTCCCCAGTAGTATTAGGATCCCTCATTGCTGTCCCCAGTAGTATTAGGATTCCTCATTGCTGTCCCCAGTAGTATTAGGATTCCTGATTGCTGTCCCCAGTAGTATTAGGATTTCTCATTGCTGTCCCCAGTAGTATTAGGATCCTTCATTGCTGTCCCCAGTAGTATTAGGATCCCTCATTGCTGTCCCCAGTAGTATTAGGATCCCTCATTGCTGTCCCCAGTAGTATTAGGATCCCTCATTGCTGTCCCCAGTAGTATTAGGATTCCTCATTGCTGTCCCCAGTAGCATTAGGATCCCTCATTGCTGTCCCCAGCTTGTCCGTTGCTTGTTGAGCTGTAGCTTTTATTAGTGTGATTTTGGGGAACACATAATATATTGTGTAACTTTTATGAATTTTATAGGGGGCAGGGTGAAAGAATGTATCAATTCTGTCATTCTTATTTTCAACAGCGTTTGCTATTAGGTATAAATGACATGGTAACTTTTTTCTTCGGGCCAGTACGATTACAATATATATTTTATTTTTTTCCCACTTTTGCACAGTAAGGGTACATTCACACGAACATGTGCGTATGCCTACATTGGTGCGTGCAAAACCGCGCACCCACGTACGTGCACAAACAAGCGTGAATGCAGGTCCATGCAGCATCACTTTCAATGGGGCTCACCGGCCTCATTGAAAGCAATAAGATGCCGGCACCCCTGCAGTGATTTTCAGGGAAGGGCTTGAAATATAAGCCCTTCCCTGAAAATCAGCCATGGTTTGTGTTTAAAAAAAAAGAAAAGAATATATATATAATATAATATGTATATATGTGTATATATGTATATATATATATATATATATATATATATAAATTATACTCACATCTCCGCCACTGCTATGTAAATATTCCCCGTGTGGCAAAGGATTGCAATGTTCTCCCATTGCTTTCAATTGGAGCTGGCAGCTTGTAAAATAGCTACTGCATCTGGAAAAGAGAGTATTTTACAGATCACATCCCTCAGCGGATAAGAGGCCAAGGGTCGCGGTCTGAGCACCCTGTGGATTTGCCATCTTTTTCTTCCCCCAACCAAGGAGCCAAAAATTTCAGTAGCTACTTTTGGTAGTGCCCATTGCTCAGGATTCGGGGAGCCCCTTAAGATGTATAGTACATCTTCTATTGCTGTTTTCTAAGTCTTCTTGCATTTAGTAATGCTCTGTTTAGCTGAGCATGTTGTTCTTTAATGACTTGGGCCAGTTCAAGGGAATGAGTGATAATGGCGGAGGTAGAAGATTCTAAGTCCTCAACACGGCGCCCCAGATGCTTAATCTCGTCCTTTTTTCAGATAAATCTGCCATAATGGTTGTAAGGCATTGGTGATCAGAGCCTTCATATGGCCCTTCGATACAGGCTCACTATCCTCTCCCCCAGATGAATCTCCTTCCTCCACAGTCTCCTTACTATTGCTGGTGTTCTTCTCCTGCAGCAGTGCCATCTTAGGAGCAGCATGTGGTGACCTAGTACTTCTCTCTTTCAGATACTGCTGCATGTCGGCTTGTCCATTGTGCTGGTGGGGAGTCCCCAGCACCTCTCCCCCTCGATCTCTAGTAGTTTTCCCCATCTTTGGCTAGAAATAGCAGCTGCAGAGGTCCTCAGGAGTGCCATTGTAAAGGAGCTCTCACTTCAAGCCTCCATACCGCTCAGCAGTCAGGCTGCACCCCAACATGTGGATTTAACCTTTTTCAGTGGGGTAAATCAAAATGCAGATTTCCCAATGTGGATTCTGCATGGAATCCACATCAAGAAGTAAAATGTCACTCACACCTCTCCACTCCCCCCTCCAAAAGAAAAGAGAAAATCAGCGCCATATGGCATACATCTACATTACAAAGCATCAAACTGTTTTAGATATGGATTTAGCAGTGGGTTTGATGTGCCATTAGCGTGGAAGTGGATACTGCATCAAATCCACGGCGAAATCTTCTGTGTTTATATAGCCGTACTGTAATGTTCAGTCGTAACCTGTTCAAGATTCATGCACGATTGAAATCAGTGTTACTCTGCAAGACCCGTCTGGTGTCTGCGACATTTCTAGCCGCCCCCCCCCCAAAGCCAGCTTCACCCCTTTTTACAAGAGTTGCTTCCCACTGCTTCTGGTTATAAGAGCTGACAGATAGAAATGTATCACATGCAGGAGGCAGGATATCCACTGATACCAACTGTTAGGGGGGTCTTTGATAGACCATTCAGCTGATGCTGTCTGCTTCCGAATTAGTCTTGAGTATGAGTACTCAGACGACGCAAATGGACAGCCACATGCACCATGGAATTATCAAAAGCGAAGTGAAGTTTTATTTGCAAAGTACAGGATATATAGAAAGGTTGCTTGCGTAAGATCTAATCACTGCGCATGGCCCAGGTCGCTGGACATCTGGAGATTATAATCAATAATACTTCTTTCAAAGACATCTCCTACAAGAACAATATATCAACACTCTGTAACAACTGTATCAAAGCAAAAATGTGTCCTAGGATAAGTTTCTCAGAAATAAGTTTCTTAAAACAGGATGATTTGGGAAAGTAAATATAAGATATGTGAAAACAAGATTCAGGGTCATATAGTGAGAGAAAGGCAGATAAAAAGAAAGTTGAAAGGAGAATTAAACGTATTTTTCCTCTATTTAATTTGACTGCAGGGGAAAATCTAGAATTAACCCCTCACACAACTGACAGATTAGTGGCACCGCAAATTTAGATTCAATAGAATAGATTGATCACAATGTTATCATCTAAATGTTATTGTTGTAGTAATGGGTAACACCACTAGGGGACACAGTTTGTTTCTGTATCTTAAATTTCAAAATAATACAGGTTGAGCAATCAGCATTGATTTTAAGGGAATCCTTCATTATGCTACTGTATACATCTATGTGTAGAATTCGAAAGACCTTCAAAGAAAGCAGCAGCATACTTAGGGTGAATACGCACCTGCGTTTTTCTAGTGCTGCGATATCACTGTGTTTTTTTTAACGCGATTGTCATTGGGACTTTCTAATGTTAAAAATGCATCGCACAAAAAACGAAAAGCACAAACTTGCAATGCGTTTTTAACATTAGAAAGACCCATTGACAATCGCGGTAAAAAAACGCAGTGATATTGCAGCGCTAAAAAAACGCAAGCGGTTAAGAGCCCTTATTATGAATGTATATAAATGGTTTTCCTGTTATTACCGACACTTTAAGTGTTCAGTCAGACCAGGGGTCTTTTGCACTCCACGCAAAATGCTCGTGACCGTAGTTCCGTGCCCATTGCTTTTAATGGGGCTAACACTACTGCTGCTGGCCCCATTGAAAGCAGTGGGATGCAGGCAACCCCCACAGTGATTTTCAGGGAAGGGCTTTAAATATAAAAATAAATAAATAACATTACACACCTAGCGGCACTGTCCGGGCTCCGGCGCGTCTTTTCTCTGGCATCCTTGGCACTGTTCTGACGCACTTTCTCCTGCCGGGGATTTAAAAATCCCCACCTTTTGAAAGTGCTGGTCTAAATGGCTGAGTGCTCAGCCATATATTGAATGATGGCTGAGCGCTGCCTGTGATTGGTCACGGCACTCAGCCAATCAGATGCAGTGCTCGGCCATTCATTGAATTCAATGGGAGAATATTGCGTCCCTTTGCCACAGCATTCATAGCTGTTGCAGGGGAATTCTTCATCCCGGCGGGGAGTTCCCTTGTCATTGAACACTGTGACAGTGCTGTCACAGTGTTTGAAGATGAGGGGACTCCCCATGGGAAATCTTTATGTGCAGCACGGACCTTCCCGGCGCACGGATGTCCTATCTTTTGCAGGTGTGGGTATTTTGCGACTGTAAAAGATGGCTATGTGAACACATCATAGGAAACCCTTTTTTTGCGCACATAGGCGCACGCTGAAAAAACACTAGTCTGACTTTGCCCTAAGGGCGCTATTACATGAGCATTAGTGGACGAAGCTAACACTAACGATTTATCACTAATTGCTGGGCTGTATCTGGTCTTGCAAATTCAGCTCAGCAGTTAGCAGCGTACTGGCAGCTGCTAACGATAATGTAACATTACCCTAAAATATTTTTAAACTTTGTAGGATGTCACCTGTGTCCTCTTAAATGGCTTCTACAAGGAGATGACTGTTATTACTACTCAGATGTAACATCCAGAACATGGAACCAGAGTCAGGCTCATTGTAGGATGATGGGAGCTGATCTACTGGGCATAAAGGACCAGGAACAGCAGGTATGGGGTCCATATTAAATAGTAGACCAGCTGCAGTCTGCTGTATTATCTGATTTATTATACATATAATATGATGAATGCCCTTTATTTCTTACAGGAGTTTATAAAGAGAACTCTCAAGCAGCGAGGAGAGGAAACATACTGGATAGGACTTTACCGTGATGGAGATGACTGGAGATGGGTGGATGGAGAACATTTCAACAGCAGCTTGTAAGTGACTTCTTAACACAAGTATACACTGGTCTTTACTGAGACTACAGTATATACAGGGTCATTACAAATGATCATCCCGATTTGAAACTCTTATAACTCCCATTTAATGAGACTCTGATACATAAATTTGATATAAATGAAAACCGAAACTTTGTTGCATAATATAAAAAATATTTTCCCCATTGAAGCTGATCGATGTGATCCCCTTTGTCACTGAACACACATGAAGCCTGTGGTCAAGTTTCTGTCATATATGTTGTAGAGTATAGAATAAGCAGAAAAGCGTCAGATGGATCTTCAATTAAAATATACGTATGAAAGGTGCTCTATATAAAATGTAGACTCACCTGGCACTGAGCGGGGACCCCCAAGTGTGGGGATTGTTCCCGCTCAGCACCTGTAGTCCAGGTGCACTTGCAGATAAACAGAAATCACTCCTGGTCCTCTGGAATTCCAAGGGTTCAAGAGGCAGTAGCGGGGCCCCCAACACTGGTAGGTGCAGGGGTAGTGATCCAAAAAGAGGAGGATAAGAACTGTCTGAGCAGTACAAAACTCTGCGCTCTTGACATTTGTTAATGCCAGGTGGTGTATTTCTCCATCAGGGAAAATAAGGTCAAAACAAACAACAAATACATAAAAAATAGCCAGAGTGTGAATAGAGGGTACGCTCATCCACTAACTCGCTGTAGATATAAATGCAATGCGTTTCTGCGCTCTGAACGGACCCTTTTTCATGCATAACATGACAGGGTATACAGATACATATATGTAAGAAAGTTTATCCAGATGACCTGGAAGTAATAAGTCGTTCAATGTGGACCGGTGTTGCATGGCCGCAACCAGGACGCCGGACCTGAAGAGCAACGCCACAGGGGGATGGGGGGAGACGTCACAGGATGGCAATCTGATAGAGGCCGTCATGGATATTGTTTGGAACGCAACATGCATTCCACGTCTGCATCTGCACTTAGGCTGCATTCAGACGAAGTATATCAGCTCGGTTTTCACGCCGAGCCGATATACGTTGTCCTTGTGTGCAGGGGGGGAGGATGGAAGAGCCAGGAGCAGGAACTGAGCTCCCGCCCCCTCTCTGCCTCCTCTTCGCCCCTCTGCACTATTTGCAATAGGGAGAGGCGGGCCGGGGCGGGGCTAAGTTACACGAATTAGCCCTGCCCCCGGCCCGCCTCTCCCCATTCCAAATAGTGCAGCCTAAGGCGGGCATCCCGATGGAACGCACCGTGCGCATCAGCCATTGCACATGCGTAGTATTAATTGTGGATAGAATGAAACTACTTTCTGGTGGAACACTGTATGTGCTCCACCCTCTATGCTTGCGCAGAGTCTCACTCTGAAGCATTATCTATCTTCCGAGGATACAAATATGTATCACATACAAAAAATGATATATATTCATTTTAAAGGGAAGGTGTTTGTGACCAAGGGGATATTGCCATTTAAACTTCATGAATAGATGTGCACCATGGATGATTTAAAAAACCTTTTAATATAAATGTGCACCATATATAATAATAAAAAGGAGGAATTATGTGCAATTAATGAGTGATTGATAAATAGTACATTCATAGATATCTAATTAAATAACAACAAGCTTTAACAATCTAACAGTTCATAGAAATCAATTTAATACCATTGCGAAATGATAGTATTATCCTTGGACTCGTAGCTGATAATTCTATGGAAAGACTTGTATATAGGAATCTTTAAAAAATTGGACTAAAATTCTGTACTAGATGGATCTCTTAAACCACTGCATCATAATAATACATACAAGGCCTACATACTTGAGCAGCTTATGTTGTGTATCTCCTAGAGTGCTCGTGTGGCCTAAAGTATATGGGCCGCACAATCAGCACGCTAAGAATGAGACTAGAGATGACTAGAGCAGAATGAAATTTTTGGGCCTCATTTAGTAAAACTGTCTAACAATAAGACTGTCCTTGTTACCCATAGCAACCAATCACAGTGCAGCTTTCTGACCTCAGCAGTTTGAGAAATCAAAGCTGTGCTGTGATTGGTTGCTAAGAACAATATTGATTGTCGTATGGTGGACAGTTTTGCTAAATGAAAATTTTTTTCTGTTTCCATTTATCAAATTTATGCATCTGAGTGTCATTATAGTTAAAAAATATTGTATTAGTGTTAGGTATAGCAGACATGTCTGCTGCTCTGCTCTGTTATCTAGTTGGTGTTTATTTCGCTCCAGCGTCTCTGGAGTTAACACTTCCTGACTCCTCCACTCAGCTGGAAGCTGTTTGCCAATCACACAGCTATAAAGCTCCCTCAGACCTGGTCATCAGTGCTGCAGTGTTGTTGTTCTTGTATGACAGCTTGTGGCTACTGCTCCTTCAGTGATCTCTGTTGCTACTGATCTCCAGTATGCTGTAGCTATTTGCTACTTGTGTGCCTTCCAGGTTCTCTGTTACCTATTCTCACCTCGACCTCTGTTCCTGCTTGGTACAACCGGTTCTGGTGTTAGGGTCATGACAGGGTTAGTCAGTGCTCAGGTTCCAGCTCAGGGCCGTCCTTGTTAGGATGATTACCCTGCTCTGTGTCAGGCAGGGATTTCCCTATTTCTCACCAGTGCAGGGCTAGCTCAGTCCTAGTTTCCACACATTGGTTCCACACCTAAATACGTAACAATTAGTTAGCCACATGTTACAAAGAAGAACAATTGTGCAACATGTTGATACAATATGTTTTGCTGGAGTGAAAAAATATTTCTTCTATATGGTCCATGAAAAGAAGCTGTCCCGATTTAATTCTTTATAACTTTAATAGAGGTCACTGACCACCGCTGAAGCGGCCAAAGCCTTATCTTTGTAACTAACCCCAATTTAGGAAATAGAGAATGAGGGGAGGAGACATAAGACAAAAAGAAGAGAGAAAAAAAAAGAAGGGGGAAAATGAGTGAGGGGAAAGTGCATATCCGACATCATGGAAGATGCATCTACATCCTAATATATGAATTGTAAGAAGGTATTATAAAGAAGTTATGAAATCACAACAACAGTAAGTAGCCAAGGGGGCGGAGCCAGCGACCGACATGTACAGTCGCACTTGAGAGGAGCTCCCCAGGGGAACTACAAAATCCTTCAAAATCCTGGCCTTAACATGTCACCAAGAGCTGCAAATTAGCCAACTGGACCTCTAGAACCTTGCGGAGGTGACCAAACCACGGCTAAAAGAAAATAACTCCTCCTGACGCCGTCGGAGCAGAAGCAACGCCACGCCAACGCCCTGCTGCCTTCCCGCTCATCCTCGGAGCAGGTGGCCCCTGCCTCGCTGCCCCACCTTATCGGTGTGCCGGACCGGGACCCGGGTGGACCGACCCCCCCGCTCTGGACGCGGCTGACACAGCGGAAGACCCCTTGGAAGGTCCGCCGCTCAGCGGACCCAACGCTGACACCCCTCTGATCCCGAGCCCCTCTCGGCGGCTGCGGCGTGCTGCACCCCGCCGTGGACTATCCGCGGGGCGCCTCGGAGGGCCCGCGACTCACCGAACCCCGCGCTGATACCCTCCCGACCTCGGACCCCCTTCAGCCGCCGCAGCACACTATATCCTGCTGCAGACGATCGGCAGGACGGCCTGGAAGAACTGCTCCTTACCTGACCTCGCGCCGACACTCCTCCGACCCCGGACCTCCTTCAGCCGCTGCAGCACATCGCACCTGGTCGCGGATTGTCCGCGAGACGCCCGGAAGACCCGCCGCTCGCCGGACCCCGCGCTGGTACTGCTCCGACTCCGGACCCCCGGCGGCTGCTGCAGCGCACCACACCTGGCCGCGGGCTATTTGCGGAGCGGCCCGGACCTGGCTCCGGAGAGGTGAGCGGCTCACCCTCCTGCTCCTGCGCCCCACCGAGATCAGGGGACATCTGACAGCCGCGCGGCCCCGTGCCGGGACCCGAGTGCGGTGTAACCTCCACTTACACCAATCTGTGGAGAGGAACGTCCCACCCTCGC
Organism: Eleutherodactylus coqui; assembly: GCF_035609145.1. Lineage (NCBI taxonomy): Eukaryota > Metazoa > Chordata > Amphibia > Anura > Eleutherodactylidae > Eleutherodactylus > Eleutherodactylus coqui. Next base: position 267,541,310 of record NC_089840.1, on the reverse strand, counting down.
CCGAACTCCCGGACTGGCCTGTCCCCCGGGGACGCTCTACTACTACTACTGGGCCGCGGGAACCCTATATTCTGTGGCGGGAAAACCGCTAAAAGACCCACCGAGCGGAAGACAGCTCCTGAGAGGTGGGAGACCTACCGCAGCACCCCCGGAGGAAAACACCCACGGTGCAGCCCTGCTGAAGATCACGAGCCACCCAACGGGTCCAACAACAGCCTTACAACCTGAAACTATTTGCTGCCACTGGACCGCGACAACCCACATCGCATCGGACTCCGAGGCTGAGAGATCACGATCCCATACCCGGCCCTGCAGAGCCGGCAACAAACCGTGAGTTTCCCTCTTGAAGGGCAACGGGGGGGTAACACCCCAGCCCGACAGAACTGGCTCTGAGGACACCCCTATACCCTTGAGAAGCATCCTCTTTATTACTTAACGCAATCACATAGTGACCCTCTGGGGGGAAGGAGACGTTATTCTGCATTAAATCTAACCAGAACACAACTAGCCGGACCGGCAAAACACTAAGGCCCATCTGGGACATTAATCTTTCCTGGACCCTTGAATTACATTATATATGCTGAAAGCCCGAAACTCAAAACCTTAGTTGACGGGGCGACTAGCTAGAGACATCACTACTAACTAACTTTCTCGCCAAGGCCAGATCAAGCCCTAGCTGGATCCCCTTTAGCTATCTAATCTATTGGACTCCCGCTATCTGGAAATTGTGACTACTAAATCTCTAGAACTCTGCAGACCCACACGTCTAAACTTCTAAAGTAGACATTCTACACTATCTCAATCGCTAACCTATTCCCTCCATAAGCAACGCTACCCGATATCGCCCGTGCTGCATAACTGGAGGGGGACACAGAAACAGTCGTCCACCGACCTCCCTAAATTAACGCGCATATCTGATATTCTTCACCATGAGCACACACGCTAAAAGTGGCTCTGCAGCCGAAAAATTAAAGGAATTCTCCCGCACTGAAACCCCCGACCACTCTCCGCGAACAATAAGACCTACTCAAGCGAGAGAATTCGAAGACGACACAAGACAAGCCCCGGAACCAACCTTGCGGCAACTTCTGGAGGCTATTAACACCTGTAAATCCTCCCTTACTAACAAAATAGAAGAAGTCAAGTCAGACGTCACTTTGCTAAGACAGGATCTACAAAACATACGGGGCAGAATGCGAGAGATGGAAGACCGCATCTCTAATGCAGAGGACTCTCTCCGTCCGCTCCCCGCGGCGGTGAAGAAAGTCGAAAGACTAACTGAATTCTGCCAGTCTAAGCTAGATGACCTAGAGAACTGCTCGCGTCGCAATAATCTACGCATAATAGGTCTCCCTGAAAAGACAGAAGGCTCCCAACCGGAAGTATTCGCTGAAACCTGGCTGAAATCCCTACTAGGAGACGACACCTTCTCGACTCATTTTACAGTAGAAAGAGCGCATCGCGTCCCCGCAAAACCCCCGCAACCGGGTGCTCCCCCGCGCCCATTCCTGGCAAGAATCCTAAATTGTAGGGACCGAGATGCTGCTCTACGCCAAGCCAAACTAAGAGGGCCACTCAAACACAATAACGCAACCATCTCCATATTCCCAGACTTTTCTGCGGACCTACAAAAACAAAGGGCCACCTTTACGGAAGTCAAGAGGAAATTCAAGGACAGGAACATCCCCTACTCAATGGCGTACCCAGCTCGGCTACGCATCGCGACACAAGGGAAAGTGACCTTTCTACATTCTGCCACCGAGGCACTGGAGTGGCTCGACATGCACCCTGAACCGCCAAAAATGCCTAGCCCTAACACACAGGCGGCAAAACCCTGAACTCAGCTGTGATTAATAGAATTTGAGGTTCCCCTGACCCACGGAGGGCAAAAAATAGAAAGCCATGAAGCAAGACAAATTTCTCTTAGTCTCTCTCTGCTTCGATGCCATCGTTACAACATTTGTAAAACCCAGTTGGCAAAAGATTTGACCCTCTGTAGGCCAAAGGGATATCCCCTAACGACAACATCTGCTACTTTCGAGATAGACTGTAGCTAACTTCTCTTTTGTTCTTTTTCTGTTGTTTGACATCTACGCTGAAATTTAAGCAAGATGTCAATGGTTGATAGTTTAAATTGTTTTAAATTGAATTTTATTATTTTTCTTGACAAGTCTGTGCTGATCCGATTTTTTTCCCAGTATATGCAAAGCCCCTCTCTTTATCCTCACTTCACGAGTGCAGATAACCCGTTTAAAGCCCCATACCCACGCGGATACCAATGACTGTGACATGTCTCAGTTGGAACGTGCGAGGCCTAGGCACTGCTCTCAAACGAAGGGCAGTGTTTTTCTACATTAAGCAAATTAATCCCTACATCGTCTGCCTGCAGGAAACACACCTCACCATAGATAAAGCTGATGCCCTCAAAAAACCATGGGTTCAGTGGATGGCCCACTCCTTCCACACCTCCTTCTCCAGGGGTGTTTCACTACTTGTCCACAGAACACTGAGATGGAATCCCATCAACATCCGTAAAGACCCTGAAGGCAGATCCATATTCATTTATGCTGAAATAGACTCTAAACCGTATGTTATCCTGTGTATCTATGATCCCCCTCATAACAATCTACATCTCCTGCAAACTGCCATAACATTTGCACATCAATACCCTATGGCAGGAGTGATCTGCATGGGCCACTTTAATCAAGTAATGGACCCAACAAAAGATAGATTTCGCGTACCCTCAAACACCACCACCACCACAAGCTCCCCTCTGCGGCAACTGATCGAGGGTGTTGGCTGGGTCGACCTCTGGCGGTTGCGCCACCCCGAAACCCTAGAATACACCTGCCACTCTCTTGGACATAACGCCCTAGCGAGAATTGACTATATATTTAGTTCTATGGAACTTGCAGTCTGTCTTTCCAATATTACACATTGCCCACGAGGAATATCTGATCATAGCCCAATATTAATAACGCTAAAATATCCCCAACACAAGATACTGCCCACTTGGAAATTGCACCCATTCTGGCTTAAATTAATCGGGTCAGATGACCAAACGCCCTTTCACATATTTTTATTTCTAGACGCACATAATAACAACACCCACCCAGCCCTAAAATGGGACACTCTTAAGGCCTATATTAGAGGATGCCTTAAATCCGCTATTACACACATCAAAAAATCAACATCCCAGACTGACAGAGAGCTGGAAGCCCAGACATTAGACGCCGAAAGGCTATATATTTCCGACCCTACAAATGCTAATAAAATAGCCTGGCTCAGCCTCTCCCGCCTCTATAAACAACATATACACACTAAGACTAAACGTAAACTATTCTTTGCTAAACAATACTATTTCGAACTGGGAAATCAATCCAGTCACTTACTCGCCAATCTAATTAAACATGAAAATCAAACTAACACGATCCTCAAGATCAAAAACCATCACGGCGCGGAACTGACCGATGCCCTATCTATTACAAACTGTTTTAAGGAATTCTATGCCAACTTATATACCTCTTCCACAAGTGACTCTATAGCAGACGTATTGAACTACTTACAGGACCTGACTTTCCCAACACTCTCCACAGAACAGATGGAGTTCCTGGAGGCCCCAATCACCCTGGACGAAATTAAACAGACAATCCAAGAAATGGCACTTAATAAATCCCCTGGCCCAGACGGCCTCCCAATAGAGGTATATCGCAAATACAGTGAACAATTAGCCCCACAACTATATGAGACATTACAGCAGGCTCAATTAGATAAAGCACTCCCATCCTCCTTCTATAAGGCCTCCATTGTAGTCATATTAAAACCAGATAAAGACCCCACAGACTGCGGCTCCTACCGTCCCATCTCATTGGTAAATGCAGATTATAAAATCTTGACAAAAATCTTAGCCATTAGACTGAACCAGGTAATCCTATCCATCATACACCCCGACCAGACTGGTTTCATGCCAGGGAAATCCACAACAATTAATATACGCAGAGTCCAAACAGCTATCCAGCTGGGCAGGCAGAATAACATGCCATGGGCCTTGGTTTCCCTGGACATGACGAAGGCCTTTGACTCCCTGGAATGGGTATTTTTGGAAGCCTGTCTAGTTCGTTTCGGGTTTGGCCCCCAGTTCCTACAGTGGATTAAAACCATATATAAACATCCAAGCGCTAATGTGATAGTAAATGGTATCCCATCGGCCGAATTCCAACTTGCAAGGGGCACCCGACAAGGATGCCCACTATCCCCTGCCCTATTTGCTATAGCCATTGAAGCGTTGGCGATCCGCCTGAGAGGTACCCCCAGCGTAACCGGCATCAGATGGGGGGGGATTGAAAGTAAAGTAGGGCTATACGCAGATGATACAATTCTTTTTCTATCAGACCCAATAAACTCTTTCTCCCAGGCCATGGTCCAAATAGACAGATTCTCCCATCTATCCGGACTGTATGTCAACTGGTCCAAGTCTACGATCCTGTACACAAACCTCACCCCGGAAAACGATCCCTGCGTATCCAGGTATGGGCTGAAGGTAGTCACTACATTTAAATATCTAGGGATGTTTTTGCCCCAAGACCATAATAAGGCCATAGAGGATAATATTGACCCACTGTTAAAAAATATAAAATATAAGCTTAAAAAGTGGTCCAAGCTGTCACTGTCGGTAGCAGGACGCATAAACCTGATTAAAATGGCTGTCCAGCCAAGGTGTCTGTACGTGCTACAACACATGCCAGTGAGTGTCCCTAAACGCATCTTCCAAACCTTTAACTCCCTCATCACTTCATTCATATGGAACTCTTCACGTTCGAAATTAAGTCTTTTAACACTACAAAGATCTAAAGAACAAGCCGGAATGGCCCTCACGGACCTACGGCTTTATTACCTAGCAGGCCAGCTACGAAACATCCGAGCCTGGGTTCTGGACCGCGAAATGCCAATAGCAGATCAATACCTGGCAAAACAGGTTAACGCAAACAACTTACTAGCCTACCTAGAATTTCCAGAATGCACAAACTCCTCTGACACAATACCACTTCACAGACTAGCCCTAAGCATATGGAAGGAGGCCAAAACTCTACAACGATACAAAGATATAGTGTCCGAGCTCCCTTTATGGAACAACCCTGGCTTAGTGGCCTTACACTCGGTCCCAGACCCCCAATACTGGATATCCCAAGGGGTACGCTCACTGGCAGATATCTATACGGACGGAACACTTCCCACATTTACCCAGCTGCGCGACAAATTGCAGGCCCCACAACCCCAACTATTTAGATTTTTCAGCTGCGATATGCACTAAACTCCCAATTCCCACGTCCCTCCACTCGAATATCAAAATTTCCCACAATAGGTATCCTAAAATCACAAGGGCCCAAAGGTCTGATCTCAGCACTCTACACGCACCTCCTCTCAGCCAAAATGGATATTCATCCACTCCCAGCTTGGGACAAATGGAAACTTTCTATCCCATCCCTATCATCTGAAGAATGGCTGGACGTTATTAAATCCCATCTGTCTGTCTCCCCCGCCGTAAACAACAAACTGATACAGCTATACATAATACACCAGGCTTACCTTACCCCCAGCCGTCTCTATAAAATGGGCAATGCCTCGACAAATTCCTGCCATAGATGCCGCCAACCGGAAGCAAAGTTCTGGCACCTGATCTGGGAATGTCCTCCAGTTAATGACTTGTGGTCCCAAATCATAGACTTTATAAATTCAATATTACCACCCCCATTTAGCATCGATCTGGACCCAAAAATAGCTTTATTTGGTCTACTGGAGGAGGAGGTATGGCCGTGTCACACCCGTACTTTCCTCGAAAAGGTGCTATTTCTGGCGCGGAAAGCGATAGCCATACAATGGATGGCTGCCGAAGCCCCATCAGTCCCACAATGGATTCAAATGGTGAACACAATAATCTCCTACGAGAAAGTTATTTACCAAAATAGAGGCTGCCCGAACAAATTTCAACGGGTATGGGCTCCCTGGCTGGACACCCAATCCACCCTATCTGCAGAATAAATTCTTAACCCTGAACCCCCCCTCCTTCCCCCCCCCCCCCTTTTTTACATCATTAAACACACGAAGTTTTATTATACAAGTTCAAAGGATCGACACAGACAGGTTACGATGGTTATATGTTAAGTTTATTGATATAAATGTTAAAAAAGTATTCAGAAATTAGTATATTATTTACAATACCAACTCAAGTACAATGTAATACCTATGTACAATTTGATATGTATTTAACAAACCTTTTTCGATTTTTGTACTGCGCAAAACATTTCTGTTTTAAATAGAACGAATTTAAAAAAAACAGTAAGTAGCCAATTATTTAGGTGGGAAGAAGCTCGGAACCTAATCCAGGATGCCCATGGGGAGTAAAAGCTGAAGTATTTATTGTCGTCATTGGCACTGAGCTCCTCCATATACACTATGAAGTCCAAGGCTTCCAGCTTCCATCAATCTACCGGTAGTTGGAGGGTGATGTTGATTTCCATAGTCTAGCGATAATCTGGTGCATAGCCAGGAGAAAAAATCTGAGCAAGCTTTTTTTAACTAACTTTAGAGGTGGAGCCTGCAATCATAGAAAGAAGGGCCATTTCTGGGGTGACAATAACTGTAGCTTTGTATATCATGTTAAACAAGATGTTTATTTCCCATTATAATGGAGAAATCAAGGGGCAGGACCACCAAATATAAATAAAAGAGCCTATGTTCTGGCCTCCTGTACCATTGGGACAGTAGTTTATAATGGAATTCTTGGTGTCTGCAGGAAATGGAAAACTTGTGGTTTAAGGCAAAGGACTTGGTCCACAACTCTTCTGTGATGGATCTTCTTACTTTTCTCTCCCAACCCTGTTTAAAGACCAATGGGTCGTCTTGTGTCTTGTGTGGTCATAGATGTTAAGCATAAAAATAAAATAAAGGGTCTGAAAGTTGTGTTGTAGAGCTGAGGGAGTGAATAAAATTACAACTTTGGAGGTATTGAAACCATGCCCCGGCCAGTGCATCCTCATCCAATAACTCGCACAGGAATCTCACACCCAGGCCAGAAATCAGATTGCATACATGAGGCAAGGGAAGCTCCAATCTTGTAAGCAACGATGAGCCCCCAAGCAATAATGAAAGCTCAGGTTGTCTCACCAGGGGAGTAGGTGGAACTGGATTCGAAATCAGGTGTAAACACGTCGCAAAGCTATACCAAACGTCAAGAAGTTGTGTAATAAAAGGTGAGAGATTAGGGATTCGTCGGTCTGAATGGTAACTGAGCTAGAAAACCCCCTTGGCTTAATGGAGGGTGGAATTTTGTTCTAGTTCCACCCACAACTTGTAAGAACGCTTATGGAAAAGGTCAAGCACATAATTACCTCTTATAGCTTTGTAGTATAAGGAGAAATTTGGCAGGCCCACTGCCCCCAAATCATTGTAGAAGAGCCTTAAATTTCAAATGTGACTTAAGGCCCATTTACATGCAACAATAATGGGGAGAGGCGGGATGGGGGCGGGGCTAATTCTTTTTCTTTGCACCAATTAAAAACCTCCTGGCTACAGATTCTTTGCATAAATACTCGGCCACCTGAGCAAACAACATATACAGCCTTTACATAGCTAATGAGGAAAATGGGCAGGATTTCAAACAATTATATCTTTACATGTAAATGCTCAGTACTTGAAACCAAAAAAGTCATTAAGACATTTGTTCAAACGATAATCGTTACGTGTAAGGCCTCGGTCACACGGGCGATTTTTCGCGCGATTTGCGCATGCGCATGCGATCGCCGATTTTATAGAACCATTGCTTTGCAATGTTATCGGACACATGAGCGCTTTTTATGCACTTGTCCGATTAATTATAGAACAGAAATCGCAGATCGCGCCTATCTGCGATCTGCGATTTCTGGTCTTCTCTATATGCGCTCAATGGGGCCGGCGGCAGCAGCGTTGACCCCATTGAGAACATATACAACACGAATCATTCTCCTCTGCCACAGCTGTGGCAGAGAAGAATGATGTTTGCCCATTGAATTCAATGGAGACGAAATACAGCCGGCTCCATTGAAAGCAATGGGCTGCCGGCGATCGCAGGATGTATTTTCGGGAAGGGCTTAAAAATATAAGCCCTTCCCTGAAAATCATCCAAAAATGTGTAAAAAGTAAAAAAAAATATATACTCACCTTGTCCCTGCAGACGGAGTTCAGCCGCGGCCGGCCGGCAGTTCTCCTGAACTGCTGTGAGTAGTATTCAGCAGGCGGGGATTTAAAATCCCCGCCTGCCGAATGGGCTGCGTTTGATTGGTCACAGCCCTCACCAATCAGAGGCAGCTCTCACTCACCCATTCATGAATTCATGAATGGGTGAGTGAGTGCTGCCTCTGATTGGCTCAGCGCAGGGCCCAATCAGGGGCAGCTCTCAGCTGTCATTCAATAGCTGAGAGCTGCCCCTGATTGGTCCTTGCGCTGAATACTACTCACAGCAGTTCAGGAGAACTGCCGGCCGGCCGCGGCTGAACTCCGTCTGCAGGGACAAGGTGAGTATATATTTTTTTTACTTTTTACACATTTTTGGATGATTTTCAGGGAAGGGCTTATATTTTTAAGCCCTTCCCGAAAATTCATCCTGAGATCGCCCGCAGCCCATTGCTTTCAATGGAGCCGGCTGTATTGCCGGCTCCATTGAATTCAATGGGCTGGACAGCGCTCCACTGCTCGGGACTGTTTCAAAAGAAACGCGGCTAGGAGCAGATTTTTCGGGGGGTTTTCGGCCCCGGTCACGCGACTTGCGGATGCGCATCCGTCATGCGATCCGCAAATCGCGGCAAAAAACGCCCATGTGACCAAGGTCATAAATAGAGCTTTAGTGTTTCCCCATACAAAGCTAAAGTAGTCCTATGTATTTGTAACAAATAGGATCTGGTTAATTTGATAGCCCTGACCTACCATCCAGGCCAGAGGCGCTGCTGCTCTCACTCTAGATCAGAAAAAATTGCATCTTAGCTATAGGCAGTATCACTAAGAAAGCAATTGTAGTCAGCTTTGCTTTATCCCTTATGAGACAGACTCTTATCTGACTCAAGGAATCCTTGGTCTCTGACCTTTATCTTTATACATTATTGCGGCTGACTACACTTTTGCTTCAACTATTAAGATCTGAATTACATAGAGAAGCTGTCTGTCTACTACAGACCGCCATCTCGCTATAAATATCCCAGATACATATTATATAGAGGGTCTGCCTATATACCTAAGGCTGCCCTCTATTTTAAATATACAAATCTCGGATATGAATAGGAATACCCTCCTATAACAGATCTATACTATACAGAGAGCTGGTCTACTTACCACAGACTGCCCTCCCAGAAAAATATATAGATCTCAGATCTTTTATATATAGAGAGACCACCTAAACATCAAAGGTTGTCTCCTTGTTAGAATACATAAATCCTATTCTAGAAAAAAGAAATACCTATGCTGCCTGTAATGCTTCTGACAGAGTAATGCATCAACCCAAATTGAGCAACTAAGACTCTGGGATAGACATCAAACTGTATCTAAAACTATAAGAATACTCAATTCATCTCCTGATGACCCGCTTAAACTAGCGGTGAAACGCGTCGAGATTTGATTTTTTCAAAAAATAATGAAATTGGAGCCTATGGAGGCTACAATTGAAAATATAAAACAACAAACACTATCTATTGAGTAAATTCGTGTTCATACAGTCACATTACAACCATTGGAAACAACTTGGGTTTTCCCCAATACCAATGAAACTGTTTTGACACTACACTCTCTGGTACAAAGAGATTATGAGCCCCTATATATTTGTATCTTACCTGGAGTAAGAACTATATGTTTGCACTGCCAAGATATAGGGTGCATAATCTCTGTACTTGAGAAATCTTCCCTCTTATAATATTGGATATAAAATAAATTTATATACTAGCTCAGTGTCACAGTGTAAAAGGGATCCCACAAAGCTGCTGTGACACATGAACTGAGTACAACAACAGTGACCAATCTTTATTATAAGATAAAAAATATGGGAAGAGAGATATAAGAAACAAATCTGATTTCTTCCTTATCTGAGTTCTTTGATATAGCGACAGCTGCTATACTGCCTAATATATAGTGCTCTTTCCATACACAGGAAGGGTACGTTAATAGCAGTGAAGCAGTATTAGTCGCTTACCTTTAGTTAAGGTTATATACCTCTGGCTATTCAGAGGGCTATCCGTAGTGCCCTGTTCTTTGTTTATTGTGTTTTTTAAACTATCTAATAAAAGGAATTGATTTTAATTTATGTCTAAACTGTGAAGTACAAAGCTAAAGTAGTCCTACGTATTTGTAACAAATAGGATCTGGTTAATTTGATAGGGAGAGTTTGGAATAAATAAACGAACTTGGGGGGGAGGGGTGACCATTTTTAGGATGTTAATCCTACCAAACCATGAGAAAAAAAGGGGATGCCAACTCTGGAGATCTGCCTCCAGGGAAGAAGGCAAAGGTTTATAGTTTGTCCAATAGCTGGTCCAGGTTGGATGTTAAAGAGATCCCCAGGTATTTAATAGAATCATCACACCATCTAAGGGAAAATTTTGATTTTATTTGAGAAACTTCAGTTATCAGAAGGGTAACATTGAGGATCTCAGATTTGTGCACGTTGACTTTAACCCCTTCCCTCCCCATGACGTAAGGGTACGTCATGTGAGCGGAGTACTTCCCGCAAAAAGGCACACCCTTACGTCATAGGCATAGCGCAAGATCATGACAGATCTCGCGCTATCCCACAGCGGGAGCCGGCTGTCAGTCATAGCCGTCCTCCCGCTGCAGCAGCGGGGGTGCATCGGAGATGCGGCCCTCGCTGTTAACCCCTTCCCTGCCGCGATCTATGTAGATCGTGGCATGGGAGGGGTTCACAGAGGGAGAGCGCTCCGTCTGTGAAGTTGCCAGGCTCTCACGATATAATCGCAGACAGCCCGGCTGGTTCCCATGGCCACAGGACGCCAGATACTGGCGTCCTATATTGCCAGAGCCTATGATCACTGTATAAGCAATACGGCATGGCAGGAGAGAAATCCTGCAATGCTTTATCACAGCGATCATCATAGCTGTGCTTTAAGTCCCCCAGAGGGACATAGATGGTGTAAAAAAAGATAAGAAAAATGTACGAAAAAGAAAATGTAAAAAAAACACCTTTTTTATGCTTTTTCTCATATTAGCATAAAAAAAGGTTAAAAAAACCTAAAATGGCACATATTTGGTATCGATGCATCCGTAATGACATGTACAATAAAATGAACACAGTTTTTATTCTGCACGGCAAAAAGCGTGAAAAAAAACGCTAAAAAACAGAGGCAAAATGCTAATTTTTAGCATTTTGACTCACAGAAAATGCAATAAAAGTGATCAAAAAAGCCATATTTCCCCCAAAATGGTACCAATAAAAACTACAGCATGTCTCACAAAAATAAGCCCTCATAGAGCTCCGTACATAGAAAAATAAAAAAATTACAGGACTTTGAATGCAGCGATTTTAAAAACGTACTCGTTTCGAGTAATTACTCGATCGAGCACCGTGATTTTCAAGTACTTCAGTACTCGGGTGAAAAGATTCGGGGGGCGGGGGGAGGCGCGGCGGAGCGGGGGTAGCAGCGGGAAACGGGGGAGCCCTCTCTCTCTCCCTCTCCCCCCCCCACTCCCCGCTGCTACCCCCCGCGCCGCCACGGCGCCCCCCGAATTTTTTCGCCCGAGTACGAAAGTACTCGAAAATCGCGGTATTCGGGCGAAAAAGGGGCCGAGCACGTTCGCTCATCTCTAGTTATGACTTTTGAAAAATGAAAATCCGCCAAAAATCGTTGCGTCCTTAAGCCCAAAATAGGCCACGTCCTTAAGGGGTTAAAATTGCTAACGCTGACAAATTTTTTGAATTCCCGTATTTCAAGGCAATCCCGGGATTCGTCATATATATTAAGAGTTCGTCAGGAAGTAAAGCCTGCTTTACTTGTGTGAATTTTGTGAAATTTTCTCTTTCGATCCCCTGTATATCTGAGTTCTTTTTAAGGGCATTTACTAGTGACAACATTACTAGGGTATAAATAAAGGATGATAAAGGACAGCCTTGTCTAGTGCCATTTTTAATTTTTATAGAGGAAGATGAAGTCCCATTTATTTGGACCCAGATCACTTGGTGGTGGTAAAGAGCCATGATCCAGTTTCGAAACTTGGAGCCTAGCCCTATTTCTCGCAAAGTTGCCTCTAGGAACCCCAAATGAACCCTACTGAATGCTTTTTCCGCATCCACCGACAATTGGCTCAGGGGGTTTCCGGAGTTGCGGGCTCACCACATAAGAGACATAGTTCTTATGGAGTTGTCCCTTGTCTTACGACCAGGAATAAATCCTACCTATTCTCTATGGATTAAAGATGGAATAAGTATTTGTAGACGGGAGGCTAGAATCTTAGAGAACAATTTTGTGTCTGTCGAGTCAGGATATGGAATGGTGGTTGTTACAGGACAGAGGGTCCTTACCTGGTTTGGGAAATACTGTTATTATGGCTTGCAGGGCTTGTGGAGGACAGGTTTTGGTATTGAAGGATTTAAGTAGCAATAGGGTCAAGAAATCACCACAGGGATTTCTGGCCACATAAGCGTTGTTACTCCTTTTGAAGTTTTGGTTGCACATAATGCCATTGAGCCTCAGGTGTTGAAATCGGAAGAGAGGGAAGAGACTACAATCTGGAGATGGAAACATGGACAGTTCAAAAATGCCCAAAAATTTAGGCAGGCCTCCCAGAGAGCGGAATATCGGTGACCTGCCTTTTTTTTTTTGGCCATAAAATGAAATGGATACTCCCATCGATATAATACGTCTCTCTCCTTCAGTTACGCTTTAAGGGCATTGTGCAGTTGTAGTGCTGCTAGCCACATTCAGCATGAGAATAATAGGAGATCCTTGATGCTTCCCAGGCACATCTCCAGATAGCGCTTTTGTCTTTCTAAAAGTGGGTACGACGAATGACATGTCTAGGGTGCTTTGAGTCCAGGGCCTATAGCCCTATGAATGTGGTCGGACGCTACAGGTTTATCTGCATGACGTTGTAGTAGTAAGTAGGAAAAGATTTGGGCCCATGTTTCTAGTTGATTAGCCAAGGTATCTTCAGAGAGACTGCACACGCGGATATTATTCCTACTCGGCCGATTTTTTTGCATGTCGTCAATGTGCGATAGCATATCAATGATTTGGATTGACTGAGCCTGTATAACCTGACTGTGTGCCTATAAGGGCTCATGTCCACGGGCAAAATATGATTTAGGATCCCCAGCGGATTACCTGCACGCGGATCCGCACCCCATAGGGATGCATTGACCACCCGCGGGTAGATAAATACCCGCGGATCGTCAATAAAATGGATTTTTTTAAAAATGGAGCATGAAAAAATCTGGACCATGCTCCATTTTCGTGCGGGTCTCCCGCGGGGACGGCTCCCGCGGGCTTCTATTGAAGCCTATGGAAGCCGTCCGGATCCGCGGGAGACCTAAAATAGGAATTTAAAGCATTTACTCACCCGCAGCGGACCGGGAAGCTCTTCTCTTCCTCACGGCCGCATCTCCCTTGCTTCGGCTCGGCGGATGTGCCCGGCGCATGCGCGCGGCACGTCGACGACGTGTCGGCGACGTGCCGCCGGCGTCAGGAATTCATCCGCCGGCCGAAAAAGAAGATCCGGCCGTGAGGAAGAGCAGAGCTTCGCCGCCCGCTACGGATAGGTAAATTCTTATTTATTTGTATTTTCAGCGCTCATGTCCGCGGGGCAGGAGGGACCAGCTGCAGATTCTACATGTAGAATCCGTAGCGGGCCCGATTTTCCCCGTGGACATGAGGCCTAAGAGAGTAAAAGTCTTTTCCTGAGACTCCTCTACAGGAGATAACCTGTGCCCAATTTGCTGTACTTCTTTTTGAATAAGTGCCTCTGCCTGCTTATTACAGGCTTTGACATGTCAAAAGAGGGAATACAGATCTCTACAAGTATGCATGGCTCCAATATGTGCTTTCCAGTTCCATTCAGTGCCAAAAAAGCGCTTGAAATTTCCCATATCGCGCTCTGGATCAGCTGGCGGTCTGGCGAAGCCTTTCTTACAGCCCATAATTAGGGTGGCCCTAAGGCCTCATGTCCACTGGGTAATTATATTTAGCAAATCCACGCGTGAAAAAAAAAAGCAAATCCGCATTCCATAGGAAAGCATTGACCACCTGCAGGTAATTAAATGGCTGCAGATGGTATTTTAAGTGATTTGCGGATTTCACACGCGTAAAAAAACGCGACATGCTCCATTTTAGTGCGGATCACACGTGCGAGACCTCATAGAGCTCATATCTCAATTGATCTCCCACATGAAAAAAAAAAAGACAATTATAGTTCATCCGCAGCAAAAACTGCAGCAGAAATCCGCGCAGGCCTTATTTTCCCTGTGGACATGAGGCATAAAGGTGCCTGGTGAGTCGGAATGAGCCAGTGTAGTAGTGGGAGCTCACAGAACTATCAGCTCACTACGCCATTGACAAGCAGAGTGCTGAGGGTTTTTCTTCGGAAAGAACATTTGTAATAACCCAATATAAATAACCTGTGTCTGTTCTCCCTGATAATTACTGATTTCTGGTATTTTCCTGTTTTGTTCTCTCGTTACTCAGGTTCCAGATAGAAACACAGTCATCAGGACGATGCATATCAATGATTACTGGATCTGGTTATTATCAGCGAGACTGTGAGTCTGTGAATAAATGGATTTGTGTGAAGAAAGCTGTGAGGATCTGACCTTGTTATATATAATGTACATGACACTGAATAAAACACAAATGTTTGTCCTTGGATCTTTGAACATGTGAAATGAAAGAAAATAAGATTTGATAACCTCATTTATGGTTCATACATGTGTAAGAAAGTATCAATGAAAATAGAAAAACAAGCAATACACAACATACAGCAATCAGTACCAGATTTACATGTCTGTCCATCAAGAAGGCTACACCTTGATGGGCGGGCCACAGGGGGACAGACCTGCCCCCCACTTCACACGCTCTCGGAGGAAGCCTTGCAACCCCCCCCCCCTCTCTCTCTCTTTCCCTGCTATAGGGAATTCCCTTGGGGAGAGAGGTGGGATACAATTCCTAGTTAATGCTTATGGCAAGAGGTGGCGCTCTTGCCATAAGCATTAACTAGGAATTGTATCCCTTTAAAGTATAACTTATTGAATTATACTAATATTGCTCATGGAAATAAAAATATTTAAAAGCCCAATATATACTGCAGACATCTCCAGAGCTCCGACAATCAGAGACTAATACTCTGAGGATTGACCCAACCCTCCCCTATTTAAATACTGACATCATCGAGCAGTGTCCTCATAGCTCCTACATTCACCTGAAGACGTCACTTACATGGTGAAACATGTTGGAGAAGCTCTGTTCTATCTTCGGATATCCGTATGCTATCTCATGCTATTAACCCTTTGGGGCATTGCTATTACTCAGAATATAGCTAGACAGTCATGCAGTTTCCTTCCATGTTAAATGTTGGAGGATAATGTAGCAGGTTCTGATGATCAGATCATTTAGTCAGATGCTATAGACAGTGCTCTGAAGGCTTCCCTGTACCTCCAGCTAGGAGAATTTATTTGTTGTTATTGATCTACATGGGGAACGCTCGCCCCGTTTATTTTTTGACCATCTGATCATCCTCTCTAGTACTGACCTTCTGAATAACAAGTGCAAATACAACTATAGATATAGACTGAAAACTGTCTAAACCCATTAATGACCAAACATGTTTGTGCCTTAATGACCAGGCAAAATTTTGGAAATCTGACATGTATCACTATAACATGGAACAACTCCGTAAAGGTTTTGCATATCCAAGTAATTCTGAAATAGTTTTTTTTGCCACATATTGTACTTTATTTAGGTGGTACAAATAGACCGATAAAATTCATGTATATTCATTAAAAACAATTCCAAAATAAAAAAAATTTAATTTTCTTTTCACATTTTCAACTGCAATATTTCAAATATGTGCAGACATACTGTACAAATGTTTGATGAGATATATATTTCCATCTGTTTACTTTATTCTGGATGCAGATTTGAAAATCTAGTTTGTTTATTTTTTGACCATTTATGAGACGTACAAATTTAACATTACTTATCAACATTTTGAGGAACATTTTGTTTTCCTACACCAAGCCAATATTGCAAAGGCTCATAGGTGTCAGAATGATAGATACCCCCACTAATGACCCCATTTAAAAAAATACACATCTTAATTCACTGAGGGGTGTCAGGAGTATTTTGACCCCATAGTTTCATTTCAGGAGTTAACCCTTTCCTCTCCACTGTCTGACCTGTGAAGACATTATGATTTAAGGCTGTATAGCTCCAATGTTACTAGAGTTCCGTCGGGGGTTCTCTTACTGTATATTGCCAGCCTCTCTGCTGTTGGAGCCTCTCCAACGTGTTACCTCATGCAGTAATGGCTTTAGCCAGCGTATAACGCCGTTGTACAATGGCAGTAAAAGAGTAAGCCCCCTAGGAAAACCAGGATACAAATTGGACTGGAACGGGTTAATACATATTTGCAAAAATATGACATTTTATTTTTTCTCCACTAAATTGTAATTTTTAAACCAGGATTTTTTTCTATAGTGCACTTAAAAATGAGGATTTGCACCCCAAAATGGATACCCCTGTTTGTCCCGTGTTCAGAAACATATCCGTTAGGGCCCTAATGTTATATATGTATGCACAATGTGGCCCAAAGCCGGTGGCTTTCAGAACAGACATTTTGTTTGGAGGTGACTTAGGCCCCATTGTATACTTGTAGAGGCCTTGAGTGGGCAAAACGACAGAGAACCCCATTTTAAAAACTAGACCCCTTTACAAATTCATCTAAGGGTGTACTGTGTATTTTAACCCCACAGTTTACGAATGATTCTGAGCATTACACTTCAACTGTTTTTTAACTTTTACGTGATCGCCATTATTAAACTACTAACTGTCAGAACCAGCAAATCTCGGGGCCGCTGTGCCCACACCACCGAACCCCCGCCACCCGGGTTGCAGGTGTGCGGCGCAGGGGAGCCCCGGTTCTAGTGATCTCCCCTGGCCGCTGTAAATCTGGTCTCCGCCGGCTTGCTAGGGAGGCAGCTGGTGCTTCTCCGATTCCTTGACTACCCAGCATGCTTCCTTGGTAACTGTCTGTTCAGCAAGGCTGGGGGCGGTGTTCCAGCACCTCCTTGATTGGGTCCTGCTGCTGTCAGGCTCCCCGCCCCAATCAGCTGCTGGGGCAGGAGTTCTGACAGCATTTAAATGTGTGTGTTTTCCTTCCAGCCTTGCCAGTGTTAGTTTGGTTCTCCAACTGCACCCGCGTATATTTTGACCTCTCTTGTTACCCCGGCTTTTCTGCTCTGGACTTGACCTTGTTTTTGCCTTCTCCTCTGTACCGCGTACCCTCCTGTTGCCGACCCGGATTGTCTGACCCTTCTACTGTTGTTTGTCTTCAGTGTCTGTTTGTCTTTCCCGTGTCCCACTTCCCTAGCGAGGGTAGGGACCGCCGCCCAGTTGTCGCCCTGGGGGTTAGCCCAGGGGGGCAAGTAGGCAGGGACAGGGGTTGGGGGTTTCTCAGGGACTCCCATTATCCCAGACACTGTCCTGACACTAACGACCACTTGTCTGTATGTATGTGAGTGACTCTTATAGCTTGGTTCCCTAGTAATGTTATAGCCCCACCCCCTGGCAACATCACAGCTCTGCCCCCCTGACAGTGCCATAGCTCCGCCTCCTGGGAACATGATTGTAGGTCCTAACACACTGAGAAGACAGCTAAGCCGTTATGTCAGACATAACTCCGCAGTCCTGACAGGAGACACTAATATACCGCCACCACAGAAATCCGGCGGACTGAAGGACCTGTTGTGATGTCACTGTTGTGGGAGGAGCCATTCTGGAGTTTGGTAATACTGTATATTGGATAAGCCAACAGAAACTGCTAGGACCTGTGATGATGTCACCGTCACGCGATCACCTGTGTGGGTGGAGTCAGGGATCACATGTCCAGGAGCTCATCACCAGGAGCTGTGTGTGTCATGTGTGCAGTCAGCATAAATGTAGTAGAACTGCTAGTGGCTGTTTGTCAAATGTGCTGTGCGTGTAATGTGTATAGTTAGCATAGATGTACAGTATGTCATTTAGCAGAGCTGTGTTTGTGACGCACATGTCAGGTAGCAGAGCGGAGTTTGCAACATGCTCATGTACTGTGGTACAGCTGTGTCTGTCACGCGCATATAGTGTAGCAGAGCTGTGTTTGTATCATGCGCATGTCATGTCTGTCAGGCGCATGTCATGTACCAAAGCTGTGTCAGTGATGCACATGTAATGTTGCAGAACTGAGTTTGTAACATGGGCATGTACTGTGTCACAGGTGTTTCTGTCACGGGCATGTCATATAGTAGAGCTGAGTGTGTAACATGCACATGTACTGTGGCACAGCTGTGTCTGTCACGCACATATTATGTAGCAGAGCTGTGTTTGTACTATGCACATGTCATGCTTGTCAGGTGCTTGTCATGTACCAAAGCTGTGTCTGGCGTGCATGTAATGTAGCAGAGCTGAGTTTGCAACATGCGCATGTACTTTGCCACATCTGTGTCTGTCATGCGCATGTCATTTAACAGAGCTGTATCTGTGCTGTGACACACGTCATCAAGCAAAGCTGAGTTTGTAACATGCGCATGTACTGTGGCACAGCTGTGTCTGTCACGTGCATATAATGAGAGCTGTGTTTGTACCATGCACATATCATGTCTGTAAGGCGCATGTCATGTACCAAAGCTGTGTCTGTGATGTGCATGTCATGTAGCAGACCTGTTTCTGTGCTGCACATGCCATGTAGCAGAGCTGTGTCTGTCAGGCGCATGTCATGTACCAAAGCTAAGTCTATGTTGCGCATGTCATGTAGCAGAGCTGTGTCTATGCTGTGACACGCATGTCATGTAGCAAAGCTGAATTTGTAACATGCGCATGTATCTGTCATATTCATATAATGAGAGCTGTGTTTGTACCATGCACATGTCATGTCTGTCAGGCGCATGTGATGTACCAAAGCTGTGTCTGTGATGCGCATGTCATGTAGCAGAGCTGATTTTGTAACATGCGCATGTACTGTGGTAAGCTTTGTCTGTCATGCACATAAACTGTAGCAGAGCTGTGTTTGTACCATGCGCATGTCATGCTTGACAGGTGCATGTCATGTACCAAAGCTGTGTCAGTGATGCACATGTAATGTTGCAGAACTGAGTTTGTAACATGGGCATGTACTGTGTCACAGGTGTTTCTGTCACACGCATGTCATGTAGCAGAGCTGTGTTTGTGACGGGCATGTCATATAGTAGAGCTGATTGTGGCACATGTACTGTGGCACAGCTGTGTCTGTCACGCACATATTATGTAGCAGAGCTGTGTTTGTACTATGCACATGTCATGCTTGTCAGGTGCATGTCATGTACAAAAGCTGTGTCTGTGATACACATGTGAATTAGCAAAGCTGAGTGTGCAACATGTGCATGTACTGTGGCACATCTGTGTCTGTCACGCGCATGTCATGTAGCAGAGCTGTGTCTGTGCTCTTGCACGCATGTCGTGTAGTAAAGCTGTGTTTGTAACTTGCACATGTACTGTGGCACAGCTGTGTCTGTCATGCGGATAGAGTGTAGCATAGCTGTGTTTGTACCATGTGCATGTCATGTCTGTCAGGCGCATGTCATGTACCAAAGTTGTGTCTGTAACGTGCATGTCATGTATCAGAGCTGTTCCTGTGCTGCACATGCCATGTAGTAGAGCTGTGTCAGGCACATGCCATGTACCAAAGCTGTATCTGTGATGTGCATGTCATGTACCAAAGCTGTGTCTGTGCCACGCATGCCATGTGCAGAGCTGTGTCTGTCAGGCGCATGGCATGTAGCAAAGCTGTGTCCGTGACGGACATGCCATGTAGCAGAGCTGTGTCTGTCAGGCGCATGGCATGTAGCAAAGCTGTGTCCGTGACGGGCATGCCATGTAGCAGAGCTGTGTCTGTCAGGCACATGGCATGTAGCACAGCTGTTTGTGTTTGTCACAAGCCCATGTACCACAGCGGTAGCAAAGCTGTGTATTATAATTTTCTAATAATTACTAGTCCAATGGATAATGGCGATCATGTGACTGGAGACCACTCACTGTGGCCCGAGGCCACTGCTCCAGGCTCTCGGCTACCTTTAGTAGCCAGGACCAAAAAAATTTAAAATTTTGTCGACGGGCACAAGGACCAAAGCTGCAGAAGTGTCCGCAAATAAGAATCCCATCGGGGGATATCACCGGAGGCCTTAAGTAAGTAATTTCACTTCCCCTCACGGATCAAATACGTGACAGGAAGTGAAACTTTAGGGTTTTTTTACTTTTATATGATCGCCGTAAGCCAAGAGCTGGGAGATTTTTAATTACCTCGGCTTTTCCGCATGGCTCCTCCATTTTGCCGACAGGCAAGTGCGCAGAAGCCATGGTGAAGTCCGTGGATAAATCCAGGGTCTTAGGTATGGAATTTCCTCTCCCCTCACCGATATGATCCAATAGGGGAGATGAAACTTTTTATATATATATATTTTTTTTACACTTCTTTTTACTTTACATGATCACTGTTATCCATTGGATAGCAGCGATCATGTGACTGGGAACCGTATACAGAAGTTCCTGTTGATATCTCTCTGCTCTCAGCTACACATGCTAGCTGGGAAACAGGGAGATTTTAAATCTTCCGGGTCAGGAGCCCTTCTGTGCCCGCATCTGACGTAGGACGTCTGGCGCGCATGCGCAGAAGTTAACGTAAGGTCCTGGAAGGACCAGATGGCCGCGGGACATCGCGGAGGGCGGAGGTGAGTACTTGCAGTACTTGTGATTCATGAGGGGAGCTGAATATTGAATTTCTTTTACTTATTTTACACTTTTATGCAACCGTCGGTATCTGGTCGATACCGGAGATCCCATGACCAGAAGGGGGGCTTCCCACGGTCCCCCGTAACAGCTGTCACGTCCGTAGCTTGCAGGGCTTTAAATGTCTTAGAGCAAGCTTGTTTTTCCAGCCCTAGGGATTAAAGCTCACTAAAGTAGCATGTAAAAAGACTATGGGGTGGTCACCAAAGGGTTAACATAAACCTCAATTTAAACAAACCATTTTCTGAAAACACATTCTCTTTAACTCTTTTAGTTAATAGGAATTTTGCCTAATCAGAGTAGTTCGGGAGTACATGGCTAGTAGGAGAGGTGCAGCATCTTTTTGTCGCATGTAGACGCTACTCAAGTAATCAGTTTTAAAGTGTCTGGTAATGCTGGGTTTATTACCTAAATACTGTTTTCCAATATCATTAGGACTGTCCACATTATGACGACCCTTGTGGAAAAAAAATGTTAACTCACTTTTCCAGGTATTTTTATAGGTGTGAATTCTTTTATCAGGTTTTTTCTAATAAAATTTTTATTTTTGCCAAAAATCTTCCTGCACCGTCCGTATGGTAGTGATTCATTATGGAGATGTGATGGTGAAGACCTTGACAGAGGATGAAGATCAAGTGTGGAAACTGAGTTGATGAAAATGATTATGCAGCGTCCCGTAGGGTGACCCTGGACACAGGGCATATGTTGAGGAGCTGGGAGTGTAAGATGGGCACTTGTCACAGCAACACTTTACAGGCTCCCTCCCGGAGGAACGCACATAGCCAGTTCAGCGCTGGGCCTCTTACGGACCCCCCCTTGGAAAGGTATGCCTAATAAACCTGCGAACAGGTATAGCGGTTGTCACAGGTGACGCCACCGTTCTGTTACCCACCGGAAAGATCCTCAGTGGTAAATAATGGAGCTGCAGACTGGAGTAACGAACCTTATGTCCCTGGGAACAGTCAGGGCCTGGCAAAATTTAAGGAATCAATTTCAAACAGTTTTATTATGTGTTTTTCTCTGCTCTGCATATTCTGGTTCTATTTTTTTTCACGTGGTCCACCATAAAATTGCTTCGCACTTGCATGAAAATCACATAGCATGCAATTGCCATGCATTCTTTTGACACCCCATAGAAAATAATGGGTGATTCTTCTTCAAGCATAGCACAAAAGTAGGACATGGAGCAATTTTTCTAACTCGAACTATTGGCCAAAGATAAAGACTAATTGGTTCTTTTCCCATGTGAGTTCTGTCTATCTCGGATGGGGCTTATTTCTTGTAGTCCGATATATTCATGAGGACTATAGCACCACCCTTATCTGCAGGCTTAATGGTGATCTCCTTGTTGTTTTTTAGTGGATAGATGGCCCTTCTTTCCTGCATATCTATACTGAATGCTTCTCTGTTCTGCTTGCCCAGTATAGTAGATTGCACCTCATGTGTAAAGGAGTCTATATATTTATCCAAAGTAGGATTGTGGTCAGTGGGGGGTATCCTTTCAGACTTCTTCCTGGCCCCTAGTTTCTCCAGTGTTTGAGTTCTTGGAGGTCCTGTGTGCTCTTTGTCATGGAAGGACTCTTTCAGTCTTAGGCCTAGTGCCCACGGGCGTGACGGGCTCCGCAAGCGGAATTCCGCAGCGGAGTCCATCACGGCGCCCCCAGAGAGACTTCCGGATCTGCCGCCGAACGTCCCGCATAATGCTCTGGCGCGCATGCGCAGTAGAGCGCATGACGCGACGGCAGTTTCATGTGACGCGCTGGTCGCGTCACATGACGCGGACGGCGGTGGGCGGGGAAGCTGTCCATCACGCTATCTTCTGCTGTGTCACAGCGGAAGATAGCGTGATGGACGGCTTCCATTGACTGCAATGGAAGCCGACCACACGTATGCCCGTGGCAAATAGAACATGCTGCGGGTGATTGCGGGTGCTTTCCGCGGTGGAATTCCGCACCGTGAGCATTGCGCTATTCGGTTCTATAGAACCTAATAGCTGCGGGCCAACGCCCTCAGTGGACTGATTTAGTATTTGTCTCTCTGCTCTGTCTGTCTTGTGTTATTTTTAAGTCTCAAATTTCTGCGTGTGAACATTTATTTAGATCAAAAGAGGTGTCCCTCTTCCCCTCTTCATCTGTATATTATAATTATGTGCCATCCAAAGAAGTTTCATTCATTAGCCTGAGGAAGGGGGCGATATCCCGAAATAAATCATGTATTTTTGTTAGCCATTAAAAGGTATCATATCTACAAGATTATGTGGTTTCTCTCACTGAGAACAATCACATTGTGGCTAATGCGGTACCAAACCTTTTTTTCCTATTACATAGAAATGTGAAACGCTGAACGACAAGTGCCAAGGGCTGCACGATTCTCGTGCAAGAATCGTGTAGTCTAAACAGGCTGTCCAAGCTCGAACAGCCTGTTGATGACACCACTAGCTTGTTCCATTGGGCAAATGAAAATTGTGAGATTCTCAACCCATGTATAAGGGCCGTTATAGAAAGCTAGATTTAGGGTCAGTTATATCTGTTCTATCACTAATTACCTCCATTGTCTGACTATTAGAGATGAGCGAACGTACTCGGTAAGGCCGATTTTGCAATAGAGCACCGCGATTTTCGAGTACTTCACTACTCGGGTGAAAAGATTCGGGGGTCGCCGGGGGGCGGGGCGTGGCGTGGTGGAGCGGGGGTAGCAGCGCGGAACAGATGGGAGCTCTCTCTCTCCCTCTCCCCCCCACTCCCCTCTGCAACCCGCCCGCTCACCCACGGCGCCCCCCGAATCTTTTCACCCGAGTAGTGAAGTACTCGAAAATCGCGGTGCTCGATTGCGAAATCGGCCTTACCGAGTATGTTCGCTCATCTCTACTGACTATCGAACATCATCCATTTGTGCCATCATCTGATTAAGATCACCATTTTGTTCTTTTTATGTATTACTAAGTTTTATTATTGCTTTTTTTTTCTTGGGGGCATTTTGTCAGCTCTACTCTAAGCCTCGTGTCAATGGCACACACAGATTTTGAATGCGGATTTCTGAAGTGGATGCACTGCAAGTCATTGTTAAATTGATTTTTTTATTGCTTGTAAGAGATCGCGGATTGCGTTTTTCTTTTCCACCTCACGGATTTATGCAGATGCACTGCGGATCATTTGCTCTGCAAAAATCCGCAATCCCACCTTCCAGCCTTTTCCCCACCTTCTTAATGGAATTTAACCTTCAAATCTGCAATTGTATTTGCGGATGCACTGCGGATCACATGCTTCGATAGAGATTAATGGAGCCCATCCGCGCTCATCCGCAGTAAAATGGAACCTATTGTGATTTCTTTTCCGCGCATGCCATCCGCAAATCAAATCCGCAGGTGTTAATATAAGTGCAGACACCCCATTCTTCTCTATAGGTTGCTTGAACTGTGGATCGTACTGTGCAGGTTACCCACGTGGATTCTGAAATTCAATTTTGTCCATGGACATGAAGCCTTAGTCCCGCTGGCATCGTTACACATCACTATATAGCTTGACTTTTAATCCTACTTTTCAACATTTTTGAAATGTGGAGGCTTGAAACTATCTCTACCGCTACCAGTATGGCAACTGATTGATCACTTCCAGCATGGCGTACTAAATCCAATTGTCCACAACCTTAAAGGGATTTTCCACTCACAGAAAATAACCATACCATAGTAAATTAGAAGTCAGACATGGACACAATATTTTATCTTTTGACATTTTAATGACTCAAACTTTAAAACCACTGATTACATTGTGGTCAGTGCACTTTACTGCATGTAAGGCCGGAATATGGTTACTGACCCCTGCACTCATTTCCTGATCTATCTGTAACATGATGTTCTGAGCGTATACACAGGAAGAGCCGGCTATCTGGGCACTGAGCAACAGACCACAGCAACTATACTCTGAGAAGGCCGATACCATTTACAGCATACGAAGAGTTACACGGTACTGCTAAATATATGGAGACACCAGGTAAGGGCTATATAAGATTATGGGACTTGGTAATCAAATAGGAGCAAAACTGTGAAATTAAAATCTAGAGTCTAGACTCACATTCTATAGTGTTCTACCTTTTTGAGATGTATGCAGATCACACCAGAGATAAATTTAGTAGTGAAAAATGTATATTTTATTTCACAAAATTCGAATGAACTCGCATTCTGCAGAAATATACATTTCTGTGAAGATTAAAAAATGTGATTTTTCTAAATAGTGAAAATGAATCAACTTAGATGGTTTTAACCCCTTAGTGACGAAGCCTGTTTGCGCCTTAGTGACGGAGCCAAATTTTGGAAATCTGACATGTGTCACTTAACATATCATAACTCCGTGAAGGCTTTACATATCCAAGTGATTCTGACATTGTTTTTTCGCCACATGTTGTACTTCATTTAGGTGGTAAAAATAGACCCATAGAATTTGTGTATATTTATTAAAAACCCCAAAAATGGGAACATTTTGAAAAAATTGTCATTTTTTTCACATTTTCAACTGTAATATCTCAAATATGTGCAAACATACTGTATAAATTTTTGCTCAGATATATATTTCCACCTGTTCACCTGATTCTAAATGCACGTTTGAAAAACTTTCGTTTTTTTTTAACCATTTAGGAGATGTACAAATTTAACATTACTTATCAACATTTTGAGGAACGCTTTATTTTCCGGCACCAAGCCAAGATTGTAAAGGCTCATAGGTGTCAGAATTATAGATAACCCCACAAATGACCCCATTTTCAAAACTACACCCCTTAGTGTATTCACTGAGGGGGGTTAGGAGTATTTTGACCCCACAGTTTCTTTTCAGGAATTAATGCAATTTAGAGTAAAAAAAATAAAATTTCATATTTTTGCAAATACGTAATTTTTAACTAGAGATAAGCGAACGTACTCGTCCGAGCTTGATGCTCGTTAGAGTATTAGCGTGTTCGATATGCTCGTTACTAGAGGCGAGCACCACGCGATGTTCGAGTTACTTTCACTTTCATCTCTGAGACGTTAGCACGCTTTTCTGGCCAATAGAAAGACAGGGAAGGCATTACAACTTCCCCCTGCGACGTTCAAGCCCTATACCACCCCCTGCAGTGAGTGGCTGGCGAGATCAGGTGTCACCCGAGTATAAAAATCGGCCCCTCCCGCGGCTCGCCACAGATGCATTCTGACATAGCTCAGGGAAAGTGCTGCTGATGGTGGAGCTGCTATAGGGAGAGTGTTAGGAGTGATTTTAGGCTTCAAGAACCCCAACGGTCCTTCTTAGGGCCACATCTGACTGTGTGCAAGACTGTTGAAGCTGCTTTTTGCAGTGTTGCACATTTTTTTTTTTTTTGTATATCGGCCATGCAGAGCATTGCGTCCTCAGTCTGCAGTAATTTTACATAGTCTAAGGCCAGTAGTGGTGAGGCAGAGACAGTGAAAGAGATATACTGTCTATGTAGGCAGTGGGCTTTTCCAAAACAATTTGGGGAAAAAAAAATCTATTTGGGCTGCCTGTGACTGTCCTCAGTGTACTGCGTCTCTGCTGGGGGTAGTTGTCCTAATTAATACGCAGCCAGCTAAGTGTTAAAGCAGGCTTGCGCAAAATTCTTTCCTGGCTCTGCTGTGCGTTCCATAAGCGAAGTCAGCCTCCAACCACAGGCCAATAAGCGGCACATTTAATTACAGCGTTCTGTTTCTGCTCTACTCATAATACCACCAGCATGCGCAGGCATATGATGGCCAAGCACCCCACAAAGTGGGACGAAGGCTGTTCACCGCCTCCGGTTAGCACCACTGCCTCTCCCCCTGTGCCCCAACCTGCCACTGAGATCCAACCCCCCTCTCAGGACACAGGCACTACCGTCTCCTGGCCTGCACCCACACCCTCACCTCAGCTGTCCTCGGCCCCATCCACCAATGTCTCTCAGCGCACCGTCCAGCCATCGCTAGCGCAAGTGTTTGAGCGCAAGCGCAAGTACGCCACCACGCACCCGCACGCTCAAGCGTTAAACATGCACATAGCCAAATTGATCAGCCTGGAGATGCTGCCGTATAGGCTTGTGGAAACGGAGGCTTTCAAAAGCATGATGGCGGCGGCGGCCCCGCGCTACTCGGTTCCCAGTCGCCACTACTTTTCCCGATGTGCCGTCCCAGCCCTGCACGACCACGTCTCCCGCAACATTGTACGCTCCCTCACCAACGCGGTTACTGCCAAGGTCCACTTGACAACAGACACGTGGACAAGCACAGGCGGGCAGGGGCACTATATCTCCCTGACGGCACATTGGGTGAATTTAGTGGAGGCTGGGACAGAGTCAGAGCCTGGGACCGCTCACGTCCTACCCACCCCCAGAATTGCGGGCCCCAGCTCGGTGCTGGTATCTGCGGCGGTGTATGCTTCCTCCACTAAACTACCCTCCTCCTCCTCCTCCAACGCAACCTCTGTCTCGCAATCAAGATGTGTCAGCAGCAGCAGCACGTCGGCAGCAGTCGGTGTCGCGCGGCGTGGCAGCACAGTGGTGGGCAAGCATCAGCAGGCCGTGCTGAAACTACTCAGCTTAGGAGAGAAGAGGCACACGGCCCACGAACTGCTACAGGGACTGACAGAGCAGACCGACTGCTGGCTTTCGCCGCTGAGCCTCCAACCGGGCATGGTCGTGTGTGACAACGGCCGTAACCTGGTGGAGGCTCACACACATGCCATGCCTGGCCCACGTCTTTAATTTGGTGGTTCAGCGCTTTCTGAAAAGCTACCCAAACTTTTCAGACCTGCTCGGAAAGGTGCACCGACTCAGCGCACATTTCCGCAAGTCCAACACGGACGCTGCCACCCTGCGCACCCTGCAACATCGGTTTAATCTGCCAGTGCACCGACTGCTGTGCGACGGGCCCACACGGTGGAACTCTACGCTCCACATGTTGGCCAGACTCTATGAGCAGCGTAGAGCTATAGTGGAATACCAACTCCAACATGGGCGGCGTAGTGGGAGTCAGCCTCCTCAATTCTTTACAGAAGAGTGGGCCTGGTTGGCAGACATCTGCCAGGTCCTTGGAAACTTTGAGGAGTCTACCCAGATGGTGAGCGGGGATGCTGCAATCATTAGCGTCACCATTCCTCTGCTATGCCTCTTGAGAAGTTCCCTGCAAAGCATAAAGGCAGACGCTTTGCGCTGAGAAACGGAGGCAGGTGAAGACTATGTCGCTGGATAGTCAGAGCACCCTCATGTCTATATCTCAGCGTGTTGCGGAGGGGGAGGAGCATGAGGAGGAGGGGGAAGAGACAGCTTTGCTGAGGGTACCCATGCTGCTTGCCTGTCATCCTTTCAGCGTGTATGGCCTGAGGAGGAGGAGGAGGATCCTGAAAGTGATCTTCCTAGTGAGGACAGCCATGTGTTGCGTACAGGTACCCTGGCACACATGGCTGACTTCATGTTAGGATGCCTTTCTCGTGACCCTCGCATTACACGCATTCTGGCCACTACAGATTACTGGGTGTACACACTGCTCGACCCACGGTATAAGGAGAACCTTTCCACTCTCATACCCGAAGAGGAAAGGGGTTCGAGAGTGATGCTATACCACAGGACCCTGGCGGACAAACTGATGGTAACATTCCCATCCGACAGCGCTAGTGGCAGAAGGCACAGTTCCGAGAGCCAGGTAGCAGGGGAGGCGCGGAGATCAGGCAGCATGTACAGCGCAGGCAGGGGAACACTCTCCAAGGCCTTTGCCAGCTTTATGGCTCCCCAGCAAGACTGTGTCACCGCTCCCCAGTCAAGGCTGAGTCGACGGGAGCACTGTAAAAGGATGGTGAGGGAGCACGTAGCCGATCGCACGACCGTCCTCGGTGACTCCTCTGCCCCCTACAACTACTGGGTGTCGAAGCTGGACACGTGGCCTGAACTCACGCTGTATGGCCTGGAGGTGCTTGCTTGTCCTGCAGCTAGCGTCTTGTCAGAGAGGGTGTTTAGTGCGGCTGGGGGATTCATCACGGATAAGCGTACC
Source organism: Eleutherodactylus coqui (assembly GCF_035609145.1). Lineage (NCBI taxonomy): Eukaryota > Metazoa > Chordata > Amphibia > Anura > Eleutherodactylidae > Eleutherodactylus > Eleutherodactylus coqui. The sequence continues at coordinate 267,512,279 of NC_089840.1, read as the reverse complement.
CGCCTGTCAACCGACAGTGCCGACAGGCTTACACTCATCAAGATGAACAAAGCCTGGATTTCCCCAGACTTCTCTTCTCCACCAGCGGACAGCAGCGATACCTAAACAATACGTAGGCTGCACCCGCGGATGGAAGCATCGTTCTCTATCACCATCAAAAATGGGGACCTTTTAGCTTCATCAATCTGTGTATTATATTCATCCTCCTGCTCCTCCTCCTGAAACCTCACGTAATCACGCCGAACGGGCAATTTTTCTTAGGCCCACAAGGCTCAGTCATATTATTTTTGTAAACAATGTTTATACGTTTCAATGCTCATTAAAGCGTTGAAACTTGCACCTGAACCAATTTTTATTTTAACTGCGCTGCCTCCAGGCCTAGTTACAAATTAAGCCACATTAACCAAAGCGATTAATGGGTTTCACCTGCCCTCTTGGTTGGGCATGGGCAATTTTTCTGAGGTACATTAGTACTGTTGGTACACCAATTTTTTTGGGCCCTCGCCTACAGTGTAATCCTAGTAATTTTTAACCCACCTGCATTAAACCTGACATTACCTCAGCTGTGCTGGGCACTGCAATGGAATATATTTATGTACCGCCAGTGGGTTCCAGGGAGCCACCCATGCTGTCGGTCCACACGGAGTTGTAACTGCATGTGTCCACTTCTAAAGAACCCCAGTCTGACTGGGGCATGCAGTGTGGGCCCAAGCCCACCTGCATTAAACATCACATTACCTCAGCTGTGCTGGGCACTGCAATGGGATATATTTATGTACCGCCGGTGGCTTCCTGGGACCCACCCATGCTATCGGTCCACACGGAGTTGTAACTGCATGAGTCCACTTCTAAAGAACCCCAGTCTGACTGGGGCATGCAGTGTGTGCCGAAGCCCACCTGCATTTATTCGGACGTTACCTCAGCTGTGATGGGCACTGCAATGGGATACATTTATGTACAGCCGGTGGGTTCCAGGGAGCCACCCATGCTGTGGGTGCACACGGAATTCCCATTGCGGAGTTGTACCTGCCTGTGACAATTTATAAAAAACCGCGGTCTGACTGGGGCATGCAGACACCTTGACAGAATGAATAGTGTGTGGCACATAGGTTCCCATTGCTATGGCCACGTGTGCAGCTCCTGATGGCGGTGGCACAGGATTATATTTCTCATTGCTTCTGTACAGCATTGTGGGCTATCGCCCCGCCCCTTTTAAAGAGGGTCGCTACCTAGCCGTGCCAACCCTCTGCAGTGTGTGCCTGCGGTTCCTCCTCATGGCATACGCACTTATAAATAGACATGAGGGTGGTGTGGCATGAGGGCAGCTGAAGGCTGCGCAGGGACACTTTGGTGTGCGCTGTGGACACTGGGTCGTGCGGGGGGGGGGGGGGGGGTTGGGCAGCATGTAACCCAGGAGAAGTGGCAGCGGAGTGTCATGCAGGCAGTGATTGTGCTTTGTTGGAGGTAGTGTGGTGCTTAGCTAAGGTATGCATTGCTAATGAGGGCTTTTCATAAGTAAAAATTGTTGGGAGGGGGGCCAACTCTTGCCGCTATTGTGGCTTAATAGTGGGACCTGGGAACTTGAGATGCAGCCCAACATGTAGCCCCTCGCCTGCCCTATGCGTTGTTGTGTCGTTCCCATCACTTTCTTGAATTGCCCAGATTTTCACAAATGGAAACCTTAGCGAGCATCGGCGATATACAAAAATGCTCGGGTCGCCCATTGACCTCAATGGGGTTCGTTATTCGAAACGAACCCTCGAGCATCGCGAAATTTTCGTCCCGAGTAACGAGCACCCGAGCATTTTGGTGCTCGCTCATCTCTATTTTTAACACATAATTTTTTTCTATAGTGCACATGAAAACAAGGATTTACACCTCAAAATGCATACCCCTGTTTGTCCCGTGTTCAGAAACATACCCATTGTGGCCCTAATCCTCTGTCCGTATGTACAACGGGGCCAAAACTGAAAGGAGCAGCCAGTGGCTTTCGGATCAGACATTTTGCTTGAAGGCGTTTTAGGCCCCATTGCTCACTTATAGACCCCTCGAGCGGCTAAAATGCGGAGGACAACCACAAATGGCCTCATTTTGGAAACTAGACCTCTTCGCGCATTAATCTAGGGGTGTACTGCATATTTTGACCCAACAGTTTTTGAATGAAGCAAAGCAAAGCAGAAGGAAAAAATTACGATTTTTGCATACAGCGGCTACCGGTGACAGCTCCCTGCTCTCGGCTACTCATTCTAGCCGGGAGCAGGGAGTTTTTAAATTTCCCGGACCTCCTGGCTCTCTGCACACGCGCGTGATGTAATTCGTCTGGCGAGCACGCGCAGACGCCGGCGGTAGTGCCGGGGAGAAGACCGGCAGATCCGGACGCTGCGGAGGACCGGGGGTGAGTACTCTCAGCTCCCCTTATGGATCCGATCCGTAAGGGGAGCTGAAACTTTAATTGTTTTTAACTTTCCATTGACTTTAACGCGATCGCCGGTATCTGGTGGTTACCGGCGATCGCGTTACTGTGGGTGGGGTCCCGCGGCCCGGGATGACAGCTCCATGCTGTCGGCTACCTCCGGTAACCGGCAGCATGGAGCTATCACGTCCTGAGCCTGCAGGGCTGTCATTCCTAGAGGATGCATAAAACTACGTCCTCTAGGAATAAAGCCCAGCCGGCCAGGACGTAGAATCCCGATGGGGCCGTCGTTAAGGGGTTAATATCAATTAAGCAAATTGGGATATACGAATTGTATCACACAGGAGATGAGTGTATTTTTTTTAATTGTATAAATCCACATTTACAGTCGTTTACATTTTGGTGAATTACTTAAAATCAGGTAAATTCATCGAATTTTACACGTTAACTTTATTTTGTGTCATTGTGATTACTGTGATACCAAATATTTTTTTATGTTTTACTACTTTTCTCACAGCAAACACTTTTTACTGGCAACATTAAGGCTATGTTCACATGGGTGGAATTTGCTGCAGAGCATTTGCAGCACAAATTTCAAGTAAGACCCTCCACCGATCAAAACTTCTGACTTGTCAGAAGTTTTTGAAAAGTTTTTAGTAATACTTTGATAATTAGGAGGGCTTCATATACTTTTAGCTAAATAGTATATGACCAACAAATATTATGTAATTTTCTTGTTATTTTTTTCAGTTTGTAGGGTGTTTGTAAAGCTTATCAATTACAGGTTCCTAAATCTCCCCCCAAATTTTTCTGTGGGTGGTTAAAGAGCCCCCAACTCTTGTTATCCAGGGATAATCACTCCCCCGTGAATTTGGGCTTCATGAAAATGTACAATAAACATTTACCATAGAATTGCATAATGATTGTGTCTTATTCATAATCCTCACAGCTAAGCCGCAGATCTGGACGCCTTCCTGGAAAGGAATGATTGTTACTGTCCTCTTAGGAGTCAATATTATCCTCATCCGCATTATTGAAGCATTTGGTAAGTATGATAACTTATAGGGTGCCAGAGTCTGGTCACTGTCAAAGATACCATTGCTAGGGGTGGAATAAGTTGCCCATAGGCCCTGAGATGTTCTCAAAACTTGGAGCCCACCTACCCTGCTACTGCTCCACCACACCATGTCTATAGTAAATATCGGACCTCTGTGCTGACTATATGGTGTTAACATTGCCCTTGTACAAGAGTGTAGCTAAAGGCTTATGGGCCCGGGATACTGACTGTGTTCAATCATAGCTGGCAGTAACAGAGTGTGTAGGGGCTCATCCTCCTATCAAGGGAAATGGTAGTGCCCACTTTGTCAATGAGGCCTCAGCTACAAAGAAACTTGTTGTGAAATACAAGTTTTTACTATAACAGAAATGTCAAGAGAGCTTACGGCTCCTTTATAAATCCAGTGACTTACAGCTGATGTCTTCCTTGATTGAAGCTGTTTGCGATACCAAGAATTTGGCGGGAGCCAACTGATCATTCCACCAGCTGCTGTTTCTACATGGTAGACCCCCTCCAAATGTCGAAGTGGAAAAAATGCAGTTGCTGTGACGTATCCAAACATTCCTTCGTTTATGGCCCCGGTACCACATTGCTCTGATCCCCCCCCATTCCGACGCTTCCACAGAGCATGCATAGCATGCAGACGTGTTCAGAAAACATCAGCCCAGACAGTGAAGATGCAACTAATCCTTTCCATGCCAGCGAAGATGATAGAAGGCCATACTACCCAAACCAGAAGGTTAATGATTTGGTAAGAGATCTAATGTAAAAAGTAAAAAATGTCAAGCTCGACAAAGGTCCAATTGGGGACCGAAACGTAGCCTGTATATTTTTTGTTACGGGAGAATAAAGGAAATTTTTGTTACTTCTACACCCATGCATGCTGCCTCATTTACTTTTCACATTTGACTGCGGATTAGGGCCAGATCCGGGTGGCTGGTGCATTATTGAGGGTCCCACCACAGGAGTGGTTGTTATATTGTGCTGCTAGTAATATCTGTACTTGATAAGAGATCTACGTCTTACAAAAGCTAAAGCAATAATTCTGAAATCCAGACTGAAACAGTGGAACTTGCTGGATGATAGCGTGTAAGTTAAAAGTCAAAGAAAACGTCAGAAAATGTTTTCTACCTTCAAGATGGACTCTGTTACTGCCATGACATGACAGGTCTATTTAGTGAAATTGGGAGATCTTGTAATGCACAGGATTGGTGACTTTCATTGAAAGTTCTTCCAAGGGCATGAAAGCAGTTCTGCTCCACAATGGAAACACAACTTCCATCCCTTTCCAGTGGCTCACTCTGTGCATCTCAAGGAGAAGTACAGTAGTGTCAAATTCCTGTTGCAAGTTCTGAAGTACGGTCAGTATGGTTGGGGGTTAATTGCAGACTTCAAGATGGTTGCTTTCCTAATGGGTCTTCAAGGTGGCTTCACAAAGTTACCTTGCTCTCTTTGTCTTTGGGATAGCAGAGCCAAAACTGAACGCTATCATTGATGAGACTGGCCTGAACGTATTGACTTCACTGTCGGACGAAGCAACGTCAAGTGGGAAGTCCTAGTACATCCGAAGATGATTCTGATGCCAGCTCTTCACATAAAACTCGGGCTTATGAAACAGTCTGTCACAGTTCTAGACAAAGAAACTACAGTGATGAAATATCTACTAAACTTGTTCCCGAAGCTGACTGAGGCCAAGATAAAAGCTGGCATCTTTGTGGGACCACAAATCAAGTGGATCATGGGATATCCAAAATTTCCTGACATGCTCACAGAAGTACAGAAAGCTGCTTGAAACAGTTTTGTTGCCGCAGTTCAGGGGTTCTTGGCAAATCACAAAGCAAACAACTATGTGAAGTTGATGGAAATGATGGGGAAGAAATACTATACTATGGGCTGCAGGATGTCGCTCAAGGTTCATATCCTGGATTCTCATCTACATAAATTCAAGCAGAACACGGGAGCATACTCCGAGGAACAAGGAGAAAGTTTCCACCAAGATATATAGCAGTTTGAGCGTCAGTACCAAGGACAATACAACAAGAATATGATGGGCGACTACATCTTGGAGCTGGTACGTAAAAGTGATCAAGTACACAATCGTCAATCGAAAATAACCAGACATTTTGAGTAATTTTGAACTGTATGGACATACTCTGCATTGTATTTGGCTCTTGATTGTAAGTCATTTCTTTTCTCACTGTGTATGTCCTTGAAACATTTGAAATTCAAAATCATATATTTTTAATTATCGATGTCCTGACCACAAAAGCAAGCTTTTTTCGAAATGAAAGTTATTTCTCATTATATTTTACAATAAGCTAACAGGAACAAATGAACTTTTCTTAGACACAAAAATTGTGTTGCCTAGTCGTTCAACTGCTGTTTTCCTCAGTTCTTCCATACATATAAATGTTCAAGCACTCATGTGTTTAGGGAGGTAAGCAGCAGTCAGACATCTATGGCAGGAGCTTATGGCTTATCTCCCAGAAAAGAAAACGATAAGGTGTTGAAAATTTTACATGCTGGATCCTTTTTTTCCCGACATCATCTGTTACGTGAAAGTTGAGTCGCCCCCATACACATGTGAGAATTGTCTGGCCCCACCGTTATCAGCAGGTTCAGATGACTAAACACTAATGTTTATGGGAATATTTAGGTGTTAGAAAACCAGTCTCTGCTTGATTCTGCCATTTTAAGGTTCACTTGGTTTCTTTCAGTTTATCATAGTGATAAATACAGAAGTCTTATAAATAATCTACACCAGGAGTTGTGTTGGAATAAGGCTGACGGTTCTTCAGGTAAGTAAATCATTATCATAAATATTCACATAAACTAGTGAGACTGTTTTGGCTTTAGTGCTACGATGATATAGACACTTTATAAAGTGCCATTATACATTATATCACAAATGGAGCACAATGTCAAAGAAAATATAAAAACCTCTTAAAGACGCAACCTTGTTTGTTACTTAACCCATTTAGGACCAGCCACAGTAAATTTATGGCTGGTCCTGGGCTTAGAGCACCGCCGATGGTAAAAACAAATAGAGGAACCCATTCCCATACTTTATTTTAGTGTAAATATAAAAATAATTAAAAAAAATATATATACATTTAAAAAAATTTTTTTAGCTTTTTACCCTCAATAAAACTAAAAAAAATGGGGGGGGAAAAAGTCAGAGAAAAACATATTAAATAGTCCTATATGTCCAGGGGAAAAAATGCAGCAAAAATAATTTTGATAGCTACAGGAAAAAAAATAGAGCAGTAAAACCGCCACATGGGTCAAATCCCTAAAAAGTGTCTGGTTCTTAAGGGGTTAAGAGCGAGCGATAATAATAATTACATCTATTTTTATAGCAAATACATATGTCGCACTTTCCATCACCTAATACTGGGTTTAATTCCCATTGTGGCTCACAATCTATATTCACCTCCTTTTCATTTCCACTTTTCAAAAGTCATAACTTTTTTTATGTTAACATTGCCATATGGGGGCTTGTTTGGTGCTTGTTGAGCTTCTGTTTATATTGGTTTGATTTTGGAAAAAATAATATGTATAACTTTTATGAATTTTGAGGGAAGGAGGCAGGGTTAAAAATATATCAAATTCTGCCATTGTTTTATTAACAGCCTTTACTATGAGATATAAATGACGTGATAAGTTTTTTTCTGCGGCTCAGTACGATTACTATGATAGCAAAATTATATATATTTTAGGTTTTTCCACTTTTGCACAGTAAAAAAAACTTTTTTGGAGAATGTTCTTTTGCATCACTGCATTCAAAGAACTTTTTATTTTTCCATGGACATGGCTGTGTGAAAGCTTCTTTTTTACATGATGAGCTGTAAATTTTATTGGTACCATTTTGGGCCACACATGAAATTTTTGATAAAGTTTGTTGCGTTTTATGGGAGGTGAAATGAACAAAAAAAGCATCTACGTAGTCTTGTACTCATGTGTATTGTCAGTATGTTTTATGTTGCATAAATATGAAGTGTGTTGCCTAGCTGCAGCACTGAATGGGTTACTGTCTGGGTTATGTCTGGAAATTTAAATGGGTTGTCCCGCGAAAGCAAGTGGGGGTATACACTTCTGTATGGCCATATTAATGCACTTTGTAATGTACATCGTGCATTAAATATGAGCCAAACAGAAGTTATTCACTTACCTGTTCCGTTGCTAGCGTCCCCGTCTCCATGGAGCCGTCTAATTTCAGCGTCTAATCGCCCGATTAGACGCGCTTGCGCAGTCCGGTCTTCTCCCTTCCGAACGGGGCCGCTCGTGCCGGAGAGCTACTCCTTGTAGCTCCGCCCCGTCACGTGTGCCGATTCCAGCCAATCAGGAGGCTGGAATCGGCAATGGAACGCACAGAGCCCACGGTGCACCATGGGAGAAGACCTGCGGTCCACCGTGGGTGAAGATCCCGGCGGCCATCTTAGCAAGGTAAGTAAGAAGTCGCGGGAGCGCGGGGATTCGGGTAAGTACTGGATGGGTTTTTTTTTAACACATGCATCGGGTTTGTCTCGCGCCGAACGGGGGGGCTATTGAATTAAAAAAAAACCTGTTTCGGCGCGGGACAACCCCTTTAATGTTTGTAAGTCATGTGACCTTGTGTTATAAATGTGTTTGCAAGGTGCATGACTGGGATTTTGGTTTCTTCTGCTTTGGCTGTTTGGCTTGTCTGCTGTCTGCCTGGAGTGTACTGTGGAAGCGAGGCCCCCATGTCGGTACCTTCGACCTGCATGTGGTGAAGACGGAGAAAGAGGAAAGGTGGCCTAGAAGTTTTTCCTAGGACCCCTACTCTAAAGTGTGCTTAATAGAGATGAGCGAGCACCAAAATGCTCGGGTGCTCGTTACTCGAGACGAAATTTTCACGATGCTCGAGGGTTCATTTCGAGTAACGAACCCCATTGAAGTCAATGGGTGACTCGAGCATTTTTGTATTTCGCCGATGCTCGCTAAGGTTTCCATTTGTGAAAATCAGGGCAATTCAAGGAAGTGATGGGAACGACACATCAACGGATAGGGCAGGCGAGGGGCTACATGTTGGGCTGCATCTCAAGTACCCAGGTCCCACTATTAAGCCACAATAGCGGCAAGAGTGCCCCTCCCTCCCAACAATTTTTACTTCTGAAAAACCCTCATTAGCAATGCATACCTTAGCTAAGCACCACATTACCTCCAACAAAGCACAATCACTGCCTGCATAACACTCCGCTGCCACTTCTCCTGGGTTACATGCTGCCCAACCCCCCCCCCCCCACGACCCAGTGTCCACAGCGCACACCAAAGTGTCCCTGCGCAGCCTTCAGCTGCCCTCATGCCACGCCACCCTCATGTCTATTTATAAGTGCGTCTGCCATGAGGAGGAACCGCAGGCACACACTGCAGAGGGTTGGCACAGCTAGGCAGCGACCCTCTTTAAAAGGGGCGGGGTGATAGCCCACAATGCTGTACAGAAGCAATGAGAAATATAATCCTGTGCTACTGCCATCTGGAGCTGCACACGTGGGCATAGCAATGGCGAACCTATGTGCCACACACTATTCATTCTGTCAAGGTGTCTGCATGCCCCAGTCAGACCGCGTTTTTTTATAAGTAGTCACAGGCAGGTACAACTCCGCAATGGGAATTCCGTGTGCACCCACAGCATGGGTGGCTCCCTGGAACCCACCGGCTGTACATAAATGTATCCCATTGCAGTGCCCTGGACAGCAGAGCTAACGTCAGATTAAATGCAGGTGGGCTTAGGCTTACACTGCATGCCCCAGTCAGACTGGGGTTTTTTATAAGTAGACACGGGCAGGTACAACTCCCTATTGTGAAGTCCGTGTGGACCGACAGCATGGGTGGCTCCCTGGAACCCACCGGCGGTACATAAATATATCCCATTGCAGTGCCCAGCACAACAAAGCTAATGTCAGGTTTAATGCAGGTGGGCTTCAGCCCACACTGCATGCCCCAGTCAGACTGGGGTTCTTTAGAAGTGGATACATGCAGTTACAACTCCGTGTGGACCGACAGCATGGGTGGCTCCCTGGAACCCACCGGCGGTACATAAATATATCCCATTGCAGTGCCCTGGACAGCAAAGCTAACGTCAGGTTTAATGCAGGTGGGCTTCGGCCCACACTGCATTCCGCAGTCAGACTGGGGTTCTTTAGAAGTGGACACATGCAGTTACAACTCCATGTGGACCGACAGCATGGGTGGCTCCCTGGAACCCACCGGCGGTACATAAATATATCCCATTGCAGTGCCCTGGTCAGCAAAGCTAACGTCAGGTTTAATGCAGGTGGGCTTCGGCCCACACTGCATGCCCCAGTCAGACTGGGATTCTTTAGAAGTGGACACATGTAGTTACAACTCCGTGTGGACCGACAGCATGGGTGGCTCCCTGGAACCCACCGGCGGTACATAAATATATCCCATTGCATTGCCCATCACAGCTAAGGTAACGTCCGATTAAATGCAGGTGGTCTTCGGCCCACACTGCATGCCCCAGTCAGACTGGGGTTCTTTAGAAGTGGACACATGCAGTTACAACTCCGTGTGGACCGACAGCATGGGTGGGTCCCAGAAAGCCACAGGCGGTACATAAATATATCCCATTGCAGTGCCCAGCACAGCTGAGGTAATGTCAGGTTTAATGCAGGTGGGCTAAAAATTACTAGGATTACACTGTAGGCGAGGGCCCAAAAAAATTGGTGTACCAACAGTACTAATGTACCTCAGAAAAATTGCCCACGCCCAACCAAGAGGGCAGGTGAAACCCATTAATCGCTTTGGTTAATGTGGCTTAATTTGTAACTAGGCCTGGAGGCAGCCCAGTTAAAATAAAAATTGGTTCAGGTGCAAGTTTCAACGCTTTAATGAGCATTGAAATGTATAAACATTGTTTACAAGAGTTATATGACTGAGCCTTGTGGGCCTAAGAAAAATTGCCCGTTCGGCGTGATTATGTGAGGTTTCAGGAGGAGGAGCAGGAGGAGGATGAATATAATATACAGATTGATGAAGCTAAAAGGTCCCCGTTTTTGATGGTGATAGAGAACGATGCTTCCATCCGCGGGTGCAGCCTACGTATTGCTTAGGTATCACTGCTGTCCGCTGGTGGAGAAGAGAAGTCTGGGGAAATCCAGGCTTTGTTCATCTTGATGAGTGTAAGCCTGTCGGCACTGTCGGTTGACAGGCGGGTACGCTTATCTGTGATGATTCCCCCAGCCGCACTAAACACCCTCTCTGAGAAGACGCTAGCCGCAGGACAAGCAAGCACCTCCAGGGCATACAGCGCGAGTTCAGGCCACGTGTTCAGCTTCGACACCCAGTAGTTGTAGGGGGCAGAGGCGTCACCGAGGACGGTCGTGAGATCGGCTATGTACTCCCTCACCATCCTTTTACAGTGCTCCCGCCGACTCAGCCTTGACTGGGGAGCGGTGACACAGTCTTGCTGGGGAGCCATAAAGCTGGCAAAGGCCTTGGAGAGTGTTCCCCTGCCTGCGCTGTACATGCTGCCTGATCTCTGCGCCTCCCCTCCTACCTGGCCCTCGGAACTGCGCCTTCTGCCACTAGCGCTGTCGGATGGGAATTTTACCATCAGTTTGTCCGCCAGGGTCCTGTGGTATAGCATAACTCTCGAACCCCTTTCCTCTTCGGGTATGAGAGTGGAAAGGTTCCCCTTATACTGTGGGTCGAGCAGTGTGTACACCCAGTAATCCGTAGTGGCCAGAATGCATGTAACGCGAGGGTCACGAGAAAGGCATCCTAACATGAAGTCAGCCATGCGTGCCAGGGTACCTGTACGCAACACATGGCTGTCCTCACTAGGAAGATCACTTTCAGGATCCTCCTCCTCCTCAGGCCATACACGCTGAAAGGATGACAGGCAAGCAGCATGGGTACCCTCAGTAGTGGGCCAAGCTGTCTCTTCCCCCTCCTCCTCATGCTCCTCCACCTCCTCCTCCTCAACGCACTGAGATATAGACATGAGGGTGCTCTGACTATCCAGCGACATACTGTCCTCCCCCGCCTCCGTTTCCGAGCGCAAAGCGTCTGCCTTTATGCTTTGCAGGGAACTTCTCAAGAGGCATAGCAGAGGAATGGTGACGCTAATGATTGCAGCATCACCGCTCACCATCTGGGTAGACTCCTCAAAGTTTCCAAGGACCTGGCAGATGTCTGCCAACCAGGCCCACTCTTCTGTAAAGAATTGAGGAGGCTGACTCCCACTACGCCGCCCATGTTAGAGTTGGTATTCCACTATAGCTCTACGCTGCTCATAGAGTCTGGCCAACATGTGGAGCGTAGAGTTCCACCGTGTGGGCACGTCGCACAGCAGTCGGTGCACTGGCAGATTAAACCGATGTTGCAGGGTCCGCAGGGTGGCAGCGTCCGTCTTGGACTTGCGGAAATGTGCGCTGACCTGGCGCACCTTTCCGAGCAGGTCTGACAAGTGTGGGTAGCTTTTCAGAAAGCGCTGAACCACCAAATTAAAGACATGGGCCAGGCATGGCACGTGCGTGAGGCTGCCGAGCTGCAGAGCCGCCACCAGGTTACGGCCGTTGTCACACACGACCATGCCCGGTTGGAGGCTCAGCGGCGAAAGCCAGCGGTCGGTCTGCTCTGTCAGACCCTGCAGCAGTTCGTGGGCCGTGGGCCTCTTCTCTCCTAAGCTGAGTAGTTTCAGCACGGCCTGCTGACGCTTGCCCACCGCCGTGCTGCCACGCCGCGCGACACCAACTGCTGGCGACGTGTTGCTGCTGACACATCTTGATTGCGAGACAGTGGTTGCGTAGGAGGAGGATGGTGAGAGAGAAAGATGCTTCCATCCGCGGGTTCAGCCTACGTATTGCTTAGGTATCGCTGCTGTCCGCTGGTGGAGAAGAGAAGTCTGGGGAAATCCAGGCTTTGTTCATCTTGATGAGTGTAAGCCTGTCGGCACTGTCGGTTGACAGGCGGGTACGCTTATCTGTGATGATTCCCCCAGCCGCACTAAACACCCTCTCTGACAACACGCTAGCCGTAGGACAAGCAAGCACCTCCAGGGCTTACAGCGCGAGTTCAGGCCACGTGTCCAGCTTCGACACCCAGTAGTTGTAGGTGGCAGAGGCGTCACCGAGGACGGTGCTGCAATCGGCTACGTACTCCCTCACCATCCTTTTACAGTGCACCCGCCAACTCAGCCTTGACTGGGGACCGGTGACACAGTCTTGCTGGGGAGCCATAAAGCTGGCAAAGGCCTTGGAGAATGTTCCCCTGCCTGCGCTGTACATGCTGCCTGATCTCTGCGCCTCCCCTGCTACCTGGCCCTCGGAACTGCGCCTTCTGCCACTAGCGCTGTCGGATGGGAAGGTTACCATCAGTTTGTCCACCAGCGCCCTGTCGTATAGCATCATTCTCGAACCCCTTTCCTCTTCGGGAATGAGAGTGTAAAGGCTCTCCTTATACCGTGGATCGAGCAGTGTGTACACCCAGTAATCCGTAGTGGCCAGAATGCGTGTAACGCGAGGATCACGAGAAAGGCATCCTAACATGAAGTCAGCCATGTGTGCCAGGGTACCTGTACGCAACACATGGCTGTCCTCACTCGGAAGATCACTTTCAGGATCCTCCTCCTCCTCCTCCTCTGGCCATACACGCTGAAAGGATGACAGGCAAGCAGCATCTGTCCCCTCAGCAGTGAGCCAAGCTGTCTCTTCCCCCTCCTCCTCATGCTCCTCCCCCTCCTCCTCAACGCGCTGAGATATAGACATGAGGTTGCTCTGACTATCCAGCGACATACTGTCTTCCCCTGCCTCCGTTTCTGATTCCAAAGCGTCTGCCTTTATGCTTTGCAGGGAACTTCTCAAGAGGCATAGCAGAGGAATGGTCACGCTAATGATTGCAGCATCCCCGCTCATCATCTGGGTAGACTCCTCAAATTTTCCAAGGACCTGGCAGATGGCTGCCAACCAGGCCCACTCTTCTGTAAATAATTGAGGAGGCTGACTCCCACTGCGCCGCGCAAGTTGGAGATGGTATTCCACTATAGCTCTACGCTGCTCATAGAGTCTGGCCAACATGTGGAGCGTAGAGTTCCACTGTGTGGGCACGTCGCACAGCAGTCGGTGCACTGGCAGATTAAACCGATGTTGCAGGGTCCGCAGGGTGGCAGCGTGCGTGTGGGATTTGCGGAAATGTGCGCAGAGCTGGCGCACCTTTCCGAGCAGGTATGACAAGTGGGGGTAGCTTTTCAGAAAGCGCTGAACCACCAAATTAAAGACATGGGCCAGGCATGGCACGTGCGTGAGGCTGCCGAGCTGCAGAGCCGCCACCAGGTTACGGCCGTTGTCACACATGACCATTCCCGGTTGGAGGCTCAGCGGCGCAAACCAGCGGTCGGTCTGCTCTGTCAGACCCTGCAGCAGTTCGTGGGCCGTGTGCCTCTTATCTCCTAAGCTGAGTAGTTTCAGCACGGCCTGCTGACGCTTGCCCACCGCTGTGCTGCCACGCCGCGTGACACCGACTGCTGGCGACGTGCTGCTGCTGCTGACACATCTTGATTGCGAGACAGAGGTTGCGTAGGAGGAGGAGGAGGGTGGTTTAGTGGAGGAAGCATACACCGCCGCAGATACCAGCACCGAGCTGGGGCCCGCAATTCTGGGGGTGGGTAGGACGTGAGCGGTCCCAGGCTCTGACTCGGTCCCAGCCTCCACTAAATTCACCCAATGTGCCGTCAGGGAGATATAGTGGTGTCGTGGAACCCTCCTTTGCGGAACCACGGCTTACTCAATTTGGAATGTTTACACCCTTCCATATTAATTCTGAATTGATAATGCGCATAAGAAGTTCTCACACTGACACAAGGTTCAGCATGTATAGCTTCCTCAATTCTAACTTTAATGATGGGCGTGTAGCCTGTTTTAAGAGTTTAACATATCCGCCCATCTGGGCAGGTCAAAGATTACATAGATACAACGTATTGTTTAATTATTGGATAAGCATCTTGCAATTCTTCCATCCTCCGGTCATCTGTGATTGGCGATCAGGTGGTGGATGAAATGAGTGGGTTGTCTTGGAGCCACGTGTGGTTCCTTCGATATGATTGGATGTTACATCATGAACTATAAATTGCACAAACCTCCCATGTTATTTGCATACGTTTCCAGTAAAATTGCTTGGGTAATTTCTGCGGTAGCTGTTTCAGACTGCGGTTGTCCATGTCTGAGTTATACTGTCTTCCAAAATTGCAAAACAGATGGAAAATGTGACGTGTTTATACTATATATTATCTTGTCAGCGTTTTGAGTACAGAAGTTTCATGTTGGCTTCCCCATATCAGCAGAGTTATAAAACAGATATTTTCATATGAGCGGAAGTACCTATTGCATAACTGTAAGAACATTATATTTGTAGCAAGACAGAAAGCAAATATGTATACAGAATGTTAAATTGACAACTGTCTACTGCCAAGGCCCACCGATCCATATAGATATATACTGGGCTTCCACCACAGTGGTCCTGCCCGCCTGTGCATGTCCACGTGTCCGTTGTTAAGTGGACCTTGGCAGTAACCGCGTTGGTGACGGCGCGTACAATGTTGCGGGAGACTTGGTCGTGCAGGGCTGAGACGGCACATCGGGAAAAGTAGCGGCGACTGGGAACCGAGTAGCGCGGGGCCGCCGCCGCCATCATGTTTTTGAAAGCCTCCATTTCCATAAGCCTATACGGCAGCATCTCCAGGCTGATCAATTTGGCTATGTGCACGTTTAACGCTTGAGCATGCGGGTGCGTGGCGGCGTACTTGCGCATGCGCTCAAACAGTTGCGCTAGCGACGGCTGGACGCTGCGCTGAGAGACATTGCTGGATGGGGCCGAGGACAGCAGAGGTGAGGGTGTGGGTGCAGGCCGGGAGACGGTCGTGCCTGTGTCCTGAGAGGGGGATTGGATCTCCGTGGCAGGTTGGGGCACAGGGGGAGAGGCAGCGGTGCAAACCGGAGGCGGTGAACGGTCTTTGTCCCACCTTGTGGGGTGCTTGGCCATCATATGTCTGCGCATATGATGGTGAGGCTGGTGGTGGTGGCTCCACGGCTGATCTTGGCGCGACAAACCTTGCACACCACAGTTTGTCGGTCGTCTGCACTCTCAGTGAAAAACTGCCACACCTTTGAGCACCTCAGCCTCTGCAGGGTGGCATGGCGCGAGGGGGCGCTTTGGGAAACAGTTGGTGGATTATTCGGTCTGGCCCGGCCTCTACCCCTGGCCACCGCACTGGCTCTTCCAACCTGCCCTGCTGCTGCACTTGCCTCCCCCTCTGAAGACCTGTCCTCAGTAGGCTTAGCAAACCACGTGGGGTCAGTCACCTCATCGTCCTGCTGCTCTTCCTCCGATTCCTTTATGCGCTCCTCCCTCGGACTTACTGCAATTACTACTACCTGAGTGATAGACAACTGTGTCTCATCGTCGTCCTCCTCCTCACCCACTGAAAGCTCTTGAAACAGTTGCCGGAAGTCCCCAGCCTCATCCCCCGGACCCCGGGAACTTTCCAAAGGTTGGGCATCGGTCACGACAAACTCCTCCGGTGGGATAGGAACCATTGCTGCCCATTCTGGGCAGGGGCCCGGGAACAGTTCCTGGGAGTCTGCCTGCTCCTCAAAATGTGTCATTGTAATTGAGTGAGGAGGCTGGGAGGAAGGAGGAGCAGCAGCCAGAGGATTCAGAGTTGCAGCAGTGGACGGCGTAGAACTCTGGGTGGTCGATAGATTGCTGGATGCACTTTCTGCCATCCACGACAGGACCTGCTCACACTGCTCATTTTCTAATAAAGGTCTACCGCGTGGACACATTAATTGTGAGATGAATCTGGGGACGCCAGAAACGTGCCTCTCTCCTAATCCCGCAGCAGTCGGCTGCGATACACCTGGATCAGGAGCTCGGCCTGTGCCCACACCCTGATTTGGGCCTCCGCGTCCTCGCCCGCGTCCACGTCCTCTAGGCCTACCCCTACCCCTCAGCATGGTGTATTACCAGTAGTGCAGAAACAGAACGCTGTAATTAAATGTGCCGCTTATTGGCCTGTGGTTGGAGGCTGACTTCGCTTACGGAACGCACAGCAGAGCTAGGAAAGAATTTAGTGCAAGCCTGTAGTGAGACGTAGGTGCGTATGACTGAGCTATTGGAATTCACAGCGCTCAAGCAGTCAAGTGGCCAAACGCCACTAGTAGGCCTTAAGTGTTTTGCTTCTATTTTTTGAAAGGTTGAGCTGAGACGGCAGACAGATACTGTAGGCGGCGTATATATGTATACTGTTTCACTGTGGACGGGATGACGGCGGTGATGTCACAGGCAACGCAGAGCCAGGAAAGAATTTAGCGCACGCCTGTAGTGAGACGTAGGTGCGTATGACTGAGCTATTGGAATTCACAGCGCTCAAGCAGTCAAGTGGCCAAACGCCACTAGTAGGCCTTAAGTATTTTGCTTCTTTTTTTTGAAAGGCTGAGCTGAGACAGCAGACAGATACTGTAGGCAGCGTATATATGTATACTGTTTCACTGTGGACGGGATGACGGCGGTGATGTCACGGGCAACGCAGAGCCAGGAAAGAATTTAGCGCACACCTGTAGTGAGACGTAGGTGCGTATGACTGAGCTATTGGAATTCACAGCGCTCAAGCAATCAAGTGGCCAAACGCCACTAGTAGGCCTTAAGTGTTTTGCTTCTTTTTTTTGAAAGGCTGAGCTGAGACAGCAGACAGATACTGTAGGCAGCGTATATATGTATACTGTTTCACTGTGGACGGGATGACGGCGGTGATGTCAGGGGCAACGCAGAGCCAGGAAACAGTTTTGCGCAAGCCTGCTGTAACACTTAGCTGCGTATTAATTAGGACTACTACCCCCAGCAGACACGCAGTACACTGAGGACGGTCACAGGCAGCCCAAAGATATTTTTTTTCCCAAATTTGTTTGAAAAAGCCCACTGCCTATATAGACAGTATATCTCTTTCACCTTTCCCACTGTCCCTGCCTCACCAGTACTGGCCCTATACTATGTACAATGACTGCAGACTCAGGACGCAATGCTCTGCACGCCCGATATACAAAAAAAAAAAAAGTGCAACACTGCTAAAAGCAGCCTCAACAGTGCTGCACACGGTCAGATGTGGCCCTAAGAAGGACCATTGGGGTTCTTCAAGCCTAAGATAACTCCTTTCGCTCTCCCTATAGCAGCAGCAGCATCAGTAGCATTTTCCCTGATCTATGTCAGAATGCATCTGTGGCGAGCCGCGGGCGGGGCAGATTTAAATACTCGGGTGACACCTGATCTCGCCAGCCACTCACTGCAGGGGGGTGGTATAGGGCTGGAACATCACAGGAGGAAGTTGTAATGCCTTCCCTGTCTTTCTATTGGCCAGAAAAGCGCGCTAATGTCTCAGAGACGAAAGTGAAAGTAACTCGAACATCGCGTGGTGCTCGCCTCTAGTAACGAGCATCTCGAACACGCTAATACTCAAACGAGCATCAAGCTCGGACGAGTACGTTCGCTCATCTCTAGTGCTTAAGCGTAAAGTCCGCTGTGCAGTGTTCCAGTTCTACAAGATGTGTGAGTGATGGGTACAGAGTTCGTGTTCTCCTACAGAGTATGTTTTTCAGAAGCGGTGTGGCACAGATAACTTGAACTGTCGACCTGGTGTCATCTTGTGTCTGCCTCCCTGTCCTCATCACAGTTTCTACCTGCACTGGTTTATTTGCTACAGTTTCCTGCCATGGAATTTTTGCCAATTCCAACTCGCAAAGAATTTCCCACTGTGGTTTGAAAAAAAGTAGGGGGGATGCCCCCATCGTGGAACAGCCTATAGTTCTGGAGGACTGCCCAGAGGAGAAGGTTTATTCCATGGCCGGTAGGTCGCTTGATCTGACACTGACAGTCAGCACTTCGTCTTCTGAGAGTAACATCTTTGGAGGAGACCTCATGAGTGTACCCGCTGGTTACCCATCTGTAAGCCCACGTCATTTAATGGGGTGATGAGCCGGAGTTACAAGAACTGTTGCTGCCACCATCTACTGCTGTTTCTACATTGCAAGACAGACCATTTATCCCACTAGGAACTTTGATCCCAGCTAGAAGAAGGTCACCTCCACTGGCTTCTTCCTCAGAGGAGGTGCAACCGCCTGCTGCTGCCATGAACATTCACCCATACCAGGAGAGGCTCTTTGTCCTGCCGTGGATTGTCATCCATAAGGATAATCTGGAGGCCTAAACCGCAAAACCTCCAGAGTTGCGTCACCACTTAAGAGACTTTGAGGATCCAGGGGAATTAATCTACTTCCATGCTCGGCAACAGCTACATCCATGGGCTGAACTGCGCCCGCCGCCCGTTAAGTGGACCGCCGATGTTAATCTCCTTCAGAGGACTCTACCTGTCAGTCTAATTGGAGTTTGATTCGGGAGCTGCAAAGACATCAAGCAAGGACACCGTCCCCTGATCGCCATCGGGAAGTAAGGGTGAGAGATCCTGACAGCCCTTCGTCCCTCACCTCACTTGCCATAAGCTCATGGTCCAGTCTGCCCACGTCAACAGGATGTACCACAGACTCTGAATCTGAAGACCCTATCTCTGCTAGGAGTACTGTCCCCGCCAGAAGCAGTTAGTGCTAAATAAGAGACCCTTATGTTAAGAGACAGTCTTTACTATTTACTTTTACAGTTCTAATTTATGGAAAAAAGACTTTAAAGTTATTGAATTTCATGATGTTTTATTGCATTTTTTTTTGTACTAAGTAACATTTAAAAATGTTCAAGATGTACAGGATGTAGACTATAGTGAAGTAACGTTATCGGATATTATGCACTTGGAGTATGAGTATGCCTGATTGTGGTATGAGTGGACTATGCCTGTGAACTTTTCAGTGGTGGTAGGAATGAGTCGCTACTCTGCTATTTTGCAAAACTGTTTTAGCGTCTGCCTATAATTTTTCTGTCTCAGGAAGTGCAGCCTTGTTAACATTTTTCTTCTTTAGTCAGGCACGGCTGCGGGTATATGCCTCAGGCTACCACCCCACACGAGATCCTTTGGGAAGTGATGGTCATTCCACTTGCCCTTGGTTTTTATCCTAACCTACCAATTGCCCCTTCTCTATTCTTATACGTAGTTACAGTGTGTATCTCTAAATTTTTGTCTTTGGGGAGAAGCGTTCTGTACGTCCCCCATAGCTATGTTAGTGCATCCTGGAATCTGTCCAGCCTAACCGATACATCTCAAGCTTGTACAGCTATTTCTTACACGCTGTCATAGAATTACACTACATATAGAAAGTGATGTTTCGTAAGTAGTCTAAGTACACTTAAAACAGGTTAAGCGTTAAGTAGCAACTGGAGGGGGCAGTTGTATTTATAGGTTTCGCCTTGCACACTCCATGATCGAGTAGTGATCCTCTAAAGTGTTAATGAGTAGTACGCTAAGACAATTCCCACTCCGGAATCACACTTTGTGTTAAAGAGTCGCCGGGGTCAGCTTTTTCTTAAGCAGGATCTGTAGTGTAGTGTTTCTGGATGGTTCTGAATGATCTTTGTAGTCTCGTGCTTATGTGTATTGGCAGTATGTTTTATGTTGCATAAATATGAAGTGTATTGCCTAGCTGCAGCACTGAATGGGTTACTCTCTGGGTTATGTTTGGAATTGTAACTTTTGTAAGTCATATGACCTTGTGTTATAAATTTATTTACAAGGTGCATAATTGGGCTTTTAGGTTCTTCTTCTGCTTTGGCTGTTTGGCTTATCTGCTGTCTGCCTAGAGTGTCCTATTAGAGCGTGGCCCACATGCAAGTTGAAGGTTGAAGATGGAGGAAGAGGAGAGGTGGCCTAGAAGTTTTTCCTAGGACCCCTACTCTAAAGTGTGCTTGGGAGTAAAGTCCGCTGTGCACTGTTCCAGTTCTACAAGATGTGTGAGTGACTGGTAGAGAGTTTATGTTCTCCTACGAAGTATGTTTTCCAGGAGCGGTGCTGCACAGATAACTTGGACTGTGGGCCCGGTGTCATTCTGTGCCTGCCTCCCTTGTCCCCATCACAGTTTCTACTTGCACTGGGATGTTTGCTACAGTTATTCTTATCTACATTCCTGTGACTGATGCAAGTAATTTCAAGCAACGTTCCCATTGTCAACCGTTCTGGGCAATGGTGTGTTTTCACTAGTCCCTGTGTGTGTGAACTTTATTATATCTGCAATTTCACCACGGAGAAAGGAACAGTAGCATCACTCGTGACAATCGCTGGATCGAGTTAGCAACCAACCCCATTTAATAGCTTGCCCTCAGCCCCTGGGACTCGTTCTCCGGTTATCCTCTGGGTGGGAGACAGTAGTGCCACCATGACAAGGCCTTTCTCCAATCCCCGCCGTCTCCTAGGCCAAGACCCGCTCCTCGGGTGCTGCACCATTTTCACCCCCATTTATAAGAGCTGCTTCCCGCTGCTTCTAGTTATAAGAGCTGACAGGTGGAAACACACACAGGAGGCAGGATATCCACCGATATCAACTGATAGATTAGTAGTACCACAAATATAGATTCAATAGAATAATTCTAGGAGCAATGTGATTGCTGCAGTAATGGGTGACACCACTAGGGGACACTGTTTATTCCTGTAGGATCTTAGATTTCAAATTAAATCATGTGGGTGGGCGATCAACATTCATTTTTTAGTGAATCCTTCGTTATGCTACTGTGTACATCTGTGTGTAGAATATAAAAAATCTTCAGAGAAAACAGCAGCAGACTAAGTGCATTTACCCACTAGCGGCTTTTTTTCTTGCGCTCTCACTGTCTTCAATAGGGCCAGCGTCAGCAGCACTAGCCCCATTGAAAACATAGGGAGTATATTGCTGACTTCTGCCACAGCTGTCACAGCTGTGGCAGAAGTCAGTAGTATTATACCATTGTTTTTAACGGGGTCAGCGCTGCTGCTGCCGACCCCAGTGAAAGCAGTGGGTTGTAGGCAACCCCCGCAGCATGATTTTCGGGGAAGGGCTGGAAATGGTGAGGGAAAAAAATGAAATACTCACCTCCCCACCGCTCAGGCGCGTCCTCCTTCATCAATGAATAGCTAAGCGCTGCCTGTAATTGGCTGAGCGCTCAGCCAATCAGCACAGCCCTTTCAGGAGGCAGGGATGTTTAAATCCCCGCCTGCTGGAAGCGCTTGAGAGCAGTGGAGGGGAACCAGCCGGAGGACGCACCTGAGCGACAGAGAGGTGAGCATTTAATTTTTTTTTTCGCCACTTAGGGATGATTTTCAGGGAAGGACTTACATTTCAAGCCTTTTCCTGAAAATCATGCTGCCGGGGTTGCCTACAACCCACTGCTTGCAGTGGAGTCGGCAGCAGCAGCACCGACCCCATTGAAAGCAATGGTATAATATCGCTGACTTCTGCCACAGCTGTGGCAGAGGATTCCTTCATCCCAGCGGTCCCCGCGGGTGTGAAAGAGACCCCTGCCGCAGAGTCAGCGATATACTCCCTATGTTTTCAAAGGGGATAGAACTGCTGCTGCTGGCCCCATTGAAAATACTGAACAATATCACAGATTTCTTATCTGTGATGCGAAGCTGGAGTGAAAAATCGCAAATGAGTATGAAACCACTGAAAATCCTTGGTTTCATAATCATCGCTGTCGTATCGCAGGGAAAAATATCACTAGTGGGTAAAAGCCCTAAATATGAATGTATATAAATGGTTTTCCTGTTATTACTGACACTCTAAGGGCGCCCACCCACTGGCGTTTTTTTTCACTGAGAAATTCGCAGGGTTTTTTTTTCTGCAGGGGGTCTATGGGACTTGTAATGTAAAAATCGCGATCGCGCAAAATCGCGATTTACCGCGATATCGCGATTTTAGCTTTCCATGTCCCATAGTCCAAAGACCCCTGCAGAAAAAAAAACGCTGCGAATTTCGCAGTAAAAAAACGCTAGTGGGTGGGCACCCTTAGGGTGCTAATACATGAGCGTTAGAGGACGATGCTAACACTCACGATTTAACACTAATTGCTGAGCTGTATCTGGTCTTACAAATTTACCTAAGCAGTTAGAAGTGTAGTGGCAGCCACTTACGCTCATGTAACATTACCCTGAAAAACTTTTTAAAACTTTGCAGGATGTCATCTGTGTCCTCCTGATTGGTTCCTACATGGACATGACTGTTATTACTACTCAGATGTAACACTCAGAACCTGGAACCAGAGTCGGGATCATTGTAGGATGATGGGAGCTGATTTACTCGTTATAAAGGACCAGGAACAGCAGGTATGGGGTCTATATATTAGGGGATTATAGAACTAGAAGACCAGTCACAGTGTGTTGCATTATCAGATCTATTATACATATATAATGAGGAATATTAATTTCTTACAGGAGTTTATAAAGAGAACTCTCAGACAGCAGGGACATGGTACATACTGGATAGGACTTCACCGCGATGGAGATGGCTGGAGATGGGTGGATGGAGAACATTATAACAGCAGCTTGTAAGTGATTTCTTGACACTAGTATACACTGGTTATTACTGGGGCTGTAGCTCTTTAAAGGATTATTCTTGATTTTAAACCCTCATAATCCACATTTAATGATGCAGCGACCGAGCACCGCCTCTGGGCTGGGGAAGATGGCGCGGTAGAGAACTTACTTTTGTCACATGTGGCTCTACTATTTTCTTCTTCTAGGCCAAGGGCGTAGCAAGCCCAGCCATTCACGGGTCTCGGTTAATAACACTGGTGTAAAGAACTTCTTAATACCTGGTTGTCTTCATGACGCCAGTGCCCCATTAATAGTCCACAATCAAATGGGTAACTTTCCAAAACCGGAGGCACGCGGTTTTTCTCTTTACTTAAAAATTCAAAAATGCCGTTCCAAAGCATGGCATTAACAGTCTCGAAAAGATATACAAAAAATTCTCTGAAGATTCTTCCCTCAACAAGTTTATATCCAGAAGTCACTCTTTTTTTACGTATCCGCAGTCTAAGTTATCTGTCAGACTTTGGTAGCAGTGCTCCCAATAACAACAAGGCACCTTTTACAAAACGTTCCTTTTCTCCACTAATTCCGCACTCCCCAAATTCTTAATTACTCAGTCACTTTCTCATGTGCACTTGTTAATGGAGTGGATGAACAGAGGCACCATGCGCATACCATCTCCAGGAAAACAAGATCTGCTTCCTACACTCTCCAAAGGAAAGGCACTCCATTGTCATCGGAGTGTGCCCGGGACACATCACGGGTAAGCTCCAGAATTTTGGCCTCCTCACATGCCTTTCTTTCTCCATTGCATCTCCGCACTCCTCTCTCTCACATACCACCTCCTTTCACGTCCTTCTCCCAACAATTCAGAACTCCAACTCCTGGCACATAGATCACACATCATGTACACAGCAAGCTGGGAAGGCCAATGCACATAACCAGACTAAACAGATACAATACTAGACAGTAGACAATAACCCTTACATGACCTGTCTGGGTCAGTACACATAACACCACACAGTTTAAAACATTGCACAGTACAAAAAGGACAAACACAACTATACTGCCAAAGTCACAAACCTCACACAGCCACTAACCGTACCTACCACAGACACTCCAACTCTGGGACACTACAATGACACTCAGATACATAAATTTGATTTTAGTGGAAACAGAAACTCGAAAAGTTTTGTTGCACAACATCAAAAATATTTTCTACATCGGAGGTCTTCAATGTGGTCCTCTTTGTCACTGGACGCACATGGAGCCTGTAATCATGTTCCTGCCATATCAGTTGTAGCGGATCATGATTGACTGATGCAATGGCTTCTGTGATGTGTCCTTGCAGATCATGCATGGTGGGTGGTAAGAGTGGCATGTAGATTCTAACACCCTCTTCCACCCCACCCCCCCACCCCCCTTGACAAAAAAAATGACAAGGCCTAAGGTTCGGGGAACGTGAAAGCCAAGGAAGAAGTTTAGCATCGTCACCACCTGCACGGCCAACCCATCTGTTTGGTAGTCACTGGTAACTTCTGACTTCATTGTAAAAATGGAGGGGGCAGGGTGGGTGCACTGTCCTGTTGGAAAATGAAACATGGAATTTTCTATTCCAGCTGCGGTAAAAGCCATATCTGTAGTATGTCTAGATACAAAATCTCTGGCATTGTTTCCTCAGGAAAAAAGAAGGGGCCATACATCTTCCTACAGGTTATAGCACTAAACACATTCACCTTAGGGGAGTCGCACATATGCTTGACGTAGACAGGTGGGTTTCCCTCAACCAGATTCTGACATTACGTTTGATAACTGAGCCTGAAAGCTGGAAGGTGACTCCATCACTAAAGACTCCATGCAACCATCGGTCTCCGTTACAGTTTGCATACTGTTACAGAAAGAACGTTACCGCACTTTGTCATCTGGTTTCAGGCCCTGCAATGATTGCAATCGGTAGGGATAACCTCACAAACATTTACGCAGAATCTTGCACACCATTGGCTGCGGGACATCCTATTCTCCAACTGTGAATTTCTGAGGACTTCATGTGACACTTGCATGGATGCGCTCCGCTGTTTCCATGCTTACTGGGGGAGGGCCGGATGATTTTTGCTTGCAGCTTTTGAAAGAAGCTATGTTAGCACTACACACTGTCTCAAAAGACATCACCAAAACGATAGCCATGGTCTCCTCTAATGTAGACTCTTTGGGCGAGAGAGTGGACTTCACGGAATGGAAAATGGGAGAATATTCTACAGCCCACAACTCATTAGTAGGGCATAATTCACTAGAGGAAGGGGTTGATGCCTTAAAATAAAAAATAGTCAACATCGAAGATAGAAACAGAAGGAATAACATAAGATTCAGAGGCATCCATCTATCTTATTCCTAACTGTTCTCCTCAAGAATTAGTTATTGATCGTGCTCACAGACTGCCCAAACCAAAGCAGCTCCAAGATCCGATCCCAAGTGAAGTAATAGCACAAATCCACTTTTTCTACATTAAAGACCAACTTATACTAATATCCAGGAAGCTATCCACTCTCCCTGAACCCTATCAAAAAATCACAATGTTCGCTGACCTGTAACAAGCTACAATCACGACCAGGAAAAAATTCTTGCCTATTACTCAAACCCTAAGGAAGCATACAATTCCCTACAAATGGGTTTTCCCCATAAAAGTGATTATCATTAAGAACAGATCAACTTATAGCTTTAGTTCACTTGAAAAAGGTTCAGAACTCCTGCAGCAATGGAGCCTTTCACCGTCATTTCCAAGCAAATTGGAGCTGAGTCCCACTCAGCATGTCATCTACACGCTGGTTAAGGAATGGAGCTCAGCAACTAAAGACAGATGAGGATACGAGTATTCTGATCTTTTAAGTAGGCCTAGGACAAAAACTATTTTCCTACAATATACCCCCCACAAATAGCTCTCATAACATTGCTCGTTTTTCTTTTACCTTTTAAAGTTTCTATAGTTATGTTTTGTGTACCACTGGGACAAAGAGTTAAAATAACATATACAAAATTTTATTTTCCCTCAATGCTAAAGGGCTGAATAGTCTATATAAATGTTCATTAGTGTGGAAAGAAGTTAAGAAATTCAATGCTGATATTATATGCATGCAGGAAACACACTTTAAGAAGGCATCCCTACCAAAATTCTCAAACCCCCACTATCCACACATATTCTTTTCCAACGCAGAGAAAAAAATGCAGGAGTACTCATAGCCATCAGGGACTCAATTACCTTTTCTCTTTCTAACACGATTACTGACAACAAAGGTACGTCATCTTAATTTGCACCAGGTGCAACTCCATCTAAACTTTTGTCCACATTTACACATGCAGTGTTCGAGAAGCAGGCCCTCAGCCGAGGAGACAGCAGGGTAGAGAAAAGGTGGCTTTACCGTCTCCTCCTCTGGGAGTAGCTCTGGACCCAACCTCGTTACTGACAGGGGAAGTTCACAATCAGGCAACCGGGGTTACCTGTAGTCCTGTTAGTCACTCATGACGCCACCGTTCCATCTTCTGCGATGGAACCCTCGGATGTAGCAAAGTAGTCCACACACAGGGTATTTTCTGAACATGAACCGGTAACAGTCGATTCTGTTCGTTTACTTAAACTCTTGCAACGATATCCAAGAAAACATTCTTTGTACAGAAGTAAACGGTAGTGGTAAAGCAGGGAGGACTCCCGGGGCATTTGTACAATCCACAGTCTAAGTTATCTGTAAGATTTCTCTCCTGTCATACACTCACATCTCTCACTTAGTAGCGGTTTTCTATTCTGTCGGATGCATGTCGTACCTGCGCTGTACACCCACATGTTTCCATCATGTCCAGGCTTTCACTCTCCACAGATAGAGGCCATAAGTAGTCTTTTTGCAGGGCTAGGCCCTGGCAGGAACAGCAGATCACTTCTCTGACTCTTTCATGTCCAACTGTCTAACCAACTGACTCACTCTATCATGTGACCACACTTTTATACAACATAGAAGACAAAATGATACATTTTCCAGACATGAACAGACATTGACACTTTCATACCTGCAAAACACTCAATATACATAAATCTGGATCATTCCACTCTCAAGACGATGCACGAGACAAACACATAAGATGTATTCAGAGGTGCTGGAGGGGACCCTAAACTCTGGGCCACTACACGCACCCAACAAGTTCCATATAACTTTTCTCAACACATTGTTGAAAAAACTCCAAAACAACATCTCAGGAAAATCAATCATATGTGGCAACTTCAATATCATCCATGATGCCACTTTAGATTCAACATCCAGAGGCAAAAGAACCCCCCCACCCCCCCCATAATTAGGAACATGGCTAGCTAGGGAAAACTTATACAACATATGGAGATGCCTACATGCCTCAGAAAAACACTTCACGTATCACTCAGAACAACATGATACATACACACGAATAGACATGTTTATCACCACTAGTTGGGTCATTCCAAATGTATGTCACTGTGAGATTGGACAGATTACATGGTCAGATCATGCACCTATCACCCTCACAATTCAAAACCCAGGATTACCCTAACAATACATATATCTGGAGAAATAACAAATTTATCATGTCTTTGAGACAAACCCAGAAGATAGTAACTAGTCAACTCAAAGAATGCTTTTCAATCAACAAACCAACAGCATGCAATCACTTTTTCCTTTGGAATTCCCAAAAAGCATTCATAAGAGACATACTCATCCAAGAGACCGCAATTAAAAAAAATAAGAACAGAAAAGAAAAATTCAAGATATACTAAACAAAATTACTCTTTTAGATAAACAAAATAGATCAAACCTTCCCCTTAAGGCCCCCTGTCCACGGGCATCGCTGTATCCCGTGGCGAAGCTCCGCCGCGGGAGCCGCCGCCAGGGAACAGGAACCGCCGCCGAATTTCCGCCGGTCAGCCCTAGGCTAAATAAAGTCAGTATTTTAGGCCCAAAACATGTAAGCTGGCACACTTTTTTAATGCAGGGCAATCCAAGTTCATATTGTACAGTCTGGGTCTGTTGGTAGTCACCCCTCCCCCACCCTGGGTTGAGTAGAGTGGCTGCTCAATCAACCTGCATCTGAACATTTTTGCTCCTCTACATTGCAATCTGGCTTGCTGCATGCTATCAAGTCAAATGGCGATTGAGCCTTTCCTGTAGTATATATCTTGGCTTCATTTTCTGGGAGTTCTATATATAGGGATAGAGAAAGAACTGACAGAATTCAGTTAAAGTAAGAGAAAGAAAAAAAATTACTGATTTCTGGTATTTTCCTGTTTTGTTCTCCTGTTACTCAGGTTCCAGATAGAAACGCAGTCATCGGGACGATGTATATCAATGACTACTGGATTTGGTTATTTTCATAGAGACTGTGAGTCTGTGAATAAATGGATTTGTGTAAAGCAAGCTGTGAGGATCTGACCTTGTTATCTGTAATGTACATGACACCGAATAAAGTACAGATGTTTGTCCTTGGATCTTCAGTGATGTGAAATGAAAGAAAATAATTCAGATCTAAGTACCTCTTTTATGGCTCATATATGTGTAAGAAAGTATCAACGGAAAGAGAAAAACAAACTGTACACAACATATAGCAATCACGTACTATTAATAACACTGTGATTGTTCTCAGTAGGAGAAACCAAGTAATCTTGTAGCTATGATACCTTTTAATGGCGAACAAAAATACATGATGTTAGAGCGAGCTTTCGGGCTATTACCCCGTTCATCAGGCTAATGAATAAAATTAGTTTGGATGGCACATAATTATAACACGCAGATGCAGAGGGGAGGGGAACACCCCTCTTGATCTGAATAAATGTTCACACCCAGAAATTTGAGACTTAAAAAACACAAGACAGTCTGAGCAGAGAGACAAATACTAAATCAGTCCACTGATTTAGTAGAACAATCACACTTTACTCTACTGGCAACATGGTACCAAGCCTGCTTTCATATTAATAACATTACTTTGTGGGGGCACAGAGGGGGCACTAGTACTATGGAGGGGTTACTGAGAGGTTCAGTGGCAGGATGAAGACAGTGTACAGAGATGAGTCATGGCTGAAAAACGTTTGCATGGCAATCTGGGCCAGGATAGATAAGAAAAATGAATAACTCCGTCACTTGTGATCACTGGAGATCACTGCACTGTAATCACTATCACTGTGTACAACTGGTATTTAATAATTATTTAGAGGTATATTAGCACTGATGGGGTCACTATTAATGTGAGAGGGGCAATATTACTGAGCGGGCACAAAAGGTGTGGCTTAGCATAAAAGGGTCATGGCCTAATGTGAAAAAAAATTAGCTTCAGCATGCTATTGTCCCTCTTTTCATTCTCCAAACGTTAGGAGGTATGTGTGCTCTATTTCCGTTATGGAAGCAGGTGTCTGATTGATTCATCTTAAGAGGTGCTTAAACTTATGCTCACATAACAGCAATCAAGAAGTTTTTGCTTAAACTAAACTTTTCATTAGATCGATAGTTGGATCTTTATTATACATTGATGTCTTATTGATTCATCTTAAGGGGTGTACCCACATCACAGGCAAAGTTGCAAAGGCTCTATACAGCGGCTATTTTCTGCTCCTTGCCCCTTACCCCTGAGAACACAGGTACATGACCAAACATGTCATGGGGCTGGTTACTAATGTTTTTTTTAATAGCAAGGTGAATCTGCTGAGTTTTCCACATATTGTGTGAGCCCCCTGAGCTGTGGTCCCGGGCCCACATGCTACTCATCTCTGAATACACATTCTAGATTTTATTATAGTGATGAACTATTTAATACTGAACAGTTATTTTGTGTTGTTAACCCATATATGATTGGTTAGGTGATTATTTGATATTATTTCTAATAAACACTAAATGGATGTAGCCCTAAGAGGTTCTTTTTGCCATTGGGTAATTTGTAAATTTTTGCAATTAAAGATGTAGGTCGCAAAAGTGACTACAACTTCTACATCTTACCCATAGGATGTATGATACATAATAGGAGGTATTTAACACCTGCAACATCATATTGAGCAAAATGAATGGACTGGTCTAAATACAGCTTGGAGTCCAGAAGAGATGTTTTAATCACTGCAGAAACTGTAGTATGGGTGCAAAAGGGGCAGTTGAATATTTTGCACTCTTGGTAAAGCAGGAGCCTGGCTGATATACTGTTCTTTTGTAAATGTTTAATACCAGGTAGTTATTTCTTTTCAGTCAAGCAGATCATGGAAGGACTTTGGAAGGAGTTCAGAGGTTCTGACTGAAGAAGGCCTATTATGTTCCGTGTTGAAGAGCCTGTTGTCAGTAATAGGTAGGGCTTATACGTCTATATTTGATTGGAAGCTGATACTGTTTTTGTGTTAACATTTTTTGGACCGTTCAGAATTTAAAAAATAGTTTCTCCCTAAAAAATCCTCAGAATCACAGCTTTTGGCAGATGTTGTAAACATATGGCTGGGCTGCCAGTGTTCACCCTCAGAACTCAGTGTGGTGCAGCAGGACCTACCTTACATATGGTCCTGCGAACCTCTGGAAGAACTTTTGTGAGCAGGTCTGTTGCAGAAGCAGACTGTAAGGCGGCACTGAACTGGAGCAGGACCACATCTTGAATGCAAGAAACTTTATTGACAGCATCAGTAAACAGCAACTTCAGTAACGCCTTCTGTGACACAACTCTTTCAACTGGAATTCTGGAGATAGTTTTTGACTTCACCAGTAACAACTCGGATTACCGTCTGCTTGTGTTTAGCTTTACGGCTCAACTTCTGTGCAAAAATGCGGCATAGGCTTTCTGCATCAACATGCATTAGCAGCTTGCGAGCCAATCCTCCTCACAGCTCTCTTCATTAGCGGTGTCACACACAGTACTCAGGAGAAACCCTCTTTTATAAGAAATACTCTGACCGCCCATACCCAGGCCCCATTTACTGCATCTGTGCAGTCGAGTGTTACTTCTACTAAGGTGGTCACCGATATAGTAGAAAACAAACCTTTATTGTTAATGTCTAAATTATACAAACATCACCCCAGTTATTGCTAATTGTTTGGATGATGGTCAAACTGCATATAAGAAAAGTGATCAGTCAGACAGGAGTATGTGGACATCTTTCAACCCCTTCCCAAGATGTGCTGCACATATTGGGTGTATGGAGTGGGCTTGACTTCATGCTCGGTAGGTGTCAGCCACCTCTGACAGCCAAGACCCACCCTCAACAACTGTGGTTGGAGATAACATATGATTTGGCTGTTAACCCTTTGAATACCACAGTTTTTCACTACATTTTATGGTACAATAAATAGTGCCATTGAAAGATACAACTTGTCCTGAAAAAAAACAAGCTCTCATGTAAGGCTGAATGCACAGTGATTACGCAGTGGAATTTCCCGCAGAATTTCCGCCCGTGCACGCTGCCATAGGATTTCATAACGCATAATGCAATCCTATGCAGACAGCTGTGATTTGACAGCATGAAAACTCGCACGGTAAACAAATCGCCGCATGTCCTATTCCTGTGAGCACAGAAATGTCACTAGTGACACACCAGCTCTGCACTATGCATGTGCCGGCTGGGCGGCAGCCGGCATATAGCAGAGCGGAGCGAGACGCCAGGAGCAGGTGAGCCGCGAGTCACTGCAGGGTAATTCGTAAATTTTTGCGATTTATGATTCGACCCGGCTGTCTGCTGGAGTCCTAACAGTGTCACTGAAAAAGAAAAGTTCTGATTTTTCTTTAAAGTGGGGAGGAAAAACTGAAAATAAGAAAAGGAAAAAGGACTGCGGAGGGAAGGGTTTACAAGGAATTCATCAGAAAATCAACTATTTATATCAACTTTTTATATTAAAAATATTTTTTGAAACATTTCCTTTTTTTTTATTTTCATGTCGCTATATCTAAAATAAAATATAAATATCATGCAGTTTTCGCACTGCTCACTGAGCCTAATAGTAGTCTGACACTCCCTGTTCTGTTGAGATCTTGTCTCTACAGTCATCACATTATCATCACAGGCAAGATTATACTGTGCAGGGAGGGGAGGAGAAGACACTTCTATATACATAACACAGGATCCACCATTCATAATAGCCGATGGTCACAGATCACCTCCTCCCCTCACTGCATAGGTCACAGAGCATGCCCACAACACTCTCCCAGAGAAGTCAACGGGTGCCCACCAGCCTATTGTGCCTGCGGCCCATGAAACTGCTTTACAGAACAGCAAGTGTCAGACAATTATTACGTGCAATGGCCAGCATGAGAACAGCAGGATATTAGATTCTTTGAAATTGACATGGTAAAATAGAAAATAGGTAAAATAACAAGAAGTTAAAGAATAATATGTTTAACATAAACCCTGTAGAGTCTGCAGCAAAATAGAGCCTGCTGTGACTTCTCTCCCAGAGAAGTCAACGGGTGCCCACCAGCCTATTGTGCCTGCGGCCCATGAAACTGCTTTACAGAACAGCAAGTGTCAGACAATTATTACGTGCAATGGCCAGCATGAGAACAGCAGGATATTAGATTCTTTGAAATTGACATGGTAAAATAGAAAATAGGTAAAATAACAAGAAGTTAAAGAATAATATGTTTAACATAAACCCTGTAGAGTCTGCAGCAAAATAGAGCATGCTGTGATTTTTCCTCTGCTCGCGGAATATGCAGTTTGTATCCACGAATGTAAGAGAAAAGGCGATTTTATATGGCTTTCAATGCACGCGTATTGCTGCGGATTCTCCGTGGGGACGATGATCACAGATTATGCAATAGCAATCCGCCTATGGGAAGCCAGCTTAGGGTGAATACCCACTTGCGTTTTTCTTGCGCGTTTTTTTCACGCGATATCGCTGCGTTTTTTTCACGCGATTGTCAATGGGACTTTCTAAGGTTAAAAACGCATCTCAAGTTTGTGCTGTGCTTTTTTTGTATGTTGCGTTTTTAACCTTAGAAAGTCCCATTGACAGTCGTGTGAAAAAAACGCTGCGATATCGCTTGAAAAAAACACGCAAGAAGAACGCAAGTGTGCAGGAGCCCTTACTCTTTTATTTAATAAGACTGTTGCCCATTCAGAGTAGTACAGAAGTACATGGCTACTAGGAGAGGTGCAGTATCTTCTTTGTCACATGAAGATGCTACTCCCTTATCAATCGGTTTTGAAGTTTCTGGTACTGCTGGGGTTGTTACCTATATATTGTACTTCTCCAATATCACTAGGACTGTCTACAGTGTGGTGACCCTTAGGCCTTAGTCACACGGGCGTTTTTTCGCGCGATTTGCGCATTGCATGACGGATGCGCATGCGCAAATCGCGTGACCGGCGCCGAAAAATCGCCCGAAAATCTGCTCCTAGCCGCGTTTCATTAGAAACGGGCCGGAGCTGTCCAGCGCATTGCATTCAATGGAGCCGGCAATACAGCAGGCTCCATTGAAAGCAATGCGCTGCGGGCGAGTGTGGGATTAATTGTCGGGAAGGGCTTAAATATATAAGCCCTTCCCTGCAATTCATCCAGAAAAGTGTTAAAATAAAAAAAAAATATATACTCACCTGCTCCCGGCAGCCGGAGTACAGCGCGGCCGTCCTGCAGTGGGTGTGAAGGGGGTGTGAGTCAGACCTGCCCCCTGATTGGCTCAGCGCTGAGCCAATCAGAGGCAGGTCTCACTCACACCCATTCATGAATTCATGTAAGGAGTACCACACGATGTTCGGGTTACTTTCACTTTCATCTCTGAGACATTAGCGCGCTTTTCTGGCCAATTGAAAGACAGGGAAGGCATTACAACTTCCCCCTGTGACGTTCAAGCCCCATACCACCCCCCTGAAGTGAGTGGCTGGCGAGATCAGGTGTCACCCGAGTATAAAAATCGGCCCCTCCCGCGGCTCGCCACAGATGCATTCTGACATAGCTGAGGGACAGTGCTATCATGTTGGAGCTGCTATAGGGAGAGCGTTAGGAGTTATTTTAGGCTTCCAGAACCCCAACGGTCCTTCTTAGGGCCACATCTAACCGTGTGCACTACTGTTGAGTCTGCTTTTTGCAGTGTTGCACATTTTTTTTTTTTGGTATATCGGCCGTGCAGAGCATTGCGCCCTGCAGTAATACTCCAGGGACAGAAGTGTGGAGGCAGGGACAGAAGACATATTATTGATTGAATATAGGCAGTGGGCCTTTTCTAAAAAATATTGGGCAAAAAATTTATTTGGCCTGCCTGTCACTGTGCTCAGTGTTCTGGGTCTGTGTGTGCTGGGTGTAGTAGTTCTACAAAATCATACGCAGCCAGCTAAGTGTTACAGCAGGCTTGTGCCAAATTATTTCCTGGCTCTGTCTGGGCTCTGAAATCACCGCTGTGTTGCAGTTAACAGTGCAACACTCTGCAGTACTGTGACATACTCCAGGGACAGAAGACATATTATTGATTGAATATAGGCAGTGGGCCTTTTCTAAAAAATATTGGAAAAAAATTTATTTGGCCTGCCTGTCACTGTGCTCAGTGGTCTGGGTCTGTGTGTGCTGGGTGTAGTAGTTCTACAAAATCATACGCAGCCAGCTAAGTGTTACAGCAGGCTTGCGCCAAATTATTTCCTGGCGTTCCGTAAGCGAAGTCAGCCTCCAACCATAGGCCAATAAGCGGCACATTTAATTACAGCGTTCTGTTTCTGCATTACTGGTAATACAACATGCTGAGTGGTAGGGGTAGGCCTAGAGGACGTGGGCGCGGCCGAGGACGCGGAGGCCCTAGTCCGGGTGTGGGCACAGGCCGAGCTCCTGATCCAGGTGTATCGCAGCCTACTGCTGCGGGATTAGGAGAGAGGCACGTTTCTGGCGTCCCCACATTCATCGCACATTTAATGGGTGCTTCCAGCAACCTATCGTCCACCCACAGTTCTGCCCCGTCCACTGCTGCAACTCAGAATCCTGTGGCTGCTGCTCCTCCTTCCTCCCAGCCGCCTCACTCCATAAAAATGAGACATTCTGAGGAGCGGGCAGACTCCCAGGAACTGTTCTCGGGCCCCTGCTCAGATTGGGCAGCAGTGGTTCCTCTCCCACCAGAGGAGTTTATCGTGACTGATGCCCAACCATTGGAAAGTTCCCGGGGTCCGGGGGATGAGGCTGGGGACTTCCGGCAACTGTCTCAATACCTTTCAGTGGGTGAGGAGGCCGATGACGATGAGACACAGTTGTCTATCAGTGAGGTAGTAGTAAGGGCAGTAAGTCCGAGGGAGGAGCGCACCAAGGATTCAGAGGAAGAGCAGCAGGACAATGAGGTGACTGACCCCACCTGGTTTGCTATGCCTACTGAGGACAGGTCTTCAGAGGGGGAGGCAAGGGCAGCAGCAGGGCAGGTCGCAAGAGGCAGTGCGGTGTCCAGGGGTAGAGGCAGGGCCAGACCGAATAATCCACCAACTGTTTCCCAAAGCGCCCCCTCGCGCCATGCCACCCTGCAGAGGCCGAGGTGCTCAAAGGTCTGGCAGTTTTTCACTGAGAGTGCAGACGACCGACGAACAGTGGTGTGCAACCTTTGTCGCGCCAAGATCAGCCGGGGAGCCACCACCACCAGCCTCACCACCACCAGCATGCGCAGACATATGATGGCCAAGCACCCCACAAGGTGGGACGAAGGCCGTTCACCGCCTCCGGTTTGCACCGCTGCCTCTCCCCCTGTGCCCCAACCTGCCACTGAGATCCAACCCCGCTCTAAGGACACAGGCACTACCGTCTCCTGGCCTGCACCCACACCCTCACCTCCGCTGTCCTCGGCCCCATCCAGCAATGTCTGTCAGCGCAGCGTCCAGCCGTCGCTAGCGCAAGTGTTTGAGCGCAAGCGCAAGTACGCCGCCACGCACCCGCACGCTCAAGCGTTAAACGTGCACGTAGCCAAATTTATCAGCCTGGAGATGCTGCCGTATAGGGTTATGGAAACGGAGTCCTTCAAAAGTATGATGGCGGCGGCGGCGGCCCCGCGCTACTCAGTTCCCAGTCGCCACTATTTTTCACGATGTGCCGTCCCAGCCCTGCACGACCACGTCTCCCGCAACCTTGTACGCGCCCTCACCAACGCGGTTACTGCCAAGGTCCACTTAACAACGGAAATGTGGACAAGCACAGGCAGGCAGGGCCACTATATCTCCCTGACGGCACATTGGGTGAATTTAGTGGAGGCTGGGACAGAGTCAGAGCCTGGGACCGCTCAGTCCTACCCACCCCCAGAATTGCGGGCCACAGCTCGGTGGTGGTATCTGCGGCGGTGTATGCTTCCTCCACTAAAGCACCCTCCTCCTCCTCCTCCAATGCAACCTCTGTCTCGCAATCAAGATGTGTCATCAGCAGCAGCACGTCGCCAGCAGTCGGTGTCGCGCGTCGTGGCAGCACAGCGGTGGGCAAGCGTCAGCAGGCCGTGCTGAAACTACTCAGCTTAGGAGATAAGAGGCACACGGCCCACGAACTGCTGCAGGGTCTGACAGAGCAGACCGACCGCTGGCTTGCGCCACTGAGCCTTCAACCGGACATGGTCGTGTGTGACAACGGCCGTAACCTGGTGGCGGCTCTGCAGCTCGGCAGCCTCACGCACGTGCCATGCCTGGCCCACGTCTTTAATTTGGTGGTTCAGCGCTTTCTGAAAAGCTACCCACGCTTGTCAGACCTGCTCGGAAAGGTGTGCCGGCTCTGCGCACATTTCCGCAAGTCCCACACGGACGCTGCCACCCTGCGCACCCTGCAACATCGGTTTAATCTGCCAGTGCACCGACTGCTGTGCGACGTGCCCACACGGTGGAACTCTACGCTCCACATGTTGGCCAGGCTCTATGAGCAGCGTAGAGCTATAGTGGAATACCAACTCCAACATGGGCGGCGCAGTGGGAGTCAGCCTCCTCAATTCTTTTTAGAAGAGTGTGCCTGGTTGGCAGACATCTGCCAGGTCCTTGGAAAGTTTGAGGAGTCTACTCAGGTGGTGAGCGGCGATGCTGCAATCATTAGCGTCACCATTCCTCTGCTATGCCTCTTGAAAAGTTCCCTGCAAAGCATAAAGGCAGACACTTTGCGCTCGGAAACAGAGCCGGGGGAAGACAGTATGTCGCTGGATAGTCAGAGCACCCTCCTGTCTATATCTCAGCGCGGTGAGGAGGAGGAGGAGGAGGAAGATGAGGAGGAGGAGGAAGAGACAGCTTGGCCCACTGGTGAGGGTACACATGCTGCTGGGCTGTCATCCTTTCAGCGTGTATGGCCTGAGGAGTAGGAGGAGGATACTGAAAGTGATCTTCCTAGTGAGGACAGCCATGTGTTGCGTACAGGTACCCTGGCACACATGGCTGACTTCATGTTAGGATGCCTTTCTCGTGACCCTCGCGTTACACGCATTCTGGCCACTACGGATTACTGGGTGTATACACTGCTCGATCCACGGTATAAGGAGAGCCTTTCCACTCTCATACCCGAAGAGGAAAGGGGTTCGAGAGTGTTGCTATACCACAGGACCCTGGCGGACAAACTGATGGTAAAATTCCCATATGACAGCGCTAGTGGCCGAAGGCGCAGTTCCGAGGGCCAGGTAGCAGGGGAGGCGCGGAGATCAGGCAGCATGTACAGCACAGGCAGGGCAACACTCTTTAAGGCCCTTGACAGCTTTATGGCTCCCCAGCAAGACTGTGTCACCGCTCCCCAGTCACGGCTGAGTCGGCGGGAGCACTGTAAAAGGATGGTGAGGGAATACGTAGCCGATCGCACGACCGTCCTCCGTGACGCCTCTGCCCCCTACAACTACTGGGTGTCGAAGCTGGACACGTGGCCTGAACTCGCGCTGTATGCCCTGGAGGTGCTTGCTTGTCCTGCGGCTAGCGTCTTGTCAGAGAGGGTGTTTAGTGCGGCTGGGGGAATCATCACAGATAAGCGTACCCGCCTGTCAACCGACAGTGCCGACAGGCTAACACTCATCAAGATGAACAAAGCCTGTATTTCCCCAGACTTCTCTTCTCCACCAGCGGACAGCAGCGATACCTAAGCAATACGTAGGCTGCACCCGCGGATGTAAGCATCGTTCTCTATCCCCATCAAAAACGTGGACCTTTTAGCTTCATCAATCTGTGTATAATATTCCTCCTCCTCCTGAAAACTCACATAATCACGCCGAACGGGCAATTTTTCTTAGGCCCACAAGGCTCAGTCATATAATTTTTCTAAACAATTTTTATACGTTTCAATGCTCATTAAAGCATTGAAACTTTCACCTCAACCAATTTTTATTTTAACTGGGCTGCCTCCAGGCCTAGTTACCAATTAAGCCACATTAACCAAAGCGATTAATGGGTTTCACCTGCCCTCTTGGTTGGGCATGGGCAATTTTTCTGAGGTACATTAGTACTGTTGATACACCAATTTTGGGGGGCCCTCGCCTACAGTGTAATCAAATTAATTTTTAGCCCACCTGCATTACAGCTGAAGTTACATCAGCTATGTTGGGCACTGCAATGGGATGTATTTATGTACCGCCAGTGGCTTCCTGGCACCCACCCATGCTGTGGGTCCACACGGAGTTGTAACTACATGTGTCCACTTCTAAAGAACCCCAGTCTGACTGGGGCATGCAGTGTGGGCCGAAGCCCACCTGCATTAAACATGACATTATTACCTCAGCTGTGATGGGCAATGCAATGGGATATATTTATGTACCGCCGGTGGCTTCCTGGCACCCACCCATGCTGTGGGTCCACACGGAGTTGTAACTACATGTGTCCACTTGTAAAGAACCCCAGTCTGACTGGGGCATGCAGTGTGGGCCGAAGCCCACCTGCATTAAACATGACATTATTACCTCAGCTGTGATGGGCAATGCAATGGGATGTATTTATGTACCGCCGGTGGGTTCCAGGGAGCCACCCATGCTGTGGGTCCACAGGGAGTTATAAATGCATGTGTCCACTTCTAAAGAACCCCAGTCTGACTGGGGCATGCAGTGTGGGCCGAAGCCCACCTGCATTTAATCTGACGTTAGCTCTGCTGTCCAGGGCACTGCAATGGGATACATTTATGTACAGCCGGTGGGTTCTAGGGAGCCACCCATGCTGTGGGTGCACACGGAATTCCCATTGCGGAGTTGTACCTGCCTGTGACTATTTATAAAAAACCGCGGTCTGACTGGGGCATGCAGACACCTTGACAGAATGAATAGTGTGTGGCACATAGGTTCCCCATTGCTATGCCCACGTGTGCAGCTCCAGATGGAGGTGGCACAGGATTGGATTTCTCATTGCTTCTGTACAGCATTGTGGACTATCGCCCCGCCCCTTTTAAAGAGGGTTGCTGCCTAGCTGTGCCAACCCTCTGCAGTGTGTACCTGCTTTTCCTCTGGCAGACGCACTTATAAATAGGCATGAGGGTGGCGTGGCATGAGGGCAGCTGAAGGCTGCGCAGGGACACTTTGGTGTGCGCTGTGGACACTGGGTCGTGCGGGGGGGGGGGTTGGGCAGCATGTAACCCAGGAGAAGTGGCAGCGGAGTGTCATGCAGGCAGTGATTGTGCTTTGTTGGAGGTAGTGTGGTGCTTAGCTAAGGTATGCATTGCTAATGAGGGCTTTTCAGAAGTAAAAGTTGTTGGGGGGGGGCGCTCTTGCCGCTATTGTGGCTTAATAGTGGGACCTGTGAACTTGAGATGCAGCCCAACATGTAGCCCCTCGCCTGCCCTATCCGTTGCTGTGTCGTTCCCATCACTTTCTTGAATTGCCCAGATTTTCACAAACGAAAACCTTAGCGAGCATCGGCGATATACAAAAATGCTCGGGTCGCCTATTGACTTCAATGGGGTTCGTTATTCGAAACGAACCCTCGAGCATCGCGAAAAGTTCGTCTCGAGTAACGAGCACCCGAGCATTTTAGTGCTCGCTCATCTCTAGTAGTGATTCATTATGGAGATAATGGTGATGTGATGGTGAAGACTATGACAGAGGATGAAGATCAAGTGTGAAAACTGAGTTTTGTGAAGCCATAAAAAAACCATCCCATCTGCTTCATACTGACACCGGGATCCTGCACTGTGACAGAGAGCTGAAAAATGAAGCTTCTTGTCACTAAAACTCCTAAACACCTAAGTGGAACCTGTCACCTCCTTGTAGCACCACAAACTGAGCCATAGTGCTGTTAGGGGAGGTGACAAGTAGCAGGTGATGGATTTTTCTACTTACCCGCTCCCTAGTTACTGCGCTGTCACCCGCTGAAGATTGAGCTTCACTTAGTGCAATCTGAAAAGATTTCTAAGTGCGCCCTTCTAAAAGAGTCAGTTTTCCATACTGTGCACAATCTTCGGCCATTGACAGCGCAGGAATCAGAATCAGTGAGTATAAAAAATAAATAATCCAGCTCCCTGTCACCTTCCCTAGCAGCAGCATAACTTAGTTTATGGGACGTGACCGTTTCCCTTTAAGGCCTCGTTCATACTAGCGCTGTTTTTATGCATTAGAGGCGCACGAAAAGCGAGCTTCTATAAGAACCAATGGTTCCTATAGAAGGGTTCACACGTCAGGATATATATGAAGATGTTGTTATAGTCAATATATACATGAGCCACTGACCATGACCCGTGTCCCAGCTGTGTTCCCAGGATCTGTGGGTAAACCAATAAAATGTTAAAAACAATAGTATACAGGACAAAGTAAGAATCATACACTCTTAGATGCTTATACAAATGGAAGCGGGTTATATTCCAAATTCAACCCATGTGAATGGAGGAAATCAAGCTCAAAGATCCACTTGGATTCAATGAACTTGAGTCTCCTCTCCCTATCTCCGCCCCTCGGGTTATCAGGAACCGAGTCAACGATCTGAAAACGCAATTGGCTCACCGAATGCTGTTTAGCCACAAAATGCTTAGCCACTGGTACATCTGTTCTTCCTGTACGAATTGTGCTTTTATACTTCGAAATACGATTCCTGCACTCTGTCATTTTGCCCACATACAGTAGTCCGCAAGGACAAGTAATGACATAGATAACAAAAGATGTAGTGCAGGAAAATCTCCTTTTGATGGAATATCTCTTACCAGTACGTGGGTGCGTGAAGGTATTGCCCCAATCATGTTATTGCAACTGGCACAATTGAGACAGGGAAAATTGCCTGATTTCAAAGGTGGCAGCACATTTTGTCTTGTAGGTTTCTTGAGAGTACGTGCTCTATGTACTAATTTATCCCTAAAGTTTCTTCCTCTACGGTATGCCATAATCGGGGGTACCTTAAATTCAGGGATTGTATCATGGCAATTGGCTAAAATAGACCAATGCCGCCTGATAATCTGAGCCACCCGTTTGCTTACGGGACCAAAATCCGAGACAAAAGAGATACAAGATGGAGCAACAACTCGCTTAACAGAGACCAGAAGAGACTCTCGTTCAATAAAGCACGCTTTGGACCATAATGCTGTAGTGAGTTCATCAGGATAATTGCGCGCCTTGAACCTGACACAAATCTGTTCGTCAGTCACGATACCACGTACCCTGAGTAACTCACTCCAGGGTAGAGAGTCAAGCATGCGCAGAGGATGGTAACTATTGTAATCAAGAAGGCTATTCCTGTCTGTCTGTTTGGTAAATATGTCCATCTTAAGTTGACCCTCATTCTTGTATACCAGAACATCTAGGAATTGAATCTGTATGGTAGAGTATGTCAAGGTAATTTGAGGTCTGGAAGGATGTTATTTATCATCTCATGGAAGAGTTGTAATTCATTCACTGTACCATCCCAGATCACAAAGATGACATCTATATATTGGACCCATGTCTGTACATTGCACCAGTGGCTGGAAAGAAAGATCTGAGATTCCTGGACGTATGCCATAAACAAAGTGGCATACGTCGGTGCCACATTAGTGCCCATGGCCGGACCACGGCACTGCCTATAGTGGGTCTCACCATACATAAAGTAGTTGCTATTAAGTACCATCTCCAGCAACGCCAGCACAAATAGAATCTTCCTGTTGCTAAAATCAGATCTTGTCAAAAAACTGCCTCTAGTCCTTTATCCTGCTGTATGATAGTGTACAGTGACATAACGTCAAAGGACCCCAGTATAGATTCATCAGTTACGGATATTTCCTTAATCCTCAATAGGAAGTCCGTTGTGTCCTTGATATACGACGCTGTCCGTGTTAAAAAGCTCCTCAGCACTCTATCCAAAAAATGTGAAACATTACACAAGATTGAACCCCTACCAGAGACAATAGGGCATCCCGGGGGTTGTTCCACATTCTTGTGCACTAAGGGCCTTTTCTGCTCACTATAGTGGGGGTGAGGATAGAGTCCTGGTCACATTATCGTGAGAGCAATATGCTCCCGCACATGCGCTGTGGAGTATTGTTTCCTGTTACTACGGTGAAGAGAGTGCCTCTTGCATAGTACCGCTGAAACACCAAGTTACACGCATGTGCAATATGGCACACAGACTCTGATGGCTATGATGACTGTTGAGTTCCTTTTTGAGATAACGCTATTCACCGCTGCCAGCTCTGGCTCTCTCAGCTGTGTTGTGTGAACAAGTGAGTGTTGCACCTGTTGTGGGAGTGATCTTAATCTTAATGCACGATTGTAATTTGCTTGACAAAGACTCTGCATAGAGTTGAAACGTTGCTTGTTTGTTCTCTTTTTATCCAGATCAATAAAGGAGCATCGGCTATGATGCATTAATTTTTACTAAACCGCTGCATGATGCTGACCTACTTCATTTACTTTGGACTATAGTTTGGAGCTTTGGAGTCAGCTCCTTTTTCGGGCTGTGCATATTCATTTGCCTCACACCAGTGGTGTTTATCTGGGAGTGCTGCTGTGTTTTCAATCTCGGATCGTCTAGCCCTCAGTCGATGGTCAGCTCAAATAGCTAGCAACGTTACTTGCTCCAGGGTATTAGGCTCAGGATGGGCAACCAGCAGATCCTTGAGACCTTTGGATAAGCCGGCCAAGAACAAATCCTTGAGGGCTGAGTCATTCCACTCCGACTCCGTGCAGTACTGTCTAAAGTGGGAGCAGTAGTCCTCCACCACCTTCCGGCCCTGACACAAGGACAACAGTTGGGAGACAGCGTAGGCAGCATGGTCAGGTTAGTCATAGATCTGACTCAAAGCAGAGAAAAAGGCATCTAAAGACTGTCAGGTCGGAGAGTCAGAGGGTAAAGAGAAAGCCCAATTTTGAGGGTCTCCTCTTAGACGGTAAATCACAATTCCTACCCTCTGGTACTCTGTGCCAGAAGTGTGAGGTCGTAGGTCAAAATACAGCTTGCAGCCTTCTCGGAAAGCAAAAAACTGTTTCCTCTCACCAATAAAGAAATCAGGCAGCGTAGCCCGAGGCTCAGAAGTTGTCACCGGAACAGAAGGAGGCTGAACCTGAGCCAAAGATAACAGCTGTTCCTGTTGCTGAAAACGGGTGGTCAGGTCCTGAACCAGGTTCGTCAGGGCCTTGACCTGGTTTGCCAAGGCCGACACAGCCTCCATGGAAGGAATTAACGCCCCCGGTCGGATATAAGTGTCTGACCTTTTGTGGGCCAGTGTATCTGTCAGGGAAGTAGAGTCTGGGTGACAGGGAGTCCCTGAACTACCTGCAACCCCTATCCCGACCTACTTGCCCCTCTAGGCTGGGCCCTAGGCCGATAACTGGGCGACAGTCCCTAGACGCGCCAGGGATGCGGGTCAGGAGCCAGACACACAGCCCACATGTGATAACCACCAATAACAGACCAGCTGTACCTGGTTAACCACCCCCCTGAATGTTGCTAGGTAACCTGTACTTAGCAGAGACTAGAGAAACTTGCCAGACCACACATTATACTGGAAACATATGCAGATATACGCAATAAAATTATAGCTTTTTACATGTGTTATTTATTACATTGGAACCTGATTGAAAGGATAGAGTTGAACACCAAAAATGCTGGAGTACCTTACTCTGGGGTACTACATATGTCAGTGTAGAAACCTTCTTTCCTCCTTAGTCCTGGGTGTAAATAGATGATGGGAGAGATCTCTGCACTAAGTCCTGATATATTTATATATAATTGTTAGGTCGCCCCTCAGCTGTCTTTTTTTCTAAACTAATTAATCCCAATTTTGATAACCTTTCTGGGTATCGTAGTCCGCGAATTCCATTTATTACTTTAGTTGTTCGCCTTTGTACCCACTCAAGCTCTGTTATGTCCTTCTTGAGTACCGGTGCCCAAAACTGTCCACAATATTCCATGTGTGGTCTGACCAGTGACTTGTAAAGAGGAAGAACAATGTTCTCATCATGCGCCCCTAGGCCTTTCCTGATGCACCCCATTATCCTATTTGCCTTGGCAGCAGCAGCCTGATACTGGTTGCTCCAGTTAAACTTACAATTAAGTACAATTCCCAAGTCCTTTTCCATGTCAGTGTTACCCAGTGGTTTCCCATTTAGTGTGTAATGGTGACATGCATTTCCTCTGCCCATTTGCAGAACCTTACATTTATCAGTGTTAAACCTCATTTGCCACTTTTCTGCTCAAGCCCCCAATTTAACCAAATCTTCTTGCAACCATGTTTTGTCCTTTCTTTTTTTAAATTACTTTACATAGTTTTTTATCATCTGAATATATTGCTATTTTACTATGCAATCCTTCTACCAGGTCATTAGTAAATTTATTAAAAAGCA
This sequence comes from Eleutherodactylus coqui, assembly GCF_035609145.1. NCBI lineage: Eukaryota > Metazoa > Chordata > Amphibia > Anura > Eleutherodactylidae > Eleutherodactylus > Eleutherodactylus coqui. The sequence goes on along the minus strand of NC_089840.1, from coordinate 267,467,681 downwards.
CAGGGTCCAAAACTGACCCCTGTGGTACCCCACTAGTAATGGTGACTCTCCATTACTGCCCCTGTGGTACCTGACTAGTAACAGTGACCCATTCTCCAATACTGCCGCCTGTGGTGCCCCACTAGTAATGGTGACCGTATTAGAGTATGTACAGGTTTAAAAATAAAAAGTGCTCCTGCGCTGCCTCGAACAAACGACCGGTTCGGACAATAATAATATTGTCTAAAAAGATTTATTCAGGTATAGGTACAACGCGTTTCGTCGTCAAACACGACTTTATCAAGTACATAATGCAGTAACATGAGAAACATCTTTATATAGCTACTTACAGATGTAGTGTGGTGGTGATCTCATTGTGGTTCAGTTGATAGCCGCTCACATGACCTCCACGTCATCTGTGCGGTGTTGGAATGTAGGAGAGGTGAAAATGAAACTACTTCCGGGATTCCGGGAGATCATGTGACCCGGAGGTCACATGATCAGTGATGCAAGTGTGCCTACACGCCCACTCCATGGGATTAGCAGTGTATGGCATATTGCAGGGAGAGGAGGGGACTGTATTCCCTCTCTATGGTGTTGGACGACCAATAATAGCAGGTATGCAAGCAATCACAAATCGCTTATCAGAATACATAGATTTACAACTTCAAAAATACGTCAAAAGTCTTCCATCATATACAAAGGACTCAGGACATCTACTACAGACCATCAGAGAAATACCATGGAAAGAAACATACTTATGGTGTACAATGGACGTAGAGTCCTTATATACAAACATTGATCATAAGAAAGGGGTGGAGGCTATTGATGAAATATTAAGTGAGGATCCACTCATGCCGACCAAACAAAAAGACTTCATATTACAAGCCATAACATTCATTTAAAAAAATAACTATTTTTCGTATAACGGCAATTTTTACAGACAGACCAGGGGTACAGCTATGGGCACGATCTGTGCCCCAAGTTTCGCAAATTGTGTAATGGGGGTGTTCGAGAAACATAAATTCTCTGACCCCCGCATCATTATGTATAGGCGCTATATAGACGACCTACTAATCATCTGGGAAGGGAAAAAAGAGGACTTGGAAAAATACATCAGTGACCTAGCAAAGAATGAGTTCGGGTTTAATTTCACTTCTATAATCAATAAGGAAAAAATAGTGTACCTGGACCTAGAACTAATATCAGAGGACAAGAAAATAAAAACCCGCACTAATTTTAAACCAGTAGATACAAATAGTTATCTGGATTTTCGAAGCTGCCACTACAAGAAGTGGAAACTAAACATACCGTATGGGCAATTCCAAAGAATAAAAAGGAACTGCAGTGACATAGAAGAATTCAAAAGACAAGCAAAAATCCTGAAAGAAAGGTTCAAAAATAAGGGATATCCAAAAAGCCTAGTGGATTCAGCATATCATAAAGTCCTGAAAAAGAAGAATGAAAAAGAAGAAGAACACAACAAGAAGGAAGAGAAAACCAACAAGGAAATAGGGGCGAACCAATTCAGACTGGCATTCACCACGAAGTACAGTAGAGAATACAGTACAATTAAGAAAATTTTAAACAACAACTGGTCAATACTAAAGGAAGACCCACTCCTGAAAGGCAAAATCCCGGACCATCCCATATGTGTGTTCAGAAAAAACAAGACCCTCAAAAACCTCCTCGCACCATCCTGCCCTAAGAAAGAAAAAAACTTAAATAGGGAAAAAAACTTAAAAAACACAAAATCATACAATACAACGGGTGTTTACAAATGTGGAGAGAAGAAATGTAAATGCTGCTGGAATATCACACACAAACGAAAAGAAATAGAAACAAAAGAAGGCGTACTCCTGGAAATCAAACAATACCTCACATGCAAAACAAGATCAGTTATTTATCTACTAGAGTGCCCATGTGGGCACAGGTATGTTGGTCGAACTATCAATTCCGTAAGAGAGAGGATAAACAACCACCGTAATAATATAAAAAATGGGTTCATAAAACACAGTGTGTCGCGCCATTTTTTACAGTTTCACAACAAGGATTTTAAACTTCTGAAGGTCACACGCGTTGTACCTATACCTGAATAAATCTTTTTAGACAATATTATTATTGTCCGAACCGGTCGTTTGTTCGAGGCAGCGCAGGAGCACTTTTTATTTTTAAACCTGTTCTTACACCGTGGGCCCGATTTTACATTGGACACAGCAGCTCTGCAGCGGCACTCCAGCGACCAGGGAACCTGGCGGACGCCATAGGAAAGATCCCATAAGAGATCTGATAAGCCAACTCGGACTTTGGAGGCGTTGGTGGGACTCCTCTCCACAGGAGTTTCCACCACACGCCGGGTGAGTCATTTTTAATTTTAATTTTATTTCATTTATTTTAATTTTATCCACACTCTCTTACGTGTCACGATCATCTAGTGATCACACTAACTTACCTCACTAATTAGCCACCTGAAGCGCCTCCCTGACCATTTCTTTGTATTAGAGTATGTACCATTTATAACCACACTGTGCTTTCTATCACTGAGCAGTTATTTACCCACTTATACACATTCTTGCCCAGACCAAGCATTCTCATTTTATATACCAACCTTTTATGCAGCACAGTGTCAAACACTTTGGAAAAGTCCAGATACACAAGATCCAATAACTCTCCCCAATGAAGTCTAGAACTTACCTCCTAATAGAAGCTGATCAGATTGGTTTGATAGGAGCAATTTCTCATAAAGCCATGCTGATATGAAGTTATGCAGCTATTTTCATCCAGGATAGCATCTCTTAGAAACTCTGCAAACATTTTACCTACCATGGAAGTAAGACTTACTGGGCTGTAGTTTCCAGGTTCACTTTTTGATCCCTTTTTGAATACCGTTGCCAGTAGCCCACCATCAGGGCTGTAGGCTTTGCTACCATTTTTTATTTTATTTTCATGTTTCTATCCACATCTCTTGAAAAGCCACAGTTATCTTATTCTTCTTTATATAGCCTTAGAGAACCTTCTTGACTATAATTGATACTTGAGAGCAACTTTCTGGCTAGCAAAGGGTCATTGTACTCCTGTTTATAGCTGAAGGAATTATTCACCAGTTTAGATCAGCAAAGTACTTAGATAATCTCAAATCAGGACCTGGTTGTTCTGGCCTAGTTTAGCATATAGAATAGTGGTTACCAATTTAGAGCTGTATTATGCCTATTTAGTGAGCTAGGTAGATTCTCGGTGTCCAGATACACTCTAAGGGTGAAGTCACACGAACGTATATCGGCTCGGTTTTCACGCCGAGCCGATATACGTTGTCCTCGGGTGCAGGGGGGGGAGGATGGAAGAGCCAGGGCCAGGAACTGAGGCTCCCGCCCCCTCTCCGCCCCTCTGCACTATTTGCAATGGGGAGAGGTGGGACGGGGGCAGGGCTCATTCCCGGTCTTTAGTCCCGCCTCCTCTCATTGCAAATAGTGCAGAGGGGCGGAGAGGAGGCAGAGAGGGGGCGGGAGCCTCAGTTCCTGGCCCTGGCTCTTCCATCCTCCCCCCCCCTGCACACGAGGACAACGTATATCGGCTCGGCGTGAAAACCGAGCCGATATACGTTCGTGTGACTTCACCCTAAGATATATGGATTGCATTACCGATCCACCATGCATTGGATATGCTCACATAACAGCAATCAAGAAGTTTTTGCTTAAACTGAACCTTTCATTAGATCGATAGTTGGATCTTCTTTATACATTGCGTCAGTACCTGACCATTACTATGCTTAGGCAAAAATTAATGATTTATTCTCTATTAGGGGAGAGTTTTGAGGATTCCTGAGGAACTGTTGATTGCAGGGAAACATGTCAAACCTAGAATTAATTGAATAACTAGAACTAAGAACCAATTGAACAACTAGAAATTGAAACCCAAGAAATCATTGAATTCTTAGGTAGCACCTAGACAATATTAGCTAAATTACCCTAACTATAATCCTAAATGATTTTATAGGGATTGAAGGAAATTGATCTATTTCACTGACCATGCATAAAGCTTGGAGTGACTTAGGGCCATCTTATAGCCCTGTAGCTCCCTCTGGATTGCTGTGGTGAACCGGCATCTCTATATATTCCCTAGGTCTCCTTTCTACGCCTATAATAGCTAGACCCCCACTTTCAAAATAAACAAGAGGGCTCGTAACCCTGAATTGGTGGATTCTAGTTGTGGGGTCAGCTATATATATCTTGGCATTTTTACGAAAACGTTTTATGTTACATGTTTGTCCAGATATCCACGTCTTTCTCTACTGATTCAACACACTTGTCATTGACCATTAACAGTAGGAACAACGTGGTATCCTTGTCTGTCCTTAGCCCTACGTTTTAATTTACCTAACTATAATCGAGTTTTAATAGTGTCTATACTGTGAAGGGGAACTTTTTGAATATCGTCATTACATTGCTATGTGCCCATCAAGTGGAACAGACCCCATCACTATTGAGGCCTTAAATAAATTTTAAAAAGGGTCTGTCTATCATATTACTTAATTCCCTTAAAACCCGGGGGTGTATGCCATTGGGACCTGATTATTTGTCTATATTAATCTTTTTAACGAAAATGCACGATAATCGTTATGTCTAAATGTAAAACATAATTTACTATTCATTTGCTTTTAGTTTGGCACTCACTTTCAACCAGCAAAAAAAAAACATTGCTAGATCACTGACTTCTCTCTGTGTGTAAACACATAGAATAGGAAGCACTGAGAAAGAAGTCAGCGAGAGTTAGCCGTAATCTGTCTGGCTAACCACTCTGCACAAGCGCTAACAATTTAGCGGTGACGTCAGTGCTTGTTCAGTCGCTTAGCCTACAGTTGTCTTATGTAAATGAACCATTAGACTGGTGACATTTAGTGGAGATTTTAATTTATCACTCTGCATTTCATCTGAGATTTCATTTTCCTCTGTGAATACACTGGAGAAAGGGTTATTTAATAGATTTGATTTCTGCTCATCACTCTCTACAATTTTATCCTACATTATTTATTAAAGGGGCGGCACTTTCAGTATTAATCTTTTTGCCATTTATATAGTTGTAGAACAGCTTAGAGTTAGTTTTACTCTCTTTAACAATAAGACTCTCTGTCACCATTAGAGATGAGCGAGCACCAAAATGCTCGGGTGCTCGTTACTCGGGACGAACTGTTCGCGATGCTCGAGGGTTCGTTTCGAGTAACGAACCCCATTGAAGTCAATGGGCGACCCGAGCATTTTTGTATTTCGCCGATGCTTGCTAAGGTTTCCTTGTGTGAAAATCTGGGCAATTCAAGAAAGTGATGGGAACGACACAGCAACAGATAGGGCAGGCGAGGGGCTACATGTTGGGCTGCATCTCAAGTTCACAGGTCCCAGTATTAAGCCACAATAGCGGCAAGAGTGGGGCCCCCCCCTCCCAAAAACTTTTACTTCTGAAAAGCCCTCATTAGCATGGCATTCCTTTGCTAAGCACCACACTACCTCCAACAAAGCACAATCACTGCCTGCATGACACTCCACTGCCACTTCTCCTGGGTTACATGCTGCCCAACCGCCCCCCCACCACCACAGCGCACACCAAAGTGTCCCTGCGCAGCCTTCAGCTGCCCTCATGCCACACCACCCTCATGTCTATTTAGAAGTGCGTCTGCCATGAGGAGGAACCGCAGGCACACACTGCAGAGGGTTGGCACGGCTAGGCAGCGACCCTCTTTAAAAGGGGCGGGGCGATAGCCCACAATGCTGTACAGAAGCAATGAGAAATAGAATCCTGTGCCACCGCCATCAGGAGCTGCACACGTGGGCATAGCAATGGGGAACCTATGTGCCACACACTATTCATTCTGTCAAGGTGTCTCTGCATGCCCCAGTCAGACCGGGCTTTTTAATTCATAGACACAGGCAGGTACAACTCCCTATTGTGAAGTCCCTGTCGACCGACAGCATGGGTGGCTCCCTGGAACCCACCGGCGATACACAAAAATATCCCATTGCATTGCCCAACACAGCTGAGGTAGTAATGTCGTGCTTAATGCAGGTGGGCTTCAGCCCACACTGCATGCCCCAGTCAGACTGGGGTTCTTTACAAGTGGACACATGTAGGTTAAACTCCGTGTGCACCTACAGCATGGTTGGCTCCCTGGAACCCACCGGCGATACACAAAAATATCCCATTGCATTGCCCAACACAGCTGAGGTAGTAATGTCGTGCTTAATGCAGGTGGGCTTCGACCCACACTGCATGCCCCAGTCAGACTGGGGTTCTTTACAAGTGGAAACAGATGCATATATAATTCCCTGTGGACCCACAGCATGGGTGGGTGCCAGGAAGCCACCGGCGGTACATAGAAATATCCCATTGCATTGCCCAACACAGCTGAGGTTGTAATGTCGTGCTTAATGCAGGTGGGCTTCGGCCCACACTGCATGCCCCAGTCAGACTGGGGTTCTTTACAAGTGGACACATGTAGGTTAAACTCCGTGTGCACCTACAGCATGGGTGGCTCCCTGGAACCCACCGGCGATACACAAAAATATCCCATTGCATTGCCCAACACAGCTGAGGTAGTAATGTCATGCTTAATGCAGGTGGGCTTCGGCCCACACTGCATGCCCCAGTCAGACTGGGGTTCTTTACAAGTGGAAACAGATGCATTTATAATTCGCTGTGGACCCACAGCATGGGTGGGTGCCAGGAAGCCTCCGGCGGTACATAGAAATATCCCATTGCATTGCCCAACACAGCTGAGGTTGTAATGTCGTGCTTAATGCAGGTGGGCTTTGGTCCACACTGCATGCCCCAGTCAGACTGGGGTTCCTTTACAAGTGGACACATGTAGGTTAAACTCCGTGTGCACCTACAGCATGGGTGGCTCCCTGGAACCCACCGGCGATACACAAAAATATCCCATTGCATTGCCCAACACAGCTGAGGTAGTAATGTCGTGCTTAATGCAGGTGGGCTTCGGCCCACACTGCATGCCCCAGTCTGACTGGGGTTCTTTACAAGTGGAAACAGATGCATTTATAATTCCCTGTGGACCCACAGCATGGGTGGGTGCCAGGAAGCCACCGGCGGTACATAGAAATATCCCATTGCATTGCCCAACACAGCTGAGGTTGTAATGTCGTGCTTAATGCAGGTGGGCTTCGGCCCACACTGCAGGCCCCAGTCAGACTGGGGTTCTTTACAAGTGGACACATGTAGGTTAAACTCCGTGTGCACCTACAGCATGGGTGGCTCCCTGGAACCCACCGGCGATACACAAAAATATCCCATTGCATTGCCCAACACAGCTGAGGTAGTAATGTCGTGCTTAATGCAGGTGGGCTTCGGCCCACACTGCATGCCCCAGTCTGACTGGGGTTCTTTACAAGTGGAAACAGATGCATTTATAATTCCCTGTGGACCCACAGCATGGGTGGGTGTCAGGAAGCCACCGGCGGTACATAGAAGTATCCCATTGCATTGCCCAACACAGCTGAGGTTGTAATGTCGTGCTTAATGCAGGTGGGCTTCGGCCCACACTGCATGCCCCAGTCAGACTGGGGTTCCTTTACAAGTGGACACATGTAGGTTAAACTCCTTGTGCACCTACAGCATGGGTGGCTCCCTGGAACCCACCGGCGATACACAAAAATATCCCATTGCATTGCCCAACACAGCTGAGGTAGTAATGTCGTGCTTAATGCAGGTGGGCTCCGGCCAACACTGCATGCCCCAGTCAGACTGGTAATATGTACCTTAACAGTAACCGCGTTGGTGGTAATGTGATGGTGACTGCGGACCTAGTAGCGTGGTTTTATTTTGTTGGTTTTCGGAATGTGGCCAGGATTAAGTGGGCCGTGGCGGGGGATGTTTTGGAGGCACTACGTGTCCTCTCCACGTGTCTGTGGTTATATGCACCTTAACAGTAACAGCGTTGGTGGGAAATGGCCTCGCCGCCATCATGTCTTTGGGAAGCCTCTGTTTCCACACCCCAGAGACATACCATTAGCAGCGGTATAGGCAGAGCCCAGAATTAGTAACATTTCAGCCGTAGTATTAGCGACAGGCCCCACTAACATATCACTAGCAGCATTATAGGGGGAGCACAGTCTTAGTTCCATTTCAGTAATAGTAGCAGCCTACACAGGCCCCAGTAACAATTCCGAAGCAGCAGTATAGTGGGAGCGCAGTCTTAGTTCCATTTCAGTAGCTGCAGTATAGCCAAGGCCCAAGTTACATTTATGTAGCTAAAGTGTAGGCCAACCCCACACACACTTCTGTACCATGAGTGCAGGCGAAGAACATAGAAATTGCTATGATTACACTGTAGGTGAGGGCCCCAAAACATTGGTGTACCAACAGTACTAATGTACCTCAGTAAAAATTGGCCATGCCCAACCAAGATGGCAGGTGAAACCCATTAATCGCTTTGGTTAATGTGGCTTAAGTGGTAACTAGGCCTGGAGGCAGCCCAGTTTAACGAAAAATTGGTTCAAGTTAAAGTTTCAACGCTTTTAAGAGCATTGAAACATATAAAAATTGTTTAGAACAATTAGATGAGTGAGCCTTGTGGCCCTAAGAAAAATTGCCCGTTCGGTGTGATTACGTGAGGTTTCAGGAGGAGGAGCAGGAGGAGGAGGAGGAGGAATATTATACACAGATTGATGAAGCAGAAATGTCCCCGTTTTGGATGGTGAGAGAGAACGATGCTTCCATCCGCGGGTGCAGCCTACGTATTGCTTAGGTATCGCTGCTGTCCGCTGGTGGAGAAGAGAAGTCTGGGGAAATCCAGGCTTTGTTCATCTTGATGAGTGTTAGCCTGTCGGCACTGTCGGTTGACAGGTGGGTACGCTTATCCGTGATGATTCCCCCAGCCACACTAAACACACTCTCTGACAAGACGCTAGCCGCAGGACAAGCAAGCACCTCCAGGGCATACAGCGCGAGTTCAGGCCACGTGTCCAGCTTCGACACCCAGTAGTTGTAGGGGGCAGAGGCGTCACGGAGGACGGTCGTGCGATCGGCTACGTACTCCCTCACCATCCTTTTACAGTGCTCCCACCGACTCAGCCTTGACTGGGGAGCGGTGACACAGTATTGCTGGGGAGCCATAAAGCTGGCAAAGGCCTTGGAGAATGTTCCCCTGCCTGCGCTGTACATGCTGCCTGATCTCTGCGCCTCCCCTGCTACCTGGTCCTCGGAACTGCGCCTTCTGCCACTAGCGCTGTCGGATGGGAAGTTTACCATCAGTTTGTCCACCAGCGCCCTGTGGTATAGCATCATTCTTGAACCCCTTTCCTCTTCGGGTATGAGAGTGCAAAGGTTCTCCTTATAGCGTGGGTCGAGCAGTGTGTACACCCAGTAATCCGTAGTGGCCAGAATGCGTGTAACGCGAGGGTCACGAGAAAGGCATCCTAACATGAAGTCAGCCATGTGTGCCAGGGTACCTGTACGCAACACATGGCTGTCTTCACTAGGAAGATCACTTTCAGGATCCTCCTCCTCCTCCTCTTCCTCCTCCTCAGGCCATACACGCTGAAAGGATGACAGGCAAGCAGCATGGGTACCGTCAGCAGTGGGCCAAGCTGTCTCTTCCCCCTCCTCCTCATCCTCCTCATGCTCCTCCTCCTCCTCCTGAACGCGCTGAGATATAGACAGGAGGGTGCTCTGACTATCCAGCGACATACTGTCTTCCCCCGGCTCTGTTTCCGAGCTCAAAGCGTCTGCCTTTATGCTTTGCAGGAAACTTCTCAAGATGCATAGCAGAGGAATGGTGATGCTAATGATTGCAGCATCGCCGCTCACCACCTGGGTAGACTCCTCAAATTTTCCAAGGACCTGGCAGATGGCTGCCAACCAGGGCCACTCTTCTGTAAATAATTGAGGAGGCTGACTCCCACTGCGCCGCGCAAGTTGGAGTTGGTATTCCACTATAGCTCTACGCTGCTCATAGAGTCTGGCCAACATGTGGAGCGTAGAGTTCCACTGTGTGGGCACGTCGCACAGCAGTCGGTGCACTGGCAGATTAAACCTATGTTGCAGTGTCCGCAGGGTGGCAGCGTGCGTGTGGGATTTGCGGAAATGTGCGCAGAGCTGGCGCACCTTTCCGAGCAGGTATGACAAGTGGGGGTAGCTTTTCAGAAAGCGCTGAACCACCAAATTAAAGACATGGGCCAGGCATGGCACGTGCGTGAGGCTGCCGAGCTGCAGAGCCGCCACCAGCTTACGGCCGTTGTCACACACGACCATGCCCGGTTGGAGGCTCAGCGGCGCAAGCCAGCGGTCGGTCTGCTCTGTCAGACCCTGCAGCAGTTCGTGGGCCGTGTGCCTCTTCTCTCCTAAGCTGAGTAGTTTCAGCACGGCCTGCTGATGCTTGCCCACCGCTGTGCTGCCACGCCGCGTGACACCGACTGCTGGCGACGTGCTGCTGACACATCTTGATTGCGAGACAGAGGTTGCGTTGGAGGAGGAGGAGGAGGAGGAAGGTGCTTTAGTGGAGGAAGCATACACCGCTGCAGATACCACCACCAAGCTGTGGCCCGCAAATCTGGGGGTGGGTAGGACGTGAGCAGTCCCAGGCTCTGACTCTGTCCCAGCCTCCACTAAATTCACCCAATGTGCCGTCAGGGAGATATAGTGGCCCTGCCCGCCTGTGCTTGTCCACGTGTCCGTTGTTAAGTGGACCTTGGCAGTAACCGCGTTGGTGAGGGCGCGTACAATGTTGCGGGAGACGTGGTCGTGCAGGGCTGGGACGGCACATCGGGAAAAGTAGTGGCGACTGGGAACCGAGTAGCGCGAGGCAGCCGCCGCCATCATGCTTTTGAAAGCCTCCGTTTCCACAAGCCTATACGGCAGCATCTCTAGGCTGATCAATTTTGCAATGTGCACGTTTAATGCTTGAGCGTGCGGGTGCGTGCCGTCGTACTTGCGCTTGCGCTCAAACTGTGGCACTAGCGACGTCTGGACGCTACGCTGAGAGACATTGCTGGATGGGGCCGAGGACAGCGGAGGTGAGGGTGTGGGTGCAGGCCAGGAGACGGTAGTGCCTGTGTCCTCAGAGGGGGGTTGGATCTCAGTGGCAGGTTGGGGCACAGGGGGAGAGGCAGTGGTGCAAACCGGAGGCGGTGAACGGGCATCGTCCCACCTTGTGGGGTGCTTGGCCATCATATGCCTGCGCATGCTGTTGGTGGTGCCTCCCCAGCTGATCTTGGCGCGACAAAGGTTGCACACCACTGTTCGTCGGTCGTCAGGCGTCTCTGTGAAAAACTGCCACACCGTAGAGCACCTTGACCTGTGCATGGTGGCATGGCGCGAGGGGGCGCTTTGGGAAACAGTTGGTGGATTATTCGGTCTGGCCCTGCCTCTACCCCTGGCCACCGCACTGGCTCGGCCTGTGCCCACACCCTCACTTGGCCCTCCGCGTCCTCGCCCGCGTCCACGTCCTCTAGGCCTACCCCTACCCCTCAGCATGCTGTATTAGCAGTGATTTGATTTCACTTCACAGGCAGGAAAGAAATTGGCGCAAGCCTGCAGGCCAAATATAATTTTTTAACTTTTTTTAAAAAGGAAAGGCCCACTGCCTCTAGTGAATGAATAATAAGTTTAATAACTGTGTTGCGGCCCTGCAAAAGTGTCACAGAACTTTACTGTTGCAGAGTTATTAACTGTGGCAGAGCAGGTATTTCCCAGGCAGGAAAGAAATTGGCGCAAGGCTGCACTCAACCGTAGCTGGTTGCGTCTGATTTTTTTACGTTCTCCACGCAGCACACACGTACCCAGAGCCCTTAGGACTGACAGAGGCAGGGCAAATATACTTTTTGCCCTTTTGTTAAAAAAGAAAAGGCCCACTGCGTCTATTCAATGACTAATATAACTGTGTTGCGGCCCTGCAAAAGTGTCACAGAACTTTACTGTTGCAGAGTTATTAACTGTGGCAGAGCAGGTATTTCCCAGGCAGGAAAGAAATTGGCGCAAGGCTGTACTCAACCGTAGCTGGTTGCGTCTGATTTTTTTACGTTCTCCACGCAGCACACACGTACCCAGAGCCCTTAGGACTGACAGAGGCAGGGCAAATATACTTTTTTCCCTTTTGTTAAAAAAGAAAAGGCCCACTGCGTCTATTCAATGACTAATATAACTGAGTTGCGGCCCTGCAAAAGTGTCACAGAACTTTACTGTTGCAGAGTTATTAACTGTGGCAGAGCAGGTATTTCCCAGGCAGGAAAGAAATTGGCGCAAGGCTGCACTCAACCGTAGCTGGTTGCGTCTGATTTTTTTAGGTTCTCCACGCAGCACACACGTACCCAGAGCCCTTAGGACTGACAGAGGCAGGGCAAATATACTTTTTTCCCTTTTGTTAAAAAAGAAAAGGCCCACTGCGTCTATTCAATGACTAATATAACTGTGTTGCGGCCCTGCCTACACAATTCTGTGCCTGTAGTATCAATGCAGGGTGCAATGCTCTGCACAGCCGATTTTGAGAAAAAAAAAAAAAAGCAACACAGCTAACAGCAGCCTGCACAGTACTCCACACAGTTAAATGTGGCCCTAGAAAGGACCGTTGAGGTTCTTGAAGGCTACACTCACTCCTAACACTCTCCCTGCCTAACCACCACTTCTGTCCCTAATACCGGGTGCAATGCTCTGCACTGCCGATTTTGAGGAAAAAAAAAATTTCTCCACTGCTAACAGCAGCCTGCACACACGTAGATGTGGCCCTAAGAAGGACCGTTGGGGTTCTTGAAGCCTACACTCACTACAAACACTCTCCCTACAGCAACTCCAATAGAACAGCACTTTCCCTCAGCTAACTCACAAGACATCTGAGGCGAGCCGCGGGAGGGGCCGACTTTTATACTCGGGTGACATCTGATCGCCCCAGCCACTCACAGCAGGGGGGTGGTATAGGGCTTGAACGTCACAGGGGGAAGTTGTAATGCCTTCCCTGTCTTTCAATTGGCCAGAAAAGCGCGCTAACGTCTCAGAGAGGAAACTGAAAGTAACCGGAACATCGCGTGGTACTCGTTACGAGTAACGAGCATCCCGAACACCGTAATATTCGCACGAATATCAAGCTCGGACGAGTATGTTCGCTCATCTCTAGTCACCATATTTACTGCTTTTATATAATTTTTACATAATTTATTTTTTTTCCTCATAGGTTTTTAGTGCTTCTTTTCTGTCCGCTTGTTTTAGTAGTTTAACCACTTTCTTTTTGTTGTTTATTGCCCCCCATACATCTTTATTGAGCCACATTGGTTTTCTCCTATTCCTTTCATTCCTGTAAGGTATAAACCTCTTACAGTAAATAATTAAGATGTTTTTAAACATTCCCCATTTATCGTCTTTACTCTTATTTTTGAGAACATTGTCCCAGTCAATAGGCTTAGGGGATCTCTGAGCTGATTGAACTTGACTTCCTAAAATTTACTTTTTATGTAGCACCCCGATAAAACTCCCTATTGAAAGACAAGTGGAAATGATTTATATTATGCTCACTATTTCTCAGGTGTCCCCCAATCTGCACCCCTGTTATTCTGTAAGATTTGTTGATTAATATTAGGTACAAAATGGCCGTCCCTCTAGTTGGGTCCTGTACAAATTGGATAAGGTAATTATCTTTAGTAATTGACAGAAACTTCTTACCATTACGAGATCTGCAAGTTTTGGCTTCCCAGTTTATATTACTTATTAGTAAGTTTTATTATTGCATATTTGTTTTCTGTCATTTTGTCAGCTCTACTGTAAGTCCTAGGGGTATCTGAATTCTGTGAGAAACCATTAAATCCTTGGAAAGGCAGATGCTATAGTGAAAGTCCAGTTCTGTCATCTTGTGTCCAGTCGGCAGCATTACACATGACCACATATCTCTACTTTCTATGCAACGTCTCAACATTTTTGAAATGTGCAGACTTGACATTATCGCTACCACTACCAGTATGGCAACTGATTGATCATTTCTAGCATGGTGTACTAAATCCAATCATCCCTGACCTTAAAGGGATTTCTATTCACAGAAAATATCCATACTTTAGTTAATAAGAAATCAGACATGGGCACAAAACTTTATCTCTGGGTATTTTAAGAATTATAACTCAAACTTTTCAAACCACTGATTAGATTGTGGTCAGTGCACCTCACTGCATGTAAGGCCGGAATATGGTTACTGACCCCTGCACTCATTTCCTGATCTATCTGTAACATGATGTTCTGAGCGTATACACAGGAAGAGCCAGCTATCTGGGCACTGAGCAACAGACCACAGAACTATACTCTGAAAAGGCCGATACCGTTTACAGCATACTGAGAGTTACATCACACTGCTTAATACATGGAGACACCAGGTAAGGGCTATATAGGATTATGGGACTTGGTAATCAAATAGGACCAAAATCATAAAATTAAAAGTTAGAGTCAGTCCACATTCTATAGTGTTCTACCTGTTTGTGAATGTATGTTTGAGATATATTCATCAGATCACACAGGAAATAATTTTAGTAGTAGAAAAGGTATATTTTATTTCACAAAATTCTAATGAACTCACATTTTGCAAAAATGTACATTATTGTAAGGATTATAAAATGTGATTTTTCTAAATGGTGAAAATGAATCAATTTAGATGGTTTTAATAATCTATAAATCATATTGGATTTACGAATTGTATCACACACGAGATAAGTGTATTTTTTTTAAATTGTATAAATCCACATTTTACAGTCGTTTACATTTTGGTGAATTACTTAAAATTAGAGATGAGCGAACGTGTTCGGCCCCGCCCCTTTTTCGCCCGAGTACCGCGATTTGCGAGTACTTCCGTACTCGGGCGAAAAGATTCGGGGGGCGCCGTGGCGGCGCGGGGGGGTTGCGGCGGGGAGTGGGGGGGAGAGGGAGAGAGAGAGGGCTCCCCCCTGTTCCCCGCTGCTACCCCCCGCCCCGCCGCGCCTCTCCCCGGCCCCCGGCGCCCCCCGAATCTTTACGCGCGAGTACAGAAGTACTCGCAAATGGCGGTACTCGGGTGCGTAAGTACTCGTTACGAGTACGTTCGCTCATCTCTACTTAAAATGTGATTTGTGATCAGGTAAATTCATCAATTTAAATTTTTTTAATTCAATTTCATTTAATTTCATTTAATAAGGACAATGGCATTTACCAACCCCTAAGGTGTGTACGTATGTGCGCACCCTGGTACGCGCAAAAACACACATATATGCAGGTGCGCATTGCCTTCAATGGAGCCGCGGCTGCTGCCGGCGGCTTCATTGAAGGCAATGGACTGCCGACACCTCTTAATTGTTTTTCAGGGAAGGGTTTTAACCCCTTAAGGACACGGCCTATTTTGGCGTTGAAGACCAAACGATTTTTGTTAGATTTTCATCTCCATTTTTCAAAAGCCATAACTTTTTTATTTTTCCGTCGACGCGGCCGTTTAAGGGCTTGTTTTTTGCGTGGCGGACTGTAGTTTTTATTGGTGCGATTTTTGGGTACATAGACTATATTGTAAAACTTTTATTATATTTTTATGATTCTAGGGAGAGAAAACGTATCAATTCTGCCTTAGATTTTTTTTAAAGCATTAATTATGCAGCATAAATGAAACACTACATTTTTTTCTGCGGGTCGGTACGGTTACAACGATACCAAAAGTCTTATATTTTTTATAATTTTTCTACTTTACTGCAATAAAAACCCTTATTTGGATCGCTGCATTCAAAGTGCTATAACTTTTTTATTTTTCCATGGATAGAGCTCTGTGAGGGCTTATTCTATGCGAGTCGAGCTGTAGTTTTTATTAGTACCATTTTGGGGTACATACGTTTTTTTTAATCACTTTTATTGCGTTTTTTTGTCTCAGTTTTTAGCGGGTTTTTTACGCTATTTGCCGTACAGGATAAAAGGCATGTTTGATTTATTGTATGGGTCTTTCTGGACACAACTAAACCAAATAGTTTTTTTCTATGCTAATGTGAGAAAAAGCATGAAGGGCTTTTTTAACATTTTTTTTTACACTTTTATTTTTTGTACATTATTTAGATTTTTTTTTTACACCATTTGTGTCCCTCTGGGGAACTTACACTGTAGCACTGATGATCGCTACGATAAGGCATTGCAGGACTTCTCTCCTGCAATGCCTTATTGCCTATACAGCGATCACAGGCTCTGGTAATATAGAACGCCGGTATCTGGCGTCCTGTTGCCATAGCAACCAGCCTGGCTCTCTGCGATAACATTGCGAGAGCCGGCTGAAGTCACAGAGGGAGCGCGCTCCCTCTATGAACCCTTTCCCTGCCGCGATCTAAGTAGAATGAATGAATGACAGGCGAGAGCTGCCTGTGATTGGCTGCGCACCATAGCTAATCAGAAGCAGCTTTTTCAGCAGGCGGGGATTTTAATTCACCGTCTGCTCAAAGAACTGCATTGCAGAGCTGGGGACTGCGCAGTGGGGACGTGGCTAAGCCCAGGCAGCTGATGGAAGGTGAGTATGTGGTTTTTTAAACATTTTTTACATTAATTTGCCTTGTTTTTTAGGGAAGGGATTACATTTAAAGCCTTTCCCTGAAAAACAATTACGTGGTGCCAGCAGCTGGATCCCCTACTGCAGCTGTCACAGATGACAGCTGCGCTAGAGAATTTTTTTCCCCCGATAAAGAATCCCTTTGCTGCATCTGTCTCATCTGTGACAGGTGCAGCAGGGAGTTCTTTATTCCCAGCGTGGATGAAGAAAACAGCTGCCGAATGTGGCAGATGTATTCTTCATCCTCGCGGGAAACACGGCAACGGAGGACGGGTAAGTATATATAAATTTTTATTTTTTTTTGCACTCAAATGGTTGTTTTTCAGGGAAGGGCTTATATTTAAAGCTCTTCCCTGAAAAACAATTAAGGAGTGCCGGCAGACATTGCCTTCAATGGAGCCGCCAGCAGCAGCCGCAGCGCCATTGAAGGCAATGCATGCATTCCCAATGGTGCACGCATGTCCTATCTTTACAGGCGCAGGCCTGTTAAACACGGACATGTGAACACACCTTAGGGCTCATGTCCACGGGGAAAAGAAGAATTAAAATCCGCAGCGGATTTTAACTCTTCTCCCGCGCGCGGATCCGCATCCCATAGGGATGCATTGACCACCCGCGGGTAGATAAATACCCGCGGATCGTCAATAAAAGTGATTTAAAAAAAAATGGAGCATGAAAAAATCTGGACCATGCTCCATTTTCATGCGGGTCTCCCGCGGGGACGGCTTCCGCGGGCTTCTATTGAAGCCTATGGAAGCCGTCCGGATCCGCGGGACACAAAAATCACATTTTACTTACCCGCTCCGGTTCTTCTCTTCGGCGCCGCGCCATCCTCTCTCAGCCGCGGCCGGATCATTTTGCTTTGGCCCGGCGCATGCGCGGGGCACGTCACCGACGTCATCGTGCACATCCGCCGAGCCGAAGAATGAAGATCCGGCCGCGACGAGAGAAGATGACGCCGCCGCGAAGAGAAGAAACGGAGCGGATGGGAGGTGAGTTTATTGTCATTTATTTGTATTTTCAGCCCTCATGTCCGCGGGGCAGGAGGGACCCGCTGCAGATTCTACATGTAGAATCCGTAGCGGGCCCGATTTTCCCCGTGGACATGAGGCCTTAGGGAATGTATTGGTTGTAATAGATGCGTGTTTTTATGCGCGCATATGCATGCACAAAAACTCCCTCGTGTGAAGCCACCCTAAAGATGCAGCTCTTTTCAACCTTAAAGGAGTTCTGACACGAATAAGGTTTTTATGCTTTAGCAGCCATTGTTCCCTGGTCTGCCTAATGGACACAGAGAACCCATGATTTTTGGCCTGTTAAAGCATAAAAACACTAATACTTACCTAGTGTTCTGTTGCTGTTGTGCAGCGGGAGTCATCTCCCAGCAGGCTTTCTTCTTCCTCCGACGAGCCAGGACGGGCCGCCCCCCTCTGGGAAGAGGCGCAGTAGACAGGTGCCCTCTGACAGGAGTTAGGACGGGCCGCCTCTCCACTGCACATGCGCAGCACTCGGGAGTTCAGCCAGGACGGACGGGCCGCCCAGAGCAAGCACTGATTGTGACGTGGCGCCCATCCGTTCACCTCTGAAGTGGCTGACGGACGGAGCAGGAAGTGGTCATTTTGACCGCTCCAGCTCTGCTTCAAGAAGCAAAAGAAGATGCCCAATGGAGGGGACATGCCTGACGATCGGTCCTGGCCAGGCAAGGTAAGTAAATTTTTTTTTTTTTTCATGTCAGAACCCCTTTAAGGACACAATAATTTGTTCATCTTTTCATCACTGTGTTCCAATAGAGGGTCACTTTTTTAATGGTATTGCATTTCAGGGTACATATAATGTCTTAAAAATCTTTTGATTAACCCTTTTCAATCCACTGACTGACATCTTCCTACATTCTGATTGAAGCCTGTGCAGCTCCAATTACGGAAGATGTCCAACAGGGCATTCTTACTATATATTGCTGGATGCTTTGTTGTTGGGGCCTCTCCAGCATGTCACATACTACAGTACTGGCTCCAGCCAGAATATGGCGCCATTGTATAATGGCAGAAAGAGAAAGCCCTGAATCCACAATTGGATTGCAAAGGGTTAATGTTCTTTGAGGGGGCACAAAACAGGTTTTGTTCTAAGAGTATTCACTGTAAAGTATAAACAACACGTTAATTTTATTCTGTGTCATTATGATTACTATGATACCAAATAAATATTTTTTTTATGTTTTACTACCTTGTACTGGCAACATTAAGGTTATGGTCACATGGGCGAAATTTGCTGCAGAGCGTCTGCAGCAGACATGCTGCAGTAGAGCTACAGGGCAAATTTCAAGTCAAACCCTCCACTGCTTAAAAAGTTTTTAGTAATACTTTGATAATTAGGAGGGGTTCATATACTTTTAGCTAAATAGTATATGACCAACAAATATTACAAAATTTTCTTGTTATTTTTTCAGTTTGTAGAATTTTTGTAAAGCTTGTAAATTAACCCCTTGAGTGGCACGCCCGGAAATTTTCTGGGAGGAGCTCCACTGCCGATAGTGATATAGCCCGGAAGATTTCTGGGCTATGTATCACTATGGGAGCTGCAGAGCACAATGCCACAAGCTGTGACATTGTGCTCTGCCTGCACAGTCCCACAGAGAACAAAGCGAGGGCTTTGAACAACAGAAGCAGAAGATATTGCCGATCTGCCAGCAATCTCCTGCTTCTAAGTCTCCTGCTTTGTTTATATGTTGCCATAGAGACCATCGGCTTGTCAGAAGCAAGCCGACTGTCTCTGTGGCAGGGAGAGCTGGTACTTGGCTGTCAGAGGACAGCCAGGCACCAGCTCTTACAGCAGGGATCAGAGAAAACCTCTGATCTCTGCTGTGTTAACCCTTTACATGCTGCAGTCTATGTGACTGCAGCATGTAAAGGGCTGTCACTGCAGCATGTAAAGGGCTGTTACCATTGGACCCCCGAAAGTGATCAGGGGGTCCTGATGGGTCCCTGTGGAAGTCCCCTAAAGGGACAAAAATAAAAAAAAGTTAAAAAAACAAAAGTAAAAAAATGATGAAAAAAAAAATAAATAAAAACACTTGTCTCCCTTTACTTGTAAAAAATTTAAAATAAAATCACACATGTGGTATCCGTGCGTCGTAATGACCCAGAGAAGGAAGTTGGTACATTATTTAACCCCTTAATGACATGGCCCCTTTTTTTCTTTTTTCCCCATTTCTTTTTTCCCTCCCCCCATTTAAGAAATCATAACTCCTTCATTTATCCATGGACGTCGCTGTATGAGGGCTTGTTTTTTGCGGGACGAGTTGTATTTTTTAATGGTGCTATTTAATATGCTGAAAAACTTTAACTAAATTCTAAGTGGAGTAAAATGAAAAAAAAAACGACATTCCTCCATCTTTCAGTGCGTCTTGTTTCTACGGCGCACAAACTGCAACAAAAATGACATGATAACTTTATTCTATGTGTCAGTACGATTACTATGATACCAAATGTGTATACTTTTTTTTACTGTAGTACTTGTATTTTTTTCAAAGACATTTAATTTTTTTAAATTATTTTCTGCTGCATCTTCTGCGCGCAATAACTTTTTTATTTTTCCGTCGACGTAGTTAAGTGAGGGCTCATTTTTTGCAGGATGTCCTGTAGTTTACATTGGTATGAGTCTGGAATACATACGACTTTTTGTTCGCTTTTTATTGCATTTTTTTCTGGGAGACAGGGTGACTGAAAAAGTGCATTTGTGGCGTTCTTTATTTTTTTTTCGGACTATGTTCACCGTGTGGGGTAAATAATCCATTACTTTGATAGATCGGATATTTATGGACGCGGCGATACCAAATTTGTATTTTTCTTTCCGGATTTAGATTTTTTTTATTATAGATATGGCAAAAGGAGGGTGATTTAAACTTTTATTACTTTTTTTTTAAGTGTGAAAAAGTCATGAAAAAGAAAAATAACTATTACAATTTGGTATTGGCATAATCTTACTGGCCTGTAGAATTACTTTAATACATTATTTATACTGCTCAGAGAATGCAGTGAAAAATAAAAATAAAAAACATGCCAGAATTACAGATTTTGTTAATCTTGCCCCTGGAAAAAATGGAATAAAAAGCGATCAAAATTTTACATGTTCCAAAAAAATAGATAAACGAAGACTGGAGTTCATCCTGCAAAGAGCACGGCCTTCTAGAGCTCTGGGAATGGAAAAATAAAATTAATACTGCTCTTGGAATGTGGCGACACAAAAGCAAACCTTTAAAAAAAAATGCTTAAAATGCACAAAAATAGCGAAACATAAAAACTGTATAAACTCGGTATTGCTGGAATTGTGTCGACTCAGAGAATAATGTTATTACAATATTTATTCTGCATGTTGAACGCCGTAAAAATGAAATCCAAAAAACAAATGGCAGAATTTCTTTTTTTTCCCCCAATCTCCCTACAAATGTTTTTACCAAAGTTATGCAATACATTATATATACCCAAAAATGAAGCCATCAAAAAGAACAACTTGTCCCGCAAAAAACAAGCCCTCATATGGCCGTGTCAATGGAAAAATGAAACAGTTATGGCTCTTGGAACGCGACTGGAAAAGTAGTTGAAATTCAATGATTAGACCATTTACAAAACCTGCTCTGGTGGGTCTGACCGGGGGTAAGAAACCCGCCACTCAAGGGGTTAAAGGTTCATAAATCTCCCCAAAAAACTTTTTGTGGGTGGTTAAGAAACCCCAGACTCTTATTATCCAGGGGGAATCACTCCTCCATGAATTTGGGTTTTATGAAAATGTAAGACAATAAAAATTTACCATTAGATTACACAATGACTGTGTCTTATTAATAATCCTCACAGCTAAGCCCCAGATCTGGATGCCTTCCTGGAGAGGAGTGATTGTTACTGTCTTCTTAGGAGTCAATATTATCCTTATCCGCATTATTGAAGCATTTGGTAAGTATAATAACTTATAAGGTGCCAGAGTCTGGTCACTGTCAAAGATACCATTCACAGTGGCAGAGTAAAACTTCGAGCCCACCTTCCCTACCACTGCCCCGCCATACCATGTCTATAGTAAATACCAAACCTCTGTGCTGACTACATGGTGATACCATTGCCCTTGTCCAGGGGCATAGCTAAAGGCTTATGGGCCGAGGATACTGACAGTGTTCAATCATAGCTGGCAGTATCAGAATGTGTAGGGGCTCATTCCCCTGTCAAAGGAAATGGTAGCGCCCAATTTGTTAAAGAGCCCTCAGCTACATAGAAACTTTTTGTGGAATAAAAGTATTTACTCAAAGATAAATGTCAGCTTACAGCTCCTTTATAAACCCAGTGACTCACAGCTAATGTCTTCCCTGATTGAAGCTGTTCACTTTCTTTTTCTTCTCCTCAGGACAGATCAACAAAAGATGATCAAAGGAGGCTTGCCACTTAGGATCCACATTAATTAGCTGTTTCCCAGTGTCACTATGGAATGTCGCAGGATGCAGATAGTGCTGACTATAGTGCAGCCGCCCGGGTTGGTATTGCAGGTGCAGCTCCCACTGAATTCAATGTATTGTCAACTTGGTCTGCTCTACTATGGTCAGCACAATCTGCTTCCTGCGCTGTCTGTAGTGACAGCAGTGTCAAGATCCAGCTGATTGGTGGTGATCCTGAGTGTTAAAATCCAGTCGATCATCTATTGATGGCCTATTCTGAGGACAGGTCATCAATCGAAAAAAATTTAAAAAGTGCCTTACAACTCTTGTAAAGACAACCTTTGGTGTGAAAGTAAATAACTGTGTGTGCCAACTGCCTTATGAAGGAAGATAGAGGTCCCGGTGACTAATCCTCCAAGCGTTACTATATATATATATATGTGTGTGTGTGTGTGTGTTTATATGTACGTGTATATATACTCCAAACTGCTGCGATGTTGAATGTTGGCCAGGATAAGTGAACATTATATTATTGCATTGTAAGTCTTCGGACATCAGTAGGGGAAGGACAGGTATCCATACACTTTCAACAACTGCCTGCTGAATGATCATTCATCCAACAGCTGTTTTACCTCAGTTCCCCGATACACATAAATGTTTGAGCACTAGAGATGAGCGAGCACCAAAATGCTCGGGTGCTCGTTAATCGGGACGAAATTATCGCGATGCTCAAGGGTTCGTTTCGAGTAACGAACCCCATTGAAGTCAATGGGCGACCCGAGCATTTTTGTATATCGCCGATGCTTGCTAAGGTTTTCATTTGTGAAAATCTGGGCAATTCAAGAAAGTGATGGGAACGACACAGCAACGGATCGGGCAGGCGAGGGGCTACATGTTGGGCTGCATCTCAAGTTCCCAGGTCCCACTATTAAGCCACAATAGCGGCAAGAGTGCCCCCCCCCTCCCAACAATTTTTACTTCTGAAAAACCCTCTTAGCTAAGCACCACACTACCTCCAACAAAGCACAATCACTGCCTGCATGACACTCCGCTGCCACTTCTCCTGGGTTACATGCTTATAGCCGGTTCCACTGAAAGCAATGGGCTGCCGGCGTGCACGGGATGAATTGTCGGGAAGGGCTTAAATATAGAAGCCCTTCCCTGCAATTCATCCAGAAATGTGTAAAAATAAAAAAAATATATATACTTACCTTGTCCCGGCAGACGGAGTTCAGCGCGGCCAGCAGTGAGTGTGAAGGGGGTGTGTGTCAGACCTGCCTCTGATTGGCTCAAGCTGATTGGCCCGAGCTTCTATATTTAAGCCCTTCCCGACAATTCATCCAGCGCACGCCGGCAGCCCATTGCTTTCAGTGGAACCTGCTGTATTGCCGGCTCCATTGAATTCAATGGGCAAACATCGTTCTTCTCTGCCACAGCTGTTACAGCTGTGGCAGAGAAGAATGATTTGTCTTCTATATGTTCTCAATGGGGTCGGCGCTGCTGCCGTCGGCCCCATTGAGCGCATATAGAGAAGAGAACAGCAATCGCAGATCGCAGATAGGTGCGATCTGCGATTTCTGACTATGGCCTAAGAAGGACCGTTGGGGTTCTTGAAGCCTAAAATAACTCCTAACGCTCTCCCTATAGCAGCTCCAGCATCAGCAGCACTTTCCCTGAACTAATGTCAGAATGCATCTGTGGCGAGCCGCGGGCGGGCAGATTTTAATACTCGGGTGACACCTGATCTCGCCAGTCACTCACTGCAGGGGGGTGGTATAGGGCTGGAACATCACAGGAGGAAGTTGTAATGCCTTCCCTGTCTTTCTATTGTCCAGAAAAGCGCGCAAATTTCTCAGGGAAGAAAATGAAAGTGACTCGAACATCGCGTGGTACTCATCTCGAGTAACGAGCATCTCGAACACCCTAATACTCGAACGAGTATCAAGCTCGGACGAGTACGCTCGCTCATCTCTATTGAGCACCCATGTGTTTAGGGAGGTAAGCAGCAGTCAGACATCCATGGCAGGGACTTATCTCCCAGAGAAGAAAAGGATTGGGTGTTGAACATTTTACATTCTGGATCTTTTTTTTCCTGACATTATCTGTTGGGGTAAAGTTAAGCCGCTCCCATACACATCAGAAAGTTGTCTGGCCCCATCAGGTTCAGACAACAAAAAACTAATGTATATGGGAATCTTTAGGTGCTGGAAAACCAGTCTCTGTTTGCTTCTGACATTTTAAGGTTTACTTGATTTCTTTCAGTTTATCATAATGAGAAATACAGAAGTCTTAATCTACATCTAAATCATCTACAACAGGAGCTCTGTTTGAACAAGACTGACAGTTCTTTAGGTAAGTAAATCATTATCTCTCTGACACTCATAAATATTTACATAAACTAGTGAGAATGTTTTGCTTTAGTGCTATAGAGACTTTATAAAGTCATAACATTTTTTATTTTTATGCTAATACAGCCATATGAGGGCTTTTCCGTTGCTTGTTGAACTGTAGTTTTTATTAGTGTGATTTGGGGGAACATACAATATATTGTAAAACTTTTATGAATTTTGAGGGGGGAGGGTGAAAGAATGTATCAATTCTGTCATAGTTGTTTCTAATAGTGTTGACTATGAGGTATAAATGACATGGTAGCATTTTTCTGCCGATCAGTACGATTATGATGATAGCAAAATTATATATATTTTAGGTTTTTCTATTTTTAAACAGTAAAAACTTTTTTGGGAGAATATTTATTTGCATCACTGCATTCAAATAACTTCTTATTTTTCCATGGACAGAGTTGTGTGAGGGCTTGTTTTTTATATGATGAGCTGTAATTTGTATTGGTACCATTTTGAGGTACATGTGACTTTTTTGATCAGTTAATTGCATTTTTATGGCAGATGAAATGAAAAAAAAAAACATTTTGGATACTTTTTTTGCTTTTTTAATAGTTTTTACCATATGGTATAAAAAGTGTGTTTAATATTATTGTACAGGTTGCTATGGATGTGATAAAAGGCAAAAGTGACTAATAATGTTTTTTTTATTTTTTATTTTTTTTGTTCACCTTTTTTCTTTGTCCCTCAGAGAATACACTGCAGTATTTTTGTACTGCATTGTATAATCTCTATTTATTCACGTTAAAAGCCATGGCAACCCAGAGGCCCTTCCTTGTCTGGCATCTGGTTGTCACGTCACCCATCGGTTCTCCACGATTGAATTGCAAAGGGCTGATGATATCACAGAAGAATCTCTCTCTCTCTCTTTTCAGTGCGGTAAACCCACTTGCAGATTTCCGAGTGGAATCCAGATCAAGAAGGGAAATGTCACTCACACCTCCATTCCCCACCCCCCTCCCCCCAAAAAAATCTGCACTATATGGCACACATCTGCATTATAATACATTAAACAGTTTTGTGTAGATTTTGCAGTGGATTTGATGGGAAATCTGCGTGAATGTGGATTCTACTGTCAAATTCATAACAAAATCTGCGTTAACTTAGACTTACTGTAATGTTCACTCGTAACCTATTGAAGATTCATGCAACCTTGAAATTTTTTTTATTATTCTCCAAGAGCAGTCTGGTGTCTGCAACATTCCCCCCAGGCCAGCTTCACCCCTTTTTACAAGCATTGCTTCCCGCTGCTTCTGGTTATAAGAGCTGAGAGATGGATATCCACTGATATAAACTGACAGATTAGTAGTACCACAAATGTAGATTCAATAGAATGGTTCTAGGAGCAAGCCGTTCTGATCACAATGTTATTGTTGCAGTAATGGGTAACATCACTAGGGGATCCTGTAGGATCTTAGATTTCAAATTAATACATGTGGGTAAGCGATCAACATTCATTTTTTTAGTGAATCCTTCGTTATGATTCTGTATTCATCAGTGTGTAGGATACAGAAGACCTCCAAAGGAAACAGCAGCACACTTATTATGAATGTATGTAGATGGTTTTCCTGTTATTACCAACACTCTAAGGCCTCTGTCACACGGGCGGTTTTTCCTGCGATTTGCTCATGCGATCTGCGCATTTTTAGAACCATTGCTTTGCAATGGTATCAGACACATGGCCGTTTTTTATGCGGTTGTCCGATAAATTATAGGACACAAGAAATCGCAAATCGCGTCTATCTGCGATCTGCGATTCCTTGTGTTCTCTATATGCGCTCAATGGGGCCGGCAGCAGCAGCGCCGACCCCATTGAGAGTATATACTACACAAATCATTCTCCTCTGCCACAGCTGTAACAGCTGTGGCAGAGAAGAATGATGTTTGTCCATTGAAAGCAATGGGCTGCCGGCGAGCGCAGGATGAATTTTCGGGATGGGCTTAAAAATATAAGCCCTTCCCCGAAAATCATCCAAAAATGTGTAAAAATAAAAAAAATATATATACTCACCTTGTCCGTGCAGCCGGAGTACAGCCGCGGCCGGCCGGCAGTTCTCCTGAGCTGCTCTGAGTAGTATTCAGCAGGCAGGGATTTAAAATCCCCGCCTGCTGAATGGGCTGCCTCTGATTGGTCACAGCCCTCATCAATCAGAGGCAGCTCTCACTCACCCATTCATGAATTCATGAATGGGTGAGTGAGTGCTGCCTCGGATTGGCTCAGCGCAGGGACCAATCAGGGGCAGCTCTCAGCTGTCATTCAATAGGTAAGTATATATATATTTTTTATTTTTACACATTTTTGGATGATTTTCAGGGAAGGGCTTATATTTTTAAGCCCTTCCCGAAAAAATTCATCCCACGCTCACCGCCAGCCCATTGCTTTCAATGGAGCCGGCTGTATTGCCGGCTCCATTGAATTCAATGGGTTGGACAGCGCTCCTGTGATCGGGGCCTTTTCACCGAAAACGCTGCTAGCTGCAGATTTTTCAGGCGATTTTTCGGCCCCGGTCACGCGATTTGCGGATGTGTATCCGTCATGCGATCCGCAAATCGCGTGAAAAACGGTCGTCTGACCGAGGCCTAAGGGTGCTATTACATGAGCATTAGTGGATGACGCTAACACTCATCATTTACCACTAATTGCCGGGCTGCACCTGGTCTTTCAAATTCAGCCCAGCAATAAGTGGTAAATCGTGAGTGTTAGCGTCATCCACTAATGCTCATGTAATAGCACCCTTAGTAATAACTGTAACAGCAACCTAAAAAAACTTTGCAGGATGTCATCTGTGTCCTCCTGATTGGCTTCTACATGGAGATGACTGTTATTACTACTCAGATGGAACATACAGAACATGGAACCAGAGTCGGGCTCATTGTAGGATGATGGGAGCTTATCTACTGGCCATAAAGGAACAGGAGCAGCAGGTATGGGGTCTATATATAAGGGTATTATAGGACTAGTAGACAAGCAACAGTGTGCTGCATTATCAGATCTATTATACATATAATATAATGATTGTCCTTCATTTCTTACAGGAGTTTATAAAGAGAACTCTCGGACAGCGAGGAGAGGAAACATACTGGATAGGACTTCACCGTGATGGAGATGACAGGAGATGGGTGGATGGAGAACATTACAATAGCAGCTTGTAAGGGACTTTCTGACACAAGTATACACTGGTCATTACCAGGACTATATGCAGGGTTATTACAAATGATCATCCCGATTTGAACCCCCCATAACTCCCGTTTTATGTTACTCAGATACATAAATTAGAAACAGAAACTCAAAATGTTTTCTATAGATCTTCAATGTGACCCCCTTTGTCAATGGACACACATGAAGCCTGTGGTCAAGTGCCTGCCATACATGTTGTAGTGGATCCCAACTGACTGATGCAATGGCTTCTGGGATGTGTACTCGCAGATCATGGTGGGTGGCAAGGGGGCCTGTAGACTTGTAGTTTACTATCATCACAGCCAATCCATCTGTGTGGTAGTCGCCGCTCACTTCTAATATCATTTTGACAAAGGATCGCTGTGGGTAAGGAGAGGGGGTGCCCCGTTCTTTTGGAATGTAAAACCTGGGATTTCCTGTTCAGCTACGGCAGAAACCATATCTGTAGTGTCCGGGTACCAAATTCCCTGGATTGTTTCCTCATTGAGGAACAAGGGGACGAACACTTTCCCACAGGTTATTAACGACTTCACAGAGGGGGCAGTATAGAGTCAACTAGGAAATATAAGCCCAATTCACAGACGTGACTACCACTAAAAACGTATTTTATTAAATATATTAAGAGACATAAACTGGGCACTACAAAGACAACACACAGCAACCAGGTACCTCCAGACACAGATTCGTTATAGGAGGATGAGGACCTGGAGTTATTTGATACTTGATAAGCGATAAAAAAAATGTTTTATGATAACAAACAAAAACACTCTACCCAAGATGGATTCAAAAAAGCAAAGAATAATTCAATATAGGAGCCAAAAGAGCTGGTTTATTCTATGTGTAAACAAGGCAGGGTTACCATTTGGACTCTCACTTGTGATGGAACACTATCACTATCAGTGATCAGGACTCAGGCTCCAACAATTGAGCGTCCTGAATTGTTATGGGTGTCGACAAGACAGGATCACCATCTAGGTATTCACTTATGATGATCAGTACTTGAGTAAGCCAGTACAAATACTCAGATCAGTACTAGAGTTAGTCAGTACTTATACTCTACGCGTTTCACCATTAATTTGTTGGATCATCAGGAGATACAGTACTTGAGTCATAGGTTCAAAGGTAGAGGGAATGAGAAATCCCCGAGAGAACATCAAACTAATATATAAAAAGCTGTATCTAAGATGAATACAGCAAAACTTGTGTAGTGATCAGGATAAATATCCTTATTATAGGAGAGTTCTATACTCTCAATTAGGGCATTAAGGTAACTCTTAGCGTTGGGGGCCTGCCAAAAGGTACCTCTAAACAAGGAAGCTTATCTTGTGTGCTAGCGGTTAATAGCTAGATGATATATGTAGGTACATAACGAGAGGTGTTTATTTCAAAGTATGCCCGTCAATACACGCACAGAGGTAGAGTAGAGCGTCCCCGAAAATATGGGGGGGCACTGCTCTCAAATATCTGAGCGCTAGAGAGATGGTATAATGCTTGTCATGCACAAGTAGGATACTCAAAGTAGTTAGCGTATCGAGTTAGAATTTAGGTCATCAATATGGGGATAAGGCATAAAATTATGTCCTGATCTCCTGACCCAATTAATTGCACTTAAGCAAACAAGAATAGCTAAAGTGCTAGATTCCAACCCAAAGTGCTCGCATTAGAGGTCATTGGTGTGGAGGTATGACATTAATATAAGTCAAACTCTCCTGACCTAATTGTAGAAGCACTTTTAGATGTCCAAATTGCTTGCATAGAGGTCATTAGTATGGAGGTATGACATTAGTATGAGTCAAACTCTCCTGACCTAGTTGTAGAAACACTTTTAGACGCTGTGCATGCTCTCAAGATAGACAAGCCATAAAGCTAGTTTCCTAGTAGTTAGATTTCAGGCAAGCAACCCCAGCAAACCCCCCAGATATAGGGCTCAAGAGAGAGCAAAGAAAAAGGTATGACCCATCGCCTTGATGGTAGGCTAGGGAAACATCTGTGTGGTAGTCGCCGCTCACTTCTAATATCATTTTGACAAAGGATGGCTGTGGGTAAGGAGAGGGGGTGCCCCGTTCTTTTGGAATGTAAAACCTGGGATTTCCTGTTCAGCTACGGCAGAAACCATATCTGTAGTGTCCGGGTACCAAATTCCCTGGATTGTTTCCTCATTGAGGAACAAGGGGACGAACACTTTCCCACAGGTTATAGCGCAGAACACATCACCTTAGGGGAGTCGCACATACGCCCGATGTCGACAGGTGGTTTTCCCTCCCCCAGATTCCAATATTATGTTTGTTGCCCGAAAGGTGGACAATAAACACTAAAGACTCCATGAAACCATCGGTCTCCATTACGGTTCATATACTCTCTCAGAATGTCGCCACGCTTTGTTGTCCGGTTTCAGGGCCGGTAACCATTGCCATCAGTAGGCATAATATCGCAGACATTTGTGCAGAATCCTCCACACAGTCAACGTCCAATCCTCTGCTGGTTCTATTGGTGGATTTCTGAGGACTTCGTGTGAGACTTGCACGGATGCGCTCCATTGTGCCCAACAGATAACTAGGCCTGTGAGAATCCATACTGAGTAACTTTCCAAGTTCAAATAGAGGGAGAGAGCGTTGAAGAGGAAATTGTGTTTACAAGTGAATCAACTGTACTGCATGTAACTGTTTGTTCAGCTATCATTTTGCAAGACTGCAATTCTGAATTGTACTGTGTTTCAACTACTTTAAAATACTGAAGTAGACTAAGCACTTGTCAAATTATTTCTCGACATTGACTACCATAGTCACGGATGAAGTGCTGGCGTCACGTGACAAACCACCGTTCATCTTAATAAGAAATGTATCTGTGTTTTGTGCCACTGTGCTGCGACCGAGTAGGACACCTTTGCCACCATTGTTGGGACAGATTGCAGGGCCACCCATGACATCCATCTTGCAATCCCCATGGTCTCCCCCACTTTGGCATGTCTCACTCAGGCACTGCACCTATACAAATGTATAGGGCTCACGCTGCGTGATATGCAGGGAAATGGAGCATGCTGCGATCTATTTCTCACACGTATCTACAGACACGTGTGCATGGATCAATGAAAGTCCATTAACTTTCATTGACTCCATTCACCTCATATCACATGGCCGTGCATCGCACACATACGTGATTTAAAAATGCCCGTGGACATGAGCCTTTGCTGTTAAGACAATTTTGCTATATGAAAATGTGTAAATATCTATTTCCATTTATATGAAATTTATGTATCTGAGTGTCATAGAATAGAGTTCTGAGGGTTCCACATCGGGAAAATCATCTGTAATAACCTTGTATACATAACCTTTGTCTGTTCTCCCCTAATTACTGATGTCTGGTCTTTTTCTGTTTTATTCTCTTGTTACTCAGGTTCCAGATAAGAACAGAATCATCGGGACGTTGTGTAATACTGACTAGTTCTGGTTATTATCAGCGAGACTGTGAGTCTGTGAATAAATGGATTTGTGTAAAGCAAGCTGTGAGGATCTGACCTTGTTATCTGTAATGTACATGAAACCGAATAAATTACAGACGTTTATCCTTGGATCTTCGGTGATGTGGAATGAAAGAAAATAATAATTACCTGAGTGCCTCATTTACATCAGGAGCCTGTAGGCACAGGATGTCTTGGACTCCGCTTTCAATTAGGTGGATATAGCCAGGTTTGTAGTGCAAAAAGTCTTGTTCCTTTATTATTAGAAGTTTTTACATAACAGCTTCAGACGGTGCATTAAAATCTTAGAGTAGCATTTAAGTCACGGCAACGGTGCGTTTCCACCGGCTAGCGGTCTTTTTCAAAGTTGGATACTCATGACAATGACTCACATTTAAAATCCCCAAACTCCATACAGGGTAAAAGTCTCAGCTGAAACTTATTTCTCCAAATTGATTGAATCATATAACTAGTCCTCACCCCTTCGGACTAGAATTTCTCTTTCCCACTAACTTGCCGATAAACTGAATAAATTCTTTTCATGTATGATACAAATCACAATTTTTGTATGTTGTTTCATTACACCCTGTATATTTGCATATGATCTAGACTAGAGATGAGCGAACATACTCGTCCGAGCTTGATATTCGTGCGAATATTAGGGTGTTCGGGATGCTCGTTACTCGTAACGAGTACCACGCGGTGTTCCGGTTACTTTCAGTTTCCTCTCTGAGACGTTAGCGCGCTTTTCTGGCCAATTGAAAGACAGGGAAGGCATTACAACTTCCCCCTGTGACGTTCAAGCCCTATACCACCCCCCTGCTGTGAGTGGCTGGGGCAATCAGATGTCACCCGAGTATAAAAGTCGGCCCCTCCCGCAGCTCGACTCAGATGTCTTGTGAGTTAGCTGAGGGAAAGTGCTGTTCTATTGGAGTTGCTGTAGGGAGAGTGTTTGTAGTGAGTGTAGGCTTCAAGAACCCCAACGGTCCTTCTTAGGGCCACATCTACGTGTGTGCAGGCTGCTGTTAGCAGTGGAGAAATTTTTTTTTTTCCTCAAAATTGGCAGTGCAGAGCATTGCACCCGGTATTAGGGACAGAAGTGGTGCTTAGGCAGGGAGAGTGTTAGGAGTGAGTGTAGGCTTCAAGAACCTCAACGGTCCTTTCTAGGGCCACATTTAACTGTGTGGAGTACTGTGCAGGCTGCTGTTAGCTGTGTTGCTTTTTTATTTCTCAAAATCGGCGGTGCAGAGCATTGCACCCTCCATTGATACTACAGGCACAGAATTGTGTAGGCAGGGCCACAACACAGTTATTAGTCATTGAATAGACGCAGTGGGCCTTTTATTTTTTAACAAAAGGGAAAAAAGTATATTTGCCCTTCCTCTGTCAGTCCTAAGGGCTCTGGGTACGTGTGTGCTGCGTGGAGAACGTAAAAAAATCAGGCACAAGCAGCTACGGTTGAGTTTAGCCTTGCGCCAATTTCTTTCCTGCCTGGGAAATACCTGCTCTGCCACAGTTAATAACTCTGCAACAGTAAAGTTCTGTGACACTTTTGCAGGGCCGCAACACAGTTATTAAACTTATTATTCATTCACTAGAGGCAGTGGGCCTTTCCTTTTTAAAAAAAGTTAAAAAATTATATTTGGCCTGCAGGCTTGCGCCAATTTCTTTCCTGCCTGTGAAATCATATCACTGGTAATACAGCATGCTGAGGGGTAGGGGTAGGCCTAGAGGACGTGGACGCGGCCGAGGACGCGTAGGCCCAAGTGAGGGTGTGGGCACAGGCCGAGCTCCTGATCCAGGTGTGTCGCAGCCGACTGCTGCGCGATTAGGAGAGAGGCACGTTTCTGGCGTCCCCACATTCATCGCCCAATTAATGGGTCCACGCGGGAGACCTTTATTAGAAAATGAGCAGTGTGAGCAGGTCCTGTCCTGGATGGCAGAAAGTGCTTCGAGCAACCTATCGTCCAGCCACAGTTCTGCGCCGTCCACTGCTGCAAATCCGAATCCTCTGTCTGCTGCTCCTCCTTCCTCCCAGCCTCCTCACTCCACTACAATGACACATGCTCAGGAGCGGGAAGACTCCCAGGAACTGTTCTCGGGCCCCTGCTCAGATTGGGCAGCAGTGGTTCCTCTCCCACCAGAGGAGTTTATCGTCACTGATGCACAACCATTGGAAAGTTCCCGGGGTCCGGGGGATGAGGCTGGGGACTTCCGCCAACTGTCTCAAGAACTTTCTGTGGGTGAGGAGGACGATGACGATCAGACACAGTTGTCTTGCAGTGAGGTAGTAGTAAGAGCAGTAAGTCCGAGGGAGGAGCGCACAGAGGATTCGGAGGAAGAGCAGCAGGACGATGAGGTGACTGACCCCACCTGGTGTGCAACGCCTACACAGGACAGGTCTTCAGAGGGGGAGGCACGGGCAGCAGCAGGGCAGGTTGCAAGAGGCAGTGCGGTGGCCAGGGGTAGAGGCAGGGCCAGACCGAATAATCCACCAAGTGTTTCCCAAAGCGCACCCTCGCGCCATGCCACCCTGCAGAGGCCGAGGTGCTCTAAGGTCTGGCAGTTTTTCACCGAGACGCCTGACGACCGACGAACAGTGGTGTGCAACCTTTGTCGCGCCAAGATCAGCCGGGGAGCCACCACCAACAGCCTCACCACCACCAGCATGCGCAGACATATGATGGCCAAGCACCCCACAAGGTGGGACGAAGGCCGTTCACCGCCTCCGGTTTGCACCGCTGCCTCTCCCCCTGTGCCCCAACCTGCCACTGAGATCCAACCCCCCTCTCAGGACACAGGCACTACCGTCTCATGGCCTGCACCCACACCCTCACCTCCGCTGTCCTCAGCCCCATCAACCAATGTCTCGCACCGCACAGTCCAGCAGTCGCTAGCGCAAGTGTTGGAGCGCAAGCGCAAGTACGCCGCCACGCACCCGCACGCTCAATCGTTAACCGTCCACATAGCCAAATTTATTAGCCTTGAGATGCTGCCGTATAGGGTTGTGGAAACGGAGGCTTTCAAAGCTATGATGGCGGCGGCGGCCCCGCGCTACTCAGTTCCCAGTCGCCACTACTTTTCCCGATGTGCCGTCCCAGCCCTGCACGACCACGTCTCCCGCAACATTGTACGCGCCCTCACCAATGCGGTTAGTGGCAAGGTCCACTTAACTACGGACACGTGGACAAGCACAGGCGGGCAGGGCCACTACATCTCCCTGACGGCACATTGGGTGAATTTAGTGGAGGCTGGGACAGAGTCAGAGCCTGGGACCGCTCACGTCCTACCCACCCCCAGAATTGCGGGCCCCAGCTCGGTGGTGGTATGTTCGGCGGTGTATGCTTCTTCCACTAAAGCACCCTCCTCCTCCTCAACCTCTGTCTCGCAATCTAGATGTGTCAGCAGCAGCAGGACGTCGCCAGCAGTCGGTGTCGCGCGGCGTGGCAGCACAGCGGTGGGCATGCGTCAGCAAGCCGTGCTGAAACTACTCAGCTTAGGAGATAGGAGGCACATGGCCCACGAACTGCTGCAGGGTCTGACAGAGCAGACCGACCGTTGGCTTGTGCCGCTGAGCCTCCAACCGGGCATGGTCGTGTGTGACAACGGCCGTAACCTGGTGGCGGCTCTGCAGCTCGGCAGCCTCACGCACGTGCCATGCCTGGCCCATGTCTTTAATTTGGTGGTTCAGCGCTTTCTGAAAAGCTACCCACGCTTGTCAGACCTGCTCGTAAAGGTGCGCCGGCTCAGTGCACATTTCCGCAAGTCCCACACGGACGCTGCCACCCTGCGCACCCTGCAACATCGGTTTAATCTGCCAGTGCACTGACTGCTGTGCGACGTGCCCACACGCTGGAACTCTACGCTCCACATGTTGGCTAGGCTCTATGAGCAGCGTAGAGCTATAGTGGAATACCAACTCCAACATGGGCGGCGCAGTGGGAGTCAGCCTCCTCAATTATTTTCAGAAGAGTGGGCCTGGTTGGCAGACATCTGCCAGGTCCTTCGAAACTTTGAGCAGTCTACCCAGGTGGTGAGCGGCGATGCTGCAATCATTAGTGTCACCATTCCTCTGCTATGCATCTTGAGAAGTTCCCTGCAAACCATAAAGGCAGCCGCTTTGCGCTCGGAAACAGAGCCGGGGGAAGACAGTATGTCGCTGGATAGTCAGAGCACCCTCCTGTCTATATCTCAGCGCGTTCAGGAGGAGGAGGAGGAGCATGAGGAGGATGAGGAGGAGGGGGAAGAGACAGCTTGGCCCACTGCTGACGGTACCCATGCTGCTTGCCTGTCATCATTTCAGCGTGTAAGGCCTGAGGAGGAGGAGGAGGAGGAGGATCCTGAAAGTGATCTTCCAAGTGCGGACAGCCATGTGTTGCGTACAGGTACCCTGGCACACATGGCTGACTTCATGTTAGGATGCCTTTCGCGTGACCCTCGCGTTACACGCATTCTGGCCACTACGGATTACTGGGTGTACACACTGCTCGACCCACGCTATAAGGAGAACCTTCCCACTCTCATTCCTGAAGAGGAAAGGGGTTCGAGAGTGTTGCTATACCACAGGACCCTGGCGGACAAGCTGATGGTAAAATTCCCATCCGACAGCGCTAGTGGCAGAAGGCGCAGTTCCGAGGGCCAGGTAGCAGGGGAGGTGCGGAGATCGAGCAGCATGTACAGCCCAGGCAGTGCAACAGTCTTTAAGGGCCTGGACAGCTTTATGGCTCCCCACCAAGACTGTGTCACCGCTCCCCAGTCAAGGCTGAGTCGGCGGGAGCACTGTAAAAGGATGGTGAGGGAGTACGTAGCCGATCGCACGACCGTCCTCCGTGACGCCTCTGCCACCTACAACTACTGGGTGTCGAAGCTGGACACGTGGCCTGAACTCGCGCTGTATGCCCTGGAGGTGCTTGCTTGTCCTGCGGCTAGCGTCTTGTCAGAGAGGGTGTTTAGTGCGGCTGGGGGAATCACCACAGATAAGCGTACCCGCCTGTCAACCGACAGTGCCGACAGGCTAACACTCATCAAGATGAACAAAGCCTGGATTTCCCCAGACTTCTCTTCTCCACCAGCGGACAGCAGCGATACGTAAGCAATACGTAGGCTGCACCCGCGGATGGAAGCTACGTTCTCTCTCACCATCCAAAACGGGGACATTTCTGCTTCATCAATCTGTGTCTAATATTCCTCCTCCTCCTCCTCCTGAAACCTCACGTAATCACGCTGAACGGGCAATTTTTCTTAGGGCCACAAGGCTCACTCATCTAATTTTTCTAAACAATTTTTATATGTTTCAATGCTCTTAAAAGCGTTGAAACTTTAACTTGAACCAATTTTTTGTTAAACTGGGCTGCCTCCAGGCCTAGTTACCACTTAAGCCACATTAACCAAAGCGATTAATGGGTTTCACCTGCCATCTTGGTTGGGCATGGCCAATTTTTACTGAGGTACATTAGTACTGTTGGTACACCAATGTTTTGGGGCCCTCACCTACAGTGTAATCATAGCAATTTCTATGTTCTTCGCCTGCACTCATGGTACAGAAGTGTGTGTGGGGTTGGCCTACACTTTAGCTACATAAATGTAACTTGGGCCTTGGCTATACTGCAGCTACTGAAATGGAACTAAGACTGCGCTCCCACTATACTGCTGCTTCAGAATTGTTACTGGGGCCTGTGTAGGCTGCTACTATTACTGAAATGAAACTAAGACTGTGCTCCCCCTATAATGCTGCTAGTGATATGTTAGTGGGGCCTGTCGCTAATGCTACGGCTGAAATGTTACTAATTCTGGGCTCTGCCTATACCGCTGCTAATGGTATGTCTCTGGGGTGTGGAAACAGAGGCTTCCCAAAGACATGATGGCGGCGAGGCCATTTCCCACCAACGCTGTTACTGTTAAGGTGCATATAACCACGGACACGTGGAGAGGACACATAGTGCCTCCAAAACATCCCCCGCCACGGCCCACTTAATCCTGGCCACATTCCGAAAACCAACAAAATAAAACCGCGCTACTAGGTCCGCAGTCACCACCACATTACCACCAACGCGGTTACTGTTAAGGTACATATTACCAGTCTGACTGGGGCATGCAGTGTTGGCCGGAGCCCACCTGCATTAAGCACGACATTACTAGCTCAGCTGTGTTGGGCAATGCAATGGGATATTTCTATGTACCGCCGGTGGCTTCCTGGCACCCACCCATGCTGTGGGTCCACAGGGAATTATAAATGCATCTGTTTCCACTTGTAAAGAACCCCAGTCAGACTGGGGCATGCAGTGTGGGCCGAAGCCCACCTGCATTAAGCACGACATTACTACCTCAGCTGTGTTGGGCAATGCAATGGGATATTTCTATGTACCGCCGGTGGCTTCCTGGCACCCACCCATGCTGTGGGTCCACAGGGAATTATAAATGCATCTGTTTCCACTTGTAAAGAACCCCAGTCAGACTGGGGCATGCAGTGTGGGCCGAAGCCCACCTGCATTAAGCACGACATTACTACCTCAGCTGTGTTGGGCAATGCAATGGGATATTTTTATGTACCGCCGGAGGGTTCCAGGCAGCCACCCATGCTGTCGGTCCACAGGGACTTCACAATAGGGAGTTGTACCTGCCTGTGTCTATGAATAAAAAACCGCGGTCTGACTGGGGCATGCAGACACCTTGACACAATGAATAGTGTGTGGCACATAGGTTCCCCATTGCTATGCCCACGTGTGCAGCTCCTGATGGCGGTGGCACAGGATTCTATTTCTCATTGCTTCTGTACAGCATTGTGGGCTATCGCCCAGCCCCTTTTAAAGAGGGTCACTGCCTAGCCGTGCCAACCCTCTGCAGTGTGTGCCTGCGGTTCCTCGTCATGGCAGACGCACTTCTAAATAGACATGAGGGTGGTGTGGCATGAGGGCAGCTGAAGGCTGCGCAGGGACACTTTGGTGTGCGCTGTGGGGGGGAGGGGGGGCGGTTGGGCAGCATGTAACCCAGGAGAAGTGGCAGTGGAGTGTCATGCAGGCAGTGATTGTGCTTTGTTGGAGGTAGTGTGGTGCTTAGCAAAGGTATGCCATGCTAATGAGGCCTTTTCAGAAGTAAAAGTTTTTGGGAGGGGGGGGGGCCACTCTTGCCGCTATTGTGGCTTAATAGTGGGACCTGTGAACTTGAGATGCAGCCCAACATGTAGCCCCTCGCCTGCCCTATCCGTTGCTGTGTCGTTCCCATCACTTTCTTGAATTGCCCAGATTTTCACACAAGGAAACCCTAGCGAGCATCGGCGAAATACAAAAATGCTCGGGTCGCCCATTGACTTCCATGGGGTTCGTTATTCGAAACGAACCCTCGAGCATCGCGAAAAGTTCGTCCCGAGTAACGAGCACCCGAGCATTTTGGTGCTCGCTCATCTCTAATCTAGACATCATTGGATGAGTTCATACTATTATACATGTTTTTTCACTGTCAGGGTTCGGAAAAGACTCTAAAATATAACTTTTAATAGATCATTCGGTAAAAAAAGGCTTGATAATCAAGTCTTTAGAAGAGACACACACAAAAGCAACAAATATTCCTTTAGCAGACACCCCAATAATAATGTTTTGTAGGGGGACAAAAGACTGCCAACAGGAAAGAATGGACAAGACTTTTGTTATCTAGAGTCTCTGAAAAACTATAAAAACGGTTCTTTCTTCAATCGCCAGCTGAGGACGTGCTCCAAAATGCTGGATAGGGTAATAAGGTCAACCACGAATTTTAATTAGATCGTTCGACAAATAATTCACCTAGATTCGTATGGTAGCCTACAAGCCAAACAATCCTTGAAAACTTTTTGTGCCACTGGAGATTAATAAAGTGGCTAAATCGTGCACAACACGAAAGGACTGAATGGTCATAAGACAGAGAGAAATGACCCACAATGATGACAACTGCATAACAGTCGTGGAGTCATAAACCCATAAGCAAAATTCAGTAGTTTAGGTGCAGAACCAACCAAAAGGAATAGTTCAGAAAAAGATACGCGGTTCAACGCGTTACCGCTACCATGAGAGTAGCATAATCAGGAACCTACACTAGATAGTAGACCATAGTTCTGATTAGATTCAAAAATCCTAGACTACTAGAAATAAATTCAAACAAAGATTCAGGAGGGGAGATAGACGATACTATCACTCTAAGAGCAGCTCAAGTACCCCAGAGATTCCCACTCAACTAGGAACAAGAACGAAAATAATAAAAGGTAGCAGCGCCAACCCCATTGAGAACATATACTAAAGATTGTTCCCCTCTACCACAGCTGTGGCAGAGGATAGCGGGCAGCGCCCGTGTGACCAAGCCCCTTGGGCTGATATACTCTGCTAGCAGCGTTTTTTCAGCTGTAACGCTGGCTTTGGTCACACGATTTTTTTTTGTGTGCACAAAAAATCACGCGAATAAAACGCCTGTGTCACTAAGCCCTAATGCTGGGTTCCCACAGGATGGTTTCACCGCGGAAATTTCGCAGTTTTGCCACAGCGAAAAAACGTGAGATTTAAGTGGGATAAGCGCAGTTTCAAAACCCGTGGCACTTAGCAGCGGGTTTTGGAGTGGCTTAGCCGCATGCTTTTCCGTTGCAGGCAGCTCTCCCATAGAGAGGAATGAAGCCGCAACGAAAAAAAAGAATTGACATGCTGCGCGCCCGGGAGTCTGTACTGCAGCGCCAGCTCATGCCGGCTTTGCTGCAACGGATTGTCCACCACGTGTGGAAGAGATTTTTGACAAATTTCATCCACACAGCTAGTGAATTGTAGGATTAGCGGCCGCAGGCGGATTTGCTTCAGCAAAATTCCGCAGGGAAATTCTGCGGCAAATACACCCTGTGTGAACCCAGCCTGCAACGCATTTCGGAGCTCTCAAGGCTCCTTTCTCAAGGACAGAAACTAATTATAAGCCATGCAAATATTAAAAATATTTGATCAATAAAAGAGAGGATAAAAGTAGTGAGTGCATAGTGCACAAAGAGCAAGATAAAGGAAAACCATCTTCAGCATTGGTGCATATAAAACGCACGAGCAATAATGAATGAATAAATTAGAATAAAAGGCCATGGCAAAGTTTAAAACAATTAGTTCATCTGAAATAACACAAATCTTAGCATGGGGGGGGGGGGGGGGTTACATATATCTCACACATAAGGGGACGCACAAATAAGTATGTAGAGTAGTCATAAATTCAGTGTGTGGAATACACAGAAAAAAATGTAATGCTTCAGCAAGGAGTAAGTGAAATCTCAATAATTAGCAAGCCCCAATATGTGGGATGCATAGTACAGAAACCATGTTATGCATTGCTTCAGCAAGAGGTGAGTGTAATCACAATGAATAGCAAACAGGTATTATAGGAGATATTATTGGTCTGTAAGCCCTTAGTTCACCACAATAGTTAATTTATAGATTAATGACCAGAATTAAATTTCACTCAGATGGCGTGGGAACTCTGTGCGGCTCTGTGTTACTGCGAGAGGTAGAGGGGATCGCATCACCGGAAGTGACGTGATTCTGCGGTTTAAATTCAGTGGTGGTGCATTCCAACTCCAGGAAGTGGGTTTTTTAGAGTGGAATTGTAAGAAATCAATTCAATAAATAGACAAGAAAGAACTGCAGAAAGGATGGGATAGTATAGAGTAAATAGTAAATGGGGAATTTTTGGGATCGAAAATAATCTTTACGGAATCATATTCTCAGGAATTTTAACCCTTTCCAATCCAATTTTGGATTCAGGATTTCCTAGGGGGGGGTTTCTCTTTCTGTCATTATACAATGGAACCATCTGCTGGCTAGAGCCAGTACTGCAGTATGTGACATGCTGGAGAGGCCCCCGACAACAGAGCGGCCAGTGATCTATAGAATACCATGCCGGACGTCTTCCGACATTGGAGCTGTACAGCCTTCAATCAGAATGTCTTTAGACGTCAGACAGTGGATTGGAAAGGGTTAATAGTTTTTCATTTTTAATCTTATATATTGTATACAGTATCATATTTTCTCCAGAACTTCAATGAGCCCTCTGGGTTTTAAAGTGTTCAATCAGACAATCCAAAACATTTCCCTCTTTTTAAGGGTGGCTACCCACTACATTTTTTTTTCACTGCGAAATTCGCAGCGTTTTTTTTTCTGCAGGAGTCTATGGGACTTGTAATGTTAAAATCGCAATCGCGCAAAATTGTTAAAAAAAAAACTGTAGTGGGTAGTAGTCACCCTTAGTTTGGAAAAATTCCTAGGTGTAATTTTTTCCACAGGGGTTATCCGCATTCCTGATGCATCTTTGTTGTGGTGATGTAGAAAGTGTTTTGATACACTATGTCGGGTGTAGCCTCTATTAATGTTCGATCTATGCTGGTTTGCCCGTATCCGAAAGGCATTCGTTGTGCGCCCTATATATTTAAGCTTCATGGGCATTTGATGAGATAAATCAGGTAGGTTGTACTGCAATTTAAGAAATGTTTGATTGGGAATCTTTTCTCATTCCCCAGATCTATCTCTTTTCTACTGGACTGGATGTTATCACAGCACTTGCAGTTTTCATCCCACATATGTAGACCCCTTGGGGGATATATGTGGCTGGGGTGCATGTAGTACGGGCGGCTCAAATTTTTGGAAGTGACAAAGCTAGGATGTTCTTCAAGGGTCAGCCTTTATGAAATATGATGGTGGGCTTATCTGGAATTTCATCTGTCAGAAAGGGGTCTCCTCTGAGGATGTTCCGGTGTTTATTCAGTATTTTCTTTATAAGGCTTTGCTAGAAGCTGTACTCAGTCGT
Organism: Eleutherodactylus coqui; assembly: GCF_035609145.1. NCBI lineage: Eukaryota > Metazoa > Chordata > Amphibia > Anura > Eleutherodactylidae > Eleutherodactylus > Eleutherodactylus coqui. The sequence continues at coordinate 267,425,948 of NC_089840.1, read as the reverse complement.
GAAGAGGTTTCTTGCGTCAAAATTCTTCTTGTCTTTCTTTTGCGGGTTAGTATCTCTTGATTGTATCCGAACTTTATTATAGGCTGATTCAATTAAGGACTTTGGGTACCCTTTTTCCAGAAAACAATCTACCAAAATCTTAGATTGTTCTTCGTAATCTTCGACTCTCGTGCAGTTTCGTCTTATTCTCTTAGACTGTCCGAAGGGAATATTCAGTTTCCATTCTTTTGCGTGGCAGCTTTTGAAGTTCGAATAGCTGTTCGAATCGACCTTCTTGAAGAACTTTTTTGTTAGAACTGTATTGTTTTGAATATATATTTCTAGATCTAGAAAGACTATTTTTCTTTGCTCGAACTTCCTGTAAACTGTAATCCCCAGTCATTCCTATTGAGCTTTTCAGCAAAGTTAGCAAGGTCTGATGTTGAGCCATCCAAAACTATGAGGATATCGTCAATGAACCTGCAATAGAGTGAAATCCGGGGATCTTTGACCCCAGACTCGAAGGCACCCATATAGAGGTTTAGCCCCATCGCAGTTCCTCGCGTCTGCATGTAAAAGCTTTTTATTGAATGCAAAGTTGTTATTGTGATTACACTCACCTCTTGCTAGAGCAATACATAACATGGTTTCTGTACAATGCAGAAAGGAGCCCTGAGAGCTCTGAAACGCGTTGCACCTTTTACTGTTATCAAATAAAAAGTGCTTCCTCACTTTACCACCGAGGTGTCGTTTACCTATACGTTGATATACTGACTACAAGAGTTTCACTTCCGTGGTCTTATTTATTGTTTGGTGTCGTCAGAGGTCCCCTAAGCGCAGGAGTTTTTTATACATTGTGTTTTATTCTGGGTGGCCACCCGCACCCCAGTTCTGCTCCATGCATGCTCTCTCCTGAGGTCCCTTTTTTGGGACAGGGGTTTTTTTTTCTCACCTAGAACACCCCCACTGCTCCACACATTCCTGTTGTTACACCATAAACTACTACAGGTTCATTTGGCCACTATTAACAGAGGCACTGTCCAGACCATACATTTAGCAAAACTTTGGATCAAATTCTTCTAGAATTTTAACCCTTTTCAGGTATCTGCTGTATCCAATGTAAGAAAGAAGTTGTAAGTTCTTCATCCTCACACAGGACTTAGCTGCTCTGTGCACAGTCTCCTCCACATGAAGCATAAATGCTGCTGATTGTCTGTGCAAAATTTCAGCATGAACAATTCCCAGCATATACAGTAGTAGTGAAGTGGATGAGATTTAGTTATGTTCACATGGTGCAGACTCTGAGGACTTTCTGCAGCAGAAAATCTTCAGCAGATCCATGGAGAAAAATCTGCATTGATGCATACCCATAGACTTTTACCTACACGTGGACACACAGCACCAGATGGTACAAACACATACTGTAGCAGTGCTCTATATACATGCTACATTAATACTTACTTACTGAGGCACGCAAGCACAATTATGCATACATACCTGCCATGTCACCCATGGAGTACTCTGGATGAGTGGAGAACTGCAGCAGGAGGAGCCTGGAGGAGAACAGGAATAAAAGGCAGCTTAGGCACTTGGCAAAGAGCAGGGAAGGTAGAGTGGCTGCTACCCAAGTGTCCCCTACATCTGTTTTTCCATGAATTGCTTGTAACTGTAGCTGTGCACTGTTTCAACTGGTGAGTGGTAATGTGCCCCCTGCTGGCTGCCCAAACAGTCAATATGAAGATCCACCATCGATTGGAGTCCAGGAGAGAGCCAGAGTACACTGCACTACTTGGGAACAGCGTTCTGCAGTGGGAAAGACAGAGGAGAAGCGGAGCCAAACAACACAGCCATGCTATCACTAGCTCTGCCTGCACAGAACACCCTGATGCTGCCAGGTGGGCAGCGTTAGGAAGAAAAGGGGCTTGCTTTGTGTGTGCCTCAGGCCAGAGCCCTACAATTTAAAGGGGCCGTGATTAGACATCGGGACCCACTAAGAATCTGCAGGGCAGATTCCCAGTCTGGGAGTGGTGGCATATGTGTCCTATGTGGGAATAAAGAGAGAAAATAGACTTACTATTAGACTAAGATGGGTAACGGAGGTCTTAAAGGTGGACAATATTGAATAAGGACGCACTGTGGGCACTATAACATAGTGGAACCACAAAGGGAACAGAGATGAGTCATGGCTGGAAGACGTTTTTATGGCATTCTGGTCCAGGATAGAGAAGAAAAACGAACAACTGCAATTACAGAAAACGTCACTTGTGATCACTGACAGGATACAAATAAGTGAGCAATACCCAGCGAATATGATCATATGTACGTAAAGAGCAGAAGTAAGGAAAATTCACTTAATTTACAGGGGATTATAGTTGAGAACAATCCCCTAATCCTGATTTATGATGTACCACAATCGTGTTCTCAAAGGCTTAGATTAATGGATCCACCGGAGATTAAGGTTTTCAGGGTTTATTTATAAAATAATATGAACTTTACATTCTTAATTAATTATAAAAATATTAAACATAGGCTAATTAAGGGAAGTGGGCAACGCGCTTTGGGGGATGACTTATGCCCCTTTCTCAAGCACATAACAGTGTCCAGCCAGGTAATGTGTGCATGAAGTTTATATATCAGTAGTCATGTATTTGAAATTTCTGGCTATTGCGGTCGTTTTGGCGAGAAAAAAAGGTGTGAAGACAGCATTTATTGGAAGTAAAAAATATATATTAAAAATATTAATTCTGGGGACCAGCTGTAAAGTGGACAGGGACCAGTGTAAAACAGGCAATGCTATAAAAGTTTTCTAATGTAATATAGAAAATATTATAAAAGTCACATTGATGGTGTTATAGTAATAATAGGAGAATGCTTTGTATCATTTATTATCTTGTCTTGTGTTTCTTATATCACTTTAGGCAAAATATATATATATATATATATATATATATATATTGTTATATCTACTCTCTTAGTAAAAGGTTAGCAGTTAAACGGTTAAAGGTGTTCCTATACGATATCAGAATGTCTTAGGCCCGTGCATCTTCCCCCCCTTCCCCTCATGTTTCTCACAGAGTAGTTGTACATTCTGATTGGATAAGCTTCTCATTTACTGATAACGCTATATGCTTTTTCCAAATTCTTTCACTTTTGATACTTTACTAACGTGTGAATTACCATATCCTGGGACTAACCAATCCTGTATGAGCACAATAGGGGTCACAACTCCTATTTTGTGATGTAACGCTTGTCCATAAAAGCGATTGTATGCCTTTGAATAAATCAGAAGCATACTGGTTTAATACAGAGCATTGTGTTAATCTGCTACCTTTTGTGCACAAACTTCTGAATATCTAATTTGGCCCACGCAGTGAGCGTAAGAGGAGCTCTGTTAGCTCCGATATCAATAGTAAATGAAAAATATAAAAAAGGTATAAAATATTTTTTCTTAAATTTCAGATAATGTAGGAAGAAGGAGAAAACCATTAACACATCCTAAAATGAGTAAAAGACACACATAATAAAAGCCTAAGAGATAGAAGCCTATTAGAGATGAGCGAGCATACTCGTCCGAGCTTGATGCTCGTTCGAGTATTAGGGTGCTCGAGATGCTCGTTACTCGAGACGAGCACCACGCGGTACTCGTCTCGATTAAATGAGCACTGACCATTGAATTCAATGGAGCCGGCAATACAGCCGGCTCTATTGAAAGCAATGGGCTGCCGGCGTACGCGGGATGAATTGTCGGGAAGAGCTTAAATATATAAGCCCTTCCCTGCAATTCATCCAGAAATGTGTAAAAATAAAAAATATATATATACTTACCTGGTCCCGGCAGACGGAGTTCAGCGCGGCAGGCTGCAGTTCTCCTGAACTGCTCTGAACAGCTGTGAGTAGTATTCAGCAGCCGGGGATTTAAAATCCCCGCCTGCTGAATAAGATGCCTCTGATTGGTCACAGCCTGACCAATCAGAGGCATCCCTCATTCACACCCATTCATGAATTCATGAATGGGTGAGTGAGGGCTGCCTCTGATTGGCTCAGGGGCAGCTCTCAGCTGTCCCTGCGCTGAGCCAATACATATATATTTATTATTTTTACACATTTCTGGATGAATTGTAGGGAAGGACTTATATATTTAAGCCCTTCCCGACAATTCATCCCGCGTACGCCGGCAACCCATTGCTTTCAATAGAGCCGGCTGTATTGCCGGCTCCATTGAATTCAATGGGCTAACATCGTTCTTCTCTGCCACAGCTGTTACAGCTGTGGCAGAGGAGAACGATCTTTATGCTGACAGTGGGGGGGGGGGGGGGTCTCACTCTTGCCGCTATTGTGGCTTAATAGTGGGACCTGGGAACTTGAGATGCAGCCCAAAATGTAGCTCCTCACCTGCCCTATTCGTTTCTGTGTCGTTTCCATCACTTTCTTGTGTTTTGCAGATTTTCACAAATGAAAACCTTAGCGAGCATCGGCGATATACAAAAATGCTCGAGTCACCCATTGACTTTAATGGGGTTCGTTACTCGAAACGAACTCTCGAGCATCACTGAAAGTTCGACTTGAGTAACGAGCACCCGAGCATTTTGGTGCTCGCTCATCTCTAAAGCCTATACCCTACATTATCTGTAACTTCACACCAAAACTACCACAATAGCAGGAAATTGCAAATATACGCCTAATGATATCTAAACTATGTGCTTGAGAAAGGGGCTTAAGTTATCATTGCACAGTTTCCTTAGTTAACCCCTTAGTGAAGGCCCCATTGCCTTTTTACGTCCTGCCTAAGTGGGCTTTAATACTCAAGGACGTAAAAACATGCATCCTCTGATAATTAAAGCATCATGGGCTGAGGATGTGACAGCTCCATGGAGCTGTCACAACCTGGAGCTGTCATCCCAAGCTGTGAAAAGCACCTCCCGACCCCTTGGTCGTTTGATTGGCGCTAAAAAGTTTTTAAAAGTTAGAGTTTCAGCTCCCCTCCAGATCACATGCATGAGGGGGGCTGAAACTACTTACTCCTGTCCTCCGTGATGTCCTGTGGTGATCTGGTCTAGAACGGACCCTCGCCGTCTTCTGCGCATGCATGCCAAGGAACAATTGGTGGCGCATGCGCAGAAGCCTAGATCTCCCTCTAGGTACCCGGGAGGTAGGAGATGTCACCAGGGATCGGATCCATGAGGGGAGCTAAAAATACTCATCCCCATCCTCGGCGATGTCCCGCGCCGATCTGCACTTGCCATGGGCATCTGCTCATGCGCGCCAAAGAAAAATTGGCTGCGCATGTGCAGAAGCCCAGGTTGTCCTGGGACTATCTATTTCTGGTACTGCAGCGGATGGGGTTTGGAGGGGCTTTCACTCAGGCACTTAGATCTCTCTACTCCACTCCCTCCACTCTCCTAAAGCTTCCTACGAATAAAGAAACCCCCATTTCAATTAGGTGGGGTACACGTCAAGGGTGCCCCCTCTCACCAGCCCTTTTTGCATTTGGAGTAGAACCGTTAGCTATCACAATTCGTCAAAATCCAAATATGCGAGGGTTTAGTCAGGCAAGAGGGGAATATAAATTAAGTTTTTTGCTGATGATCTATTGCTCACATTCACTGAACCATTAACCTCCTTACCAAATTTAATGGACTTGCTTAGTAAATGGGCAACCCTTACAGAATTAAGAATAAATTCTGATAAGAGCGAGATTGCCTACATTAATACACCCTCGTGCTTGATAAAATTAGTGGGGCTAAATTTCGGCTTTCATCATAGGCCCCATTACATACCTTACCTGGGAGTTACCTTAAAGGAGTTGTCCGGCCACACAGGGTAAAAATTTTTTATAATGCTGCTGCTTCCCTTTCAGTAAGGATAGTAACACACAGCATACAGGGGCTCAAACCGGCCGGCAGATCAGCTGCAATGTCAGTTTCTTACCTTAGAATCTGATCTTCACTGCAGCTTTCAAAGATGGCACCTCTGTGCTGCCTTCCCACAATGCTCTGCGCTCTCCCTCTTCTGTGTGCGCGCTCCCGATGGCAGTAAGAGGCATGAAAAGGCAGGATTTCATGGCCTCCCTCAGCTCACGTCCAAGCTCCGCCCACAACACGCCCACCTCTATTGAACTGCTCTACAGTCTCTCCCCGCCCAGGCCCCGCCCCCTGCTGCATACTATAACCAGAGGGGGTGTGACCAGGGGAGACTGCATTATACACTCATGGTTCACCATAAAATCCTACCATGAGTGTAAACAGCAGCACTGTGTATAGTGAATGGAGAGGGGCTGGGGAGAGCCGAGAGAGAACTCTCCTGCAGCCCCCCACTGCAAGGCTACCTACTGCCCCCCCACCCTGCTAAAGTAAAGTAAAACAAAACATTTCCCCACACACACATGCCCTCATAGTGCCCCTCCCACAGCGACCCCCCCTCACAATGACCCCCCCCCCCCACAGTGCACTCTCCCACAGTGCCCCCCTAATGATCCCCCACAGTCCCCCCCTACAGTGCCACAAACAGTGCCCCCCAGTGTCACCCCTACAGTGCCCTCCAAAGTAGCCCCCCTCATTCCCCCCAACCACAGCATTCTCCACAGTCCCCCCTCAACAGTGCCCCCCCAGTATTCCCCCCCACAGTGCCCTCCACAGTACCCCCCCTACACATGCCACCCCCCAGAGTCCCCCCAGTGCACTCCAAAGTAGCCCCCCTCCACATGCCTCCCACAGTCCCCCCATCCACAGCATCCCTATACAGTGCCCCCCCGTGACCTCCCCCACAGAGTCCCCCTTTACAGTGCCCACACACAAGTACACTAACAGCACCCCCTGCCCCTCCCCCCTACAAGTACAGTGATATATATATATATAAACACAGGATCCACCATTCACAACAGACACAGCTCACCTCCTCCCCTCCCTGCACAGGCAGGATTATACCATGTGAAAAATTACTGTGACAGCCCCACGCTACCCCCCCCCACCCTTCCCCAGCGCGGCAAATTACTGTCACAGCCCCACTCCAACCCCACGTGACAAATTACTGTGACAGACCACCCCCCCCCCCCACAGCTACAAATCTATGTGACGGGACACCCCACCGCGACAAGTCTATGTGACCGCACACCCCACCGCTACAAGTCTATGTGACCGCACACTCCACCGCCACAAGTCTATGTGACCGCACACTCCACCGCCACAAGTCTATGTGACCGCACACTCCACCGCCACAAGTCTATGTGACCGCACACTCCACCGCCACAAGTCTATGTGACCGCACACTCCACCGCCACAAGTCTGTGTGACCGCACACTCTACCGCCACAAGTCTGTGTGACCGCACACTCCACCGCCACAAGTCTGTGTGACCGCACACTCCACCGCGACAAGTCTGTGTGACCGCACACTCCACCGCGACAAGTCTGTGTGACCGCACACTCCACCGCGACAAGTCTGTGTGACCGCACACTCCACCGCGACAAGTCTGTGTGACCGCACACCCCACCGCGACAAGTCTGTGTGACCGCACACCCCACCGCTACAAGTCTGTGTGACCGCACACTCCACCGCTACAAGTCTGTGTGACCGCACACTCCACCGCTACAAGTCTGTGTGACCGCACACTCCACCGCTACAAGTCTGTGTGACCGCACACTCCACCGCTACAAGTCTATGTGACCGCACACTCAACCGCTACAAGTCTATGTGACCGCACACTCCACCGCTACAAGTCTATGTGACCGCACACTCCACCGCTACAAGTCTATGTGACCGCACACTCCACCGCTACAAGTCTATGTGACCGCACACTCCACCGCTACAAGTCTATGTGACTGCACACTCCACCGCTACAAGTCTATGTGACTCCCCCCCCCCCTGCCCCGGGACTTCTGACAGCCGGGTCTCCTGACATTACACTAGCACACATCACTGAAGCCCCCCCCCCGGGATTTCTGACAGCCGGGTCTCCTGACACCACACTAGCACACACACATCACTGCACAACCCAGACAGCCCCCCCCCCCCCCTCCCCCTCCCGCGGCTAGGTCCCCGGACACCACTTGCACACATCCATCCATCCATCCTCCCCCCCCCCACGAGAGCCCGCCCCTCCACTCATTCTTACCTTGGAGATGAAGAGCCAGCAGCCACGCCTCCCCTGCAGGCAGAACTGAGCTTCCCAGGCTGAAGTTCTTCTGCACATGCGCAGAGCTGTGCTGGAGAAGCACGTCCCCGTCATCCCGACAAGAAGAGGAGAAGACTTGTCGGAACCAATGGCAACCGAGGAGCAATACAGGGGGGGCCACCCCAAAAGGTAAGTGAATAACTTCTGTTTGCCTAATTTACAATGCACAATGTATATTACAAAGTGCATTGTATTGGGCAAACAGAAGTAATGAGATCTAATGTTTATGGCCGGACAACCCCTTTAACTACCTCATCTACTCTTTATAAATGGAATTATCCGCCCATGATACGGAAACTTTCCTCGGTATTGCTGAAGTGGGAAGACCCAATGCTATCCTGAGTGGGATAGAAAACAGAAAAAAATGGTGCTCCTGCGCTACTTTATATAACGAAGACCGATTCTTTTGAAAGATTCCAACGGTCAGTATCAGTTAATAGTCAAAAAAACATGTAGTATAAGATCATAGAAAGGAAAATAATAACTACCCACATGAGAATTATGATTGAAAATGCTATAGCGGATAGTCTGTTCCTCAGCATATCTGCAGAGCATTTGTCTATTAAATACAGCTGTTTGTTACACTTGGATGCGGATTGGAACAGCAAGGAACACTTCTTTAAGGCCTCCTTCCCACGAGCGTGACGGGCTCCGCAGCGTAATATTCCGCTGTGAAGCCCGTCACGGCGCCCCCCAGAGCCCCTATACTTACCTGCGGGAGATAGCGTGAAATCGCTTCCCCGCCCACCACCGCCGCGTCACCGCTCGTCACCGCTCGTCACCGCCCACCGCTCTCGCGTCACCAGCCGTGTCACGTGACGCGGCCGGACCGCGTCATTTGGCGTCATATGACGCTCGGCGGTGGGCGGGAAAGCGTTTTTTCACGCTATCTCCCGCTGGTTACAGCGGGAGATAGCGTGAATGGACGGCTTCCATTGACTGCAATGGAAGCCGTCAGTGCGTACAGCCCGTCCTCACCCGCAGAAAATAGAGCATGCTGCGGGTGAGGACGGGAGAAATCGCGGTGCGTAATTCCGCGGTGGAATTACGCATCGTGAGCATGGAGCTATTAGGTTCAATAGAACCTAATAGCTGCGTGCAACGCAGCGGATTTTCGCCGCGAATTACGCGGCGGAAATCCGTTCGTGGGAAGGAGGCCTTAGGCTAGGGTCACACAGGGCGGATTTGTTGCGGTTTTGCTGCAGTTTTTTCGTTGCGGTTTTGCCGCAGAAGAACTGCTTCTGCGGCAAAACCGCTTCAAAGGTTAATTTGGGCTTGCGGATTTTGCTGCGGATTTTCGTGCGGAAAAATCCGCAAGCGTTTTTTTCCGCAGCGCTTTTTTACTTTTGTCGCGTATTTGTTGCGTATTTGGTGCGGTTTTGGCTGCGTCGATAGAGGTCTATGGACAAAAAAGCGCTGCGGAAACGACCAAAGAATGAACATGCTGCATCTTTTAAAACCGCGACGCAGTTGCATTTCCTCACTGCGGCTGTGCGGAAAAAATCCGTCCTGTGAGAACAGCTTTTTGGCAAATCTCATTTGTGCTGCATTGCACTGCAAACGCAGCGGTTTTGCCGCAGTGCGAATATGCAACGGCAATCCGCAGCAAAACCGCAGCAAATCCGCCCTGTGTGACCCCAGCCTTATACAGCAGGCTTCCGTATATGGGTCATGTGATATGACCTTGCAACATCTGTCATGTGTCACGAGGCACGGCTTTGGATGCCGCCCCCGGACGCTGACTCCTGTGTGAGACACAGCGCAGCGCTGTCTTTTACACAGTGCAGCTCCGTCATGTGTCACGAGGTACGGCTTGGGTTGCCGCCCCCGGACCCTGTGTGGAACGCAGCGCTGCGTGTCTTGTATACAGCGCAGCTCTGCAATACGAGTCATGTGATGAAGCCCCGTACGTCGGCTCCTAGACTCAGAGGAGCTCCATAGAATATTAGAAGATAACGTCATCACTCATGGCCCAAGATGGCGCTGTACACCGGAACCATGCACAACTCCGGTGACCTTTCAGGGAAGGGTATGTAATTGTGAATGATTGATTGTGCTATATATATCTGGCTCTATTGGTCTTATGTATGCTTGAGAAAGACGTCTAGCACGTCGAAACGCGTCGCATATTTGTCCCGCAAGTGTCTACTTATTTTTATATGAGGCTGTGACCTTAGATTGTAGTAATAAATGTTTTTTTGACTATTAACTGATACTGACCGTTGGAATCTTTCAAAAGAATCGGTCTTCGTTATATAAAGTAGCGCAGGAGCACCATTTTTTTCTGTTTTCTATCTTTGTATGATCCGACCTCTTATGAGGTACGGATTTTTTGGGTGACATCTGCAGCTCTCCAGTGAAAGTTAATTCAGTGGATTTCTTGTTAAAGAAAAATGCTATATGCCTACTTGGACACTGGGTGCTGACATGTTCACCCTAGGGTGACATGTCTGGCACCAGGTGAGTTGATACAATATACTATTGAGTATCTAGAAAAGTGTTTGGCGCTCTCCCTGACTCCCTTTTATCCTGAGTGGGAAAGATACACGCAGTCAAGATGAATCTGCTCCCACATATATTGTATCTTTTTCGTACACTGCCAATCCCGATCCACAGGGAAGCCCTAACTAATCTGCAGAGACTAATTTTCAAATTTATCTGGGCTAACAAACGCCCTAGAATCAAAAATAGCATAATGCACTACCATAAAAGGCAGGGAGGACTTTCAGTCCCTAATTTAATAAAACACTATACAGCAGCAAGAACTGCTCAGTGGATCGAAACACTGGGAGGGGAAAGGGCTCCACTGTGGGTTGATCTGGAGGCATCCAGAATAGCCTTCATACCGAATTGGCACTTCCCGCCAAGCCTGGATCTAATTCATTTCTAATGGTTGAAAATTAATGAGGTAACAAGTCTCCACCATTTGATACAGAAGTCCCATCTATTAACAATAGCTCAATTTCGAGCCAAATTCACCCCCCCCCCCCCCCCCAGTCAGGGAACTATCGTCTAAACCAGGTCTTCCACTTTTTGTACTCACTGCAGTTAGCACAGGTCCTCCCGGACATGACCGCATTTGAGAAATTATGTAAGCGTGACTCCTTGACAAGGGGAACTCTATCCTTAATTTACAATACCTTGAATACTCCACTGAGGAAAGAAAAAATACTGTTTATGTCAAAATAGGAAAAAGATCTGGGAATCTCCATGTCAATGGAAAAGATGGGCCCACTGTTGTGAGACGATTTCTAGGGGGTAGCTACCAAGTTACTTTAATGGAAACCTCTTTAAAAATAATGCATCATATTCATTTGGTGCCAGCTAGACTACACATGTTCTACACGACATCCTCACCCCTTTGTTTCAGGGGATGTTCAGAGGTGGGAACTCAACTACACATTTGGTGGACATGCCCTGAGGTAGCTCAGCTCTGGACTCAAGTACATAGACTACTACATAGATAGTTTATAGGTCCTTTTCAAAAAAACACCATCAATGTACTTATTGGGAGACCGCCAACCTTGAGTTAAATACCAGGCGCATAAACTGATCCAGTTTGTTTATATGGCGGTAAGAATACACATCGCAGCCAGGTGGAAACAGACACATCTTTCATTTCAGGAAGTAATGAATAGAATATCGCAGATTGCGTTATATGAAAGACTACACGCTATAGGATCATATACACTGGTAAGATATGGACAGGTGTGGGGACCCTGGATAGAGCTGGTGAACATTCCGGGACTCAGACACATCCTCTTATCAACCTAAATTGCACTAAGGGCCTGGCTCTTGACTGATATTTGTTATGGCTGGCTGGGACAGGTGGACAGGGGTCCCTACGCCAGCCTTCTCCCGTGTCCCTACCTACTTGCCACCCTGGGCTAGGCCCCAGGGCGACAACTGGGCGACAGTCCCTGCGCTGCACTAGGGACAGGGACCCCAAGAAAAGAGGGACAGGGAGATGGGGAGGACTTGACAAATTCCCTTACGTCCCAAGACATTTGTGGCCACCCATACAGATGACCACACAGCTCCAGGGTGCCTCGGGCTCATGGATGATCTGCTAAAACCAACGAATGAACTTCCCCCAGTATGAGAAGCCGCAAGGCCCTGGGAACAAATAACTTCCTCTTAGGGAGGCCTTCGGGAACAGACTGCTGAGCTGCCCAGAGTTGAGCAGCCGTGTTGGACGTAAGGGCAGCTACCACTATGCCCGGACCCAAAATACCCTCTAGCTGAGGCTCCTCTACCAAAAGTACCCCGAAGCTGCAGGACAAGGCATCAGCTTTGACATTTATGAACCCAGGCACATATGTGACTACAAAATTGAAGTGTGAAAGAAACATTGCCCACCTAGCCTGACGAGCGTTCAGGTGCTTGGCGGCCTCCAGATAAACCAAGTTTTTATGGTCTGTGAGGACAATAATAGTGTGACGAGCGCCATCTAAGAAATGTTTCCATTCATCAAAAATGCCCATTTTATGGCCAATAATTCCCTGCTGCCAATATCGTAGTTGCGTTTCGCCTGGTTAAGCTTCCTGAAAAAGAACGCGTGGGGTTGGAGACCAGGTCGGCTGGGACATTCCTGCGAGAGGACTGCCCCCACACCATGCACAGAGGCATCCACTTCAATAATGAACAGACAATCTAAATCCGGCTGAGCCAAAACCAGTGCTATGGAAAAATCCCTCTTGAGAACCACGAATTAACCCTTGCCCCTTTCTTGGTCAGGTCAGTCAAGGGTTTGGCCACCACCGAAAAGTTCTTAATAACTTTCTGACAAAAGTTTGCAAACCCCAAAAAGCGTTGTAACGCCTTTAAGTTGGCAGGTTGCACCCATTTGGTGATGGCCTTGACCTTGTTCGAGTCCATCCGGATGGTTGATAGAGAAATGAGATATCCCAGAAAAGCAATTTGCTGTACCCCAAAAAGGCATTTCTCAAACTTAACATATAAGTGATGGGCTCGAAGGCGGGAAAGAACTGTCCGTAAATGCTTAGCATGGCTTTCCCAATCAGAAGAGAATATCAGAATGTCATCCAAATATACAACCATGTATGTGCCCAGGATGTCATGGAAAATGGTGTTCATAAAACCTTGAATAGCTGGCGCGTTACATAACCTGAATGGAATGACTAAATATTCAAAATGCCCCAAAGGAGTATTAAACGCTGTTTTCCATACGTCCCCCTCCCTGATACGGATGGGATTATAGGCTCCCCGAAGATCGAGCTTGGAGAACCAAAGGGCTCTTACAAGCTGGTTGAGGAGGTCAGGAATCAGGGGTAAAAAGTACTGATTCTTAAAGGTTATCCTGTTCAAGGCTCTATAATCAACACAGGGCCAAAGGCCACCATCTTTCTTCTCCACAAAAAATAACCCTGCCCCTGCTTGTGATTCGGAAGGACGTATATGTCCCTTGGCGAGACGCTCTGTAATATACTCCTTCATTGCCTCGCGTTCAGGGACTGTTACATTATATATTCCGCCCGATCTTATTCTTGCTCCCGGGAATAAGATCGATCTTGCAGTCCCATTCCCGGTGCGGAGGCAACATCTCAGACAGTAATTTTGAAAACACGTCAGAAAAATCCTCAATATACGGAGGTAGCCCCTTTACCTTACACTCAGTGGAATGCACCTGGACTTAGACCAAATGCTCGCTGAGACCGGGCCCCCATTGCACTAATTCAGAGGTGGACCAATCGATCAGGGGAACCCAAGGACTAAATCAACTGATAGGCTCTGCATCACAAGAAAAGAACACACCTCAGAATGAAGCACCCCTACAGAAAAAACTAATTCAGGAGTCCTCTTACTGATTAACCCCGCAGACAACGGAGTAGAATCAATACCTGAGACCCAGATGGGAGGATTCACCGGTAAAAGATATGCAGACATAGATTTGACAAATTCAAAATTAATGAAGTTCGAAGTGATGGGCATTATAAGAGATAGAGAACGGCACAAACAATTTAGAACATTCTGAAAGTACCTGGGCTTTTAGGCGATCCCTCCGGACATCGCCTAGAGGCGGAAGTTTTTCCAGCGGCTGTTTCTTCAGGCAGTTGGCGACCCGATGACCTGGACCACTGCAATACTGGCATAATCGGTTCCTGAGCCGGAATTCCTTGGGTTCCCGTGGAGACATAGAGCCCACTTCCATTGACTCGACTTCGTGGGTAGCTGAGGCCCTGGATGGATTCTCGGACCAGTTCACAGGCAGCTCGGTCTGCGCCTTGCGTCGGGCCCTAAGACGGTCGGCCTTTACCACGATAGTCATGGCCTGCTCTAATGTCTCGGGTTCCAGGTGTGACAACAACAGTTCCTTAACAGACTCAGACAATCCAGTAAGAAATAAATCTTTCAAAGCCTGGTTATTCCATCTTGACTCCACACAAAACTGCCGAAACTGGGAGCAGAATTCTTCCACGGAATGTCCTCCCTGCCGCTCAATGACTTACTCACGTCATACCCCGCCCTATCTGGCTCGTCAAAATCTGTCCAAGGGCCATAAAAAAGGCATCTACTGATTGGCAGGACCATGAATCGGGAGGTAGCGAGAATGCCCAGTTTTGAGGGTCGCCCCTCAAACGTGAAATAATTATGCCCACCCTCTGGTATTCCGAACCCGACGACTGCAGACGTAATACAAAATATAACCTGCACGCTTCTCAAAACGAGAAAAACGTCCTACGGTCACCTGAAAAAACATCAGGCAGAGAGACCTTAGGCTCGACCCATGACCCTGAGACTGCAGCAGTTGCAACTGAAGCGCTGGTAGCGGACTGCTCCTTACGCTGGAGCCGAGTGGACATGTCTTGCACCAAGCCAGTCAAGACTTGCACTTGCTTGGCAAGTGCCGCAACCACCTGCATATCAGGGTTCAAGCGGGGAGGTCGAAACGGGTACCCAGTAGTAATATGGCCAGTGTTTCTTTTACGGCTGGCCAGGACAGGTGGACACTGGGTCCCTCTCCCATGTCCCTACCTACCTGCCCCTCTGGGCTAGACCCCAGGGCGACAACTGAGCGACGGTTTCTGCGCTGCACTAGAGACAGGAATCCCAAGAGGGACAGGGAGACTGGCAAGTGGGTACCGCGTAGCCGACAAGACGCAAACAACTAAGCAACCAGAAAGAAGTTGGGAAACAGGTCAGGTCAAACCTGGAAGGCACGTGCGCAGTACAGGAGGAGAAACCAAAAACAGAGTCAGAATAGAAGCCGAAGTCAGAACACAAGTTGTCAGGTCAATAATGTGGGTGTAGGCAGACGGAGTCAGAACCAAACACTGGCAACCAGTGTCTGGCCCAGCCAGGTATACAAGCAGAACTCCCGCCCAGAGGGGCAGGGAGATGTTACATGACACCAGAGGGAATCACAAGGTCGCCTTCCCCCGTAGCGCACTGACCACAGCGCCGCTTGGCCGACCAGCGGACAGGCGTGCCCGTACGTGACGCAGAACGCGCCACCGGGTGCTGCGACCAACCACCAGAGTGGGGGAACGCCGCACATGGCCGCCAGGCCTGGCCCCCGCAGTTCCAGGATGAGCGTTCTGCCTTACCCAGACACTGGCGCCCCTAGTGGTAACCCCATCTCTAACAACATTCTAGTCTTAGACCTGTTGAACAAATCTAGATATTCCAAGAAGAAGAAATAGAGAGAGAAACTTACATTTGGTTTAGTTATGTTTTATTGTTTAGTGTTAAAAGTGGTATATTAAAGAAAATTTATTAACTCAAATTTGATATAACAAAGAAAATGGAGTGGCAAGATACAATTGAAATGCAAGTATAATTATAACTGTAATAATAATTGAACATTTATTTATTCATTCATGCTATTAGGCATTCCTGGGAGAAGGTTGGGGATGTGGTTCTCTAGTTGCTCTTCAAATCAACTTAATATTCTTACCCTTCCCTTTACTCCCTACTGCTTATTCAGTTCTTTAGAGGAGAGGTTGGAGTTTGATGCTTCTGTATGCTGGGTAAATTGCTCCTTATTCAGATAAGTGCTGCGGTTTCCGATCAGTTGTACTTTTGTTATCTTTATTGTCTGGCTTTGTGTTGTCAGTTCATTTCTTCCTGGACCCTGACTATCCCTATAGGAACCCCTGGAGAGGAGAGCGGGGCTGTCCTTATCAGGACAATTACTCCGCTTTCAGGCAGGAACCCTTCATCTCCCTGTTAGGTTAGGGACAGGCTTCTATCTTCCTGGAGTGGTGCCCACTGTCCAGCATACCATGGTATAGTACTATTACCATCAGTGTGTACTCCGCCCTGCGCCCGTGCTGAGCGTGGTGCTCTTGTGCCGCACGGAGAAGACATACAGGCTTTCATCTTTCTGGAGTGGTACTCACTGTCTTACAGTGCATAGTGTACTACAACTGCATTAAGTGTGAACGTCACCCTGCGCCCGTGCTGAACGTGGTGCTCTTGTGCCGCATGGATGTGACAGGAACTTTTCAAACGCTGATCCAGGGATTATTCTGACTGCGATTAGGGATTCAAGAAGGATTTTTTCCTTTAAATGGAGTAAATTGGCTTCTGCCTCATTGTTGCTTTTTTTTTTTGCCTTCCTCCTGAACAATGAAGGGGGTGTGGAAACAGGCTGAACTAGATGGACATTTGTCTTTTTTCAGCTTAGCATACTATGTTACTATGAATTGCGCATTCCATGAGTGGAGGAAAAATCGCAGCATGCTCTATTTTGCTGCAGACGGCCTTGAAGTCAATGGAGGCCGTCCAACCCATGGCCCATCCACAATTTACAAAATTTATGTTATGCTAAAGGGGTTGTGCAGCACTCCAGAGGGGTACCCCAGACACTTGACACACGTGGGGAGCTGGGAGGATTAAAGGAGATGTCCCGCGCCGAAACGGGTTTTTTTTTTTTTCAACCCCCCCCCCGTTCGGCGCGAGACAACCCCGATGCAGGGAGGTAAAGAAAGCTCACCGGAGCGCTTACCTGAATCCCCGCGCTCCGGTGACTTCTCTACTCACCGCTGAAGATGGCCTCTTCCTCCGTGGACCGCAGCTCTTCTGTGCGGTCCATTGCCGATTCCAGCCTCCTGATTGGCTGGAATCGGCACGTGACGGGGCGGAGCTACACGGAGCTACACGGAGCCCCATAGAAGACTGCAGAAGACCCGGACTGCGCAAGCGCGGCTAATTTGGCCATCGGAGGGCGAAAATTAGTCGGCACCATGGAGACGAGGACGCCAGCAACGGAACAGGTAAGTATAAAACTTTTTATAACTTCTGCATGGCTCATAATTAATGCACAATGTACATTACAAAGTGCATTATTATGGCCATGCAGAAGTGTACAGACCCACTTGCTGCCTCGGGACAACCCCTTTAAGTGATAGCTTGTCACAGCGGCACTTACCAGGCTCCTGATCCCAGAGGGGTGACAAGCAGTCAAGGCCAGAGTGTAACTGCAGGCCACCAAAGACACCCCTAGGATAGGGAATGCCAATAAACAGGATGATGGGGTTAGTAGTTGTCATGGGTGAAGCCACTGTTCCCACACACCAGTATGATACACAGTGGAGAATAATCACAGACAGTCTTTTAGTTCCTCGGGTCCCCAGGAACAGTTAGGGCCCGGCATGAATTTTTATTTGAAATAGCTTAGAGCAAACAATTATTACAGAGTAATTCATGTACAACTCTTCACAGTGCAGGTAAAAAAAGAGCTCAGAGGTCTGGGAGGATACACAGGATGAAACCAGTCCTGCATTTCACGTTATCTGTCAGGTACCGCTCTCGGACAGGGAGCACTCCGGAGGAGGAAAGGGGATAGGGGTCACTCCACAGACACTCTGGCAGCAATCGATTGACTTTCTGTATTTACACCCCACACTTGGAGATGCGTGGGTGTGACTACGCAGTGATCCTAGCTTTGGACGGCTGCGGAGGAAAACTTGTAGACTTAAATTAGTACCTCTGCACTGGTCCCGTCTTACAGAATTACTTATGAATGCTCTCCCTTATGCTTTGGGGCTCACTCCACTCACATCCAGATTTCGGTCGCTACGGGATATCTCACCTCTGCTTCCATCTTCACCACAAGGAAGCTGAAGGTGCTTCCATGTTGCTCTGTGTTAGCACTCTCTCAGCAGACAAGATGGAAGCAGAACTAAAGATGGAACTCGTTTCCCACACTCAATCACTCCTATTTATACCCTCTCTCATACCACATGACATGACAGACTGATACATTTACACGTAGACTATGATTTTATTAGCGTTCACCCCACAAGAGCTGTGCAACACACACACACACTGGAATAGATAAAACAGGCTTTATACAGTGCATCAACATGAGACAAACATGTATGACATTTATGGAGGGGACCAGGATGATGTGCTGGGTCGGTACAGATGCATCAGATAACAATAACATGGCCTCTTTTCCCAGAAAGAGTTCCACTCTTATCCATGGGTTGTATGCAGCTTAGGCTCATTTATTTAAATGGCTCTAAGTTGCAGTACCAACATCCATAGACTGGAGTGGAGCTGTTCTTTTAAGAAAGCAGTTATGTTTTTCTAATCTAATACAACCCCTTTAATAATTGATTCATTATGTAGATTATCCTTATTCTCCTTCCTCCAACATTTCTATTTTTCTGTGACTCTTATGTTTTAGTCTCTGGATCACAGGCACGGGTCAACCTATACTCTCTGCTGCCTGAGGCAAACTATAAGAAGGCGCCCACCCCCTCCATCCATGAGGCAATAATGTTGAACAATATCACAATCTACTCCAAAAAAATAGTCTCAATACACAGATAAGGAAAATATAAAAAAAATATTTATCAATCATATTAAAATATTACTATTTAAAATGTATAAGTTTCACAAAAGAGTGTTACATAGTAATGGGCTCTACTGTATGTTTGGGCATGAAACGATGCCAGATATGACAAGACTGTAAACTTTCATAGTCCAACAAAGTCCGTTAAAGTGGGACCTTCCATTGAGTGCCTCAAAACCATAAATGAGTAAATGATATTGTGACCTCTGTTGGATCTGGTGCTGAAACCTTTATTGACGAGCTCTTCTAGAAACAAGGCAAACCATACAGTGGAGCCTCCATGGGCTAATTTCGTAATTTGGCTTTATTTATGTATAGTAAAAATAGCGTGGTACCAGGTTAGCCAGAAAAACATGTGTGTTAGTATATATATAAAAAAATAAAATATATATATATATATATATATGTATAAATTTTTTTTTTACACAAAAAACAGAAAAAATATATATTTGTAAGCTTTTGGACCACAAAGGCTACTTCGTCAGGTAAAAACTGAAGGACTGAAAGAAGATAGCACAACATATAATAATAATCTGTATTTGTATAGCGCCAACATATTCGGCAGCGCTTACATAGACGGGGAATACAGAAAGGCAAAAATTACAGAACCACGGTTACATAGTAATCAGTTGATGGAAACAATAGGGGTGAGGGTCCTGCTCCAACGAGCTTACATACTACAAGTAATGGGGTGATACAGAAGGTAAAGGGCTGGGGATGTACATGGTATGGCGAGGTGGAGAGTGAGGGATGCTATACACATAAACAATGGTCAGACATTTAGCCGTGTGACGGCAGAAACGGTGTGACTGCAGGGGGCGGTTTATGACGGCTAGCAGGGATTGCAGTCAGTAGGTCAGGGAGCATGTTATCAGGCGGAGTACAGAGAGGTTTGTTTAGGGAATGCGGTATGCCTCCCTGAAGAGGTGCGTTTTTAGAGCACGCCTAAAGTTCTGCGAGTCCTGGATTGCTCGGGTAGCCTTTGGTAGTGCGTTCCAGAGGACCGGTGCTGCTCTGGAGAAGTCTTATTTGAGATATTACATCAAGGCATTGTATATGGGGTGATAAATTAAATAAAGTTTTTCCTCGTGAAGAGCGCCAACTTGACACAGGGAGTTTTCTTAGGCTGTGCAATGCTGTGTGTGAATGGGGGATGGAAAAGTAACTCCACAGCACCACTTGGTGATTTTTCAAAAGTCAGTGTCTGATTTTTAAACAGGCCTTGCAACATGACTTATGATGTAAGCCAATCAAGAGTCTTCTCCAGAAGGAAAAGACACCTGTTTGCAGACAGACTGTTTCAGGGCATTTGCTCCTTGTTAGGGCAAGCAGGTACTGGTTGACTAATGTCCCTTTTACACGGGGCGAATATCATTCAGAAATACTCAAATTCCTGCGCTTCCACAGGAATTTAAGCAGTAATCATCTCTGTTAAATGCACGCAGTGACTGAACGGGAATTGTTCAGCTTTTTGCATGCAGAAAACTGAATAATGATCTATCAGTGTAAACAGCAGTCGGTCACTTCTGAACGGCTGCCTGCTTACAGTAAATGGCGGCGGGAGAGGGTAGAATGCTCCTTGGCCGCCTTGCCTCCATGCCAGCAACGCTTTGGGAGAGGCCAGCGATACTCGCTCATGTGTAATGGCACAGGATCGAGCATCACTGGGATGAGCTGCTGGGTATCTTTTGCCCAACAGCTTGTCCCATGTATATGGACCTGTAGTGAGAGGCCTTTAATGTGAGTCTGGGAGGACAAAGCCTCTCCATGGGGAGTGTGTCAAGCATGGGCGTTACTAAAGGCTCAGGGGCCCGGGTGCAAAAGTTCAGCTCGGGAGATATGAGATAGATAGATGGAGAGTTAGATAGACATGAGACAGACAGACAGATAGATACCCTGGGGTTTGGACCACTTCTCTGGGTGAGGAGAGCAGCAGGACATGGAAAGGCAGTCGCCGTGCGGCAGGAGCAGCAGGCTGATGACCTCATCAGCTTGCTCCATTCTGTTCGGCTTCTTCTGAATGTTTATTTGTGTATGGCGGAGGGCGACCTCTGGGCCCCCTCAGTGCAGGGGCCCGGTCGCCATTGCGACCCCTGATGGTACGCCTATGGTGTCAAGATAGTGTGGGGAGTCTAGTATTTCACAACCTACATATGAACCCTATGACAAACCAGTGCTCTCAACAAGGAGAAACTTTATTCCCCCAGAAACGAAAACCTTACTTTTGCTGCTCTGGCTTATCCTAAAGGGACACTAGTTTTTCCGATAACTTCTGCTTATCTACTAGCTTGGGTTAGCCTTATCATTTCTACAAAATACTTTAATTAAAAATGTTGTTGCTTTATGATTGTAAATCACATTTGAAGTGGCTGCCATTAGGGTCCCTCTTCCAGCTTCTCTGCAATCCACTCTCCATCTTAGGTACTGCAGTAGCCTCTGTAGTAACTAGGACACAGGAACATTTCCATAGCAACATGGGAAGGGGCTATCTTTACAGGAAGCTCCTGTGCACTCAAAGGATGCAGGCTGACAGACATGCAGACACTGTGATAATAAACTCCATAATCTCTGATTCTCCATTCAAAATGTTGCTATGTCATTTCTAGTGACACACCTGACTGGTCCTAATACTTGAGGAATTTGTAACAATTTTAAGCTAAAACTGCACGTGGGTGTCCTGTTTGAAAAATCTCCTGCACCATACATCACTACTAGAGATAAGCGAGTATACTCGCTAAGGCACATTACTCGAGCGAGTAGTGCCTTAGCCGAGTATCTCCCCGCTCGTCTCTAAAGATTCGGGGGCCGGCGCCGGTGACAGGTGTGTTGCAGGGGGGAGAGAGGGAGAGAGAGGTCTCCCCTACGTTCCTCCCCGCCCCCCGCCGGCCCCTGAATCTTTAGAGACGAGCGGGGAGATACTCGGCTAAGGCACTACTCGCTTGAGTAATGTGCCTTAGCGAGTATACTCGCTCATCTCTAATCACTACCATTACCTTTCACTCTGGCTAAAACTTTTTTGCGATATTTTTAAAAAGTTGCATTATATAAAATATATTTCAAAATCCTGGCCAAGCAGCAAGCCATTCCAGCTTTGTATTCCATTTTACAGACTGCTGTGTATAGTTCAAATGCCACTAAATTCTGGCACAAATTCTTAAAGGGATGCTCTGGGACTTAGATATTGATCACTTCTCCTCAGGACAGGTCATCAACATCTGATCTGTGGGGATCCGCGACTTGGAACACCAGTCAAATCAGCTATTTGAAGAGTCTGCTGTGTTCAGGTGAGAGCTGCGGCCTCTTCACTGCATACCATTTCATAGTGACAGTGCCTGGTGCAGCAGCCTAATCCTATTCACTTTTCTGGGTTAGTGCTGCTGAAAGGCCATGTGATGAATAAACATGACATCACTGACCTAAGAGATTGCTGCACTCACAATGCTGCTTTAAACAGCTGATTGGTAGGGGGCTTTCACCAATCAGATATTGATGACCGATCCTGAAGTCACTGTTTTTTTTGGGACGTCCTATAGTTTTTGATAGCTTTTTTTTACATTTTTTCTTTGAGATGGGGGTGAATATATAAGTGTAGTTCTGCTGGGGTATATTTTTTTTACGACATTCAATATGCAGGATAAATAATGCATTATTTTGATAAATTCAACCTCTATGGATGTAGATGTCATAGTCCATGGACCACGTAAATAGACTGACCGCACTGTTCCCCTTAATCCGACTATTTAAGGTTTATGTTTCTGGGGCTTGGCCCTACCTTTGGTGGCTCCTGGCTGTTTGTCTGTTTTCCCTTTGTATTCCCTAATTCGCATGTGGGTGTTGGCCCAATGTTATGGAGTCTTGTATGACCAGTAATATCGCATTGGTTATTATTTCAGTCCTGGATCTGGAAGTTGCTGATTATTGTCTTAGCTCTGGTGGAGTGAGGTTGTGTCTTTTGGAGCTCTTCTTCTTCAAGCTAAGTCGTTTTCTTTGTTTAAAGTCCCATTTACACTGAAAGATGATCGCTCAAAAATCGCTCAAACAACAGTTTGAGTGACAGTTTTGAGCAATCATCTTTGCATAAACTCTTAAGTAGCTAATTAGAAATTAAGAATTAAATAAAGGCAGAGCGGGACACTGCTGACAGCTCTGAGAACAGCAGCTGCTTTGTTCTCAGAGCTATCGCTGAGAAGTCCGAGCGGGATACCAGCTGAAAGAATGCTATCAGCGGTATCCCGCTGAGAACTCAGTGTGCAGCGCTAATAAAAGTTATTGCTGACTTTTAGCTTGCTAAAAATCAGCGATGAACGAATAGTGCACAAAAAGTTCATGATGGCTGCGCATTTAGACGCAATGGTTGTCGCTCAAAAGATGGCTTTTGGGCGAATTTGGAGCAATAATCGTTGTGTCTACATAGGCCTTAAGTCTGTGTTAATGCAAAGTGGAGTTATCTATTTCACATCCAGGTCCTAAAACTTTGGCCATCCGTATTGGTCAGCGAGTAAGGAAATGTAGTTTTGAGCTTACTACGATAGCTCCTGCTGAATACCCTGTTTCTGAGGAACCAATGCAATTGGGTTTGTTATCTAGAAGATATGACTGCGGAGGAAGGCAGTGGTTGCTGTTTTTTCTGTGCTCGTGTCGGTCATTTTGTTCAGGTGTGCCCACTCCGAAGGGTTGACCCGGAAGAGCGAGCTGGTCAGGAGGTTAAGAGGAAGGTTCCTTGGGGTCCGCAGCCTGTATCATCTTCCAGGTTAGTTTCTGCTGAGTTTGTCCTCACAACAGGGAATTCTCTGGTGAAGGTATTTGTAGATAGTGGAGCGGGAATTAATTTGATTCAGCTAGGTGTGGCTAAGAGTTTTGGACTAGACTTAAAGCCTTTAACCTATCCTATTCCTATGTCTGCTATTGATTCCACTCCATTGTCCCAAGGATGTTTTGAATTTTGCATTCCGGAGGTTTGTTTGAAGATAGGGTTATTTCATACTGAAAACATTTGTTTGTGATCAAGTCTCTCCCTACACAGGTGGTGTTGGGAATGCCGAGCCGGAAGTTCCGCAATCCTGTGATTGATTGGGATATAGGGAACATTATCAAGTGGCATTCGGCATGTTGGCAAAGTTCTATGTTTGTTAATGTTTCCTCCGCGCAGACAGTGAAATTGCCGGAGTTCATTAGCGATTTTTCAGATGTCTTCGCTGAGGCAGGAGCTAATAAATTGCATCCCCATGGAGGAGGTGATTGTGCTATTGATCTTATTCCAGATTGTAAATTACCTAAGAGTCTATGTATAACCTGTTGGGTCCGGAGCAACAGGCTCTCAAGGATTATATAACTCACAGTCTCAAGAGGGGGCACATACGAACTTCAAAGTCGCTTTAGCAACTTTGTTTTTGTTAAAAAAAAAGGATATGGGACTTAGGCCATGTTTGGATTTCAGGAAGCTTAACAAGATTACTAAACGCAATTCATTTTTACTGACCACAAAAATCTGGTATATTTGGAGTCTGCGAAAAGACTTAACTCCAGACAGGCTCGGTGGTCTTTTTTTTCCGTTATGATTTTATTGTCACATATTACCCTGGTCATAAAAATGTCAAAGCCGAGGGTCTCTCTAAGAGTTTTCTGCCAGTAGTCTCTGATGAACCCCCTGTGCCCATTTTGTCTGAAGGGGTTGTGGTGTCTGCAGTTTCTTCGGATCTGGAGGAACAGATTCGTAGTGCACAGGACTTAGCCCCTCTGAAACTTCTGTCTGGAAAGCTTTCCGTTCCCATATATATTTAGAATTTTCTGGTGGCCATCCATTGGACAGGATGTTTTCAGTTTTGTCTCTTTTTGCAAGGTTTGTGCTAGAGCCCAAACTACCTGGAATCTTCTGGCTCCGGGTGTCTAGTTTGTGTCTAGAGTCTGGCATTTCCTGTGTTATCAATTGAAAATTCAACCGATAGCCAAATTGAAATCTGTAATCAGATTCTTGAGCAATTTTTGCGGTGTTTTGTTTTCAACAATCAGGGGGATTGGTTGTGGTTTTTACCTTTGGCAGAGATTGCATTGAATAATCGATCTTTGGAGTCAACAAGTACTTTTTTTTTATAATTATGGTTTTCATCGGATTTTGGTTCTTTTTTTAGATATTTTTCAGAGGTTCCTAAAGAGAATGAATTTTTTTCAAACCTAGAGAATGTCTGGGCGGAAGAAATCTATACAAGACTACAAGAGGGAGACCGATAGTAGGTGGTCAGAGGTGAGCACTTTTCTTGTTGGTGATCTGGTGTGGTTTTCTACTAAAAATATCAAGCTGAAAATACTTCCTTTTAAGTTGAGTCCGCGTTTTATTGGTCCCTACAAGATCGAGCAGATCATTAATCCCATCTCGTTTAGACTAGATATGAAGCACTCATTAAAAGGTATGTTTGTCCAGTTGGTGGAGAGTCCCTCCTTCTCCAGTCAGTGTGGATGGGGAGGTTCAATTTGAGGTCAGTTGTGTTATTGACCTTCGTTGAGCTAGGAATTTTTTGCAGTATCTGTTGCATTGACTGGGATACAAACCTGAGGACAGGATATGGGTACAAGCAACCGATGTTAGTGTCGATTTCCTTATTAGGGTTTTTCATCAGTGGAATCCTAATAAACTGGGCCCTAATGGTCAAGTGGTCCCTCTTCAGAGGGGAGGTAGTGTCACGATCTGTGGACCGTGACGGGGTCGTGGTGTAGTGGCCGTGTCACATAAAAGGACTGGCTGCATTGTTCCTATTAATCTGATTAATATTTGAGGTTTATGTTTCTGGAGCTTGTCCCTACTTTGGGTGTCTCCTGGTTGTTTGTCTGTTTTCCCTTTGTATTCCCCCACTAATTTGCATGTGGATGTTGCCTTAATGTTGTGGAGTCTTGTCTGACCAATGACATCGCACTGGCCATTATTTAAGTCAGGTTCTGGATCTGGGAGTTGCTGATTATTGTCTTCGCACTAGTGGAGTGAGGTTGTGCTTTTGGAGCTCTGCTACTTCAATCTAAGTCGTTTTCTTTGTTTATGTTTGTGTTAATGTGAAGTTACCTGTTTATGTTTTCTTCTTGTAAGACGTAATTCCCATGGGCGGATTTCCTAATAGCGCAATGCTCACGGTGCGGAATTTTACCGTGGAATTCTGCACCGTGAAATCACCAGTAATCACCTGCGGCATGTTCTATTTGCCGCGGGCGTACGCGTGGACGGCTTCCATTGCAGTCAATGGAAGCCGTCCGTCACACTATCTTCTGCTGTAGCACAGCGGTAGATAGCGTGAAAGCTCTTCCCCATATCACATGACGCGGCCAGCGCGTTGTGTGACACTGTGGGCATGTCATATGATGCTGACAGCACGTCACATGACACTGCCGGCGCGTTATCCCCTGTACTGCGCATGTGCGCCGGCACGAGATGCGGGACATCGGGCAGCGGACCCGGAGGTGAGTATGGGGTCTCTAGGGGGGGGCCGTAACGGACTCCGCTGCAGAATTCCGCTTGCGGAGCCCGTCAATGCCGGGGGCACTGGGCGTAAGGCTGGGTTCACACGGGGCGGATTTGCCTCTGAAATTCTGTGCAGAATTTCGCTGCGGCAAATCTGCTTGCGGCCGCTAATCCTGAGATTAGCCAGCGATGTGGACGAGATTTGTCAAAAATCTCATCCACACAGGGTGGCGCATCCGGCGTGGCAAAGCCGGCCAGAGCTGGCGCTGCGCGCATATTCCCAGACCGCAGCAGGTCCATTCTTTTTCTGCTGCAGCCGCGAGTTCCTTTATGAGAGAGCCGGACGCAACAGAAAAGCAAGTGGCGAAGCCACTCCAAAACCCGTGGCTAAGTGCCGCGGGTTTTGAAGCTGCGCTTTCCCGGCAGAAATCTCACTGAGATTTCTGCTGAGTATACATCCCGTGGGAACCCAGCCTTAGGTGTAAGGAGTTAAACCTTGACAACCTCGTGATCCTATTATAACGAGGTGCCATTTGGTTGTCATAGTAGTTAGGGGTCTTCTGGCCTGTCTTAATGGAATGCTGGCAGAAAACTATATACTGCATAACTAAAGTATTCGCGCGACCCGACCACCAATTTACAGCTGTATCTTCAACTGGAATCCCAAAGAAGTTGCCAATTGGTGTAAATATGAAATTGTCAAAATTTCAGCTAGATTGGATAACGTTAAGACCTGCCTCATTAACCTAAACGTATTCTAAAATAGCTCAGTTTCTAAAAAAAAATCAGTTTTTTTCTGCTATAAAATTTGAACTGTTTATCCTAGGAATGTGTTACTTTGTTTGCTTTGTAGAAATTGTTCTTGGCTTTAATTTTCATTTCCACAACTTGTTTGACAAATGTACAAATTGGAAGATATTTGCTTTTTCGTGGAACAGACCTGGAAAATAGACTTAAAAAAAAAATATATATATAAAAATTCGCTATGATAAAATTGCTTTTTAACCATGCTTTTGTTTTATGTTAAAAAGTGAAGCCAGGAAAAAAAATTCTACTTTTTAAATTTGTTATTTGTTTTTCAATCAATTAATGGAATACAAGGACATTTGCATAGTGGTAACTCATTACAACCCTTTACATATTGATCATGCATTGATCATTTGCATGGAGAATAGCATCTTACTTTGACAAACGTCAATGACAATAAGAATTCTTACAGTATATTCCTGCCATCAACTTTTTGTTTCTTTACTTCGTTTCTACATTCTTAGTTTTTTTAAGGGGCCGAAACAGTAGCATCTTGTCTTCTTTATCATGAGGTAGTTTCAGAATGTCATGACTCATAATGCCCTTGACCCACTCCTGGGGGTCCGATGGGAGGTAAGGATATGAGAGGGTTGGGCAGAGGGTAAGTGAATTGAATATGTCTATTACAGAGAGATGGACCAGGAGCCGTTTTGCCTTATGGTTAGGGTTCCCTTTCTTTTCCATGCTCTCTCCTACTGCTAGGTTGCCCACCGTTTCCCTCAAGTCCTCCACTAGGTACCATTCTGTACATCTAAAGGGGGTTACTATAGCGGATATTTCTGCTTCTGAGAAGTGAGAAATCCCTTCCATTTTTTTGAAGTGTTTTTTGCACCCCTTTCCTTGTGCCTCCTTACTTCTATTCTTTCCACGGTCATTACATGAGTGAGTTGGGCCACCACTTCTGCTACCTCGGGGAACATCTGTGAGAGCCAGTGTTTAAGGATTGTACACTTGGCTGCTAGGAGGAAGAAATGTACGAAGGGTGGGATGGGTTGTTCTTCGCTCATGTCTGTTGCATGTTGCGGTTCGCCATGGAAGAGTAGGGGGAACCTGTTTACAAATATTTTTATCTTCCATTTAATTTGGATGTATCGTGCTAAAGATCCCCAGAAGGATTTTATTTGTATGCATGACCATATGCCATGATCAAAGTCTGTGGCAGGAAGGCCACATTTTGGACACCTTACCAGTCGGCCAGGGTTTGCTGCCGTGCCTGGGATGTTAAAACCATAAATGGCATAGTGCATTATTTTGAAAAAAAGACTGTCCCCACACCTCGCTCTGTACATGAGGATACTCGGTCTCTAAGTCATCATCTTGTATGACGTTTTTCCATTGTGTAAAGGGTTTGTGTGTGCCTGACTCATTGAGTTTGCCTCTAATGGTTTTCTGTATCCTTGAAACATAGCTGTTTTAGAATACTTTAAGGTTGATGAGGCAGGTCTTAGCGTTATTCGATCGAGCAGAAATCTTATTTTTACACCAATTGGCAAGTTTTTATGGGTTCCCATCAAAAGAATGTGGACATCAATTCCTTGTGACCACCCTACTACAACCTGGTGCCAGCTGTCAAAACAGCTTACACCAACCTTTAATGAAGCACAATCCACTCCTGATCCTGTTCTACAGAAACTCCTGCATAACAAGGACGCAAATATACAACAAGAAAGTGAATTCCCTAGCGCATGTGTTAATTTAGCCTCAACTGGTCCCTCAAGCCCGTGCAAGTGGTGTAAAAAGGCAAAAAATTTTGTGTTGGACCGATAAGGCATGACATGTGCCATTAAAAAAAGCACAATTCCATTCATAAATGTGGCCCTATGTCTTCTTACATATCCATTTGAATGGAATCGTTCCTTCCTGACTCTTTACAGCTTCATGATTCAGATAAACATATTCAATATTTTTCTGCGACGATCTTATGATTTTGAATCTGAAAAAAAAAATATATAGTTTAGAGAATCAGCAGATTAGCATGTTTTAATCACATGACCCAGAAAAACCGCTCTTGGTGATAGTATAAACTGCACATCAAATCTAATACCTATTCATTTCCCCCAAAACAATTTTTTTCACATTCCAAAAAGTTTATTTGCAGCTGCTTGGGGCTTGTTTTTGTGGAACAAGTTGTACTATTTAATGCCACCGTTTTTTTATTCGGCGTTCAACATGCAGTAAAATAGACAAATTTACTTTATTCATAGATTGTAAATTCTTGTGAACAAGGCCCTCATCTCTCTTGTTCAAAATATGTATTGCGTTAATAGTGTATGTAATGTCTGACATGGTTTGTTCAAGTCCCTTCTGATATGTTGGCGCTACATAAAAAAATATTTTTTTGGATTATTATTATGTGGGTCTTACAGCAACACTAAATTCGAAGATTTTTTTATGTTTTATGACTTTTTCACAATAAAACCAGTTTATGGGCGCATGCACAAGCAGCAGATTCGCTGCTGATTTTCTGCAAGGGAACAATCCACAGCAAATCCGCACCATTTGATATTGATTTTGTTGCGGATTTTGTTCCAGATCCACAGCAGATTTCACCCCTTCAAATGAATTTAAATTGAATGAGTGAAATCTGATGCGGATCCACATCAAAACCTGCATCAATTGGTACGGATTTTGATGTGGATTTAATGTGTATTTTTTTTTTGTGTGTTGTCACGCTCTAAAAGCCTAACTTTTTTATTCTTTTGTTGAATGAGTTGTGTGAGGACTTGTTTTTTGCAAGACAATCTGTAGATTTTATTGGTATGATTTTGGTCACATTTTATTTTTTTTCTTTTTGTGGGGGTGGGGCAGGGTGAAGAAAAAAATGGCAATTCTGGAATTGCTGTGGGTTTTTTTAACCATGTTCACAGTGTGGTATAAATAACATTAATTTTTGGCACAGTCAAGTAAATTATAGCAGAATACAATGCTGGTCCTCCAACTGAAGTGTCCAATCACACAGCGCACTATTCCTTAGCATGGATGGGCTATAATAGAAGACAACTAGTTCCAATTCCATTGTGTCTAAGGGAAACAGAAAGGCGAGACTCCAGGGGGCAAAAGAGCGCAAAAATTGTATCACTGAGCAGTGAAAAAACATCTCCTGGTCAGATGGATCCAGATTTCTGTTGCCCTGTGCTGATGGGAGGTCAGAATTTGGCACAAGCGGCATGAATCGCTGACCCTTCTTGTCAGGCTGGTGATGGTAGGGTAATGGTGTGGGGAATATTGGCACACCTTGAGTGGTCTAATATATGTGGATAGGCACAATAATATACAACAAGATTGGGATCTCTAATGAAGTAGCCATTTGGTGTACATTTGTTGTCTTTGGGCACCTTAATAGTACAGTGTATCATAGGACATGGAGATGTGTAATTCAGTCATCTAAGACTTGATGCGACTTACTTTCTTCGACTGGTATTTTACAGGCCGGTCAAAGTAAATCCTGTGCCCAGCTACAAGTGATGAATGTGTTCAGAGGTGGTAATCTGGTGGCATTCCATTGTCCAGATGAAAACCTACATCAACTCCAAGCTGGAGTAGGTTTTTCATAGAATCTATGGCAGTTTCTGGTGAACATTACAGTAAAAGTGACGGGCCGCATATGGCCACGCTCCTTGCAGTTGAGACCCACCCATTTAAAAAAGTACAATTTCCATACCTTGAAAATTGCAGTTTTTGTGCGTGCACCCAAATTGCAATTTTTGTATGCCAGAATTCTCGCATCAAGAGACTAATAACTAAGCCCCAAATCTGCTGAGACGTTATAGCAGAATAACAGTAACAGTGTGTCTATACACAGTAGAATTGTATTATCTCCCAGGAGGGGACTTACAAGCTTTCACTGTACAAGGTCCCATTAGTCCAAGTCCAGGCCTTATTATCATCTGTACGTCTCAGACCGATCCAGTGGTTATACAAACCCTTAAACTGTAACAAAACATCCTGCCAATAAGAAAAACAGTTCTTAGATGCTTGAAAAAGGCAGATTACCCTGCTAAAATGCACTGATGTCTGCATTTACTTAAAGGGGCACTCTGGGAAAAACACATTTTTTTCATCCCTTTCTCCCTCACCTGATTGCCTGCCATACTCTGGAATCTCCTATATGTATATTGCGGTCACCTCATGAGTGCAGCCTCCTGTCTTTTACTTATCAGACACCATCTTGATGCTGAGACTAGAGATGAGCGAACGTACTCGGTAAGGGCAATTTCGCAATCGAGCACCGTGATTTTCGAGTACTTCACTACTCGGGCGAAAAGTACTCGGGTGCGCCGGGGAGAGGCGTGGCGGCGCTGGGGATAGCAGCGGGGAACAGGGGGGAGCCCTCTCTCCCTCTCCCCCCCACTCCCCGCTGCAACCCCCCGCGCCGCCATGGCGACCCCCGAATTTTTTCGCCCGAGTACGGAAGTACTCGAAAATCGCGGTATTCGGGCAAAAAAGGGGCGTGGCCGAGCACGTTCGCTCATCTCTAGCTGAGACCTGTTCTTCCTTTCTTTTTTGCTAATAAAGTGCTAATGACCACCTGTACGTCTGTCCGTGTGTGCTGTGTGAATTACATGCAGAGCCTGACAGCACCTGTGATGATGTCACCATCATGTAATCAGTTACTGGCTCTTAGCTCCACCCTCTGATGACATGATGGTGACATTATCACAGATCCTTAAAGGGGTTGTCTCGTGGCGAAAGCGAAAAAAAATTTTTTTCACTTACCCCCGCATTCTGCCCTGTTAAAAAGAAAGCATAGGTTAGTTTTTAAAAAGCACATTGCACTTACCTGCATCAGCGTTCTGCAGCTTCTTCTATTCTTCTTTTAAAGATGGCGCCGCTGGTCTTCTCCCATGGTGGACCGCGGGTCTTCTCCCATGGTGCACCGTGGATTTTCTTCTCCTTCCTTGCGTTCCATTGCCGATTCCAGCCTCCTGATTGGCTGGAATCGGCACACGTGACGGGGCGGAGCTACGATGACGACGCGGTGAGCAGCTCTCCGGCACGAGCGGCCCCATTCACCAGGCAGAAGACCGCACAGCGCAAGCGCGTCTAAAAAAGCAAGAAGCCAGCGAAATTAGACGGAGCCATGGAGACGGGGACGCCAGCAACAGAGCAGGTAAGTGAATAACTTCTGTATGGCTCATATTTAATGCACGATGTATATTACAAAGTGCATTAATATGGCCATACAGAAGTGTATAACCCCACTTGCTTTCGCGAGACAACCCCTTTAATCCTCCTTGTGCACTAAATGAGAGATAATGGGCAGACTACATCCCCCACAAACCCCCATGGCCTCAGCTGCTATGGATACAGCAGTACTCAGTCTGACAGTTTGTACCTGGTTGTGAGACAGCTGCACACCTGTGTGGAGACACGAATAAATGACACCTCACAAATGTACGCATACATAGTTGGCAAACATGTCACCACAGAGGGTTCAATGTCCCCGTGAAGCTAATGTAGATTACATGACACAGCAACAAGCCACGATGTCATCTCAGCCACCAGCTGAAGTGCGTAAATCATGTGCAGCTCATATGCGAAAGCTACCTAGCAGAGCTGTGTGTGTGTGAGATGTGCATGTAGCAATGCTGTGTGGCACATTGCGCCACCAGAAACACTGGTACTATAATTTCCTAATAATTACCAGTTCTGTACTATCAATTTTGTGATGCATCAGAACATAATCACATGAGCACCTAGAGCCACTACCATCTCCACCTGTTGGGAGGACAGTATGATTATTACTATGTATATTCATCTAAATAGCTACAGATCCCAAATGTGCAGTCAGGAGGATATACCTGTGTGACAGGAGCCTCACAAGTAACTGTTATAGTTTGTGTCCCCCTCCAAAGAGCTTGTGTGTTAGATCCATCACACAGAAATGATGCTGACTGAGAATCTGACTAATTTGAGAACACATAAAGCCTAGTAAATTGCAGATGATCAGAATGAGATCACATAACACACCTGAGGAGAAAGACTCCAGGACGTTTCAGATCTAAAGCAATGACTAACAAGGTAGGGACTAGTTATATAATAATAATAATAATCTTTATTTGTATAGCGCCAACATATTCCGCAGCGCTTACATAGACAGGGGAATACAGAAAGACAAAAGTAAAAAAAAAAAAAAATTACAGAACCACGGTTACAATCGTAATCAGTTGGTGGAAACAACAAGGAAGGGTCCTGCTCCAACGAGCTTACATACTACAAGTAATGGGGGGATACAAAAGGTAAAGGGCTGGAGATGTGCACGGTATGGCGGGGTGGAGAGTGAGGGATTCTATACACAAACCATGGTCAGACATTTAGCCGTGTGACGGCAGAAACAGTATGACTGCAGGAGCAGTTTATGATGGCTAGCAGGGATTGCAGTCAGTAGGTCAGGGAGCATGTTATCAGGTGGCATACAGAGGAGTCTGTTTAGGGTATGCGGTATGCCTCCCTGAAAAGGTGCGTTTTTAGAGCACCCCTGAAGTTTTTCGAGTCCTGGATTGCCCGGGTATCCTTTGGTAATGCATTCCAGAGGACCGGTGCTGCTCTGGAGAAATCTTGGAGGCGGGAGTGAGAAGTTCGAATTAGAGGGGTGTGCAGTCTAGTTTCGTTTGCCGAGCGGAGAGCCCGGGCTGGTTGATGGATTGAGATGAGCGAGGCAATATAGGGTGGCGCTGCACTGTGGAGGGCTTTGTGGATTAGGGTAGTAAGTTTAAATTGAATTCTGTATTTAACGGGCAGCCAGTGCAGTGACTGGCACAGGGCAGAGGCGTCCGAGTAGCGGCTGGACAGGAATATGAGCCGGGCTGCGGCATTCAGGATGGATTGGAGAGGGTAGAGTCTGGTGCAGGGGAGGCCGATCAGCAATGAGTTGCAATAATCGAGTCGTGAGTGGATGAGGGCAACAACAAGTGTTTTCAGCGTGTCTATGGTGAGGAAAGAGCGGATTCTTGCGATATTCTTGAGGTGCAGCTGACATGTTCGGGCGAGAGATTGGATGTATGGGGTAAATGAGAGATCGGAGTCGAATATGACCCCAAGGCAGCGGGCATGCTGTTTGGGAGTTATGGTGGTGCTACACACTGAGATGGAGATGTCAGGATGAGGTCGGTTTGTGGAGGGTGGAAATACCAGTAAGTCAGTTTTAGAAAGGTTTAGTTTTAGGTAGAGAGAGGACATAGTGTTGGAGACAGCAGACAGACAGTTGGTGATGTTTTGGAGGAAAGGTGCAGAGATGTCACGGGAAGAGGTGTATAGCTGGGTGTCATCAGCATAGAGGTGGTATTGGAGGCCAAAGCTCCTGATGGTTTGTCCAACAGGGGCTGTGTAAATAGAGAAAAGGAGGGGGCCGAGGACTGAGCCTTGGGGGACCCCAACAGCAAGGGGAAGAGGAGGGGAGGTAGAGCCAGCAAAGGAGACACTGAAGTAGCGGTCAGATAGGTAGGAGGAGAACCAGGAGAGAGCGGTGTCCTTTAGGCCGATGGAGCGAAGCATACTGAGGAGGAGTTTATGGTCGACAGTGTCAAATGCTGCGGAGAGGTCGAGGAGGATCAGTAGGGAATAGTCGCCCCTCGATTTGGCTGTCAGTAGGTCGTTTGATACCCTTGTAAGGGCAGTTTCTGTCGAGTGTTGGAGTCGGAAACCAGACTGTAGGGGGTCGAGGAGAGAGTTCTCTGATAGATAGCTTACAAGGCGGGAGTAAACCAGCCGTTCAAGTAGTTTGGAGATAAAGGGGAGGTTTGAGATGGGTCGGTAATTGGCAACGTCAGTCGCGTCCAGAGTCGGCTTCTTTAGCAGTGGGGATATGATGGCGTGTTTGAAAGAAGAGGGAAAGATGCCAGAGGTCAGAGAGAGGTTGAATATAGTGGTGAGATGGGAGATGACCATATAATGAATGGATGACCTTTTAATAAAGCAATTTGAAATTTCCAAGGAGAAGAGCAGTTGAGTGAGTTTTTAGTCAGAGAAGAGAACATTACATCATGCTGCTTCTTCACATTATTTTTTTATTACTTACCAGTTCATCTTGAGTATTTATAAGCGCCAGTGATGCGTTATGTGAGATACAGAAGTTCTGGCTCTTCTCCCATGTATTACTATCTTTGGAGAAGTAGTAACACTTTCCCCGGTACCAGATCCAATCCTCCTCACATGGGGCACCGCACTCATTCTTGGTTTCAGTTAAAGCATTTGTACAGGGAACTATAGGGGGTTAAATAATCATTTGCATCAATTATATTATACCTATTATACCTATTTATATTTGATTTGCTTGATAAGCAATTGAAAAAAAAGAGAAGTTCCAGTTTTCACACTGGTCACTGCAACACACACAATAGACTGACTGTTCCTCTTTTCTGCAGCTCTCAGCTTTAGGGCTCTTTCACACGAGTGTATATTGGCCAGCGTTTTCACGGCCAGCTGATATACGCTATAATCTGCAGCGTAAAAACCTGTAAACGGGCGTACAAATCTAATGTTTGTGCGTGCGTTCAGATGGCACAGGCAGGCCCTAGCGCCGTGATGGCGAACCTATGAAACGCGTGTCAGCATTGACACGCATAGCCATAGTCGCTGACACGCGGCCGCTGTCAGCCATTCACCCCGTTAGTAGTGAATAGAGGCAGGGGCCGCGGCTCCCCTGCCGGTATTCATTAAGCAGCGCTGATCCCGGCGCACACCGTGATGTCAGTGTGCAGCCAGGATCCTCCTCTCCCCTCCCCCGATGTCTCGTACTACTTGGTTCCGCGACAGCGTCCGGGGAAGGATGCGTCCAGCAGCACACTGACGTCACAGTGTGTGCTGGAGATCATCGCTGCTAGCGGTACGGAGGGCAGAGGAAGAGCGGAGCTTCACGAGCTCGAGGTGGTAAGTATATGGGTCTCGGGGAGCACTGTCACTGTTGGGGGGCTGCTGTGGGGGCCCACTGTCACTGCAGGGAGCTGCTGTGGGGGTCTCTGTCGTTGCAGGGGGCTACTGTGGGGGGCACTGTCACTGCTGGGGGCCGCTGTGGGGGACACTGTCACTGCTGGAGCCCGCTGTGGGGGGCACTGTCACTGCTGGAGCCCGCTGTGGGGGCACTGTCAGAATGGGGGGCTGCAGTCACTGCTGGGGGCCGCTGTCACTGCTGGGGGGTGCTGTAGGGGCCACTGTCACTGCGGGGGGCCGCTGTCACTGCTGGGGGCCACTCTGGGGAGCCGCTGTCACTGCTGAGGGCCGCTGTGGGGGGCCACAGTCACGCTGGGGGCCGCTGTGGATGGCACTGTCACTGCTAGGGGCTCCTCATTACTGAGATAAGTGAGGGAGGGAGGGAGGCGAGGGCCTGTGCTATGGGTGTTTTGGGTTCATTAAATACAGTTATATATTTCAATTATACATTTTTGTTATTTAAACTATAAATATCGCGCATTTATGTTTTTTTTCTCAAAGTTACACACCTCCCGAGTTATGTTCGTTTTTTTGGCGAATTTTGACGCACTGAGCTCAAAAGGTTGCCCATCGCTGCCCTAGCGCATATACACCGAGGCCCCCATGCTGTTGCCTCTTCCCCTTCCCTCCCCTTCGCCAGCTCACCTCCGCTCTCCTTCCTGCTCGCTGTATGCAATGGGAAGGGGTGGGAGCATAACTCCCCACCTCTTATCCACAGCCAGCAATGGTTGGGCGGTGCTAAGTGCCGCCCAATCCTGCCTCTTCCCTTTGCTGGCTGCGGACAAGGGGAGGGAGTGGAAACTTAGGTCCTCCCCCATTCCGCCCCCTCCCATTGCAAGCAGCCAGAGAGAAGGAGAGAAGAGGGAGGGAGTTTAGCAGCCACCTCCCTTCTCCAGCCGCTGTCATTGGCTTCCAAAAGATAGTTCCAGGATAATTTTTTGGGCCCAACGAAAAAAACGTCCAGCGCTATATTGGCCGAAAAGTCAGGCACTTTCACGTTGCGGGAATACAGCCATGTGATCTGATGCATTAGAATCCAAAGATCAGATCACAGTGTATATCGGCCGACTGTGAAAATGGAGGGCCGATATACGCTTGTGTGAAAGAGCCCTTACTGTGTAGACTGGGACAGCATGAGAAGGACATTTTTTTAAATTGAAATTGAAGGGGTTGTACTAGAATTTGAAGTTATCCCCTATCTACAAGATAGGGGATTACTTGCAGATCAGTGCAGGTCTCACAACTGAGACCTTGACCAATCTTGAGAACGGGACTCCTGTGTCCCATTCTCATTTTACTGCAGGGATCGCTTTACCCCTCGCCACAACGTCAGTATGAAAGGAGTGCTGTACAGCAGGCGTTAGCTTGGATGAACCCATTCTGTGGTTAATAAACTCGCCCTGTTTGTGGAGAACTTCCAGAGAGTCTTTGACGAGCAAGGATGTACTACGTCAGTGGCCTCCGCACTTATAAGGTTACGACAGAGAAAGTAGGTCAATATGCCATAAAATTCTGGACCCTAGCCTCCGAATTAGGCTGGAATAACGAAGCTCTGGTAGCAGCCTTCTGAGAGGGTCTCGCCGGTAGCATTAAAGAGGAGCTGGCAGGTCAAGATCTCCCCTTCTCCCTGGACGCTTTGCTTTTCCTTGGCCACCAGGATCGATCTACGGTTCCAGGAGAGGATGAAAGAGGTAGGCCAGGAGAGGAGACCGTTTCGACCAGTATCCAGGTCTCAAAGATCGACGCCCGCTTCTCCTGCCCCTCAGCCTGCTTCCACTGAACTAGAACCTATTCAAGTAGATAGACTGAAGTTGACTAAGGAGGAACGTAGGTGCCGAAGGGTCAATAGTCTGTGCATATACTGTGGTGACAAGGGGCACGTCATCCGGACCTGGCTGGGAAACTCCTTAGCGTAGGATCTGTAGGTGAGGCGGTCCTAGGTGAAGCTACATCCTCCTTCAGAATAAATCTTCCTGTATCATTGAGCTAGTATACTAGGCACCGTCACTATGAAATGTACAGCACTGTGTTTGGTATGCAGTAAAGCGACCATGGCACTTACCTGAGCACCTCAAACACTTGATTTTTTGAAAGTGGGTAGGAAAAAACGAAAATAAAAAAAGGCTGCGAATGTGTCACCAGAAAATGCACTACAGATTGGAGGACTGACATTTAAGCCTGGCAAGAAAATCGCGAAATTTTTCTTGTGATGCGAGAGTGAGTGAACACGCATGATTATGACACCAATGATTTTCAATGGTTTAAATCTTATTTGCAATGTTTTCATTCCTGCAATGTTTTCACTCCTTCAATGTTTTCAGTCCAGCAAAGCTGCATGAAAAAAACAATCACAGCATGTCCTATGTTTTTGCGATATTGCCCATTGTTTTCAATGGGGCCGGCAGCAGCAGCTCTGGCATCATTGAAACCAATGGGAGAACATTGCGATACCATGTCATGGGTATGACAGGCATGCCAGGGGATTCCTTCAGCCCCACAGGGATGCAAGCCTGTTTTCATGTGAGAGTGCCTCATATCTAGGGGTTTCCACGTGTTTTTAATGGGGCTGACAGCAATGGCAGTCTACAGGACTGCATGGAAATCCATGCGGCTTCTCCAAAGCAGACTGTTGGCAGCGTGTGAACTGCTGCTTATTCTCAGGTTGAAAAATACTGTCAGAATTTTCGCCCCGTGTGAACCGAGCCTAAAAGATTTCTGAAAAAACTGTTACTTAGGGGCTTTCTACAGTGATAGGAAGAAATCGTGGGAGCTGAGCTTGTGCGGGTCTAGTGACCGAGTACAGGCACTACCGGTGAATATTAACATCTCAGGGAGATTGTGTTATCATATGCACTTTATTATATTGTATGTAATGATTTGTCTGTATCTTTAGTATCTCTGCCTGGCATTAGCAACTATGAAACTCCTTGCTATGAATCAGCCCCACTGTGTTACCTGAGCCCTGATTGGCTGAGGAGGGGTTGATCTGGAAAGTGCTAGAAGTTGGGAAGATAATATAAGACTCTGCACTTCCTGTTTGGGTCAGATCTCAGATCAGAAGGATTCATAGAGGAGTTCACGGAGAGATCAGAGATAAGTGTGCAACACCCAAGAGGGGTGACCCTGGGCAGCTGGCTAACGTGAAGTGCTAGGAGGGATAAGTGCTGTCTCATCGTGGTGGCACTTACCATGCTCTAGTCCCGTAGAGATGACACGCAGCCAAGGCCAGAGCAGGATCACAGGCCAGCTTCGACACTTCTTTGGCAGGGAGTGCCAATAAAGGGGATGGAGGGGGGTTGTAGTAGATATCACTCGTGATACCACTGTTCCCACACACTGTTATTCTATGCGGCGGAGTAATAAACACAGAGACTTGTGTGTAGTACCTTGGGTCCCTAGAAACGATTAGGGCCCGATATAACTTTTACTTGAATAATAAACTTGTATAACAGGTAATTACAGGTACAATTCACTTTCAGCAGAAACAGGCTAAAGCTCGGAGGTAGGGAGGATACACAGGATGTATACGGCCCTATAGTCCACGTTATCTATAGGTCACCGCTCCTGGATTGGGAGCACTCCGGAGGAGAAATGAGGTAGGGGTCACTCCACATACACTCTGGCAAAACACTTATTACTCAGGAAGGCTTAGCCAATATATATCCCACACAGTGTCTCAATCAAGTACCTCTGCGCTGTTATCCTAATGCCGGACAGCCGCACAGGAAAAGCCTGTGGTGTGAATGGGTACCTGTTTCAGAATAACTTGGGGTTGCTCTCTCTGTGGCTGGGACTCACTCCTCTCACATCCACACTCCACACGCTAAGGGATGTCGCTCTTCTTCCTCCATCTTCACCTACATGGAAGCTGAAGGTACTTCCATGCGGCTCTGTGTTAGCACGCTGTAGCAGGCCAGATGTAAGACCTTTTCCTGCTCTCAAACTCTCCCATTTATACCTTCACTTATACCACATGACACTATAGAATAGATACATTCAGCAGATAGAGCTGACAGGCAATGATTTTATTGACGTTAACCCTTCAGACGCTGCAGCTGTGCAACACACATACAGAAAATGACAACTTTGCACAGTGCATCCACATGAGACAAAACATGTATGACATTTATGGAGGGGACCAGGATGGTGGTGTAGGCCACTACAAGTGCACAGAGAGATAAGAGATAAGAGCACAGAGGAGATGAAAGAGAGGGAGTGTGGAGAACCGCAGGAGTGGACTCCAAGGCTTGGATAAGGTACAAGCCTTAGGCCACATGCAGACGGGCGGAAATTCCGCGGCGGGATTTCCCGTGGAATTTCTGCCCCTGGAAGCTGCCATAGGATTGCATTAATGAAAATGCAATCCTAGGCAGACGGCCGCGATTTGGCCGTGCGAAATCTCGCGCGGCAAACAAATCGCGGCATGCTCTTTCCGGTGTCACTCACCGGCCGCCAGCTCCGCTCTGTGCATGCGCCGGCTGCCTGGCAGCTGGCACATGAAAGACCCGGGCCGCGGGAGCAGGTGAGTGACACGCTGCTCTCTGAAGACGCTCGTGTCGGGTCCCGCTGCGAGAATTCTCGCAGCCGGATCCGACCCAGCCGCCTGCTGGCGGCCTTATTGTGAGGGAATACAGGCCACTGATAGTACAGAAGAGAAGCTGGAACCACTTAAAGTAAGTTACTCTGTCTAGGCTGTAATATACAAGAGAATTTCCGTGAGGGTGTGCAGAGATTTACAAACTACACAAACTGTGGGTTTTAAAAGTACTATGATTGCTGCAGTAAAGATTGACTGTAACCTGTTACCAAATGTGCAATAAATTTCTAGTTTGTTTTCCCAAGTTCCCTGCATCTGCATTGCTTTGTCCTAGACTGAACACCTCCGTCACCATCATCAACTAGTTCATCTATTCTTTGTAGTATAGTGGTTGGGAGCCAGAATATTTAACCACCTAAACGGATATTCCAACTCCCACTGGCTACACTGGGAAGGCCCAGGAATCTCAATGAAGGTCTTGAGGCAAAGCAAGTATGAGGTGTTCTAAGTGTATGATAACAAAAACTCAAAACAAAAAACAGATAAGTGCCTTATTTTGTTCTACAGGGACTCAGTATGGTATGTGTTGTAGGGGTGCGCTACAGAAGATGGCCTGTAGGGGGCAACAGACAATCAGTCTGTTGCCTGAAGCAAGAGGGAAAACACCCACAGGTGTGGCCAGTGAGATAAAAAGGCCACACCAGAGTGTCTGGCTAAGGGTGCGGGCAGACGAGCGTAGGCGTATTTACGTTCGCACGAGCGCAACGTATAATCGCCCGAGCGATCGTTTTTCACCGATCACGACCAGAGCTAGAAAGCGTATTTTCGTTTGTTCCTACTTTGCAAACGGTCTTTTCGGCGATCGAATATGCGTTGGCGCGTATTTCGGTCGCATATGTTCCGTTTTTTTTCGAATTGCCGTTTTTACGCGCCGTAAAATCGCCCATGTGAACGAATAAATTCGAAACCATTGCCTCAGATGGTCACGTATATACGTTTGGTCGCAAAAACGCGCCGTTTATGCGCTCGTCTGCCCGCACCCTAAGGGCCAGATAGACAGCGCAGTGGAGCTGCAAGGCTGTTAGCACAAGTGTGTGGCTGAATAGGCCAGAGGTGGACAGGGAGATGCCCCTCACCTCAACACACAGCAGAGGTGTGTGTCTGGGAGGACCCGACTGAACTAAGAAGGCTGCTGGACCCACGCAGCCTGTGTGACCGGCTTGGAGAGAGAAGCCCTGCTGTGCGCTGCACCTGTAACGTGTGACCGGCTGGAGAGAGAAGCCCTGCGGTACCCTGCATCGGCTAGGTGTGACCTGAGCGCTGGGCTCTGGACTATTGCCTGTTTACCTGATATCTGGGTTATGGACTATTATTTGTTTGCCTGAAGTTAAAGGAGATGTCCCGCGCCGAAACGGGTTTTTTTTTTTTTCAACCCCCCCCCCCGTTCGGCGCGAGACAACCCCGATGCAGGGAAGTAAAGGAAGCTTACCGGAGCGCTTACCTTAATCCCCGCGCTCCG
This sequence comes from Eleutherodactylus coqui, assembly GCF_035609145.1. Lineage (NCBI taxonomy): Eukaryota > Metazoa > Chordata > Amphibia > Anura > Eleutherodactylidae > Eleutherodactylus > Eleutherodactylus coqui. The sequence goes on along the minus strand of NC_089840.1, from coordinate 267,383,741 downwards.
GTGACTTCAATACTTACCGCTGAAGATGGCCGCCGGGATCCTCTGTCTTCGTGGACCGCAGCTCTTCTGTGCGGTCCACTGCCGATTCCAGCCTCCTGATTGGCTGGAATCGGCACGTGACGGGGCGGAGCTACACGGAGCCGCTCTCTGGCACGAGCGGCTCCATAGAAGACTGCTGAAGACCCGGACTGCGCAAGCGCGGCTAATTTGGCCATCGGAGGCCAAAAATTAGTCGGCACCATGGAGACGAGGACGCCAGCAACGGAGCAGGTAAGTAAAAAACTTTTTATAACTTCTGTATGGCTCATAATTAATGCACAATGTATATTACAAAGTGCATTATTATGGCCATACAGAAGTGTATAACCCCACTTGCTGCCTCGGGACAACCCCTTTAAGGTTGGGCTTCTTTTGTTGCCGGTGTAAAAATAAACGCTGGCCATGCCTGTATTTGGACTTTAACCATTGGTTTCCGCCTCTGACTGCCACCGACCCGCATGCCCACCGAGCTATATCCCCAGTGTGTATTGTTTTTGTTTTTTTTCGTTGTTTTTTTTATTCACAAAGCTTTCCATAGCCTTAAGGCCTCTTTCACACAGGCGACAGCGATATCAACGCTACAAAATCGATGCAATATCGCAATCTTGTACATGCAATTTTTCAACGTCAGTGATTCTTTGTCTTGTGAAAAAATCTCGCATAGCGTCCTTGCTCCCCTCAATTTTCTCATGCGAGTTTATAAAGAAAAAGTTAATAGAATTTCCCAATGTTAAAATTGCATCACACGAAAATCGCAAGTTCATGCTATGTGATGAGATAAACAAGGAGGCTTCATAGGAAAACATGGGCTACAAAAAAACGCAAATCACAGCTGTATAACGCATGCCGTGATTTCGTATTCTCGGAATGTAGCAGCCTATAAAACATCACTTATGTGAAAGAACCCATGGGAAAGCATGGATTTCACATGCATGTGATTTGTAGCACTTTTTTTTTTTTTTTTGTGGCTCGTGTGAAAGCCGCCTTAAAGAAACATGGTTATATTAAAAAAAAAAAAAAAAAGTAAAACTTTTAAAATGCTGGTAACATTTTTTTCAGTGAAATGAAAAACAACATGGCTCTGTAGTATGTGAATGGGCCCTAAAGGTGAAGGAGTGTGAGACTACAGGTATATTATCTCACCTATTGTGCTGCTGCCAGTGTCGTGTTTCCGTTCCTCAGTATCCGGGTTACATCTTGGCAAGTCTGAAAGAAATTGGATGAATGTGTATATATTACACAAATAGCAGTACCCGGTAAAAAGATGGCGCTGGAGCTAAAAGGCGCTTTGACACGGGACGGACTATTCTGCAGGATGCTGTAGCATCTTCTGCCATGCAGAACAATCTCTACCAAATTCTGCACGTCTAATGCAAGGCTTGTGATATAGAATTGAATATGGCAGAATTCTGCTGAAAATTCCACATAAAAATCCACATTTAGACCTGTGGATTTTCTCAGTTGAATATTCTATAAAGGGGTGATCCTATGAAAATAGTTTTTCAATAGCTAAGAGCTGCCTCTGATTGGTCACAATGCTCAGCCAATCAAAGGCAACCCTTTGAGCAGGCGGGGATTTTAAATCCCCACCTGCTGAAAGCACTTCAGAGCAGTGCAGGGAGAAGACCTGGCTGGATGTGCCTGAGATCTGGCAGCTGCGGAGAGGTGAGTATATGTATTTTTTTTTTACACATTTTAGGGATGATTTCCAGGGAAGGGCTTATATTTAAAGCCCTTCCCCGAAAATCACTGCAGGGCTTGCCGGCTCTTGCCAGCTATAGCGCCGACTCCATTGAATTCAATGGGAGAACAAGGCGATCCTCTGCTACAGCTGTGATGTCAGTGTTCAGTGACGAGGACTCCCCGTGGAGATGAAGAAATCCTCTGCCACAGCTGTAACAACTGTAGCAGAGGATCGTGATGTTCTCTTTATGTCAATGGGACTGCCGGCGGCCCCATTGACCAAAGGTGAAACCCCTGGATGTGACAGCATCCAGGGGCTTCACATCCACGGAATCCCCTGCTTTAGTTGTCACAGCCGCGGCAGGGGATAGCGGGCAGCGCTCTTTATATGCGCTAAAACATGGCCAAGTGCGTTCTTTTTCTGCGTGACGCCAGCTTCGGTCATGCAAATTTTTTTTGGCATGTGTTTTTGTGCACATAAATTCACACGTTAAAACGCCCGTCTCACTGAGCCCTTAAACAGTGTGTTTGTTTCATATTTTAAAAAGAATTCTGCAAAAACGGTGAAAGGGAACCTGTCACCAACCATGAGCACCATAAACAAAATTCTGTTTCTTATAGTTTAGGTAATGTGGCATCCAGGGAGCTCCTTTTCATTCTCCCTTGGTTCCCCATTCCTGCGGTGTTCCCCGGTGGAGTCGGTGTATGCACAGCCAGCATGACTCTTCAGAAGGCTGTGCATGCACTCTCCCATAAAGATGAATAGGAGTGTGTGCGCACAGTCTTCTGAAAAGAGTCAAACTGGTGTGTGTGCGCTGACTTTGCTGGAGGACACCTCAGCAATGGGGGACCCAGGGAATATGAAAAGAGGCTCCCTTGACTCCACATCACCTAAACTATAAGCACTATAAATTAGTTTATGGTGCTTACAGTTAATGACAGATTATCTTTAAGGCTAGGTTCACATGGGACAGAAATCTCTCGGTTTGGCCAGACCGAAAAAACGCGAGATTTCCGAGGGAAAGCCGCAGTTTTAAAACCCACAGCATTTCGCTGCGGGTTTTGGAGCGGTTCGGCCTGCCGGCATTCCGCTGCGGCTTTCTCTCCCCATAGAAAGGAGTGAGGTCGCTGCGGGAAAAAAAAATTAATTGACATGCTGCGGCTGTCAATTCCATGCCGCATCTCTGGTTCCGCCCAGCTTTGCCGTGACAGATTGGCCGCCCCGTGTGGATGAGATTTTTGCAAAATCTCGTCCACGTGGCTGGCTAATCCCTGAATTAGGAGCTGGTGGATTTGCCACACAAAAAATCTGCACGGAATTTTCACGGCAAATCCGTCCTGTGTGAACCTAGCCTAAAAGTTGTGGTCAGCAATGACTGCGGCGTCTGCAGGGTTAAATGTAAATGAGTGATTAGGTGAACAAGTGCACATCTTTTCACACTTTTTTGGGGAATAAAACAGACTCTCTTATGTAACAATGAGAAATGAACATGTTTTCTGGTTGATAACACAAAAGTCCAGTATCCAAAAGTTGCAGTTTTAAAATTTACACTGCGCCAACATTTTTTCAAAAAGTGTGTTGCCCCAGCTTTAGGGTACATGGCCACACATAGCCCCTTACTTTCACTATAATATATGCCAGGAATCAGTGAAGATTATACCCAAAGCCTACTCCAGCTGGGCAGGTTTTTCATCTGGCGCACAGAGGTACCGCCAGATGAAGCAAATGCATATAGAAGCTAGCACCTTTTAGTATATTTATTGCTGGTAGATGGGTGCAGGGTTTACTTATACCGGTGTATGAAATTCTGGTCTTAGTAAATATGCCCCAGTATGCTTCTGCATCAAACAACAAGTCCCTTTTATGAAAGTGAAGACCTTATTTAGTTATGTTTCAGCAAAAAGGTCATTGAAAATTGATACTTACAAATACTGACAATGATGAGGCCCACTATCAATGCGAAATTCAGCAGCAATGAAAGGTAACACACTGCAAAAATGAAAATGTAAAGATTGACCATTGTGGAAGAGAAGACAATTAGAATAATTTGGCGCTATACAAAAAGATTATTACTGTATATGAAACAAAGAGTACAACTACTGAGGGGGTCAGTAGTGGGTCACGAAGGGTATCGTTTCTCCTTAGGCCGCTTGCGCACGAATGGGACGGATTCCACAAGCCGATTATTGCGGAAATGCATTGCGATTTGCAGATGATTGCGGATGTTTTTCTGTGTGGATGTATGCGGATTCACAGCGGATCGTTCACGTGGAAAAAAGATCGCAAGCAGTTGAGTACATCAGAAAGTTGCCCAACCCCCTGGAAAAACCCTTCTACACAGTGTTAACGCGCAGACAACCTATCTCCCGCTTAGGTCACGCGAATTTTTGAACGCATTAGTTATGCTTTTAAAAACTTGCACATACAAATGACCGTGTGACTGAGCCCTGAAGCTGCAGAAGTCAATGCCTTCCAATGGACAAAAATTACAGTGGATCTTCTCTGTGGGTGCTGATCGCGAATTTTAAAGTTCAAATTCATTCGTGTGCAGGCAGCCTTAAGGAGAGCACCTAGAAGGTGTGTGAGAGACTTATAAGGCCATCCATGTTCCTCTGGCAAATATACAAATGGTGGAGATGGGACAATTCCTCTGCAGCGCCACCTATTGGAAGGCAGCATTTCTGCAAGTCAATGTCAGATTTTTTTTAGACTAGCCTTATAACAATGATTGAGAATTGTAAACTTTCTAGATGCTCTCCTTAAGGAGAAATGATGCCCTTCCACGTCTGGAAACCTCTCACTAACCAAGCCAAAAAACCAACTGCACGCTGCTGAGGGGCAAAAACCCAGAAACAGCTGTCTGGGAATTGTAAGCCAAGCCAGAATACCATACACTATCATTGTTATAAGATTTGTCTATGAAGTCTGACATTGAGTTGCAGGAATGCTGCGTTCCAACAGGTGGTGCTGCAGAAGTATTGTTCCATCTTACCATTTGTATATCTCCCAGAGGAGCTTTTGTGAAAGGTGGTTGGTTATGGTGATGGGGGTCTGCTTTCTTCTTCCTCTACTGGTGGCGGTCCCCTGATGTTTGCCTGCAGATCCCATCCAAACGGTCTCCATGTGGCGTTATAAATGAGTGGTGTGGAATATATTTAATATTCCGGTTAAATTGTTCATGCCACCAGTGCTTTACAGCACAATATATGGTGGGTGATGATGATGACAAAACACACTAAGCCAGAGTTTTGTAAAAATTATTATAAATTATTATTTTTTTCTCTTTGTGATCAATGCAGCAATTATATCAGTGTACAATACACCTGATTTATAGCATATATCACGGTACTTCTCCTTTAAATCCACAAACTGGTGAACTATGTGTATGGCTCCTTTTAATAGCTTTGTAATTGGGCCTAGGTATGACTTTGACTCCTGGTTTCCACATTAATTTGTCTTCCAGGAAGTCACGATACTAGATGGTGTAAGGCAAGGGGGGTTTGGTAGTATTTATCCTTCTTCAGCGATCGCCTCCTCTGCTTTTCCTCCAAGGATCAGCGCCATCAGTCCGCTGCTGTAGGCTGCAACTCACCGCAGAGTCTGATGACTCTCCTGACGGGTTCCAGAAAAGAGTCCGCAGGGCTCCTGACACCTCTGACATCCAGACCACAGCTTTCACTGCCACTAACTCTCTCTCCTCACTATCCGACGACTGCGTCCATATGATAACTACTATGGGTCCACTCCACTATGTTGCTATTTTTTCTTGTAATGGACTGACAAACTATCACTATTGTAAATGGCACTCACACTGACTTCTGATTGATGTCTTCTCTGCTGCACACACTGACTGGACTCCTGACTGTACATTCACTAACTGATAAGAGTTATCTCACTATCTGTCACCTACTGCTCACTATTCTCTGGCGCCTACACACTCCATACACTACACTATCAAGTATATTAGCTATACTCCTCTGTCTAGCAGTAAACTCACTGACTGACTAATGCTAATTTCTCTCTTTTCGAGGACCAACTGACCTGACTATTCTCTCCCTCTACTTTCCTCTGACTGGTCTAACTGTCCAACTGCCTACGTACTTACAAAAATCTTCCTGTGCGCTGCTCGGGTGTATCTACAGTAACATAGTATGTCAGGCTGAATAAAGACAATGTCCATCTAGTTCAGCCTCTTTCAACCTCCCTCCTGTTGGTCCAGAGGAAGGCAAAAAAACAAACAAACGAGCCAATGGGCTCATATAGAGGAAAAAAGTTCCTTCCCAACTCCATATGGCAGTCAGAATAATCCCTGGATTAACATTTGAGTTCTTACCTAACTCCAAGACCCAGAGTCTATATCCTGTAATATCGTAGCACTCTAAAAGATGTTAGTGTTTGTAATCCACTAGTTAGGGAGTCTACAGCGTGCACTGGACGACTTGGCATGGTCAGAGTCATGAAAGGCTTAACCCTTTCCAATCCACTGTCTGACGTCTTAAGACATTATGATTTAAGGCGGTACAGCTCCGATGTTGGCAGACGTCTGTTGGGGTTCTCTTACTGTATATTGCTAGCCTCTCCACTGTCGGAGCCTATCCAACGTGTCACCTCATGCAGTACTGGCTTTAGCCAGCATATAGTGCTGCTGTATAATGACAAAAAAAGAGTAAGCCCCTTAAGAAAGGTAGGATACAAGTTAGATTGGAAAGGGTTAGGTACCATGTCAAACTCAGGGACAGTCAGTTCAGTCTTTGTCTCTGTATCAACTGGTTTTGGAAAGTCGTTATTTTCGGGAAAGTCTGTAGAAGTCTCGTCTAGGAAGCAAGGCTTAAGTCTATTTCTGTGGACTGATTGTGGGTCTTTCTTTTAATCCTGGGCAATACAGTATAAGTGTTTGTCAGGAAATGGTAGATCCAAAACTGTATAGAGTAAGTCTTACCATTGAGTATCTAATTTTCCCCACCATTGCTCTTTCTTAAGCCAAACTTTTGCTCCCTTTTTTAATGATTCAGCCTTAGCATTTGTGTTAAAATCGTGTTCTTGTTTCCTTCTGACATCCTCCATACAGGTATCTACTATTTCTCGGGCCTCTTTTAAACATCTGTGATGGTTGTGAACCCAATCCGTAGTGGACAAGGGATTTGGATCATCTGTCATTTGTATTCCTAAGGAGAGGTCGGAAGGACGTTTTTCTTGTCACCTGAACATTAAATAGAGTGTGTATCCAATCGAACAATGCGCCATGGCGTTATACGTGTAAATTAATTCAGGAAGAATATTAGGCCAGTCCCTTTCCTGGGCTGTGGGTATAAATCTGAAGAAACTCAGGGTAGTCTGATTCATTTTTTCACACATCCCGTTGCCTTGAAGGCGGTAGGCTGTGGTTCTTAAGTTTGTACTCCGATATAATTGACACACTTCTTGGAACAGTTGCGATGCAAACGCTATTCTTTCATCTGTCAAGATCCTCTCTGGTAATCCATATGGAAGTAGAAAGCTTTTCCATAGTACATTTGCAGCAGTCTTTGCAGTTAAATCTCTTACAGGTACTGCTACAGCAAACTTGGTGTAATGATCGATCGTCATGAGTTAGTTAGTTTAGTTGGTTATCTCGCTTGACCACGACCGAGAGCATTGTTCCATTCGGTTGTGATGTTTGAGGAGGTACCGTTGCTTATCTGATGCACCCACAAGTGCCGCGGACGACCAGGGGGCCTCCACCATCCGGCAGGGGGCGTCTCTTGATTTTCCTAGCAATTGCTGCGGTTAGAGCACCGTGGGCCGGGACAGCTTCAGACAGGCGTGCAACATGGCCAAAAAGTGCAAGTTGTCTCCATGTTATTGTTTTTGTGATTGACTTAACCCCCGTGCAAGCCTGTATCTCGCTATTTCTGATAAGTCAAACAAACGGACACAGAGAATCTGGTGTTGGCATCGCATGTGAAAGGACTCCAGACGCTTAGTGCTTTGCGACAGCAAGGTCCAAGTCTCTGAGCCGTACAATAATATTGGCATAATGCAGGTCTGGTAGAATCGAATCTTGGTTCTGAGTGTTGATCATCATGAGCAGGTAGGTATATCCACTCCTACTAGGCTCCACCTTGAGGTAATCTATGGCCAGTAGTTCCAAACGTCTTTTTGTTACTATTGGGTGTAACTGGGCTCTTTGATCTGACTTGTTGGTCCTTCTTTTGGCACATGCTTGACACTGTAGGCACCAAGTCTCAATGTCTTTTCTCATCCCTATCCAGTAGAATTTTCGGTGTATTCTGTTTTCTGTGTTGTATACTCCAAAGTGTCTGGATTGGTTAGGATATGCAGTTACCACTATGTGTGCATCTCTTCTTGAGATGAGTATTTGGTTTATCCTCTTACTAGTCATTAGGTCTGTAGTTTTCCGGAAAAGGTGGCCTCCTTTTACAAATAATCTTTTCCTTTGCCTTTATAATCTGTGAGACTCCAGATCAGCCTTTTCACTCCTTACTCCAGCGAGAATGGTATAGTGAACTAAGAAGTCATACATCTCTCCCATAGTTCTGCTTTCCGACTGTAGATCAACCCATTGTTTCTCCTTTAGCAGCTTGTTTTCGTTGGTGTTAGTAGTTCTTACTGCATTTTGTTAAGCATTAAAATGACCCAAAAATACCTATAACCATATAGGTATATCTATGTATGGATCAGCACCTTTGTGTTACCTCAGCCCTGATTGGCTGAGGAGGGGGTGATCTGGAAAGTGCTAGAAGCTTCTAAAAGGGGAGGTAATATAAGACTCTGCACTTCCTGTTTGGGTCAGATCTCAGATCAGAAGGATTCACAGAGGAGATCAGAGATAAGTGCACAGAAGACATGAGAGAGAGTGTGGAGCAGGAGTGTGGAGACCAGCAGGAGTGGACCCTAGGGCTTGGATAAGGTAGAAGCGCTATTGTGAGGAGATACAGGCCAGTGATAGTACAGAAGAGCAGCTGGAACCACAAGTTACTCTGTCTAAGCAGAGATATACAGGAGAAGGTCCCTGGGGTTGTGTAGAGATATACATACTAGAGAAACTGAGTTTTACAAGTACCGTACTGTGACTGCTGCGGTAAAGATTGACTGTAACCCGTTACCAAATGTGCAATAGATTTCTAGTTTGTTTTCCCAAGTTCCCTGCCTCTGCCTTGTTTTGTCCTGGACTGAACACCTCAGTCACCTCATCCACGGGTTCATCTTTTCCATGTAGCATAGTGGTTGGGAGTCAGAATGTTTAGCCACCTAAACTGATATCCCAACTCCTGCTGGCTACACTGGGAACGCCCCGGAGCCAGGAATCTCAATGGAGGTCTTGGGGCAAAGCAAGTATGAAGTGTATGACAACAAAAACGTTAAAAAAACCCCAGATAAGTGCATAATTTTGTTCTGCCGAGACTTAGTAAGGTATGTGTGTATTTTTCATACACAAAGCTTTCCGTAGCCTTTAAATAAGACATCGTGGTTATAAACTAAAAAAAAAATGAAAAAAACCTTTTCAAATATAGGCAATATTTTTTTTCAGTAAAAAGATAAACCACAATATGGATCTGTAGTATGCAAGTGTGAATGGGCCCTAAAGCTGAAGGAGTATGAAACTACATGTATATTTTCTCACCTGCTGGACTGCAGCCAGTGTTGTGTTTCCATTTCTCAATATCTGGTTTACATCTTGGCAAGCCTGAAATAAATTGGATGAATGTGTATATGTATAAATATATATTACACAAATAGCAGTATCCAGTAAAAAGATGGCACTGGAGCTAAAAGGCACTTTGACACGGGACGGACTAGATCAGTAGAACAGTGCTTCCTGAGCCTGCTGGGTGATATCCTAGCAATGCACAATCTCCTCGAGTTTCGTAGAAATAAATGGAGCAGTGTTTACATATACACACCACCACTGATGTTTTAATATTAATGACTGATCCTCAAAAAAGCGTTACTAGCAGTTGTTGAGATTTTTTACTTGTGTGGGAAGACTTCAAACTTCAAGGTGAACTTTAAGAAATCCAAGGCCTTGAATATTTCAGTCTTAGCCACAATCATTAAACAAATAAAGAAGTACTGGCCCTTTGTCTGGCCCCCTTGGTATGTAATTCTTAGGCAATTATTTCCCTTCAAACCCAGATTTATTATACAAACTAAACTATGAACCTCTTTTAAAGAAAGTTCGCAACTAGTTGAAACAACTCAGTCTCCCATTTGACAAAGACTTGATTGTCGAAACATTGTTGGTTCTGCTTTTAACATGGAGCAATAAAGAAGTTTGACTTTTTTGACACCTTTGATGCTGCCACGTATTTCTAATATTCGGTCCCATTTGTGTCATGGATAAGTCGGAAGATTAATTATATATGTGTTTCCCACCATTCTCTATACAACAGCTCCTATAGTCATCCCAAAGCAATTTTTTCATAAACTTAAACAGATGTTTACCAGCTTCATCTGGAATGGGCGTTAAACTAAAGTAACATATACGAGACTTTTCAATCCAAAAAAGCAATATGATGGCTTTGGCCTTCCAGATGTTTGTAATTACTACCTATACCAATACACCTATAAGCATATTTATCATCATAGGTTTTTGAGTAGATTATTATTACATTATCTAGATATAAGAGCACTGTCTCAAAGTTCTTGTGCCCAAGGCACCTCTCTATTAACCACTGGAAAGTGCCTGGAGCATCACAAGGTCCAAAAGGCATGCTGTTAAACATGTTAACAATGTTAACAGTCCCATTGGTGTCGTGAATGCTGTTTTCTCCTTGTCTTCCTGAGCCATTGCCACTTGCCATTATCCACTAGTCAGGTCCAGATTCAAGAAATATGCAGCAGAACCTAAGGCTCTAAGAGACTCCTTAATTCTAGGTAGTGGGTAAGCATTTTTATGGGTAATGTTGTTTAACTTTCAGTAGTCCACGCAAAACCTGATGCTCCTGTCTTTTTTTTCTTTATGAGTACTAATGGTGCTGCCCACGGGCTATGACTTTCTGTTATGCTGTTAGCTTCTTTCATCTCTCTAATCAGCTTCTTAGCTGGCTGGTCTATGGCTGGGGATTTCCTTTATGGGCAGATTAGGACCAGTCGTAAAGTTATAGCAGCCATCTTAGGCTCCCACAAAATCTAAGAAATGTTTGCTGAAGGCTTAGTAGAATTTTTGGGCCACTCTTAATTCTCCTCCCTTTTGAGTAGATGTATCAGCATCCCTAATTTATAGCTCTGTCAACCATGGGGCATTAGGCTCATTTTGGATATGCTGGGCGGCTTGTAGTACCGTGGCCTCCTGGTATCCTACCAATGGGACAGGTTGTCCGTTGGTAGCAATTACATCTAATATTTGTTCTTGTGGTTGCATCAATTCTTTAGCCAACCAGTATTTTTGAAATGTGGCTCTTTGAATGGTGGTTACTTGGGATCTGGTATCCAGTAGGGCTGGAAATGGTATGCCATTGAAGTATACGGTAACCTCTGGGCAGGGTCCCACATAATTCAAGAGCCATCTGGGAGTTTCTGGACCTAATCTTTGGCCATCTGAGGGGCAGTCCTTCGCCTCACGGGACAATCTTTTAACTTCCAGCAGTTTTTCTCGATATACTGTCTCTTTTGGAAATACTTGCAGATGACTGGCCTCAGCCTATCTTGCCGCACTTCAGTCTGTCTATCGGCTGGAGGGGTATGCAGTCTCTGCGGATGGAAGACAGGCATCTTGTTAGACTAACAGTCAGTCTTTGCCTCTAGTTCTTCCACTTTCTGTCAGATGGAGGACACATTGTCCCATTTCCACCATGTTCTTGGGTAATATGCTAATTGCTTTATCCTTGTCAGTTTGAGACTGACCGATTGCAAAGTAAGAACATGCTTCAGGGGTCTGATTCGAGCGTGATCTTCTCACTGATAGAAAGAGGTTTGCAATGTTTCTTCTCTCTGTCGGAACCTCTTGGCCTAGAACCAGGATGGCCAATTCTTTGAAGCCCAGGAAGGATGTGTCTGCATTTTGGACAGACAGCATCCTTAACTGTCTTCTCACTTCATCTGTGGATGCCCCTTCACCTTATTGCTCATGGAGCATCTGATCTGCTCCCTAAGGGTCTCGTGTGGCTTCTACTTTTTGTTGAAAAATTGGTTCTTTATCCCTGAGGCTGTGCTGGTCTCAAAGATACCCTGCAGCCTTTCAAGAATCTAGTCCACTGTTTTCTTATATTCTTTTGGCCATGATTTGACTTACAAGGTAGCTACCTCTAGGTGGCACTAGAAGGACAGTTTTCTTCCTTCTGGAAGAGTTATTTTGCATGTTTCTTTTACAGGGTGCAATTCTATCTTTTAGGATGATCAGGATATTTGGGCTACTTTGGCCCTTTATGAATAGAATAATTGTTGAGATTTACTATTGCACTGATCCAATGGCTATAACTTTTTATTTTTTTGATTATCAGCCCCAGTTGCAGGAGGCAACAGCCCTGACAAGTGATAACAGACGTTGTATTGCCTTGCTGGGTCTAAACCCAGCAGCGGGGCACTCTTGTAGCGTGACCAGACCCCCAGCTATCATGGGATCATTGGGACCACAGAAGGTGCAGTCGCCACCTCTGTAGACCCCATAGCTACAGAACCCCTCTGGGAGGACCAGCCGATGTCAGTTACACATATACTGTGCCACCTAGCTAAATGCATCTAGAGGTTCTGATCATAAAAGGAAGCAATAGATTGTTTTTTGCTAACAGAGGGACGAGGTGCCACTAGAGGAGAGCTCCTTTTATGTTTCAGTAGAGCATATGGATGGACAGACTGAGGTATATATCTGAGTGGAAATGGACCCCTTTATCACTGGCCCTTATAGAAGCCACTATCTGTCTTACCCAGGTAGTTTCACCCGTGTGGACAGAGGTTTTCTTCTTCAGACAACCCTTTAACTTCAGTATTTGTATCTACTCCTTGCCTTGGCTTAAAATAAAAGCATGTCAGCGCTGCCTAAGTGTATGTTCACACTGCGGAATCTGACTCGGATATTTCTCCGTGGAGTCAGTCTCCAAAACTGCAGCCAACATCTGCGGATATCCTGCACGCGGATTTCACCCTGTCCATGGGCAAAATCTGTGTGCAGAATTAATAACAATTTTCCACCGGGAACCACGTAAATAAGTGATACAGATTTTGCCCATTGACGGGGCTAAATCTGGGTGCAAATCTGCAGCAAAATCCATGGAAGAATAGCAGTGGTTTTAGACACCGAATTCACATGGAAAAAGTCATGTCAGATTCCGCTGTGTGAACAGGCGCTAAGAGTTTTTTTTAGATATTGTGATGTGTTGCATCATTAATCACAATTTCCATTTAAAAATACCATAATTTTGCCAAATCCACTGTATTTTGTGCTGGAAGATGTGATAAAACTGGACTGAGGCTGAAGACACACCAACGTAGATTTCTATGATGTTTACAGTTCGGGCCAGGAGACCTGCGGTCAGGCCAGGGTACAGGTCTGTATTACGGACGCAAAACGTGCGGCTAAAATATGGCGGCGTGTCACCAGCTATAACTGCAACATCTGACTGAACCCTCAGGGATGACAAGCCACTACCAATCATTAGGGGGCGTAAGATGCAATGATGCCAACCTCCAGCTTAGTTTTTTTCTTTATTCGGCCCACATATCCTAAAAAGAGCAGACTGGGGCCTCTCACTCCCTTTCCCACCAAATCCCGCTCCCTTCTAACCTTAAAACAACCCCACATGACGTCTGGCTTTAAAAGTGTGGTAGGCCACAGCTTTATTAAATAATTTTCTTTTAACATTCCTTTTAAAAACGTTCCTTGCTTCCAAAACCACTAGAACTTTGAGTCCAAGAAGCATCTGAAAGCACTTTAGATATAAACTGGGCTTGAAGAACCGCCTTTCTCCTAACCAGTGCTGGCATGGAAAACAACTTTCGGCCTACACCTCCAGCTGTGAAAACTTCCGAAATCCAAAGATCCATGACGCTAAGATCCATCCGCAAAGCTACTCCTGTCATTCCCCAACTCCTGGGTGGGCAGGCGGGTGTCCTCTTATTTCTTCTCCTGGCTCTCGACTGGAATGCTCCTCCTCTTCCTCCTTTCCTAACCTAACAAAAAAAACCTCCCTACCACCTACTCCTGGTCGCCAACGCCCTTTTCCTCTCTAAATCATGCCCCCCCCCCCCAGTCCATGGCAGCTTCATTAATCATGTTGCTGCCTTACATGAAATGTGCATCATGTATTTATTACCTGATTTATTCTTCACAAGGAAACAACTGATCTCTGGTACGCATCCTGCAAAGAAAAAAAGTAGCATTCAAGAAAAACGTTCCAGCAGACAGTACTGTAGTAAAGAACATTAATGTCAATACCAAGGTCCAGTTTGTCTAGTTTGCAGTAATTACTGTACGGATAACAAAAAACAAATATTGTAATAACTCATAACGTGAGATATATATATATATATATATATATATATATATGAGACCAGAGTTCAAGCTGTCAATGTGCAGTAAATTTTGCAGCGTTTACACCAAAAGCCACAAAATTTTCCGCAAGGAATACACAGCATACCTATTTAGGCGGCACATTTCTGTTGCAAAAATACAATGGTTGAATTCCGCACCTGATCTATATTTGAAAATGCAGCCATTTAGGTGCAAATTTGACCACCGCAGAATTCCTGCAAGTATTCTGTTACGGAATACCTCCAGCAAATTTGCAATTCCCGAAGGTACCTTCACATCAGCATTATCCCCTTCAGTGGCAGGTTTATTATTACCATGTCAGTGCAGCAAGCCCCAGAGATTTTCCTGAAGTAACTCGAAGTGGCAAACATGTGCAGTGGCACAAGAACTGTGTGTCCTGGCCAGCATTTCAGCACTAGAGCTGTCCACGGAAATCTTCCGGGGTTTAACTTCAAGGTCAGTGCAGCAAGCCCTGGAGATTTTCCAGGCATGCCACTAAAGAGGGTGATTGTGTAAAAGCACAAAATAGTCTGTTAAGACATTTTAATTTCTCCTTAGATGAATTGCTGATGAAGACAAAAACTATTTTTCTGCAGCTAGATCCTCAAGTATGAGTTCTTGTTCCTCCTTGATGCCTGAGAAACGAAACCGTAGTAATGTTGTCTGACCAGATTTTTATATATTAATTTGGAAGTTGATTTTCTAGTCTTGGCAGAGCTTTCCAAACCGCCCTAAAGTTCTCAGTAATTTGATGATCTTTCTCTGTTCTTCATTGGTCATCTCGCTTGTAAGACCTAATTGTTGCGTTCGTCCTGGACTGCTAGCAAAACCCTGAGATGACTTGGTATTGGAGCAGTCAGGACTAATGTGTTTGCTTGCTAAAGTGGCTAGATGCAGGAACAGACAGAAACTAGGGGCAGTGATCAGAGCAGGGCACCCTGAACCCCTCCAGAACCTCACCTCGCAGCAGAGCACCTGTCCCAAAAAGGACGGCCCCACTATTTCCACAAGGACCGGTCCAAGGTCAGAGGGGAACAAGAGTACAGTAAACCAGGGACAAACAGAAACTGACAACAAATAAAAGACAAGAACATAGAATGCAAAACAAACAAAGAGAAACACAGGGGACCAACCAGAACACAGACCACAAACAGGAGCACTGAGCAAGATGAAATATAACCAGCACTCCCAAGCAGGAAGATGGAGTGGGGAGAAACTGATTGGCTGACAGAGCTATCAATCACCAGCTGCAGGACTAATTAACCTAACTAGACAGGACCAAAGATATGAACCCTAACTAGATAGGATAGAACCCACCGAAGGTAGAAAAATGACAGCGTGCTGACAGTGATGTGACACTGATTCCGAAAGCTGGCTCTCCAACCTTCATGGCTTGCATTCCTGGTTATTGTTAAGAGGTGATTAAACCCATGAAACACACTAAGACACCGCTTTGAGAACTTTTTCCACCAATAAAGAGAATTTGTTGCCTTCTCTGAGAGAATCACCTCTTGCAGACCTCTGAAATGGGCCTGCGCCCATAGAACAGAAGGGATGCTCATGACTTATCCTATTGTGGTATTTTTTTTCCCATGAAATGATGAGATTTTTTCTACTATTGTTGACTTCTTTTCCTCAAAGAAAAGTAATTTGAAGAGCTGAATTCAATAGAACACCCAGAAAGAGTTTTTCTCTTGATGGAATGATATCTGATTTTTTTTAGATTTATTTATCCATCCTAAATCCCGAAACACAACTGTTCATTGCTGACTCTGAGTCGGCAACTAGAAAGAAATTGACGCGTTATGGAAAGATGTTTCTCCTTTTTTCCAGCTGAGAACAGCCACTATTTTTATCACAACTTGAAAACACAAGAGGCTGAAGAGATGCCGAAGGTAAGACACCGGAATTGAAAGTGGAAATTTTTTCCTCATTTCTTGATTGCAAATCATAGGAACTTCTGATATAATGAATTGTAGTGTGAAAATATGCATCTTCTTAAATCTATTGTGCTCATAATGGAGTTTTGGAGAATCAGAGGAATTGTGGACCTTATCGACTCCATTTTGAACTTTCTCTACATTATGAATTTGTTAAAGTGTTTTAGATTTATTATTGCTCTTGATTGATTCTCCACTGAATTTCTTTTCACAAGAAATAGATTTGAATAAAATCCTGTCTCTTGCTGGTCCAGATGAACTGGAACTACAGCTCCTAAATTAATTAGATCTACCACACCTTGGTATAATTGGTCTTAAAAAAATTTGAATTTTAGATGTGTTATCTCAAATCATTTGCGAGTAAGAGAAGCAAATTCGGTTTTTGTAGCCTGTTTCTCTAATCTGAAAAACCCAAGGGTTCTGAGTAACTTGTTTCCACTAGGAAACACAATTTGCTAGCCTTACTCCCACAAGTTTGGCATAATTGCTTTTTATGAGGGACATGGATTGGAGTTGGGATTGAGAATGAAATCTCTCACTCCTCCTTGCGTATTGCGCATGCATTTGCACCCCCCCCCCCCACCTTGACTTCTATGGTGACCTTTGGTGCAGAGGAATAGAGCATGTCCTATTACTTTTCGTCTGACCAAAATGCGTGGGAAAAATACGGAAATGTGGACAAACCCATTGAAATCAATAGGTTCTATTCTCTGTGTATTGCACGCAGAAATATGCCCATGTGAAGTGAGCCTAACGATAATTTAACACACATTGGAGTATTCTGCAAATATTCGGCTGTTGAAATCTACACCAAGCTTGCTGGCAGAATTAAGCCATTGTCCAAAGAGCTTTTGGTGTCGATTTTTCCACATGCTGGAATATTCCGGTACTTATGAAAGCATACTTACATGCCACGGACTATAGCGACCTCAGCATGTATACCGTTGACAAATTCATAAGTTTTATAAAATACATTATATGTACCTCAGAGTGGTGCCATTAAAAAATATAACTAGAAAAATAATCCCCTAGGCCGCCGGCAAACGAACGGGTCGGATTCCACATACGGGAGCCCGCAGCGGAATCCAGCCCTGACCGCAGCCAACCTCCGCGCGTACCTGTCACTTTTCTTCTTATGTTTATTTTTCCCACTACGTTCCTAGCCGATGATGCAGAATTTGCGACCTTTCCGAAATTTCAGTTGAAGTCAATGGAAGCCGTACATGCGAAATCCGCACTAAAATAGAACATTCTGTGATTTTCCTCCGCTCATGGAAATTGTGATTAGATTCCGCAAGTATGTAGGAAGAAGTGGACTCTATCTGCGGAATCTGCAATGCCGTTTGCAATACCACTAGGTCAGCAGAAAAAAATTTAAAATTGTAACATTACTTGGAACAAACAGAAAAAAATGTCTGTCATTAACCTCTTCCTGCCCCAAGATGTAAACTTAAATCTTGGCTAGGAAAGGGTTAGTGGGAATGAACCTAAACTCACAATTTATGGATGAGACAGGATACAAATGTAGACAAGTGTAAATAAATCCTGCATCACTTGGTGGGTTTGTAGATTAAATAAATCCAATGTTATAATGAAAGAACTGGCTAATTACTTCAGAGAGGAGACTGTAGATTGCAATGGGTTTCCTCTGTATCCTGTTGTGCTAGTAAGAAAGCGCCAATGGGTGTCTGGGTGACTTCAGAGAACTTTATTCCAAATACACTTCAATTGCTAATAAGATAATATTAAAAAAATAAATAAGAATAATTTATATTGCTTGATAAAGGAGGCAATTTACAACCTATCAAACGTGTTACAATGTAGTACAACCAGTGTAGCAACACAGTGGAATGCATCAGTCCTGTTGTAAATGTTTCTGTGCAGCTTAGGTCTGTGATATTCAAGGTAGGTGTCAGGGCTTGAACCCACAACCTCCTGTACTCCAGTCAGTAGCTCTCTTCACTAGGCCACCCAGGACTTGGACAGCTCCTCTGCTGAACACCTAGCCATGCTTCTGTGTTTTCCCTGACTGGCTCCATCCTCTGTTTCCCTGAACTAACTTTGCCATGCTTAAGCCCTTTATACTCCTCTGCTATTCAACTGAGACCTTCTGATACCGACCCCTGGCTTCCCTTCTAACTACACTACCCACCTTCTCCATTTGTACTGCGAACTGAGACCTCCCATTGCTGACTCCTGGCTTTTCCCTGACTACTCTCCAGACCTGCGGCTGCTACAGCTGAGGCTCCAACATACTGCCTGAAACCCCTACAGTAGGTTTGTCTGAGGGCAGCAGTGCGGTGGAGGAAACATGACCTCAGGGTTGTATAGTCCACAGAGGTCTATGCACAAAAAAAAGCTGCTGAAAAGTCAAAAGAATTGACATGCTGCGTCTTGAAAAACCGCACCGCAGCTGCATTTCCGCACTGCGGCAGTGCGGGAAAAAAATCTGTCCTGTAAGAACAGCTTTTTGCCCAAACACATTTGCACTGCATTGCACTGCAAACGCAGCGTTTTTTCTTGCAAACACATCGCTGCCGCTTGCGAATTTCTCACACAATTTTCTCACGACAAAGACAATAGCACTTCTAATGTTAAAAACGCATTGCATGAAAATCGCTAATTCATGCGTTGCAATGCGATAAAATGAAGGCTCCATAGGGAAACGTGAGTGATTAAATAAAAAGCAAAATGCAGAAAGGACATGCCACGATTTTTTTTCACGCAACATCGCATGAGTAAAAACATTGCAAATGTGAAGGAAACCATTGAAAAGCGTGGGTTTCATAATTCTGCTTTTCCACGCGCGCTCTCATCACACGATTTTATTGACAGTGTGAAACCTGCCTTAGACTGGGCTCACATGGGCGGATTCCAATTTCTGTCCGCGCATACGATCGAGGAAAAACGTAGGCACTGAAAAGCATATACTTTTTCTTTTACGCTCGCATTTGCGGATACAAATTGTGGATGTCGCAAGAGGAGGGGGGTGGGCTGTCACCATAACTTGTTGCACAGGGGTGGGAGGTGGGGCTGTCACTATAACTTGTCGCGATGGGAGAGTAGGGGGGCTGTTGCTATAACTTGTCGCAGGGGGGAGTGTCACCATAACTTATCAGGGGTGGGGTGTGGGGGGGGGCTGTCACTATAACTTGCTGGGTGGGGGGAGGGGGTGCTGTCACTATAACTTGTTGGGTGGGGGGAGGGGGTGCTGTCACTATAACTTGTCGGGTGGGGTAGTGACCCCCAATAATTGCTCCAGAAAGAATAGTGACCACAATAATTGACCCAGCACAAATAGTGACCCCCAATAATTGCCCCAGGTGTGATACTGATGCCCAGTAATTATCACTGCTGGGGCAATTATTGGGGGTCACTATTACGGCTAAAGAAATTATTGGGGGTCACTATCACTGTTGGGGAAATTATTGGGGGTTACTATCACTGCTGGGGCAATTACTGGGCATCACTATCACTGCTGGTGCAATTATTGGGGGGTCACTATTACTGCTGGGGCAACAACTGGGGGTCACTATTACTGCTGGGGCAATGACTGAGGGGTTACTATTTGTGATTGGGCAAATTATGGGAGTCGCGTTTTTTCCTGGGGCAAATATTGCGGGTCACTTTTTTTGCTCAGGCAACTACTGAGGGTCACCATTACTGCCAGGGCAACTGTGCGGGGTCAGAATTACTGCTGGGGCTACTACTGCTGGGGCAATTATCGTGTGATTCTGTCTGCCGAGCTGGTGTATCTAACGCGATCCTGTGGAATACATCTGCTCAGCTGACGTACCACACAGGATCTGCTTAGATACAGTAGCTCCGCAGAAGTATCACCCATGATCGGCTTAGATACATTTGCTGTGCAGATTTATGGGAAAGTGCCCAATTTGTTACGTGTTTTTTTTACACTACTTTTATTTATTTTTTTTACATTTTTTTTTTTTAAATGTCCCTGTAGGGAACTTGAACCATAATAGTTATGATCACTATGATAATACATTGCAGGTCTTTTGTACTGCAATGCTTTATTGCTTACAATAGTGATTTAAGGCCATGGCAAATCCGGACACTAGTCTCCCACTGGGTACTCCTCTCCCTTCTTGGTTGTTGTAAAGCGACCTTATAAGCTGTTCAATATGTTCTGGGACGCCCATTTGCTTCAGACACTTCCAAAGCTTGCCATGTTCGACACAATCAAATGCCTTGCTGTAGTCGATGAAACACATGTACACGTCCTTTTAATACTCCCGGGTCTTCTCCATGATCCTGCGAAGGATCGTGATTTGGTCTCTGGTGCCAGGTTCTTTATGGAAGCCAGCTTTAATGTCTGGCAGTACCCATTCAACAATTGTCGCAATGCGTTTTTGCATGATCCTTAAAAGAATTTTGCTCGCATGCGGTATGAGGGCGATGGAGCACTGATTGGAACATTCTTGAGCATCACCTTTTTTGGAAGTGTGACGAAGACAGATCTAGTCCAGTCTTTGGGCCACAGAGGCCATATTTAATGTAGGTTGGTTAGGATCTTGACTGGCACTGGTTTGAGCAGTTCGGCTGGCATGTCATCAATGCCCAAAGCTTTCCTGTTTGGTAGTTGTTTCAGGGCCCATGTGACTTCTTCCTCCAGAATGCCCGCTTCTTATTCTACTTGATGTATGTAACGCAACAGGTTGTCTGTTTGATCGCCTGCCTACAGCTCTGCTGTATATTCTCGCCACCAAGCAAAAGGTTTTGTGTGTGTGTGTGTGTTTCTCAAAGATTCACAACATCGGCACGTGGAACGTCCGTGGCATGAACATGGGCAAATTGGAAATCCTCTGAATCAATGGGAATCCTCGCTCAATCACAATTCTGCGAGTTTATATGCCTACAACCAATGCAACAGATGAGAACGTTGAAAAATTCTATGCCGATCTCCAGCATGCCGATCTCCAGCAAGCAATCAATCAGACGCCTGCCAAGGATATCCCTTTTATAAGAGGGGATTTCAATTACCTACCTGTCGTTGGCAAATCCGATTTGGGTGAGCAGAATAATGCAGGCGACCTTATGGTCCAATGTTGCATGGAAAACTGCCTATCAATCATGAACAAAGGGTTTGAGCATGTTTCTTCGGGAGAAAAATGTTTTATTTTATTCTTCTCATTTTATATTATTTTGTCCGGCACAGGCCTGGCTTCGCCTGTATACGGACTGGCTTTACGAACTTCACAATTCCCTTTTCACCTGTAAAGCCTGCACCAGAATCACACATTTTCCTGAGAGCAGAGCAGCAGCGCCACCTTGACATATAGCTACTTTTCCACTGCTCCCCCACCTAGGTCTGGTCCGGCTTACTACAGAAGCAGAGAGCCACTGTAAGCAAGGTAAGTATCTATTTTTTTGTTTATTACAGCACTTTTACTGGATTTTCAGGGAAGGGCGTATATTTAAAGCCCTTCCCTGAAATCAATTGACTGGGTGCCAGCAGCAAAATCCTCTACCGCAGCTGTCATGTGTGACAGCTGAGGTAGAGAATTGAAGAATTCCTCTGCTGCATCTGTCACAGATTCACGCGTGTTTTTGCACATACATGGGTGCGCGCTTATGTACGCACCTATGTACGCACAAAAACACGCTGGTGTGAAGCCACCCTTAATTATTTCAACATTTCCTTAAAAAGATTAATTTAAAAAACAGCATAGATTTTTAAAGATCTACATGTTTTGATCAGAAGCTCTTAGTCATGGCATCTTAGTTATATCTTAGGCTACTCTCAAACACAATGCTTTTCACAGCGAATAGTGCGGCGCCCCGAGCGCTGCGTTAACCACGGTACAATGCTCCCATTGATTTTATTGGGGCTTCTCAGACCTGTATTCGAATGTGGCGTTTGTAACACTGCGATTTTCGAGCGTTGTCTGTTCTATGGGGCGTGTTAAAAAGTGCTGTCAAACGCTGTGACATGCTTTCCAAAACGACACTCAAAATCGCAGGAAAATGCCATGGTACCGAGCGGTGTTTGACTAAACATATGTGTGAGAGGGGCCTTATGCTATGACTAATGGCTTCTGCTCGAAACATGTAGACGTTTAAACATCTATGCTGTTTTTTTTAATTGATCAACGTTTT
This sequence comes from Eleutherodactylus coqui, assembly GCF_035609145.1. NCBI lineage: Eukaryota > Metazoa > Chordata > Amphibia > Anura > Eleutherodactylidae > Eleutherodactylus > Eleutherodactylus coqui. The sequence goes on along the minus strand of NC_089840.1, from coordinate 267,361,492 downwards.
AACTGAAATGCTAAAAAAAAATTAAAAACATTTTTATGCTGGAGTTAATTTAATTTTCTTCTAATGTACTAATGAGTTGTATTGTGTTTTGCTTATCAGCTTTACAATAACAGACAACTTTCTAGGATGTACTTGAGTAAATACACAGAGTAGGCTTGGGGGTCCCCAGATGGCAAAGCCACCCATTGGAACAGATGAGCCTCTGTGTGAAAACAATGAAGAATTTATGGCTTTTGCAACACTGCCACTGTGCCTCCATAATACCACTGAGCGTCTCAGAGGTTGGACCTGCAATGGTCAACTGTTGATGGCCATTAGTATTGAAGTCCTGAAGAACCCCTTTGACCCCCTCCGTACAGTTACGTTCGGTGCATTCTGTGTTTAAATCCCCTGATCACTTTTGTGGGATCCCCCACAATGAGATCCTGAAGTGCTGTTTGGTTGTCATAGTTCCAAAGACCCCCAGTGCTGATATGGCCGTTTGCCTACCAGTCCATGCCTGTCGTGTGGCAATCTGTCAGATCGTAGTATAATTTAACACTATAATATTACATTATACTGCAGGAGTGATCAAACCATCGCAAGTTCAAGTCCACTATGGGGACTAAAAAAAACAAAGTAAAAATCTAAAAATCAGTTTTAAAAAGTTTTATTATTAGAAAAAAAATTAAGTTATAAAAAAAACTTTTGCCATATTCATAATAAAAAAATCAAAACAAAAAACTGGTATTGCTGCGACTGTAAAAGTCCAATCAAATTAACGCATTTTTTTGTCCCGCACGGTGAACATCCCCCTGAAAAAAAAAGCAACGCCAGAATTGTGCTTTTTGGTCACCCTGTTTCAAAGGAAAAAAAAGCGACCAAAAAGTTGCATGTACTCCAAAATAGTACCAATAGAGACTAGAGGACGTTCCACAAAAAACGAGCCCTCACGCAACAGGTCGATAGGAGAATAAAAAAGTTATGACTGCCAGAAGACGGCAGCAAAAAATAATTTTGTCTCTTTTTAAAGATATTTTATTTTTAAAAGGTGGTAGAGCAAAAAAAACAAAAAAACTAAGTTTTTTTGTCTTGCTGCAATCATATTGCCCCATAGAATAAAGTTATTGTGTTTTTCAGTACATTATATAACACATTATATAGTACCACTGAAAAATACAGCTTGTTCTGCAAAACACAAGCCCCCAGACAGCGACAGCGATGGATGAATCATAGAGTTATGATTTTTTTAAAGTGGGGAGGAAAGAAAATAAAAAATGAATAAAAGGGGCGGTTCTTAAAGGGTTAAAGATAATTAGATACCGTAAGTGAAAGCTCAGGTGTTGTATTATTTGGCATTTCGTGATCATTTCAGTAATTGGGCCCCTGACAGCTGGTTAGTAGGCCGTTGAGAAAACCCCTTTATAGCTACATACTGAACAACAGGTATCCGTGGGGCATTTCCATAGAACACGTACTGTAGGCGCATCATTACTGGAGATGAGTGAAGCTTCAGCCATGTGTAAAGGGAACCTGTCATCAGCCTAAAGCCCCAGAAACTAAGTTTTATGCGATAGAGTTGAATGATGTATTTTTTTATACTCGCCAGCTTCCTGGTTCCCGCAGCGCGCCAAATGAAAATCACGCACTTTTCAGATTACCAATGTAAGACAAATAGGGAGATTGGTCGAACAGTTCTAGACCTTTTTACAAGGGTTGCTGTATTTGTACAGGCTTTATTTCAGTGTTGACATTCAACAGGTAGGCGTACTGAACAAGCTGAGGCAGACAAAGCATTCATCAGAGGGCTCAAATAACAAACATAACAATGTCTGAACGAGTCTTACCGCCGTAACAACACATGGCATCATGGAAATTCTGGGAATGGTTAACTGCTTAACGTCCATCTTTAAATTTGAAAAACACAGACATCCTTTAACAACGGCACATGTGGATCTGCCGTGCCTCAGAACTGATTTAACTCAGGCTAGATTTAGGGGCAGCACATGACTGTTTCCTGGTATTCACCCTTTAACCCCACCAATTGGGGTCTGGTCTTCATTGCGGAAAATCCCAGATCGTTACCCTAGAAATAGTCTCAGTTAAGAGGCAGTTGATGCACTTGGTCAGGTTTTTTGCAATGCGGTACTGGAGGGTGTAGACAGGCACGTAATCATAAAACAGAGTAAGTGTCAGGGCAGGTGGAACACTTTTAGAATGTAGATCAGGCCAAGGGTCAGGGCAGGCAACAGACAAGGAAAGCATTGTCAAAAAATGAGCGAAGGTCAGGATTGGAGAGGTCAGGAAAGCTTGGCAATTCAGGCAGGAATCATATATCAGGAGATCGAACTGATTGGCAGAGTAGCCCTAAATAGTCCAGTTCCTATCAGATGGGAACGCGTGCTGCACTTTACAGGGCAGACGAGATGTGTTGGCAGTCTATAGGAACCAGGAAACCAACAGGAGATGAGCAGTCTGCATGGTGCTGGCCCCACATGACTGTAGGGGGAAGTATGGGATGCCATATATAGACTTCCTAAAGAAAGACCCTAAAACAAACCCCCTACAGTCAATGTGTCATCAGAAAATGACCTCTTGTAGAAATTTGTTAAAATAGGACTTCACAAAAGCAATACTGCAGTCCCTCAGCCAGGAATACACGGAGCACGAGGAGCTGTCGGCAATTGGCTTGAGGAATGCTCAGAAAACAAGATCTTTGGTGAATTTGCTATCTTCCAGTAAATTTTGGCCCGCCCCTGAGGCCCATAATAACACCAGCCTGCCTGTACAGGGCTTTATTTCCACTATGTGTGGGAGTTTACACCAAGCATCCACCCCCCCTCATTATCAGGAGGCAGTGTGAGTGGCTGTCTCATCGGTGTCCTGCACAGGTGTTATTGGCTCCTCCATTTGGTAGTCCGCTACCTGCATGGTGAGAGGATGCATCCATAAGCACTCCTCACTCAGTAAGTAACGGCCATTTTTCTGTGATTGTTTTTAATTCTTGATTTCCCCTTATGTGATGCATTATAATTAGGGGTGCATTCACACTGGCAATAGCGGTCTGAGAAACTCGGACTGATATCGCGCTTGTAAAATGATTCTGTAATGTGATTCTGGATGCAAGCACGATACGTTTTTTGTTTAAGTACGCATTGTGTTGCATTTATGTACTTGCGATTTTCAAGCATGCTTCCAATAGTTTTTAATGCTAAAAATCTCATTGGGCTCACATGCAAATCACATGACGTGTGCGTGTAATACAATTTTTTTAAAGATCCCACGGGAAATAATTGGCAACTCCTTGCGAAGTATCACCAAAAAATAGAATATTCAGAGATTTTTTTGGTATCGCAGCATCGCTCATGTGAGTAAAATCAATCATGCTCACATCAAAATCAATGTCCTCGGTGCCAACAGAGCATCGCTCTGGTAGTAGGGTTTAAAAACTCGCCTCCAGCAAGTGATTGCTCTGGTTGGTTCTTGAGCACCACGGCTCAGCCAATCAGAGTTGGCGCTCAGTGAACCAATCACAGCCATTCAACATGGCCAACACTGGACTTTGGAAGGCCCAAAAGCACTGCAATGCCCCGTATTGGTTGGTTGCTGACATCCCACTACCAGACCCCGTTGTCCACTCTGCACCTGGGGGCATCTGATGGTTTCTGTACTGGGATATGTGATACTCTTCTTTATGCTCACACATCCGATTTGCATATCCCCTTCGCCTGACAGCACAGGACTGGTGGGGGCCAGTACTTTTGAATACTTTTGTCAACATAGTATATATCAACAGGATATACTGTAGACCCCAGTAGACAGCAGGGCAGCAGTGTCGTGAACCCCAGTAGACAGCAGGGTAGCAGTGTTGTAAACCCCAGTAGATAGCAGGGCAGCAGTGTCGTGAACCCCAGTAGACAGCAGGGCAGCAGTGTCGTGAACCCCAGTAGACAGCAGGGCAGCAGTGTCGTGAACCCCAGTAGACAGCAGGGCAGCAGTGTCGTTAGTAGGTAGTATCATAATGCCGATTCAGGATGCGATGCAGCAGCAGAAGGAGTTACAAAACATACAATATTTTGTCATGTACTGCGCTAATCATGAGACTGCTCACAGTTCATAATTTTGGCACCGTCCTTCTGCAGAGGTTGCGCCATGTCACTGGGACTTGCTTGCACACCTCTGGGGTCTCAGCCAGGACATTATATGATCCTACAAGCACGTCTTGATAATGTTCTATGGTTTACTGTAGCAATTCAATAGCTAATTCTGCAGGGAGAATGTATGTGGTATTGATGCACAAGAGGAGGGAAGGAAGTGAAGTAAAACATAACTGTGCGATAAGTGGAGGATGTGGACATTACATGCAAAGTGGATACCGTCTGGTCTTCATTTAATACTACTGTTTCAAATGTGGACAGTCTTGACCCTTGGTGCAGATACTACGATTGTACACCACCGCCAGGTATTGTCAGTGTCGTGATGCTGCAGAAAGAAGCCTGGTGCGACGCCTTGTCTCCCGCAAACAGGTCTCTCATTGAGTATTTAGTTCTTGTTGCAACCCAGGCCTTTATCTCGCATGCAAGGACTGGTCTCTACTTCGCCTCCCTGTGACCATCTATAGCCAATCAATGTTAAATAATTATAAATCGTGAAACAGAATAATGCAGTTACAATACTTACATCCTACATATTCACATAGTATTGGCAATGCTGAGGGTGCTCGGCCCTTTTCAGTTAATTTACTTTTGATTCTCCTCCCTAAGCAGGAGGAAGCAGCTATTATGATAGAGTTCCTAGAATTGTGTATGGCGCCACAGTGGGGGGGATAGAAGAGGAAGTCTGTAATGTGGTTTTGCTAACTCCTCCAGTACGGGTGTGTATCTGATGTGAGGTGGAGTGTTATATTACTCATAAAAATTACCTTCAATCTGGGGATATCCCTTTAATGACCAGATCCCTTTTACGCTTTGCCAAATTACTGATCTTGAAACTGACAATTGAATGTGAAAAACAGGAATTTACAGTTTTAAGCCGCGCAATTGTTTGCTTTGGTTGCAATCCTGTCTCTCCATCATACATTCTGCGGTATGCGGAGTCAGTGCACCATAGGTGCCGGTACATCTTCCTTCCTCCTTCCTAGGGGTGACAGCGCACTTCGCTACCATATTACTATCTATCATACTTGTATCTCTCCACAACCAACATTGTACTCCACCTTACCGAATGCCCACAGCATGTCACCCTCTCGGACTAATGCACCATAGGTGTTAAAGAACGACGCTAAATATTGGAGGTCCTCATACCGCGGACTCGCATACACACCTGACATGTGAACATCATCTCATGTACACTCTAATCTCCCATTACAGCATTAGGACTCGTTCACATGAACATATTCGTGCAGCGCATCATGCATAGTGATTAGAGCTCATTGATTTCAATGTGTTTGTTCACAAAAGCGTATTTTTGCATGCGTGAAAAAATTCATGGCATGACCCATCTTGGAGCACATTTGCGCACAGCAAGGGCCCTTGGAAATCAGCATGTGTGCGAAAATGCACATCACATGCGCAGAGAGCCGGTATTTTTGCTGTATGTATTCACACAAAATCAATGTGATTTTGTGCATTTTTTTGTGCGCTCAAACATGCTGCATATTTGCAGCCACAAAAACACGCCGGAGAGTTTGAAATACACAGATGTAAGCGCATTTCCGTTGTTCAAACACGCAGTGTATTTGCGGATCTGATATGCACTTACGCCCGTGTGAACAAGCCCTTACTGTCTCTCATCTGGTCTTGCATATTTCACAGCTTTCTTCTGTCTCGTGGGTCCTAGATCATAGCGCCGTTGTCTACTTTGGGGACCAAGTCCCCAGCAGTAAGGGAGTCTCCTGCTCCTTCCATGCAGTCTGTGGGCATTTTCGGCCCCTGGTCCTCAGGACCTGTTGTTGTTCCCCAGCATGGGAACAGCATACCAGCCACTCTCTCATGTCATTGGCCACCCTTACATAGTGCTGGAGCTGCTCGTCTGTCTCTGCGCCGGTGTCCTCTACCCAGCTCCCCCTTCCGGCTGGGTACCACATAAGTGGGGCTTATCACTGCAGCCTTAGGCCGCTTCCTTCAACGGCTGCATTCTACTAAACAGTAAGGGTGGTTTCATTCGTGCAAGAAAATTGCGCTAATTTCAGTGGTTTTCTTCCCGTCATGCGATGTTGATTGAAAAAAAAAATCGTGGCGTGCGCTATCTTTCTGCGTTTAGTGTTTTTTAACCTCCCATGTTTCCCTATGGAGCCTCAGTTTTATCACATCGCAACGCAGCAAAGATGTGTTGTGATGCGATTTTAACATTAGTAAGTCTTATTGACTTTCGAGTTGAAAAAACGCGATTTTTCTTGCACGATTTTCATGCGGTCAGCAGCGATGTGAGATTATTAGAGATGAGCGAACGCGTTCGTCCGAGCTTGATATTCGTGCGAATATTAGGGTGTTCGGGATGTTCGTTATTCGTAACGAACACCATGCGGTGTTCTGGTTACTTTCACTTCCTTCCCTGAGACGTTAGCGCGCTTTTCTGGCCAATTGAAAGACAGGGAAGGCATTACAACTTCCCCCTGCAACGTTTAAGCCCTATACCACCCCCCTGCTGTGAGTGGCTGGCGAGATCAGGTGTTCGCCTAATATAAAAGTCGGCCCCTCCCGCGGCTCGCCTCAGATGCGGTGTGAGTTAGATGAGGGACAGTGCTGTTTATACCGGAGCTGCTGTAGGGAGAGAAATAGCAGTTAGTGTAGGCTTCAAGACCCCCCAAAGGTCCTTATTAGGGCCACTGATAGCTGTGTGTTGGCTGCTGTTAGCAGTGGGATTTTTTTTTTTTCTCAAAATCGCCTCTGCAGACCGTTGCACCTGGCATTAGGGACAGAAGTGCTGCATAGGCAGGGAGAGTGTTAGGAGTGAGTGTAGCCTTCAAGAACCTCAACGGTCCTTTCTAGGGCCATATTTATCAGTGTGCAGTACTGTCCAGGCTGCTGTTAGCTGTGCTGCATTTTTTTTGGGCTTCTCAAAATCGCCTCTGCAGAGCATTCCACCCTCCATTGATACTGCAGGGAAAGAATTGTATAGGCAGGGCCACAACACAGTTATTATTCATAGAATATACGCAGTGCTGCCTGTTGGTGGGAAAAAACTGAAAACAAATCTATTTGTCCAGCCTCTGTCCGTCCTTACGGGCTGTGGACACGTGTGAGCTGCGTGAAAAACATTGCTAAATCATACGCACCCAGCTACGCTTTACTGCTGGCTTCGCCATTTGCTTTCCTTAATTGGGAAAAAAAATACCTGCTCTGCCACAGTTATAATAACTCTGCTACCCTCACGTTCTGTGACACATAAGCAGGGACACAGCACAGTTATTAAACTTCTCATGTTCATTGAATATACGCAGTGCTGCCTGTTGGTGGGAAAAAACTGAAAACAAATCTATTTGTCCAGCCTCTGTCCGTCCTTACGCCTGTGGAGACGTGTGAGCTGCGTGAAAAACATTGCTAAATCATACGCACCCAGCTACGCTTTACTGCTGGCTTCGCCATTTGCTTTCCTTAATTGGGAAAAAAAATACCTGCTCTGCCAGAGTTATAATAACTCTGCTACCCTCACGTTCTGTGACACATAAGCAGGGACACAGCACAGTTATTAAACTTCTCAGGTTCATTGAATATACGCAGTGCTGCCTGTTGGTGGGAAAAAACTGAAAACAAATCTATTTGTCCAGCCTCTGTCCGTCCTTACGGGCGGTGGAGACGTGTGAGCTGCGTGAAGAACAGTGCTAAATCATACGCACCCAGCTACGCTTTACTGCTGGCTTCGCCATTTGCTTTCCTTAATTGGGAAAAAAAATACCTGCTCTGCCACAGTTATAATAACTCTGCTACCCTCACGTTCTGTGACACATAAGCAGGGACACAGCACAGTTATTAAACTTCTCATGTTCATTGAATATACGCAGTGCTGCCTGTTGGTGGGAAAAAACTGAAAACAAATCTATTTGTCCAGCCTCTGTCCGTCCTTACGCCTGTGGAGACGTGTGAGCTGCGTGAAAAACATTGCTAAATCATACGCACCCAGCTACGCTTTACTGCTGGCTTCGCCATTTGCTTTCCTTAATTGGGAAAAAAAATACCTGCTCTGCCAGAGTTATAATAACTCTGCTACCCTCACGTTCTGTGACACATAAGCAGGGACACAGCACAGTTATTAAACTTCTCAGGTTCATTGAATATACGCAGTGCTGCCTGTTGGTGGGAAAAAACTGAAAACAAATCTATTTGTCCAGCCTCTGTCCGTCCTTACGGGCGGTGGAGACGTGTGAGCTGCGTGAAGAACAGTGCTAAATCATACGCACCCAGCTACGCTTTACTGCTGGCTTCGCCATTTGCTTTCCTTAATTGGGAAAAAAATACCTGCTCTCCAAGAGTTATAATAACTCTGCTACCCTCACGTTCTGTGACACATAAGCAGGGACACAGCACAGTTATTAAACTTCTCATGTTCATTGAATATACGCAGTGCTGCCTGTTGGTGGGAAAAAACTGAAAACAAATCTATTTGTCCAGCCTCTGTCCGTCCTTACGGGCGGTGGAGACGTGTGAGCTGCGTGAAGAACAGTGCTAAATCATACGCACCCAGCTACGCTTTACTGCTGGCTTCGCCATTTGCTTTCCTTAATTGGGAAAAAAATACCTGCTCTCCAAGAGTTATAATAACTCTGCTACCCTCACGTTCTGTGACACATAAGCAGGGACACAGCACAGTTATTAAACTTAGATAATTCATTCACTAGAGGCAGTGGGGCCTTTCGTTTTCCAAAAAGGGCAAAAATTATATTTGGCCTGCAGTCTTGCGCCAATTTATTTCCTGCCTGTGAAATCAAATCACTGGTAATACAGCATGCTGAGGGGTAGGGGTAGGCCTAGAGGACGTGGACGCGGCCGAGGACGCGGAGGGCCAAGTCAGGGTGTGGGCACAGGCCAAGCTCCTGATCCAGGTGTGTCGCAGCCGACTACTGCGCGATTAGGAGAGAGGCACGTTTCTGGCGTCCCCACATTCATCGCCCAATTAATGGGTCCACGCGGGAGACGGTTATTAGAAAATGAGCAGTGTGAGCAGGTCCTGTCCTGGATGGCAGAAAGTGCTTCGAGCAACCTATCGTCTACCCGCAGTTCTGCGCCGTCCACTGCTGCCAATCCGAATCCTCTGTCTGCTGCTCCTCCTTCCTCCCAGCCTCCTCACTCCACTACAATAACACCTGCTCAGGAGCGGGAGCACTCCCAGGAACTGTTCTCGGGCCCCTGCTTAGATTGGGCAGCAGCGGTTCCTCTCCCACCAGAGGAGTTTATCGTCACTGATGCCCAACCATTCGAAAGTTCCCGGGGTCCGGGGGAAGAGGCTGGGGACTTCCGCCAACTGTCTCAACAACTTTCTGTGGGTCAGGAGGACGATGACGATCAGACACAGTTGTCTTGCAGTGAGGTAGTAGTAAGGGCAGTAAGTCCCAGGGAGCAGCGCACAGAGGATTCGGAGGAAGAGCAGCAGGACGATGAGGTGACTGACCCCACCTGGTGTGCAACGCTTACTCAGGAGGACAGGTCTTCAGAGGGGGAGTCAAGGGCATCAGCAGGGCAGGTTGCAAGAGGCAGTGCAGTGGCCAGGGGTAGAGGCAGGGCCAGACCGAATAATCCACCAAGTGTTTCCCAAAGCGCCCCCTCGCGCCATGCCACCCTGCGGAGGCCGAGGTGCTCTAAGGTCTGGCAGTTTTTCACAGAGACGCCTGACGACCGACGAACAGTGGTGTGCAACCTTTGTCGCGCAAAGCTCAGCCGGGGAGCCAACACCAACAGCCTCACCACCACCACCATGCGCAGACATATGTTGGCCAAGCACCCCACAAGGTGGGACGAAGGCCGTTCACCGCCTCCGGTTTGCACCCCTGCCTCTCCCCCTGTGCCCCAACCTGCCACTGAGATGCAACCCCCCTCTCAGGACACAGGCACTACCGCCTCATGGCCTGCACCCACACCCTCATCTCCGCTGTCCTCGGCCCCATCCAGCAGTGTAGTTCAGCGCACCGTTCAGCCGTCGCTTGCGCAAGTGTTCGAGCGCAAGCGCAAGTACGCCGCCACGCACCCGCACGCTCAAACGTTAACCGTCCGCATCGCAAAATTCATCAGCCTTGAGATGCTGCCGTATAGGGTTGTGGAAACGGAGTCCTTCAAAAGTATCATGGAGGCGGCGGCCCCGCGCTACTCAGTTCCCAGTCGCCACTACTTTTCCCGATGTGCCGTCCCAGCCCTGCACGACCACGTCTCCCGCAACATTGTGCGCGCCCTCACCAACGCGGTTACTGCCAAGGTCCACTTAACTACGGACACGTGGACAAGCACAGGCGGGCAGGGCCACTACATCTCCCTGACGGCACATTGGGTGAATTTAGTGGAGGCTGGGACAGAGTCAGAGCCTGGGACCGCTCACGTCCTACCCACCCCCAGAATTGCGGGCCCCAGCTCGGTGCTGGTATCTGCGGAGGTGTATGCTTCCTCCACTAAAGCACCCTCCTCCTCCTCCTCCTCCTCTGTCTCACAATCAAGATGTGTTAGCAGCAGCATGTCGCCAGCAGTCGGTGTCGCGCGGTGTGGCAGCACAGCGGTGGGCAAGCGTCAGCAGGCCGTGCTGAAACTACTCAGCTTAGGCGATAAGAGGCACACGGCCCACGAACTGCTGCAGGGTCTGACACAGCAGACCGACCGCTGGCTTGCGCCGCTGAGCCTCCAACCGGGCATGGTCGTGTGTGACAACGGGCGTAACCTGGTGGCGGCTCTGCAGCTCGGCAACCTCACGCACGTGCCATGCCTGGCCCACGTCTTTAATTTGGTGGTTCAGCGCTTTCTGAAAAGCTACCCACGCTTGTCAGACCTGCTCGTAAAGGCGCGCCGGCTCTGCGCACATTTCCGCAAGTCCCACACGGACGCTGCCACCCTGCGCACCCTGCAACATCACTTTAAGCTGCCAGTGCACCGACTGCTGTGCGACGTGCCCACACGGTGGAACTCTACGCTCCACATGTTGGCCAGGCTCTATGAACAGCGTAGAGCTATAGTCGAATACCAACTCCAACATGGGCGGCGCAGTGGGAGTCAGCCTCCTCAATTCCTTTCAGAAGAGTGGGCCTGGTTGGCAGACATCTGCCATGTCCTTGGTAATTTTGAGGAGTCTACCCAGGTGGTGAGCGGCGATGCTACAATCATTAGCGTCACCATTCCTCTGCTATGCATCTTGAGAAATTCCCTGCAAACCATAAAGGCAGCTGCTTTGCGCTCGGAAACGGGGGCGGGGGAAGACAGTATGCCGCTGGATAGTCAGGGCACCCTCCTGTCTATTTATCAGCGCGTACAGGAGGAGGAGGAGGAGCATGAGGAGGATGAGGAGGAGGGGGAAGAGACAGCTTGGGCCGCTGCTGACGGTACACCGGCTGATTGCCTGTCATCCTTTCAGCGTGTATGGCCTGAGGAGGAGGAGGAGGAGGAGGAGGAGGAGGATCCTGAAAGTGATCTTCCTAGTGAAGACAGCCATGTGTTGCGTACAGGTACCCTGGCACACATGGCTGACTTCATGTTAGGATGCCTTTCTCGTGACCCTCGCGTTGCACGCATTCTGGCCACTACGGATTACTGGGTGTACACACTGCTCGATCCACGGTATAAGGAGAACCTGCCCACTCTGATTCCCGAAGAGGAAAGGGGTTCGAGAGTGTTGCTATACCACAGGACCCTTGCGGACAGGCTGATGGTAAAATTCCCAGCCGACAGCGCTAGTGGCAGAAGGCGCAGTTCCGAGGGCCATGTTGCAGGGGATGTGCGTAGATCGAGCAGCATGTACATCCCAGGCAGTGCAACAGTCTTTAAGGGCCTGGCCAGCTTTATGGCTCCCCACCAAGACTGTGTCACCGCTCCCCAGTCACGGCTGAGTCGGCGGGAGCACTGCAAAAGGATGGTGAGGGAGTACGTAGCGGATCGCACGACCATCCTTGGTGACGCCTCTGCCCCCTACAACTACTGGGTGTCGAAGCTGGACACGTGGCCTGAACTAGCCCTGTATGCCCTTGAGGTGCTTGCTTGTCCTGCGGCTAGCGTCTTGTCGGAAAGGGTGTTTAGTGCGGCTGGGGGAATCATCACAGATAAGCGTAGCCGCTTGTCAACCGACAGTGCCGACAGGCTAACACTCATCAAGATGAACAAAGGCTGGATTTCCCCAGACTTCTGTTCTCCACCAGCGGACAGCAGCGATACCTAAGCAATACGTAGGCTGCACCCGCGGATGGAAGCTACGTTCTCTCTCACCATCCAAAACGGGGACATTTCTGCTTCATCAATCTGTGTCTAATATTCCTCCTCCTCCTCCTCCTGCTCCTCCTCCTGAAACCTCACGTAATCACGCTGAACGGGCAATTTTTCTTAGGGCCACAAGGCTCACTCAAATAATTTTTCAGAACAATTTTTATAAGTTTCAATGCGCTTAAAAGCATTGGAACTTTAACTTGAACCAATTTTTCGTTACACTGGGCTGCCTCCAGGCCTAGTTACCACTTAAGCCACATTAACCAAAGCGATTCACCTGCCATCTTGGTTGGGCATGGCCAATTTTTACTGAGGTACATTAGTACTGTTGGTACACCAATTTTTTGGGGCCCTCACCTACAGTGTAATCATAGTAATTTCTATGTTCTTCGCCTGCACTCATGGTACAGAAAGGTGTGTGGGGTTGGCCTACACTTTAGCTACATAAATGTCACTTGTGCCTTGGCTATACTAAGGCTACTGAAATGGAACTAAGACTGCGCTCCCGCTATACTGCTGCTTCAGAATTGTTACTGGGGCCTGTCTTGAGTGCTACTATTGCTTACATGGAACGAAGACTGCGCTCCCGCTATACTGCTGCTTCAGAATTGTTACTGGGGCCTGTCTTGAGTGCTACTATTGCTTACATGGAACGAAGACTGCGCTCCCGCTATACTGCTGCTTCAGAATTGTTACTGGGGCCTGTCTTGAGTGCTACTATTGCTTACATGGAACGAAGACTGCGCTCCCGCTATACTGCTGCTTCAGAATTGTTACTGGGGCCTGTCTTGAGTGCTACTATTGCTTACATGGAACGGACACGTGGAGAGGACACGTAGTGCCTCAAAAACATCCCCCTCCTCCTCCAACAGGGAAAACATTGTTGGCAAATGCCTTTGCATTGGTTCGTCTGGTGGCAGTCCAAGAATTTCACCTTTACCGACACTACAAGAGAGCCCCCCCACCATCCCCCCGCCACGGCCCACTTAATCCTGGCCACATTCCGAAAACCAACAAAATACAACCGTGGTACTAGGTCCGCAGTCACCACCACATTACCACCAACGCGGTTACTGTTAAGGTGCATATAACCACGGACACGTGGAGAGGACACGTAGTGCCTCAAAAACATCCCCCTCCTCCTCCAACAGGGAAAACATTGTTGGCAAATGCCTTTGCATTGGTTCGTCTGGTGGCAGTCCAAGAATTTCACCTTTACCGACACTACAAGAGAGCCCCCCCACCATCCCCCCGCCACGGCCCACTTAATCCTGGCCACATTCCGAAAACCAACAAAATACAACCGTGGTACTAGGTCCGCAGTCACCACCACATTACCACCAACGCGGTTACTGTTAAGGTGCATATAACCAGTCTGACTGGGGCATGCAGACACCTTGACAGAATGAATAGTGTGTGGCACATAGGTTTCCCATTGCTATGCCCACGTGTGCAGCTCCTGATGGCGGTGGCACAGGATTGTATTTCTCATTGCTTCTGTACAGCATTGTGGGCTATCGCCCCGCCCCTATTAAAGAGGGTCGCTACCTAGCCGTGCCAACCCTGTGCAGTGTGTGCCTGCGGTCCCTCGTCGTGGCAGACGCACTTCTAAATAGACATGAGGGTGGTGTGGCATGAGGGCAGCTGAAGGCTGCGCAGGGACAGTTTGGTGTGCGCTGTGGGGGGGAGGGGGTGCGGTTGGGCAGCATGTAACTCAGGAGAAGTGGCAGTGGAGTGTCATGCAGGCAGTGATTGTGCTTTGTTGGAGGTAGTGTGGTGCTTAGCAAAGGTATGCCATGCTAATGAGCGCTTTTCAGAAGTAAAAGTTGTTGGGAGGGGGGGGGGGCCCACTCTTGCCGCTATTGTGGCTTAATAGTGGGACCTGTGAACTTAGGATGCAGCCCAACATGTAGCCCCTCGCCTGCCCTATCCGTCACTGTGTCATTCCCATCACTTTCCTGAATTGCCCAGATTTTCACACATGAAAACCTTAGCGAGCATCGGCGAAATACAAAAATGTTCTGGTCGCCCATTGACTTCAATGGGGTTCGTTGTTCGAAACGAACCCTCGAGCATCACGGGAAGTTCGTTACGAATAACGAACACCCGAACATTTTGGTGTTCGCTCATCTCTAGAGATTATTCTTAAAAAAAGCATCGCTGACACTCAAGAATCGCAGGAACAAAGATGCAATTTTGCCGCTATTTTCTCTCAGCAAAATCGTGGTCGCTCATGTGAATCTAGCCTTAGGAGAGAGCAGGCAGTGCCCCCCTTCCTTACACAAGTCCCAGTAAACACGCACTGCACATTTTTTGTGCCATTTTTGCTGGCTTTTTTTTTTTTTGAGAATTTTGGAAGGAAGTGTTTTACCATTGTTTTTTTTTCTTTTTGTGGCATTTTTCTTGTACTTTTGGTCCATTTTTTGTGGCCATGGCATTTTTTCCAAACATAGGAAGCGCTAGGTTTGGCATTTTGCAGGCATCTATGGAAATATAGACTAATTAATAGGGAAAAAACACAGGTATATATATGAATAAAAAATGCCCCCCTTGATAAATATCTGATTGTTGGTGGTCCAACCACTGGGACCCCCACCGATGACAGGAATGGGGGTCTTAAGGTTCCTGAATGAATAGACAGAGGGCCTTTCTAAGCATTCTTCTTCTTTACCCGTTTAGTCAGGGCCGACCCTCAGACACTTTATGGATCAGCCCTCTCCACACGGTTCTGCTTTATGCAGTTTCTTTCAGTTCGATCATTTGCCTGTTGGTGTCGGCTTTGATAATATCATCCAGCGCCCTCCTTGGCAGCCAGGTCTTATTTTGCCGTTGACCATTCCAAGCACTATCGATGTTTCTAATGAATTAGCTCATATTATGTGGCCGCAGTATGAGAGTCTCTGTTTCACAATTTTGACCTCCAATGAATCCTTTGGTTTGATGCGGTCTAGGTGTGTTTTGTTCTTGATCTTGGCGGTCCAATTCGTACGAATTTCCTTCAGCTTCATGGTTCCAAGGCATCAATCTTACTCCAGTCCATTTTCTTCCACTTTGGAAGCCATAAGTTGTGTTTAGGAAGAGGATTGCGTCAAATATCCATCATTTTGTTGCAATGCTTATTTCTGATTTTCCAGATCTTATCCATACTTAGCATTGCGCCGCGATCTAGCGTGATTCGGCTTTTTATTTTGGGTCCTGGTTCTCCTTTGCGATCGTTTTTTTTTTTTTTTCTATCTGAGGAAGAGGAAGTCTTGAACTGCTTTGAATTCTTCATTGTTGATTTTATAGACCGGCTTCTGCACTTCCTCCTTCAACTTATAGTATCAGTTGTTCAAGATCATCCTGATTTTCTGCCAGCAAGGTTGTATCATCTGCATATCTTAGATTGTTGATGTTTCTTCCACCGATCTTGACTCCAATGTTGGATTCATCTAAATTGCATCGCCCCAAGATCTGCATGCAGGTTGAACAACACAGGGGATAAGATGCAGCCTTGGCGTTCGCCTTTGCCGATTCTGAACCATTCTGTGTTGCCGTTGGAGCTCCGGACCGCAGCCTCTTGGTTCGCATATAACAGCTGTCTGAGTTGCTGCAGATGTCCCAGGACTCCCATTTGTCTTCGGCATGGCCTCGGCGTGTACAATGCAATATAAGGCTTTGCTGAAATCAATGAAGCCTCTGTACCTCCTGGTATTCCCCAGCCATTTTTAGGATCCATTGGAGATTTGCAATTTGGTCTCTTGTTCCTGGCTTTTGCATCAGGGAGTTCCTGTTCCACTAAAGCTGAGTTCAAGCGTTCAGCGGCCTCCAGCAGAAAATTTATATCTTTTAAGTGTTTTTGTTACGTTTTCTGAACTCTCTAATGTTGCAGTCTTGGAATATACCTTTAATACACAAGTCATTAATGCATAAAACTAATGCGAGATTCCTAAACTGCTTCTATAACATTGTATTTTGCTAGAGCTTTGGTGCTTCGTTAATGTAGGAGGCAAATATCCTCTATTACTCTGGTCTGTCCATTTCACTACATGTAAGCTTCTGTGTGTTTTATCACATATAAGCATCTGTGGGTTTCACATTCAGTTTGTGGTTGGAACCCACTGATAGCACCCCGTATCGTTAGTTTAAGAACTTTCAGGTTTACTCAGATAGGGAAATTTACTCAGCTTGGCCAGTTTTAGTAAAGAAATGAAATTAAAAAGTTCCTCCTACATTCCTCTCACTTCAAGTACATTTGATACTTTTATCTTTATAAATACCTTGGATAAATGTTATTCAAACCGACAGATTTTGGTGGCGATGATTGACTGTCTAATGTGATCTGATGGCAGGGAAAGAAGGATCCTTTATGTTGGTTTTCAACATGGCGGGTCCTTTGTTCCAGTCCAGTGGGAGATAAGAAACTGTCAGAGAAGAAGTCTGGCAGTGGTTTAAGGTAAACTTACATGGGGTGAGTATCGCAGGAATTTGGGCAATATTTGCCTCGTGTACACATGGCCACAGATATGGCACTGAGCTCGAAATCGCTCACCTGTCAGAATCATTTGGCATCTGCACCCGACAGGTCATCCCATGTAGCTCTTAGGAGGATATTTTAATTCATTAACCCCATAAGGATGCATCATTTTTTTTGGGATCTTTCATCACCTCCCTTCCAAAGCCATAATTTTTTTTATTTTTCCATTAACATGGAATATGAGGGTTTGTTGGGTGTATGGCGAGCTGAAGCTTTTAGCGTTACAATTTTGGATTACATATAATGTATAATTTTAAAAAAATTGTAGGGGAAGGGACAGGATAAAACCATCATATTGATTCAGCCATTTTTTAAAATGGGTCACCATACAGTATAAATGATATCTATTTTCTACCAACCAATTAGCTGCCCGTGTATTCTAAACAGAAGGGAGAGTGTCCACCAACTAAATAAACATTCGTAAGATATGATGTGTGTGCATTGGACACAAATTACTGCTCGTGAAGGGCACTGGTGGGGGTAATGGAGCTATCTAAGGGCTTATTCCGACGAGCGTTGGCATAACTACATTCGGCAGCACGGACGAGGGGAATCCCTTACTCCTTTGCCGGCTTTTCAAACTCTGCACTAGAGCACAGGAGTTTAAAAATACCTGCGGGAAGATGGGTGCTGCCGGATCTTTCCTGTGTGTTATATTCACTACACTATAGGACAAGTTCTAGCTTTTCTCACTCGTACTATTAACAGGAGAGAATCCCAATACTGAAAACGAAACCACTGAAATCTGTTGATATCAGCAATTTCATTTTGTCCCATAATACGGCCATGATTATCACGGCCGCATAAGGGAACAGAACCACGTTCATCTGAATCCGCCCTAAACAACAGAACCACTTTTTTAATCAACTGTTATCTATTGAATGAATTAAAGGGTTATCCGTGGAAACAGCGTTACACAAAAGCCTGCTCAGCTCGCAGCAGTAAAATAATAAAATCCCAAAATACATACTCGCCCCTCTGTGATCCCTCGCTGCTGCCATCTTGCCAGCTCTCTGATGCCCACGAAGAAAAAAATATATTTTCTTTTTATTTTTTGTACACATGGTCCCTAAGGAAACAAAAAAATGTAAAAAAAACTTTTTAAAAAGGGTATTTAACAAAAAATGCATCATAAATAATTTTGGCAACCAAAGAAAATAAAATACGTTCATAAAACCATTGCATGTGTAATATCACTTAAAAGGGTCTGGTCCTTAAGGCCGCCTGCACACGACCGGGTCGGATTCGTCATGGGGGATCCCGCAGCGGAATCCGACCTTGTGCCCGACCGGTGACACCGTGTACCTGTCCGGATTCTTCTTATTCTGTACTGTGGATATCGAATGGTGCACATGCGCAGTACAGATTTTGCCGCGCTGTCACTAGGTGATAATATGGATGCCGTGACCTTTCCATAGTGATGATTGCGGAAGGACCGTGGGTCGGACGGCTTCCATTGACTTCAATGGAAGCTGTCCGCACGGAATCCGCCAAAAATAGAGGATGCTGCGATTTCCCCCACCCCCCTTCCCCCTCACGATTTCTACTCGTGGGCAGGAAAACCCACTTTTCCACCGCATGCTATGGAAGGTATTTGCTGAATCCAGATGCGGACACCTACTCCAGATTCTGCAATGCTAATCCGTCCGTGCGCAGGTGGCCTAAAGGTAACGTGTCAGCACTAGAGATGAGCGAGCACCAAAATGCTCGGGTGCTCGTTACTCGGGACGAAATTATCGCGATGCTCGAGGGTTCGTTTCGAGTAACGAACCCCATTTAAGTCAATGGGCGACCCGAGCATTTTTGTATTTCGCCGATGCTCGCTAAGGTTTTCATGTGTGAAAATCTGGGCAATTCAAGAAAGTGATGGGAACGACACAGCAACGGATAGGGCAGGCGAGGGGCTACATGTTGGGCTGCATCTCAAGTTCCCAGGTCCCACTATTAAGCCACAATACCGGCAAGAGTGGGCCCCCCCCCCCCCCCAACAACTTTTACTTCTGAAAAGCCCTCATTAGCAATGCATACCTTAGCTAAGCACCACACTACCTCCAACAAAGCACAATCACTGCCTGCATGACACTCCGCTGCCACTTCTCCTGGGTTACATGCTGCCCAACCCCCCCCCCCCCCCCCCGCACGACAGTGTCCACAGCGTACACCAAATTGTTCCTGCCCAGCCTTCAGCTGCCCTCATGCCACGCCACCCTCATGTCTATTTATAAGTGCGTCTGCCACAGGAAAAGCAGGCACACACTGCAGAGGGTTGGCATGGCTAGGCAGCGACCCCCCCATAAAAGGGGCGGACCGATAGTCCACAATGCTGTACAGAAGCAATGAGAAATCCAATCCTGTGCCACCTCCATCTCGAGCTGCACACGTGGGCATAGCAATGGGGAACCTATGTGCCACACACTATTCATTCTGTCAAGGTGTCTACATGCCCCAGTCAGACCGCGGTTTTTTATAAATAGTCACAGGCAGGTACAACTCCGCAATGGGAATTCCGTGTGCACCCACAGCATGGGTGGCTCCCTGGGACCCACCCGCTGTACATAAATGTATCCCATTGCAGTGCCCTGGACAGCAGAGCTAACGTCAGATGAAATGCAGGTGGGCTTCGGCCCACACTGCATGCCCCAGTCAGACTGGGGTTCTTTAGAAGTGGACACATGCAGTTACAACTCCGTGTGGACCCACAGCATGGGTGGGTGCCAGGAAGCCACCGGCGGAACATAAAAATATCCCATTGCATTGCCCAACACAGCTGAGGTAGTAATGTCGTGCTTAATACAGGTGGGCTTCGGCCCACACTGCATGCCCCAGTCAGACTGGGGTTCTTTACAAGTGGACAGATGTAGTAACAACTCCCTGTGGACCCACAGCATGGGTGGGTGCCAGGAAGCCACCGGCGGTACATAAAAATATCCCATTGCATTGCCCAACACAGCTGAGGTAGTAATGTCGTGCTTAATACAGGTGGGCTTCGGCCCACACTGCATGCCCCAGTCTGACTGGGGTTCTTTACAAGTGGACAGATGTAGGTTAAACTCTGTGTGCACCTACAGCATGGGTGGCTCCCTGGAACCCACCGGCGGTACATAAAAATATCCCATTGCATTGCCCAACACAGCTGAGGTAGTAATGTCGGGCTTAATACAGGTGGGCTTCGGCCCACACTGCATGCCCCAGTCTGACTGGGGTTCTTTACAAGTGGACAGATGTAGGTTAAACTCCGTGTGCACCTACAGCATGGGTGGCTCCCTGGAACCCACCGGCGGTACATAAAAGTATCCCATTGCATTGCCCAACACAGCTGAGGTAGTAATGTCGTGCTTAATACAGGTGGGCTTCGGCCCACACTGCATGCCCCAGTCAGACTGGGGTTCTTTACAAGTGGACAGATGTAGTAACAACTCCCTGTGGACCCACAGCATGGGTGGGTGCCAGGAAGCCACCGGAGGTACATAAAAATATCCCATTGCATTGCCCAACACAGCTGAGGTAGTAATGTCGTGCTTAATGCAGGTGGGCTTTGGCCCACACTGCATGCCCCAGTCAGACTGGTAATATGTACCTTAACAGTAACCTCGTTGGTGGTAATGTGGTGGTGACTGCGGACCTGGTAGCGCGGTTTTATGTAGTTGGTTTTCGGAATGTGGCCAGGATTAAGTGGGCCGTGGCGGGGGGATGGTGGTGGTGCTCTCTTATTGTGTCGTTAAAGGTGAAATTCTTGGACTGCCACCAGACGGACCAATGCAAAGGTATTTGCCAAGAATGTTTTCATTGTTGGAGGAGGAGGGGGATGTTTTGGAGGCACTATGTGTCCTCTACACGTGTCCGTGGTTATATACACCTTAACAGTAACAGAGTTGGTGGGAAATGGCCTCGCCGCCATCATGTCTTTGTGAAGCCTCTGTTTCCACACCCCAGTGACATACCATTAGCAGCGGTATAGGAAGAGCCCAGAATTATTAACATTTCAGCGGTAGCATTAGGGACAGGCCCCACTAACATATCACTAGCAGCAGTATAGGGGGAGCGCAGTCTTAGTTCCATTTCAGTAATAGTAGCACTCAAGACAGGCCCCAGTAACATTCCCATTGCTGCAGTTTAGGGAGATAACAGTCTCTTTCACATTTCAGTAGCTGCAGTATAGACAAGGCCCCAGTTACATTTATGTAGCTAAAGTGTAGGCCAACCCCACACACCTTTCTGTACCATGAGTGCAGGTGAAGAACATAGAAATTACTATGATTACACTGTAGGTGAGGGCCCAAAAAAATTGGCGTACCAACAGTAGTAATGTACCTCAGAAAAAATTGGCCATGCCCAACCAAGATGGCAGGTGAAACCCATTAATCGCTTTGGTTAATGTGGCTTAAGTGGTAACTAGGCCTGGAGGCAGCCCAGTTTAACGAAAAATTGGTTCAAGTTAAAGTTTCAACGCTTTTAAGAGCATTGAAACGTATAAAAATTGTTTAGAAAAATTATATGAGTGAGCCTTGTGGCCCTAAGAAAAATTGCCCGTTCTGCGTGATTACGTGAGGTTTCAGGAGGAGGAGCAGGAGGAGGAGGAGGAATATTGTACACAGATTGATGAAGCAGCAATGTCCCCGTTTTGGATGGTGAGAGAGAACGATGCTTCCATCCGCGGGTGCAGCCTACGTATTGCTTAGGTATCGCTGCTGTCCGCTGGTGGAGAAGAGAAGTCTGGGGAAATCCAGGCTTTGTTCATCTTGATGAGTGTTAGCCTGTCGGCACTGTCGGTTGACAGGCGGGTACGCTTATCTGTGATGATTCCCCCAGCCGCACTAAACACCCTCTCTGAAAAGACGCTAGCCGCAGGACAAGCAAGCACCTCCAGGGCATACAGCGCGAGTTCAGGCCACGTGTCCAGCTTCGACACCCAGTAGTTGTAGGTGGCAGAGGCGTCACGGAGGACGGTTGTGCGATCGGCTACGTACTCCCTCACCATCCTTTTACAGTGCTCCCGCCGACTCAGCCTTGACTGGGGAGCGGTGACACAGTCTCGCTGGGGAGCCATAAAGCTGTCCAGGCCCTTAAAGACTGTTGCACTGCCTGTGCTGTACATGCTGCTCGATCTCCGCACCTCCCCTGCTACCTGGCCCTCGGAACTGCGCCTTCTGCCACTAGCGCTGTCGTATGGGAATTTTACCATCAGCTTGTCCGCCAGGGTCCTGTGGTATAGCAACACTCTCGAACCCCTTTCCTCTTCGGGAATGAGAGTGGAAAGGTTCTCCTTATACCGTGGGTCGAGCAGTGTGTACACCCAGTAATCCGTAGTGGCCAGAATGCGTGTAACGCGAGGGTCACGAGAAAGGCATCCTAACATGAAGTCAGCCATGTGTGCCAGGGTACCTGTACGCAACACATGGCTGTCTTCACTAGGAAAATCACTTTCAGGATCCTCCTCCTCCTCCTCAGGCCATACACGCTGAAAGGATGACAGGCAAGCAGCATGGGTACCGTCAGCAGTGGGCCAAGCTGTCTCTTCCCCCTCCTCCTCATCCTCCTCATGCTCCTCCTCCTCCTCCTGAACGCACTGAGATATAGACAGGAGGGTGCTCTGACTATCCAGCGACATACTGTCTTCCCCCGCTCCGTTTCCGAGCGCAAAGCATCTGCCTTTATGCTTTGCAGGGAACTTCTCAAGATGCATAGCAGAGGAATGGTGACGCTAATGATTGCAGCATCGCCGCTCACCACCTGGGTAGACTGCTCAAAGTTTCCAAGGACCTGGCAGGTGTCTGCCAACCAGGCCCACTCTTCTGAAAATAATTGAGGAGGCTGACTCCCACTGCACCACCCATGTTGGAGTTGGTATTCCACTATAGCTCTACGCTGCTCATAGAGCCTGGCCAACATGTGGAGTGTAGAGTTCCACCGTGTGGGCACGTCGCACAGCAGTCGGTGCACTGGCAGATTAAACCGATGTTGCAGGGTCCACAGGGTGGCAGCGTCCGTGTGGGACTTGCGGAAATGTGCGCAGAGCCGGCGCACCTTTCCGAGCAGGTCTGACAAGCATGGGTAGCTTTCAGAAAGCGCTGAACCACCAAATTAAAGACGTGGGCCAGGCATTACACGTGCGTGAGGCTGCCGAGCTGCAGAGCCGCCACCAGGTTACGGCCGTTGTCACACACGACCATGCCCGGTTGGAGGCTCAGCGGAGCAAGCCAGCGGTCGGTCTGCTCTGTCAGACCCTGCAGCAGTTCGTGGGCCGTGTGCCTCTTATCTCCTAAGCTGAGTAGTTTCAGCACGGCCTGCTGACGCTTGCCCACCGCTGTGCTGCCACGACGCGCGACACCGACTGCTGGCGACGTGCTGCTGCTGACACATCTTGATTGCGAGACAGAGGTTGCGTTGGAGGAGGAGGAGGGTGCTTTAGTGGAGGAAGCATACACCGCCGCAGATACCACCACCGAGCTGGGGCCCGCAATTCTGGGGGTGGGTAGGACGTGAGCGGTCCCAGGCTCTGACTCTGTCCCAGCCTCCACTAAATTCACCCAATGTGCCGTCAGGAAGATGTAGTGGCCCTGCCCGCCTGTGCTTGTCCACGTGTCCGTTGTTAAGTGGACCTTGGCAGTAACCGCGTTGGTGAGGGCGCGTACAATGTTGCGGGAGACGTGGTCGTGCAGGGCTGGGACGGCACATCGGGAAAAGTAGTGGCGACTGGGAACTGAGTAGCGCGGGGCCGCCGCCGCCATCATACTTTTGAAGGACTCCGTTTCCACAACCCTATACGGCAGCATCTCAAGGCTGATAAATTTGGCTATGTGGACGGTTAACGCTTGAGCGTGCGGATGCGTGGCGGCGTACTTGCGCTCCAACACTTGCGCTAGCGACGGCTGGACGGTGCGCTGAGAGACATTGGTGGATGGGGCCGAGGACAGCGGAGGTGAGGGTGTGGGTGCAGGCATGGAGACGGTAGTGCCTGTGTCCTGAGAGGGGGGTTGGATCTCAGTGGCAGGTTGGGGCACAGGGGAAGAGGCAGCGGTGCAAACCGGAGGCGGTGAACGGCCTTCGTCCCACCTTGTGGGGTGCTTGGCCATCATATGTCTGCGCATGCTGGTGGTGGTGAGGCTGTTGGTGGTGGCTCCCCGGCTGATCTTGGCGCGACAAAGGTTGCACACCACTGTTCGTCGGTCGTCAGGCCTCTCTGTGAAAAACTGCCAGACCTTAGAGCACCTTGGCCTCTGCAGGGTGGCATGGCGCGAGGGTGCGCTTTGGGAAACAGTTGGTGGATTATTCGGTCTGGCCCTGCCTCTACTCCTGGACACCGCACTGCCTCTTGCAACCTGCCCTGCTGCTGCCCTTGCCTCCCCCTCTAAAGACCTGTCCTGAGTAGGCGTTGCAAACCAGGTGGGGTCAGTCACCTCATCGTCCTGCTGCTCTTCCTCAGAATCCTCTGTGCGCTCCTCCCTCGGACTTACTGCCCTTACTACTACCTCACCGATAGACAACTGTGTCTCATCGTCATCGTCCTCCTCACCCACTGAAAGGTCTTGAGACAGTTGCCGGAAGTCCCCAGCCTCATCCCCCGGACCCCGGCAACTTTCCAATGGTTGGGCATCAGTGACGATAAACTCCTCTGGTGGGAGAGGAACCACTGCTGCCCAATCTGAGCAGGGGCCCGAGAACAGTTCCTGGGAGTCTTCCCGCTCCTGAGCATGTGTCATTGTAGTGGAGTGAGGAGGCTGGGAGGAAGGAGGAGCAGCAGACAGAGGATTCGGATTTGCAGCAGTGGACGGCGCAGAACTGTGGGTGGACGATAGGTTGCTCGAAGCACTTTCTGCCATCCACGACAGGACCTGCTCACACTGCTCATTTTCTAATAAAGGTCTGCCGCGTGGACCCATTAATTGTGCGATGAATGTGGGGACGCCAGAAACGTGCCTCTCTCCTAATCGCGCAGCAGTCGGCTGCGATACACCTGGATCAGGAGTTCGGCCTGTGCCCACACCCTCACTTGGCCCTCCGCGTCCTCGGCCGCGTCCACGTCCTCTAGGCCTACCCCTACCCCTCAGCATGCTGTATTACCAGTGATTTGATTTCCCAGCCAGGAAATAAATTGGCGCAAGCCTGCTGTTAAACTTAGCTGGCTGCGTATGATTTTTGTTTAAGTTCTCCACCCAGCACACACGTACCCAGAACGCTGAGGACTGTCAGAGGCAGGCCAAATAGAATTTTTTCCCTTTTTTTTAAAGGAAAGGCCCACTGCGTATATTCAATCAATAATAAATGTGTTGTGGCCCTGCAAATGTGTCACAGAACTGCAGTGTTGCAGAGTTATTAACTACAGCAGAGCGGTGATTTCCCAGGCAGGAAATAAATTGGCGCAAGCCTGCAGGCCAAATACAATTTTTTTCCCTTTTTTTTAAAGGAAAGGCCCACTGCGTATATTCAATCAATAATAAATGTGTTGTGGCCCTGCAAATGTGTCACAGAACTGCAGTGTTGTAGAGTTATTAACTACAGCAGAGCGGTGATTTCCCAGGCAGGAAATAAATTGGCGCAAGCCTGCAGGCCAAATACAATTTTTTTCCCTTTTTTTTAAAGGAAAGGCCCACTGCGTATATTCAATCAATACTAAATGTGTTGTGGCCCTGCAAATGTGTCACAGAACTGCAGTGTTGCAGAGTTATTAACTACAGCAGAGCGGTGATTTCCCAGGCAGGAAATAAATTGGCGCAAGCCTGCAGGCCAAATAGAATTTTTTCCCTTTTTTTTAAAGGAAAGGCCCACTGCGTATATTCAATCAATAATAAATGTGTTGTGGCCCTGCAAATGTGTCACAGAACTGCAGTGTTGCAGAGTTATTAACTACAGCAGAGCGGTGATTTCCCAGGCAGGAAATAAATTGGCGCAAGCCTGCAGGCCAAATAGAATTTTTTACCTTTTTTTTAAAGGAAAGGCCCACTGCGTATATTCAATCAATAATAAATGTGTTGAGGCCCTGCAAATGTGTCACAGAACTGCAGTGTTGCAGAGTTATTAACTACAGCAGAGCGGTGATTTCCCAGGCAGGAAATAAATTGGCGCAAGCCTGCAGGCCAAATAGAATTTTTTCCCTTTTTTTTAAAGGAAAGGCCCACTGCGTATATTCAATCAATAATAAATGTGTTGTGGCCCTGCAAATGTGTCACAGAACTGCAGTGTTGCAGAGTTATTAACTACAGCAGAGCGGTGATTTCCCAGGCAGGAAATAAATTGGCGCAAGCCTGCAGGCCAAATAGAATTTTTCCCCTTTTTTTTAAAGGAAAGGCCCACTGCGTATATTCAATCAATAATAAATGTGTTGTGGCCCTGCAAATGTGTCACAGAACTGCAGTGTTGCAAAGTTATTAACTACAGCAGAGAGGTGATTTCCCAGGCAGGAAATAAATTGGCGCAAGCCTGCTGTTAAACTTAGCTGGCTGCGTATGATTTTTTTTTTACGTTCTCCACCCAGCACACACGTACCCAGAACGCTGAGGACTGTCAGAGGCAGGCCAAACAGAATTTTTTCCCTTTTTTTTAAAGGAAAGGCCCACTGACTATATTCAATCAATAATAAATGTGTTGTGGCCCTGCAATGTGTCACAGAACTGCAGTGTTGCAGAGTTATTAACTACAGCAGAGCGGTGATTTCCCAGGCAGGAAATAAATTGGCGCAAGCCTGCAGGCCAAATAGAATTTTTGCCCTTTTTTTTTAAAGGAAAGGCCCACCGCGTATATTCAATGAATAAAATATGTCTTCTGGCCCTGCCTACACAATTCTGTCCCTGGAGTATTACTGCAGGGCGCAATGCTCTGCACGGCCGATTTGGAAAAAAAAAAAGTGCAACACTGCTAACAGCAGCCTCCACAGTACTGCACACTGTTAGATGTGGCCCTAAGAAGGACCGTTGGGGTTCTTGAAGCCTACACTAACTCCTTAAACTCTCCCTGCCTAACCACCACTTCTGTCCCTGTAGTATTACTGCAGAGCGCAATGCTCTGCACGGCCGATTTGGAAAAAAAAAAAAAAGTGCAACACTGCTAACAGCAGCCTCCACACTACTGCACACTGTTAGATGTGGCCCTAAGAAGGACCGTTGGGGTTCTTGAAGCCTACACTAACTCCTAACGCTCTCCCTATAGCAGCTCCGGCACCAACAGCACTGTCCCTCAGCTATCTCACAAGGCATCTGTGGCGAGCCGCGGGAGGGGCCGACTTTTATACTCCGGTGACACCTCATCTCCCCAGCCACTCACTGCAGGGGGGTGGTATAGGGCTGGAACATCACAGGGGGAAGTTGTAATGCCTTCCCTGTCTTTCAATTGGCCAGAAAAGCGCGCTAATGTCTCAGAGATGAAAGTGAAAGTAACCCAAACATCGCGTGGTACTCGTTACGAATAACAAGCATCTCGAACACGCTAATATTCGCCCGAGCATCAAGCTCGGACGAGTACGTTCGCTCATCTCTAGTCAGCACTTTTCACATTAATCCGCCTACACAGATTTCATATGTGAAGAAGTGCTGGCAGGTTCCCTTTGAGGGGTTAAAGCAACCCTCCAGTGAGGAGCTTGAAATTGACCTATAAGTCAGTACCTGTAAGGGAAGACTATTGGCTTTTTTACTTCCCCAATAATCTTTCATCCTTCCTGTGACCTGTGATTGCAGTTTTGCTACAGTACATAAACAGCAGGTAATTAACCCCTGGGTTTACGTATTTCAATTGTTTTGATCCTCAAATGGCTCTCAGGGTTTACTCACACTGGTGCTTTTGACTTCCATTGTTTGGCTCCATTTTCAGAGCCGAACAATGGTAAAAGTGTAAGTTTTGTGCTGGATCCAGTAGATACTGGGCCTGAACCATGCCGGAGGGACTCTTTTGACTACAATAGGGTCCGTCCAGATTCTGTTATGCCCTCTGGTATTTTCCCTAGTCATAGCATGTGACTGAGAATCACAGAGGACTGAAACTATTAATCACTAATCATGTGTTTGTTTTTTTTATAGTCACTTGACCGGCTCAGTTGTTTATAATCGTACTTGAGAATAAGAACCTTACATAAAAGTAACTAAACACAGTCTGAAAACAATTATTTGTGGTTATAGCAGAAACCATAGAAGTGTAGAAGTGGATAAGAAAGCTTGTAGAGCGGGAAGCCTATTGGATAGAGTGTTTATATTGGATGCTAGCGCTGCAGTGACTGTAACTAGAGGTGGGGATCTGGGTGTGTTATATTATTATAGGCATGCTTATTATTGTTTTCTGTTATGACTAATGATTGTTGCAGTTGGTTGTAGAACACTTAGGATGGTTTCACACAGGGCGGATTTGCCGCGGAAATTCTGTCCGGAATTTCGCCGCGGCAAATCCGCCTGCGGACGCTAATCGCAGCATTAGCCAGCCAAGTGGACGAGATTTCTCAGAAATCTCGTCCACACAGGACGGCCAATCCGCTGCGGTTAATCCAGCCGAAGCTGCGGCGCGGCTTTGCCGACCGCAGCATGTCCATTCTTTTTTCTTTCCGCTGCAGCCGTGCTCTCCTCTATGGGAGCGCCAGCCGCAGCGGAAGAGCGAGCGGCCGGGCCGCTTTAAAGCCGTGGCGCTTCTCCCGGCGAAAATCACGCGGTTTTTGCTGCGGCCAAACTGCGAGATTTCTGGTGGGAATCCGCCCAGTGGGAACCCTGGCTAAGGCTGGGTTCACACAAGAAGGAATTGCCGCGGAATGTCCGCACAACAATTCCGCCCGCAGCTCCTAATCCTGCAAAAATCTCATCCACATGCTGCGGCCAAGCTGTGCAGAAAAGGACATGCGGTGCGGAAAACAATGCCGCAGCATGTCAATTCTTTTGTGGTTTCCGCGGTGGCCTCTCTCCTCTCTATGGGGAATGCCAATGGTGAAACTGCTCCAAAACCCGCGGGTTGTGAAGCTGCGCTTTACCAGCGGAAGTCTCACGTTTTTTCGGTGTGGCCATTCTGCTGGAATTCTGCCCCGTGTGACCCCAGCCTTATTATACTTTGTTATTGTTTTTTTTTTTGTTGGGGAAGGAGGGAAAGAAGAAGAGACGGTGATTAGAGGTTTATGTGGAATGAGGATACTGTTGCTATTATTGTTGTCGCAGTTAGGGCTCATGCACATGGCCATATTTTCTGTCCGTATGAGGGCGGATTAAGACAAACGTATTTGCGGAGGCATTTCCGCATGTAAAAATCTCGCCCGTAGAACACGATCAAGCGATGCCTTCGATTTCAACAGATTCGTTCAGACAAACGTGTTTTTTCCATACAAAATCTTTGTGCGCAGAAAGATAGGTCCTGGTCTATCTTTGTCCATATAACGGAAAAAGCTGCCATAGTTTCTTACTTGTACCCGGAGATCCATGGAACCGAACAGCGCCGTATAGACCCCATTGACTATTGAAGGTTCGGTCGTTCATGCTCCTCTTGGTAATATACAAATAAGGGAGATGGAGAAGCAAACACCCTGAAACAGCTGTCTGTGTATGAATTCTGGCTTGGCTTTCAATTCCCAGTCATTGTTACAAGGCTTGTATGAAGAGTCTAACATTGATTTGCAGGAATGCTGCCTTCCAATAGGTGGCGCCACTGAGGTATTGTTCCATCTCATTCGCAAATGTGAACAAATACATTAAAATCAATCAATTCTATTCACTGCGTATTACACACATTGCCAGGAGTGGTTAAAAAAAGGGACATCAATGCAATGAATATGAATGAAACATGTATAACAAAACACGTTCACCAAAAACGCACTAAATGCGCAAATAGACTCTGTAAAAACGATGTGATTTTCATACACCAAAATTGCATACACCCATGTACATGAACTCCTATTAGGTTTTCTTTGGGTTGATATGCCTGCTGTGTAAATCTGTGCAGTAGTTTTGAGGAAATTTGCATTTTATCGGTAGCACCCAGACACAGGAGTAGTCCTGCATATTCATGTATTGTAGGCTAGCCACACCCACCCTGCCCTGCAACCAATGATTGGCAGCTCCCTTTCTATGCACAGTAATAGGCAGACAGCAGTCAATCATTGTACTTCAGTCTTAGAGACCGGTCTCTACTTGTCATTTAACTTCAGCCATTGTACAGCCACCAAAGGCATCCTCTACAGCATGTTCAGGTTCCTGTGAGTGATGTATTGCATCACTACTGCTTTTTTCCTCTGGCAACACCTACCTGTCTTATCTGAAAACACTGGCACCCCACTATTCTTGCTCTTTTACTAAGCATTTCTTCTCCATTATTAGCAGCTCCCTCTCAGTTTAGGTGGCTTTCTCCTTCTAACAGTAGGTTTGAGGGACCTGCACTCACTTCTCCTGAGATACACCCAAAACGTTTTGCATCACCAGTCCCTTCAGAGTGTGCTGAAAAGTCATGTTCCTCCCATTTTCAACTAGGTGACTACCAATCAGAAGATTTTGAGGGTAAAACAATCCAGATGTGATGTTATACAAACTGGCTACTAGATGCACTTATAACCTTACCCTTAAACTTGCCAGATATAATGATTATTTGTGCATTTTTCACACATCCCAATAGGGTAGCCCTCTTACAGTGTTATCAATTATAATAATTATTAGGACTTTTTTAGATGGTGTAACTTTATGTATGTGTAACTGACTCATACATGAGCAGCACATCGACCCAGTACAGTCAGTAGGGCTATTGAGATTTGTGTTTTATAGAACTACAGACTATGCAAAACATCTGCCTATCACGTATAATTCGGTCTGGTGTATTGGATCGGATCCTCTCTCCGTGAGCCCCATAAGGACTCATTCACTTGGGCGTAGGCTCATTTATGCAGTGTTTTTGCATGCTTGGCAATACGTGTTTGCATGTGTATTTGCCTTTTTTCTGTGTGAGCGAGCACTACCTATTTGCATACTCAAAAAAACACAAGCATGCTTCCATTGTTTTCTTAATGTTTTGCAGAAGGGAAATTCCTGGCAGCAAAACGTGAGGAAAGGAAACCATTGATATTCCAAGTTTTTATGCGTGCACAAAAAGACGGGGCGGGGCCAATATTTCTGCTTTTTTGTTTTTGCTCGCACAATTGCGCAAAGTTGAAACTGTCGAAAAAAAGTCTTGACGATTTAATGCGTAAATACACTTCGTAGCGCTGAGCATATTTCCGCATGTGCCAGTCTAAGAAAGTCCTCAATATGGGCATTTTGGTGCGTAATACGTATGAAGGTAGAGCATGCTGCGTATTGCTTCACGTGAACCAAATTTTTGTGTGCAAAATACGCAAATAATAATAATAATAATCTTTATTTGTATAGCGCCAACATATTCCGCAGCGCTTAATGTGAACCAACAGATTAGAATCCATTAATTCTATTCACTGCGTATTACAAACACAAAATTTGCGCACCTGATACGCTCCGCCAATACACCTCTGTGAACTTTGCCTAATACTACAAATTTCCTTCTTGCCTGTTTCACTTACAAAACCTACAAAATGTCATCTTAAGGGGAAAAAGTTTGGAAAGTTTCTAAAAAATGTAATACAGAAACCCAAAAATTTCCAGTGACTGGTACGATGTATAAACACACATCACGAGGTGAAACATGAAGGTGCATTTCCATGAGTCATAACCTATCAGTATAACTGCGGTGTCAGTTGAAGTTTGGAAGCAGCAGATAAACGCAGAGAAGACATGGCGGACGGCAGATACTGAACTGCAAGCAGCGGGCAATAACTTGTCTTAAGAGACATTATATAATTAAGGAAATGTAGAAATTGAAAGATAAAGTAATTGAACCGCAGCATATGGTCGGGATTGAGAGCTCTTTAACACCTCGTTGACTGCTCAAAGTGTCTTAAAGAAGTAATCTGAGATTAGAATAAGGGTATTTATTAGAGTTGAGCGAACATACTCTGTCGACCTTGATGCTCGTTCGACTATTAGCATACTCGATGGTGCTCGTTACTCGAACGAGCATCAAATCGTGTTCGATCACACCCCAGCTTTTGGCTCCTCCCCGCTGTGACGTGCGTCATTTGAAATTTTTTTGTCTGGCAGGAAGGGGAAGGGGAAGGGGGAGAGGGAGAGAGAAACACGAACCAAAAAAAAAAAGGCGGGACCCAGTGTCCCACATACAAAAATGCTCGAGCCTCCCATTGTAGTCAATGGGGTTCGTTACTCGAGTAGAGCTCTCGAATTTTACGAAAAGCTCAACTCGAATAATGCGGACCCGAGCATTTTGGTGCTCGCTCATCTCTAGTATTTATTTATTATTTGAGGAAGAGCATCATCTTTGGCTGTGTTTACTATTGCAGTACACAGAATTCACTTGAATGGGGCTGAGGTGTAATACTACACACAACCAAAGGCAAAGAGAGGCACTGGTTTTTTTCTAATCCCAGATACTCCTTCTATGCTGACCCAAGAATAGGAAAAGAAAAATGATCCGCGCTCATGTGGATCAGACTACTTTCGGCTTATATGTCAAGCTCAAAACACCATGAAAAAGATATACAATACATTATAGATTGTATTGTATATCTTTTTCATGTTGTTTTGAGCTTGACAAAGGCATATAAGCCGAAACACGTTGCTCAATATATTAATAAATAAAAATATTAGATGCTTATTAACATCTTGAGGATTTATTGATAGTCTGATCCACATGAGCGCGGATCATTTTTCTTTTCCTATTCTTGGGCTAGTTACATTTTAAAGCACCCATGTACTGGACTGCTTTTAGTTCCTGCGTCTCTCCAAATCATTCGATCGTGGATAAAAGACTGACTTCACACGCCAAACAGGACAACAGGTGCCAGTGGGGTTCCCAAAACCAGGGTTATCCCGCTGTTCACCAGGTGAGTCGTCACTCATTTTCTCTACTGGTTGCTGAATTTCAGCAGACCTTTTTTCTTTGAGTCATTTTACTTGGCGCACTCCTGACGTGTTTATTTATTCCTTCTATGCTGAGTTGTTGAGCCACCATAGCCTGCCTATTAATGACCACCATTTACAGTTCTGAGATCACATAATCACTGGAGGCACATCCCCTTCCAAAGGTTACTTTTAGAGATGAGCGAGCACCCGAATGCTCGGGTCCGCGTTATTCGAGTCGAGCTTTTCGTAAAATTCGTGAGCTCTACTCGAGTAACGAACCCCATTGACTACAATTTTTGTATGTCGAACGCAGGGTCCCGAGCTTCCTTCTCCCTTCTCTCTATTGGTGGTCTGTCGGGGGTCCTGAGCCCGGTCACCTTGTATGCCCTCACACATCCACTGGTCTCAACACCACCTAAGAGTCTGGTCAGACACTCCTCTCTACTGGTGGTCTGTAGGGGACGTCCTGAGCCCGGTCACCTTGTATGCCCTCACACATCCACTGGTCTCAACACCACCTAAGAGTCTGGTCAGACACTCCTCTCTACTGGTGGTCTGTAGGGGACGTCCTGAGCCCGGTCACCTTGTGTGCTCTCACACATCTACTGGTCCCAACACCTCCTAACAGTGTGGTCAGATGCTCCTCTCTACTGGTGGTCTGTCGGGGGTCCTGAGCCCGGTCACCTTGTGTGCCCTCACACATCTACTGGTCCCAACACCTCCTAACAGTCTGGTCAGATGCTCCACTCTACTGGTGGTCTGTCGGGGGTCCTGAGCCCGGTCACCTTGTGTGCCCTCACACATCCACTGGTTCCAATACCTCCTAACAGTCTGGTCAGACACTCCTCTCTACTGGTGGTCTGTAGGGGGCGTCCTGAGCCTGGTCACCTTGTGTTCCCTCACACATCCACTGGTCCCAACACCTCCTAACAGTCTGATTAGAACGGCCCGGTGGCGGAAATTCATCGATACGACCATCCAGCTTCTCACATTCCAATAATGCGCCCCTCTTGAAGGGTGAAACCACTTTTAGGGCCTCAGGTGACAAGACTGTTCATCTAATCACACTACAACTGTAATCATTTGCATATCTGCCTGAGATGTATCTGCATGTCGGGTTTTGCAGCAAAACAACTTCTTTAGTTGCTTGATTGTTTGTGACAAAGAGTGTACATTATACAGTTGGACTGAGTGGAGTTGAAACCGCGGCATCGTTTGGACAGCACCATCTTGTGGCAGAAGATAAAAATACAGAATTATTAATATTATCCTAAATTTATACTGCGTAACACTAGACCAGATAGGTGAAAGCTGCGCCAAATTTACAACAGTGGCGCAAGCCGTGTGCTAAATTTGTTTTATCTTGCTGGACACATTAGATACTTTTTCTTTTGTCACTTCTTGGTTGGCGAACTTTATACCTCTATTTTCATTTATAGGGGTTATCAGTTTGTTGATGTGCTCTCCTTAGTAGAGGCCACCTTTATCTGATTGGCCACCGGTAGCCCTGCTAATCAATTGATTTAAATAGCCACAGTGCTCATGCGAGTGCTGCAATACATTCAATGTTTGCATCCCAGTACAATATTGTTCATATTCAGAATGCCATACTTTTCTTTGCAGTGCAGAAAGCTAGAGCGGCCAGGGGTAGCTTGAGTTGGGGTGCTAGCTTAAGCTTGGTCACGGTGGTGGCTACTCTGACTAAAATGGAGACTCGCACAGCAGGTGGATTGCAAGAGTCTCTGTGTAGTTCATGTAATGTCTGAATGTGACGCCAGAGCCTTTGAAGGTGAAAACGTGCTTGCAGTGGCGAAATAACGAGACTAGTCCACTTAGATTAAAGTAAACCGAAGACACACAGTTTACTAAGCACTTTCAGAATAAAAACAGTTCACACTTAGCAGGCTTGTGATTGATGGTGACACCAACAACTTTTCTTCCATTAAGAATAACAGGCATTGATTCCTCAACTCTCTGTGGGGTAAGGCTGTCAGTCTGTACTAAAGAATGGCTTTCTCTGGAAGTGTTTGTGGAAGATCGGAGGGGCCAGTGCAGGGTTGACTGTGATCCCACTGTCTGCTATCTGCAGAGGGATAAGTTACACTCATGATTGTGATGGCCTCTCACAGTCCAGCTTCTGCAGGGTGTGCCCTGACTCTGGTTCCTTCCAACAGGGTGGAAATAGACGCTGCTCCTGTGCTGGGGGCTCACATTCCTCACTTACTCTTGCATCGATGCTCTCCTCTGTCTCCCAATCTCTGGCACTTTGCTGCGGCTCCGCTGCTACTAGCCATCTTTTCTCTCTCCACCTCCTCCAACGACTAACTCTCCACTTCTTGTTGTTTCCCACTTTTTCTCCCCCTCTGCTGACTCACTGCACATTTCCTCTAGCTTACTTTCCTGGGCTGGACTCATCTCCACCCACTTTATTACTCGGACAATTACAGGCAATCAGCCTATCAGAAGAGGTCTGTTGTTGGCAGACTAGCTTTAGCCCGATATTCAGAAAATTACAATGACTTTCTCCTGCAGGATGCCTCCTACTTCTCTTAAAGGGCCCGTAGCAAGGTGCTTAGGATTTATTAACTCTTTAGACTACCCTGTAGGTCCCTCCGGATCACTATAGTTCTTACCTATTTAAAACACAGCCATCCTTGGCGTGAACTAAGATCCGTAGGACGAAAAAGGTTAACCAGCTATAGTTTTGACAGTCTGTTTAGCTCAGAAAGAGAATTTGAATACTTGCAAGTATATATTTTTTAAGGGAAAAACGTTGCGCTAAGACGGAGTCTCAGGTGCCAGTTAGCTATGGGGCCCTTACATTATTCTTCTCCCCACATTCTGAAGGTTGTACATAGTTATGCACTAAATGACATTTCAATGTACTGTGAGGCAGGTAATCTGGAAGGGAAGAATTCATGGGTTAGCAGTGGACAAAGGTTATAACTCATGAGTCCAGAAAAGTTTGTATGCATGACAACAACCTGAAAAAGAAATCATACAAAATTTTACAGTCAAGTCCAGGTTCAGACGTCTTTTGACTATTTTTTCAGGAAAGGAGTTAAAATGGGTCCCACAGACCATGAGTCTAGGATGCACCTTGTGGTACCTAGTCCGGTGTCCATTGGGAACAAAAATGAAGAGGATAAAAGGAAAAAGAAAAACCAACAGACATCTTTAAGTAGTCTCTTGAGGCAAATTCTTGAATATTGCAACTTCACTGGGTAGTCTCTCAGGGCACGAACCTTGAATTAGAGTCCCTGAGTAGTCCCTGAGGGTAAAATCTTGAAATGTGTAATCCAAAGGCACCCTGGAAAAACACGTTTAACCACAAAAACAAACAACTGCGGAAAAAAAAACAAAAAAAAAACGTGCTTTGGTGCTTCTGGAAGAACGTCTGGTGACCAATACTGGAGTTGCAGGGAGTCTTCTCCTCAGTGAGAATGCAGGATGAGTAGAAATCTGGGGTGGACTTGGTTGTGGAACCTATTGAGGCATCTGTGGTACTGGGAACTGTAACCTCATCAATGGATTCTGATACCAGGACATCACTTTACCTGAATCAAACAGAGACGGACACAAAGGGTCTTGTGGTTCCCCTGAATCAGATGCTGAATCAATGTCCGTCTTTTCAGTTTCAGAGTCTGTTAATTCTGGCAGTGACATGGCTGCTGAGCATCATTTGAGTCTGTTATAATGTACAATCTGAGGCTATCTGTTAGGCTGAGTGATGCAATACAATCCCTTATCTGCAGAAGGTATAGATGATATAACATATGGTTGCAGCTCCCAGCGGGAAACAAGTTTACCAGTGCGGTGATCTTTCTGGAGCCAGGCTCGATCTCCAAACTGTGAGGCTGCAGCATGAACATGTTTGTCAAAGTCCACTTGCTGTTTCTGCCGCACCCCTTCCAGACGGGTGTCCACAGTGAGATGAGCCTCCTTAAGTCGATGTTAATGGTGTTGTACCTATGCAGTCGATGGTAAGGGACTGATTTCATCAGGGACCTGAATTCCCAATGCCAAATCAGAAGCTAATTTTCCCTGTCTGCCAAACATTAGGTAATAGGGGATATCCCCGGTGGAGCAATGAGGAGTGTTGTTATAAGCGTAGATGAGTTCTAGAAGGTTGTCAGGCCAATGAGCTCTTTGACTTGGAGGGATGGTTCAGAGCAGCTCTAAAACGGTCTGATTCGCCTTTTCACAGAGCCCATTTCCTTGTGGGTGATAGGCGGTGGTTCAGAGTTTCTGGCACCAGTAGACACTGCAAATTTTTTGAAACAACTGAGACTCAAAGGCGGATCCCCCGTCTGCTATAGATGTTCAGAGAAAATTCTCTCAGAGGATAAAGTGTTTCCAGATGAGGGCAGTAATGGTCTTTGTGGTCAGATCTTTGATGGGTATGGCCACAGTGAATTTGGTATATTGATCTATCATAGTCAGCATGTAGCTATACCCTGGCAGGCTAGACGCAATTTTTAACTGGTCTATGGATAAGAGTTTCAATGATTTACTGGCGATAATAGGATGAAGAGCAGCTTATTGGTCCAATTTGGCTCTCAGCAATGTCTCGCAGGTAGAACACTCTTGACACCATTTTTCTATGTTGGCCCTCATACCTATCCAATAGAGTTC
This sequence comes from Eleutherodactylus coqui, assembly GCF_035609145.1. Lineage (NCBI taxonomy): Eukaryota > Metazoa > Chordata > Amphibia > Anura > Eleutherodactylidae > Eleutherodactylus > Eleutherodactylus coqui. Next base: position 267,324,104 of record NC_089840.1, on the reverse strand, counting down.
CTCAAGAAGAGACCTTTTTTTAAAAAAAACATTCTTTTTCTCTGTCACCAGAGGCACTGGAGCTCCGGATCTGACATTTTTTGGACAATCCCCTTGGGGTTTGCTCCAGATAGCAAATATTCTTGTAGATCTCCTAAAGTTTGGCTGTCCTGCTAAAGCAGGAGACATTTTTGGTAGACATTTTGGGAGTCCTAGGATTTGTTAAATGAGTCCTTGGCGGAGGAGCAGCTTTGCAGGGTTTGCCGGATCCCGCAGTGAGGCATTTCTATATCCTCCCACTGGTCTTCCTCAGGAGAGCAGTTGACAGCTGCAGGTAACCTAGATAAGGCGACAGCTTTTGTGTTAGCTTTACTTGGTATTTCACAATGAAGTCGATATTAGCCAACCTGGAGAGCCACCTCTGTTCTAACGCTCCAGGCTTTGCGGAGTTTAAATGGGCCACAGGATTGTTGTCGGTATAGGCCATGAATTTTGCTGTCACTAAATAGTCTTTGAATTTCTCGGTGACAGCCCACACGAGGGACAGCGGTTCCAAATTAAAGGAGTTATAATTTTTGATTGTTTCGTTCCGAGCCTTTCCCTTTCTGCACTTGACTCAGGACTACACCCAGCCCTTTGAAGCTGGCAAAGGACTGAGTGTAATTGTGATATGCCAGAATTGGGGGATTTGATCAGCTTTTACTTAAGGACCTGAAAAGCATGTTCCTGTTCTTCTTCTCAGTTGATGACAATGGGCTTACGATGTGGTTCTTTAGAATGCCCTCAATATCTCTTGCAGCGGTTCAGCAATATGGGCTAAATTTAGTATGAAGCGCCTCCATTGGCCTACAAATCCTAGGAAGCTGCGAAAATCTTTTAGGGTCTTTTGAGTGAGACAGTTTTTGATGGTCTCAGTTTTCTCAGGCTCTGGACATACCCCATCGGTGCTGGTTATGTGGCCCAGGTAGCGGACTTGTGTTTGCAAGAAGTGGCATTTGGATGGTTTTACCTTGAGTCCATGTAAGGATCTGAAATATTTCACCTAGCTGCTGCAGATGATCCTCATAGGTTTTGGAATAAATGATATAATCTAGCAGGACAGTTTCAAAGTCTTTGCAGAAGCAAAGGGGTGCACCCGCAGTACCACACAGTAACCCACAGTGGGCAGGGCAGATGCATATGCAAAGCCAAGGCAGGGGTCCAAACCAAATCCCCGCAGTCAATCCCAGGAAGAAGTAAAGACACGGCAGCATAAATCTGGTGCAAAGCAGCAAGAAAGCATTATTCTCCTATAGCGTATGGATGAGTTACGTTTCGACCTCCACGGTCTTTCTCAAGCTTAAGATTTAGCCATCCACAAGAACAGACGTGAGGTCTGTGAGCTCCACCATCAAGCGCAAAAAATTGTCAAAAATTTGACCCACTGCTTCCCCTACTCAAGAGGAATAGATAGAGGGGTTTCTGGTCGCGCTGAGCTGTTGCCGGAGCTCACGGGCCTGAGAAGCCAGGTGAGGCCTGCAAAGCCGCGGTCTCGACAGCTGAGACAGGCGCCTTCATCATGCGCGCCCACCTGCCACGATACCCAAAGAAGACCCAGGCAGCCTCACACCCCCTGCACTTTTTGCCCTGGGAGAGACGGGAAGAGGGACCCACCGACATACTGCCGTAGCCTGTGGCCTAGGGTTAGGAGAAAACCTGTGCGGCAGTCGGCCAGTATGGACCCCTCTCCCTCTTCCACATTGCCCACAGCACACAAAAAGAGACTCACCAGGCCAGTGAAGGAGGACAACAGCGGTGAAAAGCCCTGAGCAGTCTGTTATGGCTCCTGGAGTGGGCGAGGAGGAAGGCCGACATCAGCCTAAGGCTTGTGCAGGGGAAGCCAACAAAGCGCTCCTACACACATCAAGAAGAAGCTAAGCAGTCCAAAGGGGGAGACAGAGGATCCATCCTATCCTTGCTGAGGTGGCAGCTGCCTGGATCAGTCCCCATAACGGGCCCCGGGGGGAAGTTCAGTTCAGGGCCTGCACTCCGTCTCTCCATATCCCTCATAATGATGTCATCATCACTACAGAAGTACACAGCAAGAGCTAACACATTGTCTGCAGGCATTGCTACCACCTAGTGGTTAAAGAGAAATCGACATGCAGTTTAATAGCACATGGTCTGGAGGCACTGCTACCACCTAGTGGTTAAAGAGAAATCGACATGCAGTTTAATAGCACATGGTCTGGAGGCACTGCTGCCACCTAGTGGTAAAAGAGAAAACAATGTGCAAGCCAATATCACATAGTCTAGCGACACTACTGCCACCTAATGTTTGAAGAGAGAACAACGTGCAGTTCAATAGCACATTGTCAGTAGGCACTGCTACCACCTAGTGGTTTAATAGAAAACAACATGCAGTTTAATAGCACATTGTCTAGACCCTGGACAATGGGCTATTGAACTGCACGTTCTTTTCTTTTCAACCACTAGGTGGCAGTAGTGCCACCAAACAATGTGCTATTGAACTGCACGTAGTTTCCTCTTTAACCACTAGATGGCAGCAGTATGCGTCTAGACTAGAGACCCTGCTGCCACCTAGTGGTAAACAAGAAAAAACGTGCAGTTCAATAGCGAATTGTCTGGAGATACTGCTGCCACCAAGTGGTTAAAGAAAAAACAACGTGCAGTTCAATAGCACATTGTCCGGAGGCACTGCTGCCACCTAGTGGTAAATGACAAAATAACGTGCAAGCCAATAGCACATCGTATAGAGACACTGCTGCCACCTAGTGGTTGAAGGGAAAACAACATGCAGTTCAATAGCAAATTGTCTATAAGGCATTGCTGTCACCTAGTGGCTAAAGAGAAAACAATGTGCCGTTCAATAGCGCATTGGCCAGAGGCACTGCTGCCACCCAAAGGTAAAAGAGAAAACAAGGTGCAGTTCAATTACACATTGTCCGGAGGCACTGCTGCCACCTAGTGGTAAATGACAAAACAACGTGCAAGCCAATAGCACATAGTCTAGAGACACTACTGCCACCTAGTGGTTAAAGAGAAAACAACGTGCAGTTCAATAGCACATTATCTAGACTCTAGACAATGTGCTATTGAACTGCATGCTGTATTCTCTTTAACCTCTAGGTGGGAGAAGTGCCTATAGACTATAGAGGCCCTGCTGCACCTAGTGGTAAAAGAGGAAACAACGTGTAGTTCAAAAACACATTGTCTAGAGGCGCTGCTGCCACCTTGTGGTAAAAGAGAAAAAAACGTGCAAGCCAATAGCACATTGTCTAGAGATACTACTGCCACCTTGTGGTTGAAGAGAAAACAATGTGCAGTTCAATAGCACAATGTCGAGAGGCAGTGCTGCCAACTAGTGGCTAAAGAGGAAACAATGTGCAGTTCAATAACACATTGTCTGGAGGCACTGCTGCCACCTTGTGGTAAAAGAGAAAGCAACGTGCAAGCCAATAGCACATAGTCTTAAAACACTACTGACACCTTGTGGTTGAAGAGGAAACAACGTGCAGTTCAATAGCAAATTGTCTTTAAGGCATTGCTGTCACCTAGTGGCTAAAGAGAAAACAACGTGCCGTTCAATAGCGCATTGTACGGAGGCAGTGCTGCCACCTAGTGGTAAATGAGAAAACAACAGTCAAGCCTATACCACATAGTCTAGAGGCACTACTGCCACCTTGTGGTTGAAGAGAAGACAACGTGCAGTTCAATAGCACATTGTCGAGAGGCAGTGCTGCCAACTAGTGGCTAAAGAGGAAACAACGTGCAGTTTAATAGCACATTGTCTGAAGGAGCTGCTGCCACCTTGTGGGAAAAGAGAAAACAAAACTGCAAGCCAATAGCACACAGTCTAGAGACACTGCTGCCACCTAGTGGTAAAAGAGGAAACAACGTGTGGTTCAATAACACATTGTCGAGAGGCGCTGCTGCGACCTTGTGGTAAAAGAGAAAGCAACGTGAAAGCCAATAGCAAATAGTCTTAAAACACTACTGACACCTGGTGGTTGAAGAGGAAACAACGTGCAGTTCAATAGCAAATTGTCTATAAGGCATTGCTGTCACCTAGTGGCTAAAGAAAAAACAATGTGCCGTTCAATAGCGCATTGTACGGAGGCACTGCTGCCACCTAGAGGTAAAAGAGAAAACAAGGTGCAGTTCAATAGCACATTGTCCGGAGGCACTGCTGCCACGTAGTGGTAAATGAGAAAACAACGTGCAAGCCAATAGCACATAGTCTAGAGACACTACTGCCACCTAGTGGTTAAAGAGAAAACGACGTGCAGTTCAATTGCACATTATCTAGACTCTAGACAATGTGCTATTGAACTGCATGCTGTGTTCTTTTTAACCACTAGGTGGCAGTAGTGTCTCTAGACTATGTGCTATTGGCTTGCACGTTGTTTTCTCATTTACCCTGCTGCACCTAGTGGTTAAAGAGAAAGCAACCTGCAGTTCAATAGCACACTGTCTGGAGGCACTGCTGCCCCCAAGTGGTTAAAGAGAAAACAACGTGCAAGCCTATATGTAGCACATAGTCTAGAGACACTACTGCCACCTTGTGGTTGAAGAGAAAACAACGTGCAGTTCAATAGCACATTGTCAGGAGGCACTGCTACCACCTAGTGGTTTAATAGAAAACAACATGCAGTTTAATAGCCCATTGTCTAGACCCTAGACAATGGGCTATTAAACTGCACGTTTTTTTCTCTTCAACCACTAGGTGACAGTAGTGCCACCAGACAATGTGCTATTGAACTGCACGTAGTTTCCTCTTTAACCACTAGATGGCAGCAGTATCCCTCTAGACTAGAGACACTGCTGCCACCTAGTGGTAAACAAGAAAAAACGTGCAGTTAAATAATGAATTGTCTAGAGATACTGCTGCCACCTAGTGGTTAAAGAAAAAACAACGTGCAGTTCAATAGCGCATTGTCCGGAGGCACTGCTGCCACCTTGTGGTAAATGAGAAAACAACATGCAAGCCAATAGCACATAGTCTAGAGACACTACTGCCACCTAGTGGTTAAGGAGAAAACAAAGTGCAGTTCAATAGCACATTGTCTAGACTCTAGACAATGTGCTATTGAACTGCATGCTGTATTCTTTTTAACCACTAGGTGGGTGAAGTGCCTATAGACTCTAGAGGCCCGGCTGCCACCTAGAGGTAAAAGAGAAAACAACGTTCAAGCCTATAGCACATAGTATAGAGGCACTACTACCACCTTGTGGTTGAAGAGAAAACAACGTGCAGTTCAATAGCACATTGTCTAGAGGCAGTGCTGTCAACTAGTGGCTAAAAAGGAAACAACGTGCAAGCCAATAGCGCATCCTATTGAGACACTGCTGCCACCTAGTGGTTGAAGGGAAAACAACGTGCCGCTCAATAGAGCATTGTCCGGAGGCAGTGCTGCCACCCAAAGATAAAAGAGAAAACAAGGTGCAGTTCAATTACACATTGTCCGGAGGCACTGCTGCCACCTAGCGGTAAATGAGAAAACAACGTGCAAGCCAATAGCACATAGTCTAGAGACACTACTGCCACCTAGTGGTTAAAGAGAAAACAACGTGCAGTTCAATAGCACATTGTCTAGAGGCAGTGCTGCTAACTAGTGGCTAAAAAGGAAACAATGTGCAAGCCAATAGCACATAGTCTTAAAACACTACTGACACCTTGTGGTTGAAGAGGAAACAACGTGCAGTTCAATAGCAAATTGTCTATAAGGCATTGCTGTCACCTAGTGGCTAAAGAGAAAACAACGTGCCGTTCAATAGCGCATTGTCTGGAGGCACTGCTGCCACCCAAAGGTAAAAGAGAAAACAAGGTGCAGTTCAATTACACATTGTCCGGAGGCACTGCTGCCACCTAGTGGTAAATGAGAAAACAAGACACAGAGTCTTTAACCACAAGGTGGTAGTAGTGTCACTAGACAATGTGCTATTGGCTTGCATGTTGTTTTCTCTTTTACCACAAGGTGGCAGCAGCGCCTCTAGGCAATGTGTTTTTGAACTACACGTTGTTTCCTCTTTTACCACTAGGTGCAGCAGGGCCTCTAGAGTCTATAGGCACTTCTCCCACCTGGTGGTTAAACAGAATGCAGCATGCAGTTCAATAGCACATTGTCTGGAGTCTAGATAATGTGCTATTGAACTGTACGTTGTTTTCTCTTTAACCACTAGGTGGCAGTAGTGTCTCTAGACTATGTGCTATTGGCTTGCACGTTGTTTTCTCATTTACCACTAGGTGGCAGCAGTGCCTCCGGACAATGTGTAATTGAACTGCACCTTGTTTTCTCTTTTACCTTTGGGTGGCAGCACTGCCTCCGGACAATGCGCTATTGAACGGCACGTTGTTTTCTCTTTAGCCACTAGGTGACAGCAATGCCATATAGACAATTTGCTATTGAACTGCACGTTGTTTTCCCTTCAACCACTAGGTGGCAGCAGGGAATCAATAAGATGTGCTATTGGCTTGCACGTTGTTTCCTTTTTAGCCACTAGTTGGCAGCACTGCCTCTAGACAATGTGCTATTGCACTGCATGTTGTTTTCTCTTCAACCACAAGGTGGCAGTAGTGCCTCTATACTATGTGCTATAGGCTTTAACGTTGTTTTCTCTTTTACCTCTAGGTGGCAGCCGGGCCTCTAGGGTCTATAGGCACTTCTCCCACCTAGTGGTTAAAAAGAATACAGCGTGCAGTTCAATAGCACATTGTCTACAGTCTAGACAATGTGCTATTGAACTGCACATTGTCTTCTCCTTAACCACTAGGTGGCAGTAGTGTCTCTGGACTATGTGCTATTGGCTTGGGTCTTCTCCTTAACCACTAAGTGGCAGCAGTGCCTCCAGACAATGCGCTATTGAACTGCACGTTGTTTTCTCTTCAACCACAAGGTGGCAGTAGTGTCTCTAGACTATATGATATAGGCTTGCACGTTGTTTTCTCTTTAACCATTAGGTGGTAGCAGTGCCTCCAGACAATGTGCTATTGAACTGCACGTTGTTTTCTCTTTAACCACTAGGTGCAGCAGGGCCTCTAGAGTCTATAGGCACTTCTGCCACCTAGTGGTTAAAGAGAATGCAGCATGCAGTTCAATAGCACATTATCTAGACTCTAGACAATGTGCTATTGAACTGCATGCTGTATTCTTTTTAACCACTAGGTGGGAGAAGTGCCTATAGACTCTAGAGGCCCTGCTGCACCTAGTGGTAAAAGAGGAAACAACGTGTAGTTCAAAAACACATTGTCTAGTGGCGCTGCTGCCACCTTGTGGTTGAAGAGAAAACAACGTGCAAGCCAATAGCACATTGTCTATTGACACTACTGCCACCTTGTGGTTGAAGAGAAAAGAACGTACAGTTCAATATTGCATTGTCTGAACTAGAGACACTGCTGACAGCTAGTGGTTAAAGAGAAAACAATGTGCAGTTCAATAGCACAATGTCGACAGGCAGTGCTGCCAACTAGTGGCTAAAGAGGAAACAACGTGCAGTTCAATAGCACATTGTCTGGAGGCGCTGCTGCCACCTTGTGGTAAAAGAGAAAGCAACGTTCAAGCCAATAGCACATAGTCTTAAAACACTACTGACACCTTGTGGTTGAAGAGGAAACAATGTGCAGTTCCATAGCACATTGTCTAGAGGCACTGCTGCCACCTAGAGGTTAAAGAGAAGACAATGTGCAGTTCAATAGCAAATTGTCAATAAGGCATTGCTGTCACCTAGTGGCTTAAGAGAAAACAACGTGTCGTTCAAATGCGCATTGTCCGGAGGCACTGCTGCCACCTAGTGGTAAATGAGAGAACAAAACTGCAAGCCAATAGCACACAGTCTAGAGACACTGCTGCCACCTAGTGGTAAAAGAGGAAACAACGTGTAGTTCAATAACACATTGTCGAGAGGCGCTGCTGCCACCTTGTGGTAAAAGAGAAAACAACGTGCAAGCCAATAGCACATAGTCTGGAGACACTACTGCCACCTTGTGGTTGAAGAGAGAACAACGTGCAGTTCAATAGCGCATTGTCTAGCGGCACTGCTGACAGCTAGTGGTTAAAGAGAAAACAATGTGCAGTTCAATAACACATTGTCTGGAGGCACTGCTGCCACCTTGTGGTAAAAGAGAATGCAACGTGCAAGCCAATAGCACATAGTCTTAAAACACTACTGACACCTTGTGGTTGAAGAGGAAACAACGTGCAGTTCAATAGCAAATTGTGTATAAGGCATTGCTGTCACCTAGTGGCTAAAAAGAAAACAATGTGCCGTTCAATAGCGCATTGTCCGGAGGCACTGCTGCCACCTAGTGGTTAAGGAGACAACAAACTGCAGTTCAATAGCACATTGTCTAGACTCTAGACAATGTGCTATTGAACTGCATGCTGTATTCTTTTTAACCACTAGGTGGGAGAAGTGCCTATAGACTCTAGAGGCCCTGCTGCCACCTATTGTTAAAAGAGAAAACAACGTTCAAGCCTATAGCACATAGTCTAGAGGCACTACTGCCGCTTTGTGGTTGAAGAGAAAACAACGTGCAGTTCAATAGCACATTGTCTAGAGGCAGTGCTGCCAACTAGTGGCTAAAAAGGAAACAACGAGCAAGCCAATAGCACATCGTATAGAGACACTGCTTCCACCTAGTGGTTGAAGGGAAAACAACATGCAGTTCAATAGCAAATTCTCTATAAGGCATTGCTGTCACCTAGTGGCTAAAGAGAAAACAACGTGCCGTTCAATAGCGCATTGTCCGGACGCACTGCTGCCACCCAAAGGTAAAAGAGAAAACAAGGTGCAGTTCAATTACACATTGTCCGAAGGCACTGCTGCCACCTAGAGTTAAATGAGAAAACAAGGTGCAAGCCAATAGCACATAGTCTAGAGACACTACTGCCACCTCGTGGTTAAAGAGAAAACAACGTGCAGTTCAATAGCACATTATCTAGACTCTATACAATGTGCTATTGAACTGCATGCTGTATTCTCTTTAACCACTAGGTGGGAGAAGTGCCTATAGACACTAGAGGCCCTGCTGCACCTAGTGGTAAAAGAGGAAACAAAGTGTAGTTCAAAAACACATTGTCTAGAGGCGCTGCTGCCACCTTGTGGTAAAAGAGAAAACAACGTGCAAGCCAATAGCACATTGTCTAGAGATACTATTGCCACTTTGTGGTTGAAGAGAAAACAACGTGCAGTTCAATAGCGCATTGTCGAGAGGCAGTGCTGCCAAGTAGTGGCTAAAGAGGAGACAACGTGCAGTTCAATAGCACATTGTCTGGAGGCGCTGCTGCCACCTTGTGGTAAAAGAGAAAGCAACGTGCAAGCCAATAGCACATAGTCTTAAAACTCTACTGACACCTTGTGGTTGAAGAGCAAACAACGTGCAGTCCAATAGCACATTGTCTAGAGGCACTGCTGCCAAGAGAAGACAATGTGCAGTTCAATAGCAAATTGTCTATAAGGCATTGCTGTCACCTAGTGCCTAAAGAGAAAACAACGTGCCGTTCAATAGCGCATTGTCCAGAGGCACTGCTGCCACCTCTTGGTAAATGAGAAAACAACGTGCAAGCTAATAGCACATAGTCTAGAGACACTACTGCCACCTAGTGGTTAAAGAGAAAACAACGTGCAGTTCAATAGCACACTATCTAGACTCTAGACAATGTGCTATTGCACTGCATGCTGTATTCTCTTTAACCTCTAGGAGGGAGAAGTGCCTATAGACTCTAGAGGCCCTGTTGCACCTAGTGGTTAAAGAGAAAACTACTTGCAGTTCAATAGCACATTGTCTGGAGGCACTGCTGCCACCTAGTGGTAAAAGAGAAAACAATGTGCAAGCCTATATCACATAGTCTAGGGACACTGCTGCCACCTTGTGGTTGAAGACGAAACAACGTGAAGTTCAATAGCGCATTGTCTAGAGGCACTGCTGACAGCTAGCGGTTAAAGAGAAAACAATGTGCAGTTCAATAGCACATTCTCGAGAGGCAGTGCTGCCATGTATTGGCTAAAGAGGAAACAACATGCAGTTCAATAGCACATTGTCTAGAGGAGCTGATGCCACCTTGTGGTAAAAGAGAAAACAACGTGCAAGCCAATAGCACATAGTCTAGAGACACTACTGCCACCTTGTGGTTGAAGAGAAAACAATGTGCAGTTCAATAATGCATTGTCTGGAGGCACTGCTGACAGCTAGTGGTTAAACAGAAAACAATGTGCAGTTCAATAGCACATTGTCTGGAGGCACTGCTACCACCCTGTGGTAAAAGAGAAAGCAACGTGCAAGCCAACTGCACATAGTCTAGACTCTGGACAATGTGCTATTGAACTGCATGCTGTATTCTCTTTAACCACTAGGTGGGAGAAGTGCCTATAGACTCTAGAGGCCCTGCTGCACCCAGTGGTTAAAGAGAAAACAACGTGCAGTTCAATAGCACAATGTGTGGAGGCACTGCTGCCCCCAAGTGCTAAAAGAGAAAACAACGTGCAAGCCTATAGCACATAGTCTAGAGACACTACTGCCACCTTGTGGTCTAAGAGAAAACAGAGTGCAGTTCAAAAGCGCATTGTCTAGAGGCACTGCTGACATCTAGTGGTTAAAGAGAAAACAATGTGCAGTACAGTAGCACATTGTGTAGACTCTAGAGGCAGTGCTGCCAACTAGTGGCTAAAGAGGAAACAACATGCAGTTCAATAGCACATTATCTGGAAGAGCTGCTGCCACCTTGTGGTTGAAGAGAAAACAACGTGCAGTTCAATAGCGCATTGTCTAGAGGCACTGCTGACAGCTAGTGGTTAAAGAGAAAACAATGTGCAGTTCAATAGCACATTGTCGATAGGCAGCGCTGCCAACTAGTGGCTAAAGAGGAAACAACATGCAGTTCAATAGCACATTGTCTGGTGGCGCTGCTGCCACCTTGTGGTAAAAGAAAACACAAAGTGCAATCCAATAGCACATAGTCTAGAGACACTGCTGCCACCTAGTAGTAAAGGTGGAAACAACATGTATTTCAATAACACATTGTCTAGAAGCACTGCTGCCACCTTGTGGTAAAAGAGAAAACAACATGCAAGCCAATAGCACATTGTCTAGAGACATTACTGCCACCAAGTAGTTGAAAAGAAAACAATGTGCACTTTAATAGCACATTGTCTAGAGGCACTGCTGCCACCTAGTGGTTAAACAGAAAACAACGTGCAGTTGAATAGCACATTGTCTAGAGGCACTGCTGCTACCTACTGGTAAAAGAGAAAACAATGTGCAAGCCTATAGCACATAGTCTAGAGACACTACTGCCACCTAGTGGTTAAAGAGAAAACAACGTGCAGTTCAATAGCACATTGTCTAGATGCACTGCTGCCACCTAGTGGTTAAAGAGAAAACAATGTGCAGTTCAATAGCACATTTTCTAGTGAGTAGTGATGGTGAACCATTTATTGACCGAGTGCCCAAACTGCAACCCAAAACCCACTTATTTACTGCAAAGTGCACACATGTCAGGGGGGGCGGGGCTTTTCACAACCTACAATTTTACCGCCTTTGTTCTAAAAAGGACAGCCGCTTTAAAATAGACAGCATGCAGATTTTGACTGCTTTTTGGATGTGGAAATACTGCAGGATGTCTTCAGCTGATATTTCTGTGGAAAATTCTGCAGCATATCTGCATCCAAAAAGTAGTCAAAATCTGCACCCTGTGTATTTTGAAACAGCCCTGCCCATTTCCACCACATGTAAACATACCCCAGTGATAATAGTGACACTCCCCCAGTGGCCCCAGAGATAACAGTGACCCTCCCACCCCCCCAGCGGCCCCAGCGATAATAGTGACCCCCCCCCCCCCAGCAGCCCCAGCTATAATAGTGACCCCCCCCCCCCCAAGCATCCCCAGCAATAATAGTGACCGGGCCCCAGCAAAAATAGCGACCAGGCCCCAGAGATAATAGTGACACCCCCCCGCCCTGCCGCCACAGCGATGATAGTGACATTTCACGGCGGGCCCTAGTATAATAGTGACCCCCTAGCTGTAATTGTGACCTCCCACAGCGGCCCCCAGTAATAATAGTGACACCCCACAGCAGCCCCCAGAAATAATAGTGCCACCCCACAGCGGCCCCCAGTAATAATAGTGTAACCCGACAGCAGCCCCCAGTAATAATAGTGACACCCCACAGCGGCCCCCAGTAATAATAGTGACACGCCACAGCAGCCCCCCAGTAGTAAAAAGTGACACCCCACAGCAGTCCCCAGTAATAATAGTGACCCCTCCACAGCGGCCCCCAGTAATAATAGTGACACCCCACAGCAGCCCCCAGTAGTAATAGAGACACCCCACAGCATCCCCCAGTGTAATAGTTACACCCTACAGTGGCCCCCAGTAATAATAGTGACACCTCACAGCGGTCCCCAGTAATAATAGTGACCCCCCACAGCAGCACCCAGTAATAATAGTGACACGCCACAGCAGCCCCCAGTAATAGTGACCCCCCATAATAATAGTGACACCCCACACCCAGTAGTAAAAAGTGACACCTCACAGCGGCCCCCAAGAGTAAGTGACACCCCACAGCGGCCCCTCAATAATAATAGTGACACCCCACAGCGGCCCCCAGTAGTTATAGAGACACCCCACAGCGGCCCCTCAATAATAATAGTGACAGCCCACAGTGGCCCCCACTAATAATAGTGACCCCCCCCACAACAACCCTCAGTAATAGTGACACCCCACAGCAGCCCTCCTGTAGTAAAAAGCGACACCCCACAGCGGCCCCCAGTAGTAATAGAGACACCCCACAGCAGTCCCCGGTAATAATAGTGACACCCCACAGCAGCCCCCAGTAGTAATAGAGACACCACACAGCAGTCCCCCAGTAATAATAGGGACTTCCCATAGCAGCCCCCAGTAGTAATAGTGACACCCCACAGCGGCCTGTAGTAGTAATAGTGACACCCCACAGCAGCCCCAGTGTAATAGTGAAATCCCACAGCAGCCCCTCATTTTCTCCTGAGACCCACATACTTACCCCCTCCTCCTCATAGAAGCGCCGCTCCTCCTTTGTCCAGCACGATCTCCAGCAGCGCTGATCGCAGGTGCACACTGATGTCAGTGTGCTGCCGGATGCCTCCTCCCCTGCTCTCATGGAACCAAGTAGGAAAGGTCAGGAGAGGGCGATCCCGGCTGCACATTGACGTCGTCACAGTGTGTGCCGGGATCAGCGCAGACAGCACCGCTGCTGAGTGAATGCCGGCAGGGAAGCTGCGGCCCCTGCCGGCATTCACTATTGCGGTGAGCGGCCGACAGCGACGTGTGCCAGCAGGGAGGGCTCTGCATGCCGCCACTGGCACGCGTGCCAGGAGTTCGCCACCACTGGTCTAGAGGCACTGCTGCCACCTAGTGGTTAAAGAGAAAGCAACGTGCAGTTCAAAAGCACATTGTCTAGAGGCCTTGCTGCCACCTAGTGGTTACAGAGAAAACAACATGCAGTTCAATAGCACATTATCTGGAGGCACTACTGCCACCTAGTGGTAAAAGAGAAAATGTGCAAGCCAATAGCATGTAGTCTAGAGACACTACTGCCACCTAGTGGTTGAAGAGAAGACAATGTGCAGTTCAATAGCACATCGTCTGGAGGCACTGCTGCCACCTTGTGGTTACAGAAAAAACAACGTGCAGTTCAATAGCACAGTCTCTAGAGGTACTGCTGCGACCTATTGGTGAAAGAGAAAACAACGTACAAGCCAATAGCACATAGTCTAGAGCAGTGGTCCCCAACCTTTTTGGCACCAGGGACAGGTTTCAAGCAAGATCATTTTTACAAGGCCCGGCAGTGTGGGGCGGGACATGGGTGGGGCTTTGGTTATATGGGGCGGGGCTATGAAGGGGGTTGGAGTTTAGTGCATACTTATTTATTTATGACATTTAGAATGTCCTGGCAGTTCACACATAGGGCAGTATATAATCTATTCCCCCCGCCCAGCACACACACACATAGGGCAGCAGGTATGTTATCCCCCCCCCCCAGCACACACACATAGGGCAGCAGGTATGTTATCCCCCCCCCCAGCACACACACATAGGGCAGCAGGTATGTTATCCCCCCCCCCAGCACACACACATAGGGCAGCAGGTATGTTATCCCCCCCCCCCCAGCACACACACATAGGGCAGCAGGTATGTTATCCCCCCCCCCAGCACACACACATAGGGCAGCAGGTATGTTATCCCCCCCCCCCCAGCACACACACATAGGGCAGCAGGTATGTTATCCCCCCCCCAGCACACACACATAGGGCAGCAGGTATGTTATCCCCCCCCCCCCCAGCACACACACATAGGGCAGCAGGTATGCTATCCCCCCTAGCACACACACATAGGGCAGCAGGTATGTTATTCCCCCCCCCCCCAGCACACACACATAGGGCAGCAGGTATGCTATCCCCCCCAGCACACACACATAGGGCAGCAGGTATGTTATCCCCCCCCCCAGAACACACACATAGGGCAGCAGGTATGTTATCCCCCCCCCCCAGCACACACACATAGGGCAGCAGGTATGCTATCCCCCCCAGCACACACACATAGGGCAGCAGGTATGTTATCCCCCCCCCCAGCACACACACATAGGGCAGCAGGTATGTTATCCCCCCCCCCCCCAGCACACACACATAGGGCAGCAGGTATGTCATCCCCCCCAGCACACACACATAGGGCAGCAGGTATGTTGCCCCCCCCCCCCGGCACACACACATAGGGCAGCAGGTATGTTATCCCCCCCCCCAGCACACACACATAGGGCAGCAGGTATGTTATCCCCCCCCCCAGCACACACACATAGGGCAGCAGGTGCGTTACTCCCCCCCCCCAGCACACACACATAGGGCAGCAGGTATGTTATCCCCCCCCCCCCCCAGAACACACACATAGGGTAGCAGGTATGTTATCCCCCCCCCCCCCCCCACAACACACACATAGGGCAGCAAGTATGTTATCCCCCCCCTCCAGTACACACACATAGGGCAGCAGGTATGTTATCCCCCCCCCCCCAGCACACACACATAGGGCAGCAGGTATGTTATCCCCCCCCCCCCCAGCACACACACATAGGGCAGCAGGTATGCTATCCCCCCCAGCACACACACATAGGGCAGCAGGTATGTTATCCCCCCCCCCCCCAGAACACACACATAGGGCAGCAGGTATGTTATCCCCCCCCCCCCAGCACACACACATAGGGCAGCAGGTATGCTATCCCCCCCAGCACACACACATAGGGCAGCAGGTATGTTATCCCCCCCCCCCAGCACACACACATAGGGCAGCAGGTATGTTATCCCCCCCCCCCCCCAGCACACACACATAGGGCAGCAGGTATGTTATGACCCTCCCCAGCACACACACATAGGGCAGCAGGTATGTCATCCCCCCCAGCACACACACATAGGGCAGCAGGTATGTTGCCCCCCCCCCCCCCCCCCGGCACACACACATAGGGCAGCAGGTATGTTATCCCCCCCCCCCAGCACACACACATAGGGCAGCAGGTATGTTATCCCCCCCCCAGCACACACACATAGGGCAGCAGGTGTGTTACTCCCCCCCCCCCCCCCAGCACACACACATAGGGCAGCAGGTATGTTATCCCCCCCCCCCCCCCCAGAACACACACATAGGGTAGCAGGTATGTTATCCCCCCCCCCCCCACAACACACACATAGGGCAGCAAGTATGTTATCCCCCCCCCTCCAGTACACACACATAGGGCAGCAGGTATGTTATCCCCCCCCCCCCCCCCAGCACACACACATAGGGCAGCAGGTATGTCATGCCTCCCTCCACCAGCATTTAATTTCTCTCTCCCCCCCCCCCCCAGCACACACACATAGGGCAGAGGTATGTTATCACCCTCCCCAGCACACACACATAGGGCAGCAGGTATGTCATCCCCCCCAGCACACACACATAGGGCAGCAGGTATGTTATGCCTCCCTCCACCAGCATTTAATTTCTCTCTCCCCCCCCCCCCCCCCCCCAGCACACACACATAGGGCAGCAGGTATGTTGCCCCCCCCTAGTACACACACATAGGGCAGCAGGTATGTTATCCCCCCCCAGCACACACACATAGGGCAGCAGGTATGTTATTCCCCCCCCCCCCAGCACACACACATAGGGCAGCAGGTGTTACCCCCCCCCCCCCCCAGCACACACACATAGGGCAGCAGGTATGTTATCCCCCCCCCCCCCCCAGAACACACACATAGGGCAGCAAGTATGTTATCCCCCCCCCTCCAGTACACACACATAGGGCAGCAGGTATGTTATCCCCCCCCCCCCCCCCAGCACACACACATAGGGTAGCAGGTATGTTATCCCCCCTCCCCCAGAACACACACATAGGGCAGCAAGTATGTTATCCCCCCCCCTCCAGTACACACACATAGGGCAGCAGGTATGTTATCCCCCCCCCTCCAGTACACACACATAGGGCAGCAAGTATGTTATCCCCCCCCCCTCCAGTACACACACATAGGGCAGCAAGTATGTTATCCCCCCCCCTCCAGTACACACACATAGGGCAGCAAGTATGTTATCCCCCCCCCCTCCAGTACACACACATAGGGCAGCAGGTATGTTATGCCTCCCTCCACCAGCATTTAATTTCTCTCTCCCCCCCCCCGACACACACAACTTGAAATTGACCACTCACGCGGATGCTGCTTGCTACTTGCAGAGGCCGCTCTTCTCTTCTACTCGCGGGACGGACGCTTCCACACAGCAGGTTAGTGTGAGAACGCAGCGCGCAGCTGAAGGGCCCGCGATTGTTCCTGTCTTATTAAAAGTTCCCGGCGGTGCCGCAGACCGGCAGTATGTACCAAACGGTGGTTGGGGACTCCTGGTCTAGAGACACCACTGCTACCTAGTGGTTGAGAAGAAAACAACGTGCAGTTCAATAGCACATTGTCTAGAGGCACTGCTGCCACCTAGTAGTAAAAGAGAAAGTGCGCAAGCCAATAGCACATAGTCTAGATACACTACTGCCACCTTGTGGTTGAAGAGAAAACAACGTGCAAATCGATTTTTATATTCAATGGTTATTGGAGATATAATTCCAACACTCCCACAGAAGTCCACATAGTATAGAAGAAGATTCTGGCAGCATGCAGGGGTACTTTACCAAATATATCCTTTATTTTCCCATCACACAGAGACAGCAACGTTTCGGCCATGAAACCTTTCTCAAGCTTGCCAGAGTCTTCTTTTAGAGCACATATTGCCGTGTCGGAGGATCTAGTTAGATAGCTGAGGAAGTAGTGAATGGAACGTTACCTCTTGAGGAGTGGGCAGAAAGTAACGGGGAAGTTCCAGGCTCGAGGAGGCACTGAATCCCGAGTGAGATGACACGCACACCTCAAACCCCCAAAGCCACCATGCAGGCAAATGAAAGGGAAGACTCCGCAAGCTCAGTATAGCCATAGACGCAAGAGGAGGCTTCAGAGATCCATCCCAAATACAAACAGCTAGCAGTGGCGCGAAGCACAGGTCCAGGCATCCGGAAGATGATAGAACAAGCATTGCAGAATTCACTGACACGACTATATACGGAGCTAACAACAATCAATAACTAGGTGGGGAAGTTAGAAAGTAGAGTGAACCAACTATCTGCAGACAAGCATCACCAAGAAACTCAACTACAAGAAAGTACACAGTGTATGCAGCGCATGATGGACAAAGTAGAATATCTAGAAAATTGGTCCAGGCACAACAACGTGAGTATAGTGGGTCTACCCGAAATAGTGAAACAAGGAGAGCTGCTGCAAATCGAAAAAGAATTGCCAGAGGCGCTGGGCATAGGCTACTACTGCAGAGTGGAAAGAGCTCACAGAACTGGACCTGAGCAACCAGAATCCAGAGGATCCTCTAGGAGAAAACATACGCAACGCCAATGCCAGGTCATATTCAAGATCCTCGACTACAATGACAAAATCTCACTGCTACAAGCTTTCTGGGCCAGAAACAAGCCTCTTAGATTTAAAATCAAGAACTGTTAATATTTAAGGATTTCTTAGCAGAAGTTGCCAAAAGAAGAAGAGCTTTCAGAACTGTCTGCACAGCCCTGTGCAAAAAGAGGACCAGATTTAAACTCCAATACCCTGTGCAGCTAAAGGTGTTCAACGCAGATAAAACCTTTAAGATATTCAGCACGCTGGAAGTAGCAGTGCTCACCTTAAGAATCTCTTCTCCACCACAATCACAGAAACATTCATCCACGAGAGAAGAAACAGAAGACCCATCTTAGGGCCCATTTAGACAGAAAGATGATCGTTCAAAATTTGCTCAAACGGTAGTTTGAGTGACATTTTTGAGCGATCACTTTGCATAAACTCTTAAGTAGCTTACAAGTTACTTAAGAGTTTATTAGCATGTAAATGAAGGTGGCTGCTGTATCCAGAAGACAGCGGGAGCACTGTCTTCTGCAAACTGCTGCTTTGTTCTCTGAGCTCTCAGCTGGTTTCCCGATGAGATCTCTGAGCGGGATACCAGCTGTATACCACTGAGAACTCAGCATGCGGCACTGATAAGTCTCATCGCTGACTTTTAGCTTGCTAAAAGTTAACGATCAATGAATAGTGCACGAAAACTGCACGACGGCCGCATGTTTAGACCCAACGATTAGTGCTCAAAAGGACGCTTTTGAGTAAATTTTGAGTGATAATCATGTCTAAATGGACCTATACCCCTGTCACTCATTGAACTGATCACCCATGACAGAACTCCAGCCATGATGCTAACACCCGATGAATCCTCAGCATGTGACAGAGCCATACCCCACTAAAAAGAAGGTCTGAAAAGCCTGCAACTGTTCCTTGTCCCGATGATGGACAAGAAATCGTGAGTATCCCCATACTGGGGTATAAAAAAGATTCACATGAACATTTACACTTAGAGTCACAAGTGCCACTCTGACACTGAAGGTTACATAAGGCTCCAACTATAGAGCATTCCAGACCAGGGACTACTCCAAGTTATGCGCAAACATCCAAGTAAATGTGCTTATAAAGCCAATATTCACCAACACCTCTACATAGGGGAAGTGGAGACTCTGATAAGATAAAGGAGGCTGATGCCATCATACATACAGGGGTAGCACAAACTTCTCTGGACTCAAAACAACCAAAGCTGACAACGACACCACAGAAAAAGATGGCGGGAGAAATCATCTCAAGCTCTGATGCATCAAGGTGCAAAGCAGGCCGGAGGAAGGAGCCCTCATGTGTCAGAAGAAAGAAGTTTCAACAAACATAGTGGTGACCCTTATAGAGGCACAAGTGTGACGTTACAAGTTTAAAAGTGTTTTTATAGTAATTCTATACTTTTTGAATAGTTTTGGCTCTTTATATTTTCTAAGAAGATTTATATCCGCATAGGAGAATTCTTAAACGTTACATATTGAAATTTGATATAGCTGAGATATGGGGTAGGAACGGGTCTCAATACGGTCACTTTAGCTTAAATTCATGAATATGATCGCATGAAAAAGTTTTGGGTGGGGGAAGTGATGGGATCTTCAGCCATAAATGGGAAAGCCAGAGTATTGACATTGAAAAACAAATCATTTACGGGAAAAGGGATTTCAGAAAATCATGACCAGGAGAGCAGGCGGTCACATATAGTGGTCGAATATGAGGGTAGCAGATATAGCATATATAATATATATGCTCCAAACGAAGAAAACAAGCAATTCTTCAGACAGCTGGAACAATCACTACACACTGACTTGATCACACAAAAGATAGTAGGAGGGGATTCAAACACAGTCATGTCCCCAGATGAGGACCGTGAGGGGCCCACCATATAGAGACAGAGTACTGCGACCGCTAGCAGAGAACACAGATTTATGTGATTTGTGGCGTTATCTGCATCCAGATGGCAGAGAATTAGAGATGAGCGAACACGTTCGGCTCCGCCCCTTTTTCGCCCGAACACCGAACTTTGCGAACACTTCAGTGTTCGGGCGAAAAAGTTCGGGGGCCGCCGTGGCAGCGCGGGGGGGTGCGGCGGGGAGTGGGGGGGATAGGGAGAGAGAGAGGGCTCCCCCCTGTTCCCCGCTACTGCCGCCCACGCCGCCGCGCATCTCCCCGCCCCCCGGCGGCACCCGGACACTTACGCGCGAACACTGCAGTGTTCGGCAAAGCCGGTGTCCGGGTGCGGATGTGTCCGTAACGGACACGTTCGCTCATCCCTACAGAGAATACATATTTTTCTCTCATGTGCACCAGGCTTGGTCACGCATTGATAATATACCAGTATCCAATAATCTGTCCCAGAGAGCGAGAGAAATAGACATCATGGATCTAGTAATCTCTGACTATGCGCCAATATCCACGAGAATACATGACACCTACCAAAAGGGGACTGACTTTATGTGGTGTTCCCATCTCTCCTGGTTCGAGATGAAAACTTTTTGGAGACCCTGAAATCATGGTGGATAGAGTATGAATACTATAATAGGATGCACTCCTCCATCACGCCGCTCTTCTGGGAAACCGCAAAATGCAGTAATACGAGGGAAACTCCTAAGTTACTTGTCAAACCTTAGAAGACAATAAACACAATTTAATAGCATTAAACTGAAAGAAACATACACCACATTCATGACATCCCCATCCACACAAGCCTGGAAGACAGCAAAAGCAGATTTTGATCTCTGGGTGGAGAGAACAAAAAGATCCTACAAAACATACTTCCAGGCAGAGCTCCTTAGATATGGGAACGAATCAGGATGACTACTAGCCCGACTGGCTAAGGGACGCCTCCGACAACATCGCGACATTGAAAGACGACACTAACTGTATACATAGACACCCAAAGAAAATCAATAATGTTTTACAAAAATATATGAAGCACTTTACAAATCGCCAACTCCAAGCGCGAATAACGGGCAGAGTTTTCTGAATTCAGTCTTCATGCCATCCCTCCAAGCATCAGAAATAGAGTACCTCAATAGGGACATAACAGAGGACGAGGTCAAACTCACCATAGACTCGCTACACAACAACAAAGCCCCAGGCCCGGACGGGTACTCAGGGGAATTCTATAAAGCCTTAAGAGACCAAGTTTCACCAGAATTGACAAAATACTACAACAATAGATTACAAATGGGAGAAATTGCAACACAGCACACATAAAAGTGCTCACCAAGCCCAATAAAGACCCACAACTACCAGGATCATAAAGGCCCATTACACTCATGAATCAAGACCTGAAAATACTTGCAAAAATATTAGCAGAACGGTTAAGCTCGCTTATACCCATAATGGTGGGACCCTCGCAAGTAGGGTTCATAAAAAAATCGCTCAGCAGTTGCAAATATTAGAAAGGTCCTTGCAGTATTAGACACACTAAGGCATCAGACACATCCAGCACCAAATCCAGTACTAATTTCCTTAGACGCCGAAAAGGCATTTGACAATGTCCAATGGAGTTGGCTGGGTTTGGTCCTGGATAAAATAGCATTACAGGGTCCTTTCCGTACTTACATTTACAGCATCCATAGCAACCTAACAGCAAGAATCCACACACCGGGATCCTTATCAGACCCATTTCCACTGTATAGAGGTACCAGGCAGGGCTGTCCACTATATACCCTATTGTTTGATCCAGCGTTGGAACCCCTGGAAGACTCCTCCGTATTCCAGGAAATGAAAATCGGAACACAAGAAATCAAGACCACGCTCTTTGCGGATGACATTCCCATATTTATGGCGGACCCTAAAGCACTTTTGAAAGAGTAATAGCGGACATAACTGAATTTGGGACCTTCTCAGGTTACTAAAGTAATCTGACGAAAAGTGAAGTACTAGAAATAGGTGCATCTAGCCCTAGGTGTTTTTGAATTTCCCTGGGATGGGGAGAAAGAGTAGTAAAATCTCATAGTAGATACCTGGGGATAAAAATAGGTAAAGATCCCACTTCACTATACACCCTAAATGATCTGCCATCGATAAGATAGCGGCAGAATTAAGGAGACGGTCAAATCTTCCTCTCAATGCTGGGGAGATGCCAACTCATCAAGATAATAAGCTTTACCAAGTTGCTGTACCCTATGCAAACAATACCAATACTAATCAAACATGCGGACGTGTCGCAACTTAACTCATCTTTTATAAAGTTTATTTGGGCAGGAAAGCACCCGAGGATATCTTTGCAGAAGGTAATACTGAGCAGGAGTGAGGGAGGAGTGAATTTTCCTAATCGCAGGAGCTACAATATAGCATGCCTAACAAGGAATACAGTAGATTGGATGAGAGGCAGAGATGTATATTCCAATAGACTCATTGAATCGAGCCTAGCCACCCCTTAGATTCTTATAGCATGTTTGCACACACGTTTCTCCAACCTTCCACCAGCCATTAAGTCATCCATAGTACTAAGAGACAGGATAGATACATGGAAGGAAGCAAGGAAACTCTTTGCACTTCCCTACTTGTTGTCCAAGTCTTTGCCGTTGATAGGCCACCCGGAAATCCCCAGAGGTCATGATGACAGAGTCTTTAAAGAGTGGCAAGAAAGAGGCCTAGTGGTAGCCCCGCACTTCATGCATGAGAGAGAAAGCAGATGGCTTAACCCCTTGAGTGGTGGGTTTCTTACCCCCCTGTCAGACCCACCAGGGCAGGTTTTTTAAATGGGCCAATCATTTAATTTCAACTAATTTTCCAGTCGCGTTCCAAGAGCCATAACTTTTTCATTTTTCCATTGACACGGCCATATGAGGGCTTGTTTTTTGCGGGACAAGTTGTACTTTTTGATGGCATCATTTTTGGGTATATATAATGTATTGCATAACTTTTGTAAAAAATTTGTAGGGAGATTGGGGGAAGAAAAAGAAATTCTGCCATTTGTTTTATGGATTTCATTTTTACGACGTTCAACATGCAGAATAAATAGTGTGATATCATTATTCTCTGAGTCACATGATTCCGGAGATACCAAGTTTATACAGTTTGTTTATGTTTTGCTATTTTTGCACATTTAAAACATTCTGTTTCTAAAAGGTTTACTTTTGTGTCGCCACATTCCAAGAGCCGTATTCATGTTATTTTCCATTGCCAGAGCTCTAGAAGGCCTTGTTTTTTGCAGGATGAACTTTAGTCTTTATTTATCTAATTTTTAGGAACATGTAAAAGTTTGATAGCTTTTTATTCCATTTTTTCTAGTGGCGAGATTAACAAAATCTGTAATTCTGTTTTTTTATTTTTATTTTTTACTGCATTCTCTGAGCAGTATAAATAATATATTAAAGTCATTCTACAGGCCGGTACGATTATGCCAATACCAAATTGAGCCCTTGCTCAACTATGTCGACGGAAAAATAAAAAAGTTATTGCACGCAGAAGATGCAGCAGAAAATAATTTTTTTTTAAATTAAATGTTTTTAATAAAAAATACAAGTAGTACAGCAAAAAAAAACTATACAAGTTTGGTATCGTAGTAATCGTACCGAACCATAGAATAAAGTTATCATGTCATTTTTGTTGCAGTTTGTGCGCCGTAGAAACAAGACGCACTGAAAGATGGCGGAATGTCTTTTTTTTTTTCATTTTACTCCACTTAGAATTTTGTAAAAGTTTTTCAGTACATTATATGGTACTTTAAATAGCACCATTGAAAAATACAAATCGTCCCGCAAAAAACAAGCCCTCATACAGTGATGTCGATGGATAAATAAAGGAGTTACGATTTTTTAAACAGGGGGAGGAAAAACAGAAAAGGAGAAAAAAAAAGGGTCCGCATCCTTAAGGGGTTAAATAATGTACTAACTTCCTTCTCTGGGTCATTACGACGCAGGGATACCACATGTCATTATGTTTTTAATTTTTTACAAAGTAAAGGGAGAGAAGTGGGGTTTTTTTAACGCTAAAAAAAATGTTGTCCCTTTAGGCGATTTCCACAGAGACCCATCAGGACCCCCTGATCACATTCTGGGGGCCCAATGGTGACAGCTCCTTACATGCTGCAGTGGCATAGACAGCAGCATATAAAGGGTTAGCACAGCAGAGATTTGAGGTTTTCTCCATTCTCTGCTGTGTAAGAGCTGGTGCCTGGCTATCCTCTGACAGCGGGAGCCCCCTCCCTCTGTTAGCCCTTTACATGCTGTGGTTGAATAGACCGCGGCATGTAAAGGGTTAACATAGCAGAGATTGGACGTTTTCTCCATTCTCTGCTGTGTAAGAGCTGGTGCCTGGCTGTTCTCTGACAGCCAAGTACCAACTCTCCCTGCCACAGAGACCATCGGATGGCTTCTGACAAGCTGATGATCTCCATGGCAACCTGTAAACAAAGCAGTGCAGGTGTTGGAAAATAGAAGCGGGAAATTGCCGACAGATCGGTAATATATTCCTGCTTCTTATTTCAAAGTCCTGCACTGCTCTGTCTGGGACTGTGCAGGCAGAGCCAAATGCCACAGCTTACGGCAATATGCTCTGCAGGTCCCATAGTGAAACTTCCGGGCCATATCACTATGGGCAGTGGAGCTCATCCCAGAAAATTTCCGGGCGTACCACTCAAGGGGTTAATCTATCCGCGCTCAAGACTAAGTATAACATACCAGAGACGCAATTCCTACAGATTGCAAAGGCACTTCGGTTTTGCAAGACTAGGCTTAGAGATCTCAGTAGAGAAACGAGCAAGACAGACTTTTATTCCATAATCGCACAATCAATAGGAAGATTCTCATTATCTACGCTACAAAGGGCAATAAAAAACCAAGTCCTGAAAATCGAAAAGCACAAAATATTTTCCAGATGGGAAAAAATAACACAAGACACAAATATGGGAGAAACGATCCAGAAGCGTTTGTCAAAATCAGAGCCTGCTTGGTCAGTGAGACCTGGAGGGAAACCTTCTTCAAAATTCTGCATCATGCCATATATGGCTGTGATATTCCAGCATCTCCTTCATTCGCAGAGCGCATCACACAGTGCCCAAAATGTGGAACACCAGCCACACACTTAGTTGATGATGACATATGGAGTTGTGCTCAGGTGCAGGATTTCTGGAAGAAACTCATAAAGTATATACAGGATCAATGGAGAATAGTATAACCCAGGGAGATACAAACTGTAATATTCCACGATGACGAGAGGACAGGGCTGGATGGATCTACTCCTCTAACATTCCCTAGATTCATCCACGTAGATCTCCTAGTAGCGAAAAGACTTCTGCTCAAACATTGGCTTCTGCAAGCAATCCCAGGAATAACAGAGCTGGTAGCCCAACGTAAATACCTATTAAGCATGGAATGAGTGGAGACAGAGAGACACAAAGAGAAGGCAGCAAAAGCATTTTTCAAAAAATGGCCGATTTTTTTCTCCAGTCACACTACACCGACCAAGAAATTAGAAAGATAGTGACTGCCTTTCAACATACAACCTGGTACCTAATAGAGAAGGCTAGAGACTCTCTGGGAAGACTGAAAATCAGCAGAAGACAGGATAACGGGACAAACTGGAATGGAACATGAGACATAAGATAGGGTCTGGACGGGGGGGGGGGGGGGGGGAGGAAGACTGAAACAATAAAAATACCCCCTTCTAGTTATTTCCCCTTTTACATTTTATTATGTTTGGGGGGGGGGGGGGGGGGGGGTTTGCTTTGTTTCTTTTTGCCTAATTTGAAATAAAAAGATTTATACAAAGATAATGGGAGGATTGAAAGTGACGAGTGTGCCATAATAAGGAAATAGTACAAGAGATCAATATGTTTAATATCTTATTTACCAAGGTGACAATTTCCCAAGGTGACAATTTAAGTCATATCTGTAAATGCAAAGTTTTTGAAAGATATCATTGTATTGTTCCCAAAATGTACTTTATTTCTGTATTTTTTTATTGTTATGGAAAAATGTTTACAAAAGCCCCCCCCCCCCCCCCCCCCCCAAAAAAAAAGGATGTTTGAAAAAAACAAACACTGGCTTTCTCCAGAGCTATTTGTGGAAGATTGGAGGGGCTAGTGTGGTGGACCAGTATATCCATTTGTGTCCCCCTCCATAATGTCATACATGTCATGTCTTTTGTAGGTGCGCTGTGCCAATTGTGTAGTCATTCTGTTGTATGTATTGCACAGCTGCAGCAAGTGAGAGGTTAGGCCTGAGAGATGTTTGCAATATATCAGTTATGTCCTGTCACGTGTTCCATGTTGTCTTTAAGTATGAGTGTTTTGGGTGTGGTAGGGAGTCCATCACGGAGTTAGAAATTCAGTCAGAGTTCCAGCCACATGGGGGTATCTTCAACTCCCATGTGGTGAAGAATGGAGGAGGAAGAGTGGTTCTTGATCTTCTGTGTTCTAGTGACCATGGAGGAGTGAGAGTCCCAAAAGAAAGAGAGCGTAAGTGTGTTGGTGGTAAGTGTGGGCCCAGCCTCTGTACAGTGGTACTCTTGTGCTGTTTTCCAACGCGGCAGTCCTGTACTTAGGGATTACCGCGTAGAGGTACTAAAATTCTGCAGTCCTACATTGCCGTCCTGTGCCCTGGGATCACTGTGCAGAGGTACTAAAGAAGATTATTGTTGTCCTGCACATCTGTCTTAGGTAATTTGTGCCGATCGCGCAGTGTTTGATGAGAAGTAAAGTTTTGCCAGGTCCGACCATTCCCAGGGACCTGAGGTATGTTATACCAGTCTGCATCTCATTTATTTATTATTTATTATATCATTATTTATCACCGAGGGTCTTTCTGGTGGGTAACGGAACGGTGGCGTCACCAGTGATAACCCCTATATCTGTTCGCAAGGTTTTTGAGCATCCCTCTCTGAGGAGTGTCTGGAAGAGGCCCAGCGCTGACCTGGCCAAGGCTACGTGCGTCCCTCCAGGAGGGAGCATAGTAAGTGCCGCCATGACAAGCCACCATCTTGCCCTCCCAGCTCCTCAACATACGCACTGTGTCTTTGGTCACCCTATGGGACGCTGCAGTGCCCTACTTCTTGGCGTCACGAACAGGATAGGATCCTGTGTGCCGCACCAGTCTACCTGCGATACCGCAGAGGTACTTAGGAAAAGGAAAATGTGCTAAGTCGTGCAAAAATTCAGCAAATTGAAAAAATCTGCACCACCTGTTTTCACCAAAACTGTTCAAAATGGCACCCAATTGCCATCGCTCTCATCCCTCTCACTCTATATTGTGTTGTTCCACTTCAAGGAGTGGAAAAAATATCTCATTTCCAAATCAGCCATCTCAGCGTTCAGCAGATACATTGATGAAACCTTTATTTCCCAAATCAGAATTTTTTATTTATTTATTTTTTAAACAAAATAAATTTTTGACAAAGCTATTTACAGAGGAACGAAAACATGAAGACATCATGAAGAGGTGGACGCGTCAGCGGCTCGGAGCGCTACGAAAGGTTTTCCAGGGTAGGTAAATGTTTTGAATTCTTAAAATATAACAAAAATCTTATTCCGGTGCCAAATTATTGGAGGTGAACACTGCGGGCCCCTATATCTCACACTCATTGTACGTTCCTTCAGGCCTGTGTCAGCCGGGCGTATTTGTGTGCGTATTTGTAAACAAAAACTTTGTGGAGAGAAAATTAATTTCAATGGGTTCGCTCACGGCGCTTATATTGCATCTGCAAATGAGCTGCGCAAAAAAATCCCAAATGCTCTATTTTCCTGCACATTTGCGCAGAAAAAGAACAAATCTTGGACTCGTTAAATTAATAGGTAACTTCAATGGCTGAGAGCATCGGTGCACGATTTTATTGCGCACACAATTATACGCGATGTGCGCGCACAAAAAGTGCAGTAAAAAACGCTGTTGCACAAGTACGTGGTGCAAAGACGCTGGTGTGACACAGACCTTGGGCTGCTTTTATAAAGGACGGAATATTCTGCAGGGCGCTGTGGAAAATCCGCAACAAAATCCGCAGGTCTACATGGAGATTCTGACACGGAATTGCTGATAGAATTCTGCCATTTCCAATTCTGCATCACAATCTGCACGTAAGACACGTGGATAATGATGTGGATTTTCTCGCACGGCGGAATATTTTCCATTGTCCTGTGGAATTTTCCGTGATGTATGGATGCGTCATTAAGGTGCGTTTACACCGGTGATTTTCTCACGCAATTTCATATTAATCACAAAGGAAAAGAATCCATTATTTTAAAATGGTCCGTTCATATGTATGATTTATCTAATAGCGGCGAAAAATGCAGCATGTCCTATTTTTGGGTGAATCTATTTAAGAATTGCCCATTCTTCCTAATGGCAGAATATATATATATATATATATATCGCATATACATGTGATTTTCATGAATGTGATTTTTTTTTTACAATTGTAATAATGTGTGATTTTTTTACACGTTTTTCATGAGCAAAGAGCAACATAATGCACTTTTTTCACAGCATGTGTCGTGTTCACATAAAAAAAATAAAAATCAGACCAATCTTGCACTCTGCTGTGTAAATGCAGCCATACACTCCGTATTACAAAGGTATTCACCACTAGAAGCGGTGCCGTATGGCAGTATAAAGAGTGACTACAGCTCTGCAACATGGAAAAGTAGGGCCTCCGTGCGCCACCACACAGGCTCCATGTATATGTCTGATCATAAGAGCAATAAGTGTTGTCATAGGGGCATGCTCCTCTTATTGAGGCCTTTAACTCCACCCTTTGATTACAGCATAGACCCTCCCATGAGGAGCAATACTTGAATTTCCTTACATCCATATAAAATGGTCTACACTAGATTATTGTGCGGATTATAAAACATGACTATCCGTAAAACTGAGCCGCGGTAAAGAAATTGTTAGAAATTAAACTCGTTTTCAAAGGACTAAAATTCTAATAACTCATACTTAGGGAAGGTCATCAATATCAGATCGATGGGGGTCCATGGTCCAGGAACCCTTCCGAAGAGCTGTTTGAAGTGGGTGCGACACTTGTGCAACTTCTTCACTGTATTCCAAGTATAGCGGCTGGTATCCCTACTCACCCAATTGCCACAGCCTCCTCAAACATCTGATCAGTGAGGGTCCCAGGCAGCGGACCCCAACAGATCTTATATTGATGACCAAATCCTATGTTAGTCCTAGAAAACCCTTTTAATAAATGCTAAAGGAGGTCATTCACATTAAGCAACCACTTTATAAAAGAGTGGAGCTATTATACTATTTATCCACTTTATTTTGTTGGGGAGCGCCACCTGGTGGCCAAATATAAAATGCATTGATTGCAAAGCTAAAAACTCAAATCATCACAATAACAAAATGGAATGCACATTAATGGAAAGCGGAGCGATCACATTATCCGTAAAGAGTAAACAGAATTCGGATTCGTCTTTGGTTTATACAAAAGTGCACTACAAGCAAAAAGATTTTGTCATATGAAATATAGAAGAAACATTTGAACCAGCAGAAAGTTCAAGGGTTAAAAAGGCTTTTCTGGGACTTTAATATTGATGGCCTGTACGTATTACTGAAGGTTTGGCCTCCGGAATACCCGAACAACTGAGTGAAGAGGACATACAGTCGCGGCTAAAAGTCTTCAGACTGATACAAATCTTGCTTTTCATAAGGTTTGCTGCTTCTGTGTTTTTAGATCTTTTAGTCTGGTATTTCTATGGTTACTGAAGTACAATTATAAGCTTTTTGTAAGTTTTTAAACTGTTGACAAATACAAGACTCCATATTTACAGTTTTGTCCCTTATTACCCAAGACTTCTGTAATTCACCCTGGCATGTTGGATATCTAAAAACACTGAAGCAGCAAACTTTATGAAAACCAAAATTTGTGTCATTCTCAAAAGTTTGGGTCACAACGATAGAGCTCAAGTGAGCTTACATCCCCTTCATTGTTTACTTCAGCACAGTGCCAATTGTGGCTGTGGGTGGTACTGCAGCTCCATCCCATTCACACGAACTGCAGTGAGGATATTAATATTAAAGCACTGGAAAACTTCTTTAAAGGGGTCATTCCAAGACACACAACCCTTTTGTGAATGTGGCGCTTGGGCTTATCAGTTGGTCACCCGGGGCCCTGATATCAGCACCCCCAGCAAACAGCTGACTTTGCAGGAAAAAGTTGCAGCCAGCCTGACACTTCCCCTACAGGGGAAATATGATATTATAGGATGGCCATTCTTTTGATTGGCGATCCTGCAATAGTAAGATGGCAGAAGGTCTTCCAGGATGGGAGACTCTCTTACTGCCCATCTCTCCATTCTAAGACATAGAGAGGAACTTTGAGTGGGGAAACCCACTTTTTGAAGATCATATGCCCTAATAGGTCATAGAAACAGAGGATGCCATCTCGGCCCAACCCCTTTACTGTTGATTGCCTTTCCTTAGTGTAGACCACGAATGCTTGCTCTATGGGGAGCCAACCTACCTTCATTGTTTAGGTGGACGCAGCGCCAGTTGTGGCTTCGCCTGGTACTGCATCTTCATCCCATTCACTTGAATTATATTAAAGTACTGGAAAACCCTTTTAATATTGATGGCCTATCTTTAAAAGGGGTTGCACCAGAATTAAAAATATGATTGGTGGGGATCTCACCACTGAGACTCCCACTGATTCTGAGAACCGGAGTCCCATTCCTCCTGTCCTCCTTGTTGTGGACTCTCTATATACCCTGTAATGTGCAAAAGATTGAATGGAGTGATTGGTGATAAGTGCAGTGTATAGGTGATAAAAAGTCAATTCTGGTACAACCTTTAAGACAGGCTATCAATGTGATGAGTGTGGGACCACTGGTGACCATTGTGACCATTGGGGGTCCAACCTTGTCTGTACAAGGTTGGACCCACTGATCAAACACTGATGGCTTATACTAAGGATGGGTCCATAGAGTTATAATTCTGCAGAACCCCTTTTTTGCTCTTTAAGCTGTTGAGAACGCCAAAAACTCTACCCAATCTTTTCGGATGGAGTTCTACTTTATATGTTCCTCTAAAGACTAATGAATGGATACGTAAAAATAGAAGAAATGGCTCATTACACAGCATATACATTCAAAAAGTGACTTGACCCGCAGTGCCGTTATAAATGGCTATTCGGCTTTGACTTCTAAAGCAGAATGCTGGGAAGCTCGTAAAGTTATGATGATCGATGAACAGGAGTGTAGCTATAAGGGGTGCAGAGGTTGGGGTGGAACCGGCCCCGGGTCCCTCTGCCCTATATAATGAACCCAATAATTATTGTATCTTAGATGGGGCCTCCTTACAGATTTTACATTGGTCTAGGAAATCAGCACATGCTGCACTATTGCATAGACCATATCGAAAATCTACCAAGGATTTCCCATTTTGAGCCAGTCAGTTGTATCCGTCTTCGCTAATATCAAACCACTTTTCCATTGGAAATCATTCAGAGGAGATGAAGGTATCTACTTCAGGAGACCCTTAGTAAAATGCTGGTGTAATAGATAGGGTCCTTATTTTAATACCCTTCTGTTAGCTGTGCAGGACCACCACCGGCCACTGGGGGATCCAAAACATATTACCAAAGTAGACACATCTTCCGAAGATCATCTTCTGACTTCGTTCGTTACCAACACTGGTCCATAAGATCATATAGGCCATTCTTAAATGACCGACATAAGACATAAAGCCAGACGGCAATGGAGCTCCTCAATCACGGAGGACACATGCCCAGGTGAGATGTCCTTAAGGTTCTGTTAATGTCCTTGATGTGTCTTTAAGAAGAAGGTAGAAAGTCACATTGATGGAGATCAGCCAGCTGAGATCTTCCACCTGGTAAAATGCCCGAAACCCCAGATCCCTTATACTGTGTCTTCAAAGCTACCGTCATGCTACAGGCAAGAACATAAGTCCAAGATCCACGGGTGCGGCAGCACTCTATCCCTGAATACAACTGGTAGTGTGGTATTACACGTGTATACCAGTCATGTTTGCACTATGAATGGTTGGCACCAGTGGATCTTCAGCACCTCTAATATTTATGATGGGAGTTGTAGTGTCCTCACAGCTGGAGATACTCCGTCTACGTTCTACGGATCCGTGAAGGATATATTACAACTCTGACTGGACTGATGGATCCCGGGAGTAACATCCAGTAGGGTCTTGGCATTAACCCTTTTTATAAGGTTTTTTGGGGGGTGTGGTTCATAGACATCAGTCTAGACCTGTGTAATAATAATGCTCATATTCTATGTAGTCGGACGGAGAGATAGTTTGCCTGGAAGGACCCAGCATACCCCACTACAACCATTATACATTAAAGTCACCATTTCCCACGGCAGGTTGACTGGGAGTGTAAAGTCCATTTGGAGGGGGGCACATATATTACATTCCAGTCCATGGCGACATGTAATGCAGTGGGTATATAGGGTACAGTGATGTCGGCAGATCGGACGTCTCTCCATTCATGCGGTTAGTAGAGCGAATTCCCCAATATCTGTTTCATCGCTTACTGGAACAGGGTAGCGAAGATCTTCTGAGCGTGTGGTAATGTGTCCATTTTTCACAAGAGGGGTCATTCGGCCTCCATTGACTGTGACGGCCACCGCGATGTCTTCTGCAGTAAAGAACATTGCCATGAATTTATGCGTAGAACATGAATCCACCATTGAAGAGGGGGCTGCTAAATGGGGACAAACTTAAGGGGAGCTTCTGAGTAGGTGAAACAATTTAGGAGATAACATAGAGAAATATCCTACCCTTCTTTCTGTGACCACTAGGTGGAGCCCAAAGCATTAGTATTAAAAACTATTTTGCATGTTTTTTCACATTTTTACCCATCCACTGGAAAGGTGAAAACTGATAGAACGGTGGAGGTTCAACCGCTGGGGCCCCCACTGATCCTGAAAACTGGAACCTGTATAAATGCCTATACAGTGAGCTCCCCCTAGTGGTGGCTGCAGGCAGACACAATTTTATCATTTCATATATGGCAAAAGGTAAGCATCATTGCTCGTTCTCCTGAAATAATTGCTTACCTCCAGTCTCGGGCTGAGGAATGGATTCTGAACAGCTCTATAAATTGAGAAGAGAGTGTTTCAACACATGGTAACAATGCCTCATCTCAAAAATAATGTCCCCATATGCCCCCCTCAGTAATAATGCCCCCCGTATGCCCTTCCTCAGTAATAATGTTCCCATATGCCCTCCCTCGGTATTAAAGCCTCCAACATGCTCTCCCTTAGTAAAAATGTCTCCTGTATGCCCTCCCTCAGTAATAATACCCCTCATATGCCCTCCCCCCGTAATGGTGCCCTCTTTGATTCAGTAAAATAAAAAAAAGATCTTATACTCACCTCTTTTGCTCTTCCTGTCACTCTGGTCTACACCGCTTTCGTTCTTTGTTCACTTCCAGGTAGTGACATGACAAGTCGCTGCGGCCAATCCTTGGCCTTAGCATCAATATAGCTGAGGCCAGTCTTCAGCTGCAGCAATCCTGTACTAGATGGCAAATATTCACGCTACCTGGAAATGAGGGGTGAACTGGAGAAGTGCAGACCAAAAGGTGGGGGGAGCAAAAAGGGTAGGTACAGAATTTTTTTTTTTACTCCATTCGCACCCACTGCTGCTGGACATGCCTCCCACGACTGTTCTGCTAAATCCAGGACGGTTGGGACACAGGATAATACTGGTGTCTTACTATGGGGCAACGGGGCATTCGGACCTTCTGTAGAGTCAAAACTCTTTGAAAATCACTGGAAACTTCATACCACAGAAGTCCAATCTGCATTACAGTTTTATAAATCATGAAGTATCATAGAGGATGGAATCTCACCTTGTTCTTTATCATGCGACCTGCAAAACAGAAAAAAAGTGAGAAAATTCATGAAAAACAATACAGAAGGTCCATAGAGTGCTCAGGAGCCCTTCCTTTCCAACAGTCCCACAAAACTAATGGCAAAATGGGTAGAGATTATGCAAATGTAGATTATTAAGGGGTGTTTCCAAGTGGAGTAGAATGTTCTGCAATTTGGGATTCACCTGTTGGTAAGTATGTAGTGCTACAAGTACTGAGGATCTAGTTATAGGGGTTCTACACCAAGAGTCGGGACACGGTGCAAAATTCTAAAATACATTTACCATACAGAAGAGGTGCATATAATAAAGCACTAAAAGTATCCCCATAAGCCAAGGACCAAAGGTGATATAAAATACTACACGCACCAAACTTCTTCAGCAGTCGCGCTTTAAGACATACGATGACCACAAAAGATGTTGCTATGAAAAGAACCACGCCGACAATGATCCAGGCGCTCTTCATATCTGTACGGGAATAAAGTCAAAGCCACATTTAGCACTTCTATTTCTGACCCTGTGTCTTTTCAGTACTATATATATATGTGTGTGTGTGTAAATCTGTTTGTCTTCTCTCTAAGGGCAGCTTAAAGCATAGAGCAGGAGACGCTCAGGGATGTAGATTTTCTTCAGCATTTATGTATAGAAAGCTCCCTACTTTGAGTCCTACTACCACTTGCACAGAAAGCCTATCAATCCTGCTCCCTCCTCCCAGTCATAGAGGAAGCCTGTGAGTTCTGTATTCTCCACCCATAAGCGGTGATTGACAGGACACAGGACTCACAAGCTCTCTGGATGAATGGGTGGAGGATGCAGGACTCACCGGCGTTCTCTAGGATTCCTGGCGGACGTTATGCATGAAAATACTTAATTGAATCATATATTTGAGCTGTTTGAGCTGACTGTCTCTGTGCTTCATACTGCAGCTCATTTCCATTCACTTGAGCTGTAGTAAGGCCTCCTTCCCACGAGCGTGACGGGCTCCGCCGCGTAATATTCCGCTGCGAAGCCCGTCACGGCGCCCCCCAGAGCCCCTATACTTACCTGCGGGAGATAGCGTGAAATCGCTTCCCCGCCCACCGCCGCCGCGTCACCGCCCATCACCGCCCACCGCCGCCGCGTCACCAGCCGTGTCACGTGCACGGCCGGCCGTGTCACGTGACGCGGCCGGCCGCGTCATATGGCGTCATATGACGCGCGGCGGTGGGCGGGAAAGCGTTTTTTCACGCTATCTCCCGCTGGTTACAGCGGGAGATAGCGTGAACGGACGGCTTCCATTGACTGCAATGGAAGCCGTCAGTGCGTACAGCCTGTCCTCACCCAAAAGAAAATAGAGCATGCTGCGGGTGAGGACGGGAGAAATCGCGGTGCGTAATTCCGCGGTGGAATTACGCATCGTGAGCATTATGCTATTAGGTTCAATAGAACCTAATAGCTGCGGGCAACGCAGCGGATTTTCGCCGCGAATTACGCGGCGGAAATCCGTTCGTGGGAAGGAGGCCTAACAGGAATAGCTACAACCCTGATTATGATGTTAAACAATAAAGAGGACACGGTGCTAATTGGTGGGGTTCTGGCAGTCGACCCCTCAACAATGAAATGTTAATGGTTTGTCCTAAAGAGAAAACCGTTTACAATTAAACATAGAAAGCGGCAGCAAATGAGTTGGAAAAGACAACACAGAAAGCTATGAGACATAAAACATCAGAGAAAGAAAGGGAAAATGGAAAGAAATAAAAAGAGAAAACGAAGACAGAAAAGAGAGAGAGAAAAAAAATAATAAAAAAGGGGAAAGAGAAAAAGTGAGAGAGAGAGAAAAAGAGAGCAAAAGAAGAAAAAAAGTGAGGGAGAGGAAGAAAAGGAAGGAAGGAAGGAAGAAAGAAAAGGAAGGAAGGAAGGAAGGAAGAAAAGGAAGGAAGGAAGAAATAGAAGGAAGGATGGAAGGAAGGAAGGAAGGAAGGAAGGAAGGAAGGAAGGAAGGAAGGAAGGAAGGAAGGAAGGAAGTAAAGGGCAGCAGATGGCGATGTATCATACAGCTTGTGGGCCATCATGTATTTTAAATAGAAAACAAAGACAGAAAAAAGAGAGAGAAAAGGAGAAAGATAAAAAGTGAGATAATGAGAGAGAAAGAGGAAAGAGAGCAAGAGAAGAAGAAAACATTGTGTGAGGGAGAGAAAGAAAAGAGAAAGAAATGAACAAGTAGAAAGAAACAGAAAGAAAGAAGCAAACAGGAAGAAAGAAAGAAAGAAAGAAAGAAAGAAAGAAAGAAAGAAAGAAAGAAAGAAAAGCAGTCCAAGGCCAGCAGATGGCGGTGTATCATGCAGCTCGTGGGCCATTATGTCCATTGTATCCACTTTGTGTTATAAACAGTAAGCTAGGCAACGTTGCAATTAACCCTTTCCAATCCAATTTGTATCCTGGTTTTCCTAGGGGGCTTACTCTTTTTCTGCCGTTATACAAACACGCTATCTGCTGGCTAAAGCCAGTACTGCATGAGGTGACACGTTGGATAGTCTCCAACAGCAGAGAGGCTGGCAATATACAGTAAGAGAACCCCAACGGATGTCTTCCAACATCAGAGCTGTACAGCCTTAAATCATAATGTCTTCACAGGTCAGACAGTGGATTGGAAAGGGTTAAAGTGTAACATCTGGGGATAAACAAGTCATTGTATAAATGGAAACAGGTAAGGCCACTTACACTTCATGTGACTCACGATGCCACTAGAGGGCGCAGCATCATAATGCAGACTGCGGAGGCTCTACTTGTTAAAGGGGTTGTCTCGCGGCAGCAAGTGGGGTTATACACTTCTGTATGGCCATATTAATGCACTTTGTAATATACATCGTGCATTAAATATGAGCCATACAGAAGTTATTCACTTACCTGCTCCGTTGCTGGCGTCCCCGTCGCCATGGTTCCGTCTAATTTCGGTGTCTTCTTGCCTTTTTAGACGCGCTTGCGCAGATCCGTCTTCTCCCTTCTTCTCCCTTCGGCTCCGCTCGGCAGCATCGGCATTTTGGCTCCGCCCCCTTGTACGCATCATCGCGTAGCTCCGCCCCCGTCACGTGCCGATTCCAGCCAATCAGGAGGCTGGAACCGGCACACATCATGGCGCGGAGCTACGCGATGATGCGTACAAGGGGGCGGAGCCAAAATGCCGATGCTGCCGAGCGGAGCCGAAGGGAGAAGAAGGGAGAAGATGGATCTGCGCAAGCGCGTCTAAAAAGGCAAGAAGACACCGAAATTAGACGGAACCATGGCGACGGGGACGCCAGCAACGGAGCAGGTAAGTGAATAACTTCTGTATGGCTCATATTTAATGCACGATGTATATTACAAAGTGCATTAATATGGCCATACAGAAGTGTATAACCCCACTTGCTGCCGCGAGACAACCCCTTTAAGATGAAAGTCTCTACTTGCTATGGTGTTCCTTGCGTTAGACACCTCAAACATCCGAGACTATCAGTAGTCTCTAGTACCTCACCTGGTAGAGGTTCCTCCGGGGCCTCAGTGCTGGGAAGGGCTTTGCAGAACTCACATTTTTTGAGTGCATCTAACTGAGCACATGTATATCCATCTGGACAATCGCAGACGGCTGCCTGCGTGGCATTACACGGTTGTCTCTCTACTAAGTCCTTGCCTGCAAGAGAGAAGAAGGGAAGGAGCTACTTGAGGATAACGAAAACATTGGCGTAGAGAGGACGACTGTTTAACATACAAATCTTCTGTATTCACAAGGATTAAGGAGACCTTCAAGTTAGTTACAGACTTGCTGGAAATCAGCTTAAAGGGAACCGGTCATCGCCTGTGAGCCCTATAAACTACAAGGTGGGGGAGTCCGGGGATCGGTGTTGTAAAACTAACTGGTGCTCCATTCCTGCGCTGTGTCCTCGCGAAGTCGATGCAAGTGCATAGCAAGACAATTCAGCTAACTCTGTGCGCCATTCATCTGTATGGGAGTCATGACCAACAATCATGACCATGTAAATAGTCTATCCAGACTTAGCAGCAGCGCTGAGGAGAGAGCATTTCACTTTTTAAACTAATTGTAGAAAAAAGTGATATAATTGCTACTATAGCTAGCTAAAGCCTGGGTCAAACAATCATGACCATATAGCTAAGCTGTCTAAGCTGTCATGAGGGGACAACACATGGATCTCTCCCGTGATCTGTTTACACCCAGGACCACAAAGGTAACAAGAGGACATCCGCTACGATTAGAGGAAAGTAGGTTTCATCACCAACACAGAAGGGGATTCTTTACTGTAAGAGCAGTTAGACTGTGGAACTCTCTACCGGAGGAAGTGGTGATGGCAAAATCGATAGAGGAGTTTAAAAGGGGACTTGATGTCTATCTGGAGAAGAAGGATATTACAGGATATAAATATTAGGTTAAGTGTCAATCCTGGTATACAGGCAGGTAGGAACTATTAGGGGTTGATTCAGGGAACAGTCTGATTGCCATTAGGGAGTCGGGAAGGAATTTTTTCCCCAAAAGGGCTAATTGGCTTCTGGCCTTGGGGGTTTTTTGCCTTCCTCTGGATCAACACAGTAGGATAGACAGGCTGGACTAGATGGACAATGTCTTCATTCGGCCTTACATACTATGTTACTATGTTACTATGAGCATCAGAACTGAGAGAGAGAACAATTCACTTGTTAGGCTAATTGTGGATAAAGATAGAGCGTGATATAGCCTTCTGTCCTGATGGTGGGTAATTGGTTGTCCAAGTCTCTTTTTTTCTATTACGGTGAACCAAATCTCAATTCTGACTACCTGAAACCACCACTAGGGGGAGCCACCTGTATATATAGATTGATGCCGACCCCAAAGATATGTAGAAGTTTAGCTCTTGGTCTTCGGTTGCCCAAATAGTCAGTCCCACCCGGTCAGAGCATTTCTTACGGCAGGGTGAGCATCTTCTACATTTTTCCGCGTAATTCCATTGTGCTGCATAGGTCCCGGCGCCGCACGCCTTGCATTCAGTTTCTGAAGACTGCGTACATTTCTTCTCCCTAAAATGACCTGTGGAAAAACATATCAGACATCAGCGTCATATATGGAGGAGGTAAAAAGAGAACACAAAAAATGTGTTCAAGCCATATAAGTGGGTGGAGCTTCAGTGGCGGAGGTGTAACGATATGGTCACATGATGCATCGCGGTACAAATTATGGCACATCTGGTGCAGACAAGTCGGACATTTTTCCTCGTGGGTCGGTAATTCAGTTATATAACTAAATTGCTATTTGGCGTGCAAAAAAAAAATCATGAAAAGGTCACTTTTCTTTAGCCATCTTTAAAGCATTACTGCATTAGTTCTCGCTGGCGCCGAGTCCGCTCCAACCTAAGAACGTAGCAGCGGTAAAACAGGAAGCGCCGGATCGGGCATATGCCAGACCCAAGCGGGAGCGGACGGACCCTATTGACCATAATGGAGTCAGTGATGTCCTTTGGCGTGTTCTGGGACAGAATGTTAACGGAAATCTGAATGGAAACTGCGGCGCAGACATGAACGCGCCCCACTATGCATTTTAGCATCAATGGGCCTCGTTTATCAAAACTGTCTAAAGGCTTAACCAGACGGGCGCGGGGTCGTCAAAACCATTGATTTCAATGGCACTTATCTTCCCGTTTTTTAGCCTCTGAGACTAATTTCACACGGGCGAGTGCAATATTGGGCCATGATGGAAAACCTGGCATCGTATTCGCATGCATCTGGGACGTGGTACGTTGCTGCCGCCCCCATTGGATACAATGCGTGGTGTGATGCGAGGGCACGCAGGAAGATAGGGCATGCGGGAAAACAAATCCAAAACCGTATCCAAAAGAAGTGCGAGATTTGTGCTAATCAATGGATTTCAGTGGTTTTGTTTTTGGGATTTCTCGCCATGACTACTACATGTGGGGAACATCGAGCGGCCGCTATCTCCCCATGCTTGTTTCCAAACTATTGTGTTCTGGCGCAGAGTTTGAAAAGACGGCAAAGAAATTCCCCTAGCAGCGAGTGTAGTTGTGCATACGGCCATTTGTTTTCGCTTTAACGTTGTACACGCAAATTATTTTTTTGGTCCAATTTTTTGTGCAATTTTCACGTGCGATTTACTTTCTCTTTTTTTAATGATCCCTATGGTTACATGCGATAAAACCATTCGCACCGTGCGCGTGCAATCCCTTTACGTAACACACCCGTTGACTTGAATGGGTAAGTTTCAATTGCAACAAAATAGGACAGGCTGCATTTTTTTGTTTGTCCGGTTAATAAAACGCACGTGAATATCCTCATGCAGAGCAACGGGTTCTGCTTTCTTGTGATTTTGGACCAATTTTGCACGGAAAAATTGTCTGTGCGACTAAGTTATGCCAAAACTAAAGAGGGGATTTTTATGGGCCCCCAATTTAATTTACTAGCAATAAATACAGAATTTAATCTAACTTTTAGGGCTTTTACCCACGAGCGTCACAATACACAATAATCGCAAAAGCACAAACTTGTGATTTTTGTGCGATGCGAATTTAACATTAGAAAGTCCCATTTTAAAAAACGCAGCGATATCGCAGCATAAAAAAAAAACGCTAATGGGTAAAAGCCCTTATTTAGAGGGGTAATCCCAAGGTCGACTTTTATCTACTATCTACATAATGTCTGATTGGTGGGGGTCTCAACCGTCCCTGATTCAGTCCGGGGTTTGGGAAGCTGTCCTGCCCCCTCCTCCACCTCCTCAGTCATATACTAGAATGGGATCTGCTGGGTCGGGCAGATTCCCTGTGGGCCGGCCATCACTAGAGTATTCTGCCCTGTATTATCAGTGCAGTCACAGAGGTACGGTGCATGAAGGACCCGCAATGACATTAAGGTCACATGACCATTGCAGGTCCTTCATCTTTCAAGTCCTCAGTAGTTTGCATAGGAGGTAAGAGAGGAGCTTCCTCCACCTCGAGCATCATGTGCAAGTCTGGGGGAAAAGGAAAAATGTCAGAGGAGAAGGGATGGTTAGTGGGTAAAATGCTACTAGCAAGTTCAACCTACTACAACTCCCAGCATACCATCAGTCTTCAACTGTCAGGGCATGCTGGGAGTTGTAGGTGCTCGGAGTTTGGGTCAGGAGACAGCCAGGCCAGGATGTACTTTTATGTTACGGACGGCAATGTGTCACCGGCGTTAGGCTACGACCGCACTGTCCAGCTGGCATTGGCCAAGCCACACCTACCACTTACTGGCAAAATGAGTTGGCCATTGGCCACCGTCGATGGTGGTGGGGCGAGTTGTAGTTTCCATTGGTACCATTTTAGGCTACATGTAACTTTTTGATGACTTTATTGTGTTTCTTGGCATCCAGATGACCGAAAAACAGCAATTCTGCAACGCATTTCTTATTTACTATAGCCCTGCGCTATAAATAATGTTAACTCTATTCATTGGGTGAATACGATTAAGGCGAGAACAAATCTATATGTCTTCTTTTTTTTGCTACTTCTGCACAATAAAAACCCCTTTAGGATTATGCAAATAACATTTCGAGCCTCTCTCTGATGCAATTGTCCTGATTGCTATTGATCATGGCATCACAAGGGTTAAATTCTAAAATGTTTGATGCTGGACGACTGCCTCCTGAGATTTCAGCATTTAGAAACGAAGGGTTAACGAGAACTGATCCGAGCAGTCCTGCAATGAGAACTTTACCACCGCGTCGCCTACAATTGCGCAGTGTCTGACTCAGCAATCGCTGCTCACTGCCTCTTTCTCCAGAACTCTCGACAGTTTCTAAAACGCCGCCCTCCCCCCCCCCCCCCCTCCAATACAGTAGGGGTGAAGGTTTCCTCTTTCAGAGTAGGAAGTAAGAACTCTCGGGCTATTTCACTGTACTGCCGTCATGCTGAAATCACTCACACGCTACAGAGATCCTGATATCCCTTAAAGGGAATCTGTCACCTTACTGCCCCACCTTGAAGTCTATAGGAGAGCGCACATGGCCGCCT
The DNA here is from genome assembly GCF_035609145.1 of Eleutherodactylus coqui. Classification (NCBI taxonomy): domain Eukaryota; kingdom Metazoa; phylum Chordata; class Amphibia; order Anura; family Eleutherodactylidae; genus Eleutherodactylus; species Eleutherodactylus coqui. Next base: position 267,282,372 of record NC_089840.1, on the reverse strand, counting down.
GGAAGAGTCAGATTGGCGTCAGGTGGGCAATCTTCGGTGGGCATCAGCGCAGGAACCAGAAAGCGGGGGACTATAAAAAATATTATAATAATCTGCTTCCCTATCCCTAAACTACTGAGATCCCCACCAATCCCAAGAATGGGGATCCCATGTCTCTCTCTTCTCATCACTATTGGCTTGATGCACCCATCCACAGTCACCAATGGTGCATGGTCGCTCATATGTGGCCGCCACTCTTATTTCAATGGTGCTGATGGAAATAGTTGGGTACAAGCGCTCAGCTATCTCTGGCAGTCCCATTGTGGATGAATGAAGCAGCATCGGGCACGTGTGATCGCTGCTCCACGCAATCTCCTCCTCACTGCGGGGGATGCAGGCAGTAGAGGGGGACTGAGGACCACCGTTCTCAAGATCAGTGTTGAGACCCGCACCGATCAGACTGTGGATAGGTGATAAAAGTTGATCTTGGTACAGCCCCTTTACGAAGACCGTATACCTCCAATACCCAACGGTTGCTTCCTCCAACTACCCCAAACACAAATGTTCGGTTCAATTGAGCCTAGGGGGGAATAAAAGGATTGGGTATTGGAATTCAACACCCCCGATCTTGACATCACCTGGGGAAGGAAGTCACGAGTTCCCCATATGCGGATGAGAGTCATCCTGTCTTGCCAAAATCAGTGAGCTTGGAAGACTGGTGTCCAATGTGTATGGATGGGCGGGAGGGGAGGGGGGGTGGTGGTTAGGCTTCAATCACACTTTTTGATGTGTCTTTTTACCCTAAAAAAGTCACATTTTTTATGCAGGTGCAGGTGTTTTTGTTTTTTTAATCCATACATTTTTTACACGTGTTATTTTTTTCTGGCCTATGCAGAAACGCCCTTAAAAGAATGCCAAACCGACAGCCTGCGGCAATTGTGGAAAAAACTGCACTGACTCAAAGACCGAGCAAGAAGAGAAAACAATAAAATAAGCCACACAAAGAACACATTGTTGGTTGTGCAGCTCAGATCTCCTTATTAAACCCTGTCAAGACCAGAAACTTTTCAGTTTTTCATTTTCTAACCCCCCCCCCCCCCCCCCCCTCTGCTTCCTTCTCTCCAAGAAGAGCCTCTTGTGACGCAGAGTGTTAGGGCAGCAAAAATGCAGTCCTGAAGGTTGTGAGTTCAATCCCCACTTGGTTTAGGTAGCTCAAGGTTGACTCATCCTTACGAAGTTGGTAACAGGAGTACCCAGCTTGGTAAAAGATAACTGGGGAAGGCAATGGCAACACGCCCTAAGAGTCAGTCACGACTCAGTGCTTGCACCCGGGGGCCTTTGCCTACCTCTCCAAGAGCCATGACTGTTTTTAATTTTCCCTTCACCATAGCCAGATGAGTTCTTGTTTTTTGCAGGACAAATTGTGTTTTTTAATGGTACCATTTAATGCCAATTAATGTACCAAAAATTTTAAAAAAAAATTAACTGGAGTGAAATGACAAAAGTAAACGCAATTGCCCGGTATAATGGCTGGCATCTCACCTGGCGGGCAGCGGTTGCAGCATCTGTTGAGATCTTCCTGTAGGTACTGAGTTTCATTGCAGGAAACTTGTTCGTGGGCGACAATCTGAGTGCAGAAAGAAAATCATTCCTTGCATTAGTAGATGGTACTTTAGGATGGATGAAGGTTACTATTTGGACAGTAGTTTATTGCTACAGTGACTGTCCCCATCCTCTAGTCCTGCGCCCATTACTAACCTACAAGCCCTCCTCCTCCTCCGTCTCGGGGTCTGATGAAAGACATGAATTGAACAAAACATCTATGATCTTCTCCATGGAGGGCGGGGGAAAAAAGAATCTAATACTTCCAGAATATGGACCAAGTAATAATGCCACAACAGTACCAAAAACTACCATAAAGTGCCATGTAACATGCTATATGGTGAACACAGAAGAGTGCCATAAAGTAATGTATACTGCAATACAGTTATAGGATGCCTACATAGCAGTACAGTAAATTAACCACATAATACTGCAATATGATGCCAATGTAAAAGTGCCATAAAGTGACCACATAAAATACTGCCATATGTGCCAATGTAATTGTGCCATAAGAGTGACCATATAATACTACCATATGATGCCTTCATAATAGTGCAATTCATGGATCACAGAACATACATTGCCAAATAATGTATAGTGATGCAGGGCTTAAATGAGAGATATAAAGTTCCATGTTAAAGAGGTTCTGCATCAGCTGTGATATTAAAAGAAATGATAGCGTACATATATAGAATGATATACTGCCCTGCCCGTATAAGAACATTTGTCATCTATCTGCCGTATAGCTGCGGCCCCACCGCTGGGACCTTCTGTGATCTCTAGCATGGGGGTCCCAAGTCCTGGCTGTTGCCGTAACTCCCATAGAGCGGCATTACACAAACTCCCCTGCAACAAGGATGTGGTCACCGGAGACCCCTGTACTAGTGATCAGAGGGGGTCAAAGTGATATCATAATAACACTATTTTTTATGTAAAGCCCCTCTAAGGAATACGGACCAGCTATAGAGCAACACTGAACCTGGTTTTGTTCACTGCCACTTTTCCAGACCCTCCAAGTGCTCCTCTATGGGGGTATTGTACCTATTTTGATTGATCTGTAGAAATTCAAATGGTTGGCATTTGTAGAACTACAGCTGGCATTATGGTGACAATGGGTGAAATGTAGGTGGGAGCAGGTTGGCACTTATGGGAAGAGGGTCTACGGCTGGCACAACGCAGCCATGGGCTGTCTCTTATATAGGCACACTGTGCCAGGGGTGTAGAGGCAGCAGCCATATGTGTGCCCTGTGGGTATCCAAAGGCCCCCCTATGCCACATTAGAAGACACCACATCAAGAATTAGGTTGGTCTGGGTAAGAATGTGTGGAAGTGGGTAAGTAACTGTTTAGTGATAGAAAGCAGAGGGTGGTTGTAAATGGTACATACTCTGATTGGATCACCATTACTAGTGGGGTACCACAGGGGGCAGTATTGGAAAGGTTACTGTTACTAGTGGGGTACCACAGGGGGCAGTATTGGGCCCTAGTCTTTTTAATATGTTTATTAATGACCTGGTAGAAGGATTGTGCAGTAAAATATCAATGTTTTCACATGATACAAAACTATGTAAAGAAATTAACACAAGAGAGAACAGGAGGTGCTTGGAAATTGATCTGGGTAAATTGGGGGCAGAAAAGTGGCAAATGAGGTTCAACACTGATAAATGTAAGGTTCTGCACATGGGCAGGGAAATACATGTCACCATTACATACTAAATGGGAAACCACTGGGTGACGCTGACATGGAAAAGGATTTGGGGGTTTTAGTTAACTGTAAGCTTAAGTGGAGCAACCAGTGTCAGGCAGCTGCTGCCAAGGCAAATAGGAACAAGGGGGGCATCAGAAGAGGCCTAGGGGTGCATGATGAGAACATTGTTCTTCCTATTCACAAGTCACTGGTCAGACCACACATGGAATATTGTGGACAGTTTGGGGCACCGGTACTCAAGAAGGACATATCAGAGCTTGAGCGGGTACAAAGGCGGGCAACTAAAGTAATAAATGGAACGGGCGGACTACAATGCCCAGAGAGGTCATCAAAATTCAGATTTTTTAGTTTAGAAAAAGACATCTGAGGGGCGACCTAATAACTATGTATATTATATATCAAGGGACAATACAGAAATACCTCCCATCAGCTGTTCATACCCCGGACTGTGACAAGGGGGCGCCCTCTATGCTTAGACCAGACCTGCACAAGTTTGCAGTAGGTAAGTGCCTAAATTAAAATCAGCAAACCTCTTGAGGCTGCGGATAAGTTTTTAGCGGTAACCTGTCTATTCTATAGTTTAATGATGGAACTATTTTGCACGCAGCTTTGCTAAGTGCTACAAGTTTTTTTTTAACACATTTTGACCAATAATAAAAGTTATTGTGATAATAGTCGGCCTCCAGAACAACTTTTATCATTGTGCAGCATTCAAATCAGAGAAGGCCTGGAGGTGGCAGAATCTTTATATATAATAAGTATATAGATCCTGCACACCTCCGCTCCGGGGCATTCTCTGGGTATTATTGTACCTTGATGCCGGCCATTCTCTGGGTATTATTGTACCTTGAAACCACCGGAAGCTAGGGGTTTGACAGGGCTGGCCTGGAAGAACACCCCTGTCACACCCCTAGCTCCTGATTGGCTATATAAACTTCTTCAGCGGGGGAACATACCCCCCCCCCACCCCCCTGCAGCCGGGACCGCTGTCACTCACCTCCCCGCTGCTCTCCCTGGTGGACTGGCACCTCTACTCTCGTTCCCTAATTATCTGACAAGGGGCCCGAAATGAAGAACCACCGTGCGTACATTGTCAGCGGTGGAGGAAGGGGGGAAACGGAAATGTAGGTGCCAGTCCACCAGCGACAACTGCAGGGAGCTGAGTGACAGCACTCCCACCTGCAGCAGCCGAAGGCTGAATGGGGGCACACATGGCAGTGATAGTACAGAGGAGAGGTGTCAGTTCTGCTCCATGAGGGCAATGAAGCTGGGCCCACTCTCAGTGTCCTCCCTGCCACACTAACAGCCAGTCGGAAGCTAGGGGCCGGACAGGGGGCGTTCACTCCACCAACGCCCTCTCAGCCCCTAGCTTCCGGTGGCGTCAAGATACAATAATACCCCTTCTCGGAATGCTGTAGTGTAGTAAGTTACTTATACTTACTGTATTGCTAAATCCCCTGCTGGGCTGCATGTTGTGCAGGCCTGCTCTCAAGGAAAGAAGGTTACTACATCGACATAGAAAGGGGTTCTTTACTGTAAGAGCAGTGAGACTATGGAACTCTCTGCCTGAGGACGTGGTAATGGGGTACTCACTAAGAGTACAAGAGGGGCCTGGATGTCTTTCTTGAGCGATACAATATTACATGTTATATCACTGACTACTTCAGAAGGGTCGATGATCCGGGGATTATTCTGATTGTCATACTGAAGTCTGGAAGGAAGTTTCACACGAGCTCCTGCAGGGTAATAAGCTTCCAAAAATCCCTTCACTGGGAATAAAACCAAGGATGATGAAAGTTCACAAGCAGTAGAGCCCTGAGGGGATTACAAAGCATCGGTAGTGGCCGGCGCCTCCTGCAGTCAGGACTGGGACAAACCGTACTTTTACCCGATTCTGATTGTAGTTCAGGAAAGTCGTTGAAGCGTAAGAACGACCATCAGTTTTTTGTTTTTACACAGATGCTTGTTGTTCATTAGTTGTACGCCGATATATCACTTGTCTCCATGCAAGTCCTTCAAATATGAACAACTGTGACTTTACACCGGGCGACTTTTGATCAGCCAATGACTATTTTTTTAGGTGAGGTGAGCTAAAACGACTAGCAGTGAGCAAATTCTTGCTGGTCACCCCGCTTGGTTGACCCCCCATTATTCAGCCAATGGTCGTCCTGCGTGAAGGTACCTTGATAATGGGCTGTTCTCACCGTGGAATCCGAGTAGATTTCTCAGCAAGGAATCCACCTCTAAAGACCCTGGCAGAAATCAATAGATAAGCCACAAATTTCATCCACAGCTATGTGCATCTATACTGGCAGATCCGCACATGGATTTAGCCATTTTTTGATTGGGCAAATCCATGTGTAGAATACGTAACCCGGATTGTGTGTGGATATGAATACACGTCACGGAATGATATGGCACATATGGGTGAATCTGATATCCATGTGCAGAAAGAAAAATCCATGTCATATAGCCTATGTCGCAGATTCCCATTGAAAGTAATGTGACACAGGTTTGCCGTCGATTTGGTCTTGTGACCATTAAAGGGGTTGTCCAGTTATAAACTACTGATGGCCGATTAGCAGTATAGGTCTTCAATAGTAGTTTGATGGGGGTTCATTGTCCGCTGTTCTCTGGGCCTGTGTACTTACGAACTGAGCTGATTTCTGCAAGGAAGCAGACAGCTCTGTTACACTGCAGTGGCCAGGCTTGGTATTACAGGCAAATAAGTTCCTACTTAAATTAATGGGAACTTGGCCTGCAATACCAAGTCTGGCCACCACAGTGCGAACAGAGCTGTTTGCTTCCTGTAGCAATCAGTTCATTGCATGAGTGTATGGATGTAGCAAACAGCAGATTGGCAGGAGTCCCAGGTGGCACGCTCCCGCTGATCTATTACTGATGGACTATTACTGCTGTAAAGGACAATCCCCTTAAAGTTATGGTCAAAGTCTTGAGCACCCTGCATCTATTTCAGTATGCCAACTGGCCATGAAGGGAAGGGTACCAAGCTGCAGGCTACTCTTGCAGAACGGCACAGAGGACCTGATAACATTATTGTGCGGCCTTCATCACACAGATAAAGCACTACCTTCGCCCAACACGTTTGTGATGTTACAGATGGCAAACACTAGGTGGGGCCCTCTTGCAGATTTTGTATTAGTGCCCTGTAGGGTCAAGTTATAAAGCAAATGCTGCCATACAATACCCATGTAGTCTTCTGACTGAACCGGAGCGAAATAGTTAGATATATTTGCATTCACCCTATCAGAATAGCTGACGCAATAATTTTATATTAAGGAACTGCTGATAATAGAATTCTGTAATTTAACCTTTTACATGCTTCCAACCACTACTCAGCAGTCATCACCATCTGTGTCGCAACTACCACATAGATAGGGCATGTGAAGGCGATGAGGCTTGTGATAAATCCCTTGATCTGTCACAACAGCCGCCAATAGGTGGATCTCACTGTATATACATTTATCCTGCTGTCATTGAGGGTAACACTAGCTGTATACATCTTAATATAGTGGGCTCCCCCTAGTGGTGACTGCAAGCACTCAGAATTATATCATTTATCAAGACAGAAAAACTGAACAGATATATAAATATATACAGAATGACCACTTTAATAAAGTTTGGGATTGGTCCTTTTTTGTATGGAAATTCTCCCCATGACCCCGAAGTGCAGCATAAAATCATGTGACAAGTTTTCCGTAGATCAGTTTCAGTGTGAATACACATTAGATAGGAAAATGCAGCGATCTGAGTGACTTCCAACGAGGTCATCAGTGCTAGACTAGCCGGGGCCGGGATGTCATTCGTGGGGTTTTCTTGTATAACAGTGTGGACAGTATACAGATAATGGTGTGATTGAGGATAACTTCCAGCGAAAGGATATCCTGTGGACGAAGACAAAGTGTTGCTGAAAGGGGTCAGAGGAGGGTGTCAGGAATTGTTTTGATGAACAGGGGCTGTACAGTTAAGGAAATTGCAACTGAATATAATGCTGGTTCTCCAACTAACATGTCTGAACGCACAACTCGCTGTTTCTCAGCACGGATGGGCTATAACCACAGACGACCAGTCCCAGCACCCCTGCGTTCAGGAGAAACAGAAAGGCGAGACTCCCGGGGGGCAAAAGTGCACAAAAATTGTAGGTAATGTTTTCTTCGAACACCCCGAGTGCTCCGATACTGTTTCATGGATGTCATTACGAATTGCTGCAGCTCTGGAGGTTAAAGGAGGTCCAACCTGCTACTAGATGGGGGTCTCTAATAAAGTGGCCATTCTAGTGAGACTAAGTAGTGGCAACATTTTACAAAGTTAGGTATTTCTCACTCAAAGTCCCACCCGAATCATAACCAAGAACCTCAGCGTTCGGGTGCGGCAGAATGACAAAAATCATCACTTCTTATGAAATTCATGGGTAAGGAAGATGAAGGAAAATGACCGCATGTAGAATAAGCTCGTTCACCACGTGGCGCCTGGAGAATGGGAAGTGAGCGATACACTGTTTAACCCCTTAGTGACGCTGCCTATTTTGGCCATGAGGACACAACGGTTTTTGAGGGGATTTTTATCTCCACTTTTCAAAAGTCATAACTTTTTAAATTTTCCGTTGACACGGCCGTACGAGGGCCGGCTCATGGCACGACGAGCGGTAGTTGTTTTTGGTACATATAACGTATTGTAAAACTTTTAATAATCTTTTTTGGAGGGCAGGGGGAAAAAACACCTCCGTTCTTAATAGTGTTAATCATACAGCATAATTGACAGGATACATTTTTTTCTGCAGGTTTGTTGGATTACAATGATACCAAACTGTTTTCTCAGATTTTTGCACTTTTGCACAAAAAAAATTGGGGGGGGGGGGGGGGATTTTGCTTCAACTTTTTGTACAGGTCATTACGCATACCAAATATGTGATTTTTTGTTTCATTTTTTTTATACAAAGAGAGGAAAGTATGCAAAAAAAAGGCGTTTTTAAAAAATATTTCTTATGTCCCTGGAGGGGACTTGAACCAAGAAGGTTCTAATCACTATGATAATGCATTGCACAATAGCGATCACAGACCATGGCAGGCCCGGACGCCATTGTCTGGTGTCTGAATGCCATGGCAATCCATCAGCCCTCTGCTGTTAACCCGCGGCATGTAAGCTGTAAACAGCGGGGATCAGTCCTCTCACCAATCACTATCAGTCACAGCTGACCCCCACTGTGGGATGACGCAAGCTCACTTCTAAGCCCGTGCCATGTACAGGACATAAGTTTACGTCCTGTAGCTTTAACTACCACCCTGGTGGGACGTAAGCGTATGTCCTTTGGCATTGGGGGATTAAAAGGGCCCATCAGAATCAACAGCTGGAGAGCCACAGGTTGTTCACCATGCCCTAAAATAGTTAACAAAATTGTCCCTGCCAGGAGTGACTACTGGAGGAGGAGCCGAATCATAGCAAGACCTTGTAATAAACATAATGGATTCCAGTTAATGAGAAATACCCGACTGTATGTATCAAGCCTTTATATAATGCACCTATGAGAATCCAAAAACCACTTATACCCTACAGCTGCCAAAGACAAAGCTACATGGCAACTTTGCCACAATGCAGGCTACAGGGTTAAGAATCACTCTACCGCCCTGCAACCTCACAATGTAATTAAGGTCAGTGTGGTGTCGTTGTGGCTCGCAAGTTGGATGGTAAGTAATTCAGTGTTTTTGGATTTGTCTGTTTTGTGGCCAAACGTGCCGTGCAGCCCTCACCTAATCCTACTACATAACTCAGTACACTGCGGCAAGAGTAGTCCAAAGGACCGGGGAACTCTGATCACTGACTGGACTACTAACTAAAATATAACTTTATTAGGTACAATAAAAAATGGAACTTTTGAACGAACAAACATAAATTGCGGAATATTCATCAGAGATAAAGAATTGTGAATAACCCAAGAGGTAAAAATACCTTTGGTACCTCAAGGTCATCTAATCTGAGTCACATGAATCACTGATGAAAGAAGTGATAAATAGAATCAGGCGTCCCATCTAGATAATTGTAGGGGGCGCTGTATCTTATTATTTCACTAGTTGCTGCCACAACGGGTCCTAAGATAGGTAAATGGAAAAACACTATTCTCAAGCTCAGATGGTCCTTATTACTAATCCCAACGCGTTTCGCTCGAGGTGAGCTCCTCAGGGGCTAGGATGACCTCCAATATTAATATGTACACACATGCACTAGTGGCTAGTGTCTGACACATACAAGGGGAAATGACTTCATTGTCCCCTGATGAGGAGTATGGAAGGACCTCGGGGTAGTGAAGATGCAATTTGCTGCAATGCTGAAAATTGTCACATGCGCAGTCTTTCTCCACCACAGCTGTGAACCCCCATGCGCATATGTATAGTAGTTATATTCTTGTATATAGGAGGCAGTATTATAGTAGTTATATGCTTGTACATAGGGGGCAGTATTATAGTAGTTATATTCTTATACATAGGAGCAGTATTATAGTAGTTATATTCTTGTACATAGGAGGCAGTATTATAGTAGTTATATTCTTATACATAGGTGCAATATTATAGTAGTTATATTCTTGTTGATAAGAGGCAGTATTATAGTAGTTATATTCTTGTACATAGGAGGCAGTATTATAGTAGTTATATTCTTGTACATAGGGGGCAGTACTATAGTAGTTATATTCTTATACATAGGAGCAGTATTATAGTAGTTATATTCTTGTTGATAAGAGGCAGTATTATAGTAGTTATATTCTTGTACATAGCAGGCAGTATTATAGTAGTAATATTCTTGTACATAGGGGGCAGTATTGTAGTAGTTATATTCTTGTACATAGGAGCCAGTATTATAGTAGTAATATTCTTGTACATAGGGGGCAGTATTATAGTAGTTATATTCTTGTACATAGGGGGCAGTACTATAGTCGTTATATTCTTGTACATAGGGGGCAGTATTATAGTAGTTATATTCGTGTACATAGGGGGCAGTATTATAGTAGTTATATTCTTGTACATAGGGGGAAGTATTATAGTAGTTATATTCTTGTACATAGGGGGCAGTATTATAGTAGTTATATTCTTGTACATAGGGGGTAGTATTATAGTAGTTATATTCTTGTATATAGGAGGCAGTATTATAGTAGTTATATTCTGGTACATAGGGGGCAGTTTTATCGTAGTTATATTCTTGTACATAGAGGGCAGTATTATAATAGTTATATTCTTGCACATAGGGGCAGTATTATAGTAGTTATATTCTTGTACATAGGGGGCAGTTTTATCGTAGTTATATTCTTGTACATAGGGGGCAGTATTATAGTAGTCATATTCTTGTACATAGGAGCAGTATTATCGTAGTTATATTCTTGTACATAGGGGCAGTTTTATCGTAGTTATATTCTTGTACATAGGGGGCAGTATTATAGTAGTTATATTCTTGTACATAGGAGCAGTATTATCGTAGTTATATTCTTGTACATAGGATCAGTATTATAGTAGTTATATTCTTGTACATAGGGGGCAGTATTATAGTAGTTATATTCTTGTACATAGGGGGCAGTATTATAGTAGTTATATTCTTGTACATAGGGGGCAGTATTATAGTAGTTATATTCTTGTACATAGGGGGCAGTATTATAGTAGTTATATTCTTGTACATAGGAGCAGTATTATAGTAGTTATATTCTTGTACATAGAGGCAGTATTATAGTAGTTATATTCTTGTACATAGGGACAGTATTATAGTAGTTATATTCTTGTACATAGGGGGCAGTATTATAGTAGTTATATTCTTGTACATAGGAGGGCAGTATTATAGTAGTAATATTCTTGTACATAGGAGCAGTATTATCGTAGTTATATTCTTGTACATAGGAGCAGTATTATAGTAGTTATATTCTTGTACATAGGAGGGCAGTATTATAGTAGTTATATTCTTGTACATAGGGGGCAGTATTATAGTAGTTATATTCTTGTACATAGGAGCAGTATAATATAAGTTATATTCTTGTACATAGGGGGCAGTGTTATCGTAGTTATATTCTTGTACATAGGGGGCAATATTATAGTAGTTATATTCTTGTACATAGGGAGCAGTATTATAGTAGTTATATTCTTGTAGTTAGGAGGCAGTATTATAGTAGTTATATTCTTGTAGTTAGGAGGCAGTATTATATTAGTTACAGTCTTCTACATAGGACCAGTATTAGTGCTGATTTTAATTCCCTTCTCATATCAATTACATTACTCGATAGGAGGCAACAGTAAGAACAGGAAAATAACACTTTGAGGCATAAATAGGATAAGAATTGTGTTCTTTATCCTGATTAGTGACAATTACAGTGAAGAGCCATTATGGAGCCACTTCATGCATCAGACAGGAAGACGCTCTGTGTTACTGTAACTAATAAGTGGCTAAAAGGAGAACGGCTGGAAGAAAATTAGTGCCTTCTTTGTTTCTTGAGATGTTATGCCTTGCAGGTAGAATCCAAAACTATGAAAATTATGGACACACTTTGGCCTTTTTGCTGGGATTTTATGCGAAACTGCAGCACAAAAATTGGGCTTAGACGAAATGCAGTGCCACATGGTCACCATTGAGATGAACGGTCATCCACGTAACACATGGACAGCTTGATTTCCCCAGAGTGAATGGCACTTCTCACTCATTGAGGCAATCCGGAGCCTTAACTGGGAATAAAGATATAGGTTATCCTTATAAGACAATATGATTGGTAAAAACATCTTTTCCCGATAACTCTCATCCCAGCTGCTTAACCCTTTAGATGTCAATACCAACAGTGACACATAGCTGAAATCACAGAGGTTGGCTCCAGTGCCAATGTGTTGCCATAGCAAGCCTTCCATATCTATTTGCCTAAGGTAGGGACCTATAGCTTGCCAACCAGTGTAACACAGACAGACATACTGCAATACAAAAGTATTCAGCAAAATTACATAAGTGACCACAGGATGGCACCTTCAAGTTACCTAATGACTCTCTAAATGCCATTATGCAAAAACGAGAAAAATTGCAACATCCTTAATGGTCCTAATGGACTGTGTCTTCAAAGGGTCAAATATGGCCTCAGTGTTGTTGTAATACAATACCTGTTGGATGGACCAATGCCAATGGTGGAAAAGTTCTAAAGCATACTACTAAGCAGTTACTTTAGTGTGTCATTGATAGCAGGTGCATTGTGACACTCCCCATATAGTGTTGACAATGCGCTGCGCCCATCTGTGGCGGCTTGGCGTCATTTAGTATTGCTGCCAGGACAACCAGAAAAAACGGCTACTATAAAAATGAAAGTTTTGTAGCCCTGATCTTGACATGCATTATTGACTTATACGACCCCCCATCCCCGTACTCTGGGCAAAGTTCTATAGTTTGCAGATACATATCGTGTATTGGTTTGCAAATGCATTATATTACTCATTTTAGCTACATCCTGCATTATACTCCAGAGCTGCACTCACTGTTCTGCTGGTGGAGTCACTGTGTACATACATTACTTATCCTGTACTGATCCTGAGTTACATCCTGTATTATACTCCAGAGCTGTACTCACTATTCTGCTGGTGGAGTCACTGTGTTCATATATTACTTATCCTGTACTGATGCTGAGTTACATCCTGTATTATACTCCAGAGCTGCACTTACTATTCTGCTGGTGGAGTCACTGTGTACATACATTACTTATGCTGTACTGATCCTGAGTTACATCCTGTATTATACTCCAGAGCTGCACTCACTATTCTGCTGGTGGAGTCACTGTGTTCATACATTACTTATCCTGTACTGATGCTGAGTTACATCCTGTATTATACTCCAGAGCTGCACTTACTATTCTGCTGGTGGAGTCACTGTGTACATACATTACTTATGCTGTACTGATCCTGAGTTACATCCTGTATTATACCCCAGAGCTGCACTCACTATTCTGCTGGAGTCACTGTATACATACATTACTTATCCTGTATTATACTCCAGAGCTGCACTCACTATTCTGCTGGTGGAGTCACTGTGTACATACATTACTTATCCTGTACTGATCCTGAGTTACATCCTGTATTATACCCCAGAGCTGCACTCACTATTCTGCTGGAGTCACTGTATACATACATTACTTATCCTGTATTATACTCCAGAGCTGCACTCACTATTCTGCTAGTGGAGTCACTGTGTACATATATTACTTATCCTGTACTGATCCTGAGTTACATCCTGTATTATACTCCAGAGCTGCACTCACTATTCTACTGGTGGAGTCACTGTGTACATACATTACTTATCTTGTACTGATCCTGAGTTACATCCTATATTATACTCCGGAGCTGCATGCGAAATGTTGCTCAGACGTGCTCATATGCTTACAACTACCCCGATGCAGCCACATGAGCGACACCCACTTTAAAGCCACAGCCTAAGTAATTAATCGTTCTAGCGAGTGATCTGATTACACTTCTCCTTTGTTTCCTTAACAGGAAATGTTCCAGCAGCGGTGGTGATAAATGTTTACAGTGATCTGCGCTCAGCAATGTCGTTCCTTCTTGGCGGCACACAACGTCCATCTGACCCTCTCACTCACATCCTGAGCAACTTTTTAGTTTTAAAGTTACAGATTTATTTTAGATGTTTCCAGAATCATTTCTTCTTTAAAATCTTATAAAACCAGTATAATGTATGAGAGACACATGAACTTAGTATCCTATATTTACATAGTGATTGGTTTAAGCGGGTGTGCCCTAATTAACAAATAATGAGATGGGTGCGGTTTACTGGCAGAATGCCTGTGGTCGTGAGCCGAATCAAAAACTGCTGTTGTTTTTGAATGTGTTATTTTTATTTTATTTCACCCAAAAACCATGTGTGGACTGTAACTCTGTATCCCACCTCTCCCTTCCTCTCCACTTCTAATATCACTGCAGGCTTCTATACGGGGTCCATTAATTCAGAACATATTTTTTTATATCCCTGGTTCCATTGAGTAAAGGGCAGGCACAGCTCTAAGGGCTCATTCACATGGGCGTCTATCACCCGGGTATTGTGTGGGTATTATTCACGCACGTAATACGTGGTGCTAAAAGCCCATTGATTTCTACTGGTCCACTCACACCAGTGTTTTTTTCACATATGCAAAAAAATCAACACCTCCTATTTTGGTGTGTAATACAGTGACTCCCGAGACCTGGAGACAGTACGGTATGGACTGGGCAGAATGGGTGTCCATAGTGAGCGGCGGTGCCAGGTTGGAAGTCACTTTAGAATATTTGCGGGGACTAGGGGTATTGGGTTTGGTGGCCCAGCGGCCGTTGTTGTGGGTAGCCTCCAATTATTGGGTTGGGCGGCTGTCATAAAATTTTTTTGTTATGTAAGCATTAAAGCGGTGGAAGAAGGCTCACGTATCGATGAAGGCCCATTGCCTAGTATCATAACCTCATTGGAGGTTTGCACGTCCCCTTTTTAGGCGTTGATACTCCCTACTAGTTTTGGCCTTGCCTTTTTTGGCGCACTTTGTATGAGTGAATTAATCCCCCCTTCCCTGTTGCGTCCCAGTGGTTTGGGCTTCAACAAGGTGCTGTGTGCTAATGAGGCACTGCAGTTACGCATCCGGTGACTGAGGTTTTTGGCAAGGGGGTATGGATCCGGCTTTATTCTGTTCTGGACACAGCCTTTTCTGATCTACTTACCTCCGCTTTCTTATTCCTGTGGCAAACAGGGTCTCATTTCCTAGATTATGAAAATGGTTGCCCTCTGACAAAATTTTTGTTTCAAGCGTTTTTTTGGCAGTGCCTTTGCTACAGAGGGGTAAATGCGAACAAACTTGGGACACGCTGCTTTCGCATAGGTGCAGCCCAGAAGGGTCTCGCTGAGTCATAGGTGATGCGGATTGGTCAATGGTGCTCTGAAGTATTTTTTGGGCCGCTCAACAAGCTGAATGCCTTCTGGAAGGTAGACGCCTCGGGTTCCGTGATGTTGACGTGTTACGGAGGGACATTCCAGGTCTCCGCTGGTCTCAAGTTCTGCTGGTGGTGGTGTATATTAGCCGGGAACAGCACACGGTACAGTAATTTAGGTAATCCACGCGAGTGGGAATGAGTTATGCGTCATGCGGTTGGCCGAGATTCAAACCCTATGCGCTTAGAATTTAACTGCTTCGCTAGTTTCTACAACAAATTAGGGTGCCTTTGAGAAGGCCAGGTGGACTACTAACTCGCCTGTCCAGATTTATCCGTTCTAGAATGGGTGTTGGAGTACATCATCAGCAGTAGGAAGGAAACAATTTCCGTCTAATGAGAGCTGATGGGGTTCATTTGAACGATATCAGCCTAGAAACTTTCCTTTCAGGTCTCCAAGATGGTATTGAACAGGGCATGTTCCTCTTGGGTGGGGTAGGAGCTCCTCCTTGGTGGTTTTGGCATGAAGAAGATGGGCTTAGAAGGCGGACCTACCCATAGAACATCATTCGGCTGGCATTTCACTTCCAATATGTTGTATATGTTTCCTGTAACTGTTTAATAAATGTTTGATTGTTATTAATTATAGTCAACCTGATTTGAAAAGCTGTGACCAACCCCCATCCCAACAAATAGTCACTTTGATATCATCTTTTGGTTGTGTCATTAGTTTTATAGGGGTTTTAACAAATGCCAGATGACAAATTTGTTGGTGGGTTTTTAAGTTGTTGCATTCCATCAGTCATATGTAAATTAGATGAGAGCCAATCAATGGGTCCCTTACAAGTGAGTGCTCTTGGGCCTTCTTCAATAAAGGGGATTCTTCGTGACTAAAATATTGATGACCTACCCTCAGGAGAGGTCATCAATATCAGACCAGTGGTTGATCTGCTGTTTGAAAAGATTCTGGCGTTCAGGTGAGCTCTGCGGCTTCTTCACTGTAGATCAAGCACAGTGCCATATAGTTCATAGTGGCTGTGCCTGGTATTGTAGCTTGATCTCTTTCACTTGAATAGGACTATACTGCTCTTAGGCCATTTGACT
Organism: Eleutherodactylus coqui; assembly: GCF_035609145.1. NCBI lineage: Eukaryota > Metazoa > Chordata > Amphibia > Anura > Eleutherodactylidae > Eleutherodactylus > Eleutherodactylus coqui. Next base: position 267,266,059 of record NC_089840.1, on the reverse strand, counting down.
GAAGGATTGCCATGTCAACTGAACAACGACATCAAGGTCTGCCATGACCCATGATCACTACTAATAGAATAGCTAATATTGCTTAAAAAACTAGTAATAAAAAAACCTTTTTTGCGCACTTTCCCCTCTTTGTTTATAATTTTTAAAAAAAGATAAAAACCCACATATTTTGGTATGAATGCATCCATAATGACCTGTACAATAACGTAAACACACCATTTATCCTGCATGGCACCAAACTATTTTGCTTCCACAGAATGTAATAAAAGTGATTTTAAAAAGTATATAATTCAACATGGCAGTAAAAACTACAACTCGTCACAAAAAAACAAGCCTTCACAGAGCTTTGTTCATTGATTGTAGCGATGCATAAAAAATAACAATTTCCCAAAAAAGGGGTTTTTATTGTGCAAAACTGGTAAAACCTGAAAAACATGATTTTGGTATTGTGGTAATCGTATCAACCCGCAGAAAAAAAAGATCATGTCATGTATGCTGCATGATTAAGGGCGCCCACCCACTGGCGTTTGCGATTTTCGCGGCGTTTTTTGCCGCGTTTTCGCGGCGTTTTCGCGGCTTTTCCATTAATTTCCATTGACTTTCATGGGTGCATTAGGAGAAAAATAAGGACACATATGCAACTGACAGTTCCTATGTTAAAAAACGCAACGCAACGCAAAAAAAAACGCCAGTGGACAGGAGTACATTCAATTCTAATTGCTCTTGAGAAAAAACGCAAAACGCAAAGAAAAAAAAAAATCGCCAGTGGGTGGGCGCCCTAAAGCAGTAAAAAGAAACAACACAAGGGCAGAATTGATGGTTTTTTTAAGTTAATAAAAGTTATACAATACATTATATGTACCCAAAAAACAATAAAAACTACAGTTTGCCACACGAAAAACAAGTCTTCATAAATAAAAAAGTTATGGCTTTTGAAAATTGAAGATGAAAATCCCCCAAAATAGTGGCTAGGGGCAGAGAGGGGGCGGGAGCTCAGTGCACTGCTCCTGGCTCTTTCAGCCTCCTTCCCCTGCAGAGAGGGACACCATATAACGGCCGGCGTGAAAACCCGGCTGATATACGGTCGTCTGAATAAGCCCTCAGAATCAAAATAGGCCACTAAGGTTTTAAAGGGGTTGCCCAGCTGCAAACTATGGCTGGGCCTATCTGCAGGATCGGCCATCAATAAACGATTGATGGTGCCCCGCGGCCCAGGACTCACGCCCATCAGTCGTCTTCCAGGTGCACTCATGCACTCTTGACCGGCTACTGGTTTAGGACCATTAATGTGCCAACAGATGTCCTTTAACCCTTTACAATCCAATTTTGGATTTATAGTTTCCTAGGGGGTTTTCTCTTTCTGCCATTATACAATAGCCATCTGCTGGCTAGAGCCAGTACTGCAGTATGTGACATGCCAGAGAGGTCCCCGGCAACAAAACGGCCAATAATGTACAGTAAGAATACCCTGCCGGACGTCTTCCGACATCGGAGCTGTACAGCCTTCAATCAAAAAGTTGGAAGACGTCAGGCAGTGAATTGGAAAAGGTTAAAGCCTAGGAACCTTAGGTTTTAGTTTTAATTTCACGCCTTAAGAAAAAGGCACGTAGTAGTACAAATCAAGGGAACACCGTGTCAGCCGCAGCATAAACATGCAATTGAAAAACTCCCATATCAAGAAGTGAAATGTCATGTGCAGCGTGGGAGGAAAAATATTCCCTCTGCCCCTCAACTTCCTTGTTGAGAACTACACAACTGTGATTTCAGAAGTGATGTCAATGCGGGGATAAGTGAAACCTCAGCTGGCCGCTCATGCCGGGAATTGGATCCAGACCCTAAATGCATCCAGACTTCCATGGCTGCATACATCAAAGTGTCAGCTTGGCTGATTATGGAGTTTACAGTCTTACGCAATCACTGTATATGGAAGGCCAGCAGCTCTTTAAAATTTGCATTGTAACTCTTTGGCATCAACTTCTCGGTTTGCGGTCGTTGGGTTGAGCGTGTGCAGCTGGCACAGGTTGGCTGGGCAATATTGCATTACACAATGGTGCTCCTGCAAGTTGGAGCTCTGTAGGTTGCAACAGATCAGGCGAATTGGTATTAGCCAAACACGCAGTTGAGTTGCATTATTACGACTACTTCCTACTTTGACTTTGGCAGTGCCCATGGAGGAAGTGACGTGTGGTGGTCTGGCTTAAGGGGTATATAAGGTGTGCGATAGGGCCAAGTATAGCGGTATTTCTCGAACAGCTGTGTTTGTGAACTGTTTGGGGCTGCTGCGGTGAAAGTGTACCCTTAGTGGACAAATGGCACCATTGGGAATGACCGACGTGGAAACTGTTTAAGACCAAGTGCCCTTGATGTAAGAGTTGAACGTTGGCTACGAAGTTCCTCAAGGACCAACCAATACGCTACAGCAGAGCAGCTCACCATGAGAATGAATCAGGGGGCTACAAGACATGTCTACAGCAGTTCAGTGAGCCCTACTGTGTATTAGACCACCGCTGATTGGCAAAGGTTTGCCTTCTCCAATGAGTCTGGTTTTCTGCTTCATCGAACAGATGGACGTTGGCGTGTCAGGCGAGAAATGCGAGAGAACAAACACCCTGCAGCCATTGCTGGAAGAACATAAGCCGGTGGCGGCAGTGTTGTGGTCTGGGGAGGTTTTTTGTGCATTCTCTGGGCCGCTCTTCCATGTGGAAGGCACTCTGAACCAATCTGGTTATGAGTCTATCCTTGCAGATCACGTACACCCATACATTCTGATTGTCTTCCATGGGGCAGATGGGATCTTCCAGCAAGACAATGCAACATGTCACATGGTTGGAAATGTCTAACAAAGGTGGGAAGAGCACGACCAAGACTTCCAAGTACTTCCCTGGACTCCTAATTCCACAGACTTGAACCTAATTGAGCATCTGTGGGACCACCTCGATCATTGTGTATGTCTATGGATCCTCCCCCACGCACCCTCCAGCAACTGTGGGATGCACTGCAGTCAGCATGGCTCCAGCTACCTGGGGTCACTTCAACAGTAAAGCCACAGAGGGGGCATTTATAACCAAGTGGGGCCACAAAGGGGTAACTATGCAAAAGTGAGGCTGCAGAGGGGGCACTATAATTTATTTGGATCACATAGAGGGCAATCCAAGTAAGGCTACAGAGAAAGCACTATAATTTAGTGGGGGTCACAAAAGGGGGAACTATATTTGGAGCCACTGAAGGGGCACTATAGCTTAGTGAGGTCACAGAGACGGCACTATAACAAAGTGGGGCCACAGAGAGGGTACCATAACTAAGTGGGGCTACAGAGAGGTTGCTGTAACTAATTAGGTTAGTTATTATAGTTTATTGCAGCCACAAAGAAGGTACAGAGTAGGCACTATAACTTATTGGGGCCACAGAAAGAATACTATAACTGATGCCAAAGAGAGAAAATTAAAAATTATAGCCGCACAAGAGGCACTATAACTTAGAGGAGCCACAGATAGGGCACTACTACTAAGTGCGGCCACAGATAGGCAATGCACAGCCCTGTTCCTGGTAAGCAATGTGACACGGCTCTCTCAATTAGCTGGTCAGAGGGGGTTAGAGAAATCGGACCCCAGTAGTCTGAGATATCCAACATCTGGAAGAGCCTTTTATTCCTTTATTAACTGTTGTTTTTATTGCATCGTTATCTACAGTCGGCACTTTATAACTTTTGTCGGGGTTATAAATGATAATCATTTGTTTATGCAGTTCCAGGGAATGTCAGTGTGACTCCGAAAACACGCACAATCTGTGACCAAAGCCCCACCTGAACCGCAGGACAGGATCGCTATGAGACACGCTTTCACTTTCTCTTCCCTATCGGTTTCTTGCAGAATCAGTATGGCAGAAGGACCTCTTTGATCCCTCCAGCCCCAGGAATCACCTCTGCACCCCTTATAGCTACACCATTAAGCTTTGGCTGGGCCCTATGGGTCTAACTGTGTCAGACAATTGAGTTCCTACAGGATCTTTGGGTCCTGAACTTCTTTACAGTCTGGAAGCAGTACCGATATATTGCATTATTTACTCTGACCTAACTGTCGTGATTTGCATTTGAACATACACTGAATGGCCCCTTTATTAGAGCCCCAGCCCTCTCAAAGTTGGCGCGTCTCTGTATGCAAACTATCCCCTGACCCCGGAGGGCAACATAACATCACATGACAAGTTTTCCGTTGATCAGTTTCAGTGTGAATCCACATTAGATGGGAAAATCCAGTAATCTGAGCGACTTCCAAGGAGGCTTGGTCAACGAGGCTAGACTAGCCAAGCCTGGGATGTCACTGCGGCGAGTATACAGAGAATGGCATGATTGAGAAAAAACATCCAGACAAAGGGGATGCTGTGGATGTAAATAACTCATCACTGAAAGGGGTCACAGGAGGATGTCAGGAATTGTTCTGACCAACAGTCAAGAGCAGACAAATACTCTGGTGCTCCAACTAATGTGTCTGAATGCATAACTCGATGTTCCTTAGCATGGATGGGCTATAACAACAGACCACCAGTTCCAGCGCCATTGAGAAACAGAAAGACAAAACTCCAGAGGGGCAAAAGAGTGCAAAAATTGTATCACTGAGCAACGGAAAAAGATCGCCTGGTCAGATGGATCCAGATATCTGTTGCACCGTGCTGATGAGGTTAGAATTTGGCACAAGCAGCATGAATTGATGACCCCTTCCTGTCAGTTGATCAGAACATGTCAGCACCTCCGTTTAAGCTGCAGCTTCCTGTCCGCAGGGGCCGATATTCCTGCAGAAGGGTTTCATCATCTAGTAGAACCTACCCCATGATAAATTGCTGCTCTGAATGCCAAAAGAGGGACAAGGCACTATTAGATGGGGGCTCTAATAAAGTGGTCATTTAGTGTCCTACATATTCTTACTGCATGTAACGTATGAATATGTCTGTGGATGCTTTCTTTATGACTTTGCTCAAAATAGAAAGTTCCAGATGCAAGTTGTGGTTATTCCCCTGGGGTATTCCACTCTTGCCTTTCTCCAGAAGTGGTTGAGTCCTGTGTATACTGCACTCTCTATACTGCGGACAGCAGAAGGGTACCGGTACTCAGGGGTCTACATGGGGGAGCGATTGGCCATAGCAAAGATCAAGAAGGTGCTGCAATCAAACAAGCTTCTTCTCTGCAGGTGTCAAGGAGACCTTGAGTGCTTTCTCTAAACTAGTGAACAATGTGATTCTTAATAGTGAGTAGAATACATGTAGCAATGCAGACTACGAGACATCTGAATGACCAATATATAGGACAGAACAGTCTAGAAAACCACAAGCAATGCAGAGCTCAAGACAGCAACCAAAGTACAATATAAATTACATTCTAATAATCCACATACAATGCAGAGCGCATTCTACTGAGCGGTATGCAATACAGAACACGCTCTAACAGACAATGTACAATGCATTCTAATGGACAGGATACAACGCAGAGCACATTCTAATGGACGGGATACACCACAGAGCACATTCTAATGGACGGGATACACCACAGAGCACATTCTAATGGACGGGATACACCACAGAGCACATTCTAATGGACGGGATACACCACAGAGCACATTCTAATGGACGGGATACACCACAGAGCACATTCTAATGGACAGGATACACCACAGAGCACATTCTAATGGACAAGATACACCACAGAGCACATTCTAATGGACGGGATACACCACAGAGCACATTCTAATGGACAGGATACACCACAGAGCACATTCTAATGGACAGGATACACCACAGAGCACATTCTAATGGACAGGATACACCACAGAGCACATTCTAATGGACAGGATACACCACAGAGCACATTCTAATGGACAGGATACACCACAGAGCACATTCTAATGGACGGGATACACCGCAGAGCACATTCTAATGGACAGGATACAACACATAGCACATTGTAATGGACAGGTTACAATGCAGAACACACTCTAACAGACAATGTAGAATGCATTCTAATGGACAGAATACAACGCAGAACACGCTCTAATAGACAATGTACAATGTGGAATGCATTCTAATGGACAGGATACAATGCAGAACACATTCTAATGGACAGGATACAACGCAGAACACATTCTAATGGACAGGATACAACGCAGAACACGCTCTAACAGACAATATAGAATGTAGGATGCATTCCAATGGACAGGATACACCACAGAGCGCATTCTAATGGACGGGATACAATGCAGAACGCATTCTAATGGACGGGATACAACACATAGCGCATTCTAATGGACGGGATACAATGCAGAGCGCATTCTAATGGACGGGATACAACGCAGAGCGCATTCTAATGGACAGGATACAATGCGGAGCGCATTCTAATGGGCGGGATACAACACAGAGCGCATTCTAATGGACGGGATACAACACAGAGCACATTCTAATGGACGGGATACAACATAGAGCGCATTCTATTGGGCAGAATACAACAGAAAGCGCATTCTTATGGACGGGATACACCACAGAGCGCATTCTAATGGACAGGATACACAACAGAGCGCATTATAATGGACGGGATACAACACAGAGCGCATTCTATTGGACAGGATACACCGCAGAGTGCATTCTAATGGACGGGATACACCGCAGAGTGCATTCCAATGGACATAATACAACACAGAGCGCATTCTAATGGACAGGATACAACACAGAGCGCATGCTAATGGATGCAATACAATGAAGAGCTCATTCTACTCAACGAAGAACAACAAAAGCACACTCATACAAGAAAATTGGTTCTAATAATGTACAACCTCATCATCTGTAGATATTTTACAACATACTAGATAATTGGTTTAGAATGCACAATAAATCTGGGCAGCACCGACATCTCCAGTAATTGTGTATGAAAATTTATTGTGGGGTTGATTACAAGATGCAAAAAAAGATGAATAAATTTCATATCTACAGCCTGGTGCAATTCAAGTATTTACGGGATTTCACAAAACTATTACGCCCAGTGATTACATTCACAATGCATGACTGGGTCATGGGCAAAACCAAGAGACCTAGACCCTCCCAGATTACCTATGCAACGCCCTTCGCTTTATTGCTACTTCAAGGTCACTGGTCTAATGTTGTGATCTTCATGAGACATTGGCAGAGCGGTTTGGTTAGTATACTCCCTGGCACCCAGCACAGTATGTCTTTAGGAGCCAAAAAAGTGACAACTATTCTGAGCACCATTATGTGACAGGTTGTCACTTCCCTCCTGTCACAGAGCAAACAGGAAGTCCTGCCCACCCAAGTTAGGAGAACTTGTCCGTGTCGTAAAGCATTGTGGTTCTTCATCACCAAGAAAGAGGAATTTAAGAGAATGATTTGGATGAATTGATCAACTCAGCATCTCACGGTTACATCAACTTGTGGGTAGTGACGCAGAAGTGTAGTCAGGATCACTGGTGTAACAAATGTCAAAAGCGTTGGGTGCTAGTAGAGGCGCAAACAAGCAAGGTGGTCTTGGCTAAGAATTTCAGTCATTTGTAGCGCCTCTCTGTCCTCAACCCTTTTAATGAGACACCCCTGTAAGTTCCAATATGTAACAACTACCTTAATACTCGACTACATACCGGTAGCTTTATTTGGGATGCAACCATAGAGGTCAGAGTTTAGCCAGTCATGTCGTATTGATCTCTCCAAGTGGCAGTCAAGGCCAAAGACAACCTTAGTGATGTTTGACCAGTGCAATCACAACCTACTGAAGTTTTCCAGTTCAGCCACCGATCTGCTTATTCCTGAGGATCCTCTTCATTCTTCCAAGGTCACTGTCACGTTCCGGTACTGGATTGGAGTTTTGGGTGGCAGCCAGCAAGGACGGGCAACATGGTCAGGCAAGCCGGGGGTTGGTACATGGAGAGCGTGATGCAGTATAGAGGGTTCGTAGTCAGGAGCAAATCAGTGGTCAGTGCACGAGGAACAATCTTCTTATAAGGGAGTAGGTAGAGGTAAGAGCTGGTTTAAAGGCTAAAGGCTCAGAGCACAATAAAAACTCGCTAAGGGAGTGGCAGGGCCAGGCTTTAATAGCATGTTCAATAGCAAACAGGGTGGAGCCAAAACAGGAACTGGATCAGGAGCAAGAAACAAGGCGAAGGTTCAGCGGGGGAGCTGTCCAGAAAGCTGGATAGCTCAATGGGGAGAGACATTGTCCAGAACACAGGTGTTCCCAGGTTCGAGTCTTGACAGTCGCAGACTACCGTCACTACTTGATGCATTGGTAGTCAGATACTGGCTAGCACTAGCCAGTCAAAGCAGCATGTAATACCCTAGACTACCAATGCACCACCAGGGTACGGTGTGTATCAGGTAGTCATGGCCATGTTGGAAGAATGAAGAGGGGCCCAGAAAGAAGCAGATCAGTGGCCTAATTGGAAGAAGGGAAGATGGCAGATAATATCACTCCTCCCCTCCAATTCCTGGACAAATTTTGTCCATAGGACCGGAAAGGTGCTTTCATATTAAACGATTTTCCGTGCAAATTCTAATGACAACCTATCTTCATTATAGGTCATGCATAGTTAATCGCCGGGGATTAGCTGATCGTCCAGCCCACTGTCAATGTAGCAGGGCCAGAGTCGTCATTGGAGTTGGAGCAGGAAGACTCCTAGGAGGCTTCACTCCCCTTGAAGTGTTTGCGAGCTGAAGCCTACTAGTATACTTCTGGCATTTCCGCCTCCAACACCGGGGTTAGACGCAGAGATGTTGATTTCAACAGTAGTGAAGCCGCTTTGGAGACTTCTTGCTCTGACCTCGATAATGACCCCAGCCCCGCTAGAATGACAGTGCAAAAGAAACCCGCCTTTCGATATTGCTAGAGTCTATTTCAATAAGGATGCGCTACTATTTACAGACGTTAGTCACCGAGACATGATTTATCGTAAGTAATCATCATTAAAGGCTTTGTACAGTTTTGCAACCGCAGTTTGTGATGGATCGATTGCATCTGAGATGCTGAGAGGAGGAAGCAGAGTCCTGATTAAAGATCTCCTTTCATTTTCAGCAGGACATGACGGACATGGCTGCAGATCAGCCCGCACGAAGGGTCGGTATATGACTATGGAGTCACGGGCATGCTACCAAACTGAAAAAAGCAGCAAGTCAATGGCAGATGACATTTCACTTTGACTATTTAAAGGAAATGCAAATCCAAGTGCCAGGATAAGTGCCACCTCAGTCCTCACAAGGTCCTTCAGGCCCGCAGATGGCATTCTAATGGACTCCAAGCTTAGATCTACGGCACATTTCAGATGAATGGGTACAAACACAAAAATCTACTCCACAAGTCTATAGTCATAGCTACCGGAGTGACTGGTATGACTACAGAGATTGTGGCAACATCCAGACCCTAGAGTCATAGCCGGCTTGTGAAACATGCAGAACCCTCCTTAGGTCTGCCTGACCAGATTATCTCCTTCCTCTGCACGGCAGTATCTTGCAGAGCTACATGAATCAGCCTTCTGCTAGCTCTGTTTCCTCCCTCCCGATGTTCTGAGGCGCTGCTGTTAGCCTATTGATGCCCCGCAACACAATTGCTTAGTTCTGCCACTACATTTATTTTATAAGGTTGGTCCTGGGGCTGTATTTATGTTATGAGCTTGGTTCTGGTATTGTATCTATGTAGTGAGCTTGGTCCTGGTGCTGTATGTGTGCGATGAGCTTGATTCTGGTATAGTGTTTATGCACCCGGATGTTTTGGTGTGGATATGCTGTCATCTTGCTGCTTTCTGCAGAGCAAGTAATCAGTGCAAGGCAGATTGCCAATCAGTGTAATACATTTTTTTGTTATCATGGGAAGGGAGTGGGGGAATTCTTCACAGGGTGTCATGTAATCTAAGGTCAGCACTACCTGGAGTAAGGGAGCCCAAAAGATCTTACTGTGGTATATGAGGCTTTAGTACTATGACCCCCGGTTCTGTATTGTACGGGTACATTTCTGCTTTGTTAATTAAAGCAACCAGAGGTCCACATTCTGCATTGCATAACAATAATGCTGGTTGTCCATTGAAAAGCACATTTTCCACTGTATAGCCAAATGATATTGAGAACCCACACTAGACCCAAATTTTGCATAATTGACCTCTTACCTGATCTGCATTATAAATGACCCCTAATGATATAAGCTGTGTACTATAGGCCACCAGAAACCAGACTTCTGCACTGAATGGACACCAGACACTGTGGTTTAGCATTAACCATCAGAGATCAACATCCTGCATTGCACAAACCACCAAATATCTCAGTTCTGTATGGTGTGTATACAATGTAGACCCATTGTCAGACCAATCCCTCCCATAGACGGAGATTACAATATGGAATGAAGCGTTCTCTGTGTTCTAGTAACATTGATGTAAGTGATTACAATATCAGAGCAAAAGGATCATTTATTATGGAAAACTGACCCCTTGTAGGGAGGCTCTAGTACCCTGTTGTACCGCCTCTAGCTCGGATACACACTGTGATACGGGCGGGCATGGAGGTTCTAGTACCCTGCTGTACCACCTCTAGCTTGGATACAAGATGTGATACGACTGGCATGGAGGGTCTAGTACCCTATTGTACCTTCTCTAGCTCGGATACACACTGTGATACGGGCGGGCATGGAGGTTCTAGTACCCTGTTGTACCACCTCTATCTTGGATATAAAATGTGGTATAGGTGGGCATGGAGGCTCTAGTAGCCTGTTGTACCGCCTCTAGCTTGGATACAAGATGTGATACAGGCAGGAATGGCGGCTCTAGTTTCCTGTTGTACCGCCTCTAGCTTGGATACAAGATGTGATACGGACGGGCATGAAGGCTCTAGTACCCTGTTGTACCGCCTCTAGCTTGGATACAAGATGTGATAAGGGTGGGGATGGAGGCTCTAGTATCCTGTTGTACCGCCTCTAGCTTGGATACAAGATGTGATACGACCGGCATGGAGGCTCTAATACTCTGTTGTACTACCTCTAGCTTGGATAAAAGATGTGATAAGGGTGGGGATGGAGGCTCTAGTATCCTGTTGTACTGCCTCTAGCTTGGATACAAGATGTGATATGGGCGGGCATGGAGGCTCTAGTACCCTGTTGTACATCCTCTAGCTTGGATACAAGATGTGATACGGGCGGGCATGGAGGCTCTAGTACCCTGTTGTACCACCTCTATCTTGGATATAAAATGTGGTACTGTTGGGCATGGAGGCTCTAGTACCCTGTTGTACCGCCTCTAGCTTGGATACAAAATGTGATACAGGCAGGCATGGCAGCTCTAGTACCCTGTTGTACCGCCTCTAGCTTGGCTACAAGATGTGATACGGACGGGCATGAAGGCTCTAGTACCCTGTTGTACCACCTCTAGCTTGGATGCAATATGTGATACAGACGAGCATGGAGGCTCTAGTATCCTGTTGTACCATCATCTAGCTCGGATACAAGATGTGATACGGGTGGACAGGGAGGCTCTAGTACCCTGTTGTACCACCTCTAGCTTGTATACAAGATGTGATACGACCGGCATGGAGGGTCTAGTACCCTATTGTACCTTCTCTAGCTCGGATACACACTGTCTTACGGGCGGGCATGGAGGTTCTAGTACCCTGTTGTACCACCTCTATCTTGGATATAAAATGTGGTATAGGTGGGCATGGAGGCTCTAGTAGCCTGTTGTACCGCCTCTAGCTTGGATATAAAATGTGATACAGGCAGGAATGGCGGCTCTAGTTTCCTGTTGTACCGCCTCTAGCTTGGCTACAAGATGTGATACGGACGGGCATGAAGGCTCTAGTACCCTGTTGTACCACCTCTAGCTTGGATGCAATATGTGATACGGACGAGCATGGAGGCTCTAGTATCCTGTTGTACCATCATCTAGCTCGGATACAAGATGTGATACGGGTGGACAGGGAGGCTCTAGTACCCTGTTGTACCACCTCTAGCTTGTATACAAGATGTGATACGACCGGCATGGAGGGTCTAGTACCCTATTGTACCTTCTCTAGCTCGGATACACACTGTGATACGGGCGGGCATGGAGGTTCTAGTACCCTGTTGTACCACCTCTATCTTGGATATAAAATGTAGTATAGGTGGGCATGGAGGCTCTAGTAGCCTGTTGTACCGCCTCTAGCTTGGATACAAGATGTGATACTGGTGGGCATGGAGGCTCTAGTAGCCTGTTGTACCGCCTCTAGCTTGGATACAAGATGTGATACAGGCAGGAATGGCGGCTCTAGTTTTCTGTTGTACCGCCTCTAGCTTGGATACAAGATGTGATACGGACGAGCATGAAGGCTCTAGTACCCTGTTGTACCGCCTCTAGCTTGGATACAAGATGTGATATGGGCGGAGAGGAGGGCTCTAGTACCCTGTTGTACCACCTTTAGCTTGGATACAAGATGTGATATGGGCAGGCATTGAGGCTCTAGTACCCTGTTGTACAGTCTCTAGTTTGGATACAAGATGTGATACAGGTGGGCATGGAGGCTCTAGTACCCTGTTGTACCACCTCCAGCTTGGATAGAAGATGTTATACGGGAAGGCATGGAGGCTCTAGTACCCTGTTGTACTGCGTCTAGCTTGGATACAAGATGTGATACAGGCAGGCATGGAGGCATACAGGTTTTGAACAGTATCCTTCGGAATATCGCTGCACACTATGATCAGAGGCCACAGCATCATATCACCAAACTCCTGGGATCACGGCGCCCAGATATGACCACTGATGCCAGGAGTGCAGACAGTGATGCTGCAACTCTTATTGGCGGCATTGGTCATGTATTTCCGCTGGCCGACTACCCATTAGTTTTCACCGATACTGGTGGCAACTGTCAGCTGGGTCCCGGGGCTCCAGGAAAGTTGAATATACGCTTGTTTTTTATGTTAAGCAGGGCCCAGCTGGGGGACAGCATTTTGTTCTACTGTCAAAACCCCTTTAACTGGTTCTGTACAATTCTCTACCTGTTATCTGCATAGCATTTGACACTTTATGTGGCCCTGAATCAGGATCAAGACGTCCCATCATCAACTCCTATGGCATACCCGACCAGTTCATTAACATTATTTGCATACTCTGTGCCAACTCTAGTTGCCACGTTCGAACCAGTAGAGGAGCTACGGATTCCTTCAACATCAACACAGATTTCTGAGAAGGATGTATCTTTTCTTCAACCCAGTGCTCGTCCACGTATAGTTGGCATTGTGGGATGTAACGGTTTACTGATTGGACTTTGTGCATGATTCAGCTCTCCTCTCACCATGTGCATCTGGCACATAGAAAGTGACCAAATGTATCAACCTGCGACTTGATGTTTTCCAACAGTGATGCCTTCATCCCCTGTGTAACTCCTTCCCGCCCCAGGACATAAAAAATGTAAAAAAAAAAAAAAAAAAATTTAAAAAAAAAAATCACATTAAGAAAAAAAAACGAAACTTTTTTTGCTAAGTTTCCTGTTAGTCCAAAAAAAAAATCTAAATTTAAAAACCCATGTTTTGTATTGTGACCATCCATTACCACCCGTAGAATAAATTGAACACACTTATTATCCCGCATGGCAGGATAATTCAAACACTGTTTAAAAAAAAAATCTAAAAAACAGAGCCAAAATGCTTCTTTTGTTCATTTTTCTTCCCTCGAAATGCAATAAAAGTAATAAAAAAAGATGTATGTACCCCAAAATGGTACCAATAAAGAGTACAGCTTGTCACACAAAGAACAAGCCCTCGCAGAGCCCCATAGACAGAAAAATAAAATGATGGGACTTTGAATGCAGCGTGCAAAAAAAAAAATGAAAAAAAAAAATCTGAAAAAGAAGGGGTTTTATGTGCAGAAGTAGAAAACATAATAATTTTGGTGTTGTAATAATGCCCACCCGCCAAAAAATGTTATCATGTCATTTGCGCTGTATAATTAATGCTATAGAAATAAAACACAATGGCAGAAGTTATGTTTTTTCTTTCTGCCCTCCAAAAAAAAAGTTTTAACAAAAGTTTTACAATACATTAGAAGTACCTAAAAAATGGTACCAATAAAAGCTACAGCTCAAGAAACAAAAAAAAATACCACAAAAGCCCTCATACGGCTGGGGGGGGGGGGGGCTTTTGAAAAGCAGAGATGAAAATTTCCCCCAAAAAATCATTAGGTCCAAAATAGGCTGCGTCACTAAGGGGTTAATTTCACTAATCATGATCGGGTTACCAATAAGAAATCTAGCGCCACCCTAGTAGGTGGCCACTCCAATCCTGATTCACCAAAGGCCAACCCTGTGTAGCTGGCCTCAGTCTACGCCTCTCGGAGACAAGACTGCCAAGAATCACTAACTTGTGGAATCCAAAAAATGGGAAGCGCCGATGGGAAAGGCAGAAGATACATTCATAGAGGATTTGCGCAATGGCGACCTTTTATGGGAGGATGACGAAACTGCTGGCTTTGATCGCTAACGACGGCAATCTTTAATCACTTGATGCACCGAAAGGTGTGGTAGGACCCAAGTCTAAAGCACTGTCAGGCGCACACGCACCCAACAGGGACTACCGCCTGATACTAGAAATTATGTTCAAAGGTGAGGCGCAGGAGGGCTGTGTAAGTGATGTAGCAGAGTTGACTATGTGCTGCGGTGGGTATACATTGTGACAATGTGTAATAGGACAGATCTAACATAGATGCAGATCACTGTGAACAAACTCAACTCTGCTACACCTGACAAATCTCAGCTCTGCTCCATGAACTATGTTGAAGGCTCTACTGACATGTCAGGACGTATATCTGGAACCGCAGAGGGCAAACAAAGATATTGAAACTCTCTGGTTTCCCATTCATGTGTGATCGCGTTGTGTCATCCGGTAACATAGGATTAACCCTTCATGTAGAAGTGAGAACTTGGCTTGGTGTTGTATCCCCCCCCCCCTCCTCCCCTCATACATAGAGGCATGTACAGATACTAGGTACGTTGACCTCTATCCTATACAGCTGCAGCAGAGCTGAGTCTGTCATTTGAAAGATCCTACTGTATTATAACAATGCATTTCTCTGGAGATCACTAAGAACTGCACAGTGAAATTACAGTTTTATCACATGGCGCCTCTGCAGAGAAAATAACAAAGTCAGCTCTGCTATATCCAGAGGGAGTCAATCTAACGTGACATTGCTGTGTGTTAGTTGTAACATTATATGAGCCTTCATGGTGCAGCTCATCTGAAGGCTGCCAGGAGGGCAGGCAGTGGTGTGTACCCGTAGAGTTTAGTGACAAACAAAGCACAACCGTCCTCCTAGACGTAAGCCGTAAGCCGCAGCTGCAATCCCTCCAGGTCTAAGCTCCAGTGACCTACCCCCTGTATCTAACAGCAGACACAGTCATGCACTCCAGCTATAGTCCCTATATATCTACCCTCCAGCTATAGTCCCCATATATCTACCCTCCAGCTATAGTCCCCATATGTCTACCACCAGCTATAGTCCGCATATATCTACCCTCCAGCTATAGTCCGCATATATCTACCCTCCAGCTATAGTCCCCATATATCTACCCTCCAGCTATAGTCCTCCATATATCTACCCTCCAGCTATAGTCCTCCATATATCTACCCTCCAGCTATAGTCCCCATATATCTACCCTCCAGCTATAGTCCCCATATGTCTACCCTCCAGCTATAGTCCGCATATATCTACCCTCCAGCTATAGTCCGCATATATCTACCCTCCAGCTATAGTCCCCATATATCTACCCTCCAGCTATAGTCCTCCATATATCTACCCTCCAGCTATAGTCCTCCATATATCTACCCTCCAGCTATAGTCCTCCATATATCTACCCTCCAGCTATAGTCCTCCATATATCTACCCTCCAGCTATAGTCCTCCATATATCTACCCTCCAGCTATAGTCCTCCATATATCTACCCTCCAGCTATAGTCCTCCATATATCTACCCTCCAGCTATAGTCCTCCATATATCTACCCTCCAGCTATAGTCCTCCATATATCTACCCTCCAGCTATAGTCCTCCATATATCTACCCTCCAGCTATAGTCCTCCATATATCTACCCTCCAGCTATAGTCCTCCATATATCTACCCTCCAGCTATAGTCCTCCATATATCTACCCTCCAGCTATAGTCCTCCATATATCTACCCTCCAGCTATAGTCCTCCATATATCTACCCTCCAGCTATAGTCCTCCATATATCTACCCTCCAGCTATAGTCCTCCATATATCTACCCTCCAGCTATAGTCCTCCATATATCTACCCTCCAGCTATAGTCCTCCATATATCTACCCTCCAGCTATAGTCCTCCATATATCTACCCTCCAGCTATAGTCCTCCATATATCTACCCTCCAGCTATAGTCCTCCATATATCTACCCTCCAGCTATAGTCCTCCATATATCTACCCTCCAGCTATAGTCCTCCATATATCTAGCCTCCAGCTATAGTCCTCCATATATCTAGCCTCCAGCTATAGTCCTCCATATATCTAGCCTCCAGCTATAGTCCTCCATATATCTACCCTCCAGCTATTGTCCTCCATATAGCTATCCTCCAGCTATAGTCCCCATATATCTAACCTCCAGCTATAGTCCCCATATATCTACCCTCCAGCTTTAGTCTTCCATATATCCAACCTCCAGCTATAGTCCTCCATATATCTACCCTTCAGTTATAGCCTCCTATATCTAAGCTCTGACCTAAGTCCCTTTATATCTACCCTTGAGCTATGATCTCCATATATCTAACCTCCAGCTATAGTCTTCCATATATCTAATCTCCAGCTATTGTCCTCCATATATCTACCCTCCTGCTATAGTCTTCCTTTGTCTAGACTCACGCTATAGTCCTCCATATATCTAACCTCCAGCTATAGTCCCCATATATCTAACCTACAGCTATAGTCCTCCATATTTATAACCTCCAGCTCTAGTCCCCATATATCTAACCTCCAGCTATAGTCCTCCATATATCTACCCTCCAGCTATTGTCCTCCATATATCTATCCTCTAACTATAGTTCTCCATATATCTACCCTCCCGCTATAGTCTTCATTTGTCTAGCCTCCAGCTATAGTCTTCATTTGTCTAGCCTCCCGCTATAGTCTTCATTTGTCTAGCCTCCCGCTATAGTCTTCATTTGTCTAGCCTCCCGCTATAGTCTTCATTTGTCTAGCCTCCCGCTATAGTCTTCATTTGTCTAGCCTCCCGCTATAGTCTTCATTTGTCTAGCCTCCCGCTATAGTCTTCATTTGTCTAGCCTCCCGCTATAGTCTTCATTTGTCTAGCCTCCCGCTATAGTCCCCATATATCTAACTTTCAGCTATAGTCCTCCATATTTATAACCTCCAGCTCTAGTCCCCATATATCTACCCTCCAGCTATAGTCCTCCATATATATAACCTCCAGCTATAGTCCCCATATATCTACCCTCCAGCTATAGTCCTCATATATCTAACCTCCAGCTATAGCCCCCATATATCTAACCTCCAGCTATAGCCCCCATATATCTACCCTCCAGCTATAGTCCTCCATATATCTACCCTCCAGCTATAGTCCTCCATATATCTACCCTCCAGCTATAGTCCTCCATATATCTACCCTCCAGCTATAGTCCTCCATATATCTACCCTCCAGCTATAGTCCTCCATATATCTACCCTCCAGCTATAGTCCTCCATATATCTACCCTCCAGCTATAGTCCTCCATATATCTACCCTCCAGCTATAGTCCTCCATATATCTAACCTCCAGCTATTGTCCTCCATATATCTAACCTCCAGCTATAGTCCTCCATATATCTAACCTCCAGCTATAGTCCTCCATATATCTAACCTCCAGCTATTGTCCTCCATATATCTAACCTCCAGCTATAGTCCTACATATATATAATCTCCAGTTATTGTCCTCCATATATCTACCCTCCAGTTTATTGTCCTCCATATATCTAACCTCCAGCTATAGTCCTCCATATATCTACCCTCCAGCTATAGTCCTCCATATATCTAACCTCCAGCTATAGTCCTCCATATATCTAACCTCCAGCTATAGTCCTCCATATATCTAACCTCCAGTTATTGTCCTCCATATATCTAACCTCCAGCTATAGTCCTCCATATATCTACCCTCCAGTTATAGCCCTCTAAATCAAACTTCCAGCTTTAATCTACTATATATACCTTCCATCCACAGTCCCCCTATATCTAACCTGCAGCACCACCCCCAAAGTCTGCGCTCCAGTATGTCCCCCCCCCCCCCCATGTGACCTCCAATACCTTCTGCTCAGATCTAAGCTCGGTGACCGTATATATCATATAATGTATATTTCAGACCTGGAGCGCATATTGCATGTAGTGTTATTTGTTATTCAGTGCCCTGGGCTGGAAGAGTAGGTAAACACGTGGAATAGATAGATATATATCTTATCACATACCCTATAGAGCAATCCATAGACACCTGGTTCTGGTTATCATGAAGTGTACAGTATATTGCGCAGTGATCCCCATGCCCGGGTATAGGGCACACACAATGCCGCAGAACACATGTCCATCCCTGTGTCTAGGACTTACCTGAGCGACATTCACCAGAACAATTCCCAGGAGGAGCAGCACAAGCCGCGGGTCCAGACGCAGCCCCATTATCCTGGATTAGGGGGGTCACATAGTCAGGGTTATGGTATAAGGTCTGAAGATCCCGGGCTGCGGCTCGTCAGGCGTCTCCCTGTAAGGTCTCCTACAATAACCTCTCAGGGCTTCCAGGAAATCTTCTGGTTCGGCTGTCAGCGCTGCACTGATTCTCCACCTTCAACTTGGCAAAAAAAAAACTTCCTGCTTTTCCAGTAAAATGTGTGACAAACTGGTATGTGACTCACTGGGAGGCGGCCCGAGGGGCAGGACTCACCGCCCCGCAGCCATATACTTACTGATATACTGGTACAACATACAAGGGCAGGTGTAGAACCACAACCCTCAGCATGCACACAGCCAAACTGCACTATGGAGGAGCATTGTACTGGTGCAGAATACTGATGAACAACCACTCACACACCGACCACATACTGGAGGGATGGCTGCTTAGTATTATACGACCACATAGATAAGGAATACAAAGGGTATAAGTACTATGCAGATTTGCAGCCTTTTAATGATGCCATGTACAATTCAACTCGAAGGGTTGCCCTGCACCTCCGGAGTGAACCACACTGATTCCCCCAGCACTTACAGTCAGACTGCTTGCTGCAAAGACAACAATAAATACTGATAAATTAGCCAAAATATTAACTCACACTTCGTATTTATCTCTATCTATCTAATCTCATATCCATCTAATCTCATATCTCATCTATCTATCTAATCTCTATCTATCGCATATATCTATCTATCTATCTATCGCATATATCTATCTATCGCATATCTATTTATCTACCTATCTCTCTCTCTATCTATCGACAACCTCAGTTCCAAAAATGTTCAGATCCTGTGTAAAATGTAAGTAAATGTTAATTTAAAAAATGAAATGATTTGGAAATCTCATATAACTATATGAGATTATCAAAGATTATCACATATTAAGAGATTATCACATATCAGAAGGTGAAAGGGAGATATATTTCTATTTCATTAAAAAAAAATAACTCATTTAGAAATTGATGGGAGCAACAAATCTCACAACAGATGGGGCAGGGGTAACACAAGGCTGGGAAAGTAAGTGGTACTAATGAAAAACAGCTGGAGTGACAATTTTCTACTTAGTCACATGAGTGTATAAAAAAAGAGCATGTTAGAGAGACAGAGTCTCTCAGAAGCAAAGATGGTTAGAGGTTTACCAGTCATTTACCAACTGCTTCTAATAATTGTGGAACAATTTCATAAAAAAGTTCTGCAATGTAAAATTATAAAGGCTTTGAATATCTCACTATCTAAAGTACGTAATGTCATCAAAAGAGTCAGAGAATCTGGAGAAGTCCATGTGCACAAGGGACAAGGCCGACAGTATTGGATGCTCGAGATCTACGGGCCCTCAGGCGTCACTGCATTAAAAACAGGCATGATTCTGTAATGCAAATCACTGCACAGGCTCAGAAATACTTCCAGAAATCATTGTCTGTGCACACAGTTCGCCGTGCAATCCACCAATGTAACATAGTAACATACTAACATAGTATGTAAGGCTGAATGAAGACAATGTCCATCTAGTCCAGCCTGTCTATCCTACTGTGTTGATCCAGAGGAAGGCGAAAAACCCCAAGGCCAGAAGTCAATTAGCCCTTTTGGGGGGAAAATTCCTTTCCGACTCCCTAATGGCAATCAGACTGTTCCCTGGATCAACCCCTAATAGTTCCTACCTGCCTATATACCAGGATTGACACTTAACCTAATATTTATATCCTGTAATATCCTTCTTCTCCAGAAAGACATCAAGTCCCCTTTTAAACTCCTCTATGGATTTTGCCATCACCACTTCCTCCAGTAGAGAGTTCCACAGTCTAACTGCTCTTACAGTAAAGAATCCCCTTCTATGTTGGTGATGAAACCTACTTTCCTCTAATCGTAGCGGATGTCCTCTTGTTACTGTCATGGTCCTGGGTGTAAACAGATCGTGGGAGAGATCCATGTGTTGTCCCCTCATGTACTTATACATGGTTATTTGGTCGCCTCTTAACCTTCTTTTTTCTAGAGTAAATAGTCCCAATTTGGATAGCCTCTCTGGGTATTCCAGTCCAGTCATTCCATGTATTAGTTTAGTTGCCCTTCTTTGAACCCCCTCAAGCACTGTGACATCTTTCCTGAGCACCGGTGTCCAGAATTGTACGCAGTATTCCATGTGAGGCCTGACAAGTGCCTTATATAATGGAAGGATAACGTTCTCGTCCTTCGCCCCTATACCTCTTTTAATGCACCCCAAGACTTTATTTGCCTTTGCAGCAGCTGACTGGCATTGGTTACTCCAGTTCAGTCTATTATCCACTAATACCCCCAGATCCTTTTCCATCTCACTTTTACCTAGCAGTACCCCATTTAGTGTATATTGGTGACATCCGTTCCTCCTGCCCATGTGCATAGTCTTACATTTTTCAACATTGAACTTCATTTGCCATTTTCCTGCCCAAGCCCCCAGCTTATCCAGGTCTGTTTGTAGCCGCACATGTAAGTGAAAGCTGTATTATGCAAAGACAAACTATCTATCAACACAATACAGAAACACCGGCATCTTCTTTGGGCCAAAGCTCATTTAAAATGGACTGAGGCAAAAAGGAAAACTGTTTGTGGTCAGATGAATCAAAACTTGGGTTCTTTTTTAGAAACCACGGACACCGTGTCCTGTAGACTTAAGAGGAGACGGACCGTCCAACTTGTTATAAGCACACAGCTCAAAACCCTGTATCTCTGATAGTATGGGGTTGCATTAGTACCAATAGCATGGGCAGCTGACACATCCTGAAAGGCACTATCAATGCTGAGCACTATATGAGGGTTTTAGAACAACATATTCCCATCCAGACAACGTCTCTATCAGGGAAGGTCTTGTATATTTCAGCAAGACAATGATACACAAACTGCTTCCATCACAACAGCAGAAGGAGAGTCTGGGGGCTGAACCAGCTGCCTGCAGTCAAGACCTTCCACCAATAGAGAACAAATCCAGCAAAGACGACCCCAGACTGTTGAGCAGCTGGAATCCTACATCAGACAAGAATGGAACAGCGTTCCTCTCCCAAAACTCCAACAATTGTTCTTCTCACTTACCAGACATTTACAGACTGTTGTAAGAAGAAGAAGGGATGCTATGCAATGGTAGACATGGTCTTGGTCCATGTCTAACACTGTGATGTCTACCTTTGAGATGTGTTAGGCCCAATGTCCACGGGCAGGTTTGATTTGTGGAACCGGCACGGGGCTTCTGCAAATCAAGCCGCCCATAGAGAAACATGGGTGTCCGCAAATGAAATAAAGCATGCAGATTTGATTTGCGTACCTTTTGGTCCAGGAAAAAAAACGCAGTATGCTCCATTTCAGTGTGGTCAATGGAAGCCATCCGATCCGCAACCCGTCCGCAATTCAATTGTGTATCTTGCAGGAAAGAAATTCCACTGCGCATATGCGGCGGTGCGCCAGCTGGCACTTCCGCACACATCTGCAGTAAAGGAAATAGTAGACCCGGACGGGTAAGTAGAAGACCCGCAGTGTCCTCGGCCACGGGCAGGCTCCGATTCCGCTGCGGGCGCATGCATGCGGAATCCGATTCGCCCGTGGACATGAGGCCTTACCGCCATCAATTTCTAAATTAGTTAATTTTTAAAATAAAATAGAAAAATGTCTCCCTTTCACCTTCTGATATGTTCTATTGTGAATAAAACATGGTTACATGAGATCTCCAAATCATTGCGTTCTTTTTTTCGTTATATTTATTTGTATTTTACACAGTTTCAACTTTTTGGAATTGAGACTCTGCCCTATTCTCATCAGCACAAGGAAAGACTAAAAGCAATGGGATGAAACTAAAAGGGAGGAGACACAAATTAGATGTTAGAAAAAATTTTCTGACAGTGAGAGTGATCAATGAGTGGAACAGGTTACCACAGAAGGTGGAGAGTTCATCTTCAATGGAAGTGTTCAAACAAAGGCTGGACAAATATCTCTCTGGAATGATTTACTAAATCCTGCACTGAGCAGGGGGTTGGATCCCATGACCCTGAAGGTCCCTTCCAATTCTATGATTCTATGACCTCTCCTCCTTGGTTCTGCTGGGGGACAGGAGAAGAGAGTAGGAAGCTGGATGCATACACGGATGTCCGCAGCAGCGACGTGAAGAGAAGGAGCGGTGCTTAGACTATAAGGAGCAGGTAAGCACAGTATATTGGTATCGGGGGGTGTTATTACTATTGGGGCTGATATTGGGGATAATAGTAATAGTGTCACCTATATCAGCCCCAGTAGTAATAGTATTACTACTGAGGCCACTGTGGGGGACACTATTAATACTGGGGCCACTGTGGGGGGTCACTATTACTACTTGGGCTGATATAGGGGACATATTATTAACTTGGGCTGATATAGGGAACACTATTACTACTGAGGCCACTGTGGGGGACACTTAATATTGGAGCCATTGTGGGTGACACTATTACTACTGAGGCCACTGTGGGGATCACTTAATATTGGAGCCATTGTGGGGGACACTATTACTACTAGGGCTGATACAGGGGACACTATTACTACTGATGGCACTCTGCATGTGGCAGCATAGCTCTAGCTGACTTAGGGTATGTTTACAAATGGTGAAAATGCTGCGGAATGTCCACAGCGGAAATCTACGTGGCAAATTCCGCATCATTTCTACATCCAGAAAACAGTCAAAATCCGTACCATTGGATCCACACTAGGGCTTATCACGACGTATGATTTTACCTCCATCATTATAAAAAGGACAGGGCCAGTTCAAAACAGGAGGATGCCCTGTGCTTGTTTCCTATCTGGAGCCCTGAAGTATCATTGGTGCGGATTTTGACTGGAAAGTTGATTTGTTACTATGCGGCACTCCCCTCACCTCCTCCGAAGGCTTACCGCAGTCAGCACCTCCCGCTTCCGGTCCCAGCAACCTGGTCAGGTGATGCTTGTCAGGTGAGGTCACTGGGAACCAGAAGCCGGGGACTGCTGACAGCGGGAAGACTTCGAAGGAGGTGAGGGGGAGCACTGCATAGCATCAAAGCAACTGCGGGTACGCATATTGGATTGAAATATTACATGTATTAGGACTGACTACTTCTATATATTTTTTACACCAATGTATTGGCTTGTCTTAAGGTAATGTTACCAGTTTGTGTGAACCTGTTTATATGGACGCAGCATACCATGTTTTTTTAATCATTTTACAAATTTTAGTAATTTTGAGGTCTAATAAAATTCTATTTATTATGCTCCTATGTCTTGTGCATTGGACTTAGTGGTTTGGTGTATCCACATAAGTATGGCAATATTGTGGGGACATTCCTGAGACCCCCTTGTGTGCCTCCATGAGGGGAACACATGTGGCTGCATGATGTCCTGAACATATCGCTGAGCTGTCATTGTCCCTCATACCACTACTAGGGGTGACCGACAGTTGTATGCGATGACCCCCCAGACCATCACACCAGCAGGGGGCGGTGTGCCACTCCAAAGAAAAGGCAAGATTTAGGTCCTCACCCGAGGGTCTCCAGAGACAAACACAGCTCAAACTAAACCTGGATTCATCACTGAAGACAACCCGGTTCGATTCTATAGCGTCCAGTTTTGTTGTTCACGATACCACTGCAAATGGAGGTAATGGTGGGTGTCAAAGGCCGTACAAGTAATGGGTGCCGTGAGACCAAATATCCTTCAGCCAAGTGCCTGGAAATGGTTCCAACAGACACAGAGGTGTAACGATGGCACCCTCTGTCTCTGGATGGTGGACAACAAAACAGTTGGAGCTGCTCGTGCTTGTTGGGTGATCAGACAATCCTCGCTACTGGTGGTCTGTAGGGGGCGTCCTGAGCCCAGTCGCCTTGTGTTTCCTCACACATCCACTGGTCCCAACACCTCCTAGCAGCCTGGACAGATGGTCCTCTCTACTGGTCTGTAGGGGGCGTTCTGAGCCCAGTCACCTTGTGTGCCGTCACACATCCACTGGTCCCAACACCTCCTAGCAGTCAGGTCAGATGCTCCTCTCTACTGGTGGTTTGTCGGGGGTCCTGAGCCCGGTCACCTTGTGTGCCCTCACACATTCACTGGCCCAACACCTCCAAATAGTCTGGACAGAATGGCCCGGTGGGGGACAATTCATCAATACGACCATCCAGCTCCTCACATCCCAATAATACGCCCCCCCTCAGACTCTGGTAACAGAGTGAAATCTCTTCTCTGCGTCATAGAGGCATCTAGTGGTCAACAAGCTCCACACAAGCGGAAGAAGAGGTCACTACACACAAGGAGCCTCCGAGAGCCTATACAGGCCAAAGAAGAAACCACTTTTAGGGTCTCAGGTGACAAGACCGTTCATTTAATCACCACAACTCTCATCATTTACATCTGTCTAACATGTAACTAGGTGTTTTGTAGTAAATAAGAAAGATTGAAAAATACCTCTACAGCGCCATCTATTGGCTGGCAGCATTCCTTCAAATCAAAGTGATTTTATAACAAGTCTTAACAATGATTGGGAATATGAAACCAAGCCAGAAAACCATGCACAGGGTTTTGTAGTGAAACGACAGCTTCTCCTATGGGCGCAATTGTTTTTGAGAAAGAATGTATCCTTCCCCTGTAATTTCCTGTCCTGGACATGCTGGTGCGTCTTCCTTATGGTAAATTCACAGGGGCGAATACTCTGCAGAAAATCCACAGCGTACTACAACAACAGCAAAGCAGATTAGATGGAAAAATCCAGTGATCTGAGCGACTTCCAACGAGGCCCGGTGATTGGTGCTAGACTAGCCGGGCGAGAATGTCACTGCCAGACGTGCAGGGGGTTCTCATGTAATGGTGTGGAGCAGTGTTTCCCAACCTTTTCAGCCTTGTGGCTCCCCTACCAACTTTTCAGAATAAGCAAAATACAACAAAAGCTAGAAATGTACAACTTTCTAACGAACATTCTTAGCTATTTGCAATACTTGCATGTGAATTTTACAGTAGGCCTACTGTTTTCATGTGACACTGGGGCTTGCATTTTCTTGCACAGCAGTGAAATCTGTGGCCTGTGTGACAAGGTAGTTCACAGAGGGCATGAAAGCAGGCCATATATGTGCTAATCAGCAGGGACAGCAGTATGGGTGTGTCTGGAGTAGTTAAAACCTCCAGACGCATTGAGTTCCCTGCTGAAAGCCAGAGAGAAGCTACGGAGGCAGCGACAGGAACTGAGAGCCTAAGGTCTGGGGCGGACCAGACAGTGTCCATCACGAGGTCTGACAGGGAAAGACAGTCCCTATACACCCTGAGTGGGGGACAGTGAAAAGGTCACTGAGGGTTGGAAACCTTGAAGGTTGTACTATGTACCAGTATTTTTGATGCTGTAACCTGTTGCCATGTGCACTACAGCTGGCAGAAGCCAGAGTAATCCGGTGGTCATGAGTCTTTCAGAGAGTGGTGCCAACCATCTTAGGGTGACTACCCACTACAGTTTTTTTCACTGCGAAATTCGCAGCGTTTTTTTTCTGCAGGGGTCTATGGGACTTGTAATGTTGAAATCGCTATCGCGCAAAATCGTGATTTTGCGGTAAATTGCAATTTTGCGCAATCATGATTTTAACATTACAAGTCCCATAGACCCCTGCAGAAAAAAAAACGTTGTGAATTTTGCAGTGAAAAAAAACTGTAGTGGGTAGTCACCCTTAGGGCTCCCACCCACTTGCGTTAGTGATTTGCGATTTTTTTAGCGCTGCGATAGAGCGCTAAAACTTTCTAGTTTGAAACAAATGAGTTGTAATGTGGCTATGCGTATTTGCGATTTTTTTTCACAGCGCGGGTGCGATTTTTTATCAATTGCGACTGCCCTATATTAGTGTGATGTCCGATTTTTCCCTCGCCCATGCAAGTCAATGGGTGCCATAAAAACACATCGCAGAATCGCATGCGCGACTGCGTTGCGATTGCACTGTGATTTTTTTCTCTCAGGCATGGAGGAGGGGAAGGGCACAGCAATCAGTGTCAAAAACGCTGCGATAAAAAAAACGCAGAACAGCCACAATACATAGAGCTTTGCAATGCGAGTTTAGTGGGAGAAAAATCACAGCGCAATCGCAAACAAAATCGCAAGTTGGCAACTGCAAAATCGTAGCGATTTTAAAAACGCACTATCGTCCTCGCAAGTGGGTGGGAGCCCTTAGGGTGCCTTTCCACTAGCGTTTTTTTAATGCTGCGCTTTTTTTCACGCGATTGCTAATGAGACTTTCTAATGTTAAAAACGCATTGCACAAAAATTGCAGGTTTGTACTCTGCGATTTTTGTGTGATGCATTTTTAACATTAGAAAGTCCCATTGACAACCACGTGAAAAAAAACGCAACGATATTGCCGCGTTAAAGAAACGCTAGTGGAAAGGCACCCTTAGGTGCAGAAAATGGTGATCCCATTGAGCAAGTAACCTCCAAGTGACCATACCTGATTTTGGACAGTTCTCGTTCATCTCCACCCAAAAGCAGATGGTTTCTTTGCTTGTTTTCATTGTTTCATGAGAACTGCAACAGAAAGTCCAAAGCTTGTTGAGAGATTGCAGGATATTCTGTCTGGATTCCATGCAGGCAGGCAAGTAATTTTTAATACCTGTTGATAAAACTTTTTGTTAGCCTTTTGAACCGGAATTTTACAATACTTTAAAATACACAAAAACAAGGCCAACCTTTTTGGTGACACCCGGGCTTTTTTCTTCTTGCACAGCAGTGGAATCTGTGGCCCGATTTCAGACAAACACTCTTCCTTCATCTTCAACACAGAAAACAGATGGTTTGTTTGCTTTTGATGTTCGTCAGACTCAGGCATTAGACGGCTTGCTCACAAAGGTACCATATGGTAACCTGCAGCAGAACTTCCACAGCTTTTCGGCAGATAGCAGGATATTCCGCTTGGATTGAAAGCCAGAAAACATCAGTTGGTACTTCACTAAATTTTATCCTCAGTGTTCAATCACATCTGAGTTCACTTATCTGCTCTACTTCTGATAGGGGCGTAGCTAACGGCTCATGGGCCCAGGTGCAAAAGTTTATCTTGTGGCCCCCAACTTCTCTTAATGCCTTAACGCAGAGGCGTAACTTCATGTCGCATCTTACCGAGCCGGTCACTGAAGAGTAGTCAGAATAGCCGTGAATTGTTATCGGGAAGTCATGGTATGCAGTACAAATGGATGAGATGGAAGCGTAGTTAATGGAAGCCAAAAGGTCAGCAGCAGGAGGTATCAATATGCAGTACAAATGGATGAGACGGAAGCATAGTCAGTGGAAGCCAAAGGTCAGCAGCAGTATCAATATGCTTGTAGAGGAGCCCGAGGAAGAGGAGCATGATCATGGTAGTAGAACACAATAATCACGCACTGAGGGAGTGGCAAAGCCAGGCTTTCATAGGAGATGCAATCAAGGCAAGAGGCGGGGTCAGGAACAAGAGGCAAGAACTAGGTAACTGGGATCAGAGAACAAGGCTGAGAGTTATGCAGGGAAAGTGTTCACAAGCTGGATAGAAGAAGGGTCAGTGCTTGCAGTACAAGAGGTTCCCGATTCAAGTTCTGACACTTGAAGCTCCTGGCCCCAATGCAAAACCTATAACAGGGCCCCCAACTATAAAGGTTTATTCCTAGTACTGGCCTCCCTATATGGAGAGGAGAGGCCTTATGGGCCCCTTAAGGCTCCTGGGCCCGGGTGCAACCGCATCCCCTGCATCCCCTATAGTTACAGTACATCCTGCATGAAGTGCTTCTTCATGCAGGATGGACTGTGTATTGGACAACTCAGGTGTAAAGTGATTTCTAATCCAAACAAAGACAGGAAATAATGCTCAAGGTTGTCTGATGAGGATTGCAAATGTCTGATTACTTCATCGGGCCCACAGTCACTTGTAACTCGACTGAAAAGAGGAAACATTTGGGTACTTCCAGAAGGAAGATGTTTTTCCCAACTTTTCAATTAAAAGTCAGGAGCTTGTCTGCAGCGGTGAGCAGCATGTTTTCTTTTGGCACCTGCATGGTGGTGTTCAAAGTGTTCAGATGCTGATATATGCAGTGGTGCCTTGGGTAAAGAGTTTAATTCGTTCCATGATGGAGCTCTAAACCCAAAACACTCGTAAGTCAAATCAATTTTCCCCACTGAAATGAATGTAAAAGCCATTAATCTGTTCTGGATCGCGAAGCTCTCCCACTAATTTCAATGGGGATGGTGTTGTCCCATTGAAAGTAATAGGACGCCGGCATCCCCACAGTGATTTTCGGGGAAGGGCTTTAAATTTAAGCCCTTCCCTGAAAATCATCCCTGGCTGTAGTAAAAAAATAAAAAAACAAGCAGCGGCTAGACGTGCCTGAGCCCCAGCAGCGGCAGACAGGTGAGTATATATATTTTTTACTAGAGCTAAGTAAAATTTTCAGGGAAGGGCTTATATTTAAAGCCCTTTCCCGAAAATCACTGCAGGGGTTGTGGTGGCCCCATTGAGAGCAAGGCTCTTAATCCAAGTTTTTGCTCTTAAATCAGAGCAAAAATCCGACTCTGTGCCCAGCCGACATCCGTGTTTACCTGCCTCCGTGGATGGTCCATACGGTGAGCGGAAACTGTCCATGCGGAATCCACGCAAAAATAGAACATACTGCAATTTTTCTTCTGCGAGTGGAAAATCACAATTGATTTGCGTTCATGTAGAGGAAAAAGCGTTTGGCATGTTATGGGCGGTATTTTCTGCGGAATCAGGAGGCGGATGCCCACTGCGGATTCCACAATGCAAATCCACCCATGTGCGACTGTTATACAATTTCTGCACAAACACTGTATCTTCCATGAAAATTTTGCTTTACGGCTGTTCTTGAAGAAGATTAGCAATTTGTCTTGAAGTTCAATTACTCTATCTGCATGTTTTCACACAACTGGAAGCATATTTGTGATTAACCACATCGACTGCCACGCTTCTTTTAAAGCAGCACCAAGAGTTTTGGAGACAAGAATTTCACTGCAGAGGAAGCACTGGGGGGTTATAATGTGAGGATTTTTAGTTTAACAAGTGTGCCAACCCGTTAGCCTCCTAAGGACCAAGCGCCGTAAATTGATGGCACTCGGTCCTAGGCTTTAAAAATATGAAGTGGGATTAAAGCTCCTGCAACGTAGCAGACCGGTCAGATCCTTGCCTGTTGATCACAGCTGAAGACCCAGAGGAGAAGGCAGAAGCGGTTCTTGCAGGCTACATAGTACGCAGTGAGCGCTATGGAGTAAATAGAGAAAGTGGAAGTGTCACTTCCACTATTCAGCTCGATGATCACATGACCACAGGGTGCCCACTATTACAGCAGAGCTGAAGAGTCCTAGCAGACCCTGATCAGCTCTGCCAGTGACTACTGTCACTATAGGGGGATGTTTTCCCCTGTAACTGGGGCTCCTATGGCTGCTTCTCGTATGGATGCCCCAGCTATAGTAGAAAAGTGTGAAATTAAGAAAACAAAAGGACAATTTGAATGACCCCCAGAGGTCTTATATGACATCATGGGGGACACAGATGTTTAAAAAGCAGTTATAAAAATAAGTAAAAAAAAAAGTTATGAAATAAAAATTATATATATATATACATACACACACACACATAAAAAACTATCCATCGTTGACACCGTCACGATATGTGCCCTGTAATCTAAGACTATACAAATTATACATCAAAACGTCCAAAACAACATGAGGAACCCGTTTCAACGTAAATGTACTAATTTTAAAAATAAATAAGTATAAATATAAAAAAAAATTCTTGGCTTTTTACCCTTAAAGGGGTTGTCCCGCGGCAGCAAGTGGGTCTATACACTTCTGTATGGCCATAATAATGCACTTTGTAATATACATTGTGCATTAATTATGAGCCATACAGAAGTTATAAAAAGTTTTTTACTTACCTGCTCCGTTGCTGACGTCCTCGTCTCCATGGTGCCGACTAATTTTCGCCCTCCGATGGCCAAATTAGCCGCGCTTGCGCAGTCCGGGTCTTCTGCAGTCTTCTATGGAGCCGCTCGTGCAGAATGCAGGCTCCGTGTAGCTCCGCCCCGTCACGTGCCGATTCCAGCCAATCAGGAGGCTGGAATCGGCAATGGACCGCACAGAAGCCCTGCGGTCCACGGAGACAGAGGATCCCGGCGGCCATCTTCAGCGGTAAGTATTGAAGTCACCGGAGCGCGGGGATTAAGGTAAGCGCTCCGGTAAGCTTTCTTTACCTCCCTGCATCGGGGTTGTCTCGCGCCGACCGGGGGGGGGGGTTGAAAAAAAAAAAAACCCGTTTCGGCGCGGGACAACCCCTTTAAGAAAACTAAAAAGTGGGGGGGGGGGGGAATTAAGTAAAAGAAAATATAAAAAAAACAGCCCTATATGTTATAGAAAAACACAACGCAGCAAAAATAATTTTTAGCTGAAAAAAATTAAATTGGACCGTAAAACCACCACATGAGTAAAATACCTAAAAAGTGCCTGGTCCTTAAGGGATTAATTGAGCCAACCATGCGGAAACACCAACTATACAAATCCCAACACAATGACTTCAAGCTGTACTGTGAGGATCTAAGTAGTAATATCGTGGCCTTTGGTTCTTTCTGGAAGCTTTTTACAGCAGCAAAAGTTTTCTACTATTTCACCCCTAAGAAAATAGTCTCCTCCCTCACTCACCATCTAGGTGCTCTCCCTAAGGAGAAAAGATAGCGTTCCTGA
The DNA here is from genome assembly GCF_035609145.1 of Eleutherodactylus coqui. NCBI lineage: Eukaryota > Metazoa > Chordata > Amphibia > Anura > Eleutherodactylidae > Eleutherodactylus > Eleutherodactylus coqui. The sequence continues at coordinate 267,234,666 of NC_089840.1, read as the reverse complement.
CCCAGATCACAGTCCTCTCACTAGCTAAGCCAGAAACCCACTGCCCACTGTGGGCAAAACCACAAAACAGCTGTCTGTGTATGGATTCTGGCTTGGCTTTCAACTTCCAGTCATTGTTACAAGGCTTGTATAAAGCGTCGAACATTGGCTTGCAGGAATGTTGCCTTCCAATAGGTGGCGCTGCAGAGGTATTGTTCCATCTCCCTTATTTGCATATTACCCAGAGGAGCATGGATGGCCTTATAGGTCTTCTCACTTACTCACCTTCTAGGTGCTCTCCTTAAGGAGAAAAGATAGCGTTCCTAATCAACTCCAGTCCTCATCCCTCTCAACAGGTCAGGTTTTCAGGATTTCCTTAGTGTTGCACAGGGGATTTAATTATTGTCATTGCCTCACACATTACCACAGGTGTTCTTACCATAGGATACCCTGAAAACATGATCTGTTGGGGCTCTGAGGACTGGAGTTGAGAAACACTGGGGGAGATGACAAGTGTGATTTCGTAGTTCAAGCTCAACCTGCATGGAGAAGAACAGAAAGGTGAACTTCAGTGTGACAGTAAGCGGAAACAGAAGACACAGTTAGGCACCAACGTCCTGCAAGGCTCGCAGCCACACATCTAGATAGGGGAGATGCCAGGAGGTGAGGCAGCCGCCCAGAAGGACCTCCACCAGCTGTCTGGGATGACAGGTGGAGATAGGTGTGAATCCACAGTTCAAGGACAGAAAGGTAAATCACTTTCACAGGATTACACTATCCCTCCCCCCAGTCTGGGCCTCACCTTCACCCCTCCCCAAACAGCAATGTTCTGCTTTAACCCCTTAGTGACAAAGCCTGTTTGCATGAACCAATTTTTAATTTTTTTAGCGGTGCATTCCAGGAGCCATAACTTTTTAGTTTTTCCATCGACATACCCGCATGAGGGCTTGTTTATTGCAGGACAAGTTGTACTTTTTAATGGCATAATTTTTGGGGAAAAATAATGTACTTTATTAATTGTTTTTTAGGTGGGTTGGGGGAAAAAAAGACATTCCGCTATTTGTTTTTTTTGGCTTTCCTATTTATTGCATTCAGTGTGCAAAATAAATAATGTGATAACGTTATTCTCTGGGTCTGCATGATTACGGCGGTACCAAGTTTATACAGTTTTTTTTTTTATGTTTTAGATTTTTGTACACATAAAAAGCACTTTTTGAAAATTTTTAAAAAAAGATTTACTTTTGTGTTGCCGCATTAGGCTGCCTGCACACGGGATCCCGAGCGGAATCCGACCCTATGCCCGGCGGTGACCCCCTACCTGTCCACAGTCTTCTTTATCTGTACTGCAGATGTGCCGGCCAGATAAGACCGCGCCGTTACTAAACGATAATGCAGATCCCGCGGCCTTCCGCAATGATGATTGTGGAAGGGCCGCAGGTGAGATGGCTTCCATTGACTTCAATGTAAGCCGTTTGCGTGGAGCCTGCCTAGGAATAGAGCATACAGCGATTTTTTTTTTTTTTATTATCCGAGCAGTTTGCAATAGGAGTGGGTGGGGTGGAGGTGGAGCTAAGCTCCCACCCCTTGTCCATAGCCAGCAAAGGGAGTGGGTGGGACATAGCGGAGCATAGCCCCGCCCCCTCCTATTTCAAACAGAGAGGCGGTGAGGGGGAGGGAAGGGGGGACTGCTTAGATGGAAGCGTATATCGGCCGACCGTAAAAAGGCCGGCTGATATACGCTCATGTAAATAAGCCCTAAAAAAATATAGATATTTTTTATCATTGCATTTAAACACCCCTAACATTTTTCTTTTTTTGTCAACAGTGCTGTGTGAAGTGTTATTTTTTTGCGGGATGAGTTGTACTTTTTAATAGTACCATTTGTTGATGCATACAACGTTTTGATCACTTTCTTTTCTGTTTTTTTGTAAGGCAAAATCAGTTTTTTGTAATTTTTTTCATGATGTGCACGGTGCAGGTTATACAATGTACTAACTACGAACACAGCAATACCGCATGTGTGATTATTATTTTTTTTTTATAGAATAAAGGGGAAAGGTGGGGTTTTGATGTATTTATTTTATATTTTATTACTTTTTTTATTTGTCCTACTGAGGAACTTGAATATCATCATATTTCATTGTTCATCTAGTACACGTCTATACTTCAGTATAGGAGCATATCAGAATGCCTATAAAGCTTAGCAAAAGGCTAAGACTCATGGACCAATGTAGCTGGCAGACCCGGAGGCTATATTCAAGCCTCCGGGTGCTATGGCAATGCATTGTCCCCTCCCTCTGATAGCCTTTACATGCTGTGGTTGCTGTGAGCATAGCGTGTAAAGGGTTAAAAAGCGGGAATCGAAGGTCTCTTCAGTTCCCGCCATTACAGCAAATGCCCGGCTGTCATCTGACAGCTGAGTACCTGCTCTCCCCAGCAGTGGAGACCTGTGCCGGGCTTCTAATGCCTTAACGGCCACGGTCAAAAGACGTATGGACAGTCGTTAAGGGGTTAACTGCACCTCTTCTTACAACACTATGCGGCCCTACTGCCCCTTCCTCCCCAAACAGCAATTTTTTGTGTCAGTGCCTGTTAGTCCGGGGCTAATTCCCGGACTTTAGCCCCGCCCCCGTCCCGCCTCCTCTCATTGCAAATAGTGCAGAGGGGCGGAGAGGAGGCAGAGAGGGGGGCGGAAGCTCAGTTCCTGCACTTGGCTCTTCCATCCTCCCTCCCCTGCACACGAGGACAACGTATATCGGCTCGGTGTAAAACCCGAGCCGATATACGTTCGTGTGAATGCACCCTCACTTTGTGCCTTCTGCCCCCCTAAATAACAGGTGGTAATTGATTTCTTTTAACAAAACACAATCAATTGTCTGCCTGAACAACATCCCACTTAGGCACTTACTGGGGTTGGAATAAGGACGCACTGCGTCTCTTTAACTGCTGTCTGCAAAGACTGCGTCACACAGTCTTGCAGGTGGAGCTACCCCTAGACGCCTTCTGCTGTCATTGGAGGATAGAAGGTGCCTTCATCTTTCATTGGATCACAGGCAGCAATGGGTGGAACTTCCACTCATTCTGGTCTGCTGTTGGTGGTGAGCTAGAGAGGAGGGGAAAATCTCAATGGCGGTTGAGTGATAACCTGGCAGGTTCCTACAGCACACCAGGGAATCAATGGTGTGGAGAGTTTCCTCAGAATAGCATGGAGCAAGATCAAGGAGAAATTCCAGCGCATGGGGATCCCGTGGATGGAAACCACTCATCACCAAAAGGGGTCAGAGGAGGATGTCAAGAATCATTCCGATGAACGGGAGCTGCACAGTCGAGAGCAGCCAAATATATCTCTGGTGCTCCAACTAATGTGCAACTCGGCATTCCTTAACACGGATGGGAGATGACCAGTTCCAGAGGCAAAAATTGTTTCACTATGTGGTGAAAAAACATCCCCTGGTCAGATGGATCCAGATTTCTGTTGCACCGTGCTGCTGGGAGGTTAGAATTGGGCACAAGCAGCATGAATCAATGACCCCTTCCTGTCAAACTGGTGGAAGTGAGGTAATGGTGAGAAGGTTTTCTTGATAGACCCCGAGTCCTCTAATACCTGTGGATGCATGTCATGATGAATTGCTGCAGTTCTGAAGGCCAACATGCGAAGAGATGGGGGTCTCCGATAAAGTGACCATTAAGTGTATCTGTTTCTGGAAAAACCTGGCTAACCAGTGAGTGACAATTTCAGCTCCAAACCCTAGCCAACTGGCAAGACAGAAACGGCATGGCTCACCCAATCTAGTCTTCCCCTCCATTACTATGACAATAGGTGACATGGATTCTCGTCCTTATTCACATGGTGATTTTAGGACATTCAATAATACTCAAGGCACTCATTTAGCTTCACACAATAGGTACGGCCATACTTTCACATAAATACAACTTTTGCTGGGAAATTGGCGCCTTTCCCCCAATCACTTTTGATCTAGAAGAAGACTAATCTCCAGACACAGACTTATGTTGGGAAATGTACAATTATGTAACCTTTTCCACTGATTGTGACATTGTGATTCCTCTGGGATGTCTGTTCCCGAGCAGAATCAAGGAAGTTGTGCACAAAGCATTTCCTGCATTGGTCAAAGTCCACAAGCTGTTTATCCTCTGAATTTCAATAACAAGAAGTCTATAAAACAGATACGGGATTTTACCAATAAGAAGCTGCTTGAGATGCCGTAGGATTTCTTAGCAAGACTAAAGATAGTAAATAAATGTGAGATGTAAGACTTCTCTTGCCTCCTTGGTCTACTTATAAAGAGAAAAAGACTAAGGCGTTAGCGACTTATCCTTCACATAGACTTGCAACTTTCCTTTCTTTATAGTGGAACAAGCATGGCTGCCCAACGTATTGACTTGGACCAATTTAAATGAGCGGGAGGGTCAGAAGAAGGGTTATAAATAGAGATGAGCAAGCACCAAAATGCTCGGGTGCTCGTTACTCGGGACGAAATTATCGCGATGCTCGAGGGTTCGTTTCGAGTAACGAACCCCATTGAAGTCAATGGGCGACCGGAGCATTTTTGTATTTCGCCGATGCTCGCTAAGGTTTTCATGTGTGAAAATCTGGGCAACTCAAGAAAGTGATGGGAACGACACAGAAACGGATAGGGCAGGCGAGGGGCTACATGTTGGGCTGCATCTCAAGTTCACAGGTCCCACTATTAAGCCACAATACCGGCAAGAGTGGGCCCCCCCCCCCCCAACAACTTTTACTTCTGAAAAGCCCTCATTAGCAATGCACACCTTAGCTAAGCACCACACTACCTCCAACAAAGCACAATCACTGCCTGCATGACACTCCGCTGCCACTTCTCCTGGGTTACATGCTGCCCAACCCCCCCCCCCCCCCCGCACGACCCAGTGTCCACAGCGCACACCAAACTGTCCCTGCCCAGCCTTCAGCTGCCCTCATGCCACACCACCCTCATGTCTATGTATAAGTGCGTCTGTCACAGGAAAAGCAGGCACACACTGCAGAGGGTTGGCATGGCTAGGCAGCGACCCCCCCATAAAAGGGGCGGGCTGATAGTCCACAATGCTGTACAGAAGCAATGAGAAATCCAATCCTGTGCCACCTCCATCTGGAGCTGCACACGTGGGCATAGCAATGGGGAACCTATGTGCCACACACTATTCATTCTGTCAAGGTGTCTGCACGCCCCAGTCAGACCGCGTTTTTTTATAAATAGTCACAGGCAGGTACAACTCCGCAATAGGAATTCCGTGTGCACCCACAGCATGGGTGGCTCCCTGGAACCCACCGGCGGTACATAGAAATATCCCATTGCATTGCCCAACACAGCTGAGGTAGTAATGTCGTGCTTAATGCAGGTGGGCTTCGGCCCACACTGCATGCCCCAGTCAGTCTGGGGTTCTTTTCAAGTGTACAGATGTAGTAAAAACTCTGTGTGCACCTACAGCATGGGTGGCTCCCTGGAACCCACCGGCGGTACATAGAAATATCCCATTGCATTGCCCAACACAGCTGAGGTAGTAATGTCGTGCTTAATGCAGGTGGGCTTCGGCCCACACTGCATGCCCCAGTCTGACTGGGGTTCTTTTCAAGTGTACAGATGTAGTAAAAACTCCGTGTGCACCAACAGCATGGGTGGCTCCCTGGAACCCACCGGCGGTACATAGAAATATCCCATTGCATTGCCCAACACAGCTGAGGTAGTAATGTCTTCGGCTTCGGCCCACACTGCATGCCCCAGTCAGACTGGGGTTCTTTTCAAGTGTACAGATGTAGTAAAAACTCTGTGTGCACCTACAGCATGGGTGGGTGCCAGGAAGCCACCGGCGGTACATAGAAATATCCCATTGCATTGCCCAACACAGCTGAGGTAGTAATGTCGTGCTTAATGCAGGTGGGCTTCGGCCCACACTGCATGCCCCAGTCTGACTGGGGTTCTTTTCAAGTGTACAGATGTAGTAAAAACTCTGTGTGCACCTACAGCATGGGTGGCTCCCTGGAACCCACCGGCGGTACATAGAAATATCCCATTGCAGTGCCCAACACAGCTGAGGTAGTAATGTCGTGCTTAATGCAGGTGGGCTAAAAATTTATTTGATTACACTGTAGGCGAGGGCCCACAAAAATTGCTGTATCAACAGTACTAATGTACCTGAAAAAAATTGGCCATGGCCAACCAAGAGGGCAGGTGAAACCCATTAATCGCTTTGGTTAATGTGGCTTAAGTGGTAACTAGGCCTGGAGGCAGCCCAGTTTAACGAAAAATTGGTTCAAGTTAAAGTTCCAACGCTTTTCAGAGCATTGAAACATCTAAAAATTGTTTAGAAAAATTATGAGTGAGCCTTGTGGCCCTAAGAAAAATTGCCCGTTCAGCGTGATTACGTGAGGTTTCAGGAGGAGGAGCAGGAGGAGGAGGAGGAATATTAGACACAGATTGATGAAGCGAAAAGGTCCCCGTTTTTGATGGGGATACAGAACCATGCTTCCATCCGCGGGTGCAGCCTACGTATTGCTTACGTATCGCTGCTGTCCGCTGGTGGAGAAGAGAAGTCTGGGGAAATCCAGGCTTTGTTCATCTTGATGAGTGTTAGCCTCTCGGCACTGTCGGTTGACAGGCGGGTACGCTTATCTGTGATGATTCCCCCAGCCGCACTAAACACCCTCTCTGACAAGACGCTAGCCGCAGGACAAGCAAGCACCTCCAGGGCATACAGCGCTAGTTCAGGCCACGTGTCCAGCTTCGACACCCAGTAGTTGTAGGGGGCAGAGGCGTCACCGAGGATGGTCGTGCGATCGGCTACGTACTCCCTCACCATCCTTTTACAGTGCTCCCGCCGACTCAGCCTTGACTGGGGAGCGGTGACACAGTCTTGCTGGGGAGCCATAAAGCTGGCCAGGCCCTTAAAGACTGTTGCACTGTCTGGGCTGTACATGCTGCTCGATCTACGCACCTCCCCTGCTACATGGCCCTCGGAACTGCGCCTTCTGCCACTAGCGCTGTCGGATGGGAATTTTACCATCAGCTTGTCCGCCAGGGTCCTGTGGTATAGCAGCACTCTCGAACCCCTTTCCTCTTCGGGAATGAGACTGGGAAGGTTCTCCTTATAGCGTGGGTCGAGCAGTGTGTACACCCAGTAATCCGTAGTGGCCAGAATGCGTTGAATGCGAGGGTCACGAGAAAGGCATCCTAACATGAAGTCAGCCATGTGTGCCAGGGTACCTGTACGCAACACATGGCTGTCCGCACTAGGAAGATCACTTTCAGGATCCTCCTCCTCCTCCTCCTCCTCAGGCCATACACGCTGAAATGATGACAGGCAAGCAGCATGGGTACCGTCAGCAGTGGGCCAAGCTGTCTCTTCCCCCTCCTCCTCATCCTCCTCATCCTCCTCCTCCTCCTGAACGCGCTGAGATATAGACAGGAGGGTGCTCTGACTATCCAGCGACATACTGTCTTCCCCCGGCTCTGTTTCCGAGCGCAAAGCGGCTGCCTTTATGGTTTGCAGGGAACTTCTCAAGATGCATAGCAGAGGAATGGTGACGCTAATGATTGCAGCATCGCCGCTCACCACCTGGGTAGACTGATCAAAGTTTCGAAGGACCTGGCAGATGTCTGCCAACCAGGCCCACTCTTCTGAAAAGAATTGAGGAGGCTGACTCCCACTGCGCCGCCCATGTTGGAGTTGGTATTCCACTATAGCTCTACGCTGCTCATAGAGCCTAGCCAACATGTGGAGCGTAGAGTTCCACCGTGTGGGCACGTCGCACAGCAGTCGGTGCACTGGCAGATTAAAGCGATGTTGCAGGGTGCGCAGGGTGGCAGCGTCCGTGTGGGACTTGCGGAAATGTGCGCAGAGCCGGCGCACCTTTATGAGCAGGTCTGACAAGCGTGGGTAGCTTTTCAGAAAGCGCTGAACCACCAAATTAAAGACGTGGGCCAGGCATGGCACGTGCGTGAGGCTGCCGAGCTGCAGAGCCGCCACCAGGTTACGGCCGTTGTCACACACGACCATGCCCGGTTGGAGGCTCAGCGGCGCAAGCCAACGGTCGGTCTGCTCTGTCAGACCCTGCAGCAGTTCGTGGGCCGTGTGCCTCCTATCTCCTAAGCTGAGTAGTTTCAGCACGGCCTGCTGACGCTTGCCCACCGCTGTGCTGCCACGCCGCGCGACACCGACTGCTGGCGACGTCCTGCTGCTGCTGACACATCTAGATTGCGAGACAGAGGTTGAGGAGGAGGAGGAGGGTGCTTTAGTGGAAGAAGCATACACCGCCGCAGATACCACCACCGAGCTGGGGCCCAGGCTCTGACTCTGTCCCAGCCTCCACTAAATTCACCCAATGTGCCGTCAGGGAGATGTAGTGGCCCTGCCCGCCTGTGCTTGTCCACGTGTCCGTAGTTAAGTGGACCTTGCCACTAACCGCATTGGTGAGGGCGCGTACAATGTTGCGGGAGACGTGGTCGTGCAGGGCTGGGACGGCACATCGGGAAAAGTAGTGGCGACTGGGAACTGAGTAGCGCGGGGCCGCCGCCGCCATCATAGCTTTGAAGGACTCCGTTTCCACAACCCTATACGGCAGCATCTCAAGGCTGATAAATTTGGCTATGTGGACGGTTAACGATTGAGCGTGCGGGTGCGTGGTGGCGTACTTGCGCTTGCGCTCCAACACTTGCGCTAGCGACGGCTGGACTGTGCGGTGCGAGACATTGGTGGATGGGGCCGAGGACAGCGGAGGTGAGGCTGTGGGTGCAGGCCATGAGACGGTTGTGCCTGTGTCCTGAGAGGGAGGTTGGATCTCAGTGGCAGGTTGGGGCACAGGGGGAGAGGCAGCGGTGCAAACCAGAGGCGGTGAACGGCCTTCGTCCCACCTTGTGGGGTGCTTGGCCATCATATGTCTGCGCATGCTGGTGGTGGTGAGGCTGTTGGTGGTGGCTCCCCGGCTGATCTTGGCGCGACAAAGGGTGCACACCACTGTTCGTTGGTCGTCAGGCGTCTCTGTGAAAAACTGCCAGACCTTAGAGCACCTCGGCCTCTGCAGGGTGGCATGGCGCGAGGGTGTGCTTTGGGAAACACTTGGTGGATTATTCGGTCTGGCCCTGCCTCTACCCCTGGCCACCGCACTGCCTCTTGCAACCTGCCCTGCTGATGCCCTTGCCTCCCCCTCTGAAGACCTGTCCTGAGTAGGCGTTGCACACCAGGTGGGGTCAGTCACCTCATCGTCCTGCTGCTCTTCCTCTGAATCCTCTGTGCGCTGCTCCCTTGGACTTACTGCCCTTACTACTACCTCACTGCAAGACAACTGTGTCTCATCGTCATCGTCCTCCTCACCCACAGAAAGTTCTTGAGACAGTTGGCGGAAGTCCCCAGCCTCTTCCCCCGGACCCCGGGAACTTTCGAATGGTTGGGCATCAGTGACGATAAACTCCTCTGGTGGGAGAGGAACCACTGCTGCCCAATCTAAGCAGGAGGCCGAGAACAGTTCCTGGGAGTTTTCCCGCTCCTGAGCAGGTGTCATTGTAGTGGAGTGAGGAGGCTGGGAGGAAGGAGGAGCAGCAGACAGAGGATTCGGATTTGCAGCACTGGACGGCGCAGAACTGTGGGTGGATGATAGCTTGCTCGAAGCACTTTCTGCCATCCAGGACAGGACCTGCTCACACTGCTCATTTTCTAATAAAGGTCTCCCGCGTGGACCCATTAATTGGGCGATGAATGTGGGGACGCCAGAAACGTGCCTCTCTCCTAATCGCGCAGCAGTCGGCTGCGACACACCTGGATCAGGAGCTCGGCCTGTGCCCACACCCTCACTTGGCCCTCCGCGTCCTCGGCCACGTCCACGTCCACGTCCTCTAGGCTTACCCCTACCCCTCAGCATGCTGTATTACCAGTGATTTGATTTCCCAGGCAGGAAATAAATTGGCGCAAGCCTGCAGGCCAAATATAATGTTTTCGCTTTTTTGCAAAGGGAAGACCCCACTGCGTATATTCAATGAACAAGAAGTTTAATATCTGTGGTGTGGCCCTCAAAAAGTGTCACACAACTATAGTGTAGCAGAGTTATTAACTCTAGCAGAGCAGGTATTTGCCAGTCAGGAAAGACAATGGCGCTAGGCTGCAGTAAAGCGTAGCTGGTTGCGTCTGATTTTTGTACGTTGTACACGCAGCACACACGTACACGGAGACCTTAGGACTGACACAGGCAGGCCAAATATAATTTTTTTCCTTTTTAGCTTGGGGAAGACCCCACTGCGTATATTCAATGAACAAGAAGTTTAATATCTGTGGTGTGGCCCTCAAAAAGTGTCACACAACTATAGTGTAGCAGAGTTATTAACTCTAGCAGAGCAGGTATTTGCCAGTCAGGAAAGACAATGGCGCAAGCCTGCAGTAAAGCGTAGCTGGTTGCGTCTGATTTTTGTACGTTGTACACGCAGCACACACGTACACGGAGACCTTAGGACTGACACAGGCAGGCCAAATATAATTTCTTTTCCTTTTTAGCAAAGGGAAGACCCCACTGCGTATATTCAATGAACAAGAAGTTTAATATCTGTGGTGTGGCCCTCAAAAAGTGTCACACAACTATAGTGTAGCAGAGTTATTAACTCTAGCAGAGCAGGTATTTGCCAGTCAGGAAAGACAATGGCGCAAGCCTGCAGTAAAGCGTAGCTGGTTGCGTCTGATTTTTGTACGTTGTACACGCAGCACACACGTACACGCAGACCTTAGGACTGACACAGGCAGGCCAAATATAATTTCTTTTCCTTTTTAGCAAAGGGAAGACCCCACTGCGTGTATTCAATGAATAATAAATGTCTTCTGGCCCTGCCTACACAATTCTATCCCTGTAGTATTAATGCCGGGTGCAATGCTCTGCACAGCCGGTTTTGAGAAGAAAAAAAAAATATGCAACACTGCTAACAGCAGCCTGGACAGTACTGCACACGGATAGATGTGGCCCTAGAAAGGACCGTTGGGGTTCTTGAAGCCTACACTAACTCCTAACACTCTCCCTGCCTAACCCCCACTTCTGTCCCTATTGCAGGGCGCAATGCTCTGCAGATCCAATTTTGGACAAAAAAAAATATATATACTGTGCTAACACAGTACTGCACACTAGTAGATATGGCCCTGAGAAGGGCCGTTGGGGTTCTTGAAGCCTACACTGACTCCTAACGCTCTCCCTACAGCAGCACCAGCAGCAGCACTTTCCCTCAGCTAAGTCACAAGGCATGTGTGGCGAGCCGCGGGAGGGGCCGATTTTTATACTCGGGTGACATCTGATCGCCCCAGCCACTCACAGCAGGGGGGTGGTATAGGGCTTGAACATCACAGGGGGAAGTTGTAATGCCTTCCCTGTCTTTCAATTGGCCAGAAAAGCGCGCTAACGTCTCAGAGAGGAAACTGAAAGTAACCGGAACACCGCGTTGTGCTCGTTACGAGTAACGAGCATCCCGAACACCCTAATATTCGCACGAATATCAAGCTCGTACGAGTACGTTCGCTCATCTCTAGTTATAAAGTGAGTGTTCTGCTCCGAGTTTGAGTGCAAGTGGGCAACCTCTACACGGACTTGACATGTTCTCCTCATGTGAATTTCTTCTTCTTATAGTGGTTTTCCAAATTTTCACATTGATGGCCAATCCTATCTATATGTTGGATAGGTGGGGGGTGGTCTGACTCTTCTGTAATTACGATGAGCAGAAAGTAGGAGTAACACAACCCATTTCATGGAGCAGAAGTGTCAGCCAAACATGGCCAAGATGGGAACACCGCTGATTACGAGGTAGCGGAGGGCTTCAATGGGCTCTGTGCCGTTTCAACTGGACTCCACAGACTTTCTATGGAGCCCATACACAACTCTGAGCAGTGTCGAAAACAGCTGAATGAGGACAGTGTTCAGATGGGCGCTTTTGCCTGTTTTTTTTTAGCAATCTCAGCACTCAGACCCCTAGTGAACAAAATTTTTTACATGTCACTATCACATGCCAGAAGTTTTTAAAAAGTTTAGTTATACTTCAAAGTTAGGCTTGGGAACACCGGCCTATCCTTAGAATAAAGCAACCAATTAAAAAATGGCATTATGACCATATCAATGATTGGACTGGCCTAACAGTAGACTGGGGAATCCTCCAATGAGCCTAGATAATTACCTGATTTTGGGTAAACAGCCAGCCCAATATAAAAGCTGACACTAGGACGGCTTATCGCAGTTCCTTTCCGGTGTGTTGACCCCTATAGCCTCAGGACCCCATATCAGCTACTAGAGCTGTAGTTACGCCCATGGAAGCTTTACATTTACAGAACGGTTTCAAACCTTATATGAAACAAGGCACTGTAATACCACAAATGAACAATAGGGGTCACTCTGATATCTTTGGAAACATTAAAATGACAATATATGCAAAGTTTGGCACAACCCTTCAAGTCTGTCTTATAGCACTTTGATTTCTCCCTATTCTTAAAGAAAAGAAAGAGACCTCCCTCACTCTCCCCCCCCCCAGCCGCCCCCCGCATTTGCTCAGACGAATATGCAGTTACTCGAGAAGAGCGATGCTTGCTCAAGTATCTGCCTTTACCAAGCGTGCTCGCTCATCTTTAAATATAACCCATTTCAATGGGTTCATTCACGTTCCATTTATTTGCACATATTTCTCTCAAGCACAAAAAAAAAAAATCAAACTTGCTCTATCTTTCTGCACATTTGCGCACCAATGGGCCCTATAGAAGTCTATGGGGGTGGACAATATGCTGCGCAATCCCACTGGAAAAAGCACATACTGTGACCTCAGTAGGTTTGTAGCCATTTAAAACAGGGCGGGGGCGGGGATGCCCCGTCCGGTGAACATGCTGATCCTGCGTAAATATGTACAGTAAGGGCTCCCACCCACGGGCGATATTTTCTCCACTGCGATGCGATTCTAAAGTTATTTTCATCGCAGTGCGAGAAAAAAATTGGCATGACGCCGGGATATCGGCATCACGCCGACATATCGCCAGTCTTTTCAATGGGGCCAACGGCAGCAGCGCTAGCCCCATTGAAAAGAGATGGAGAATGCCGAGGACTTCTGCCACAGCTGTCACAGCTGTGGCAGGAGTTTCCTTCATCCCTGCGGGGACCGTATTGCCTATGCCTATGATCGCTGTATAAGCGATAAGGCATGGCAGAGCAGTAGCTGTGCCATGCCTTATGACAGCGATCATAGGCACAGTGCTGCAAGTCCCTCAGAGGGACACAAATTATGTAAAAAAAAGAAAAGAAAAATGTAAAAAAAGGAAAAATGTAAAAAAACCCCCCCTTTTTTATGCTTTTTTTCAGATTAGCATAAAAAAAGGTTAAAAAAAATTAAACCCCACATATTTGGTATTGTCGCGTCCGTAATGACGCGTACAATAAGTTGCACATGCTTTTGACTGTGCACGCAAATAAAACGCTAAAAAACTGAGGCAAAATGCTAATTTTTAGCATTTTGCCTCACTAAAAACGCAATAAAAGTGATCAAAAAAGCCGTATGTACCCCAAAATGGTATCAGTAAAAACTACAGCTCGTCTCGCAAAAAATAAGCCCTCATAGAGCTCCATACATTGAAAAATAAAAAAGTTATAGGACTTTGAATGCAGCAATTTAGAATAGAAAAAAGATTTCCAAAAAAAGGGTCTTTATTGCAGAAAAGTGGGAAAACCTAAAAAAAATGTAAGAATTTTGGTATCGTTGTAACCATACCGACCCGCAGAAAAAATGGAATGTCTCATTTATGCTGCATGATTAACGCTGTAAAAAAAATATAAAAAAATCTATGGCAGAATTGATGCGTTTTCTCTCCCTGCTATCATAAAAAAAAAATAAAAGTTTTACAATATAGTTTATGTACCCAAAAGTGGCACCGATAAAAACTACAGTTCGCCACGCAAAAAACAAGCCCTCACACGGCCGCGTTGACGGAAAAATAAAAAAGTTATGACTTTTGATAAATGGAGAAGAAAATCCGCCAAAAATTGTTGCGTCCTTAAGCCCAAAATAGGCCATGTCATGAAGGGGTTAAACACCTGTGCAATCGGAAATACATTCAGTGCTTTCCCCAGACCATGCAAAGGTCGAAAGTGAGAGAACGGGACACTACAACTACCTCCCTCTAGGCAGACCTATTCCAGAAGCAGCTTGAGTCTCCACATATGACTGATTGTCTACATCAACTCACGTCCTCCTGTCCCTGGTGGTTAGGGGTGTGGTAGACCACCAGAAATAATCTCTTTTCAATCTCTCATATTTTGGAGCCATGATAATGAGGATCTGAGCAACTCTGACAAGGGGCAAACTGTGATGGCTAGATGACTGGGTCAGAGCATCTCTAAAACAGCAGGTCTTGGTATGCTGTGGTTAGTAGCCATTAAAAGTGGTCAACCAAAAGACAATCCAGTGACAAGATCATGGGCTTCCAAGGGTCATTGTCATTTATGGGAGAAAGACTAGCCTGTTTGATCCGATCCCACAAAAGAGCTATTGTAACACAAAATGCTGATAAAGTATATGTTGGCTGTAATAAAAAAAAAGTATCAAAATACACATTACATCACAGTATGCTACATTTAGGGTTCCATAGCAACAGACTAATCAGAGTATCAGTTCTGACCCCTGTCTACCACCAAAAGCACCTACAATGGACACATGAGCATCAGAACTAGAAATTGTAGAATGAAAGAAGGTGGCCTGGTCTGATGAATCACGTTTTCCTTTACATCATGTGGTGCTTTATCTATATAGCTTAGGAGGAGGAGAATGGTGGCTCAGTGGTTCACATTGTTGCCTTGCCGTGGTGGGGTCCTAGGTTCAAACCTGGCAAAGGACAATATCTGGATGGAGTTTGTATGTTCTCCCTGTTTGTGTGGCTTTTCTTCTAAAATAATACTAATAGGTGAATATAGATTGTTGGAATAAAAAACATCAAGTTCTATGTAATCTATAAAAAAAGGTGATTATGTAACACGGGGAGAACACACAAACTCCATGCAGATGCTGTCCGTTTTGAACCCAGGGCCCCAGCACTGCAAGGTAACAATGCTAACCACTCAGTCACAGGACCAGCAACAATAATAACTTAAAGGGGTTGTCCCGCGATAGCAAGTGGGGTTATACACTTCTGTATGGCCATATTAATACACTTTGTAATGTACATCGTGCATTAAATATGAGCCATACAGAAGTTATTCACTTACCTGTTCCATTGCTAGCGTCCCCGTCGCCATGGCGCCGTCTAATTTCAGCGTCTAATCGCCCGATTAGACGCGCTTGCGCAGTCCGGTCTTCTCCCTTCTGAATGGGCCCGCTCGTGCCGGAGAGCTGGTCCTTGTAGCTCCGCCCCGTCACGTGTGCCGATTCCAGCCAATCAGGAGGCTGGAATCGGCAATGGACCGCACAGAGCCCACGGTGCACCATGGGAGAAGACCCGCGGTGCATCGTGGGTGAAGATCCCGGCGGCCATCTTGCTAAGGTAAGAAAGAAGTCGCCGCAGAGTGGGGATTCGGTAAGTACCAAACTGTTTTTTTTTTAACCCATCCCTTGTGTTTGTCTCGCACCGAACGGGGGGCCTATTGAAAAAAAAAACCCCGTTTCGGCGCGGGACAACCCCTTTAAGCAGTATATATGAAGGTTCAGTTCAAAATAATTCAGACTAAGACAAACTTTTTCCAAAATTCGGCAATCTAGCCAACGTGAACTTTTCAAAAGTTATTTAATCTCTAATAAGTATTTTTCATCATCTCTTTACATAAACTCCAGCATTTACGGTATTTACCAGAATACAGGAGGTTAACTGCTTCCTCCCCTTACACACTGATCAGCACTGGAGAATGCCGCCTGGCAGCAGTGATCTGTAATTAGTCTTGGCTATCAGGCCGATGCATTCCATTCCTGGTCACTGACTTTTAAAAACGTGTTTGTCACAGGGTTGAGAAATCAGCTTTGCGATTCACCTGGTGTCCGGTGACAGTGGAAGTCAGGTGACTTTCGCCTGCCAATCAGAGGCTACGGCATCACTGTTCCAAACTGCTGGCATCTTGGCATCCAGGATGTGAACGCAGATGCCAGGAGATGAGCGGTGACGCTGCAGCCTCTGATTGGGAGGTGCCATTACTCATAAATATGCATCAGCGATGTCCTTGTATAGATGCTTCCTTTGTTGATTACTTCGGGTACCCACAAGGAGTTAACACAGCCTCTATGATGTCATGAGCCTAGAGTTGACCTCTAAGTTTTGGGGATAGTCAAGACGCCCGCCACCTCCACAAGTCAAACTAGCAGCTCTGAAAAATATGGGATGCTTAGACTCCTGTAACATGGAGCGATAAATTGTAAGCTCACGCAGTCCGTTTATACAGGCAGATAAATAGTTCGCAATTGCGTTTGTATATCGCTGAGTCGTTCACATTCTCTGTACCAGCGGCTGTGAATGATTAAACGATCGCTGTTTACATGCAGCGACAAATGAACAATTATTTTTATGCCTATATAAAATGAATAACGAATGAGAAGCGCTACATTCTCGTATGTCGTTCAATCGTTGGCCATGTTTACACTGAACTATTATAATTATTAAGTATTAGGCTGCAAGTGCACTATGGAAGAAGCCAGTGTGGAACCAGAAAAAGCTGCTGGGAATTATCTACAGAGGAAATCGTTACAAGTGACTAACTGTAAGTGAGGTTGACCTCCATCTAGAGATGAGCGAACGTACTTGTCCGAGCTTGATACTCGTTCGAGTATTAGCGTGTTAGAGATGCTCGTTACTCGAGACGAGTACCACGCGATGTTCGAGTTACTTTCACTTTCATCTCTGAGATGTTAGCGCGCTTTTCTGGCCAATAGAAAGACAGGGAAGGCATTACAACTTCCCCCTGCGACGTTCAAGCCCTATGCCACCCCCCTGCAGTGAGTGGCTGGCGAGATCAGGTGTCACCCGAGTATATAAATCGGCCCCTCCCGCGGCTCGCCACAGATGCATTCTGACAGAGATCAGGGACAGTGCTGCTGGTGCCGGAGCTGCTATAGGGAGAGCATTAGGAGTTATTTTAGGCTTCAAGAACCCCAACGGTCCTTCTTAGGGCCACATCTAACCGTGTGCAGTAGTGTGGAGGCTGCTTTTTGCAGTGTTGCACTTTTTTTTTTGTATATCGGCCGTGCAGAGCATTGCATCCTGCAGTAATTTTACATTGTCCAGGGCCAGTAGTGGTGAGGCAGGGACAGAAGACATATTTAGTGTATATAGGCAGTGGGCCTTTCCAAAAACATTTGGGGAAAAAAATCTATTTGGGCTGCTTGTGACCGTCCTCAGTGTATTGGGTCTCTGCTGGGGGTAGTTGTCCTAATTCATACGCAGCCAGCTAAGTGTTACAGCAGGCTTGCGCAAAATTCTTTCCTGCCTCTGTGTTGCCTCTTACATCACCGCTGTATTCCTGTCCACAAGTGTACTGGGTCTCTGCTGGGGGTAGTTGTCCTAATTCATACGCAGCCAGCTAAGTGTTACAGCAGGCTTGCGCAAAATTCTTTCCTGCCTCTGTGTTGCCTCTTACATCACCGCTGTATTCCTGTCCACAAGTGTACTGGGTCTCTGCTGGGGGTAGTTGTCCTAATTCATACGCAGCCAGCTAAGTGTTACAGCAGGCTTGCGCAAAATTCTTTCCTGCCTCTGTGTTGCCTCTTACATCACCGCTGTATTCCTGTCCACAAGTGTACTGGGTCTCTGCTGGGGGTAGTTGTCCTAATTCATACGCAGACAGCTAAGTGTTACAGCAGGCTTGCGCAAAATTCTTTCCTGCCTCTGTGTTGCCTCTTACATCACCGCTGTATTCCTGTCCACAAGTGTACTGGGTCTCTGCTGGGGGTAGTTGTCCTAATTCATACGCAGACAGCTAAGTGTTACAGCAGGCTTGCGCAAAATTCTTTCCTGCCTCTGTGTTGCCTCTTACATCACCGCTGTATTCCTGTCCACAAGTGTACTGGGTCTCTGCTGGGGGTAGTTGTCCTAATTCATACGCAGCCAGCTAAGTGTTACAGCAGGCTTGCGCAAAATTCTTTCCTGCCTCTGTGTTGCCTCTTACATCACCGCTGTATTCCTGTCCACAAGTGTACTGGGTCTCTGCTGGGGGTAGTTGTTCTAACTCATACGCAGCCAGCTAAGTGTTACAGCAGGCTTGCGCAAAATTCTTTCCTGCCTCTGTGTTGCCTCTTATATCACCACTGTATTCCTGTCCACAAGTGTACTGGGTCTCTGCTGGGGGTAGTTGTCCTAATTCATACGCAGCCAGCTAAGTGTTACAGCAGGCTTGCGCAAAATTCTTTCCTGCCTCTGTGTTGCCTCTTACATCACCGCTGTATTCCTGTCCACAAGTGTACTGGGTCTCTGCTGGGGGTAGTTGTCCTAATTCATACGCAGCCAGCTAAGTGTTACAGCAGGCTTGCGCAAAATTCTTTCCTGCCTCTGTGTTGCCTCTTACATCACCGCTGTATTCCTGTCCACAATTGTACTGGGTCTCTGCTGGGGGTAGTTGTCCTAATTCATATGCAGCCAGCTAAGTGTTACAGCAGGCTTGCGCAAAATTCTTTCCTGCCTCTGTGTTGCCTCTTACATCACCGCTGTATTCCTGTCCACAAGTGTACTGGGTCTCTGCTGGGGGTAGTTGTCCTAATTCATACGCAGCCAGCTAAGTGTTACAGCAGGCTTGCGCAAAATTCTTTCCTGCCTCTGCTGTGCATTCCGTAAGCGAAGTCAGCCTCCAACCACAGGCCATTAAGCGGCACATTTAATTACAGCGTTCTGTTTCTGCACTACTGGTAATACAGCATGCTGAGGGGTAGGGGTAGGCCTAGAGGACGTGGACGCGGGCGAGGACGCGGAGGCCTAAGTCAGGGTGTGGGCACAGGCCGAGCCAGTGCGGTGGCCAGGGGTAGAGGCAGGGCCAGACCGAATAATCCACCAACTGTTTCCCAAAGCGCCCCCTCGCGCCATGCCACCCTGCAGAGGCCAAGGTGCTCTAAGGTGTGGCAGTTTTTCACAGAGACGCCTGATGACCGACGAACAGTGGTGTGCAACCTTTGTCGCGCCAAGATCAGCTGGGGAGCCACCACCACCAGCATGCGCAGGCATATGATGGCCAAGCACCCCACAAGGTGGGACGAAGGCCTTCACCGCCTCCGGTTTGCACCACTGCCTCTCCCCCTGTGCCCCAACCTGCCACTGAGCTCCAACCCCCCTCTGAGGACACAGGCACAAGTGCCTACCGGCCTGCACCCACACCCTCACCTCTGCTGTCCTCGGCCCCATCCAGCAATGTCTCTCAGCGCAGCGTCCAGACGTCGCTAGCGCAACTGTTTGAGCGCAAGCGCAAGTACGCCGCCACGCACCCGCACGCTCAAGCGTTAAACGTGCACATAGCCAAATTGATCAGCCTGGAGATGCTGCCGTATAGGCTTGTGGAAACGGAGGCTTTCAAAAGCATGATGGCGGCGGCGGCCCCCGCGCTACTTGGTTCCCAGTCGCCACTACTTTTCCCGATGTGCCGTCCCAGCCCTGCACGACCACGTCTCCCGCAACATTGTACGTGCCCTCACCAAAGCGATTACTGCCAAGGTCCACTTAACAACGGACACGTGGACAAGCACAGGCGGGCAGGGCCACTATATCTCCCTGACGGCACATTGGGTGAATTTAGTGGAGGCTGGGACAGAGTCAGAACCTGGGACCGCTCACGTCCTACCCACCCCCAGAATTGCGGGCCCCAGCTCGGTGCTGGTATCTGCGGCGGTGTATGCTTCCTCCACTAAACTACCCTCCTCCTCCTCCTCCAACGCAACCTGTGTCTCGCAATCAAGATGTGTCAGCAGCAGCAGCACGTCGCCAGCAGTCGGTGTCACGCGGCGTGGCAGCACAGCGGTGGGCAAGCGTCAGCAGGCCGTGCTGAAACTACTCAGCTTAGGAGAGAAGAGGCACACGGCCCACGAACTGCTGCAGGGTCTGACAGATCAGACCGACCGCTGGCTTTCGCCGCTGAGCCTCTAACCGGGCATGGTCGTGTGTGACAACGGCCGTAACCTGGTGGCGGCTCTGCAGCTCGGCAGCCTCACGCACGTGCCATGCCTGGCCCATGTCTTTAATTTGGTGGTTCAGCGCTTTCTGAAAAGCTACCCACACTTGTCATACCTGCTCGGAAAGGTGCGCCGGGTCAGCGCACATTTCCGCAACTCCAAGACGAACGCTGCCACCCTGCGGACCCTGCAATATCGGTTTAATCTGCCAGTGCACCGACTGCTGTGCGACGTGCCCACACGGTGGAACTCTACGCTCCACATGTTGGCCAGACTCTATGAGCAGCGTAGAGCTATAGTGGAATACCAACTCCAACATGGGCGGCGTAGTGGGAGTCAGCCTCCTCAATTCTTTACAGAAGAGTGGGCCTGGTTGGCAGCCATCTGCCAGGTCCTTGGAAACTTTGAGGAGTCTACCCAGATGGTGAGCGGGGATGCTGCGATCATTAGCGTCACCATTCCTCTGCTATGCCTCTTGAGAAGTTCCCTGCAAAGCATAAAGGCAGATGCTTTGCGCTTGGAAACGGAGGCGGGGGAAGACAGTATGTCGCTGGATAGTCAGAGCACCCTCATGTCTATATCTCAGCGCGTTGAGGAGGAGGGGGAGGAGCATGAGGAGGAGGGGGAAGAGACAGCTTGGCCCACTGCTGAGGGTACCCATGCTGCTTGCCTGTCATCCTTTCGGCGTGTATGGCCGGAGGAGGAGGAGGATCCTGAAAGTGATCTTCCTAGTGAGGACAGCCATGTGTTGCGTACGGGTACCCTGGCACACATGGCTGACTTCATGTTAGGATGCCTTTCTCGAGACCCTCGCGTTACACGCATTCTGGCCACTACGGATTACTGGGTGTACACACTGCTCGACCCACGGTATAAGGAGAACCTTTCCACTCTCATACCCGAAGAGGAAAGGGGTTCGAGAGTGTTGCTATACCACAGGACCCTGGCGGACAAACTGATAGTAACATTCCCATCCGACAGTGCTAGTGGCAGAAGGTGCAGTTCCGTGGGTCAGGTAGCAGGGGAGGCGCAGAGATCAGGCAGCATGTACAGCACAGGCAGGGGAACATTCTCCAAGGCCTTTGCCAGCTTTATGGCTCCCCAGCAAGACTGTGTCACCGCTCCCCAGTCAAGGCTGAGTTGGCGGGAGCACTGTAAAAGGATGGTGAGGGAGTACGTAGCCGATCGCACGACCGTCCTCGGTGACGCCTCTGCCCCCTACAACTACTGGGTGTCGAAGCTGGACACTTGGCCTGAACTCGCGCTGTATGCCCTGGAGGTGCTTGCTTGTCCTGCGGCTAGCGTCTTGTCAGAGAGGGTGTTTAGTGCGACTGGGGGAATCATCACGGATAAGCGTACCCGCCTGTCAACCGACAGTGCCAACAGGCTTACACTCATCAAGATGAACAAAGCCTGGATTTCCCCAGACTTCTCTTCTCCACCAGCGGACAGCAGCGATACGTAAGCAATACGTAGGCTGCACCCGCGGATGGAAGCATCGTTCTCTATCACCATCAAAAACGGGGACCTTTTTGCTTCATCAATCTGTGTATTCTATTCATCCTCCTCCTCCTGCTCCTCCTCCTGAAACCTCACGTAATCACGCCGAACGGGCAATTTTTCTTAGGCCCACAAGGCTCAGTCATATAATTTTTGTAAACAATTTTTATATGTTTCAATGCTCATTAAAGCGTTGAAACTTTCACCTGAACCAATTTTTATTTTAACTGGGCTGCCTCCAGGCCTAGTTACCAATTAAGCCACATTAACCAAAGCGATTAATGGGTTTCACCTGCCCTCTTGGTTGGGCATGGGCAATTTTTCTGAGGTACATTAGTACTGTTGGTACACCAATTTTTTGGGGCCCTCGCCTACAGTGTAATCCAATTAATTTTTTGCCCACCTGCATTAAAGCTGACGTTACATCAGCTGTGATGGGCAATGCAATGGGATATATTTATGTACCGCCGGTGGCTTCCTGGCACCCACCCATGCTGTGGGTCCACAGGGAGTTGTAACTGCATGTGTCCACTTCTAAAGAACCCCAGTCTGACTGGGGCATGCAGTGTGGGCCGAAGCCCACCTGCATTTAATCGGACATTACCTCAGCTGTGATGGGCACTGCAATGGGATACATTTATGTACAGCCGGTGGGTTCCAGGGAGCCACCCATGCTGTGGGTGCACACGGAATTCCCATTGCGGAGTTGTACCTGCCTGTGACTATTTATAAAAAAACGCGGTCTGACTGGGGCATGCAGACACCTTGACAGAATGAATAGTGTGTGGCACATAGGTTCCCCATTGCTATGCCCACGTGTGCAGCTCCTGATGGCGGTGGCACAGGATTATATTTCTCATTGCTTCTGTACAGCATTGTGGGCTATCGCCCCGCCCCTTTTAAAGAGGGTCGCTGCCTAGCCGTGCCAACCCTCTGCAGTGTGTGCCTGCGGTTCCTCCTCATGGCAGACGCACTTATAAATAGACATGAGGGTGGTGTGGCTATGAGGCCAGCGTGTGGCATGAGTGCAGCTGAAGGCTGCGCAGGGACACTTTGGTGTGCGCTGTGGACACTGGGTCGTGCGGGGGGGTTGGGCAGCATGTAACCCAGGAGAAGTGGCAGCGGAGTGTCATGCAGGCAGTGATTGTGCTTTGTTGGAGGTAGTGTGGTGCTTAGCTAAGGTATGCATTGCTAATGAGGGCTTTTCAGAAGCACTCTTGCCGCTATTGTGGCTTAATAGTGGGACCTGGGAACTTGAGATGCAGCCCAACATGTAGCCCCTCGCCTGCCCTATCTGTTGCTGTGTCGTTCCCATCACTTTCTTGAATTGCCCAGATTTTCACAAATGAAAACCTTAGCGAGCATCGGCGATATACAAAAATGCTCGGGTCGCCCATTGACTTCAATGGGGTTCGTTACTCGAAACGAACCCTCGAGCATCGCGATAATTTCTTCCCGAGTAACGAGCACCCAAGCATTTTGGTGCTCGCTCATCTCTACCTCCATCTGATTAGTGGGTGTACACATTCATAGGGACTGAATTGGGGTACAGCCTGTTGTGTATATACAGCCGGCATTCATTTAAATTTAATGGGATATTGCTTGCAGGTCACAGACAAAGAGCAAATTGCTTATGACAATTCAAGACCTAAGAGTGAAGATGGTGAGCATGGCTAACTATACTGGTAAGTGAGGTTAACTCTTCATTGGGACACTGTATATTGCAATCTGTGAACTATATCTATATTAGTGTTACAGGACAAACCCTTACAAGAAACCGCTAGTGCTAGGTTTCAATGACTGTTATTCTCTTACTGTATAGGTGGCTATTGTCCATCATATTGAGAAGGTGCAGATAGGAAGGTGTATCACCTGAGACTCTCCCTCTGGGGTACTCAGAAAGTCCAGCTGCAGCTCTCACTGACTGAGTCTCTCTCTTCCCTGCGCTCTCTAAAACTGCTGAGTCACACCTGAGCCAAGGAAGAGGACCTCTCTTTTATAACCAGCCCTTCAGCCAATCAGTGTGCAGCTCAGTTCCTGTAATTCCATAGCAACAAAGTGAGCAAAGTCATGTGACCTCTCTCTGAAGGTCCTGAAAGGAACATGACGTACAGAATTATTATTCATATGTATGTACACATGGGCATTTAACCCCTTACTTCTGCATCCAATCTACCACAAATCTTTTTAGTACAGTGTTAACCAGTAGAGTAAAGTGTGATTGTACTGAGTAAGAGAAACCAAGTCATCTTGTAGATATGATACCTGGTAATGGCGAACAAAAATACATGATGTTATAGCGAGCATTCTCTGAATTCTTCTTCTTCCTACAGATCACTGTAGGTTACGTCACTAGTGATGTAATATTCATTGCCTAGGAAGGAATGCCGAGCTATTGTCGAGACTGCTATCTCACCGCGAGAGTTCATACACTATTGCAGAGAGACAGCACGCATGTGCACTTGCACAGTCTCGGCAATAGCTCAGCACTCCCTGCTAGGCTATGAACGCTACGTCACTTGTGCCCGAGTAACACTTCCCTGCAGGAAGGAGACTGCAGAGAATTGACATTTCGTCACCAGAAGAAGAGGATCCGGACAGCTTGCAGTGAGGTGACCCAGAGGGACTGGAGGAGCCAGGAGAAGATCAGTGGGGAGAAGATCTGGTAAGAAGACTGATGGGGGAGGAATAGGTAAGTATAGAATTTTTTTTTCTAATGACAGAACCCCTTTAAGGCATGCATTTTGTACTGTGTGTCCATATTTATGTCCACCCCTGTACATCTCTGCTCCCTTGATGCTTGCATGTCCAGTACATGGTGCTATTCAGTGATTGACAGCCTACTTGTATGACTATGAATGCAAAGATAAGTGTCAATAATTCAGTAGTCTCGCCCACTGGACTCTGAAGCATAGAAAGAGCAGAGATGTAAATGAATGAAGTTATACTGAATCTCTTCCCACATACCATATATATATATATATATATATATATATATATATATATATATATATATATATATTGATCTGCTCAGCTCCTCCTGCTCTATGCCATTCTGCCTGCAGATAAGGACCAAATGAACAACGTGACAGGTTCCTTTTAACAATAAGACTTCCTTTCATAATTAGAACAGCAGAGTCATTACACAGCCATCTGTTAATTACATAACAAGAGACAGGTCCGGCAAGCTTTCGTCACATCCCATTTTGGGAAATTGACATTTGTGCATACGTTAATATGTTAATTGTCTTGCTTCCAGGGTTACTGAGAGATTCATATAATAGAAAAAAGTTACATCTGGCAAGATGAGTTTCACTACACCAAACAACAAGTGTTCAGTTCTTCTGCAGCGCCTCCACAGGGCAAATCAAGCATTACACGATTCCCACTGAAAGGAATGCAGGGACAAGCCAAGTCCTCCAAAGCAAGGGATATTCACTGCAGCCAGTCTCCAGTTCATTTAATAGATAAGGGTCCAGATTGGGCAACCATCCTCAATTAAAGGGGTTTTCCAGGTCTGTGGAATTCAACATCTCTCCTCAGGAGAGTACATCAATAGTTGTCAGGGGTCTGTATGGTACTGAAGGCTGAGCCCCATCGAAGTGAATAAGATTGAACCTGCAGTACCACGGGGGGCCACTGCACAGTGTATGAAGCTGTTTGCTTTCATCAACAGAAGAGCGCCATACATTAGAGCACCGGACCCTATGACAGACACCCGCCAATCAGCTATTGATGACCTATCTTGAAGATGGTCAGTAGTGGTGCAATCCTTTTAAACTTTTTGGTTATAGTCCAAGCTAATGCTCCAATGCTGAGCACGTTCAGCTCTGCTACATCTGCACACAAGTCTTTCACCTGTTAACGGCAGCTCTCACCTGTTTATAGGATGTCAATGAAGCTGTGTGCCGCAGGTTTAGCAGCAAGAGGGAGGGACTGGGGAGGTTTACAGGTACCAGTCTGCCAGATACAACTGGAAAAAAACCAGTTCAATTGCTACCTGGTCCAGGTGAGCGACAGGGGAGGGGACGGAGAAGGAGAGACTGCAAGGTGCATTCAGTGGGGGAAGGAGCTAGTGAGGACAAAAGCTGGACGTCTGGTCCTGCACTCCACGAAGAATGCTGTGGCAGCAGAGTATATTGCCCTGAAGAAAAGTACATCTCCTACACTATCCATAGGACAAGACGCTCAGGTTTGTGATCTCTCATATAAATGTCCCAATACTATATGACTTCACCACTTAAACAACACGTTGTGTCATCTTCTTGGTGACAACTACCAGTTGACTCTTATTTCCGCCATTATTGTTCCTACGAGGTTCTCACCCAACTCTCCCCGAGTCCTGAATAATGTTTTTCACCTTGGTATACAGTGATACATCCAAACGTTACTCTATAACTATGCAGAATGTCTATTCAGGATCCAGGAAGCTGAGTGGGGCATGTGAGCATATGCAGTCTGTATAGGGTCTAATAGGGATTGTTGAGGGATCAGCCGCCGGTGAGTTGGGGCGTCCTTTTCAGGATGATCACTCCACAGTCAGGCAGGGTATAATAGTGATCATTATAGGGACAACTTGAGCCTGCACTGCCTGACTGATATTGTAGCGACAAGCCTGTCATATATGGATGAAAGGGACCCGTGCTTTCCATCTAGCTGGAGAATGAATGATGGAATATATGTAGGTAAACATTAATCCATCAAATCATGAGTACTATGGTGATTATACATATATATATATGGCAGTTGCTGAGAAGTAGCTGAATCAAGTTCTCAGGAACGTATATTTACAGGTGATTGTTCTTTAAGAAGATTAAGGGCTAGATAATTCATAAGGGATGGCCATGGGGTCTATAGCACCCCCTCAACTTGAAAAGTGTTAAAAAAAAACCTAGGGTTGCATTAATGACTCAAGCCCTCAGGGGTATTTACAGGTGATTGACTGCTAGTGGAGATTTTACATTGTGAAATACTGAAACATTTTGCCTTTTCAAAGAGATTTTCTCCCCTTCCCCAATCCAATCCCGGCTGGCTTTAAAGGTGACACATATTCTGAATACATACCTATCTCCTAATGGATCACCGTCCTTTGCTATTGCACTAGAGAAGGAATTCTTGTGCACTTGAGCAATGAGCTGAAACCAGAAGGACTGGAAAGTGGAAGGGGGAGAGCGCATAACAGGTCTGATAGCTATCATATCTTTCCTTAAAGGGGCAGGATGCCTGAAGTTTGTCTTTCTTTTTGTCCTGCAGTTGACCGTCAGCTTTTTCAGACTGTTATGGTAATTGGGATTATTGATGTATACAAAAATCCTCCTGATCACTACTTTAGGTGACAAGTGCTGAGAACTCCCAGATACTGTACATTACCATTACATGCGTGACTGATATCAGCCGCTCCTCTTATAACGCTGCTGTGCTATTATAAGCTGCTGCCTTCAGGTTTACTGCTCCTTAAATACATTATGTATTGTCAGTGTTGGCTCTTTATTACTCTTCTTTCTATGTCGGTCCAATAACTGCAGTGAGTCAGAAAGTAAATTATTATAATTATAGAGAACATCAGACCAGGCCCGTATATTGCAATTAGATGGACATGAAGTGAAATAACTTAGCCTGAATTGCTAAGAGAATGAAATCTGACTTGTTCATATCTGCGTTAAAGGCTTTGAGTCTCCTTTGCACATTTACCTTAAAATCCAGAGCCAAATCTGGATTTGGTATCACTCAGAATCGCGCCGACCCAGAGAGTGTTATCACATTATCCATTTTGCACACGGAACACAGTAAAAATTATATCCAAAACACAAATAGCAGAATTCTTTTTTTCCCACAATTCCCAATAAAAAAAATAATTTAAAAGTTATTCAATACATTATATGTACCCAAAAATAATGCCATTAAAAAATACAACTTATCTCACAAAAAGCAAGCCCTCATGGCTGTGTCGACAGAAAAATTAAAACTTTGTGGCTCTAGGAATGCGAAAATTTAAAAAAAATGAAAAATTAGTTGGTCATTAAGATGCAAACAGGCTTTGTCACTAAGGAGTTAAGTTTATTTTTGAGTATTATCATTATTATTATTGACATTTCGGGTATTTTTATTATCATTATTCAATTTAGTAGTATTGGGCTGCAAAGGGGTCTAGTCTATCCCCTCAACCCCCAGAAGTTTTAATCATCACCACTATATCCTCCACTGGAATGGAGGATAAGCAAGAAATGTTTTTGGTGGGAAACCTCTTTTCCGCGGTCTCCATTAATACTATATAAATGGAGACCTCCCTCCACAGAAAAACATGGAAAAATAGAACATGCCGCAATTTTTTTCCCGCAGCGTAAATCCATGGCAGAATCCCGCATGTGAGTGTCAGGGTAATTTCCGCGTACAGCACCAATCAGGCCCACCCCAATGCCCCGCTGCCGGCGGTAAAGAAGAGACACCACACACGGAGGTCTGGTATAGTTCCTCACACAGGGACATGACTGCGCACTTTATTACAGATTACATGGGATCTTATACCCTTTGGTCTCATCACTAGGAATGGGTGATGGGCTCATTGGCTCAAATTCACAGCATAACCATATATGGGAAGTCCGGATTTCCGGCTGAGGCACTGAAAGTTATATACGTAGTTAAACAGTCGTTATCTTGATATGGCGCCTCTGGCTTATGTACAGAAAATCACGTATTCAATTAACTCCAGTGCAAAGAATCACGCACTCAATTCTGAGAAAGCGGCTAAGCATGCATTCTTCATATCTCTTTTCTCCTTCACTTTAACCTTCATCCTTCATCTAGTTTCTTTGGACATTCTTTCTCTTTTTGCCTTGCAAAGCATCTTGGCATATCTGATATAAGGCGAAGTATTAAGTTTTTCATAGAGTTAGTACATATAAGAATAAAGTTAGTATACATATAAAAAGAAAGGCACATAACTATATCTATATAAATGTATATATTCCAGTGTTTTCTTTTCTACCTACAAGGATATATATATTTCCTTCTCATGAGCACTGAGCTTTTAGGTTCAATAGAACCTAATAGATGCGTTAGTCCGCCGCAGATTTATGCTGCGGAGAACGCAGCATAAATCTTTCCGTGGGCGTTAGCCCTAAAGCATGGACACGTTGGGTCCTCCACAGAGGGAGACACTATTTGTAGCTGCTATCTACTGTGTTTTCCCGAAAACAAGACAGTGTCTTATATTAATTTTTGTTCAAAAAGGTTTAACTTTTTTACATGTATAGCTGCCTGGACACTATTTAAATTGACTTTTTTAATTAACTGTTAGCAGGGCTTAATTTTGGAGTAGGGCTTATATTTCAAGCATCCTCAAAAAGCCTGAAAAATCATTTTGCATCCTTAAAAATGCTATGTCTTATTTTCAGGGAAACAGGGTAGAATGACTAATTCTCTCTACTAACCCAAAATTGAGTATTCGCAAATGAGTTTTCTAAATCAGACAACCCGTCTAAAGCAGATCCTTTCTTCTAATCCCGGACAACCCCTTGACCCTCGTAATGAATTTTATGAGAACTCATCTAGAACATTAGGAGATGATTCAGCTTCTGTGTGTTGACTTTTGTACTAGAACTGCGATATTGAGAAATCACCTGTACCATTCCAGTTATTATGCCAGAATCAGTTATGACTTCTTAGTATTGCACCACAAGAAGTCCTCAAGACTGGTTAGTGCTCTGTGGGAAAATGGGCAGCAAAAGAGTATTTGTGAGATGCCTTCATGTGAAAAAGCTCTGACTTTTTTGCTAGTGTGGCTCTCTGAAGATGAAGATGTGCAAGCTTGTCTGATGGGGCAAACCCAAGCTCTGTCCTTGTGGAGTCTAGTATAGTTGACTTCATGAAGTTCAAAACAGCTGTATGGGCACCCTGCATGGCACATATATCCTTTCTAAACCTATGTTGTTGTTGTTAACCGTTTAGCCGTTCATGACCCTCGGTGACCCTAAAGGGGAGCTCCTTCAATGTTTTTCGGTTCTGCACTGCTTCTTTCAGTTGTGTAATATCCATGCCAGTATCAGCTTTGACAGTATCAGCCATCGTGTTATTTGATAGCCAGGTCCTCTTTTGCCACTGATCTGTCCAAGCATTATAGATGTTTCTAGCGACTCTGCTCACATTACATGGACAAAATACGTGAGCCTGAGCCTGGTCATCCTGCCCTCCAGTGATATATCGGGTCTTATACAATTTAGGACTTTTCTGTTTGTTAGTCTTGCTGCCCAGGGTATACACAACAGCTTTCGCCAACCTATGTTTTCCCTCTGGCATAGATTCTCTATTGTGGTCAATTTTCGAACTGAGGAAGATGCATTGGAAGTCTTGGAAGCCTATATGTACATAGCAAATATTTTTCTGGGTATCCTCAGCTTACAGATCTCTGTATATGTCAGATTTGAAAACAACCAGAGCAACATCTACGTGGAATTTGTATGTTCTTCTTAGAACATCTCCATGGAGTTTGTACATTCTTCTCACAATATTTGCATGGACTAAATGTTCTTCTACCACAGGGGTACATAAACTGTGTCCCGTGGACCGCATGCAGCCTCCAATGCCATTTTATGTGGCCCCAATCATCTGGACACAGAAATATCTATGTTTGGCTGCTCACATGCATTTTCAGGGTGAAGAAGAGTGGAATATAGCAGGGCAACAGGAATGGGCACGTATTAAGGATGTACTGTGTAGCCATGTCTGGGTCCCCTGGATATTAGAAAACTAAGATCTCTTGACTAGAGATGAGCAAATCTACTCGGTTCGGGTGTTTTTGAACTCGAGCACCGCTTTTTCCGAGTAACTCACTACTCGGACGAAAAGATTCAGGGGGAGCCGGGGGTGAGCGGGGGGTTGCAGAGGGGAGTGGGGGGGGGGAAAGAGAGAGCTCCCTCCTGTTCCCCACTGCTACCCCCCGCTCCACCACGCCGCCCCCCAGCGCCCCCCGAATCTTTTCGTCCGAGTAGTGAGTTACTCGGAAAAAGCGATGCTCGAGTTCAAAAACACCCGAAGCAAGTAGATTCGCTCATCTCTACTCTTGACCCGTTTGGCACTCCAGAAATGAGTGTATAAGTTAGTGGCATCCTAAATGCATGCAGCTCTCTCCATTGTGGTTTATAGGACTTATGAAATTCCAGTCCTTTACCTCAACATCCATCATCTACAATGGAGAGAGCCACAATCATTGTCTGCTCTTCTCTGGAGTGTGGATTGGGTGCTGAATGATCACAAATTGAGGCACCTGGCTAGAATTGTGTATGCGAACAGATGATGGACTCTTGCAGAAATCCCATTCACATTTAATGCAGGAGGCTCTACGTACATATCCTGCAGATCAGTGCAGCATTCTTTAGCTTCCATTGGATATGGGAGAAGCAGACGCACTAGAGTGCCTCTGTTACCAGTACAACACCGAACATATTGTCTCAAGTTGTTAATTGGGCCCTAATGGTTTGGCAACATGCAGAGTAATCCAATAAGTCATAGTATCAATGATTTCAGGCTAATGATCGGGTTTGTGTGTGGTGCAGATCTCATGAAGCTATTAACCCCAGTTGTCAACAAGGCACTGTGAAGACTGATGGTGACTCTACACTGGTGTGGGGTATGTTCGCATTGAACACTTTGGGTCCACTAGCCTGCCTAAACACAGTGTAGACAGGTGCCAACTACATTTCAATGCTTGGTGATTATTTGTAGCCCACCCTGGACTTCATGTTTTTCCATAAAAATGGGATATTTCAGCAGCATAAAGCACCATTGGGCCCAAGTTGTCCAGAAGTGGTTTGAGGAGTATTCTGGTGAGTTCCCTACGAATAGTGCGGCCTGCACGTTTTCCCAACATGAGCCCAGTTGAGCATGTATGGGATATGGTGGAGACGTCCATTCACACCAAAGATCCTGCATCTACAAATACCACAGAGTTGTGGGTGCCTATTCAGATAACATGGCTCAACATTCCCCTAGATGTCTTCTGTTCACTTGTGGAATTGATGCCACACTGAGTTGCTGTACTCTTCCAGGCTAGAGAGGGTCCTACACGTTATTAGTTCCTGTCCCATGTCTTTTAGCATTTCTCTGTTGAGTTTGTATGTTCTTCCAAAACAACTCCAGAAGTTTGTATCTTCTGTTACATCTCAATGGAATTTGTAACTTCTGTCTACAACATCTGCATTTCTATGTTCTTCAGGCAATATCTCCATGGAGTTTTGTATTTTCGTCCTACAATTTCTCCATGAAGTTTGAATCTTCTCCTGGTAACATTACATGGGTTTGTATGTTCTTCCCATGGGTTCTTCCAACTCCTCTGACAATAAGTACAGTACATTGTTCAACATCCATTATATATTTGTACTGATCGGATGTCCTTGAAACCCACACAGAGAGTCACCAATGACGTAGCTTTCTGTTTCCCAGCTCATGGACATAATGTGAGACACCTCTTTTGGCAAGTGTATCCTAGCGAAAAGCCACTAAATACACCTTAGATAGAAAAAGCTGTAATGTGATATCTTAAGGAAGGGAAGCCAACTGCACACATAATCTACTTGTCAACAAACTGTGTATTGTCTCAAAGCGGGAACTGTCAACATAACTTTACAAGTGCCCATCCACTGTATATGAAACCTGCGCTAAGATATCTGCATACATACAAAGTAAATCCAAGTCACAGCCTGTGCTGACTGACTGCCGTCAAGTCTGTTATTAGCGCCAATATGTTCTGCAACAATGTACACAGATTGCAACTTCCGATACCAATCCCTGGTCCTAATCTAAATTTCGATCTCAGGCAAACCCACTATAGAGACAATTTCATAGGAAGCCAATTAACCTATCAGGGGGATCATACAAACTCCAAGCATATGTCGCTCTGGGTCTCATTCAGACCCCATTGCTGCATGCAGCTATTCAGCTATTGCACCACCTACAATTCTTGCTTGAAGAGCTTGGACGATTTGAACATATATTAGCCATCTCCCAGCGTTGACCAACCTGTTGCTGAGTAACATGGGTTTGAAGCTGCAAGAGCAGTGAACAGTGAATCAAATGGTTGTCTGTGCAATGCACAGATGAACTGAGTCCTACATTGGGAGAGCTGCTCTTATTTTCTACTCTGAATTATAGAGTGTCCCTAATGTTCAATTCTCCTGCAGTGCCCCCGCAGTAGAAAAAAAGTATTACGCAGTTCTCATTGACATCAATAGGCTATAGATATAAATCACTGGAATCTCCAGAGCGAGATAAAGACCTTAAAGGGGTCTTCTGCCATTTTTTTAATTGTTAACTCATCCTCTGGATAGACCATCAGTAGTTGATGGACAGGGATCAGCCGCTCGGGACCCTGTCTATCAGCTGATTATTCATCTCATTGTCCAGTGCAGTGGACGAATGTCGTCACCAGAGGACACGGGAGGAAGTGGGGGTGCTGGCATCACTCCCATTGAGATCAATGGGAGCACATTGTTGCTCTTCAACTTCTTGTTTCTCTCATGGTCAGGACTGGGTTTAAAGTCTTGACTATTAAAGAAGCAAGAAGTGGAGTAGTAGCGCAGCACTCACATTCATTTCAATGGGAGTGAAGGCGGCGTTCCTACTTCCTGGGATGACCACTGATTACAACATCCGACACGCTGCACTGACAATGGGCCGGGTGATCAACTAATGGATGGGGGTCCCAAGTGGTGGGAAACCAGAAGCTTACCAGAGGTTAGTTCATCAGTTGAAAAAAAGCAGATCCCCTCTATTAATTACCTTATAGGATATTAGATATAGAAAATCTAACTTTAAATATTACACTAAAACCTCTACTAGCACTGACATCTACTAAGGCTGATTTCAAGTAAGGCCAGATATTTTAGCCAAACTTTTGTCTCTAGTAACATTGGTTGCCTCTAATAACACCGGCGTGTGCCGACCCACATGACCTTGCTGCAGAACCCACGTGATCTCCTGCTTGGTGTCTTCTCATCCTCCACCTGCTGCTTATGCAACCCACCCTTCTCCATCATCGGTGACGGGTAATACACTAGTACAGTACTGTACAATTGCACTCCAATGTAACAGCACAGAGAACACAGTGATAATGCTGAGGACAGATGATGTACCATAGTACAGCAGATGTCACCTGCAGTCCTATGTAACAGCACAGAGAACACAGTGATAACGCTGAGGACAGATGATATACCGTAGTACAGCAGATGTCACCTGCACTCCAATGTAACAGCACAGAGAACACAGTGATAATGCTGAGGACAGATGATGTACCGTAGTACAGCAGATGTCACCTGCACTCCAATGTAACAGCACAGAGAACACAGTGATAATGCTGAGGACAGATGATGTACCATAGTACAGCAGATGTCACCTGCACTCCAATGTAACAGCACAGAGAACACAGTGATAATGCTGAGGACAGATGATGTACCATAGTACAGCAGATGTCACCTGCACTCCAATGTAACAGCACAGAGAACACGGTGATAACGCTGAGGACAGATGATATACCGTAGTACAGCAGATGTCACCTGCACTTCAATGTAACAGCACAGAGAACACAGTGATAATGCTGAGGACAGATGATGTACCGTAGTACAGCAGATGTCACCTGCAGTCCTATGTAAAAGCACAGAGAACACAGTGATAACACTGAAGACAGATGATATACCGTAGTACAGCAGATGTCACCTGCACTCCAATGTAACAGCACAGAGAACACAGTGATAATGCTGAGGACAGATGATGTACCGTAGTACAGTAGATGTCACCTGCATTCCAATGTAACAGCACAGTGAACACGGTGATAACGCTGAGGACAGATGATATACTGTAGTATAGTAGATGTCACCTACAGTTCTATGTAACAGTACAGAGAACACAGTGATAACACTGAAGACAGATGATATACCGTAGTACAGCAGATGTCACCTGCACTCCAATGTAACAGCACAGAGAACACAGTGATAACGCTGAGGACAGATGATATACTGTAGTATAGTAGATGGCACCTGCACTTCAATGTAACAGCACAGTGAACACGGTGATAACGCTGAGGACAGATGATATACTGTAGTATAGTAGATGTCACCTACAGTTCTATGTAACAGTACAGAGAACACAGTGATAACGCTGAGGACAGATGATATACTGTAGTATAGTACTTCAATGTAACAGCACAGAGAACACAGTGATAACGCTGAGGACAGATAATGATGTCACCTGCAGTCCTATGTAACAGCACGGAGAACACTGTGTTAACGCTGAGGACAGATAATGATGTCACCTGCAGTCCTATGTAACACCATTGAGAACACAGTGATAACGCTAAGGACGGGTGATGTATTGTAGTGCAGCAGGTGTCAACTGCAGTCCTATGTAACACTTCAGAGAACACTCTGAAAATACTGAGAACAGATGATGTACTGCTGTACAGCAGATGTGACCTACGGTCCTATGTAACAGCACAGAGAACACAGTGATAACGCTGAGGACAGATGATGTTCAATAACATGTTAAATGTTCATTTATTCTTTACAGTAGTCTTTTATCTTCATCTATTATTGTTATTTGGTATTAAAGACCATATTTATTCTCCATTAAATGCGGTTTGGTGTGTATTTTGGAACGTCTAGAACGAATTAATTGGATTTACGTTGATTCTTATGGAAACAATTACCGTAGCAGTGGTTTAAGGTAAAGCCACTTGCTTTCGGACGGATTACCAACATTAGTAGAGGTTTTACTGTATTTGCATTAAAGGGGTCGGCACTCAAATGGTCATTGTAGAGCTCAATATCTGATTGCATTCAGCTTTGTAGGGTTATGGATGAGAGCTCAGTGCTTAGGTTAGGAACTAGAGTTATTTCTGCAACACAAGAGGCTTTGATCTGTTATTGAAAAATACAGCGTTGTATTAAGGTCTGAGTTCTGTGTGCGGTTGTGTCAATGTACTCTTTATGATTCACAGGGTCCTAATGCAGGTGCCTTGAATAAACGACCTTTCCAATATCCCTGGTCATGTCAGAGGCTTTTGGTGGCATACTTGTGTTTAGTAACATTTTATATGACGCCTTTTTTTCAGTAGTTTTGTTGCTTTTCTTTTATTTGCTCTGATTTGCATATCATTGCAAAAATGTAGTGGTTTGAGAAGGGGGTGAGCTTGCAGGTGGGGGTGGAGCCTAAGATTGGCAGGTTGCCACAGGCTGCACTGACAGCAGCTACTTTGTGCCATTCCTGGACAATCCCTTTAACCCGTTAGAGGGAACCTGTCATGTCCCCATAGCACCATAAACTAAGTTCTGGTATTGTTAGGGTAGATGACAGGGATCTGGCTCTCCCATAGACTTGTATAGGAGAGCTTGTGCACAGGACATGGAAAAGAGTGGGATGTTTGTGCCACATGCCGACTCCAATGGGGGACATTGGTGGATCATGGGATCGGGCGGGTTTAAAAAATACATCACCAGGCTTCCTGTCATGTCCCATAACTAAATTATGGTGGTTAGAGGAAGCGACAGGTTCCCTTTAATGACCAGAAATTTGTCAAATTTTCTCTTTTTTGTTTATTCATCCCCATTTTGAAGAGCTATAACTTCTTTACTTTTTGTCAACACAGCTGTATTTTTTAATAGTTTTACTTATTATAAGATATAACGTATTGAAAAACTTTTAAAAAATGTTTTACGTTGCGGTGTTCATTATTCTACGGGTCAGTACAAATGTGGCGATTCCAAATGTATATAGTTTTTTAAATGTATTATTACTAGAGATGAGCGAACGTGTTCTTAACGAACACTTACGCACCCGGACACCGGCTTTACCGAGGACTTCAGTGTCCGCGCGTAAAGATTCGGGGGGCGCCGGGGGGCGGGGAGAGGCGCGGCGGCGCGGGCGGCAGCAGCGGGGAACAGGGGGGAGCCCTCTCTCTCTCCCTCTCCCCCCCACTCCCTGCCGCACCCCCCCGCGCTGCCACGGCGACCCCCCAACTTTTTTCGCCCGAGCACGGAATTGCTCGCAAAGTTCGGTGTTCGGGCGAAAAGGGGCGGAGCCGAACACGTTCGCTCATCTTTAATTATTACTTCTAAAATATGTCAGAACTTTTTTAAAAATTCTGCTTCTGTGGCCGTCTTCTGAGACCCATGACTTTTATATTGTTCTGTTGCAATGGCTGTGTGAGGGCTTGCATTTGCAGTTTTTATTGGTATCATTTCAGGGTACATAAGACTTTTATATCACTTTTTGTTCATTTTTTTAGAAGATGAGGTATTCAAAAAAATGCAACTCTGGTATTTTTGTTTCCCTATAACATTCACCATGTAGGATAAATTATTATATATCTTAATAGTTTGAACATTTACAGAACCAATTAGGTTTATTTTATTTATTGATTTTTTTTTAATGCAAGAAATGGGAAAATAGATTTTTATTTGAGCTTTTAATATATTTTTTAAAACCTTATTTAACTTATTTTTATATTTTTTCTTTGGCCAGCATAATGGAATTGAACTTACAATACCGTTACTGCTTCTACAGTATACTACAATACATCAGTATTGCAGTATATGGTATTTTTCATGATAGAATATTAAGCTTTGCCTGTGGCACCTTAGTCTGGGTGGCTAGGGTATTCAATAGACCTACCACCACATACGAAGACACTAGTATTATAAGTGGCACATGGTAGATGGGGGGACCTATTACAGATGGTGCATAGGGGCCCAGGAGCTTCAGCTTATGCCCCTGGACCTGATAATTCACTAGAGAAATGGATATCATATTTCTATGTGTATTGTCTAGTAGGTAGGCCAATTACTATAGGCATGTTCCTAGAGCCAGAAACAGGAAAGACCAGGAAGATGAAAAAAGAAGAAAGACTACTACTGAATTGCAAAATTTTAACAAAAAACATTACATCTTTGGAAATTGAGATGGTTAGAAAAGGTCTAGTCACATGAAGCCCCACTTTTTCAGATGCCTATTTTGCGGCTTTCCACATGTAAACATCATGCATGTGAGGACTGTGGAGTTTTGCTGTGTGCGGGGATGTCTGTGTGTGCGTCTGTGAGAAGAGAGTTAGTGAGTAACAAGATTTACAATAAATCAATTCAGGAAGCAAAGAGTTAATTATATCATACCCACACTTCAGACAATTTTTAAAACAAGCTGTCACAATTGTACTGTGGGTCCAGAAAGTCTTCAGACCCTTTCATTTTTATTACATTTTGTTATGTTTTGGCCCTGTGCAAATTAAAAAAATCAACTTTTCCCCATCATTCTGCAATCAATACCCCATAATGACAAAGAGAAGACAGGATGACAGAAATCTTTGTACATTTGGGAAAAAAAAAGGTTTTTGCATTGACATAAGTATTCACACCTGGTACTCAGTACTTCGTTGAAGCACCTTTGCCAGTGATTCCAGCCTCCAGTCTTCTTGGTTATATGATGCCACAAGGTTTCCACATTTCGATTTGGGAATCTTCTGCCATTCTTATCTGCAACTCCAGCTCAGTCAGGTTGGATGGGGCTGTCTGTGGACGCCATCTTCATGTCATCTGACATGTCCGATTGGGTTGAAGTCAGAGCTCTGGCCAGGCCACTCAAGGACATTCACAGAGTTGTCCATAAGCTTCTCCTGTGTTGTCTTGGTTGTGTGCTTAGGATCATTGTCTTGTTGGAAGGTGAACCTTCTGCCCAGTCTGAGGTCCCCAACACTCTGGATCAGGTTTCCTTTTAGAATATCTCTATACTTTGTTCCATTCAGCTTTCCATCCACCCTGACTGGTCTCTCCGTCCCCCAGCGTGGTGCTGCCATCACCAGGCTTCATTATAGGGATGGTATTGGGCAGGTGATGAGCGGCGCCTGGTTTCCTCCAGACAGAACACTTAGAATTGAGGCCAAAAAGTTTCATTTTGGTTTCATCAGACCAGAGAATCTTGTGAGTCTAAGGCCCTTTAGGTGCTTTTTGGTATCTCCAGGCAACTTTCATACTTCTTTCTGGCCCCTCTGCCATAACGACCAGATTTGTGGAGGCTGCAGTGATGGTTGACATTCTGGAAGTTTCTCGCATGCAGAATCTTTAGAGCTCAGCCAGAGTGACCATTGGGTTCTTGGTTACCTCTCACCAAGGCCCTCCTCCTCCGATTACATAGTTTGGTGGGTCGGCAGCTCTAGGAAAAGTCCGGATTGTTCCAAAACTTCTTCCATGTAAAAATCATGGAGGCCGCTGGGCTCTTGGGAACTTTCAGTCCAGCAGAAATGTTTTTGTAGCCTTCTGCAGATCTGTGCCTCCACACAATCCTGTCTCTGAGCTCCACAAGCAATTCTTTCCTCCTGTGAAAGTAAAAGGGTCTGAAGACTTTTTCCAGACCCACTATGCATCAGGAGTAACACTATATCCAGCTGTTATATAACTTGTATCCTACAGTTATTCCTAGTTTCTCTACCGTATCTCTCTGTTTTCTCTGAGCTGGATGGAGGTAGAGATGTCATCTTTATCATCAAAAAATACAGACCAAGGTAAAAAAAAAGGGGGCATGGTTTTTGGGTACGGCTTAACACAACATGTGATTTTACCTCCGTTGTTCCACCTGGAAATATGTGACTAAACTGACAACTGGCTTGTACAATTCCTATATTGTGGGACTATGCTCCAAAGTTTCTCGTACTAAGGTGTCATCCACCAATGCCTTCTGCATTGTGTGTCATCTGGTGATGGCCCTGTAATGTAGTGCCAGCCCCAGGAACTCACCATATTAGAACACTGGTAACTGATGCCTTCATAAAGTACATGGCTGGTTCAAGGGCTACTCATGACCTACTATAGTCAGGTGTGTATGGAAATTAAAAAGAATAAATAAAACCTGATGCTCCAGAGATTCAAGCCATTTAGAATAGAAAGCCAATGAACTTACTTTACCTAAACTAAGTGTATTGACTTACTATTCTAAATGGCTGTAGACCCTGGAGCGCTGAGTTTTATTTATTCATTTTAATTTCCATACATGTTACCTAGATCTATCCCAATGTCCCGTCACTGGCCCCAACAAGTAATGGTATCCCCTTCTTGGCCCCAACAAGTAATGGTGTCCCCTTCTTGGCCCCAACAAATAATGCTGTCCCCTTCTTAGCCCCAACAAGAAATAGTGGCCCCAACAAGTAATGGTGTCCCCTTCTTGGCTCCAACAAGAAATAGTGTCCCCTCCATGGCCCCAACAAGTAATGGTGTCCTCTGTGGCCCCAACAAGTAATGGTGTTCCTTCTGTGCCCCCAAATAATGCCCCTTTACATTATGTATTGTGGAACTCCTGGCTGGCCAACATTCCTACAGGCATGTTCATAGACACTTCCAGTACCACACATGTTGTGAAAAGATCAGCTGACTCCTCCCTTGGGTCCTGTAATAAAAGAACAGTCTATATAGTGAGCGCAGGAGACAGGGGTGGGAATCAGCTGTCATCCTCACAGTGTGCACGACACTCGGAGCGTCTATAAGTGAGTTGAAGAGCTTGCAGGTTGTTGCTTGCCAAGAGGTTAAACACTGATGCCTAATTAGTCCTTACCGGTAATTAATATTACTGGTAAAAAATAACACTTATTGGCAAAAACAATCTTCCCCAGGAGGAGTTGTTGGAATCGAATGAAGCTTTCTATGTGTGATTGTACCGTTCATATAAGCAAGGCTAACTTCACATGGGCAAGTGCGACAACGGGCCGTGTATTATGGCCCAATATTGTGCTTCCTACATGCGATTTCCCTGCGGATGTAAGGTGTTTTTATATCAAAACCGCCTTGCATAACTTTGTGGAAGTAGCGATCGTCTGCAGCGGTTATCAGTCACGGTGGAGGACTGCGAACTGTCTCCCATTGTTTTCAATAGGGAGATCGTGCACGAGTGTGCACCCAGCATATGGCGCGATGCTGCCGCCAGCCCCATTAAAAACAGTTGGTGGTCCCATGCAAGGGCATGCCCCAAGATAGGGCATGCTGCAATTTATTTCCCGCATCAAGGTGCAATGCATTGCCGGAAAACACCACTAATGTGCATAACCCTACTCAAAAGAAAGCGGTTTATATTCATGCAAGATTTGTGTGTCTCGCAACACACAAATCACATGCGAGAATTTCACCCGTGTGAAGCCGGCCTAAGTGATTACAATCTCAGAGCAAAAGGATCATTTATTGCGCAAAACTGAACCCTTGAAGGGCGTATGGATACAAGATGTGATACAGGAGACATGGAGGCTCTAGCAGCCTGTTGGGCTGCCTCTAGATTGGATGAATGTGACACATCCACTGGTCCCAACATCTTCAAACAGTCTGGTCAGAATGGCCCAGGTGATGGGCAATCTAATCACACCACTGCTCTAATCATTTGCATATCTGACTGAGATGTATCTGCATGCCGAATTTTGCAACAAAAAGACTCCTTGTAAGTGCTTTTTTTTTTTTTTTACACAGGGTGTAATTAATGGCATTGGCCTTTAGGAGAATTACTGGCTGGGCCAGAGAATTACTGGTTGGACCAGTGTTTTACCAGCTGGGTGGCAACCTTAGCTTGAGAAGCCGCTATTATTTGTCTTCTATACATCGCACATGGAGAAAACAGGACTTCTTCTTCTCTAACTCTCTATAGTGTTAGAACAGTGTGTGTGAACCCACCATGGGTCAAAAGGGGTATCATCTCTTATAAAGGAGAGCACCTAGAAGGTGTGTGGAAACACCTTGTTGCTGAGTGAGGAGATGTTACGGCACTCTGCCCCCCGAGTGCCAAGTGGGATGCCCTGATCTTCCCGCACCCCACTGTCCCTGCCTACTTGCCTCGGCCCTGGCTAACCCCAGGCGGACAACTGGACAGCGGTCCCTGCTCTGGCTGGGGACCTGGCGGCTGACAAGCAGGAAACTACCTAATGGGGGGGACAGAGTGCCGACAGAGGAGGCAGATGAATCAGACCAACAAAACTGACAAGGCTGGAGATGGAGCTCACAGGCAAACTGGCAGGGTGCAGGATAGCAACTAGTGCTGACTGGGCCAGACCAGGTTAGAGGCAAACAGAACCAACACAAACAGACAGAGTGATAGGGGACCAGAGGGAGCTGACCGACAACTAGGGACTGACTGAGGGGAACCACAGACAGACTGGCTAGGTGCATGCAGAACCAATAACTGGCAATGAGCTCAGTTCACTGCCAGTCTTTTAACCACAAGGTTCCGCCCAGGGGCGGAGAGTGGGAGGAGGCAACTCCACCCACTGCTGTATAAGAAGCACAGAGGAGTGCGGGCAGCACCCTACGGGCGGGCACGCCCACGCCGCCGCCCACTGGCCAACCCAAGCTGCTGGGATGACCTCGACACAGGGCTCCAGGCTGCTGGAGCCGACGCCGGAGCGACGTGCGCCGACCGCGGGACCCCATGCCGCACTGTATGGTAACAGGAGACTTACAAGGCCATGCACGCTCATCTGGGAAATATATGCAAAAAAGAACGATGGAACAATAACTCTGCAGTGCCACCTATTGGATAGCAGCATTCCTTCAACCTAATAGAATGCCGCCATCCAATAAGTGGTGCTGCACAGGTATTGTTCATTCTTTCTTAGTTCAACCCACCATGCCACATACCAATTTGGCTTAGGACTATTCCTGCTATTCCTGGGGGTTGTCAATTGTTACCTGGTCTTACCTGCAGGGAACTTGAGACTGTTACTCCAAGAATAGCCGCAGTACACTTGGGAAAGGAAGGGGGGCCCGGACACAAACAGGTCAAAAGCGCCATGTTACGGTGCCAGAAGAACACAGGCTAAAGTCAGAGAGTTCTTGCATTATGGTAATACAGTTGCAAGGTAAGTGCAGACAGCAAGCACACAATTACATAAATTGTAATTTAGGTACAAGCTGAGGTCGGGACATGAGAAGATGGGAAAGCTTAGTGAATATGGCATGGATCAAAGCAGGAGATAGTCGCAGTACTACAGAACCTTAGCAGAACATAGTGGAACCTTTTGCTCAGGCATCATCCATTGGGTGACGGTGCCTTAATTAACCATAGGACAATCTGGATTGGTTGGAAATAGAAAAGTTGGGTGCACACTAGCACTTTAAGATGTGGGCCCGGGTGTGCACACCCTACGAGCATTAGTGACATAAGTCCGAACAAAACAGATTGTACGGCATCTACCACACATGACATAAGAGAAACGTTGATGGCACAACTGACGGAAGGATGATGTAAGGGTAGTCGCCGACCACAACAGTAATAATCTAAAAATAATTGTGAGTACAACTGCTCTACCTGTGACTTGATACATACTTATAGGTACTTTATGGGTAGGTATTGCATATATTCATTTCAGAAAGGCCCAAATTCACCTTTCTGTCCATGCCCGGCCTCTTTGGCAGGGATGGCATTGTTAGAGAGGGGACGTAAGCTGCCCGACGGACAATAGATATTATCTCTATAAATAAACTAATAACACCTTCTGTCTTCATGCTGCATTGGGAACATGATGTCATCGGAGGATGATTCATCATTAATAACTCACCCGTTTACTTTTTGCTATTACTGTAGAGAAGATGCCGCCTGTGGAAAATTTGAGCGTAAATTTACTAACATACCTGGTGACAAATACAACTGCTGTCATTACACTTAAAACAAGGCTCGTTAAGTCCAACCCTGGACACAGGATCAAAGCACATCTCACAACATAAGTAGACCGGCGGGTCATTCACGAGTTTGGAGAAGCCGAATGACAGCTCTTGCTGGAGCTGTGACGTAAAGCAGCCATATTGGTGGTCACTCGGCTTTTCAAGATTTTTATTTTGTGTTTTTTATTTCCAGGATGTCTTCAGAGAAGAAACAGGAAAAGGAAGGGCTCATTGAGTTTTACGCCTCATACCGGGAACTCTTTGAGTTCTTCTGCAACAATACAACCATTCATGGCGCCATCCGGCTGGTATGTTCCCGTAACAACCGCATGAAAACTGCTTTTTGGCTTGTCTTGTTCTTGGTCA
Source organism: Eleutherodactylus coqui (assembly GCF_035609145.1). NCBI lineage: Eukaryota > Metazoa > Chordata > Amphibia > Anura > Eleutherodactylidae > Eleutherodactylus > Eleutherodactylus coqui. The sequence goes on along the minus strand of NC_089840.1, from coordinate 267,191,063 downwards.
CCTTTGGACTTCTCTACTGGCAGTTTGGGCTTCTCTTTGGACAGTATTTCAGCTACCCAGTCAGCATCACAGTAAACGTCAATTCAGACAAATTGCTTTTCCCAGCCGTGACGGTGTGCACCCTGAACCCATACAGGTGAGGAAAGATGACTCAGATATGACACTACTAGGTCAGAAGAAAAATTACCATGCCAGTCCAATGCCTTAAAGCAATCTCCAGTTTTAGGAAAAAATTCTCTCCCGAGACCAGAGGTGCAGGGTGGTATATTACCTGCAATTGTTCTTCTCTGCCGTCCTTCCAATACGACGGTTTTTGCCCTGCCTTTGGCCATCCAAGATGGCTGCAGCAATTTTCTAGCTACCTAATGCACACTATGCACTGTTCTCTGATTAGTGATCACATGAACAGCAATGGCCAATCACAGAGCAGGTATAGTACAATGCACAATGTGGGTATTAGGTAGACTGTAGATTGTGTCGGCCATCTTGGATCTGAGGGACAGCTGAGCAAAACAACTGCAAGAAATATAATTCCCCCCTTCCTCTGGTCCTGGGCCAGTATTTTATACCAAAAAGAGAGGGTTTCTTTAAATATTCTGGTTACCTCCTTACAACCCTACTAATAACCTACATTGAAAATATGATAGGATGATACAATGCCCAAAACATAGATACATCAGAGCACTGTGCCACAGAACGAGCAAAAAAATCACAAATTTAGGTCTACAAAAATGTGGTAATTTTTCAAATTTTATGCCACACTCACCACTTCTCAAGAAAGTAGGTGTAGCTTAGCTGTTATGGGCATGGCTGCCACTGCTTTATAGATTTTCTATCATTTACACTAGAAATTGGAATAAATTATAGCGTAAGTCATGTCCTTGTCATAGCTGCCTTTTATGGAGCACGGATAGCTCAAGAAGCACAAAATTAATTAAAAGGTTTGTACCTCTTAACCCTTTGCAATCCAATTTTTGGTTCAGGGTTTCCTAGGGCGCTTTCTCTTTCTGTCATTATACAATGGCGCCATCTGCTGGCTAGAGCCAGCACTGCGGCATGGGACATGCTGGAGAGGCCCCCGACAACAGAGTGGACAGTAATATACAGTAAGAATACCCTGCCGGACGTCTTCCAACATCGGAGCTGTACAATCTTCAATCAGAATGTCTTTAGACGTCAGACAGTGGATTGGAAAGGGTTAATAAATTTGGTGCATCTTCCTCCAGCGGGCTGTAGATTAAGACAGACATATGAAACTCGAGTCTTAATAAATTCTGCCCATCGTGTCTAATCAATATCACCCACCATAGCAGTTTCTACATAGCAGTACAAGCCATATCAGTTCCCACGTAGCAACATCAACCATAGCAGTGGCCATTTAGTAATACAATATACAGTGCGCAGGAGTGAAGAGTAACAAATACATTAACGGGCAATAGCATGGATGGCCCAAAGAGGTGTTGCTCTAAAATCTACACCAGCTACGAACTACTGTATATTTCAGCTATATTTTACGCCATGTTGTAGTAAATCTAATGGGCCACTAGCAGCACACCACCCACAGCTAAATCCTGCCTACTTTTTTTTTTAATTGCGAGGCCAATTTAAAATTTTTTAAAAAGTTGCAAATTTTTGTACAAAATAGCAGCGCGACATGGAATGTCATAAAGCATTGTGCAATTTAGCAGGCAGATTGGTACTAGAGTATAGGATGGGGGATGGTGCCTTTTGTATATTAATGAGTATCATAACATTATTTGGATTATTCTTAATTCTCAGATACCCGGCAATCCTAAAAGAGCTGGACCTGCTGGATAGAGAAACAGAAATGACTTTATTCAGCCTATATAAGTATAATGTTTCTGGAGTACAAGGAAGAGTCCCTAGAAATAGGGAGAGACGAGAAGCTAAAGAACCAATTATTTTCCCTCTTGAGAAGATACCTGTTGGAGAAAGTCTTCATAGGAAAGCCCGAAATGTTGTCCCCGAAGATGACGTGGTGGAAGTCAAACAACGAGCCTTTAACTTCGGCTTTAAGCTGGTAAGACTAAATAGAGGGACTGTGACTACCACCTAATTCAGTGTAAACCAAGGAATAACATGTTAACTATGTTACCACATAGTAGGTAAGGCCAAAAAAAGATATATGTCCATCCAGTTCAGCCTATTACCCGTCAATGTTGATCCAGAGGAAGGCAAAAAAAACCTCAATGAGGTAGAAGTCAATTTTCCCCATTTAACGGGAAAAAATTTCTTCCAGACTCCAATCTGGCAATCGGAATACTTCCTGGATCAACAATCCTTTTGAAGTTATTAATGATTATAACATGTAATATTGTATTGCTCAAGAAAGCCATCCTCGCCCCTCTTGAACTCTTCTATTGAATTTGTCATCACCACTTCCTCAGGCAGAGAGCTCCATAGTTTCACTGCTCTTGCTGTAAAGAACTCCCTTTTATGTTGATATAGAAACCTTCTTTCCTCTAGACATAGAGGACACCCCTTGTTACAGTCACAGTCCTTGGTATAAACAGACCATGGGAGAGATTTCTGTATTGTCCCCGATATATTTATACATAATTATTAGGTCGCCCCTCAGCCATCTTTTTTCTAAACTAAATAGTCTCAATTTGGATAACCTCCCTGGGTTTTGTAGTCCGCCCATTCCATTTATTACTTTAGTTGCCCGCCATTGTACCCAATCAAGCTCTGATATGTTCTTTTTGAGTACCGGTGCCCAAAACTGTTCACAATATTCCATGTGTGGTCTGACCAATGACTTGTAAAGAGGAAGAACAATGCTCCCATCATGCACCCCTAGACCTCTTTTGATGCACCCCATGATCCTATTTGCCTTGGCAGCGGCTGCCTGACACTGGTTGCTCCAGTTAAGCCTACAGTTAACTAAAAAATCCTAAGTCCTTTTCCATGTAAGTTTTACCTAGAGTGTTCAATTTAGAGTGTTCAGTTTAGAGTGCCTGATCTGAAGTACTTAAGGTGTCTGATTTAAACTATTCAATATAGGGTGCTTGATTTGGAGCATCTGATTTGCAGTGCCCAGAGTGTCTGATTTATAGTGCACAGTGTCCAATTTAGAGTGCCTGATTTTAAGTGTCTAGAGTCCGATTTAGAGTGCCTGATCTAGAATGTCCAATGTTTTATCCAGAACAATCTGGGAGTGAAAAGTTAGGAAAGTCAGGTAGCAAGACCTAGGGATATTTCTAAATGAAGTTTGGTAGCAAGAACTAACAATCCAATTTTAAGTCTAACTTTAAGGTTATGACAAAGTTTTGGTTGACCCAAAAGTCTAATTTGCCAGAACAAGAACGTTCTGGAGATCTTCTTTGGTCCACTACTTAAGCTGAACACTGAGCTGGTATTATAACATGATTCCCGAGTGGTTATGAGTCATGAGGTACGAAATACTCCAACTCACAACTTCCAGGGATCACAAATACAGTCTCTGTTACATGTATGGACAATTTGGTCATCAGTAAATAACAAATGGCTTTGATGAAGAAAGTCATAAGATAACTTGTGTAAAAACTACAGTAGAAGGGCTCAGTCACACGGGCGCCGATGCGCCCGTGTGACTGCAGCCAGCAGACAGCCGTACCTGAAGACGGACGTCTCTCTGCAGCGCTGGCAGGAAGAACATGTGACCGGCTTCATTGCCGGTCATGTGTTTTTTCATCAGCGCTGGAGAGAGACGGCCGTCTTCAGGTACGCCCGTCTTCTAACTGTCAGTCACATGGGCGCATTGGCACCGGTGTACGGGTGCCAATGTGCCCGTGTGACTGAGCCCGAAAGCTCATGGTCAATAAATACTGCTATGAGCAGAGTCAATTTATTCTGTCTTCAGATGGGGGAGTCCATCTATTGATGGCCCTTTCCTCAAGTGTAGACAATCTTGCATTTCTACTGATCAGGCCAAAACCCCGAAAGAGCTGTATGTAAAGGATATCATGGTTTGACTTACTTGTTTAGTCATGCCGTAAGGCCTGTTTAAAGGTTAGATATTGAATTATAGGATAGCTGCCTTTCAATAGGTGGTGCTGTGGATGATTATTTCATTGCTTATTTGCATAGCTTTTTCCCAAGGAACATTGCAAAACCTATAAGACTCCCTACACTCTTATAGTTCTCTCCACAAGGAGAAACATTATAGCCAGGCAAACCTATCCTGGTGATAATCATGCTATGGCTAAGTGGACCAACCTGTTATTCAGCAGGTGTCCCTAATACAGTGATCGTTCTGTGTAAATTACTGCGTAATTTAGGGTATGCGAAATGCGTTAGTTGTTATCCAGTGTGCAATTTCAATCCTAAGATAATAAACTCCTGCTTTTATAGATGTTCATGGTGCTGGACTTTCTTCTTAAAGTTGGGTTATATTTTTTCAAGATATCCCTATCACACAACGCTTCTGTCTGTTATTAAGGAAGTGAAGGTCCTGCTAAAGCTGGTGCTAGCCAACAATAAGCAGTGATCTAAGTTTTTTGGTGGAGAGTCGCTGTGTGGAAGGGTATGGTAAATTACACAGTAATATACACTGAACGATCACTGCATTAGGGACACCTACTCAATAACGGGTTGGTCTACTTTTTTGGGCAATTATGGCTTTTAAACATTGTGGAACAGAGGTGGCGAACATCCCCCATACTTAACTTGCCCCATGCCCGCAGCAGCAGCTCTGTCAGCTGGCGCACATTTTGTGGATAAGTGGGAGCGGATCTCAAAGCACTTTTCAGCATATTCTAAACATGTTCAATTAGGTTACCGTTTGGTGAGTTTGTGGGCCAAGGCAGTGTGGAGAATTCACTGTTGTGTTCCTCCAACCACTCCCTAGAGATCCGAGCCCGATGACACAGAACATTGTTCTGTTCAAAGATGGCACTGTGGTCAGGGAAAACTTCCTGAAGATATGGGTGCAGATGGTCAGCTAACAGCTCCTTGTAGTGTTCACCATTCAAGGTTTGTGGTATGAATCCCAGCAGTGCTCCCATGGGATAAGGCTTCATGCTGCTTATGCCAGAGGTAGACCCAGCCATCGATATGGTTCATCTGGAAATGGAACTCGTCTCTCCAGAGGACTTTCTGTTATGTCCAAGGTCCATTGATGTCTTGCCTGGGCCCATGTGATGTGTTGTTGGCAATTCCGTGGGGTCATCAGGTGTACTTTTTTCAGTCTTCAACTATTGAACCCGAGTCTATATAAGGTACACCACATGGTCATTATAGAGGTTTGCCTAACTTCCCCGTTGTTGTAATGCTGCATCAGTTGGTCCCCTGTGATACGTCATTGCTAAGATACCAGATGTGCTATCTGATGCTTGCCTCTAGGATCAACCACATATTGCTTGTCACTGTGTGATCTGTTAGATGTCTGTCCATGGTTCAACCAGTCTTGGTACTATCTTTTACCATGATTCAGGAGTAGCGAGCAAGTGCGACTATTTCAGAAATACTGGCACCACACCTCCGGGCACCAACAATCTGCCTGCTTTCAAAGTCACTCAAGAAGCCACATTTACCAATGACTGCCAAATGTTGCCATCTGATATGTAGAGAAGTCAGCATGCTATCTGATAGCAGAACATGACTAGGCTGTCACATGGTACTGCGTTACTGATCACAAGATGCCACATGCCAGCTGTTCCTAATGCAGTGATCCTTCAATGTATATAAAACCCCAACTGTGGTAAAAAAAAAACTATGATTGATCAAGCCAATGTTTTTGGAACATTAAAGCTTTTTTCCATAGACTTACTGGAGATGTTTTCCTCGTAGTGTAATGAAACAAAAGGGGACTGTTTCTACAAGACCTACAGCTCAGGAGTTGATGCCATCCGGGAATGGTATCGTTTTCGATATATTAACATCCTGGCTACAGTAAACGATCACGGTGACGCCTCCGGGGAACAACTGGAGAACTTCATATATGCCTGTAGATTTAATGAGGAGCACTGCCTGAAAGACGGGTAAGTAGCGGAAAACCTGAGTTGGTATAAGACGTCTGCCTTTGCATTTTACATATGCACTATAAGGCCAAATATATGTGACCACCCCTCCTTATTATTGAGCTCAGGTGTTTTAGTCACACCTATTGCAAATCGTTCCATAAAATTATGTACATCTATGTGTACTCTCCATAGATATAAACATTGATGGTAGTAGTGGTCATATTGAAGAACTCAAAGAATTTAACTCTTTGGCAACATCCAACATTCATGTAGGTTGTGGGGGCCTCCAGGGCTGCCATGAATGTCAGCCTATTAAGCCATGCCTGTGGCATGCTTTAATAGAGCGTCTGTCAAAATTCTATAGTATTGCAGTATACTGCATAAGCAACCAAAAAATTGCATGGTCAAGTCCCCCTTGGGGCAAAAAGGCAAAGATAAGTAAAAAAAAAAGGTTTTTAATAATTACAAAAACTCATAATTTTTGGTGGTTCGCTGTTGGGCATACCGCTGTGGATAAAGATTTTTGCTGAGTTGCATTTTACCTTTTTACTGTTAATATATGACTATGTACAGTGCCAGATGTCAGCTGCAGGGCTGTGAAGCACAGAAGGACCTTCATAAAGTCCGGTCCTCAACCCCATCGAACACTTATTAGGATGAATTGGAACAGCAATTGTGAGCCAGATCTTCTCCCACATATTTTTGCTCATATACTGTACATAGGTTTTTCTAGTAGGTTGCATTTCCTGAACTCATGTCCTTATTTTAGGGGATCCATTCTTTGATTTGCAGAAATGTGGACGGTATTATTCAACATGCTGCTACATGTAATGTCAGCTTTGCTACCATCTGATCCATTAAACAGCAACATCGAAAGTGAAGATTACAAAATAATATTTTTTTGCTTTTACCACCATGCCTGTGGCATGCTTTAATAGAGCATCTGTCAAAATTCTATAGTATTGCAGTATACTGCATAAACAATCAAAAAATTGCATGGTCAAGTCCCCCTTGGGGCAAAAAGGCAAAAATAAGTAAAAGAAAAGATTTTTAATAATTACAAAAACTACTAAATATAAAATGTTTAAAAAACCATAACCATATTTAAAGTTAAAATATCAAAGCAAAAACATCAAACATATTTGGTATGGCCACATCCATAAAACTCCGATCTAATAAAATAACACATAACTTATACGGCAAAGTTAACGTTATCAGAAAAAACAGAAGACCATAATTACTCTTTTTGGTCGTCCTGTCTCTTGGAAAAAAGTAATTAAAAAGTGACCAAAAACACGCATGTATCCATAACTGTCCTTCAAGAAACAAGCTGTCCCATCGATGGAAAAAAAATTATGAGGGTAAGAAGATAGCGAGAGAAAATAAGTTAAACGGTTTTTTTTAATTACAACTTCAAAAAAACTATATAAATTGCGTATTGCTCTTATCGTACTGACTGACAGAATAAAGTTAGCAGCTCATTTTTGCTGCAGTGAGTACACCATACAAACAAGACCCCCCTCCCAAAAATGGCGTAATTGTGTTTTGTTTTTTTTCAGTTTTATACCACTTAAAAATTTTTCAGTTTTTTTTAGGCTTGACGATGCATTAAATGGTACAATTGAAAAATACAACTCTTCCTGCAAAAAAAATAAGCTCTCCAACAGCTATGCTGACTAAAAATTAAAAAAACTATGATTTTCTTTGAAAGTGTGGCACCTTTGTCACATAATTGGAAATGTCACTAACTATCTGCTACATCTGCCTCTGTCAGCTATAAGGGCTATTAAAAAGGGAACCTGTCATCACTTATAAGCATCATTAATAGAGATAAGCGAGCGTACTTGGTTCGGGTGTTTTTGCACTCGAGCACCGCTTTTTCCGAGTAACTGACTACTCGGAAGAAAAGATTCGGAGGGCGCCGGGGGTGAGCAGGGGGTTGCAGAGGGGAGAGGGGGGGGGGAGAGAGCTCCACCCTGTTCCCCACTGCTACCCCCTGCTCCACCACGCCGCCCCCCGGCGCCCCCCGAATCTTTTCGTCCGAGTAGTCAGTTACTCGGAAAAAGCGGTGCTCGAGTGCAAAAACACCCGAACCAAGTACGTTCGCTCATCTCTAATCATAAAGCTAAGGTGCTCTTAGAACAGGTCTTGCGGGGTCCATGGATGTGCCTTGCATACTTACCTGGCTCCCTGTTCCCACTCTGGCACCAATGAAAGTGGCTGCACAAACACTGCAGCGGATGCATCTCTGCAGGCGGTGCATGTGTACACATACTGTTCTCTATGGCTGCGCGCACAGCATGCAGAGATGAGTTTGCTGCACTGTTCACATGCTGGTTCCCATACGTGACATAGCATGATTAAGACTTAATTTTTTGACAAAGCACGTAGGTCCGCGTTCGCACATGAGCACTTTTTTCCCTTTTTATGGATATAGTCTAATAAAGATACATATTTTATTAGAGGTGCTGGAGCTATATACATTGCATTTTGCATACTGCGTTCCTGAGAAATTGATTTTGCGCCGCTTTCCTTACGCTTTCCTTTTTGGGGGTTGGCTGTTGGGCATACCGCTCTGGATAAAGATTTTTGCTGAGTTGCATTTTACCTTTTTACTGTTTGTTTATATATGACTATGTACGGTGCCAGATGTCAGCTGCAGGGCTGTGAAGCACAGAAGGACCTTCATAAAGTCCGGTCCTCAACCCCATCAAACACTTATTAGGATGAATTGGAACAGCAATTGTGAGCCAGATCTTCTCCCACATATTTTTGCTCATATAATGTCAGCTTTGCTACCATCTGATTCATTAAACAGCAACATCGAAAGTGAAGATTACATTGTGAAGATTACAAAATAATATTTTTTTGCTCTTACCACCAGAAATTTCTCACATTTTCACCATCCCATCTATGGAAACTGCTACACATTCAACCACAATCGCTCTGAAAGTGAAACATGGACCTCCTCTATGCCGGGGATGAAAAATGGTGTGTCATCATTCTATCTATATGAAGCAAGATTATACTGTTATACTAAGTACAAGAATATAACTACTATAATACTGCTCCTATGTACAAGAATATAACTACTATAATACTGCTCCCTATGTACAAGAATATAACTACTATAATACTGCCTCCTATGTAGAAGAATATAACTACTATAATACTGCCCCCTATATACAAGAATATAACTACTATAATACTGCTCCCATGTTGAAGAATATAATTACTATAATACTGCCCCTTATGTACAAGAATATAACTACTATAATACTGCCCCCTATGTACAAGAATATAACTACTATAATACTGCCCCCTATGTACAAGAATATAACTACTATAATGCTGCCCCTATGTACAAGAACATAACTACTATAATAGTGTCCGCTATGTACAAGAATACAACTACTATAGGGGCAGTATTATAATACTGCTGCCTATGTACAAGAATATAACTACTATAATACTGCCCCCTATGTACAAGAATATAACTACTATACTACTGCCCCCTATGTACAAGAATATAACTACTATAATACTGCCCCCTATGTACAAGAATATAACTACTATAATACTGCCCCTATGTACAAGAATATAACTACTATAATACTGCCCCCTATGTACAAGAATATAAATACTATAATACTGCCCCCTATGTACAAGAATATAACAGCTATAATACTGCCCCTATATACAAGAATATAACTACTATAATACTGCCCCTATGTACAAGAATATAACTACTATAATATTGCCCCCTATGTACAAGAATATAAATACTATAATACTGCCCCCTATGTACAAGAATATAACAGCTATAATACTGCCCCTATATACAAGAATATAACTACTATAATACTGCCCCCTATGTACAAGAATATAACTACTATAATACTGCCCCTATGTACAAGAATATAACTACTATAATACTGCCCCCTATGTACAAGAATATAAATACTATAATACTGCCCCCTATGTACAAGAATATAAATACTATAATACTGCCCCCTATGTACAAGAATATAACCACTATAATACTGCCTCCTATGTATAAGAATATAAATACTATAATGCTGCCCCCTATGTACAAGAATATAACTACTATAATACTGCTGTCTATGTACAAGAATATAACTACTATAATACTGCCTCCTATGTAGAAGAATATAACCACTATAATACTGCCTCCTATGTATAAGAATATAAATACTATAATACTGCCCCCTATGTACAAGAATATAACAGCTATAATACTGCCCCTATATACAAGAATATAACTACTATAATACTGCCCCCTATGTACAAGAATATAACTACTATAATACTGCCCCTATGTACAAGAATATAACTACTATAATACTGCCCCCTATGTACAAGAATATAAATACTATAATACTGCCCCCTATGTACAAGAATATAAATACTATAATACTGCCCCCTATGTACAAGAATATAACCACTATAATACTGCCTCCTATGTATAAGAATATAAATACTATAATGCTGCCCCCTATGTACAAGAATATAACTACTATAATACTGCTGTCTATGTACAAGAATATAACTACTATAATACTGCCTCCTATGTAGAAGAATATAACCACTATAATACTGCCTCCTATGTATAAGAATATAAATACTATAATGCTGCCCCCTATGTACAAGAATATAACTACTATAATACTGCCCCCTATGTACACGAATATAACTACTATAATACTGCTCCTATGTAGAAGAATATAACTGCTATAATACTGCCCCTATATACAAGAATAGAACTACTATAATACTGCTCCTATGTTGAAGAATATAACTACTATAATACTGTCTCCTATATACAAGAATATAACTGTTATAATACTGCCCCCTATGTACAAGAATATAACTACTATAATACTGCCTCCTATGTACAAGACTATAACTACTATAATACTGCCCCCTATGTACAAGAATATAAATACTATAATGCTGCCCCCTATGTACAAGTATATAACTACTATAATACTGCCCCCTATGTACACGAATATAACTACTATAATACTGCTCCTATGTAGAAGAATATAACTGCTATAATACTGCCCCCTATATACAAGAATAGAACTACAATAATACTGCTCCTATGTTGAAGAATATAACTACTATAATACTGTCTCCTATGTACAAGAATATAACTACTATAATACTGCCCCTATGTACAGGAATATAACTACTATAATACTGCCCCTATGTACAAGTATAGAGCTACTATAATACTGCCCCTATGTACAAGAATAGAGCTACTATAATACTGCCCTTCTATGTACAAGAATATAACTACTATAATACTGCCCCCTATGTACAAGACTATAACTACTATAATACTGCTTCCTATGGTCAAGAATATAACTACTATAATACTGCCCACTATATACAAGAATATAACTACTATAATACTGCCCCTATGTACAAGAATATAACTACTATAATACTGCCCCCTTTGTACAAGAATATAACTACTATAATACTGACCCTATGTACAAGAATATAACTACTATAATACTGCCCCTATGTACAAGTATAGAGCTACTATAATACTGCCCCTATGTACAAGAATATAACTACTATAATACTGCCCTCTATGTACAAGAATATAACTACTATAATACTGCCCCCTATGTACAAGAATATAACAGCTATAATACTGCCCCTATATACAAGAATATAAATACTATAATACTGCCCCCTATGTACAAGAATATAACTACTATAATACTGCCCCTATGTACAAGAATATAACTACTATAATACTGCCCCCTATGTACAAGAATATAACTACTATAATACTCCTCCTATGTACAAGAATATAAATACTATAATACTGCCCCCTATGTACAAGAATATAACCACTATAATACTGCCTCCTATGTATAAGAATATAAATACTATAATGCTGCCCCCTATGTACAAGAATATAACTACTATAATACTGCTGTCTATGTACAAGAATATAACTACTATAATACTGCCTCCTATGTAGAAGAATATAACCACTATAATACTGCCTCCTATGTATAAGAATATAAATACTATAATGCTGCCCCCTATGTACAAGAATATAACTACTATAATACTGCCCCTATGTACAAGAATATAACTACTATGATACTGCCCCTATGTACAAGAATATAACTGCTATAATACTGCCCCTATATACAAGAATAGAACTACTATAATACTGCTCCTATGTTGAAGAATATAACTACTATAATACTGTCTCCTATATACAAGAATATAACTGTTATAATACTGCCCCCTATGTACAAGAATATAACTACTATAATACTGCCTCCTATGTACAAGACTATAACTACTATAATACTGCCCCCTATGTACAAGAATATAAATACTATAATGCTGCCCCCTATGTACAAGTATATAACTACTATAATACTGCCCCCTATGTACACGAATATAACTACTATAATACTGCTCCTATGTAGAAGAATATAACTGCTATAATACTGCCCCCTATATACAAGAATAGAACTACAATAATACTGCTCCTATGTTGAAGAATATAACTACTATAATACTGTCTCCTATGTACAAGAATATAACTACTATAATACTGCCCCTATGTACAGGAATATAACTACTATAATACTGCCCCTATGTACAAGTACAGAGCTACTATAATACTGCCCCTATGTACAAGAATAGAGCTACTATAATACTGCCCTTCTATGTACAAGAATATAACTACTATAATACTGCCCCCTATGTACAAGACTATAACTACTATAATACTGCTTCCTATGGTCAAGAATATAACTACTATAATACTGCCCACTATATACAAGAATATAGCTACTATAATACTGCCCCTATGTACAAGAATATAACTACTATAATACTGCCCCCTTTGTACAAGAATATAACTACTATAATACTGCCCCTATGTACAAGAATATAACTACTATAATACTGCCCCTATGTACAAGTATAGAGCTACTATAATACTGCCCCTATGTACAAGAATATAACTACTATAATACTGCCCCCTATGTACAAGAATATAACTACTATAATACTGCCCCTATGTACAAGAATATAACTACTATAATACTGTCGCCTATGTACAAGAATATAACTACTATAATACTGCCCCCTATGTACAAGAATAGAGCTACTATAATACTGCCCCTATGTACAAGAATATAACTACTATAATTCTGCCCCTATGTACAAGAATATAACTACTATAATACTCCTCCTATGTACAAGAATATAACTACTATAATACTGCTCCTATTTACAAGAATATAACTACTATAATACTGCCTCCTATGTACAAGAATATAACTACTATAATACTGCTCCTATTTACAAGAATATAACTACTATAATACTGCCTCCTATGTACAAGAATATAACTACTATAATACTGCCCCCTATGTATAAGAATATAACTACTATAATACTGCTCCTATGTACAAGAATATAACTACTATAATACTGCTCCTATTTACAAGAATATAACTACTATAATACTGCCTCCTATTACAAGAATATAACTACTATAATACTGCCCCCTATGTATAAGAATATAACTACTATAATACTGCTCCTATGTACAAGAATATAACTACTATAATACTGCTCCTATTTACAAGAATATAACTACTATAATACTGCCCCCTATGTACAAGAATATAACTACTATAATACTGCCCCCTATGTACAAGAATATAACTACTATAATACTGCCCCCTATGTACAAGAATATAACTACTATAATACTGCCTCTAAGAGGACATAATATAGTTGACTCAAGATTTCACTTCTTTATCTTTCAGGATTAACCCTTGTCCTGCGCACAGAGCAGCACGATTATATTCCATTACTGTCCTCTGTTGCTGGTGCGCGTGTCATGGTCCACGGTCACAGGGAACCAGCTTTCATGGGTGAGGGTGGGTTTAACATCCAGCCTGGAGTGGAGACTTCTATTGGCATGAAAAAAGTAGGTTCAACACAAAAATTCACATATAATGTCATAAATATAATTAAATGGAAATAACAGATAATTTTATAAAGAAAGTGTGACTAATAAGGTCTTACTAGACAGACGTGGAGCTGGTTTGAGTAATCCTTTCTGCCTCCCAGCACAGAGCCCTTCCTGCCCCATGCTTAAGAGTCTTGCATTTTCTGACAGATAGCTATGGACTCGTATAATTTCTCACTTTTTCTCGCCTTATTGATCCAATTTCTTTGTATATTTAAGTGATGAACCTGTTTGTTAGAATACAGAGTTGTAGATTAATTGGGGGCTATTGCCTTAATGATGAGCTAAAAGAGACCATCAGAAGATACTGATTTTCCTTATGGAGAGAGATGCAGCTGACAGGGAAAAATGTAGGTAAATTTGATGCAAAACGTGTGTTTTTAGCAAAGAAACCACATTGTACACACATGACCTACATCGCACTTGCCTGTGTGAAGACAGCCCTAGGGTAATCATGTTTAGCGCTGACGACTGATCATCACCTTACACTGTATAATTCTCATATATCGGACATATCCAGCACTTCCTGTATGTAATATTTAGCTTGATTATCTCATCAACAGGAAACAATCAGCCGCCTCGGTGGGGTCTACAGCGACTGCACAGAAGATGGCAGCGACATTGACGTGCAGGACTTATTCAACAGTGCGTATACTCAGCAGGTAATATCATATCCACTTTGGTACAAGTAAAGCTTAAGGCCGCTTTCAGACGGGCGACAAATCGTGCGATTTTATCGCATGTGACCACCACAAATCGCATGTATGTGAAGCCCATGCTTTCCAATTAGCTCTTTAGCATTAGCGATGTTTTGTAGGCTGCTATACTGCGAGGAAAAGAGTTTGAAAAATCGCTATATGTTCTATTCTTGCATGAGAACGGGACATGTAAGGGGTTTTTCACACGACCGTGTTTGCGCAGGTATTACGCTTGCAAAATCTGCGTGCGCTAAAGACAGAGAAGAGACCCGCTGATGTGTTTTCTGCAGCAAAAGTGTCATAGGCGTCTATGGAGGGTGCAAAAATACACAAGGGGAAGGGTGTGACACTGCGCAAAAAGCAGGGGAAAGAAGACAGCGGAACCTTATTAGACTTAAATAGCCATTAAATCCACAGAAAGGATGCGAAGTGGTCTTGCGTGTGCAAAAAGAACTATGCGCCGTGATGTGCGCAAATGCACCTCTTTAGGGCGATTGTCAATAAGACTTTGTAATGTTAAAAATGCATCGCGAGTTGGTGCTTTGCGACTTTTGTGCGATGCGTTTTTAACAATAGAAAGTCCCATTGACATTCGCATTTAAAAAAACGCAAGTGGGAAGGAGCCCTTAAACCTTGCTCATGCACAAATGTGCTGTGGCAAGCGTTTTTGTGCATAGGCTCGTGTGAAGCCACCCTAATGTGCAGTGTCCTGCACTACATATAGACGGGGTGTCCGTGTGCTGTGCAATGCATGCTGCGTCCGAGGATCTCGGGCGTAACTTGCTCTCGTTTGAATACAGCCTCACTGACGAGAGGATTGTTCCACCGCTATACACTACCGTTCAAAAGTTTGGGGTCACCCAAACAATTTTGTGTTTTCCATGAAAAGTCACACTTATTCACCACCATGCGTTGTGAAATGAATAGAAAATAGAGCCAAGACATTGACAAGGTTAGAAATAATGATTTGTATTTGAAATAACATTGTTTTTACATCAAACTTTGCTTTCGTCAAGGAATCCTCCTTTTGCAGCAATTACAGCTTTGCACACCTTTGACATTCTAGCTGTTAATTTGTTGAGGTAAGCTTGTGAAATTGCACCCCACGCTTCTAGAAGCATCTCCCACAAGTTGGATTGGTTGGATGGGCACTTCTGGCGTACCATACGGTCAAGCTGCTCCCACAACAGCTCAATGGGGTTTAGATCTGGTGACTGCGCTGGCCACTCCATTACCGATAGAATACCAGCTGCCTGCTTCTGCTGTAAATAGTTCTTGCACAATTTGGAGGGGTGTTTAGGGTCATTGTCCTGTTGTAGGATGAAATTGGTTCCAATCAAGCGCTGTCCACTGGGTATGGCATGGCGTTGCAAAATGGAGTGATAGCCTTCCTTATTCAGAATCCCTTTTACCCTGTACAAATCTCCCACCTTACCAGCACCAAAGCAACCCCAGACCATCACATTACCTCCACCATGCTTAACAGATGGCGTCAGGCATTCTTCCAGCATCTTTTCATTTGTTCTGCATCTCACAAACGTTCTTCTTTGTGATCCAAACACCTCAAACTTGGATTCATCCGTCCACAACACTTTTTTCCAGTCTTCCTCTGTCCAATGTCTGTGTTCTTTTGCCCATCTTAATCTTTTTCTTTTATTGGCCAGTCTCAGATATGACTTTTTCTTTGCCACTCTGCCCTGAAGCCCAAAATCCCGCAGCCGCCTCTTCACTGTAGATGTTGACACTGGTGTTTTGCGGGTACTATTTAATGAAGATGCCAGTTGGGTACCTGTGAGGCGTCTGTTTCTCAAACTAGAGACTCTAATGTGCTTATCTTCTTGCTTAGTTGTGCAACGCGGCCTCCCACTTCTTTTTCTACTCTGGTTAGAGCCTGTTTGTGCTGTCCTCTGAAGGGAGTAGTACACACCGTTGTAGGAAATCTTCAATTTCTTAGCAATTTCTCGCATGGAATAGCCTTCATTTCTAAGAACAAGAATAGACTGTCGAGTTTCAGATGAAAGTTCTTTTTTTCTGGCCATTTTGAGCGTTTAATTGACCCCACAAATGTGATGCTCCAGAAACTCAATCTGCTCACAGGAAGGTCAGTTTTGTAGCTTCTGTAACGAGCTAGACTGTTTTCAGATGTGTGAACATGATTGCACAAGGGTTTTCTAATCATCAATTAGCCTTCTGAGCCAATGAGCAAACACATTGTACCATTAGAACACTGGAGTGATAGTTGCTGGAAATGGGCCTCTATTCACCTTTGTAGATATTGCACAAAAAAACAGGCATTTGCAGCTAGAATAGTCATTTACCACATTAGCAATGTATAGAGTGCATTTGTTTAAAGTTAGGACTAGTTTAAAGTTATCTTCATTGAAAAGTACAGTGCTTTTCCTTCAAAAATAAGGACATTTCAATGTGACCCCAAACTTTTGAACAGTAGTGTATGTATTGTGTATGTGTAACATGTACGTAGTTGCAGCAACCGAGGAGCGGGCCCCAACCTAGGAGACAGCGGGGTAGAGTTTTGGCCTGTCATGGTGGGTCTACCGTCTCCCACCCGGAGGGTAACCAGGGACACATCCAAGGGGCCGAGGGCAGGCTATAACATGGGGAAACCCACTGGTGGATTACCTTAGTCCTTTTGCCACTCGTGACGCCACTGTCCCATCCTCTGCGGTGAATCCAGTTGTTAACAATTAACTGTCCACACACAGTGATTTAACTGTCAGAGCCAAACCAGGAACGGTCGGTGAAGCTCATTTACTTGCAATATGGTTATGTATAGTAATACACACCAGCAGGAAAACTCAAAGTGGTGTGACAGGGAGGATTTACAGGTGGTCAGGAGAAAACCACAGTCCTGTTATCTGTGGGTTCTGATACTGGTAACACTCTTCCTTCTCTCTCCAGCTCTTTACCGGTCATCACTCACATTTGGAAAGGGGTACGCTGCATGAGGGCTCCTCATTCTCTCTCTTTCACTCTCTCTCAGTGCTTAGGGGTAACACTGGCATCTCCTGGGTACAATAGGCCCAGGGTAGGCTTTGGATTCCTCTCCGCCTCTTCCATTCCGAACCACACAGAACCAAAGGTCTCTGTCTGGCCCACTTGCAGAAGCTCCAAGCACTCCTCTCTCTTGCAAGGTTTAGAATCAACGTTCTCTGACTGGCTGACCTCAATCATGCACCTTGCAGAAACATATATACAAAGCATGATCACATGACTAACAAAAGATACATTTTCAGACATAACCCAGGCAGTAACCCATTCAGTGTTGCAGCTAGGCAATACACATCATATTCATACACAAAGAAGACACTAACAATACAATAAGCATGAGACAAATACATTCACACTGATGGAGGGGCCCCAATAACTCTGGGCCACTACACAGTACCCTGCAGAATATATAACAGTGCACTTTCCTGTATACAGCGGCTACAGTACATTGTTCCGCTTTTTGGCTTTAAGTTCACGTTTCACTGCTTCCACGACGTTGCTAAACTTCTGCATTCAGAGTGACCGTTCCATACATGTGAGCACTTTCACATCTACACGCTGTTCTATGGAGTCATGAAAATAGAGTCCCAGGTTATTAGATGTTGGCACCTGCAAATCCAAGTCCGGCTCTGGGGGACCGGCTGCCCACTGCCTCCTATAAATATGCATTACAGGCACTACGGGGTTCATGAGCGACTTACCTGCAACAGGCTCCCGAAGTGTCCTGTGGTAATTGGTCCTCCTAGGGGCGAAGCTAGAATAGCTGCAAAGGATGCGGTCACACCCCGGCCTTATATGCTTAGGGCTCATTCACACGAGTGGCAGTTTAACGCTTACATAACCACGCTAAAGCACCGTGGCTATCTGAGCATTAAATCGTGTGAACGAATAGCAGATGTGAGCACATTCCCCTATGCCACTTCCCCTCCAGCCCCCTCTCTTCACTGGCAGGCTCCCATAGGAGGGCTCGTTTTTATGCGACACATTGTATTTATTGGTGCCATTTCACATATCGTATAATGTATTGAAAAACTTCAAGACTAGAGATGAGCGAGCACCAAAATGCTCGGGTGCTCGTTACTCGAGTCGAACTTCCTGCGATGCTGGAGGGTTCGTTTCGAGTAACGAACCCCATTGAAGTCAATGGGCGACCTGAGCATTTTTGTATGGGACCTATGCTCTGCTAAGGTTTTCATTTGTGAAAATCTGGGAAATTCAAGAAAGTGATGGGAACGACACAGAAACGGATAGGGCAGGCGAGGGGCAACATGTTGGGCTGCATCTCAAGTTCCCAGGTCCCACTATTAAGCCACAATAGCGGCAAGAGTGGGCCCCCCCCCCAACAATTTTTACTTCTGAAAAACCCTCATTAGCAAGACATACCTTAGCTAAGCACCACACTACCTCCAACAAAGCACAATCACTGCCTGCATGACACTCTGCTGCCACTTCTCCTGGGTAACATGCTGCCCAACCGCCCATTTCAGTAATAGTAGCAGTCAAGACAGGCCCCAGTAACAATTCCAAAGCAGCGGTATAGGGGGAGCACAGTATTAGTTCCATTTCAGTAGTAGTAGCAGTCTGGACAGGCCCCAGTAACATATCACTAGCAACAGTATAGGGGGAGCACAGTATTAGTTCCATTTCAGTAGTAGTTGCAGTCTAGACAGGCCCCAGTAACATATCACTAGCAGCAGTATAGGGGGAGCACAGTATTAGTTCCATTTCAGTAGTAGTAGCAGTCTGGACAGGCCCCAGTAACATATCACTAGCAGCAGTATAGGGGGAGCACAGTATTAGTTCCATTTCAGTAGTAGTAGCAGTCTAGACAGGCCCCAGTAACAATTCCAAAGCAGCGGTATAGGGGGAGCACAGTATTAGTTCCATTTCAGTAGTAGTTGCAGTCTAGACAGGCCCCAGTAACATATCACTAGCAGCAGTATAGGGGGAGCACAGTATTAGTTCCATTTCAGTAGTAGTAGCAGTCTGGACAGGCCCCAGTAACATATCACTAGCAGCAGTATAGGGGGAGAACAGTATTAGTTCCATTTCAGTAGTAGTAGCAGTCTAGACAGGCCCCAGTAACATATCACTAGCAGCAGTATAGGGGGAGCACAGTATTAGTTCCATTTCAGTAGTAGTAGCAGTCTAGACAGGCCCCAGTAACAATTCCAAAGCAGCAGTATAGGGGGAGCACAGTATTAGTTCCATTTCAGTAGTAGTAGCAGTCTAGACAGGCCCCAGTAACATATCACTAGCAGCAGTATAGGGGGAGCACAGTCTTAGTTCCATTTCAGTAATAGTAGCAGTCAAGACAGGCCCCAGTCACAATTCCAAAGCAGCAGTATAGGGGGAGCACAGTATTAGTTCCATTTCAGTAGTAGCAGTCAAGACAGACCACAGTAACATTCCCATTGCAGCAGTTTAGGGAGATAACAGTCTCTTTCACATTTCAGTAGTTGCAGTATAGACAAGGCCCCAGTTACATTTATGTAGCAAAAGTGTAGGCCTTAAGTATTTTGCTTCAATTTTTTAAAATGGTGAGGTGAAAAACCAGACAGACACCGTATGCAACGTATATATGTATACTCTTTCCCTCTGGAGGGATGACGGCGATCATGTAACGGACACAGCAGAGCCAGGAAACAATTATGCGCAAGCCTGCTGTAACGCTTAGCTGGGTAATAATGAGCGACTACTACCCCCAGCAGACATGCAGTAAACTGAAGACGGTCACAGGCAGCCCAAATATAGTATTTTTTTTCCAATTTTTGGGAAAAAGCCCACTGCCTATATAGCCTGTATATGGATTTCCCTGTTGGAGGATGACTGTGGTTATTGAAAGCACAGTGCAGCCAGAAAAAATTATGTGCAAGGCTGCAGTAACACCTAGCTGGGTATTACTGAGCGACTACTACCCCCAGCAGACACGCAGTAAACTGAACACGGTCACAGGCAGCCCAAAGATTTTTTTTTCCAATTTTTTTGAAAAAGCCCACTGCCTATATAGCCAGTATATCTCTTTCCCTGTACCACTGTCCCTGCCTCACCAGTACTGCCCCTATACTCAGTAAAATGACTGCAGACTGAGGACGCTATGGTATGCACGCCCGATATACAAAAAAAAAAAAAATTTGCAAAACTGCTAAAAGCAGCCTCAACAGTACTGCACATGGTCAGATGTGGCCCTAAGAAGGACCGTTGGGGTTCTTGAAGACGAAGATAACAGCCTAACACTCTCCCTATAGCAGCTACAGCAAGACGGCACTTTCCCTAATGTCTCTCAGCGTGCATCTGTGGCGAGCCGCGGCTGGCCCCAGTTTATATACTCGGGTGTCACCTGATCTCCCCAGCCACTCACTGCAGGGGGGTGGGATAGGGCTGGAACTTCACAGGAGGAAGTTGTAATACCTTTCCTGTCTTTCTATTGGCCAGAAAAGGGCGCAAATTTCTCAGGGAAGAAAATGGAAGTGACTCGAACACCACGTGGTGCTAGTCTCGAATAACGAGCATCTCGAGTACCCTAATGCTCGAGTGAGCATCAAGCTCGGACGAGTACGCTCGCTAATCTCTATTCAAGACATTTTCTGATCTTCATTACTTTTTTATCTTTTCACCAGTGGGGCTGTGTGACGACTTTTTTGGTATACTTTTTTTGACACTTATTGTAATTTTTATTGGTATCACTATGGGACACAAAAAACCTTTTGATCACTTTTTTTTTTTTGGTAGTAGGGTGACAAGAAAGCAGCAATTCTGGTGTTTTGGATTTTTTTCAGATGGCTTTCACTGTGGGGGATAAATAATTAAATATTTTATTAGTTCGGACTTTTACAGATGCGGCTTTACCAATGCTGCTTATTTTTTTACATGGAAGTTGGGAAAAAGGGATTTTTGAACTTTTAATATTTTTTGTTTTTCCCACTATTTAAAAAAAAATGAATTAAACTTATTTTCAGTCTTTTTTTTATTTTCCATAGAGGACTTGAACTTGTTACCATCTAATCAGTTATGTTATATACTGCAGTACTTCAGTATTGCAGTATATTGTATTGTTGCAGGCATTTTATTAAGCCCAGCGACAGGCACAGCTTAATAAGCAGAAATACATAGCAGCCCAGACTGCCATGACATACAAACAGCTGCCTGCGGGCAAACCTCTTATGATTCTAAAAATGCAGCTGCATCCCCCTCCTTCCCCTCCTCTATCTCTTCTATCTACTGTATTAAGGTGTCTTTACACAAGACGATTATCGCCCGAATAATCATTGGAAACCGTTAATTTGGGAAAAAATCATCCGATGTACACTTACTACCGACAGAGAAAGAAATCGCTCACCTGACGGTGAGAACTAAAAATCCAGCGGCTTTCAGCTCGTGTAAACAGGAGCCGCTGAATGTTTGAGCGACTCCTATTTACTACGATTAGAGGCAGGCACCAGGAACGATCCCCGACCGCTCCGCCCCTATTCATATCAACAATTATCCTTCCTGCGTAAAGCACAAGAGCGATAGTGGGGCAGTAGTCTGTTGGGTGGCTGTCAAATGCTTATGTGCCCCACGGTTCTCCTGTGTAAAGATACCTTAATATAAGACAATAGAACAAAGGGGCCTTCATACTAGACAGATTTCTTGAGAACTGAGGCGGTTTCTGAACAATACAGAGAGAAAGGGGAAATAAGGGTTGTTGGAAGGTGAGGGGGATACTGCATTTTAATTGGAGGCCTAATGAGGAGCCTTTGTTGCAGATTCTATTAAAATTCAGAATGAAATAGCACAGCATGCTGCATTATTTCATCTATGAGAATGCTGGAAAACATAACGTAAGCCAAAACAGGCCCCGTTATAATCAATGGAGTTTGTTTGGTGCTATTCGATTCAGTCACAGGATAGATCTGTTCCTGCCAGGGATTCTGTTTTCCTTTTCCAATTATGGAAATTAGATAGATAGATAGATAGATAGATAGATAGATAGATAGATAGATAGATAGATAGATAGATAGATAGGATAAAGCCCTCAGTGACTGACTCACCACTAATTCTCTAACTTCCTGGTGTCGTACAAACGTGAAATTTGGCAGGAGCATTCTTTCGGTTTTAAATAGGAAAAGTAAAGGGTCCAACTTGATTATTCAATGCTTATTGCAAAAGTAAGTGCACCCCTATGTAATGTAACTTCCTGGTGTCATACAAGCGTGAAATTTGCCATGACCATTCTTTACATCCTAATAGGAAAAGTAAAGGGGTCACAACTTCAATATTCAATTCTAAGCGAGAAAAACTGTGAAAATCTGTGATACCTGATATAGTTCTAGGGAAATGATTTGTATACTGAGGAGAATCCAACTCACCTCTATGTGTATATACTGAGGAGAATCTACCTCCCCTCTATGTGTATATACTGAGGAGAATATATATGACCTATATGTGTATATACTGAGAATATAACAGCTCTGTGTATATACTGAGGAGAATCTACCTCAACTCTATGTGTATATACTGAGGAGAATATAAATGACCTCAACGTGTATATACTGAGCAGAATGTACCTCACCTCTCTGCGTATATACTGAGGAGAATCTACCTCACCTCTGTGTGTATATACTGAGGAGAATATAAATGACCTCTATGTGTATATACTGAGGAGAATCTACCTCAACTCTATGTGTATATACTGAGGAGAATATAAATGACCTCAATGTGTATATACTAAGCAGAATCTACCTCACCTCTATGTGTATATACTGAGGAGAATCTACCTCACCTCTGTATGTATATACTGAGGAGAATCTACCTCAACTCTATGTGTATATACTGAGGAGAATATAAATGACCTCAATGTGTATATACTAAGCAGAATCTACCTCACCTCTATGTGTATATACTGAGGAGAATCTACCGCACCTCTGTGTGTATATACTGAGGAGAATATAAATGACCTCTATGTGTATATACTGCGCAGAATCTACCTCACCTCTATGTGTATATACGGAAAAAAATTGAGGAGAGTGGGAGGGGTGGCACATTCTGCAGAGGGACATCCGTACATGCAGCCTGAGGAGAATCTAACGGTCATCTATGTGTATACATATTTTATTTCTCCGTTCCTCTGAAGTAACCATGACTCCATAATTTTTTTACTAGTCTTCAACTAGTAGACATATAGTTATGGTCTAGTGTAGACATAAACTAAGGTCCATTCAAAATTGGATTTTTCTCCATTTAGCTTTCCAGATGGATGGCTTCACTTCTCAATGTCACCTCCTGCTGGACCAGGGTCTGTAAAATACACCCTGAGGCATATTTACTTAGATCTGCATTTCATTCCCCAGTCCAAGTAAATTATATGCCTGTGAAACGAATGTATTAAGAGGCGCAAGCTTCGTAATAAATTTGTTGCATTTGACATCATCTCGTGTTCCGATCTGTCTTAGGTTTCAGCTCTAATGTTTCACCACTTTCTGGCATAAATTACAGAACATCTGAAGGTCCTTGTCCCGTAATGGTAGGCCCCACCCACTTTTGCCAAAAAGTAGTGATGGCTTACATTGACCCCAAAAGTTTGGCACTGCAGCAAAAACTGTGACTTCTTGACTGCAAAATCATGGTGCAAGAGAGGTAATATGTAAATGACTCCGGGCTGTGCAGCATTGTTGGCAGTCAAAATCTTACACCAAGCACTGTGCAATAACCTACAATAAGGCTACATCTTCTGCAATGCGATGCAGCAGCGCACACCGACAATAGAACTGTATTTTAAAAGTTTTTACTTATAACTTTGCAATGCCATTAGCGTATCATTACACATCTGATAATGACCACTTTCCCCTCTTCCCCTTCTCTAGGTCTGTGTCCGTTCCTGCTTTCAGGCCGTCATGGTG
Source organism: Eleutherodactylus coqui (assembly GCF_035609145.1). Classification (NCBI taxonomy): domain Eukaryota; kingdom Metazoa; phylum Chordata; class Amphibia; order Anura; family Eleutherodactylidae; genus Eleutherodactylus; species Eleutherodactylus coqui. Next base: position 267,166,465 of record NC_089840.1, on the reverse strand, counting down.
GAGCGCTGCGGTTGTGCTTATGCCTTTTATCCTCTTCCTGCCGGAGCAGAGTTCTGTGATTTGAACAAGCACAAGAGCTGGGGTAAGAAGCAACACGAGGGGGATTGCAAAATACCACTAGTTCCCTGTTGAGGATTTGTTGCAATAAATTACGGTATGGAAACTGTGATTACATGTTCGCGGTTTTCAATGTTTTTTATATAACGAGAAAGTTTTAAAGTGACGCTCCGCCTTTAATTGATATTGGTGCTATAATCAGCAAACGTAGCATTTGTGCAATATCTCATCACTCCATTTTTGCAATTTTTGCTTCTTTGGAGTGTAGAAACTCCTGTGGCTTCTTGGAAACCATCAACAAGCAGGTTAGCTGTTGCTAATGTGTTTTTAAAATAATTTTTATTATGTATTTATGTTTATTTCATTGCTCCATTTGGTTATTATTAGTGTTGAGTGTTCATTGGAATATTCGGATCGGGAGTGCCAACCCCGATTCTTCCAAAAAAAAATCATGAATCAGGCCGGCCAATTCCGATTAAAATCAATGGTGATGGTCCATCTTCAAAGAATGTGGCTCAGTGGTTAGTACTGTCACCTTGCAGTGATTGGGTCCTAGGTTCAAATCCATTAGGGAAATATCTGCATGAACTTTGAAAAACCTCCATCCAGATGTTGCTTTTCATCAGATTTGAGCCTTGGACTTCAGTACTGCAAGACACTAGTAACTAAGCCAAAACACTTGCTCTTTCACCTAAATAGCAGGAGGAGAACAAGAAAAATAACCACAAAGTGAACAAAAACCTCCATCCACATGTTGCCCTTTGTCAGACTCGAACCTTTGGCCCCAGCGTTGCAAGGCAACTGAGCCACCATACTTCTTCATTTTTTCTTCTCCAGAGAGAAGAAAACCACTGATCCACCAAGCTTGTTCCTTGGCCTGGTTCTTCCTTCTCCAGAGAGGAAAGGGGAGGAGAAAGAGATTTTCTTCTTTTTCTCCTTCAGCTCCTTCTTCTCTTTCTTTCCCCTTTTTCTTCAAGAAAGAACAAGCCTAGCAGCTCAGTCATTAACACTGTTGCCTTATAGTAGTGGTTTCCTAGGATCAAATCTGACTAAGGACAACACATGCATGGACTTTGTATGTTCTCTTTGTGTTTCTCTTCTTTCTTCTCTTCCTCCAGAGAAGAATTATGGGAGACGAAGCATGGTGGCTCAGTTGTTAGCATTGCAGCCTTGCAGTGCTGGAATTCTAGATTCAAATTGGACCGACAGCAACATCTGAATGGAGTTTTTATGTTCTCTTTGTATTTGTTCTTCTTGTTCTTTTCCTCCTCTGGAGGTGAAACAAAAGTTGTGGTGGCTCAGTTGTTTGCACTGCTGCTTAGCAGTGCCTGGAGATCTAGGTTCAAAGTATACCAAGGACAACATCTGAATGGGGTTTTTCAAAGTCCTTGCAGATGATGTCCTTTATGGGATTTAAACCTACATCCCCAGCATTGAAAGGTAATAGTGATAACCACAGAGCCACAGTCATTAAAAACACAAACTTACTGGAAATTCGCTTTTTGTTAACAATCAGACCAATTTTATTGGAAAATCGCAACGAGCAACACTAGTTATAATGAGACAAACCATTGACAAGTGAGAGAAACAGAAGGTTTTATGATGTCCATAAGGGCAAAAGTGCAAAACATCCGGCGATCAGTTGACTGATGCGGGTCCAGCATGAGTGGATGATCATATAATACTGCATATGTCCACACTGATTGCAGCAATTGCTGCTTGCATGCTGGAGGATATAGTGAGGTCTAAAGAGAGGAATGCACTAAAGAGAGCTACATGAGACAACCCCTTTATTGAGAATTTCTGACATATTGTCCTTTCAAAACACCCTTGTGCACTCAAAGTACTTAATAAAGCACAAGTTATAATAGAAAGTAAAGTCTCCACGGCACCACCTATTGGAAGCTAGCTACCCTCTGACTCAATATCCAACCTTTTAACAAGCCTTGCAACATGACTAGGGATGTAAGTCAAACCAGAGACCCCACATACAGACAGCTGTTTCAGGGTTTTTACCCCTCATCAGTGCACAATAGAGATCTGGTGGGCCAGGTCAGAGGCCATCAATGTGAGTGCAGGAGGGCGTAATGTTTCTACTTGTGGAGAGCACCACGAGTGTGTAGGGAGAATTATAAGCATGCAATGCGCCCTGGGAAAAAAAATGCAAATAAGTAAAGGAAGTATCCTCCACAGCACCACCTATGGGAAGGCATGTTGCAAGGGCTGGTAAAGTCCCGAGTCCCTGCTTTAGGGGAGCAGTGGCCATACATATGGACTATCACTGCTGACAACCCAACCCCTTTAAAGTGTATATACTGAGTGGAGGCATTATTAGAGACTCCCATCTAGTAGCACATTTGGACCTCCTTTGGTCCTCAGAACCGCAGCAATTCATTGTGGTGTAGTTTCCACAAGATGATGAAATCGTTCTGCAGCTATATCAGCCCCTGCGGACAAAAACTGTTGTATTTGGTTGCTCTTGACTGTTGGTTAGAACAATTCTTGACATCCTCTTCTGACCCCTTCGGTGACAAGTTGCTTCCATTCATACGATTCCCTTTTACTTGATGATTTCCCTTTACCACACTGTTCTTGTTATACTCTCCACACTGTTACATGAAAAAAAAACATATTGCTGGCAGTGACATCCTGCCCCCGGCTAGTCTAGCAGCGATGACCAGTCCTCGTTGGAAGTCGCTCAGATCGCTAGATTTTCTCATCTAATGTGGATTCACATTGAAACTGATCCACAAAAAACTTGTCACATGATTTTATGCTCCATTTTGCCATCACGGCTCTAATTTCTATGCAGGGAAGTGCCAATTGTGAAAGAGTCGGAGTTTCTAATAAAGTGGCCCTTCAGTGTACGTCATAAAAAATACTGGCAGTACTATTTACTACCAGCAGAGGCAACAGTGAGACTTTTTCAATTCAGTTGAACTGCACTGGATTCAAGCTATCTGCCGTTCTGATTATATTATTTGCACTTTATTTAAAACATGTTTTATCTTCCAACAGGTCACTGTTATTACAAACTGGATGCAGAATTCAGTTCTGATGAGCTGGGATGTTTTACCAAGTGCCGCAAACCCTGCATGTAAGTAGTAGTGCCCCACTGTGGGTGCTGTTCTACACTCGTACCATATTTGTGCGCAGAGGCATAGCTTGAAGGTTCTAGGCAAACATACTAAATTTCTAACAGGGTCCCTTCCTTGCATGTGCCATTTATAATACTGATCTGCTCTGATGTGGCATTAAGTCCTTTATGGGCATAAGGGCCTCTGTGTTATTGTCACCTCAGCACCATATGATCCTTTACATGATGAGGACCTCAGGCTTGTACTGCAACCACAGACCTGGCATGGCTCCTATGACTCTCCCCATCAGCTATGCAGATATATCCATACGAGTCCTGGGTGCAGGGCATTCAATTGCTTAGCTGTCTGACCACCAGTGCCGGCCTTAGCTTAGTTGGCACCCTGTGCGGAATTGTTTTGGTGTCCATCCCCACCCGCACTAAGAAAAAACAATATAGAATGCACTGATACACAATTTGCCTGTTTTCTTCTTGTGCAGAAAGCAGCAAGATAGCAGCATACCCACACCAGAATAGTTCATTGACTAATTACTGTACCAGAACCAAGCCCAAAACATAAATACAGCCCCAGAACCAAGCTCAGTACATGACTACAGCCCCAGAACCAAGCTCAGTGCATAATTACAGCGTAAGAACCAAGCTCCGAATATAAATACAGCACCCGAACCAACATCATTACATAGATACAATACCGAAGCCAAGCTCATAACATAAATACTGCTCCAGTACCAAACTTATAATATACATACAGCCCCAGGACCAACCTCATAAAATAAATAGCATAACTAACCGATTGTGTTGCGGGGGCACTGATGGCCTGACAGTCAGGCTTTGGAATATCAGAGAGGAAGATACAGAGACAGGGGGAGGAGGATTTATGCAGCTTCACAAGATGCTGCTGCACAGAGGAAGATGATCATTTAGCTGGACACACCTAAGGGGGAATCGCTTCCAGCCTACATCTTTCTGGTGACCCCCTAAAAGCTGGTGGCTGGCGCCTTGTGGAAACGCACAGGAAGCTAAGACCGGCAATAAGATTCATCGATCACAGTTCCTCACTCCCTTGATCAGGAGCCTCGAGGGACTCTCCGTAGTCACCTCAACAATTGCCTTTACTCAAACTCTCTGGGCCTTCACAACACAGCGTTCTCACGTACAACGGTGATGCCAGAAGCAACTTACACACCCCACCTTTTATTACCCCCTACACAACCCTCCCTTAATGGGACTCCTATGCATTCCCAGTATGGTGACCAGTTATTTCAACCTTTTAGTATGATCATCACGCAGAAGACATGATCACTCATACCACAACCAACTAAGCCCTTCCAGGTCCTGTACAAATAACCAATGGTTAACACAACCCAAATGAACAGCTGCATCTGTAAACCCCCGCCTCCCAACTACACCAATAGGATTGGGGCTTATTCCGTCAGTCCTCTGCAGATGGAAGCAACCAGTGCTCTGCCCCCTTCCTTGAAGGGTCTGGTATGGCCTTCCTCAATGGTCCCCGAACCCGTGGCCTGCAGTGTTCCTTATATAGATAAGTCGCAGTTATCTATGGATCCTCTAGCCCATATATTATAGACTACAGGCAGGTACCTGATCGCTTTTAACCAGTAATCTAGACAAGTTATTTCTTCATTTTACCCATAAAACCTTCTGTGACTTTATTGCCGGGAAATGAGAAGCGGCAGTGTCTCAACCATATAGAGGTAATGACGGTGTCGCAACTGAGTCAGGCAATCTAAAAAATTCATATGACTTACAGTGTTTTTGGGAAGTTGGTTGGTATATGTTCTACAAGCTTCCTCTGAGTCTTCACAGAACCACACAAATGCTAGTAGCTGTGGCTTTAAAGGGAACGTCCCATGCATGTGATTGTACAGGGTGGTCCAAAGTTATGGAGACACCCAAATACATGGAAAACGGGGGTTGGGAATGCCATCTTGTGTGTGGCATGTTGCTAAGGCGAAGGGGGCAAATCTGTAAGGGGCGGTGTCCAACATGGTGGCCATTTTGAAAGCCACTATCTTGGAAGCAAGTCAATATTTTTAAATGGCAAGGGGGGTTAGATAATTAGAAATAATGGGGTCTATTTACTTACATTGACGTAAGTGTGATAAATGAATTAAGAAGGCTAAGCCTCTTACTGACATCTATACCACGTACAAGCTAATATAGGTTAGAGCTATTATTTATGCCAGTTTCTAGCATAAATTATGATAAAAGTGATGGACCATTTGTGGCCACACCCCTAATGGTAGGCCCTGAAAACTTTTTGAAAAAGAGTTGGGGCCCCGTGTAGAGTTCTAAAAGTTGCAAGTTTGGCACTTTTTGACACCACTATTCTGGCACAGATGGTACATATGCTCCAATGTGTTAATTAATTTATAAGCGCTGTGATTATTTCCTTTTTTTATTAACGGTTACCCTGTGGGCGGCCGTATTGGACACTCACACTTCCTTCCTGTATTACTTGTATAGACAATACAGCAGGCAGTGTGCTTTATGGCAGTAGCAATGACCGGGGGTTAATGGACAGAAAAATGTCAATCTACTAATACAATCTGAAATGATGGTGTTCAGCCCCTACCCCAAGACAAGAGAGGGACAGGAAAGCTGAATACAGAATCTTATTTGTTTGTACAAAGTTACTATCCTGCCTTATGTAGACCTCCAGCACTACAATGGAGCTGTCATTAACTCCCTTGCCATCTAATTATAATGCCTCTGATCATGATGTTCCAGTCTACACAGCAAAGCTGACAACTGACGTAAAGAAAACAAAAAAAAAGGTTAGCAATTGTGTCTCCTCTAGTGGCCAGTGGGAGAACTGGAATCTTTCATATATAATCACATAAAAAAATATATTCCTAATGAAAAAAAATTGAATTAAATCATTCTCTTCCTTTAAGCCTTTCCTGCACAGCTCCATAAATGTATGTTGTGGGAATGATGCTGGCACAGGAGGATGCCCATGCCATGCACAGCAGGTTTCAGTTGTAATATAGCTGTAAAACAGCAGGATCAGAATCAATATGTCCATTGGCGCCCCTGCAATGCGATTGTGAGATACCAATGAGTCACTAGGGCAGACAGGGACCTATCGTGTGAGAGCCTACTAGACTTTTCTGGTAGCAGGACCTAATCTGGCAACTGTTAGGATAACACTGACCAGAGTAATACACTGCAATGAAGAGGCAACATAAAAATGAAAATATTCTTTATTTTAGAGGGCAAGATCCTAAAAAAGAAAAAATGCATTTTTGTTCCTAAAGGGTTAAGGATCACATGTCCTTAGGCCAGATTCACACGAGTGTATTTGCACGTACAATACGCAGAGAATAGAACCCATTGAGTTCAAATAAAACCAATGAAACTAATTTGGCTGATTGGCAATTTCAATGTATGGGACTCTGGCTGCAGACTTTTTTGTGCGCAAAAAGGACAGTAAAAACTGCAGTAGCACTTGCGACGCACATGTTCGCACAAATACGCATATGCTTGTGTAAATCCAGCCTTACAGAACAAGGTGCTTTTCCCGGTCTGATGTCGGAGCAGTGCTGTGTGCTTTGAGCCAGTTAGATATGCCCTCTGCCACTGATGCTGCAGCTGCATCCCCTTCCTCTCCCCTCCTTCTTGTCTACCATTTATTGTTTCATTCCAGAGTGATTTTTAATAAGACTTTTGCACATTTATGGAGAGCCTGAAGGCTGGGAAATGGAAGCTACAGACAGCTGGGCGGTGAGGAAGATGCCACTTTTCCCTAACAAGATACACTCATTGTTAAAGACAATCCCGCCCCTAGAAGGAGTTGACATTTTGTTGCAAAACTTGACATGCAGTTCCATCTCAGGAAAATATGTAAATGATTGGAGTTGTGGCGTGATTAGATGAACGGTCTTGTCACCTTAGACACTAAAAGTGGTTCCATTGGCCTATAAGAGGCTCTCGAAGGCTCCTTGTGTGTAGTGACCTCTTCTTCCACTTCTGTAGAGCTTGTTGACCACTAGACACCTCCATGACACAGAGAAGAGATTTCACCCGTTACCAGAGTGCCAGAGAGGGGCGCATTATTAGGATGTGAGAAGCCGGATGGTCGTATCGATGAATTGTCCCTCACTGGGCCATTCTGACCAGACTGTTAGGAGGTGTTGGGACCAGCAGATGTGTGAGGACAAAGGTGACCAGGCTCAGGACCCCCGACAGACCACCAGTAGAGAGGAGCGTCTAATCAGACTGTTAGGAGGTGTTGGACCAGTGGATGTGTGAGGGCACACAAGGTGACCGGGCTCAGGACCCGCCGACAGACCATCAGTAGAGAGGAGCGTCTGACCAGACTGTTAGGAGGTGTTGGACCAGTGGATGTGTAAGGGCACACAAGGTGATCGGGCTCAGGACGCCCCCTACAGACCACCAGTAAAAAGGAGCGTCTGACCAGACTGTTAGGAGGTGTTGGGACCAGTGGATGTGTGAGGGCCAACAAGGTGACCGGGCTCAGGACCCCCGACAGACCACCAATAGAGGAGCCTCTAATCACCCGACAAGCACCAGCAGCTGCATCTGTTACATTGTACACCATTCAGAGACAGGGGGCGCCATCATTACACCCCTGTTTCTGTCAGAACCATTTTCAGGCACTGAAGGAAATTTGGTCTCCCAGCGCCTATTACTTGTACTGTCTTTAACACCCACCATCACCTCCGTTTCCAGTGGTGTTGTGAATAATGAAACTGGGCGCTACGGAGGTGAACCAGATTGTCTTTAGTGACGAATCCATTTAGTTTGGGCGCTGACGACGGCTGTGTTCATGTCTGGAGACCTCGGGATGAGCGCCTCAATCCTGCCTTTGCTGTGCACACTGCTCCCTACTGGTGTGATGGTCTGGGAGGCCATCACATACGACAGTCAGTCACCCCTAGTAGTGGTACAAGAGACAATGACAGCTCAGCGATATGTTCAGGACATCCTGCAGCAACATGTGTTCCTCTCATGGCAGCTTCTAAGAAGCATGTCCCAGCAGAATAATGCTCAGCCACACACACAAGGGGGACACAGGAATGTCCCCACTATATTGTCACACTTCTGTGGCTGCCCGAACGCCTGATTTCTCACCAATAGAACATGTCTGGGACCATCTGGGACTCCAACTTCTACATCCTAAAAGTTTGCATGATCAGTAACAGCAAATGTGGACCGATATGCTATAACATAGCATACAGAACCTTTATGCCTCCATGCCCGCCCGTATCACATCTTGTATCCAAGTTAGAAGTGGTACAATAGGAGACTAGAGCCTACATGTCCAACTGTATCACATCTTGTATCCAAGTTAGAGGCGGTACAACAGGGTACTAGAGCCTCCATGCCCGCCCATATCACATCTTGTATCCAAGCTAGAGGCAGTACAACAGGGTACTAGAGCCTCCATGCCCGCCCATATCACATCTTGTATCCAAGCTAGAGGCGGTACAACAGGGTACTAGAGCCTCCATGCCTGCCCGTATCACATCTTCTATGCAAGCTAGAGGCGGTATAACAGGGTACTAGAGCCTCCATGCTTGCCCGTATCACATCTTGTATCCAAGCTAGAGGCGTCCCAACAGGGTACTAGACCTTCCATTCCCACCCATATCACATCTTGTATCCAAGCTAGATGCGATACAACAGGGTACTAGAGGCTCTATGCCCCTCGAATCACATCTTGTATCAAAGCTAGAGGCGGTACAACAGGGTACTAGAGCCTCCATGCCTACCCCTATCACACCTTGTATCCAAGCTAGAGGCGGTACAACAGGGTACTAGAGTCTCCATGCCTGTCTGTATCACATCTTGTATCCAAGCTAGAGGCGGTAAAACAGGGTACTAGAGCCTCCATGCCAGCCCTTATCACATCTTGTATGCAAGCTAGAGTCGATACAACAGGGTACTAGAGCCTCCATGCCCGCCCGTATCACATCTTGTATCCAAGCTAGAGGCAGTACAACAGGGTACTAGAGCCTCCATGCCCGCCCGTATCACATCTTGTATCCAAGCTAGAGGCGGTACAACAGGGTACTGGAGCCTCCATGCCCACCCGTATCACATCTTGTATCCAAGCTAGAGGCAGTACAACAGGGTACTAGAGCCTCCATGCCCGCCCGTATCACATCTTGTAGGCAAGCTAAAGTCGGTACAACAGGGTACTAGAGCCTCCCTACAAGGGGTCAGTTCTCCACAATAAATACACCTTTTGCTCTGATATTGTAATCACTTACTTATATAAGCGTTACAATCACACAGAAAAAATTCCAACCATCCAACAACTTCTTGGGAAGGGATTGTTTTTGACAATATTATTGCTGATTTCTGCAAAATATATTAGCTAACAATGTGTCACTGCCGGGAGCCTCCGCCACCTCCACCTCAGCCATTATGGGCAGAGGAAACCACAAGACCCAAGCTGACTTCCTCTTCTGATCAGTACTCATAGCAACTCTCTCCTTTCAAGATGATATTTTGACCACTTAAAGTTAGGTCACATTCACGTGGGCGAGTACGATACCGAGAAACTCCGCCCGATGTCGCACTGGACAACATGGAATTTACACGGTGATGCGATGCGTTTTTGATCTTGTATCACATTGTATCACATTGCTTCTGTGAAATTGTTTCACGCACGTGAAAGGATCACAAGTAGAGATGAGCGAGCATACTCGCTAAGGACAATTGCTCGAGCGAGCATTGTCCTTAGCGAGTACCTCCCCGCTGGGAAGAAAAGGTTCGGCTGCCTGCGCGGGTGACAGGTAAGTTCCTCCGTTCCTCCCCGCTCTCCCCCGCAGCTCCCCGCCGCCGGCAGCCGAATCTTTTCTTCCGAGCGGGCAGGTACTCGCTAAGGGCAATGCTCGATCGAGTAATTGCCCTGAGTGAGTATGCTCGCTCATCTCTAATCACAAGTGTTTTCCATTGACTCACTTGCACATTGCTCCAGCATGCAAGTGTTGTGAAAGACCTTTAAAGGTCCCATTGAAAACAATTGGTGAGGCGTTCCAAGGGACCACCCAAAGATGGAACATGTTGAAATTTTTTTCCTTGCAGCATCCCCCATGTAAATGGATGGATTTGATATTCGTGCGAGTTGTTTGCGCATTGCACAAAACTCGTGCGAGAATATCGTTCATGTGAATGCGCCCTTACAGAGAGATCTGAGGTGCCAACATTTCCTCATTCTCTGGCTGCTCTGCTGAGTTATTTGCCAATCACATTGGGACATTCAGAGACCTTTATTAGCTGCATCTGTAAATTCTGGTTTAGCGGTAAAACAGTATTGACAAATTACAACAGCAAGTGATACACAGCCGATATCTCACTGCGTTGGATGGGATCGGAGATACTTATAACCTTGAACCTTTAACGTCTTAGATGCCACGGTCAATAGTGACTACAGCGTTTAAATGAATTGACGGAGAGGGAGAGCTTGACAAGTCTCTGGGCTGCCAATAGATTATTGTGGCAGGGCTTAATAGGTTGCAGTATAGAGGAAATCAGAGTATTCCAAGTTGAAATTTCCTAATTGAACTTTAAATAAGAAAAAGAAGGTTGAACTCCTTCCTGACTGTGTAACGTAAATATGCATGATGCGATCATGAAAGGTGTATTGAGCAGGGTCAAGAGCCAAGCCCTCTCTATAGCTGGTGAGTGTCAGAAGTTTTCAACAGATAACAGCTGCCATCAGTGGTCGCATCTGGAATTAGCTCTGATCGATCATAGTTATTAACTACTTAGATGCCACAGTTCGGGCCCCATTGGCAACCCGGCAACACTATAATAGGGTTGACATGGCAGCCTGGGCCTAGTGAAGGCTCCCAGGACTGCAACATATTGATGCCTTCACAGGGATTATTAGGCAACATTTTAAAGTTTTATATATGCTACAATACAGAAGTATTGCAGTATATGGTACAAGTGATTTGAAGTTTATGTCTCCAGGTGGGACTGTAAAACAAATGGGAAATAAAGGTTTGATAAAGTTTTTAAAAATGTGAAAAAGAAACCCTTTTCCCATTTCCTATAAAAATATAAATTATTATAAAAATTACCCAGAATCAGTATCGCTGTGTTCATAAAAGTCTAAACTATTAAATAGTTGCACTATTTAAACCGCACGATGAACGCTGCAAGAAAGAAATCTAAACAATGCCAGAACTGTTGGTTTTAGGGCACCATGTTTCTCCCAAAAATTGAATAAAAGGTGATCAAAAGGTCATATATACCCCAAAATGTATACTAACAAAATCTACTGCCCATCCTGCAATATATGAGCCATCACACAGCCCAATCAATGGAAAATTTTTAAAACGTTTGATGGTCAGAATATGGTGACGGGAAGCAATTTTTTAAAGTAGTAGAACAAAGAAAATATATAGATTTGGTATTCCTGTAACTGTATTGAACATCTCATTCTTACTGCACCATGAATGCCATAAAAACAAACCTCCGAAAAAAATTGCATTTTTTTCAATTTCACCCCACTTAAAAAAATGTTAAATGTTAAGTAGATCATAGAGTAAACTAAGCTGCAAAAAAAAACAACTTACATGGCTATCTTAACATATAAGTTAAAAGCATATTGCTCTTGGAAGGCCGATTACGAAAAAAACGATAACGAAAAACGGAAAAATGTCTGGGCTTGAAAGACTTAATAAAGTCTATTGGGAAAAAAGAGAAAAGAATTCTAGAGTTGCTTTTCCATTAAACTTTTATATTTCAAAATGTTAAAGAGTGTTAAGAGCTATATACACTTTTGCACTCTTTTTTTGTGTTTTTGAAAATCGAGGCTTTTCGTAATTAGTTTTCATTAGAAAAAATATTGAGAGTGTTTAGTTTCTCTGCTTGTATTGTTTTCCAAGGCATTGCACACTGGAGGAAATGTTAGCAAGTTATGTCAGTCAGTGTAAACTAAACTGTTGTTTCTCAGCCCCCTCGCCTAGCCTTGTCCCCTTTTGAGGTTGTGTTTTCACTGCCTTTCCACTGAGCTATTACAATGGGCTGTGTGACAGTGCTAGGGGATGGGGAAGGAAACCAGGAGAACATAGAGCAGAAAACGCTACTATAACAGAGGGTTGTATAACATTGCTGGGGAATGTGGGAGGAGATCAGGAGAACAGAGTAGAGAAAGCTACTATTGCCGAGGGCTGTATTTCACTGCTGGTAAATGTTCTGCTCCTATCAACAGTGAGAGGGAATGGAACCAGCAGGTACTTGGAGAAATGATGAGGTAGAGGATAGATAATAGAGATGAGCGAGCACGCTCGGTAAAGGCAGATACCCGAGCGAGCATCTCTCATCTCTCTTGCGGGGGGGGGGGGGGAGCGGGGGAGAGTGAGAGAGATCTCTCCCACCCGTCGCATTTGCTCGGACGAGTATGCAGACACTCGAGAAAAGCGATGATCGCTCGTGTGTCTGCCTTTACCGAGCGTGCTCGCTCATCTCTAATAGACAACTGTGTAGTATTGAGTGGGTGTAGTTATGCTACACAGCTTCTGAAAGAGAAGAGGGGAGGGGTAGCTGAGCTTGTGTGCATTCATGACAGAAACCAGCTGATCAATGCTGGGAACACTTCTGTGCCAAAAACTTGAATGTAGAAGAGTCTGCAAACCAAGTATGAGGCGATCTAAATGCATAAGCAAGAAAATTCAATGCTAAAAAACAACACATAAGTGCATCATTTTTTTCTGCAGGGACTCAGTAAGATGTGTGTGCATTGATTTATCATGCACAAAGGTTATGGGTTATATAAACTATACAGATTTTGTTATCGCATATTCGTTACCTGTAGAATAGAATGAAGGTGTTATTTCTACCACATATGTGATGATGTTAGAAAAGTTCTAAAAACTATCAAGAGGACTTCAACACAGAAAAAGTAATTGAAGGTTTTAAAACAAAAGCTTGCTGTATCCGGGGTAGTGAGGGGCTCTTGTTCCCCGAGGCCGCAGACAATTCCCGATCTGCTTCTGTCTGCAATCCACCAATTAACTTAATTACTCTGATTGCCCAACCATCCATATTCTCCGACTCTTCCTATGTGTGGGTGTCCAGAGCTGTACAGAACATTCTATGTGCATTCTGACTGCTCAGAAAGGTGAGCATATCATTATACACATCTAGGTTTCTTGTAAAACCTTCCATGATCTCATCCACCTTGACGGCAGCTGCCTGGCACTAGTTGCTGCCGTCTGCTTACTAGCCGCTGTTATCCAGAAGTCCTTTTCTGTGTGAATTTAACCTTGTTTTAGCTCACTTAGTATGTGATGATGCTATTTATTTTCACATCCTAAATTAAAAAACCTCACTTTTACCCACAATACACTTTGTTTGACACTTTTCCATAATTCATTCATGGCAACTTCTAGGAAAGAACAGAATCTCTGAATTTTTTTTAACTTATACAAAACCAATTTATTTAGGACATCCCAAAACCTTTGGCATGTGAATGACATCTTCATATGACCCACTTCACCACACCCCAAAATAAAGTGACCGCAAACAACCTAATCAAATACAAACACAAAGCTAGCCCCCCTAAATAACTACAGAAACCAGACCAGACCGCTTACATCAATACAGACCCCAAGACCATACCCTCTAAATAACTACAGACCCTCAGACCACACCCTCTAAATAACTACAGACCCTCAGACCACACCCTCTAAATAACTACAGACCCTCAGACCACACCCTCTAAATAACTACAGACCCTCAGACCACACCCCCTAAATAACTACAGACCCTCAGACCACACCCCCTAAATAACTACAGACCCTCAGACCACACCCACTATTTTTTTTCTAATATACACTTGAAGTTATTCCCTTCTACTATAACTAGCAGACTCATCAGGTTGCTTCCTTCACTGGTTCACCAAGACCAATTGGGCTTCATCCCTGGAAGGCAAGCATCAGATAATGTATGGATAATACTAAATGCTATCTATATTGCATAACTTGAAGCTTCTGGGCCCAATGCAAAATCTGTAGCAGGGCCCCCAAGTATAATGCTTTATTCATAGTACTGGGCTCCCTATATGGAGAAGAGAGGCCTTATGGGCCCCCTAAGGCTCCTGGGCCCGGGTGCAACCGTATCCCCTGCATCCCCCATAGTTACGCCCCTGTTGCTAATGTATCTAACACACTATTGGCTTCAAAAAAGTAGTCTCTTGTGCTCCTATTTTCAGTTGGTTCTTCGCAGGATGGGTTTTAAGGGTTCATTCCTAAACGCCTTTTCTGTTCTCTGTTCTTCCCCTACTGCATTTCTTAAAATTCCCTAAACACAGGGCGACACACCAGAGTTGCTCCTTATCAGCCTTATTCATGCTCGCAATGGAGCCGCTATTAATTGTCATCCATGAAAATCCAAGTATAATGGGCATTCCTGCCAGTAGCTCTTGCATCAAGCTTAGCCTCTCTGCCCAATTTGTTTTCCGTCTTGGAGAAAAAATTCTGGTCTCCAAGTTAATACAGCTAAATCTGAGATACTTTTTAACTACACACCCTCCCACGCTCAAAAGCTCATCAGACTCAATTTTGGGTTTTATTCTCACATCCCTTTTACCCCTGATATAGGGATTAAAAGGACTACTACTTTTAGCCCTATAAGCTAAGTTTATGGGATAAAAGTAGGTGACCCGCTGAGTCTGGGAATGTAAGTTTGATACTTATCTTCTCTGCCCTTCCCCCATGTGTGAGCACCGAAACCCGCTGCTCAATACATTGGGTGGCACTGCTAATAGTAGTCCTCCCATTATAAAGTTAAAACAGATGGACTACTTGGCAGCACCACTCAATACATTGAGTGGAGTCTTTCAGTGCTGAAAACGGGGAGAGATGGAGGAGGTAAGTAGTACACTTACATCCCCAGACTCAGCGGGTCACCTACTTTCAGCTCATAGGCTTAGTTCATAGGCCTAAAAGAAAGTGACAGACCCCCTTTAAGTTGACAAAAGATGTAAATACCACTTATAAGTGGAATTATGAACTCTTATTTTACCATCTAGACTTACCAAAGTGGGACTGCCCCTTTCTTTCTTGGATAGGTAGGATCCATAGTGTCACAATCAGGTGCTGAAAAAACAATTAATGTCCTTCATTTGGTCTCATAGGCTCCCACGTATATCGAAGAATATAATGTTTCTCCATAAAGTATATGGTGGTTTGTTGGTACATAACCTCAATAAATACTATAAAGCCGCCCGCTTATCTTGAATAGCCCCCATTTACGCAATCTCCACTATGGGTTTCAATGTAGCCTGCCCTCGTCCACATTAAAAGAGGTATAGGGGCAAAGGACGAGAACATTATCCTTCCACTATATAAGGCACTTGTCAGGTCCCACATGGAATACTGCGTACAGTTCTGGACTCCGGTGCTCAGGAAAGATGTTACGGTATTGGAGGGGGTTCAAAGAAGAGCAACTAAGCTAGTACATGGAATGACGGGACTAGAATACCCAGAGAGGCTATCAAAATTGGGACTATTTACGCTTGAAAAAAGAAGGTTAAGGGGCGACCAAATAACCATGTATAAGTACATGAGGGGACAATACAAGGATCTCTCCCAGGATCTGTTTATACCCAGGACTACGACGGTAACAAGAGGGCATCCGCTGCGATTAGAGGAAAGTAGGTTTCATCACCAATATAGAAAAGGGTTCTTTACTGTTAGAGCAGTTAGACTGTGGAACTCTCTGCCTGAGGACGTGGTGATGGCAAAATCCATAGAGGAGTTTAAAAGGGGGCTTGATGTCTTTCCAGATCGGAAGGATATTATAGGCTATAAATCTAAGGTTATTTGTTAATCCGGGTATACAGGCAGGTAGGAACTATTAGGGGTTGATCCAGGGAACAGTCTGATTGCCATTAGGGAGTCGGGAAGGAATTTTTCCCCGAAAAGGGCTAATTGGCTCCTGCCTCTTGGGGTTTTTTGCCTTCCTCTGGATCAACAAAACAAAAGGCTAACAGGCTGGACTAGATGGACATTGTCTTCATTCAGCCTTACGAACTATGTTACTATGTTACCTACTTATGAGGCCTTCATGGCTCTGGACAAAACTTACACATCTGACTAATCTTAAAATAAGTCTGTCAGCTACATTTTGCCTATTAAACTCAATATACCGACGTAGGCACAACTGACTGACTGCTGGAGACGTAGGGCGTGCCTGCACTGAGGATTGAGGCGCATGCACTGTGACCCCACAGGAGGAATGACGTCACGCGCATCACCGTCTTTAGTGCAGTGCATTCCGTATGTGGAACGCATAACGTCTCTAGCAGCCGGAGCTGGAAGCGTCTATCAACATAGAAGGGGTTGTTTATAGCAGAAGAGGGAGGGAGAACCCGGACCGCTGGCAGATATGATCCGCTCATTGGACCGTTCAAGGCTAATTAACATACGGCACGGGAAGCCTTTCTGCAGCCACATTGTACAGAGGTAATGGTACCGGTTCAATCATTCAGTTGTTGTTCCTCTGTATATTGAGTTTAATAGGTAACAATTAGTTGACAGACTTCCTTTATAAGACCCCAAGCATTTAACCTGGTGACAGGCTAACAACATTACTACCTTAGATGGGGGGGGGTACTTAACGCAACAGGACCTAAACCTACGTCCTGTGGATGCTGTAGGCTCAGAAGTGAACCCGCGGCATCCCACAGCGGCTGCTGGCTGTGACTGATAGCCGGCCTCCCTGCTGTAACAGTAGGAATCGGTGATAACACAGATCCCCACTGTTAACTCTCTACATTCCGCAATCAATCTACATCTTGACATATAAAGGATTCGCAGTGAAAGAGCGCTCCCTCTATGACATCATCAACCCTTTGCTATGTAATCGTAGAGGGCCGATGGGTTGCCATGGCAACTGGATGCCAGACACTGGTGTCTCGGCTTGCCATGGCCTATGATCGCTATTGTAAGCAATAAGGGATTGCAGTAAATCTCTAGTGCAATGCATTATCGTAGCGACCATAGCTTTTAGGGTTCAAGTCCCCTAGGGGGACCTAAAAAATGAGCACATACAAAAACATGCAGGATTTTCTAGTAAAGGGTCCAGGCATATTCAGCACTATGACTCGATGCCCCCGATTATAGTAATGATCAATATAAGGCTACTTCAACAATCAATATCATCACAAAAAGAACAAAAGGAGTAGAATTAATTGTTAAATTAAACAATTAATTTGTTAAGAAAACACATAAAATGCAAATCACAGACAACACAAGAAGACTAAATTAAAATCAAACCAAGGATCCACTAAATGGGGATTAAAACTGCATAACAAATCTGAATAGAACAGAGAAATAGATGGGCCCCAAGGACTCTGACTGGTAGAACACATACATAAGTGAAAGAATACTACATATAAATAAAGTGAGCTTTCACTTCTGTATTCCCGCGGGATTTCCGCCACTGAAAGTTTGCATAGGAGTGCATTACAATACGCACTCCTATGCAGACGGCCGCGGTTTGGCCGCGCGAAACCTCGTGCGGCAAACAAACCGCGGCATGTCCTATTTTTGTGCGGGGCACGCACTCACCCGGCCGCCAGCTCCGGTCTGCGCATGCGCCGGCTGCGCCGCAGCTGGCACATGGAAGAGCCGGGGCCGCTAGGCGCGGGTGAGTACGCGCTGGTCCCTGCAGGCTCTCGGGTCGGGTCCCGCGGAGAGAATTCTCGCTGCCGGATCCGACCCGCTCGTCTGCAGGCGGCCTATGTGTTCTACCAGTCAGAGTCCTTGAGGCCCATCTATTTCTCGCTTCTATTCAGATTTGTTAAGCACTTTAAATTCCCATTCTATGGATCCTTGGTTTTCTTGTAATCTTCTTATGTTGCATGTGATATGTATTTAATGTGTTTTTTGCTTTATACCCATGTTTTTCTTCTTGTCTTGACACTTTTTTTTGTTTATATAAAAAAAAAAGAATAAACATTTCACATATTTGGTATCATTGTTTCTGTAGTGACCTGTACAATAAAGTGAACACACTATTTATCCTGCACCACGAAAAACTTTTTAAAAAAACAACCAAAAACATAGGCAAAATGCTTCTTTTGTTCGTTTTTCCTCGCAAAAGACTCAATAAAAGTGAATAAAGCCCCATGTACCCCAAAATGGTAGCAATAAAACTACAGCTCATTATGCAAAAAAAACAAGCCCTCATAGAGCTCTGTACATGAACATTCTGGGAAGGCTGACGTGTGACATAACTGGCAACATGAACTGCAACCACACTGAATGCCAGTACTGGTGTCATATGTCGACACCGGAAGCTAGAGGTTGACCAGGCAGAGCTGGAGGTTACGCCTCTAGCTGCCGATTGGCTCCTGGTCTCCGCCATTCCCTGTCCCCACTGTCACTTGCGCCGGGTGACAGGCTCCTGCTTTGTGCGGCTTTGCCGTCTTCAGCCCAGACCCTCAGCTCCTGCATGCCGCTCCCTCCAGCCGGCTGGCCAGCAGTCTGCCACAGACGGCGCTCTTCCTCCTGGTACGCCAGTTACTTGCCGTCTGTCAATCGGCTGCTGCTGTTTTGTGGGGGGCTGTCCCGTCTTCAGCCCCAGCCCCACCAGATGGTAGCCCCCCGCTGCTGGGGAGAGTGACAGAGGGGTCGGGAGCTGAGATGGGAGGCCAGCGGGGGAAAGGGTGGGTGGGAGTGACAGCGGGGTCGGTACAGCGGTGCCAGGAACTGAAGTAGGAGCCTGGCGGGGAAAGTGACAGTCGGGGCAGGGAGAGTGACAGCGGGCCAGGAGTGCAGATGGCAGTAGTAGGACCAGGAGTAGGATGAGGAGTAGGACGAGGAGGGGGGCGAGGAGATATGTGATCTGTCTGCGGGGAGCGCTGGTACATGTGTCTCTGGGGAGATGTGTGGGGGCATCAACCAATCCGCAGCTGTGGGAGTGACCTGCCCGTCCCCTCAGCCCGGCCAACCCATGTCTCCACACGTACTTCCGGTGGAGACATATAACACCAGTACCCTGAATGCTTTACATGTGTTCTGTTAGACCCAGTGCATACTTTACCATAAAACATGCCACTTCGGCCCAGTTCTGTTGGCAAGTATGCAAGTGCCGCTATGCCAGCTGTTGCCAGCTGTAAAGTCCTGTGTGATCAGACGTTCTCACTCAGCATTACTGAACTGTAACTGTAATGTAATTAATTTCTGTGAAGAACCTTAGTAAAAACCTCAAGTAGCTCCTGCTGTCATTTGGGAAATTTTAGTGCTAAAAATTGGTTGGTCACAGCAGCTACAATATTTCATCAAAAACCTCACTGATGAGTCATTGATTTACCAACCAGAGCCCCAACAGCTTTCTCGGTAAGCCCCTCGTGGCCTGCTGTATAGGTATCTCCAATGCAGAAAATGTTCATATGTATCCCCCGCAAGCTAAACATCTCACAACAGCTCTGTCCATCCATAAAAGAATTTTATAGCTTCTTTGAGGAATTAATCTATATAGGAATCTGTTTCACTTTGAAAATCCATTACATTACTTACCCTGTACTGATCCTGAGTTTTATCCTGCCTTATACCCTAGAGCTGCACTCACTATTCTGCTGGTGGACTCTGTATACATACATTACTTATCCTGTACTGACCCTGAGTTACATTCTGTATTATACTCCAGGGCTGCACTCGCTATTCTGCTGGTGGAGTCACTGTATACATACATTACTAATCCTGTACTGATTCCGAGTTACATCCTGTATTATACTCCAGAGCTGCACTCACTATTCTGCTGGTGAAGTCACTGTGTACATACATTATTTATACTGTGCTGAAACTGAGTTACATTCTGTATTATACTCCAGAGCTGCACTCGCTATTCTGCTGGGGGAGTCACTGTATACATACATTACTTATCCTGTACTGATCACGAGTTGCATTCTGTATTATACCCCAGAGCTGCACTCACTGTTCTGCTGAGGGGTATAGTGTATTATACTCCAAAAGTCTGCAACCTAATTTATTTTTTTCCCATCAGGGTGACAGATTATAAGCTTAATGCCGGATACTCCCGTTGGCCAACCAAAGTCAGTGAGGTGAGTCACTTGTGGTTTTCATAAAAAATGAGAAGAAGCAAAGGAAATGGTCGTCATCCTGTGTAATCAGAATTAGTGTATAACTTGAAATAAAGTGCCTATAATATTCACAGTTCAGGCGGTCAGATACCTCCATATTCCACATACTGTGTGTTGTATGACACAAACATGTCAGGAAAAGTAACGTGTATCCTCCAAGTCAAAGTTGGATTTTCCTCCACCGAAGAAAAATCTCAGTTTATGGCTCCTTATTAAAATACATTTGATAAGGCAGAAGAGAGCCGACAGCTCGTCTATATACTACACCACACAGGAGAGCCGATAGCTCGTCTATATACTACACCACACAGCAGAGCCGACAGCTCCTCTATATACTACACCACACAGGAGAGGCGACAGCTCCTCTATATACTACACCACACAGGAGAGCCGACAGCTCCTCTATATACTACACCACACAGGGAAGCCGACAGATCCTTTATATACTACACTGCACAGGAGAGCCGACAGCTCCTCTATACTACACCCCACAGGAGAGCCGACAGCTCCTCTATATACTACACCACACAGGAGAGCCGACAGCTCCTCTATATACTACACCACACAGGAGAGCCAACAGCTCCGTTATATACTACATCACACAGGAGAGCCGACAGCTCCTCTATATACTACACCACACAGGGGAGCCGACAGCTCCTCTATATACTACACCACACAGGAGAGCCGACAGCTCCTCCATATACTACACCACACAGGAGAGCCCACAGCTCCTCTATATACTACACCACACAGAAGAGCCGACAGCATCTCTATATACTACACCACACAGAAGAGCCGACAGCTCCTCTATATACTACACCACACAGGAGAGCCAACAGCTCCGTTATATACTACATCACACAGGAGAGCCGACAGCTCCTCTATATACTACACCACACAGGAGAGCTGACAGCTCCTCTATATACTACACAACACATAGGAGAGCCGACAACTCCTCTATATACTACACCGCATAGGGGAGCCGACAGCTCCTGTATATACTACACTACACAGAAGAGCCGACAGCTCCTCTATATACTACACCACACAGAAGAGCGGACAGCTCCTCTATATACTACACCACACAGGAGAGCCAACAGCTCCTCTATATACTACACCACACAGGAGAGCCAACAGCTCCTCTATATACTACACCACACAGGGAAGCCAACAGATACTCTATGCTACACCGCAAAGGACAGCTGACAGCTCCTCTATATACTATACCACACAGGAGAGCCCACAGCTCCTCTATATACTACACCACACAGGAGAGTCGACAGCTCCTCTATATACTACACCACCCAGGGGAGTCGACAGCTCCTCTATATACTACACGACACAGGAGAGCCAACAGCTCCTCTATATACTACACCACACAGGAGAGTCGACAGCTCCTCTATATACTACACCACCCAGGGGAGCCGACAGCTCCTCTATATACTACACCACACAGGACAGTCGACAGCTCCTCTATATACTACACCACACAGGAGTGCAGACAGCTCCTTTATATACTACACCACACAGGGGAGCCAACAGCTACTCTATGCTACACCGCACAGGACAGCTGACAGCTCCTCTATATACTACACCACACAGGAGAGCCCACAGCTCCTCTATATACTACACCACACAGAAGAGCCGACAGCTCCTCTATATACTACACCACACAGGAGAGCCCACAGCTCCTCTATATACTACACCACACAGAAGAGCCGACAGCTCCTCTATATACTACACCACCCAGGGGAGTCGACAGCTCCTCTATATACTACACGACACTGGAGAGCCGACAGCTCCTCTATATACTACACCACACAGAAGAGTCGACAGCTCCTCTATATACTACACCACTCAGGGGAGCCGACAGCTCCTCTATATACTACACCACACAGGACAGTCGACAGCTCCTCTATATACTACACCACACAGGAGAGCCGACAGCTCCTCTATATACTACACCACACAGGAGTGCAGACAGCTCCTTTATATACTATACCACACAGGGGAGCCGACAGCTCCTCTATATACTACACCACACAGCAGAGCCGACAGCTCCTCTATATACTACACCACACAGGAGAGCCCACAGCTCCTCTACATACTACACCACACAGGAGAGCCAACAGCTCCTCTATATACTACACCACACAGGAGAGCCGACAGCTCCTCTATATACTACACCACACAGGAGAGCCGACAGCTCCTCTATATACTACACAACACAAAGGAGAGCCGACAGCTCCTCTATATACTACATCACACAGGAGAGCCAACAGCTCCTCTATATACTACATCACACAGGAGAGCCGACAGCTCCTCTATATACTACACAACACATAGGAGAGCCGACAGCTCCTCTATATACTACACCACACAGGAGAGCCAACAGCTCCTCTATATACTACACTACACAGGAGAGCCGACAGCTCCTCTATATACTACACCACACAGGAGAGCCGACAGCTCCTCTATATACTACATCACACAGTAGAGCTGACAGCTCCTCCATATACTACACCACACAGGAGAGCTGACAGCTCCTCTATATACTACACTACACAGGAGTGCAGACAGCTCCTTTATATACTATACCAGACAAGGGAGGCGACAGCTCCTCTATATACTACACCACACAGCAGAGCCGACAGCTCCTCTATATACTACACCACACAGGAGAGCCGACAGCTCCTCTATATACTACACCACACAGGAGAGCCGACAGCTCCTCTATATACTACACCACACAGGAGAGCCGACAGCTCCTCTATATACTACACCACACAGGAGAGCCGACAGCTCCTCTATATACTACACCACACAGTAGAGCTGACAGCTCCTCTATATACTACACCACACAGGAGAGCTGACAGCTCCTCTATATACTACACTACACAGGAGTGCAGACAGCTCCTTTATATACTATACCACACAGGGGAGGTGACAGGTCCTCTATATACTACACCACACAGCAGAGCCGACAGCTCCTCTATATACTACACCACACAGGAGAGCCGACAGCTCCTCTATATACTACACCACACAGGAGAGCCGACAGCTCCTCTATATACTACACCACACAGGAGAGCCGACAGCTCCTCTATATACTACACCACACAGGAGAGCCGACAGCTCCTCTATATACTACACCACACAGGAGAGCCGACAGCTCCTCTATATACTACACTACACAGGAGTGCAGACAGCTCCTTTATATACTATACCAGACAAGGGAGGCGACAGCTCCTCTATATACTACACCACACAGCAGAGCCGACAGCTCCTCTATATACTACACCACACAGGAGAGCCGACAGCTCCTCTATATACTACACCACACAGGAGAGCCGACAGCTCCTCTATATACTACACCACACAGGAGAGCCGACAGCTCCTCTATATACTACACCACACAGGAGAGCCGACAGCTTCCCTATATACTACACATCACAGGAGAGCCGACAGCTCCTCTATATACTACATCACACAGGAGAGCCAACAGCTCCTCTATATACTACACCACACAGGAGTGCCAACAGCTCCTCTACATACTACACCACACAGGAGAGCCAACAGCTCCTCTATATACTACACTACACAGGAGAGCCGACAGCTCCTCTATATACTACACCACACAGGAGAGCCGACAGCTCCTCTATATACTACACCACACAGGAGAGCCGACAGCTCCTCTATATACTACACTACACAGGAGAGCCGACAGCTCCTCTATATACTACACCACACAGGAGAGCCGACAGCTCCTCTATATACTACACCACACAGGAGAGCCGACAGCTCCTCTATATACTACACCACACAGGAGAGCCAACAGCTCCTCTATATACTACACCACACAGGAGAGCTGACAGCTCCTCTATATACTACACTACACAGGAGTGCAGACAGCTCCTTTATATACTATACCACACAGGGGAGGCGACAGGTCCTCTATATACTACACCACACAGCAGAGCCGACAGCTCCTCTATATACTACACCACACAGGAGAACCGACAGCTCCTCTATATACTACACCACACAGGAGAGCTGACAGCTCCTCTATATACTACACTACACAGGAGTGCAGACAGCTCCTTTATATACTATACCACACAGGGGAGGCGACAGCTCCTCTATATACTACACCACACAGGAGAGCCGACAGCTCCTCTATATACTACACCACACAGGAGAGCCGACAGCTCCTCTATATACTACACCACACAGGAGAGCCGACAGCTTCCCTATATACTACACATCACAGGAGAGCCGACAGCTCCTCTATATACTACATCACACAGGAGAGCCAACAGCTCCTCTATATACTACATCACACAGGAGTGCCAACAGCTCCTCTACATACTACACCACACAGGAGAGCCAACAGCTCCTCTATATACTACACTACACAGGAGAGCCGACAGCTCCTCTATATACTACACCACACAGGAGAGCCGACAGCTCCTCTATATACTACACCACACAGGAGAGCCGACAGCTCCTCTATATACTACACCACACAGGAGAGCCGACAGCTCCTCTATATACTACAACACACAGGGGAGCCGACAGCTCCTCTATATACTACACCACATAGCAGAGCCGACTGCTCCTCTATATACTACACCACACAGGAGAGTCGACAGCTCCTATTCACACAGCATAGTTAAAAACGCTATGACTACCCTACTATAGTCTATCCCCTAATGTTGTGTTTTGCTTCTTGAGATATACCTGGGGTTTTCTTAAGAAGCAGTTCTAACTGGTCGCTGCTTTACCGCTGTTTGCACCCAATTTGAGCTATATAAATTTGTCTTTCAATATAGATTTTCTTACTTTTGTGTTGCCCTTACAATCCAATTACAGCTTGTGGATGTCCTAAGCAGCCATTCTGCAATACGGTGCTGGCCAGAATGTCCTCTTCCACACTTTCCATACTTCCTTGTATAGCCCTGCTGCAATCGGCCGCCATGCATCTTCTGAATGTCTGCCCCTTTCTTGCATGTAGTAACTAGTAATGTCTCCATGTCCCTGTTACTAATGAAGCCACATACCTAATCACAGGCAGTGGATTGATGATATGCACACAGGCTGTTAGATGAACAGAATTTGTGTTAAATGTTAGTGTCCATTTAAAATTGGAGCTGATATCAATTTATTTTCTTCCTATTCAGGAAAAAATGGTCAGAAAGGGGATAAAAATAGTTTTCCCTCATTTTTTCATGCTCTGGTTTAAGGTGAATCGCTGAATGAATAACACTGACTTCGTAAATAACTCCTCCGGGGGACAGCAATGCCAAATATGTGTAAGATATGACTTGGAATAGAGATAGGAACAAAAACCCTATTTTAGCTTTAACTGTTTCTTCACCTTTCTGCATTAGTTGAACTCTTAGCACACGCATGATAATTGTTCAAGTGCAGAATTTATTCAGTACTTTGTCGCATTTATTTATTGATCTACAATGGCTCGGAGCTGGAGTAGGTGTCAGCTATTATTTACACTAGTGTCTAGCATAATTATACTAAATGTGACTGGCTATGTGTGGCCATGCCCACTAACACCAGGCCCCACCCACTTTTTAAAAAAGAATCAGGATACAGCATAGGTTCGGGAAGGACATGGTTTCTCTTTTGAAGGCAGCATTCCTGCAAGTCAATGTCAGAACTTTTAACAAGCCTTGTAACAATGGCTGGGAACTGTGAGCCAAAGCCAGAATAACCATGCACAGACAGGCGTTTCGGGGTGATTGGCCCTCATCAGTATACAGCAGGTTTCTGGCTTGGTGAGTAAGAGGCCTACAGACGTTGGTCAGGAAGGGTATCAATTAGGGAGAGCACCAAGAAGGTTAGAGAAAATTTATAAGGCCATCCATGCTCCATGATGTTGCATAAAAATCCCACACCAGTGCAAAAAAAAGGTTGCATATGCCCCAGTGTCACCACCCACACGGTGATGTTCCATGCTGATATACTCTGTGCTGTATTTTAGGTGTTGCTATATTTTACTTGTTGTCTAGGAAAAATAAGAATAACTATGAATGATGTCAGGCTTCATTCACATCTGTGTTAGAGGCTCAGTTTGAAAAATGCTGCAGTACGTAACGACAGCCGAATGGAATCTGTTATAGTAAATGGGTTCCGGACGGCGGGTTTAGGTTTGATATGTACTGGATCCGGCACTTCCAGTTTAAGGCCAAATGCCCACAGCCGGGTCGTATTCCGACTGCGAAATCTCCCAGCAGAATCAGACCCTGTGCCCCAGTATTGACCCCCGCATACCTGTCTTGTAGTCTTCTTTATGTCCTGCGGATGTGCTGGCTGGCGCACTGCCGCACATGCGCAGTGTAGAGAGTCGCACCGGCGATGAAGTGGATCCGCTGCGACTCACCACGGGATGCACGGCTTTCTCGCACTAAAATAGGACATGCTGTGATTTTCCCCCCATGAGCAGAAAATCGCAGTTGGTTTCCGCTCGTGGGCATGGAAAGGCGTTTTCCATAGTATGTCCTATGGGCAATATTTGCTGTGGGATCCGGAGGCGAACACTCGCTCTGGAACCCGCAGTGAAAATAGGGCCGTGGGCATTGGCCCTTACTTTAGTTCGCTGCTAACACAGAGCAAAGTAAGGTCTCACTCACATGGCGGATGTGTCCCCCATATTATACACGTTTTAAGCACAGAGAGTAGACAGTACGCAGCAAATATGCTACAACTAAGGGCAAAAGATGAAGAAACAGTTAAAGCTGAAATAGGGTTTGTGTTCTTATCTCTATTCCAAGTCATATCTTACAGAGTACACATATTTGGCATCGCTGTGGACCGGAGGAGTAATTTATGATGTCATTATTATTCATTCAGCGAATAACCTTAAAACAGAGCATCAAAAAAATGAGGCAAACTATTTTTATCCCGTTTCTGACCATTTTTCCCCCAATAAGAACTATAAAATAAATTGATATCCGTTATAATTTTACTTGGACCCTAACATCTCACATAACTTCTGTCATCTAACAGCCTGTGTGCGTATCATGTGTGCAATCTTGTGCAAGATCTGCGTATCTGTGTGCAATCTTGTAATATACTTGCATTAAAAGTTTTTTTGTTTTATTAGTGAAAATCAAGTTACGTCCCCATAGCGTATACTGGTGCGTATTGCGCGCGTAATACACTCAAAAATAGAACATGCTGCGTTTTATTTCAAGCGCGTGAAAAAAAACACCGGTGTAAGTGGCCCAATAGACATTAATGGGCTTTTAGCACACGTATTACGCGTATAATACATGGGCATTGTACGCCCATATGATTCAGCCCTAACTAAACCAAGCAGTTCAAGTGCTTAAAATGAGGCGTCTGATCGAAACCCTAAAGGGATAAATCCTTATTAATAATACCTTCCTTTAAGCTGTCAAATATACTGAGCAACCCCTTTATTAGAGCCTCAGCCCGTTCACAATTGGCGCATCTCTGTGTGGAAATTCTTCCCATGACCCTGGAGTGCAGCATAAAATCACGTGGCAAGTTTTCTGTGGATCAGCTTCAGTGTGAATCCACATTAAATGGAAAATCCAGCAATCTGCATGACCTCCAACAAGGCCGGGTCATCGGGGCTAGATTAGTGAATTATTGCGATTCTGAAGGCCAAAGGAGGTTCAGCATGCTACTGGATGAGGGTCTCTAATAAAGGGGCCAGTCGGTGAATTGTACCCATTACTTTTTGTTCTGCCCGGTTTATCTCATGCTCTTTCCAATGTTCTTATTTGGATGTAATTTAGAATTTTTGCAATTATTCATCTATTTCACGAGGTGAATTCTATTTTCTTATTCCACGTATCATTGGTTGGTATTTTTGTAATGACTCACAGAACAGTATGATGACTATTTTTAAAGCAGTGGAAAAATTGTGCCTCTAGGTACAGAGATTATCTCGGTGTCCTTTTAGATGAGCCAACTCTTATTGGAACTAGCAAGTGGCGCTATTACTAACTCATTCTCACCAGTGCAGCCTGCTTATACAGGCAGATACATCGTTGGCTTGTTCAAACGAGAATCCTTCAGTCATTTATATTTGCTGTATAAGCAAACAAGAGGGTCTGGACAAGTACAGAGTCCAAGAAGCAGGCCCTCAGCCGAAATAACCTTGTCACGGGGCTCTACCATCTCCTAACTACGGGTGGCCAGGAACTCAACCTCGTTACCACTGGGGGGAGTTCACAAACCGAAGTTACCTGAAGTCCTGTTTGTCACTCGTGATGCCAACATTCCGTCCTCGGCGGCGGCTCCCTCAGATGTAATGAAGTAGTCCACACACAGAGTATTTTTCTGAACGAGAACCGGGAACGTTCAATCATGTCCATTTACTTAAATTTACTTTATTAAATGAAGTGCTACATAAAAACAGTCAGACGTCTACACAGGACGCGTTTCCACTCCGTAAGGAGTCTTGATCACCTGTCTCCTACCCTGTCAAACTGCCATGATCAAACTGCTTCACACTTCATCCAGCCCACACTTAATATAGCTCATACTCGCGTGGCATACATGCTTACACTGATATTGTAGTGAAAGTTAAAGGTACGACTAGGAAACAGCTGGGAGTGGCTGATCAGGTTCCAATTGACTAGCCAGCTGACTTTAGCATTGCAAACCTAGTGACAAAAAGGAAGAGGGAGGGGGGTGAAATTTATTGCTCTTCTTAGATAAGGAAAACATCTCAACAAGGATGGGTGAAAGATGCCATTTGAGGGAAGTGGATTCGAGGAATGACTAAAAGTAGAGTTTCATTTAGCCAGTAAAACGTACCAATGCAAACAGATGAAATGCAAAACACACAATTCACAGCAAGCAAGCAGCAGAGATGAGTTAGCCAGAGCGGAATAGCAGAGCCGGTTCTGTTTGGAGTGGGGTGGTGCAGAAATGAACGTACCTGTTGAGAGAAAGAGAAGGTAGATGGAGGTTATTAACTGCCATGGTCAAACTGCATCACACTTCATCCAGCCCACACTTAATACAGCACATATTTGCGTGGCATACATGCTTACACTCAACTTACATATCTCTGATGCATTCCACAAACACGATGATGACACAAGACATAAAACATGTATTGTGAGGTGCTGGAGGGGACCCCTAACTCCGGGGCGCTACACAAGCACTGTTTAAACACAACGATAAGTGAACGAGCCAACAAGTAAACAGGTTGTTCTTCATAGAAGAGCAACTGCCTGTTTACAACTGCCGATCCATCGTTCAATTTTTAGGCATGCTTTTATACTCAACAACAATCGTTCAGAATCTCATTGATTGTGGAAAATTAAACGATTTGTCGGCCTGTGTAAAAGGGCCTTAAGGGTATAGCCATTTTACAACCCTTTTACTGCTCAATGGATCTAAATTTTAAAAAAAAGGCTTCACTAAATTATCCTGCCGTATTGTGTATACAGCTCTCTATGTGCCTTCACCATGTTGTCTACTACAAAAACCCTCTCACTAGTTGGAGTCTTCAGGTTAACAAACAGATATGGCAAAGGGACATAATCCCCTTTGTAACCAAGATCTAAAAGATCTAAGGGATAATACAACTGGGTGTTCATTTGTCTTTTTAATTAGTAGTGCGTTTCATTACTATTATTATTTTAATGCCTAATAACAACCAAAATGTTTCCTGTTACAGAACTGGGTGCTTCAAACACTGTCAAAGTCCAACATAAGTAAGAGGTAAGACGACCCTACCCAGGTACCTTGATGTCCAATTAAACCATTGTCAGGTTTTGCCACTATTTGCTTCCTTAGACAAGTCTCATTGAGCAAAGAAATTCTTCATTTTTGTAATATTTGTTATAAGACAAAAAAACATTTTTTTGGACATGTCAACCATTTTGACATCATCAGATGGAAATCATCTTAGTCATTTTAAATGTCCTTCCAGAATTGTTATTTTGACCATGAGATATTAATGATGAAAGACTTATTGGCTGTTTAAGTTGATAAATCCATGGAGGTCGAACAGACACAGCAAATGTGTGGCAGGCGTGTGTGCAGACCCCACTACTGTTCCACATGTTAGGTAATTGGCAAGGACTTAAACAACTATGCATGCAGGAGAAATGGCACAACAGTATAGAGAAAGGCTGGCCATATATAAAGAAGCTTTTGTCGAGCAGTTTTAGCTTCAAACTCCCCCAATAAAACATTCACACTTGGCTTGGCCATATATGTTTATTTTAATTATAGAATGGGATAAAGCCACTGCCAGACACCCCTGGGAGTAGGTTTTCTCCTAGGGCACATATGATTTTATCACCTAGTGGAATCTATACCATAACGAACTGCTGCGGGTCTCTAATAAAATGGCCATTCTGTGTATAGTATATTACTGGTCAGCAAGTAGTTACAATTTATATATTTTTTTAATTCCTTGGGCTGTTTTTGATCTGTTTTCATGATTTAGTCACATTTTAAGGCTGAATTTTGCAGAAATTCAGAAAACTTGGAAATTTTTCACAACACTTTAGCACTGATGAAGGTTTCTCAGCTTACTTGGAGCGATGACAATTTATTTTCACCTACTTATTATTCTGGCATTTATGACTTCTCATTGCTTTCCCTGGGGGGAATAATCCTGTTTACGGTGCCAGACTTGCTCCACCCTTGCTGCAAATAGAGTTGAGCAGATTGATGCTTTTCTCCTGTGGAAACGTGTTATAGTTGACGGGGGAACAAATTTTTGGAGGGGTAGGTATTCAAAGTGCCAGAGGGGAAGTTACAAGTTCACTCAGCTCAGTGGTTTAACCCTTTCCTGATCAGATCACATTTTTTTTTAGATATTTAGGAATGTAAATATATTCTGTAAAAAAAATAGCCCAATATTGACTTAACATGGGAACGATAAACTTCACTTCATGTAAATTCACACCATGTTAACCATGTGATCCATGAGGGAAACAGGATGCTGTGTGTGCTGTACTCTATTGAACCCTTTGTAGTGTAGGACAGACAAGCCTGGAAGTCCTCCCGGCCATCATTCTGGGAAGCTAGGCTAGTGATGACAGCTCAACCTCCGTTCCTGTACAAATGCATAACAAAATAAGATGTCTGGTAGAAGTTTGATGTGGATGAGGCTCTCCTATTGCAGACAGGGAAGTGGGAGAGAGCTCCTTCTGCAGCCAGTAGCCTTACAGATCAGACAGATCTACTGGAACACATATCAATTTTTTATATATCTCTCAGGCACGGGTGAGTGTGATATTGGGCTAAGAAACTCAGCCCAATATTGTGCTTGCCCACGTACGTTTTTCACGTCTCACATCATTTCTGTGAAATTGCGATCCAGCCGTGTGTTTCAGGTGCGTCAGATGATCGCATTGATTTCAATGGGAAACACCAAAGCACACTCGCATGCACATCTCACAGCATGCGATTGCCATGCGATGTCTTTAAAGTCCCATTGAAAACAATGGGCCAGGCGTTGCGAGGGAACGCCAAAAGTTAGAACATGCTGCGATTTTGTTTTTTTTCTTGCAACATTGCTGTGAGGGGAGAAAAAAAAACGCTTATGTGAGTAAGTCCACTCAAAAAAATGGAGTTTATATTTGTGCGAGTTTTGTGCATCTCGCAACGTGCAAAACTCATGCGGGATTCTGTGAGTGTAGTCCCATAGTTTTGATTGCAGTATAGGACTAAATCCAAAGGTGATGATAGATGGATGAATTGCTGTTTTTTTTTGTTTATTTTTTTATATGTGGTTTTGGTTCATTAGCCCAATTCTCAGTTTCAATACTATCTCCTGGGATATCTTTGTAAGTTTCAGAAATTTCACTTGCAGTGTGTGACTTTCAACATTTGTTTTTCACTTTGACAGGGAGGAAGTAGCAAAACTCAACATTTACTTTGAAGAGATGAACTACAAAACCATTGAGGAATCAGCTGCGATTAATGTAAGTTGAGAGAAAATCTGCAGCGCAAAAAAAATGGTGGCCCAGTCCATTGGATGTCATATATAAGTTATTATTTCCACATTGATTCTCACGGAGGATATCTTTGCACATATAGCACCTGGCGGAGTCTATATGCATGGGTATAACTAGAGTCATATGGGCCCCAAAACAAATTTTAAACGTGGGTGGGGTGCCCCCCCTCCCAAGCATTTGTTGCTCAGATGCTTTGGCCCGAGTGTCTATATATATATATATATATATATATATGTGTGTATATAAAATGTGTGTGTGTATATATACCCTACATGACATGTGCCCACACATCTTTTCAGAATGGGCTAATTCACTTTGGCTGCTCCATGTGGCCCAGACCACCATGACAGCTGCTTTCATCCACGACTAATCTCTGCAGAATTTAAAGCACATACATTTTTAGCACCTTGCTTTCCAATCACACCCCCAGCTTTACGTAAATACTTCATTGATAGTGTCTCAGACAGTAATACTGCCTCCTTTAGTCCCCTAGACAATAATAGTACTCTACTGAGTGCCACGCATAGTAATAGCACCTCTTCTGTGTCCACGTGTAATAACAGTGCCCCCATAAAGTAATATTGCCCCATTGTGCCACCATATAATAACTCCATATAGTATTAGTGCCTCCATATAGTAGATAGTGCCCCCGTATAATATTAGTGCCTTCAATACAGTGGAAAGTGAGCATATATAATATGAGTGCTCCATATACTATTATTGCCCCCATAAAATGGCTAGTGCCACATATGATATTATTTCCCCCATATATTGGATAGTGCCCCTAATGTGTCATCCTACAGTAATAATGATACCAATGTGCCCCTATATAGTGGATAATGCCTCCATATAGTATTTTACCACCTTATAGTAGATTGTGGCCCCATAGAGAAATAGTAACACATTTGTGCCAATTATGATTAAAAACACTGGAATCCACCTACTGCGTTCCCACAATGGTCAGCCCTGCCGGCTTCCTGCAGCCTGACTTCAGGAAGTGCAATGCAGTCAAGTCTTCGCTCTGCTTGAGGTGACCAAAAGTTGAACTCGGCAGCATGAGCTATGTACGTACGTCTCATTTGGCGGTGCTGGGAGCCAATGGATCTTTCCTGCGCCATAGTTTTCAACTAGATCTTTTTTCAGTGATCACGGATCCAGTTGAAAGCACTGTTTGCCCAGGGATCTGGACAGGCTCTTTCCCCACCCCTGAACTTGGTCGCAGTCACTTCCCCTGTGACCTAGATTGTTACACCCCTGTCCAGAGGAGTAACTTGAAGCTCCTGGGCCCCAATGCGAAACCTGTAACAGGGCCCCAACTATAATGCTTTATTCATAGTAATGGGCTCACTATATGGAGATGAGAGGCCTTATGGGCCCCCCTTAGGCTCCTGGGCCCGGGTGCAACCGCATCCCTGATAGTTACGCCCCTGCCCCTGACTGTAGGGCAGCACACAAGGACTGTGCAGCTCTGTACCTGCCCTACAGGCTCTCTCATGTGCATGGACTCTAAAAAACAGAACAACAAAAATTACCCAAAAATGTGAGTCTCTGAGTCATCCTCATGTGACAACTGCACAAATTACAGATGCTGAGCAGCAACCACATGCTGCAAACTACTACAGTGTTTTATGCAGAATTACAGCCCTACTTCAACCTTACTGCTCTGCATGTATCAGTTTTCACTGTAAGTCTGACATTCTATTCATGAACCAGAATTGTTAACAAATAGCTAGAGCTCTCCTCCGGATGGAAAACTACATGACACTTATACCCTACACAGAGCAGTACATTGTGAGATGACGCTTGTTGTTCTGCCTTGTAATTAAGACACGTTTGGTGGAAGCGCTCGCTGGCTTTGTTTACACAGAGAAGACAATAGAAGGTACTTTCCCAAAGTGGTTTTGCTCCTCTCATCTATCATCGCTGTAAATAAAAGTCTAATAAAGGACAAAATAAAGTCCATTAAATACATATAAAGGTGCAAACAAAACCCTCCGGTCCGCTTTGTCTCAGGACCAGAGGGGGGGAGTTTTAGTAACCTCTGTGTCATTGTCCCTCGAATTGCCGGTTTCAATACACGTTTTTGGTGTTCCAAATTGGCCACCGCAATCTTCTAACTACCTAATGCACATTGTGCACCTGCAGTCTGGAGTACTGCATGCTACATTCTGATGGGTCAGCGCTGATTCCCCAACCATCCCATTTTCCAGCATGGGGAACAGTTGCACCTGTGACTTATGTTGCTCATAGCCTCTTAAACCGCCGGTCCCGTAGTCCCGTACAGTCATACGGCTGCTTTCACCAATCACCCTTATAGTGGCCTCCGCCACTTTAAAAGCCCTCTGCACACTGTATTTGTGCCCTTCTCTATGCCCAATGGCCAGCTCAGTGGCTTCTCTTCACGTCGGGGGCTAGTAGCGCCTGGTCTGAGTGTCGAAATTCTCCCCCTCTCTGCTTTACCTATTTTGTCCGACAGGGGGTAGAGCTAAGCTCCAGAGCTCATCCGGCGCTCACTGCAGAGCGGCAGAGCCACTGCAATAAGGGTGGAGCAGGATAGTGCATTGGCCCCCTCCAGGCTCTAATGTACCCTCTACACCCCCTATAATAATGATCATTAAAGGGGTATTCCACAAGGTAGGTGATACATGTGTGATCACTGAGGGCCCTATTGTGACTATTAGATCTGGACCATTCAGTCTCTGGATCACGCTAAGTAGTGGACTAAATAACTTTGGGGGGCTGTTTTGTAACAAACGATGTGCCTACAAATGTAGAATTGAATGACCCCTGTGGAGATATGGTGTTGTCACCCACTTAGAGGTGAGATGCCTGTCCAGCAATTTGGGTTTTGGTTGGATCATGCATAGTTAGTTAGTGCCCATGTAGTAGAGGAAAGGCCTATAGAAGTCGTGTACTGAGCAAGGTGTGTTGTGGAAAGTAGAGTAGGCAGCAGATCTTCAGCAGTCATAAGCTAAGAGAGGTGGGTGGTGGAAAGTGGAGTCTTCTACAAGTGCTTCAACAGAGTCGATAGCAGAGAAATGTTTACATGAGTCCTTTCGGTACTGCTGAAAAGTAATGAGCCTGGGTTGGCAATTGTTAGGTCCAAGAGTGTAGCTAAAGGCTCAGGGGGTCCTGATGCAAAAGTTCAGCTTCCCCCCCCCCCCCCCCCCACCACCACCACCTGTACCCATACCTCAACCATGCTGCCTACAGCTGCAAACCAGATCTACATACATGATCTAGCCCATTGGCATAAGCTTGCCAAACACGACTCATTTCCTGGACTATGTGAACATTTGTTTGTAGCCCCTTAGGCTTTGCTCGTGGTTTTTTTTTTGTTTATTTTTGAACCACAACTAAAAATCGCAAAAAGGCTGCATGCGGTATTTAAAAACTATATGCGGTTTTCAGAAACTGCATACATTATTAAAAACCACATGTGGATTTAAACAATACATGCCTTCTTTTAAACCAAATGCAGGTTTTTGATGTGTTTTTTCATTGTCTATAAATTGTGCAATCATATGCAGGAGATACCCAGGTTATACCAGCATGGTCCATCTCACCATATACAGGGAGATGTATAACTTATACCAGTTGTACATATATAATTACTAGCTGATATACCCGGCTTCGCCCGAGTTAATTTGGTACTGGTGTTTATCTGGTGTTCACACGGAAAATCTTATGAAGTCGTCGTTACTTTAGAGATACCAGGAAAAAAATATGTTCACCATTTTGCATGGTTCATTGCGTTACCCAGGAAACACCATGTGGAGGTAACCATGCAACGTTTCCTTTATATAAAATGACATCGGGAAGTGAGAGAATTAGATTACGTACGTAAAATTTGGACGCTAATTCTTTTGCACTTAGAATTGAATAATCGAGTTGGGACCCATTAGCTTTTCCTATTTATGACATAATCAATGCCCGTGCCAAATTTCAAGTTTCTATGACACCAGAAAGTGAGAGAATTAGATTCCATACGTAAAATTTGGACGCTAATTTATTTTGCGCTTAGAATTGAATAATCGAGTTGGGACCCATTAACTTTTCCTATTTATGATATAATTAATGCCCGTACAAAATTTCACGTTTCTATAACACCGGGAAGTGAGAGAATTAGATTCCATACGTAAAATTTGGACGATAGTTCTTTTGCGCTTAAATTGAATAATCGAGTTGGGACCCATCAACGTTTCCTATTGATGACATAATCAATGCACGTGCCAAATTTCACGTTTAGAATTGAACAATCGAGTTGGGACCCATTAACTTTTTCTATTTATGACATAATCAATGCTCGTGCTAAATTTCACATTTCTATGACACCAGGAAGTGAGAGAATTAGATTCCGTACGTAAAATTTAGACGCTAATTTTTTTGCGCTTAGAATTTAATAATCGAGTTGGGACCCATTAGCTTTTCCTATTTATGACACAATCAATGCTCGTGCCAAATTTCAACTTTCTATTACACCAAGAAGTGAGAAAATTAGATTCCGTACGTAAAATGTGGACGCTAGTGCTTTTGAGCTAGAATTGAATAATCGAGTTGGGACCAATTAGCTTTTCCTATTTATGACATATTCAATGCTCGTGCCAAATTTTAAGTTTCTATGACATTGGGAAGTGAGAGATTTAGATTATGTATGTAAAATTTCGACGCTAATTCTTTTGCGCCACAATTAAATAATCGAGCTGGGAACTCTTTACTTTTCCTATTTTGGACATAATCTATGCTCTTACCAAATTTCATGTTTCTACGACACCGGGAAGTTGGAGAATTAGTGGCGAGTCAGTCAGTGAATCAGCGAGTGAGTCAGTGAGGGCTTTCGTCTTTATATATATAGATATACAGAAGATACCCAGGTTATACCAGTATGGTCCAGATCACTATATACAGGATGTATCACTCATGCTAGCTGTCCATATATAATTATATACAGGTGATACCTAGGTTATATCAGCATGGTCCATATAACTATATACAGGAGATGTATAACTTATACCAGCTGTATACAGAACATACCTGGTTACATCAGCATGCTTTTCCCCGCTCCTCCGCTATCAGACACCACTGGCCGGGCCAATCATGTGGCCAGCGGTGTACTGACAGACTGTAGTTGTGGTGAAACTGTGTTAGCTAGTAGAGCAAGATGGGATTGTTCTCAGTAAGAGAAACCAAGTCATCTTGTAGATTGTTAGATTAATGGCTAATGAATCATGTTTTATGGTTAGCCACTAAAAGGGATCATATCTACAACATGACTTGGTTTCTCTTACTGAGAACATTCACACCGTGTGTAATGGTGACATGTATTTCCTGTCCATATGCATAACCTTACATTTATCAGTGCTAAACCTCATTTGTCACTTTTCAATGCCTCTATCAGGTCATTAATACTGCCCCCTGTGGTAACCCTCTAGTAACCGTGACCCCTCCAATACTGCCCCCTGTGGTACCCCACTAGTAACAGTGACCCCTCCAATACTTCCCCCTGTGGTATCCCACTAGGAACAGTGACCCCTCCAATACTTCCCCCTGTGGTACCCCACTAGTAACAGTGACCCCTCCAATACTGCCCCCTGTTGTACCCCACTAGTAATGGTGACTAGAGATGAATGAGCACGCTCGGATAAAGCAGTTACTGGAGCGAGCATCGCTCTTCTCAAGTAACTGCTTACTAGTCCGAGCAGACTAGGGGGGGGGGGGGGCGGCTCGAAAAGCGATGCTTGCTCGAGTAACTGCTTTATCCGAGCGTGCTCGCTCATCTCTAATGGTGACCCAATTGGAGTATCCACCATTGATCACCACCCTCTGCTTTCTATCTATGCCCAGTTACTTACCCACTTTATCACCCAGACCAAGCATTCTCATTTTATATACCAACCTTTTATGGGGCACAGTATCAACGCTTTAGAAAAGTCCAGATACACAAGATCCAGTGACTCTCCCCGGTCCAGTCTAGAAATTACCTGCTTGTAAAAGCTGATCTGGTTGGTTTGACAGGAGCGATCTCTCATAAATGACAGGAGCGATCTCTCATAAACCCGTGCTGATACAGAGTTATACAGCTATTTTCCTTGAGGTCCTCCAGGATGGCATCTCTTAGAAACCCTTCAAACATTTTACCCACAATAAAAGTTAAGACTATAGTTTCCGGGTTCACAGTATGCAGAAGTTTCAGATTCTCAAAAACTTTGCACATCCCCATATTGTCTTATGGCCTCAACCGAAAGCTCCTTTCATATAATCCTCCTGCCACTGGTCCAAGCCGATGCTACTTCAATCACTCTGTCATCTCTGGTGGCTGCATCCTCTTTAAGGAGCACATGGCCAGCCTACCTCTAAAAGGACCAGCATGTGCACCCAGCTTTCCCATCCCTTACCAATCCTAGTGGTTTCTGCGTTATTTTAGGCCCGCTTTCCTACCATAGAGCTCCTGACTATTAGGTTCCATAGCATTCTGTAAAGGTGCTGTAGTTCCATGATTGACTCTTGGTTTTTCCCCCGCCTGTCCACGCAGCTTTCCTGTCCTCTTCTGTCCTGACCTCGACTTGTATCTCATCCACGATTTATCTGATTGCTATCTGCCTTACCAATTTGCTTGTCTCTCCGTTTATGCAAAAACTCCACCTGTCCTGACTGCTGTTTGAGTACTCAACTATATCTCTGCCTGTCCCTCCGATAACACCAGTGCTTCTGACCAAACCATGTCAGCTGCCGATGTACCAAGACTATTCTTAGGGTGACAGCTTGGGGAGTCCTTGAACCCAAGACTATATCCCACTTGGAGAGGTTAAAGGGTGAAAACTAGGGGTCTCCTTGATGTTGCCCTTGGGAGCTACCCAAAGTCAAATCGGTCAGTGCCACAGCAGGTCCACATCTGCTATGTGATATATTGCTTAAACCTGTATAATACATTCTAATAACATGACTAATGTGATATTATCATCTACAATGGGTGATTTGCTGCCCTTGCAGTTCCTGGTAGCGTGCCGTTTAAAGATATGACTCTGTAGGTACGTCAAGGTATTTGCATAATAGTTGTGGTGTAACAGAGAGGGAAGGAACATAAATAGGGAAGTATACAGTTAGATATTCAAGAGGGAACATGAGAGGAGGCCGGGCTGAGCTGGAACTGGCTTAGATCAATAACACTGAGTATGATTTGCATACGGCAGGTGGTGTAACCTGTTTTCCTTAATTTACGAAGCGACTGTCCGTAACTTATTATCTAGCTATTAATATGCTTCCAGTTCCCACACCCATCTCTCCCACTCATTGTCTTTGTCTCTGGAGATCTGTATAACTATACAGTGCTCTGCCTTATTAAGCAGACTTTATCTTCGGGTATCTGCAAAAGTTAAGTGACATCATCTGTGGGAGATATAATGGCGGCTATATTTGCTGTTACGCAGCTTTCCAAAACATAGACACATAAGACAGAACTAAAGAGTAGATTTAAGTCCTCATGCTCACGGCTGTGGCAGACTCCACTAGCGGAATATCGCCGCAGAGTCCGCCACTCACCACTCTGGATCTGCTGTACGCGTCACGCCTGGCGGGCCGGCGCGCATGCGCAGTACAGTGCATGACACGCTGGCAGTGCGGGATAACGTGGGCGGGGACTCGTATTCACAGCGGAAGTATAGCGTGACAGCCGGCTACTATTGACTACAATGGAAGCCGGACGTGCGTATTCCCACGGTAATTAGAGCATGCTGCGTTTTTTTTTTCATGCTGCAGAATTTCTCAGCGTGAACATTAAGCTATTAGGTTCAATAAAACCTAATAGCTGCGGCATAATGCTGCAGATTTCCGCCGAGAAAAACGCGGCAGAAATCTGGCCAAGGGCATTAGCCCTAAGACTATTGAAGAAAACGACGACTTGGAAACTTTGTGGAGGGGTGCGTTTATAAAGCCATCCCACTCAAAATGTATGAAGGGTCAACTTTTTGTTAAAATAGTTCAATGGTTGGGATTTGAGGGGAGTTTGTTACAAAGCCCCCATAAGTTGGTTATCTATGTACAGAAGTGGATAGTATGGATAAGAGATGGTGGAGCAACCCAAATGAGAACAAAAGACGTTTGGACTATATCCTGTGTAAGGGTGTATAGATTGGGTCCTTAATACAGGAGAGTTCTCTGTGCAGTGGGTGCAGCCAATCCAAACGGACCGTCTCAGCCTCCAGGGTGGAATATAGTATAGAAAGTAAATACCATAAACGGTTAAAAGACTGGGTATGAGGCACAAGTTGGGGACATATATGAGTACACAATGGTGGCATTGCTGAAGGTCTCAGTCTATTACATCACCAGCACATATGCACATATGCACGTTTCTAGGCCATCATGTCTCTTCCTCAGTATGTGCTGGGGGCACACTATACATAACACAGTAGGAAAGAGATGACAGCTTTACCATAGGTGATACAAAGTAAAAAGGTAAGTATAAAAGACTAAGCCTAAAATAAAAAAATAATTAAAAAAAGCATTGAATTAGTAATGGATACATAATATAATTTGTATAAAACAAGCAAAAAATAGAATGTATTTTTTTTATAAACATAGTCCTTGTATAGCGGCAACCGATGGATAAACAAGTGAAGTAGGGATTGTTGAATCGCAAAAGCAATGATTTCAACGAGTTCGTCCTCACTTTCCGCTCGCGCAGAAAAAAAACAACATGCTCTATTTTTGCACGAATTTCACACCAAAGGTCCCCATAGGAGTCTATGGGAGGTGCGCAAATGTACCGACAAATGTCAGATAAATCGTGGTTCAGATACAAGTCGAGGTCAGGACAGAAGAGGACAGAATATGCTCTGCGAGGACAAAAAGTACAGTAAAAGGCATTGATTCGAGCGCCTTATTCACGGTGCAAATGTGTTACGCTGAAGTGTGCGCAATTGCGTATACATTCGTGTGAAGGAGCCCTAATAAAGCGTTTATACTTAAAAACAAATCTTTAGTGTAAATATGTTTCAATAAGGGGGAAATATATATAATAGTGTTGCACCACGGTTTTATTTGGGTATCGAGGGTATTGGGAAGAGTGGGAGCCGCAGAATTCATTACATAATACATAGGAGTCTAGACACCCCTGAAGGCAGTAGAAACCTCAAAATTAGCAAAAACATTCACTGAGAAAGTCCCTAATAGAATATAACCTTTGTTAAAGAGTATTTAAAAAGTTGGGCAACTATGAAGAGACAGACATACATCATAGTGACATATTTAACATGTGTTATGAGAACATGCGATAAGATCCCAACCAGTTAGAAATATAAAAATGCATCAAATCGAAGTTTGATCCGAGCACACAGGAGGGTTCAGGGAGAGGAACAATGACCAGGATATAAAAATCCAGTCACAGTCACCCCTAAGGCTAAGTTCACACTGGACATCACTTCAGGGAAGGCCTTGCATCGCACTCGAGTGCACCTTGCACACCCTGTAATGTTTTTTCCGGCCCCATTGAAAACAATGGACAAGACATTCCGATAAGATAAGACATGCCACGATTTTTTCCCGCACCACAATGCGTGAAAAATTGCTCGCATATATGACCCCATTTAAAAGAATGCGGCTCGCAACACACAAATCTTGCTCAATTTTCTCAGCCGTGTGTAAGTGACCTAAGAGTTTGGAGAAAACCTTAGAGAAATTAGCAAGACCAAAATGCTGCATTGCTCACAAACGGTCCTCAAAGATATCAGATCCCCATAAAGCAACTTCATTTGTTGCTGATATATAAAAACATGTGTCTATAGTCTGGAGATATGAACTCCCCATATCACAGCCAGTCCACCATCAGGGCTGCTTGTGTGATCTTTTTCTCTGTTGGTTATCTCAGTTTACGCTAAATATCTGAGCATATACTCTGTCTTGGATAGTTCTAGAACTTTGGTTTTCTACCCCAGAGTGTTGTATCAACTTATTTATCGCTCCTGGTGAACTTAGATTAAGGGAAATGTGTTGAGTCTGTAGCTACTATCTTTTATGAGCTTTTTGCTCTTATTCTTCATACCTAAGGAGTCTTGAGCTGATTTTTCTATCAGTATCTTTTACAATATAATCTGGTGACTGCGCCTTTTGATCGGCCGTGAGCTATTATCAATGCCCCTCTACAGCTGTCGCCAGACTATAGACACAAGTTTTTTTACATCAGCCACAAATTAAGTTGCTTTATGGGGATCTGATGTCTTTGCGGACTGTTTGTGAACACTACAGCATTTTGGTCTTGCTGATTTCCGTCAGGTTTTCTCCACACTCTTAGGGGTGACTGTGAATGGATTATTATGTCCTGGTCGTTGTTCCTCTCACTCAGCCTTCCTGTGTATGGATCAAACTCTGATTTAATACATTTTTATGTTTCAAACTGGTTCGGGTATTGTGTCTAATCGCACTTACTCGTAACATGTTAAATATGTCTACATGACATATATCTGTCTCCTTATAGCTGCCCAACTTTTTAAATATTCTTTAATAAAGGTTATACATAGGAATCTAATTTATGAGACTTGTGGACGGTCAGCAGGAAAGGAAGATGAAGAATACACAGTTTACCCAATTTCCTACGCTCTAAAAGTGGGCATAAATATATACAACATACAAGTGTAGTGCAGGAATCACTAAATTATGAGGGAAATATCCTCAATATCCACATTAAAAACCATTGTGCCAAAGTATTGAAAAATCCCCGCCTCCGGAAAGCGCTGCCTCTGATTGGCTGAGCGCTGTGGCCAATCAGAGGCAGCACCCAGCTGTGATTGAATGACAGCTGAGTGCTGACTGGGATTGGCTGACCACTGTGACCAATCACAGGCAGCGCTCAGCTGTCATTCTATGATGGCTGGGCGCTGCCTCTGATTGCCCACAGTCTCAGATGACACAGAACACATTTATAATACATTTTTTACCCAAAATTTTATTGTCCAGGAAAAAAAATCAACTCAAAAACTATGTTGACATATAAAGAGATGTGAGCCTTGGGTTGCATCTTATTAATCTTGTGCAACAGGTTTGCGGTCTACAGTCAAGTTCTCCTTTTCACTAAACATCTTTGCAGCCACAAGATGCATGGGACTTTATTGTGTGTGCAGCATCTCATGTGTTGACCTTCACTATCTGCATGTGACAAGGGTTTCCGGTTGTGGCAGACACAAAGTTACAGAAAGTCAACTGAAGCTACTATGAAGCAGCTCCATCTGTAGTTACAGTGAAATTTCATCATTTTATGGGGCAGAAAATAGTCCCATGCCAGATTTATAGGAATTGAGTTGATACTCCCACACTAGGTGGGTCCATGGCGCGTCTTTGAAAGTTTCATTATGACATCCAGGAGCCACCAAGTACATCTATATATATAAAGGCGAAAGCCTTCACTGACTGACT
Organism: Eleutherodactylus coqui; assembly: GCF_035609145.1. Classification (NCBI taxonomy): domain Eukaryota; kingdom Metazoa; phylum Chordata; class Amphibia; order Anura; family Eleutherodactylidae; genus Eleutherodactylus; species Eleutherodactylus coqui. The sequence continues at coordinate 267,122,814 of NC_089840.1, read as the reverse complement.
CGCCACTATTTCTCTAACTTTCCGGTGTCGTATACACCTGAAATTTGGCACGACCATTCCTTAGGTCCTAAATAGGAAAAGTCAAGGGGTCACAACTCAATTATTCAATGCTAATTGCAAAAGTAGGTGCACTACTATATAATGTACCTAATCTAATTCTCTAACTTTTCAGCGTTGTCCAAACTTGAAATTTGGCATGAGCATTCTTTAGGTCCTACATAGGAAAAGTAAAGCGGTCACAACTTGATTATTCAATGCTAAGTGCAAAAGTAAGTGCACCGCTATGTTATGTAACTTCCTGGTGTCATACAAACTTGAAATTTGCCATGACCATTCTTTACATCCTAATAGGAAAAGTAAATGGATCACAACTTCAATATTTAATTCTATGCATGAAAAACTGTGAAAATCCACAATACATGACATAGTTTTTTTCTCATAAACCATAAAGCCTAGGGAAATAATTTGTATACTGAGGAGAATCTACCTCACCTCTACGTGTATATACTGAGGAGAATCTACCTCACCTCTATGTGTATATACTGAGGAGAATCTACCTCACCTCTATGTATATATACTGATAGGTTGTTGTCAGGTCTGGCAGACATGGGCATTGTCGTCCTGTTTCCTGAGTCTGCTTCACTTTGTTCCGAGATCTGCAAGGTTACTGTGTCTGGCTTCTCCCTCCAGCTGGAGGTGATTTGAAATCGTCCTTCTATTTAACCCCCCAGACCTTTCCCAGGGTGCCTTAATGTTGTTGTGTACTTCCTTCCATGACTGCATGTTAGCTGTTGCAGCTATTCTGTCTGCATCCAGCTCCTTGTGTGTTTTTTTGCTGGATGGTATTCTGCCCCTGTGTGAATCCAGCTTTCTCTGTGTTCTGCTGCTGGTTCCTGCAGCTTGTTTGCTATTTCTTTCCTGTGTGTCTTACTTGTGTCTTGGCCTGTGCCCTGTCCTTTCCTTATGTTCATTCTTCCATACTTGCTTGGCTTGGTACAACTCCCTCTGGCTTCCTGTTATCACCAGGTAGGTAGGGAGGACTAGGAGTTAGGGATAGGAACAGTAGCCTGGACCTCCCTAACTTCAGGAGTACCTCCAGGTAATGGACATTCAGCCCTTCTCAGTTCAGTGATGGTCTGCTCTCGTCCCTTGTACCGAGTCCCAGCTTTTGTGCAGCCTTCGCTTCGGAGTCAGCTGTCCATCTTGACAGGTGGTTTCACTCAGCAGGACGACACAGGGGATACACGACTGCATCGTTACAGCTGTAAAGTACATAAGGAAGCGTCCATGGACTGCAGGGATGGAGCATGCCTTTAGGCTAAGAAGGGTCTGCAACCTCAAGTCTGGGGGTAAATTTGAATAAAAAGGGGTGTTACTTTTAAAGGTAAAAAGTGAGGAGAATGAGAGGGGTGGCACATTCTGCTCAGGGACATCGGTACATGCAGCGTGAGCAGAATCTAATGCACCTCTATGTGTATACATATTTTATTCCTTGGTTCCTCTGAAGTAACCATGACTCCATAACATTTTCTGTGTGAACAACAGGTAAACATCTGTACCAAATTAATTTGGGCAAAGCCGGCTAGAGCAGCTAATCTATATATATGGTGAAAGCCCTCACTCACTCACTGACTGACTCATCACTAATTCTCTAACTTCCTGGTGTCGTACAACCATGAAATTTGTCAGGAGCATTCTTTAGGTTTTAAATAGAAAAAGTAAATGGGTCACAACTCGATTATTAAATGCTAATTGCAAAAGTATTGACACCCCTATGTAATGTAACTTCCTGGTGTCATACACGCATGAAATTTGAGTGACTGAACACTTAACAACCACTGCTCTGACCATATTATTATCTGACAGTGGCCTATTACTTGCATAATGAGGTCAGAGTGTATTTCACCTAGTCATGGCCTGCACTGCGGGTGTACGACAAGCCCAAGGTGCTTGCGCCACTGGTATCCTGTTTTATGATCACCAATACTGTTAATTATCTTATTTAGATTTTTTTATTGCACTTACTTTATGTAAGACATTGTTATTTGGTGACTATATGCTGATATTACTTGAGCATCTTAAAGCTGTATTTTTACTTTAGCATTATGTGGCACTGTTACAGTGCATAATATACAGATATGGTATATTATGTTGGTACTGTATAGCATATTTATTCAGGCCTATGAACCAGACAGGGCCCAGAAAACAAGTGAACCTGAGAGCGAGTTAATAAATACAGGGTTTTTTGGTGTGATCTGGGGTTTAATTAATTTTGGGGTCTGACCTCTGACTGGGGGTCTTAATTATTTTAGGGGTCTAGTCTAGAATTTGATTAATAGAGATGTTTGATCTAGGATCTTAAAGAGGTTATCCAGGCAGTGCCCACAAGGATACACTGAGGTTGGAGCAAAAACACTGCACTCACCCTATGTAGTGGCCAGCCCCATAAGAGCTGCCCCTGCAATTACAAGCACCGGCCACTACACAGGGGTTGCAGCTCGTTTCCACTCCCCCCCTGATATATCTCGTAGGGCGCTGCCTTGGTAACCCCTAAATTAATCAAACTCTAGACTAGACCCCTAAAATAATTAAAGGGGTTGTCCCGCGCCGAAACGGGGTTTTTTTTTTTTTTAAACCCCCCCCCCCCCGTTCGGCGCGAGACAACCCCGATGCAGGGGTTAAAAAAACAACCCCCACAGCGCTTACCTGAATCCCGGCGGTCCGGCGTCTTCATACTCACCTGCTGAAGATGGCCGCCGGGATCCTCTGTCTCCATGGACCGCAGGGCTTCTGTGCGGTCCATTGCCGATTCCAGCCTCCTGATTGGCTGGAATCGGCACGTGACGGGGCGGAGCTACACGGAGCTACACGGAGCCCCATAGAGAAGAGGAGAAGACCCGGACTGCGCAAGCGCGGCTAATTTGGCCATCGGAGGGCGAAAATTAGTCGGCACCATGGAGACGAGGACGCCAGCAACGGAGCAGGTAAGTATAAAACTTTTTATAACTTCTGTATGGCTCATAATTAATGCACAATGTACATTACAAAGTGCATTAATATGGCCATGCAGAAGTGTATAGACCCACTTGCTGCCGCGGGACAACCCCTTTAAGACACTGCCTGAATAACCCCTTTAATTTACGGGTCTAGTCTATGGTTTGATTAAATTAGAGGCTTTGTCTAGGGTTTTAGTTAATTTAGGAGTTTGGTCTGGAATTTAATTAATTTTGGGGTCTGAGCTGGGGTTTCAGCTAAAGGTGCGTTTGCGCGAAATGATTTGCTCAAATAAGTCGTTTAAATTTAAATGTTAATCATTCAGTGTAAATGCAGCCATAATTTGTTCGCTATCGTTCATTTCAGGCAAGCATGAAAATCATTGTTGCCTTGTTCGCTAATCGTTTAGTTTAAATACCGATCGTTTAGTCGTTCTTATTAATTGGTGCAATGAATATGAATGATTGAATGATTTAGCAAGCGAACTACGATGTATCTGTCCGTATAAACTGGCTATATAAGCGAACCCTGACATTGTTCGCTCGTGCGAATCACTCCATCTAAGAGCGCCCTAACTTAAAGGACTTGTACCAAAAACAATTTTTATCACATATGCACCTCTGAAACTACACTGATCCCCAAAACAGCTGTCTCCCCCCCCCCCCCCCCCTCCCATCCTCACTGTGGGACCACTGCACCTCCTGTAGTGAGAAGGAGATTGAATGGGGTGGTGGTCACGCATGTACAGTGCCACCCCATTCATTTTCAATGGGGCTGATCCCAAAAACAGCAGTCCCGCATCACCCCCCTCTTCCTCACTTTGGCATCAGTGCACCTGTTCTCAGGATGGGTGAGGGTCTCAGAGCGGTGAGACTCCCACCAATCAGATTTTTATCACCTCAACTATGGATAGGTAATAAAGGTCTACTTTGGTAATACCTCTCTGATTCTAGTTTAGGGTCTGAATTTGTTTTTATGCTATTTTTTTTCCAATTCCAGAACCGTATAAGTACTTCCATATTACTGGTTTTTAACCATTTTTCCCGTTTGGTAGAGTTTGCCTAAGACAAGAATTTTTTGTCCAGGGGTTCCCTTAATGCTAAAAAAGGTTGGGAACACTGCTGTATGGTTGTTAATTGCGCACCGTATTGTATGCCTATGTATACACCAATGTGGGGCGCTTAGAGATGGTACCGTAAAGCGTACCATCAAACAGTAGGGCAAGTGTGCTCCCAGTGGTGGACTCCTAGAACTTCTAGGCACTGGCCTAGATTGCCTATATGATAGAGAACTGCCCTATGTTCTCACATAGACACAGACACGTTATTATGGGGCAGCATTTATGAGCTGAGTAAAGGAAGTTCATGAAATGATCATTTGTCAGGGCAGAGACATTCATTTCTTGATTAAACAGAACTTGCAAAACGTTGTTAATGATTACTACATCAGAGGAACTGTACATTATGGGGGTAGGGTGAGGAAGCAAGTGTTTCTCTAAACTTCAGACCTGAGAACCTGCCTAGATGATATGAAATAAACGTCTCCTAATGTAAATTTGTATGATAGATGGGAGGTTTATTGTCACTTACCCTATGATCTCCAGCTTTCTGCCTGGGGCAATCCAACTGGGTGGTACTAACCCTATACGACCTGATCTCCGAATACAGTCTGTTCCCTCTACTAGAGGAAGAAGAATTGGCTCGTCCTCTTGTGTGAAGCCTTATAATACTGTATTCAGCTGTTACTGGGTTATTGTGGTTTTTGGGGTGCCCCAAGCCTTTATGCTGACTGAGGCCAAAAAAACACTCATTTTACAGGCATTGAAAGCTCCAATATACGAGATAGCCGACACATATTTAAACCATTGAGATCTGTCTGAAGTGAGATAGTACTAGTGCTTCCACTAGTAGCCTGAGTAGTTAGTGGCCCCCTTAGTGGCCCCAATATTAATAGTGACCCTTTTAATGCCAAGTGGGAGTAATAGTGCACCCGTTAGTGGTCCCAATAATAAAAGTGACCCTGTTAGTGATTCCAGTAGTGATAGTGATCACAGTAATCATAGTAATAATGACCTCTTTAATGACCCATTAGTAATAGTAACCCCATTAGCAGACCCAGTCGTAATAGTAGCCCTGTTAGTGGTTCCAGGAGAAATAGTAACCCCTGTTAGTGGCCCCAATAATAATAATGTCTCCAGTAGTAATAATGTCCCTCATAGTGGCCTCAATAGTAAGTGGCCCCCATAGTATTAATGACCCGCAGCTGGGCAGCAGCAATAAGCATTTAACTCACTTCCTCTGTAGTTCCGATCCAGCAGTGACAGCGGCAGCCGCCACTGCTGTTATGCAAATGTAATTCCTGACCTCTACCCAGTGTTTGTGCTGCGTACAGGCCGCAACAGTAGCGATTCTAAACTCCCTCCCACTCCCTTTGCTGGAAGCTCCCATAGGCTTCTTGGGAGCTTCTATTGCTGCGATCAGCCGGCAAAGGGAGGGGGAGAGTTTAGCATCACTAAACTCTCTCCCCCTGGCTGACAGAATTCCGGGCTGCGTCGAATAAATATGCCACACCCAGCTGTGTCAGAAGACGCCAGATTTAGCTGCGACTTGGGCGGACGAAAATCACAACGCCCGTGTGAAAAAAAACTTAGTAAGTGAAATGCTTGTCAGCTTGCTGCCAGCCGGCTCACAGCTGCCAAGTATTTTTTTTACTAGCCGTTACTATAGCTTGTAAAAAACAAATATTGTCCAGGCAACAACCCACTGCCCCTCCGGTAGGTGCGCCCCTGGTGGTCTTTTACAGTACAGGCTGAATACATGTCTGCCATGATAGTGGCCAAATGGGTTGGCACTCAAAGACCTTTTAAAGGTCCCCTCCAGTTTTGGGACAAATAGAGGACAGGAAGTATATTACCTGCGTTTGTTCGCCTCTGTCGCACCTCCAATCTGACAGTTCCGGGCTCCGTTTTTGGCTGTCCAGTTTTTGATGCTTTCCATTTGCACTATGTTCTTTCTTTCATTTTCTGCCTCTTGATAGGTTTTGCTCCAAAACTACCTAAACTTTTATTTAATCGGTAAAAAGCTTGGTCTTCCCTTAGCAGTTAAAGAGTAACTACACTTTCAGATAACTATAGCACCTTCTGTAAACCTCTATGTGGGCCGTCGTCAGCTGAAAACCTGCAAAGACAGCCAAGGGGGCACAACACTGCAGTCCCTCATTCTAGCGATCAGCGGGGGTCTCAGCAGCAGGACCCCCTCTGATCAATACTTTTGACATATCTCTATGACATGTCAAAAGTTATCTAAAAGTGTAGTTACTCTTTAAAGAATCCCTTTTAATTTCTTCCTTACACTTATCACAAATCACTTGATCACTGTTCACGGCAGCACCTTTCTTGTTTTCTACTGTTGCAGCGTCTTTTAGGCCGGTCTCATGTGTGCTGAATACCGTGGATCATCCGTGCGAGTGACGATCGCGGACTCCACAATTCAAACCCAGTCATGTGAGGCCAGTCTGAAAGGGAACCTGTCATTGTTTTTTAGCGATGTCAACCAAGACCAGCGCGATAATAATGAGAGTCCACTCTTTCAGACAATTATCTTAGTACGTCTGCTAATGAAAGCATAACAGGGTATTGCAGTTTATAATTCTCCCGCTGCATGTAAATGATGCAGAGTGGTCCAGTGGGCGGGACGGACTACAGGATATCCTATAGTAAGAACACCGGTGGCAATGTCTCAGGCACTGATAATAATTACATCACCTGTGCAATACTAAGGAAATCCTAAAAACATGACCTGTTGGGGGTTCCAGAAGACTGGAGTTGAAAAACACTGGTTTAATGGTTAATACTGTATGATGAAAAACTAAGGTATTGCATTTGATAGGCAGTCTATCAAGACATGTCACAGGCATGCTTTGATAAGCAATCAGTCATGGCAGCCCTGGTGGTCTTCAGAGGGCCCTAGGCTGCCATGGCAACTGAACATTACAGGGTGGCCATTCGAGACCCCCAAACACTGACTGAGACATTTAAATACCGCTATCAGAACTGACAAATGAGGAAGAAGAAAATCTTATGGAGGGGTGAATGTGGTACAGCCTTCAGTCGTAGTATAAATTCTTAAGATTAGGTATTTTGCCAAAAAGATCTCAGTTTATTATTAAAATCAGCTTATATACACGTTTCGAGGTATAGGAAGCTCTTCCTCAGCTTGAACATCTAAAAATGCTGACCGTGAATGCGAAAGAACTCGGATACACGGTCAGGATCTTTGCATATGTAACCCCAACAAGTACTGAGGAAGAGCTTCCCATACCTCGAAACGCCTATACAAGCTGTTTTTAATAATAAACGGAGATCTTTTTGGTAAAATACCTAATCTCAAGAATGTACACCACATTTTAAAGGTTGCACACATTCACCCCTCCATAAGATAGCTTTTCTTTTTCCTCATTATTTGTTCTATAACGTTATCCATTGGGTATAACATCCTTTAGGGTGGACTGCACCGTAGACAAGAAGACTCTTCCACCTCACCGCAGCAACTAAACTCCCTATTTTCGCTCTCATCCGTTTCTTTTCCACTGGGGTTGTTCCACCTTTTTTCTTGCATCATTCTACACTATCAGAACTGAAGATAACCCGAACCCACCCTGTATAGTAGCAGGCTTGGCTATCAATCCTGCTCCATACAAACCCTGCACGTCCAGGAGGTAAATGTACGCCCTGGGGCGTGAAGGGGTTATTACTTTGACTCCTGTTCTTAAAGCTGTCCCAAAATGAAACTTGTGCCAAGGGGAGTTTGCATTTCCCCGTATCACATACTTTATTCACAAAAAAATATAAGTATACTTATATAAGTATACTTGAATATCTAAATAAAAGTATACTTTTTTTTAGATATTCAAGGTCAAAGTATAACATCATGTGACCTTGAAATGAAAAATGTTAAATTTTGTTATAAAACATAATTATGGAAAGTGCGCTCAGTTAGCTTCAAAACAAGCCAAAGATGAAAGTTCTACCATAATTTTTTCGGTTGACCTGGTAAGCATAAATTTCATATATTTTTTTCTCATGTTTCCTAAAATTGTTACTCTGTAAATTACTTTATGCCCTCTAACATCCTACCAAATTTCATGAAAGTCTGAGCCGGTTGGGTTGAAGAGTTCATTTTTTTGGAATGACCCAATACTGTTTTACTCGTTTATAACTGTCACCTGTTGCTGGTCAAAAATATAACTTTATTGCGCATTGGTTGCCAATGTTCCTTTACTTAAGATGAAAAACTAATCACTTCCATCTTTCTTTCTCTGCAGATGGAAATGCTTTTATCCCTCATGGGAAGCCAATGGAGTCTTTGGTTTGGCTCTTCAGTCCTTTCCGTGATAGAGCTGTTAGAGTTGATCTTTGATATCGTCGCCATCGGTGCCATCATTCTTGCTCATCGTTACCTCACTAAAAATAATAAGTCTGTGGAAGAAGCAGGAAGAGCGCCAAGAACTGATGCCTACTATGGACAAACGGAACAGCAAAACACTCAGACTCCACACAATGCCCCATCACACGGCCAAATGAGAGTTGTAGCCGATATCACTCCCCCACCAGCCTACGAGAGTCTCGACTTGAGATCTATTGGAGGAGGATCATCTCGTAATTCCAGCCTTCGTAGTCACATTTCCTATCGTGAAGAGGGTGGATGGAGGGGTGAATAAGTCAACACGAGAAAGCAGGGGGTTAAAATTAAATTAAATCATGTAAATAGCTGTTAATCAGATAATCGGGGTTAAATAGGTCATGGGAAATGATAGCGACCATAGTTCTACAACTTGACCTAATTTCTCTTTGTGGTCATCAATGTGACCAAAACTACATTCAAGTTAAATTTTGACTTTCTTGACACTAATTTTTTTTTTATTTGAAGGTTAAAAAAGTTCTCTTCAGTTCTTTATTTTTCACCTTCCAGCAACCCATAGTTACCCTTTCCCTAAGTAAGGCTTCCCTCAGACTTAGTCTTTTTTCTGGCATTTTTTTAGATGATGCCTTTGGGGGTTTTTGCTATTGTTTTTGTGGCATTTTTTAATCACACATGCAATTTTTTTGCTGTACATTTTTTTCCTATAGAGAAGCGTATTATAAAATTCCAGAATATTTCACTATTTCCAATGTGGATTCTCCCTGGATTTTCAGAAGCCTCCTCAATCACAAAAAAATGTGTCTACAGCTGAAAAAAAAATAAATTGCAGAGAAGAAAGAGGGAGATGCAGCTGCAGATTGTGCTTGTGAGACTGCATGCTGTATGAGGCATGGAGGAAGAAAAGTGAGGGAGACAATTGATTGGCTCAGAGTGCAAAGCAGTGTACCAGCATCAGACCAGGAGGAGCCTACCCATAAAGCAGCATGGGAAGATAAAATATGCAGGCTGAGGGATGGGCAATGAAAAAGAGTATCTGATTGTAGAGATGGGAAGAAAGCAAAGAGAAGAATAATGAGTCTGAGCAGATGTTTCCTAATGTTCGTAACATAAAAGAAACGGGAGGAACACAGACTAAATGCTTTATTTATACTGGACCATTGACGCTTTTATGACATGTCTAGTTAATGCATCATAAAAATCATTTTTAGGATGAGCCATAAATTCCATGTAAGAAAAAAGAGGAAATTATAAAACTGACTCTCTGTTTCTGTGTATTCTCTCCTTTTATCTATTCAGCGTTCACATAATACTGCCACTCAGCGCTCAAATAATAATTCCATAAAATGTTCAATTAGTACTATCTTACAATACCCACATAATACCAGCATATAGTACCACTGCCATTGTATCCAAATAAGATTACCAAGCAATGCTTAAAAGTACGCCCAGAAAGTCCTCATATGCTGTAATAATACCATAGAATGCCCATATAATACTGCCATTCGGTGCACAAATACAACTAAAAAACACAGCTTTATAATACTCGGTAACTTTAGTGTTAATTTAATTCCAGGATGGTAAATAATGTAAGCTAATAATGGAAATCCTGGTGGTCAAGGACATTGAAGGGGTTAATACTATCAATAGTATTTCCCTGGAAAACACCTTTAAAACTGAAATCCATGGTGGTCTTGAGCAGAGAAGGGATTAATGCCAACACCCCTGGTGGTCTAGATTAGTGAAGGTTTATGTTGGTCTTGACAAGAAGGTTGATGATCAAGGGTAGTAATATTCTTGGTGGTCTTGAACAGTGAAGGGGTTGTTAATTAATTAATGGCAACATCCCTGGTAGTCTAGGATAGAGAAAATGCTAATGTTAACATTCCTCTTAGTTAAGAGGTTAATGTTTGATTCCAGAGTAGTCTAGGACAGTGAAGGGGTTAATTGTTACTCAACTTTCTAGGCTCCAGTACTGTCCAGCTGTTGCAGGAAGTTGAACCATCAGTCTCTTTCAGGCTGTTCGGCTTCCTCTTTCCTACTCAGTTCGGAGCACAGCAGCCACTTAAGAAATGAACATTGTGCTCGGGACGACTGGCCTAATATTGCTACAGGTGGTCCCGTTCTCAGGAACCCCCCAGAAGACAGGCGGTAGAGTGAGCCAGAGATCTCTTTCTGTTTGCATGGGCCAATAGTTGCCTAGTTGTTAGGTTAGTAACCCCTGTCGGGTCCCATGTTTGCACTGGTCAACAGTAAATCTTCAACTTGTATGTTTTCTAGCTGATGATACGTTTCCTCAGTGAAATTTTTATTTTTAGTAACTCTGAAATAAGTGAGAATTTATCGTTATATCCGTTCCTACGAGGCTCTAATGTTGATGTAAATTCCTTCCATAAACATTACATGCAGTGCTGATTGAGGCTCTTAACCTTTGGTATCTCGTTTGAGTAGAAGAATGGAGGAGGAAGCGGAGTAGGGCTTCCTTTTTAATCAAGTGACATTTCCTCCTCTTTTGCCTGTTTAACAAATCAATGCTCATGTAACCATTTATCGGACAACTAATATGTAATGGTTTGAATAAAACAATATTCGCGATTCATGGATTGTTGGAACAGGATTGCAATGAAATGCATAAATGAAAAAAAAGAACAAGGTGTTTGACAATCCTTTCTTGGCCTAATGTTGCTTTCCTGCGGGGGGTCTTTTTGTGGGTCGCACGAATGTCTGTTAAGATGCATGAAAGAATAGACATCTTTATATTGCTAAAAATTAATATCTAGTGTAGAGGAACCTGGAAAGCCATATGGAACGAGATGTACTTGTTTCACCACTAAACCAAAACAGTTAAACCCTGCTCTGGGTCGAACTTTGCTAAAAGAGCAGTTTGGTGTGAACCTCGAGCCGTTCATCTTGGCCAAACCCACTAAAAGAAAAATAAACACAAAGGAAAAAGAATGAAAAAAAAGAAGATGGGAAAAGAAGAAGAAAAAGGGGGAAAAAAAGGGGAAATTTGTAAAGTAAGGAAAAAGAAGAAAGAAAAATAATCTTTTTCCTCCTTTTTCCTTAGTTTTCTTTTTTCTCCTTTTCTTTTTGTTTTTCTTCTTTATACTTCTTAGTTTTCTTTCTTTTTTCATATTTCTTCTTCTTCATTATCTTTGCCTTCAAAGCATCTCAAAAGTACTTAGACACACTCTTAGGAGACCTAAGAGTGTTCTACTGGGCTTTAATAGGTCTTAGACAATGTCATAAACCAGTTTTAGCGGTATTGGTGAGGTTCCAGTTCGGTTCAAACTAATTTGGACTGAACCAAACTTTTTGTATGAAATTCGGCAAACTGGCTGAACCAAACATTACAAAGGTTCGCTCATCACTAATCCTGAATCTTCCAAGAATCACTGGAAGGGTTGGGCTTCGACACCAGAGCACTAAAGGATCCGTCGGTAGACTCAGGCTCTGATACAACAGTGGGGGTCTACCCCATGACATTTGGAGGTAACTTTGGAGACGATCACTTGTCATTGGGGTCTTTTTTCTTATGTTATGATTCACAAATAACTCTTTTGATGATCTGTCCTGCATGTACAATGATAGCAGCAAAGGTTGTAGGTAAAAGTGGATGAGCACTTTATCTGTGTGGATTGATTGATTCCTACTCCAGCGCTATAACAATAGGTTTGTCATTAGGGTTGGGGCTTATGCTGCATCTTCTATCTGGAGGTTAGTTGCTGCAGCAGAATCCTCCCCCTACTGCAGTAGAGACCAAGCAAGACTAGATTACCATACTCTCCTAACTAAACTTCCATCTACAAACGTTCCATGAAGGTGATGGACTGTTTCTTTTTAGAGATTTTAGATAGCTTTTACTTTTTTGCCCTCCTCTTCCCATGAGAAAACCATATGGTTAAACCCTTGAACTCCTTTCATGACACGGTCCTTCACAATATTTAAGGGGGTTATCCCACTAAAGTGAGTTATTACCCATCAACAAGATACGGGATAATTTGTTGATCAGTAGTGATCTGACCGCTGATACCAAGAACAAGGCTCCAGTGCTTACTGAAGTGGGGCAGCAGCAGATGCAGATGAGCACTGCCGTTCCTTACATTTCTATGAGACCACTGGAGACAGTCAAGCACTTGAACTCATCTGTCTCCGGTGGTTCTATTGAAATGAAGGGAGTGACCATGCCCTAACTTCAAGATGTGCCAGAACCCTGTCATAGTGACATGTTGGAAGTTTTGATCCATGGGAGTCCAGGTGTGGAGACCCCACTGATCGTAAGAAGTTCTCATCCCCACAAGCATCAGGTTTTGCCCCTACCCCTTTAGAAGGCAACTAAACTTTTAAAAAACTTCTGGCATGTCCATGTGGGTCAGGGTGCTGAGACCCCCACTGATCACTAAGAAGAAAGCGTAGAAGGGCCCATTTGAGCACTGCACCCATTCGCCTCTTTACATCTCTGCGCAGATTGGTATACTGGTTTCATAGAAAACTTATGGAGTATGTACACTGCTCCGAGCATGGGCAAAAAGAGCTGAACAAGCACAGTGCTCAGCTGAGTGCTTCTTAGCCATTTATAGGGGTCTCAGCACCTGATGCCCTATTGATCAAGATACCTGACATGTAAGAAGCTTTTTAAAGGTTTGGTTACCCTTTTACAGCTTTGTAAACGCCCACTGTAAGTTTACATCGCTGCTGCCTGGGTTCTGTACAGCAGCAACGTAAATTTATGTTCTACTGTCAGCCAGCAATTGCAGTCCCTCACAGCAGATAAAACACCCAAAACAGGCTTTTACTAATAGCCTGTTCGAGTGCCATCACCGATTGATTAAGGTCCCAATGACTTAATCAGTGCCAGCCAATCATAGCACCAGCTGGTAAAGTCTGACCTTGTAACAAAGTGGCTGGATCTTGATTGAAACAATTTCTTCATGCCAAATTGCAGTATCCCATGTAACCGTCTTCCCATGGTGCTAGAGTCTCCCACAGGAAGTGGAGCTTTCTCATGACTTCCCCCCTCTGCTATTACTTTGCAAAATAAAAATTGCCTGCAGCATCGAGCGCACGCTCCATCTGTAACAGTTGGCAAAAAGTTACACTATAAAAAGACTCTTGATTTGATTTGTTGTAATTTGTTGATGTGTTGTAATCTTGTTTTATGTCCAAAGGGGAAACCGATCTACAATAATCTTCTGACATGACTAAAAATGATAAAGCAGGAGCATTCCATAGAGTGCCCCCCGAATCCTTTCAGGACTAGAAAGCACCACCAAATAGGGGTATAGCTATAGGATGTGCAGAAGTAGCAGTCATGTACAAGTTCTAGTGCCTTAAGGGGCCCAAAGACCCTCTGCCAACAAGAAGACACCAGTATTAGAACTAGCACATGGTAGTTAGGACCCTGTTAAAGGGGATGTACCAAAATCGACTATTCTCACCTATCCACTGGATACATGATAAAAGTCTGATGGGTGGGAGTCTCAATGATAAGCCCTTTGCCAATCCCAAGAAGAGGGATCCCATGTCCCCCTCTTCTCCTCACTGCTTGCTGACTGCAGTGAGGAAAAGTTTGAACAGAGCAGCCATTTGTGCTGCCACTTCATTCATCTTCAATGGGATTGCCAAAGATAGCCAAATAAGTGAATAGGTAATAAAAGTTGAATTGGGTACAAGCCCTTTAAAAGAATTATGCCACAAAGATTCTGAGCCCCCCCCCCCCCCCCCCCCCACAATCACAGCGAGGAGGACCTTGAATGAGAGGTAGTCAGACATGCACTCTGCCATTCCATTCCATGATGGAAACAGCCAAGTAGAATACGCTACAGACTACTGCAACCATCTCAGTTATTTATGGACCACTACCAAGCCAAGGTAAGAGCCTAATTTTAATATAGCATGCGCTTTGTTAAATCCCCTAAACCACCAAGTTGGAACTTTGGTGGCCATTTTGTATTAAGAGGCTGGTCAGGCAAAACTTTTTAAACTAAGACGCAAATTTAGAGCATGCAGCGCTTTCAGTCGTAGCAAGACCTAAAAACCGAGGGATCCAAAAGATCCTTCTCCCAGTATTGGGGGATTGGTACTATTAATGAAGCATGACACTTGTGGGAGGCCATGTTCAAGATTTTGCATTGGGGTCCAATAACTTTTTTGCAATACCTGCGTGGGCCATTATCAACAAATCCAGTTTGCTGCCCACGGCCCACAAAAAAGTCAAGTGGTTAAGTAGAAAATCCAGAAAGATGATGCCCACTTGTAACCCCCATGGGACAATACTGCTGAAGATGAATGCCACCATAATATGGCATCTTATGTGGGAGTCAGAAAGGATAGATGTCTAGCTGAAAGGTATCTACGGCCAGGCTTATAAGGTGTTGGACATTTGTTTTACTGCACCTACATATAAAATTGTGCACAAGTGCGGAGATGTAACTAACTGTTATCTTACAAGAGGGCAGTGGAAATATTTTCTTCAGAAGCCCATTAAATAAATAAGCTGCACAAAAGAATTTTTTTTTGCATACAACGGCTTTTCTTAAAGTCGATAAGAGGTAAGATAAGAGCTTTTTGAATTGAAACCAAGAGGAAATTACATTCAGAAATGAAACAAATTCCAGAGACTGGACACAATAGAGCGGGAGCCGGAAGTCCTGATGAGGAGGGGTGCCAAGCTGAAAAGAAAAATAAAGTCTCTAGTCTCTTCACTGACCTTCAGGGCCTTTGTGAAACTTTTCGTGAGGATTGTCCCTGAAATAGATGGTGGTGGGTCCTGGATTATCTCACCTTCATCAGTGACAAGGATTGTCTTTTCTAATATGGCTCTAAAGAAAAAAATTAAAAAACAGCCACCGGGCTCCTCAAGATGTCTCTCCCAAAAAAAAGAACTATCCTAAACAAACTCACACGCTTGTGAACTCATCACTGTGAGAGTTCTGAAGTGTGAAATCTGCTAAATCCTGACAAGTTCTTAATTGCTGAGAATAGGTGAATCAAAGTGCTGCGACTCCATGACTCTTCAATGAGTCAAAACCAGCATCAAGTCAAAACGTGTAGCTCCACGGGGAGGAATGGGTGAGTTTAGGTGGGTGGATAGACGAAGGTCTGAAAGCTGGAATGGGAAAACAGCAACTTATACAAGATGCAACAAGGTCAAAAGAAATGGGCACTATTGCTAGGGTCAAAATTTAGAGTCCTTCCCCATAGAAATAGCTTTTGTCTTCTTGAATCAACCCTTGAGAGGACTTACTACACCTAGAACGTGTATTAGCTAGGCAAAACTTGCATTTTCTTTCCTTATCATCCGTATGCTCTACTCAGTATCCCTGTGCCTTCTACCTATATACGGTCCTTTCATCTGTTGGCAATACTATCACATGGGTCATTTTCTACTTTTTTGTTCTGCATGCATTCATTCTGTCTCGGGTCATCCATCTAAACCATTCATCTTTCATACCCTTTTATCAAACTCGTCCTCTACTGGTTCCTCTTCTCCATCTTTCATCTTTTCTCTCTTCTCCACTTATCCTTTCCTTGTCATCCTGACACCTTCTTTGTGTTATAGACCATCTCTCCTCTGCTCTCTTCATATATCGTTTCCACTTCTCTTAACTCACCCCTTATCTTCCATCTCCCATGTCTTTTCATTGCACTCATCTCTCTGTTGGGCTTCACTTTTCTTTGTCTCTATTTCTCTATCAAGCTTTCCTGATCTACATGTTCTGCATCTTCATCTCTCTTCTGAGCTTCCTACCCATCTCCTCTGACTGCTCCTTGTAGTTACGTATTTTTTACGTATCTTCTCGTTCTATCAGTCTCACCTAATCTAAATGTTCCTTTTGTTCGTCTCCTGTTTCTTCCCACTTTAGCATCTCTAAACCTAACTCCTACCTTCTGTCCATCTCTCATGCTTTTCCTTCACCATCTTCTCCTCGTTGTCCTTCTCCTCATCTCTCATAATGTGATTGCTTCTTGTATTCCGTTCTATCAATCTCACCTCATCTATAAGTTCTTTTTGTTCATCTCTTTTTTCTCCCCTTTTCAGCATCTCTAAACCCTTCTCCTACCTTCTGTCCATCTCTCATGCCTTTTCCTCACCATCCTCTCTTCCTTGTCCTTCTTTTTACCTCTGACTGTTCCTTGCCTTCATCTCTTTGCATCAAGCTTTCTAGTTGTTCAACATCTCCATCTCTCTTTTTCTGCCCATCTTGTGTCTGACTGCACCTTGCATAGCCAAGTTTTTCTTACAAATTCTTCAAGTATTGATTTCTCTTGTTCATCATTCAACTCTGTCTTCTCCATTTCTCCCCTTATGTTCTATCTATCTTCCATGTATTGTCCTTGCCCTCATCTTTTCTTTGGCTTCCCGCCATCACTTATCTGCTTATTTTTTGTGTATAATTCTGTTTTTTAATTACCATTTCTTCTAGTTCCCCTTTCATTTCTTCCCTCTTTCCCTCCCATCTCTTCTCTCCATCTCCTTTTTCTTTCCCTTACCATTTCTCCTCTTTGTCCTTGTCCCCAACTCTAAGTTGACTCACGTCTTCTGGCCTTCACTTCTCTTTCTTGCTATTAAGCTATATGTTCCTTTTTCCATCTTTCACTTCTCTAGACTCATGACTGTTCCTTGCCTTCGTCCGTCATCAGCTTTTCTTCCAAACCTTCTTCCTCTATGTTGACCTCTTCTCCATCTGAAGTATACGATGGAATTACGTATATCTCGGCCCACTTGCATGACTACTATTAGTCTTTGTTTACGAGAAGGAAGATAGATATTCTTTCAGTTATTTTTTGCCTTATAAAAGTGCAGGACACACAATGCCATCATACCAGTACCAGCCACACAGTGCTAATCACATAGGGCCCCGTAACAGCACAAGACAGTGCCCCAAACAGTAACAATCGCACAGTGGTTCCCATATCAGTACCAGCCACACAGTGCCTCCATAAAAACCCAGAACAATCAGTGCCTCCCATGCCAGTACAAACCACAGAGTACCTTCACAACCACACAGTATACCCATAACAATGCAACACACACTGTACCTCTATACTAGTACCAGACACACAGTACCTTCATAATACAGCCAAGTGTAGTGTACAAAAGTTAATGTGTGGAAGTTTCTAGATGTTTCTGGATGGTCTATATAGTCTTGTGCTTCTGTCTATTGTCAATGTGTTTCATGTGAGTGAATATAATGTGTATTGCATAGCTGCAGCACTGAATGGGTTACAGTCTGGGTTATGTCTGGAAAAGTATCTCTTTGTGTGTCATGTGATCTTGTTTTATATATGTGGATGCAAGGAGCATGAGTGTGGTCTTTTGGTCTTTGCTTGTCAGAGGGTCTTTTGGTCTAACATGAGGAGAGTCAGGCCTAATGTCCACTTGCACGCAGGGATTCCGAAGATGAATTCCGGCAGCAGAATCCATGCGTGCCCATTATACTCACCTGTCAGAACACTGCGGGTCTCCCCTCCGTTGTGGACAGATATTCTTCTTTCTGCCCGGGGAATTTTTGCTCGGCACGCCGGCAGCGTGCCATGCGCTCGCCCCGTGCACACTTTTTGTTTTTTAAACTCCTGCTCTTCTGCGTATCCGCGGCACAGCACAAAAAACGCTGTACCGTGGGTACGGACGGCTTCCTTTGGCTTCAATGGAAGCCGTCTGTGCGGGAGACCCACAGGAAAATGGAGCATGCTGCGATTTCTTCTCGTGCGTGCGACCTGCACGCTGGGAAAAAATCCCATCCGCATGCTTTTAGCTGCCCTACGGATGCTAATGCATCCCTATGGGCAGCAAGATGCACAGATGTCCCGTGCGGGGACCATGCGCCGATTTTAAGAATAAAATCTGCACGTAGACATTGGGCCTTGGTCTGCACACACACACCTTTAGTCTGTGTGTAGTGAATATGGAAGAGGCTGAGACGATATCGAACATGTGTTTTGGACCCCTTATTCTTTCCCTCCTGGAAGATTAAGCGAGAGCAAGATTCTAGTTCCCACTGTGCACTGCTGGGTGCGTTCCTCAAGTCCGTGAGGGTGTACCGATAGAGAATCGATGAGTGTTTGTGAGACAGTGTCCGGGAACAGAGAAACACAGATAACTTGGCCTGTGTAAGTCACTCTGTGCTCCCGTGTTTCCTCCCTGTCACACCACGTGTTCTCCTGCACCCAGTACCCTGCCAGTGGATGTAAATTGTGGACTGTGTTGGACTGTATTTTAAGTTTTGTTCAAGTAAACGGCTTTACGGACTGTTAACGGTTCTGCCTTTAACCTTTAACCCTGCATGTGGACTTTTATTCTGACATTGAGAAGTCACCGCGGAGGACGGAATAGTGGTGTCACCCGTGACAAACAACCAAGGTAAACCGTACAAGGTTAATCCCCCCACTAATAGCCTGCTCTTGGCCCCTTGAACGTGTCCCTGGTTACCCTCCGGGTGGGAGATGGTAGCGCCACAGTGACAAGGCCTACATCCAAACCCCGCTGTCTCCTAGGCTGGGGCCCGCTCGTCGGATGCTGCACAAGCACACAGTGCTTCCATAACAGTGCAAAATACACAGGGGTAGTTTTATGAAACTGTCTAAAAGAAAAGCTGTTTTAGTTGCCCCCTAGCAACCAATCAGAGTGCAGCTTTCATTTTACCAAAGCAGAATAAAAAATAAAAGCTGTGCTGTGATTGGTTGCTAGGGGGCAACTAACACGGCTTTTATTTTAGATGGTTTTATAAAACTCCCCCACAGTGTCTCCATAACAGCGCAAGTCACGGTGTCCAAACCAGTACAGCGCCTCCAAAACAGTGCAAAGCTCACAGTGTCTCCAAGCCAGTGCCTCTATCACGACACAAGATGGTGTCACCCTAACAGTGCCAGTCGCACAGTGCCTCCATAATAGTGCCAGCCACACAATGTCTTCATATCAGAGCTAACCGCCTAGTGCCCTAGAACAGCACAGGACACACAGTATCCAGTACCCACATACCAGTACAGCCACACAGCACGTCCATAACTGTGCCAACTTCACAGTGTCTCCAAACCACTGCCAGCCACACAGTGCCTCCAAAACAGTGCTAACCACCCAATGCCCTCATAACATCACACAACAGTGCCACCCAAACAGTGCCAGTCACACAGTTCTTCCCATATCAATACCAATGACAGTGTCTCCATAACAGTGAAGGACATGCAGAGTCTCCCATACCAGTACTAACTGTAGAGTACCTCCACAAGTATACAGTATACTCATAACAGCACAAAACACACTGTACCCCCATATCAGTACCAGCCACATAATGTCTCCATATCAGTGTAAACCGCACAGTGCCAGTCACACAGTGCTTCCCATACCCTTGACAGTGCCTCCATAACAGTGCAGGGCATTCAGTGCCTCCCATACCAGTACTAGCCACAGAGTACCTCCACAACCACACAGTATACCCATAACAATGCAAACCACCCAGTGCCCCCATATCAGTACCAGCCACACACTATATCTCTATACCAGAGCCAACCTCGCAGTGCCTCCATCACAGTGCCAACCACAGAAAATAGAACGAAGCTGAAGACTAGTGGCGGCACTTAGATTTTTTTTTTCATCATTCTTAGGCCTCATGTCCACTGGGTAAATGGAATTGCGGATTTCGCCCATAGGGAATCATTGGCCATCCGTGGGTCCATTAAATTGATTTTTGCACCCGCGGATGGCATTTTAAAAGAATTGCATTTTTCATGCGCGGGAGAAAAAACGCGGCATGCTCCATTCTGCCGCGGAATCCGCGTGGATCGGCCACATTGCTATCACATTGATAGCAATGTGTGCGGGTATCTGCAGGCAAAAAAAATACCATTTAAAGCAAATCTGCGCAGAATCTGCCGCGGATTGTATTTTTCTAGTGGACATGAGGCCTTAGGGCTTATTCACACATCAACATTTTTTCATCAGTATTTCGTAAGCCAAAACCAGAAGTCGGTCCAAAATACGGAAGAAATACAAAACTTTCCATCATACTTTCTCTCTGTACGTTCCTCTCCTGCTTTCGGCACACTAAATACCGATGCCATAAACTGACTCGTGAATCCGCCCCTTGATACTGCTGTCTACAACAGTCATGTTCGGTCCGCGCCGCGCAGTATTGGGGGCTGCTTATGGCCCGCAGGCCACAGGTTGTGCGCTCCTAAGCATCTGCCATCCTCCACCCACTCTAGGCCTCCTCACATCGGCCCCCACACCTGGTGACTCTTCACTTCTGTCACTTCCTGAACTACTCTGGGATTCACAGTGAGAGAACGGGGAGGGCGGAGGGTGACGTACAGAGAGGAAGGAGGACCGACTGAGGGGAACGCACAGTCAGGCTGACTACTAGGATCTGTGTGGTACTGGCCAAGGGTTAACCGGACCACCGCCCCATGCCTGGAGATGTGACATGTCCTCTCTTCTAGGAGTGGTGGGTCAAGGTCGCCCAAAGAAGAATACTCGTCCTTGAGCCCCGGAAAAAATGAGTAAAATTGTCTGTCCGACTGAGCGCTGGAAATAACGAAAAATGACCGGACTCTTCCTCGTGGTGAGTAATGGGGGGTTTACGGGTCGCCGCCATATCGAGAGACATTACATACTTGTCCGCCCTGCAATGACGATGAAAGGGTCCCTTATGTAGAGCTCTATCATGCTATACGCTCGCTCTACAGTACTGGAGTTCCCCTTTAAATGTCACTAAGAGCTCATCATTAGCCATTGGACAATATTCTATGGCGGACTAATACTTCGGTCATGTTTAAAATGGACCCATTGACAGTACTTACAAGGCAGATGTAGCAGAGCTGGGTTTGTCCTAAGAACTATTTCGCTATTTCATTGTACAAAAAAGCACTTGAAGTATCCATTCAGCTCTGCTACATCATAAAGCATATACAATGTATGCTCTAGGTTCTCAATAACATGCAGACATGGTAGAGCTGAGTTTGTCCTCAGAACTATTTAGCTATTACATTGTACAAAAAAGTACATAAAGTACCCTTTTAGCTCTGCTACATTCAGCTCTGCTACATCATAAAGCATATACGCTGTATGCTCTAGGTTCTCAATAACACACAGACATGGCATAAAGCGCAAAGATTATATGTTGTATTGTCAAGGACATCCAGATGTAGCAGTGCTGGGTATGTCCTAACACACTTTCCCATAATATCCTGATGCTATCTGTGGCTCTACTAAGCTATTGCAATGCACTGGTAAAGTTGAGAACAACATGTTCAGCTCTGCTACATCCTTATTTCATAAGGCCGTCGTTACATGGGCTTTTATGTATATGCGAGAGCCTGAGCACCAAAGGCTTTTTTTCACGTGTTCCGCGTATTTTACTGGACATTTTGAATGCGCAAATTACTTCTATGGCGACCTTTAGTGCGCAAATGTGCAGAAAAGTAGAGCAGGCTGTGGTTTTGTTTGCACGACCAAAATGCACAAAAAATACGGAAATGTGAACAAACCCATTGAAATCAATGGGTTCTATTCTTTGTGAATTGCGCACACTAGTACGCCCGTGTGACGCCGGCCTACAGCACATATATTGTGTGTTTTACATCCTCAGTAAGGATGTAGCAGAGCTGAGTATATGTCATAGCACAATTCCTCGTTATATCCAGGTACGTGACTATAGGACAGCAGGTAGCTCTACTACATTCTTACAACCAGGGGAACAACACATTCAGCTCTGCTACATCTTTATTTCAGAAAGCGCATACATTGTATGTTCTACATGCTCAATGACATGCAGATGTGGGGTATGTGTCGTAGCACAACTTCTGGCAATATCCAGATATCCTCCGTGGCGGACCGTATGACTGCGTGGAGCTCTACTAAGTTATGGCAAATCACTGCAGAAGCAGCGGGGGCAACCGCTTCAGCTCTGCTACATCTGCATTGCATAAAACGCATTGCCGAAACTACAAGTTGGCTGGAAAGTCACAGTCTAGAAACCAAAAGGAAGGGGCTCATTCACACGGGCGTCTGTATATAATGTAGGTAAAATACGCAGCATCTTCACTGTGTGTATTTGTGCGTATTTTGTCCTTTCTGCGTTTTTTTTGCGCATTTACTCATTGCCTTTTCACTGGTTCATGCACAGAGACGCTATGTTGTAGCAAGCATATTTGCGCCCGCGTGTTTAAACCCTTATGCTGTCGGGTTTACGCGCAGAATACGGACCAGAAATACGCTTGTGTGAATGAGCCCTAAATAACTTGCAGGTGTAGCTGAGTCGAATTTGTGTTATGGCACAATACATCTGTTAGGGCTTATTCAGACAATCGGATGCGCAAAAACGCGCATGAATGAGGTTGATTTTCACACGTGTGCGCACATATTACTGTACTTTTTGCGCAAGCAGGCCTGTTCATACGCGCGCAGGACACACCCTTTCCATGGATTAAATGGCAATTTAGCCTAATGTGGTCCAGATGTGTTTTTTTTCCCGGTTTTCGCAGTATTTCACGCTTCGCCTTACGTACTTGCTCGCCTCCCATCAGAGCCTTTGCTGCGCAAAACACAGAAAGATAGAGCGGGTCCCATTTTTTACCGCACATGTGAAATACGAATGCAAAAAGCGCTCATGAGAATGAACCTGTTGTTTGTTCAGCGCGCCAGATTTTGCACACGCAAATATCTCGCAAACACGGTCGTGTGAAGAAGCCCTTAATCTGTGGATGTAGTTATGCAACGTGATCTATGGCTTCATATAGGACTGCACGTCACTCGCTTCCGCTAGAAGGAGGAGGTGAATGACAAATTCATCTCTGCTGCATCTGTATTTATTACAGCCCATTGCTGATTGCTACACATGTAGCAGAGCCGAGTCTGCGTGTTATCAGAATCCCTCCCGATATTGAGTTATCACAGTGTATTCCCTATGCAACCCCCAAAAGAGTTACTATCATGACCCATCCGGCTCTGCTACACTGGAGAAAAGTGCTAGTGTCTAGCCGATTCCAGTTAGTGCGGCGACTCTTGGCAGTAGGGGAACAAGTACGTGTTTCCTGGATTAGGAAAGCTGCTTGTATTCCAGGAAGCTGAAGAATCCGAGACAGGCCGTACAATACAGAGCTTGTACTACTCCCCCCCTCGTCCACCGCTGCGGCCCGCGGAATGCACGGCTCAGGATTTATATACACAAATTCACCATGGATTCGCGCAAATTTTGTACAGGACAGTGGGGTATGGGTATGTCAGCCGTGACGAGATAAAGGACTTTTGTATTTATGAGTTGCGCCAAATGTATTACGGAGTGAGCGCCATTTTGCAAATCAAAACCCCACAAAAAAAGCTGGGGCGCCAAATAGGGCCCTGAGCTCCTCGTTTATTCTCATTGCACGACTGCAGTGATGGGGAGTTTAAACGGAGCGATGGTCAAGCGCGCGCACTGCCGCTTCATTCACTGTCTATGGGGCTGAGGTGATAAATAATTTTTGTCGATAACTCCCTTAAAGAACCCACTTTGTAAGTGTCATGCTTAGACAGTTGTAGAGAACTGGAAAAACACGGCTGCTTTCTTCCAGAAACAGCGCCACACCTGTCTAGAGGTTGCGTCTGGTACTGCAGCTCAGCACCAGAGAAATTAATGGGATTGCTAAATTATAAAAAGGAGGATGAGAGGGCAGAGAAACTAGGCGGGACAAGAACCAGGACTACCCAAAGCCCTGACCACCCGGGGAGCCTTGAGCAAAGCCCACAAGGGGAGAAGCCCACCTCTATTACAACCCCTACCTTGGCTTCCCCTTCCTGCCAGGTATAGCGCCAACACTATGGTCAGGCCTCCCGGATTCGGAAGTACATTACTAGATTTGGGGGGCTGTCCTGCTGTCTTGGGTGGTCTGCCGCATGTCACACCCACCCATCGCCAGGCCACGCAATAGAAACTGTTCTCATTAGCTCCAGCTGTGACTTCTATCTGTCGTCCACTCTTGTACCGGACACTGACAGTATATACACATCATGGCTCTTCTGCCTGGGTACTGTCTAAGTACAGTATATCTGGAGATAGGAGGAGGAGCCAAGATGTATATGGAGCTGTACGCTGTCAGTAGCCAGCACATGAGTGAAAGGTAGATAAAGGTCACAATGCTGGCTGAGTGGGGCCACAGAGGAGAGCAGTGTAATATAGTGGGGCCACAGAGGGACACTATAATTAAGTGGGACCACATAGGGGCACTATAACTATGTGGGGGCAGTATTAGTAAATAATGTCCCTAGAAGGGACATTACTACTTTATCGAGTGACAAAAGAGGCATTAGTACTATCAGGAGGTTACTGAGAGGTTCATTGGGGGTTAGCAGTAGGATGAGGAGAGTGTACACAGTCAATTTGTGGCTGGGAGAAGTCATCATGGTGGTCTGGCTAGAATTGCCCTTCTTTTCATTGTTCAAAAGTTGGGAGGTATGATTGGTGTCTTCCTTGTTTGTAATCATGAGTTTTCCACTTTGTGTTCCTCTTTGTCACTCATATCCATAGCTGCTTTCAGAATTGTGTTAGTTGCCCAACAGACAGCAGTTTAGCTCCACCCCACGATCAGACATATACCATAATAACTAGGTACAGTGACACCCCCTCCCAGAATGCCTTGTGCCCTACTTTCATATACTTTACCATCAATGACTATCCTTTTACCGTTTTGCAGATCTCCTTATTCTGGCTCCTCCCCGCCATATGTCACACATTGGACATTCCTTTACAGTCAGCTCTGCTAATAAAAGGCGAACCGGTGGGGTTCACAAAAACTCCTTACAGACAGAAAAGATCGGAGACGGAGAATGGAAGCTGCAATGAACATGACTATAAACCGAAAAGGGCAAATCACTGCTGCAACAAATGTCTGGCGGGTGAGTACGAGGGGGTAGTAAATGGTCACTTGTAAAAAATGGTTTCCGAAATTCTGGTTTGGGCACTAGCGATGTATTATAGGATCTAGCAAATGAGCGACTTAAAGAGGATTTACAACTAAAGACATTTATTCAGTATCTGATCGCTGGGGGGTCTGACTGTTAGGACCCCCCCAGCGATCTTGAAACCAGCCTGTGGAATCGTGCACATGTGTAACCACAGCTCCATTCTCTTCTATGGTATGGAGGAAGACTGCTAAGGGCATCAAACTACTTAGAGGTGAATGGAATGGGGATCACCATCGATCCATTCATCTGGGGCATTTGGGGTGTGTAGATTTGGGGATCGCTGAGGGTCCCATACTCAAGAACTCAAGCCAATAGGAGTTTGGTTGGTTGGAGATTGACCTCGCTTGTGCAAATTTCAGTTTTCCTCCTTGGCTTGAATAGTGTGACTTGGTCAGTACTTCTTCCAAGAGCCCCTCTACCTTCTCCGGCATTGATACCGGCTACTCTAGGAAGCAAGAACTTGAGTACAATCGAGTTAAGATTCGTCTGATCTCCTGTGTCCATGGATAGAGTTCACCATCTTCAAAGACGATGTCATATTAATGAAGGAGGGCAGGAGAAGTTGGGCAGAGGTTCCCCTCTTCAGCAATGAACCAGGGGCAAGGCGCTAAAGGTGTTGGACGTATCATGAAGCCACTGGGTTGCCATCATTGGAAAAATTGGGTAGAAGGTTGGAAAAATCGGGCATAGACTCTTTCTAACAAGGAGCCTCAAAATAGAGGACATCCTAGTTCTGGGATGGGACAAGCAGGAGATGACAACCAGCAAACAACCAGATGGGGCAACTTCTTGGCTTTGGAGCCCCTTTTTCTTTTTTATGTACCTATGAAAGCAGTAGAAGTGGTATTCTGCCTGATTTTTTATTAATATATGTATCCAAGCATAGAACAAGATGTAAGAACAAGTATTTACAGTACATGAAGGCAGTTGGGCATGCACAAGTGCCCAACAACTGTCCCATGGATTACCACCGAACTGTGTTTTACACGGGAGCGATAGTCCTACAAGTGAATGGAGGCGCAGTGGTCCGGGATTGTTCTGGCCGCCTCTATGCAATGGCACATAGTTCCATCTGAAGCTCTGGAGTGCCCCTTTAGGCTATCAGTTGAGTGACTGTTGTGGACCCTGGAGGGTGTCCGAGGAACCCCAAAGGGGCCAGACTATGCCGATAGTCTACTTTCGTCCAACGGACAAGAAAGTGGAGCTAATTCTTTGCACACCCAGCCTGCCCTGTAGGACGCGCTCAGCCCCCCATCATCACACCCTGCATTATACCAGTTTTGCTTGCAAATCTAAGGGCTTCTACGTGCGACCACAAATGAAGTCATCATCCGTGGCAGATCACAGGGGAGGCTGAGGTCTGAGGTTTCACGCCTCTGCACTAATATGTGAGGTTCGCTGCACTGCAGTCATCCTCTGTGCAGAGCGAGGAAGCCATAACCCGGGTCTAAAGTGCGGTGATGACTAAAACATAGACGACTATATAGAAAGTCACGGCCGGGAGGTGAGAAGCGTCCGCTGACAGTCATGATATCTGCGGTAAAGCAAAGAGCACAAGAGATGTGACATCACATAGGCATCAGACCATCCTAGCATGCACAGTGCCCCCATGATAGTGATTGCTAGTGCCCCCATAACAACCACAGTCTCCCAATTACTTCAGTGCCCCCATAACACCCACAGTGTATACATAATAGTGATTAGCAGTGCCCCCATAACACCCACAGTGTATACATAATAGTGATTAGCAGTGCCCCCATAACACCCACAGTGTATACATAATAGAGATTGCCATTGCCCCCATAACAACCGCAGTGTATACATAATAGAGATTGCCATTGCCCCCATAACAACCGCAATGTATACATAATAGTGGTTGCCAGTGCCCTCCTAACACCCACAGTGTATACATACTAGTGATTGGCAGTGCCCCCATAACACCCACAGTGTATACATAATAGTGATTAGCAGTGCCCCCATAACACCCACAGTGTATACATACTAGCGATTGGCAGTGCCCCCATAATAACCGCAGTGCCTACATAATAGTGATGGCCAGTGCCCCCATAATATACAGTAGGCCTCATTTATTGAACTGTCTAACATCAGTTAGACATTTTATCAAAACTGTATGTTCTCATGTAGTGGAAAACTCTACTGCAAAATCTGCCCCATTTCCGCCTCAGCGATGCCATGTTTTCGCCATCACAGCGAACAGCGCAATCTTACAAGCGTGATGTCTGTCCAAGTTTCTCAGACCGTTATTGTGCTCGCCCGTGCGAAGCCGCCCTAAGGGAGAGTTCTACATTTTTGGGGAGGCTGTAGCAAACAATACGGCTGCCATTACAGCCCCCGCTGGGGGGCAGTTTTGCTCCATGGTGTTACTTAAGAGCCGGCTTGTCGCCTACGACTGTTCTAGGAATGCGTTTTTTTCCTTCATGCATGATTCCGTCTCCGGATGCATCTGGATTGCCAAGATTAGTGGGAATTGGGAGGAGAGAGACCATAAAATAGTCCCCCAGGCATCTGATACCGCGCCAGGCAGACGCAAATGAAAACAAACAAGAAACCTACGAGAAAAAATACAAAGACTTAAAGAGCGTTGAGCCGGGGAATATGAAGAAGCTGCCAAGGTTTCCTCGTAACATCTTACGCCACACCAAGCCCACGCCCGCCGTCTCAGACACACCTGAGCGCCATCATTAGGAGCGCCACGGTCTTAGACCTAGTATAGCCATCGGGTGAATGTCATGTGCCAGGGTCGCTGGCACATCAGAGCTCCTGTATTTGCCCTACAGATGAGTCAGGAAGTCATGAGACTATCCCTAGAATACACCCTCCTAACCCCTTGGGGACCTGACCTTTTTTGTTTTTCCGGATTTTCCGTTTTTTTTTCTTTTTCGTTTGCTGTACTAACGTTAGAAAATATAATATCTTTGAAAAAAAATATTATTTTCTGCCGCCAGCTTCTGACCGCCATGACTTTTTTTTTCCTGTCTACATAGTTGTGTTAGGGGTCGTTTCTTCAGGACATCCTGTAGTTTCTATTGGTATCATTTTGAAGTTCGTGTGAATTTTTGATCGCTTTTTATTCAATTTATTTTGGAGACAGGGTGACCAAAAATGCGCAATTCTGGCGTTGTTTGTTTTCTTTTCTGACAACATTCATTGTACGGGATCAATAATGTGTTACTTTGATAGATTGGACTTTTATGGATGCAGCGATACCAAATATGCTTTTATTTATTGATTTTTTTCATTATTCATATGGGAAAAGTTTTGTTTTTTTTACTTATTTTTACATTTTTTGTAGTCCCGATAGGGGACTTGAACTTGCAATCACTTGATCGCTCATACAGTACAAGGTAATACCACATTTTGACAGGCAGCCAATGAAGGTGTGCCACAGGCATAGGCCCTGG
This sequence comes from Eleutherodactylus coqui, assembly GCF_035609145.1. Classification (NCBI taxonomy): domain Eukaryota; kingdom Metazoa; phylum Chordata; class Amphibia; order Anura; family Eleutherodactylidae; genus Eleutherodactylus; species Eleutherodactylus coqui. Next base: position 267,094,042 of record NC_089840.1, on the reverse strand, counting down.
GGGTGTTCATCCTTAGTGAATCTTAGAGTCCAAAATAGCAAGACAAGCAAATCTTTCCATCATACTTTCTCTCCACTCCTGGTTTTGGCTTAGGCCAACGACACATGGGCAAGCATGATATGGGACATGAATCCCGCCCCACATCGCGCTCCCCACCATGTGAATTCCCCATTGAAGTGAGGCATAGGAAAACAGCCTCCCATCACTTCGGGGGTGCAGGGATCCTCCGGCGCGGCTGTCCCGGCTCCGGCAGAGGATCACGGAGTTTCTCTCATTGCTTTCAATGTCCTCCCATCATGCACTGCTCACAGGATGTTGGAGGCTACAGACAGAGGAGGAAGTAGCAAATGTGTACAAGATGTCAGAGGAAGTGGAAAATGTTTTAGGCGGAGGGTCATGTGACGGATAGAAAATGAAGGAAGTAGCTAGAGCGAGAACAGGGAACCGATCATAGAATGACTTATAGTGATGATGGACATTAGATTTTAGAATGTTACTCTGCGACGGAATACCCCTTTAACAGGCTGTATAAAATGGGCTTTCTAATCTGGCCATCCCCTTTAAGACCTAATTTTATTCTAAACAGGTTTGTGTATATTGTTAATTGTAATGATGAACTTTTCGGAAGCAAACATACAAATTTAAAGGCGCGGCGTAATAATAGGGTGAATACACCACATTGTAATTCCCTTCTAGGCAATGGAACAGGTCTATCATGGCGGGTGCAGGTATTAATAGGCTCCCGCTGACCGGCTTCTAGGAGGGTGTATCAGCGACATTACATAACCGGCTCGTCTATCTCTACAGGGTATAGGGTGCAAGCTGATTGCACTCAAGAAGGTATGAAGACTAACTGCACTCGTTGTCCCCCGGATCACTACAACACAAGTCCAAGCAGCTCTAAATCCTGCAGAGAATGCACAGACTGCTTATCCCGTAAGTACAGGCACTGCCGGACACACTGGGGGGCTAGAACTACCGGCAGCCCTCGGGGGAGCTCAGACTCTGTGAGGGAATGCCCGTAGAAAATAACCTATCGTATAAGTTGTTTATATGTTAAACTGATTTATTTCTTTCATTTTTAGGTGATTTTTTTTATTTTTCATGTTATTTATATAGTTTTTTTTTCTTCCCTGATATCTTACGTTTTCACACTGACCACTAAGAGAAATGATAGAAGACTTCTTGTTCTGCACAGCAGTCCATAGACACGATAGACAGGAGGGGACTCATTGGTCTTTATGGGGTTGTTCTGTGACCGATGCAGGGAGGGGGAGGAGGTAAGCTGTGACTATCACTTATAGACTCCTATGGGATAGTGCTGTATGTATGCTCTGTGATCTCTGCAGAAGTCATTTTACAGAGCGGAAGACGTGAGCCGTGACCCACACCTATAAACGTTAATGGAAGAGTTGAGGGCATGCCCTGTGACCTGTGCAAAGGTCATTGTGCAAGGAAGGGGAGGAAGTGAGCTGTCACTATCATCTATAGATTTCTGTAGGATAGTGCTGTGGACATGCTCTGTGACCTGTACAGAGGTCTTTGCGCATGGAAGAGGAGGAAGAGGTGAGCTGTGACCATCAGGCTTTAATGGTAGAGCATGTGGGCATGCTCTATGACCTGTGCAGAGAGGTGGAAAAGGTGAGCTGTGACATAACTTACTGTGAGTGGTGGATCCTGTGTTATTTATGTATAGGTGTTAGAGGCCATCCACACTGTCTTCTGCACCATCAGTTTAATGTATGGAGGTCGGAAGTGTGCCCAGGCCTCACCCTGCAGTATCATACCGTGGTGAGGTCGGGACACACTTCCGTACTCCACGAAATATTAGGCCTAGTGGTCAGTGTGAGAACTACAGGATTGTTTTAAATGTGTAGAAGCTTTACCATGAATCAGATTACAGCTTTACCGTCACGTCGGTGCAGCATGGACCACACGTTATATTTCGGGGTGCCACACCCCCTTTCTGAGGTGCCCCCAAAACCTCACGTCTATAACATTTTTGACTGATGAAACTGACTTGGAATTGACAAACGTTCACCTTTCTTTCAGAACTTGGCCAAGTTAAGTTGCAAGCCTGCAGTCCGATAAACGATACCGTCTGCGGGTGTCCGGGGGGCTTCTACAAGTCTGATAACGACCGGAAATTTACTTGTCTGCAGTGCAACATGTGTGACAATGGAAGCATACTCTCCCCATGTAAGCTTTTACCCCCCTAAATCTCTGCTCCGTCTTTCGGCTGGTGGGCCGTCATTTCAGTATGGTTATTGGGTTCTCTGTGAACAAGTTATCCGATCTTCTGGATTATGGAATGCTGGATTATAGGAATTTGAACATTGTTTCTCATCACTTTCAGGTAAAGCGGACAAGGACACCTTGTGTAAATGCTTCCACAACTTTTATCTCGACTCGACTGGAAACTGTCGCTCATGTAAAGAGTAAGTATAAAAGTGAGAGGTCCGGGGCTAATAAGAACCTGATCCTAACAGCTCTTCACATTGGATTCATCCATGGCAGACCTTTGATGATATTACACCCTAATGTTCATCCAGAGAAAGGCAAAAAATACAATGAGGTAGAAGTCAATTTTCTTCAATTTAGGGAAAAAATTCCTTCCTGACTCTAATCTGACAATCAGAGTAATCCCCGGATCACCAACCCGTCTGAAGGGATCAGTGATATAACAGGTTTCTATTACACTCCAGGAAGGCGTCCAGGCCCCGCTTGCACTCTTGTAGTGAGTTCCCCAACACCACATCCTCAGGCAGAGAGTTCCACAGTCTCACTGCTCTTACAGTAAAGAACCCTCTTCTATGTTGGTGCAAAAACCTTTGTGTAGACATAGAGGGCACCACATTGTTACAATCCTGGATATAAATAGATGGTGGGAGAGATCTCTGTATTTTCCCCTGATATGTTTAACCCCACGTCCTATAATGGATTAATCGAGTTTCTAGTCAGGATCCGTTTTTCCATAATAATGGAGCATACTGCACCATTTTGACCATCAAAAAGCAACAGAAAACTGAAAAAAAGAGTGAATGGCGCTCTTATTATAGTCAAATGTTTGGCTTCTATCACCACCTAGTGACAGTAAATGGTACTGTATAGGAAAACTGTCGCTAGACACACGCTGAATGGCCACTTTATTAGAGCCCCGGCCCTTTCACAGTTGGAGCTTCCCTGTATGGACATTCTCCCCATGACCCTGGAGTGCAACATAAAATCCCGTGACAAGTTGTCTGTGGATCACTTTCAGCGTGAATCCACATCAGATGGGAAAATCCAGTGATCTGAACATCTGAGGCCGGGTCATCGGTGCTAGACTAGCCAGGCCAGGATGTCTCTACCAACCATGTGGGGTGTCCTTGTGTAATGGTTTGGAGAGTATATGGTGAATGGTGTGATAAAGGAAAAACATCCAGCGAAAGGGGATCCTGCGGATATAAATAGCATATTGACAAAAGGGGTCAGAGGAAGGTGTCAGGAATCGTTCTGGTGAACCGGCACTGCACTACCAAGAGAAGCCAAATACAACAGTGGAGCTCCAACTAACGTATCCGAATGCACAACTATAAGAGCAGATGACCAGTTCCAGCGCCATTGTGTCTAATAGAAACAGAAAGATGAGACTCCAGGGGGGCGAAACAGCGCAAAAATTAACTGGATGAGTACAGATTCCTGTTGCCCTGTGCTGATGGGACGTTAGAATTTGGTGCAAGCAGCATGAATCGATGACCCCTTCATGTCAGCTGGTCAGAACATGTCTGCACCTCCATCTGTAGCTTCCTGTCCGCAGGGGCCGAACAATTTCATTAGTGAGTGGAATCTATGCCATGACACATTGCTGCTGCTCTGAAAGCCAAGGGAGGTCAAACGCACTACTAAATGGGGGTCTAACAAAGTGGCCATCCAGTGTAAATATTATGTATCGGTTGGGGGAGAACTGCTACCACTCTTATTCCGTTAGTGTTAGATAGCGATAATATGCAGATTAGCGCTCGTTCACATCAGCGTTAGAGGATTCCATTTTCCCGCTCTGTTTGGGGAGCAGGAAAACGGCGCCCCCTGGCTCAATGGTTTTGTCTTATATCGAATGGCGCTAAACGGTCCCTCATTGAGTATAATTGGGGTCCTTCAGCAGCCCGGCTTTTTGCCGAGTTTACAGGACAAAATAGAGCCGCCTGTTGTGCTATTTCCTCCTGTTTTCTAACGGAAATCAGCAACAGAGGTTCCAAACAGAACTGCCGATGCGGATGAACGCACCCTTCCATAAATCCATCTCACACACATACATGACGGCCTCTTCAGGGATTTGGAACTATTTCGAATTTTCAGAAACTTGCGAATAGGAAGTTTAATGCGTGAATTAATTTCTCAGGAGCCTCATGGGGCACTTGTATCACATCCAGTAATGATTCTGTATGATTTTAGGTGTAACCGTACAGAAGACTGCGACGTTCACTGTCCGCCGCTATCCAAATCGCCGGAAGGTGAGTGTGAATGACACTGAAACATGTCTGTATGTGCAGCGATCTGTGTAGGCTGCAGCAAACAAGAGGGCAAGGACTGCCCTGGATTAGGCACGAAAGAACAATGGCGCTTATTTATGAACATTCTTTTTGGAACTCAACAGTCTTAAATTGTGCCAAATTTACAAAAGTGCTACATGGACTTGTAAATTTGGCACAATTTACATTGCATGATTCCCTTTCTTGCTTTTTACATTCCCATTAAAGACATATACCCCCTACTCACAGCGTAGGTGATGCCTGCCTGATCGCTGGAGGACCACTTGGTCCCTCACTATCCCCAGACCTTGTGGCTTGTGTAAATGTAACGGTGCTGAGCATGTGTGACAACCACTCCATTCACTTCTATGGGATAGGCGAAGATCGATGCATCTGGTGGTCTCCCTCCACCCCATGGAAGTCAACGAAGCAGTGGTCAAGCACATGCAACACCACTCCATTCACATGAGGCATTCAGCGATCATGGGATCCGAGTGGGCAGACCCCCAGTGAGCAGATACTTATCCGCTATCCACTGGATACAGCATAGATGTCTTTCATAGGAAAACCCCTTTAAACTTCGCTCCATATTGGGGCACATCCAGTCATCAAATGATAAACATATTAATTGTCTTACGTTTCAGAACCAGACATTGTTCCGAGGATCTTAGTCGGTGTAATGGGTGTCGCTCTTCTGGCCGTGGTGATTGCAGTTATTGTCAAGAGTCGGAGGAGGTTGTTCAGCAGTTTCCAGACAAGGAGCCCTCTCCCTGCCACCGACGTAACAGGTCAGTACACTGAATGTAGGAGAAAAGTTCAGATGTTCTTGAGATCAGTGCAGGAACTTGTTGGCATTCTGTTGTCAGAATGTAGGCACTTTTGTGAGGAATCGGGACTCTTAGCGCACGTCCAGTTTAGAGAGATGCCAATCCATGCTGACGGTCCATTTGGCCTATGCGCTAGGATAGAGAGCCGCTCTGGTATATCCATGCATTACATGGCATGTTAGGCCGTATTCCCACTGGTAAATCCACGTCGGAAAAATATGACATGGATTTCACATTTAAGCACGAATTTCTACCACGAATTGCCATTAAAGCCGCCTTAGATCTGCATATAGATGTCGTAGCATTAGTAGAGCTTGTTACCAAGGTGTTTTATTACCGTATACTTAGTAACTTTTTATGTTTTTTTTTAATAGAAAACGGCCAACTGAACACGCCTCTGGTACGTATCACATGACTAGCCCTCTAATAAGCTTATAATAAATGTGAACTGAAACAAAGGACATTAAAGTGGGTGTACCATAGGACAAATGGATGTCATGGAAGAAGGTCCTATGCTCAGGATCCCTCTCTATTAGCCAGAGTCGAGATCCACCAATAAAGAGTATCTCCTTCATTGGAGAACTGGGCAACGTCGCATAATACACATAGTAGCCCAATCATTTAAATGGCCGTCATCTAATACCACATTTCTTCTTCAATGACCATTGACGGCAATTAACAAAAGATGCTAAAGGGTATGGACACATGTAGCAGGCACAACGTGGTCGAAGTATAAGCAGTGAAAGTGTTGTTGAAGGCATGCCACTTGCCACATCGAAAGGCGTTGCTTTCCCCATTCTGAAGGGTCTCCACCGCAGCTATTTGGTACTTAGCCTATGACTGGGCACCTCTAATCAGGCCTTCCGCACTATGCCTGATCAATGTGGTCCTTCATGGTTCCTGACTCAAACTGTGAAGGTGTTCTTGCTGAATATTTGGATTTGACTGTTTTTTTGCTGCCCACATTGATCCTTGCCTGTTACGCATACTGCATATACTCGGCCAGCCTTGATCTCTGACTTCTATGACTACTCTCCAAGCTATCTTTTCTGTTCACACTTCGGATTTCCAAGCCTGCTCACCCAACAACCAAAGGAGACTATTCCAGGGAAGCAATCTGTGGGTTCTCTTCAAACCCAAAAAGCTTAGACTTCACTCGCCAGTTTATTCCTCAGCCAAACCCATCAGTGGGTCCTCCACCTTTTCTTCAACTTACTTGGTGAAAGTTGTACTGAATAGGTCCAGAACTTTTAAGATGGCAAGAAGAGGCATAAAGATCACCATCTCTGGACTTTTAAGTTCAAGACATAGTTTGGAATGATAAGACACACTTTACAACCTGGACAAAAAGATAGCACAAAAGTAGGTTTGGCAAAAGGCCATAGAACCCTTGAATTTTTCCTGACCCCAACTTTTTTATTGACCACCTTTCAGATTTATACTGTAACATTGACGGGAAGATGGGTTTTATGATTTTATGACTGACCCATCATGCTAATACTCTTGTGGACCCAAATCAAAAATCTTATAGGAAACTGTTCCTAGGGCTAGTGGTGGCCATATTAATGCTCACGCTTCCGCAATGAGATATTCAGGGTTCCAGACACTTTTGGCCATACAGTCTATGTTCTCCAGCACTAATCACATTACAACATATAACAACTTGTGTCGGTAAGGTTTAAAATGTCGAAATAAAAAATTTACCAAAACATTTTCTTTCTACTTTTTGCAGGTGCAGAACAGCACGTCACACTGTAAATCAGATAGTCTGCCAGGACACGTGATTTGTGTTGTAGAAGATCCTGAAATTGAACATCAAAATAAAGCTCAGAATTCTGTACTTCCATTGCCAGACATCACATTACAGACCAAGACACAGTGCCTAAACAGTGAGTAAAAATATAAGTGTGTACAAAGTAGGAGTTGTCTGGGTCATACAATCAGAAACTAGACTGAGTTAAAATTAAGGAAGGCGGGAAGACTAAAAAATTCGAGGTAGAAAAGAAAAGGGTTGACCAGGCCTACAAATCTGTCAATTGGAAGAGGATCAGGTAGACAGTGGACCAGAATGAGAACTGCATCAAAGCTATGACTCGATTATGTAGAGAATTTCCTGAGAGATGATAGATAGAAAAAACAACTGGATCTGTGGAAAAACTCAGGCCTGAAAGGGGATCAAAGTTTTGACTACAGTGATTTGCTTGGCTACCTTGTGCCACTGTGGTCACTCATTGAATAATTCTTCTAGGACTTTATACCCACCACTTTTTATATTTTCCGTAGTAAAAGTAGATAAATTATACATTTTGGGGTAATTTTCACATCTTTAATGTCTTGAACAACTTTAATTATTTTCCACCTTATTTGTACTTCCAGACCCGCAAGTCGTCTACAAAGTCATCGAATGCATTCCTGTTGGCAACTGGAGGGAGTTCATCCGCCGTTTGGGTGTCAGTAACCATGTCATTGAGACAGCTGAGCAGGACTACAGACATTACAAAGATGCTCAGTATGCAATGCTCTCATATTGGCTCCACAATGCTGGTTCATCCGGAACGACGAGGGACACATTATTCAGAGTGTTGAGAGAGATGAACTTGGGAGGATGCGTAGAGAAGATCGAGGAGAGCTTTTGACAATTCTTGTTACTTTCATAGAAACTTAACTTCAGAAAAATCTTTTCCTTTCTGTATTAACATAGGACTTTCTAACAACTGATGTTTTTTTTATTCTCACTAGAGACCAAAGCTATTTGTCATCTATCATTGCAGCTATGACATATATTTCTACCCGTCTCGAAATTCTCAAAGTGTTACATTTTTAGATTACATAGCAGATTATCACTGGGATATAACTTGTTCTACCAAGCTCCAGCCCATGGACAGTCAAATGTACATACAGCAACCTGGATATACTTCTGTTGAGGTCATAGAAATGTGAAACCCAAAGGCCAAATAAGCCAAAGTTAGCCCAAACAGCCGGGTGATAATCAAACGACAAGACACAGCCAAAATGGATCTTCAACCCATTATCACCAAGCTTGGTCTGATGTTGAGCAAAATCTCCAGCTTCTATACCTATATCCATAAGGATGGCCACCTAAAATTACCACCCCATACCATTTTAACTATCCACCTGAGTTCTGCCAAGTGTCTAGTCATATCGATTTCCATGAAAGCGTCGACCAAAAAATTGGGAGTATAATCAAAGCCTTCCGAATTTGAGAATGCAACCAGTCTTTTTGGATTTTGACCTCTAAAGACTTGTCCTACTTGTCGAAAAGCCCTTGTAAAGATTTCCCATGTCCATATAAAAGAATTTATATATATTTTTGAAAGCATAGATGTTGTATATTTTTGTATGCAGTTACACTCAATTCTTCAGTTTCATTGCTTGGTAATCACAATAAAACAAATGTCATGGGGGAGTTTAAATGGGGGTGGCTTTTTAATGAAGGTGAAAACACGTGAACCAAAAATGCACTGCACAGTATCTCTTGCTTTCTGAAGACATCCCCTCTGGAAACACCCACCAGTGCCAGTCCCACGCTTAGTCTAGTCCTGATGCTGCTGGCGTTCCAAGGGCTAGGTGGCTTGGCTAAAGAGAAGTATCTGATCAAAACAGCTGCTCAGGTGGCAGGACCAACATGGAAAAAGATATACCCGTTTCCCTGTTCTCACATTACTTCTGTTCAGCCAGCACCAGGTCGCCAATGGTCTTCACTTCCAGGTGTAAGAATCCAGCGATCACTTGTCAGCTGACTTCAGCTGGTGATTAGCTGCAGTGGGCACATGGCTTGATGTTGGGATGTCAAAGTTTTGTATCCATAAGTGAAAACTAGTGGGGACCGTTCATTGGCGGAACAGGAGCAACAGGCGATGAGTATAGCTTTTTTTATGTTGGTCCTCCATCCTGTTTGCACTTTATGGAATATCAGACATTCTTGATGCCCCATGTGTATCTTTCTCAAATAATAGTTAACATGGCACCACCACTTTTGTGATGTAATCAAAGAAATCAGTGAGATTAATGTGGTATGATGTGCCCTTATTAAGGCTGTGCTGTTGATAGATAGATAGATAGATAGATAGATAGATAGATAGATAGATAGATAGATAGATAGATAGATAGATAGATAGATAGATAGATAGATAATGTAACACGCCAGACCACGGTGGGGTGGGTAGCAATGGTGGTGATCACCTTGGCTCCGCTGCTTTTTGGGCTACCCGTGAAGTCGAATAGGGTAAGATGGTAATTTGTCAAGTTTGTGACGCCAGTCCGTATACAGGCCGAGACCCATGTCGGACAAAATACTAATAAAAATGGGGAAAAACAAAATAAAAGGGATTTATCCTTTTCCCTGGAGAGTAGTGTGGTATCTCAGTGCAGATGTTACGGTGGTGAGAAGAGACTCCAGGAGGCAGAATTTAATGTTGAATCAGTGGAACAATTTATTAAGAAGAAGGATCTTTCTTAGAACATTTCCCAATACTCCATTAATTGAGGTAAATACATGTATATTCAAAATGCAGGCATTACGTACAGAAACTTCATCTGTAGGCTAGGGCACTCTACTAAGTGAAAGGCACAGGATTCCTTTCCTAGCCTTTATGCATTGCCCTCCTGCTTCTCTCTCCTATTCTCTTCTATTTCTTTCAGTATGAATATCCTCTTTTCTCCAGTTACTATTTCCTTGAGCTGTTCCTTCTTCTTCTGGGTTTTGCTTAAACTGATTCCTTTCTCTTAAAACAATACTCCTTTTGTACTCACACTTTCCTCCTTCTCACTGCACTGTTTTTAGATCTTGCTTCTTCTTCAAACTTCCACCATTCTACTACTCTCTCTCTTTTATCTGTCCTCTCTAAGCCAACCTGTGCATGAGTCTTATCTCCCAAAATCCGGGTAGCTATCTTTCAGCTAGCTAACCGACCAAAAGAGCCAAGATCTCATATCTATCTATCTATCTATCTATCTATTTATCTATCTCATATCTATCTGTCTGATATCTATTGATTAACAGACCATAAGAGACTTGGATTGTTCAGCTTGTGTAGGACTCCAAGGAATCTTGTTCAATGGTATTTAGAGATTTCAGTTTTCCAGCTTCTAGTACCTTCAAGTTTATAAGGCAAAAATACAGATGTTCACGGATGTTTCCATTTTTGCCTAATCTCTGATACTGGTCTCCACATAAGAGCCCAGTTCTGAAGTCTGCAGTAGATGGTTTAAATTTGGTGACGTCTAATTGACCTTTTAAGACTTTCCTTTCTATAGCTGCTCAACCTTCTCCATGGAAGGGTATTACTCCTGCTATCATCGGGTGGATTACTGCACCGAATGTAAACCAGTCCACACAGTGTCATAGGACTGGATATAATTTCTGGAGCAACCAATCCAGGGGTTTGACATGTTTCTGGCCAATACTTTTCCAAATACATTGTTCATTGCAAGTGTTACGTCTGCTGGGCAGACCATGCTTCAGCACGGATGCAAAGGATGATATCACATCCAAACAAGGATGCACTGGATGCGTAACCTGAGATACTAAACAAACGCACACACGGAACACCAAGGAACAGTGAACTGGGAACAGACTTATGGACAGACATAAATCATGACTGACAAATGCTCAAAACACTCACCAGCATACCTGCACAGATAGCCAGATGGAATAACTATAGAATGTACGAGGTATTAGTTCGTATTTTGGCCAAGATACTTAAGCCTGTGAGCCCACTTCAGGGGTCATCATTGTCTTACTGCTGCCTCTTCTAATGAGACAACTAACCCCAGGAAACCTGCCTGCCAGCGGGACGATCGTCCCGATGAGGACGGCCCCGCGCTGGAACCTAAGGACCCAACTAGCCCAAAGATGGTAAATGATCCAAAGCAGGACATGACACAGTTCACACCAACACACCAGGGATTGCATGCAACACAGAACAGAGCTCTTCCTAAGGAGAAAAGATAGTGTTTCTGAGCTCTAAATGTAATTGTAACTTGGCTATAGAGCTCTATGCACTATGATGGTGTTTTCCGCTTCTACCTCTATAGCACCTTCCAACTGTAGTGGCCCAGAGTTAGGGACCATCTAGTTCTGTGCTTGTGCACCCCATGTGGGTTTGTCCTTGTGCATTCGTGTGTGTTTGTGTCTACGTGGTCTTTGGTTTTTGTGTCCTTTGAGGTGACCTCCTGGGGTCAATGTCTTGGTGTCACCAATCTTGGTGGTGTCCGTGTGACTGTCTCCCTAACCTGCTCTGTGTGGTGTGATTGGTAGAGCAGTTGGGGGCAGAGTTGGTTGGTGAGAAGAAGAAGGACGTGTAAGCAGGAGGCTGAGGCTCTGACGCTTCCGTCTGGGTTAGGCCCGGAGTCGTCTCATTTAGCTTTGAGATGCATCCCCTCATGGGACTTGAAGTGAGCATTAGTTCTTGGAGTAGAAGTCTACACTTCTGCTGCTTAACTATGGAGTAGGGGGACCGTACTGACACTGCTACTGCAAGTCTGAGGACAAGTCTGGCCTGAGTGTTTTGCCCCATGAATGTCACTAGGTCAGCGAGGAAAGGGCATGAAAAGTAAGAGACTACTCATGTTTGTCTCTCCATGTCAGGAGCGCTCTCCCCAGAACCTTCCAGCAGATAACTGAGACTGATGACACAGATATCTCAGGAAAAGAGTGTTTTGTCTAACACAAGTGTGTTGGAGGATGGTGAAAGGAAAGAGTGCCTGTAATATTGTACTTGAGACTGTTGCAGTAATGTACTTGGATAATCATAGTTGAAAATATCCAGTAAAACCGTGTGCCTCAGGTTTTAAAACTACACTTTGACTGTGGACTCTTTATGTGGTTATGTTGACTCATTAAAGAAAAGAGGCACTAGCGTCACGTGAACAGTTACGTTGTCATTTCTTTGCTGGCGCGGCTGTGAGCTTTTACCCTCACATGCTGCCAGGACAGACTGCATTTTGGGATGTGACGAGAGGAGGCGGTAAAGCTATCATGACCCACCATTGTGTTCCCCCCTGTCCCCCTCACAAAAGCTTTGACCCTGGCTGCTGCACTACCTTGGAGGGTGGCTAGGGTGCAGGGTAGGACTGTCAGAGCTGTGCCACCACCTGTGAGTTACTGAACAGAGCGGTGAGGAGGGGCGAGCCGGAGCTTAGAATTCAAGATGGCACCTGCTCCCAGTGCTGGCGTCACCCACTCTCTTCCAAGGAAAAGTGAAGATCTGGTGCTTCTGCATTTGGAACTTGTAACATAAAATGACATGGCAGGCCAGATTTTGTCTGCGGGTCTTGAGTTTTACACATGTCCTAGAGAATAGTGGTAAGTCAACTTGTCCACTGTTAATGGCAGTAGAGTTTTGCCGGGCCGGTCTACCTTTGCCGCGTTCTTCTCTTCTTGGCCGATGGTTCTGCTCCTTTCCGGACATTCAATGTCGCTACCTGATCTTTGGTTTGATCCAATCCGGGCCCTTGTTTTGGCTGTGATGGGATTCCAATTCTGTTTTAGATATCCCATAACCTCTGGCAGAATGGCCCCTGGGAATGGGTTACCTGCAGTCACCTCGTGCGGGTCCTGGCCTCTTTTGATGGCTCTCTGCTTAGGGGTCATTTCCATTTCCTCCTCTTCCTTTAAAAAAGGTGGCTTTTCCTCTTTCTTCCTCTTCTTAGAGTCCATGTTTCGTCCAACTGAGAACGCACAAAAATCGTAATCCAATAACAAATAGCGCAAAACAGTCTATTCACTATAAAATAGTGGGAATAACTGAGATCTGGTTGGACGGAAGCTGTGACTGGGCAGAAAACTTACAGGGTTACAGTCTGTTCAGAAGTGTATCGTAAAAAATGGAAAGGGGGAGGAGATTGTCTTTATGTAAAATCCTGTTTAAAGCCCACATTATGGGAAGATGATCTCTATGGGGTTTTCTATAGGCTCCCGAATATAACCGAACCTACTGAAAATCTATTACTGAGACCAATAGGTGAAGCGGAAAATCATAATGAGGTAATTATTATGGGGGGCTTTAACTGTCTGGATCTAACCTGGGATTGTGGGGGTCCTGTTCCAAAGGATTATCAAAAGACTTCATGAAACATACATTGTGCCGTGTCGTGATGCTCTTCACAGCGCTCTCCATTATGGATGGTAGAGACTTTTCCCTAACAGCAAGTCTCATTTATGGACGCTGTCTTAGGCTGCTTTCACATGCGCTACAAAATTGCGCAATTTTCTTAAGATGCAACAGCACTGTAAAACGCATGTATGTGAAGCCTATGCTTTCCTATATGTTCCTTTACATAAGCGATGCTTTATCTGCTGCTATCTTGCGAGAAAAATAAATCCCAACATGCTTTATATTGCCGCGATTTGCGATGTTTTGCAGCCCATGTTTCGCCGTGGAGCCTTCGTTTTTGTTGCGCTGCATTGCATGAAATTGTTGAAGTCCTCTTGTCTTTCTCGTTAAAACATTGAGGTCGCACAAGAAAATCATGAGCGGCCGCCATGTTTTCGCGAGAAAACGCAGCAATATCGCACAGAAATCGCGCAAACACAGGTGCAATATTGGCACGATTTTCTCATGGCGATATAGCTGTTGCCTGTGTAAAAGAGGTCTGAGGGCGCCTTTACATTTGCAAGAAAAACGCTCGTTTTTTGAGCAATACAGGAGCGAGTGAAAATGCAGAATTATGAAACCCACGCTGTTCAATGGTTTCATTCATGCGATGTGAAGTGAAAAAAATGGCGGCATGTCCTTTTTTTCTGCGCTTTGCTTTTTTTCTATCTCCCATGTTTCCCTGTGGAGCCTCCTTTTTATTGCATCGCACAAACGTGCGATTTTCATGCGATGCGTTTTTAACATTAGAAACTCCTATTGTCCTTCTTGTGAAAAAATCGTGGCACAAAAAAAATGCACAAGAAAATGGCAAGTGGCGGCGATGTTTTGCGGTAAAAAGAAGCGCTGATGCTCAAAAATCACGGGAATAAAGTTGCGCTTTTCTCGCGACGATATCGCGATCGCCAGTGTGAAGGAGCCCGCAGGGTGCGCTCGCACGTAGCTCATTTCTTGCAGATTTTGGTCTGGATCTGCAGCAGATTTCACTCTTTCAATTGAAGTCAATTTTATGGCTCCTTCACACGAATGTAGGCGGTTCAGACAAGCGTAAATACAACTACGCTCGCCGGCATGCAGTGTAGTTGCGCCAGAACCAGATAATCACGGTTGTATAACAGGACAAAACGAAACCGCCGATCTCAATGAGGTTTCACTGGTTTCGTTCTCACCACCTTTTCCCGTAATTTGTACGCCGGAGAAAAGAGAGTACCCGCCCCCAATGAGTTAAACTACGTGCGGGAAAGATTTGGTGGCGCTTATCTTACTGCGGTTATTTTCAAGCTCCTGCGTTCTGCCGCGGAGTTTGAAAAGCTGTGGAAGGGATTTACCTCGTTTAGCTCCGTGCCGCCGAGCGCGGTTGTGTTTACATGGGGGTGAATACGCCCTTATGCTCAAAATCAATGGGATTTCGTGTTTTTTTTTCCTGCCCATGCTGATGTGACACTTTGTGACTACACCGCGCAATCACGGACCTAAATACGCAGTGCAGCCGTGTAAATGAGCCCTATAGGGTTAAATCTGAAGCAGATCTGCAACAAAATCCTCAGTAAATCAGCTACGTATGAACGAACCCTTATAGAAATTATGGGGGGTCATTTATAGGAGCTTTTAGGTCAGTTTCTGGCATAAAAAGTCACAAATTTTGTGATTTATGTGTTTAAAAAGCCGGTCTCAATAAGTTTTCCCCATGTTGTTTTTGCTCATAGCAACCAATCACAGCGCAGCTTTTATTTTACCTCAGCTGATTTAGAAATGAAAGCTGCGCTCTGATTGGTTGCTAGGGGCATCAGACAGTTTTTCTCTCCTATAACATTACACGTATGATCACAGCGCCGTTACCATAGGGACCAACCCGCCTCTACATTACAAGGGGCGGGATTGATAACGTCATATGCAAATAGCATATATCTTGATAGACAGGCGAACTACCCAATCAGCAGGAAGAGGTGTGGTTAATTGTAACCTCTACTGGGCTACAACAAAATGGCTGCCATACGTCATTAACGCCTCATTGTTTAGGGCGTGGCTTAGTGGCCGCGCTGCATTTTGGGGAAGTAACATGGCGGCTTCTATAAGAAACGAGTGACCTGTAAAGAAGGTGGTGGTAAGCGCGGGTTGCTCGCTGTCAGGCCGGTGTACGGACGGTTTGGGGCCGGGCATGGAGTGTACAGTGGCCAGCAGACTGTGGCATCTCAGGGTCGTCCATCACTGCGCTGTTTTGCTGGCACTCCTGTCTGCACCTTGTGGAACTGCAAATCCCTGCATGCACTGATACACTGCTGGGCGTTGTAGTTCTACAGATGTTTAACCCCTTAATGACACTGACCCCTTTGTTTTCCACTTATGATTTTTTTTCCTCCATATTTAAAGCTCGTGTCTCCGTCGCTGTAGATTCTGCGGCGTGGTTGAATGGACTAAGTGAAATGGGATAGACAAATGGATTTCCGCCATCTTTGTAGGCGTCTTGTTTCTCTGGCGCACGCGGCAGCAAGAATGACGGAACTTTATTCTATGGGTCGGTGCGATGGCTGCCGTACCAAATTTATATCTAACCCCTTAAAGGGGTTGTCCCGCGGCAGCAAGTGGGTCTATACACTTCTGTATGGCCATATTAATGCACTTTGTAATGTACATTGTGCATTAATTATGAGCCATACAGAAGTTATCAAAAGTTTTTCACTTACCTGCTCCGTTGCTGGCGTCCTCGTCTCCATGGTTGCCGTCTAATTTTCGCCGTCTAATGGCCAAATTAGACGCGCTTGCGCAGTCCGGGTCTTCTTATCTTCTCAATGGGGCTCCGTGTAGCTCCGCCCTGTCACGTGCCGATTCCAGCCAATCAGGAGGCTGGAATCGGCAATGGACCGCACAGAAGCCCTGCGGTCCACCGAGGGAGAAGATGCCGGTGGCCATCTTCATCAGGTAAGTAAGAAGTCACCGGAGCGCGGGGATTCAGGTAAGCACTCTCCGGTGTTCTTTTTTAACCCCTGCATCGGGGTTGTCTCGCGCCGAACGGGGGGGGGGGGGGGGGGTTGAAAAAAAAAAAAACCCTTTTTCGGCGCGGGACAACCCCTTTAACACTGCAGGGCGTATGTATGGAGGGGGATCACGGGGCGACCTCTTTTCATTCAGCACGGCTGCCTGCAACAGCTCCGATAAGCCGTGCGGCTCATTGGAGCTGTTAACCCTTTACATCCCCCAACACATGTTCCAGGGGCCTGTACAGCCCCCTACAATGAGATTGTGGGTGATCACGGCAGACTGCCTATCAAGCCAGCCCCGTGGGGTGGCCTGATAGACTTGCCTGCCCGGTAGCAGTATGATGC
This sequence comes from Eleutherodactylus coqui, assembly GCF_035609145.1. Lineage (NCBI taxonomy): Eukaryota > Metazoa > Chordata > Amphibia > Anura > Eleutherodactylidae > Eleutherodactylus > Eleutherodactylus coqui. The sequence continues at coordinate 267,077,264 of NC_089840.1, read as the reverse complement.
GATGCTGTGGCAGGAGTGATCAAAACATCACAAGTTGTTGTGCCCTGTGGGGCTTAAAACATTTTTAAAAAAGTAAAAATAAGTTTTTAACCCCTTCCCGCTCCATGACGTACCGGTACGTCATGGAGCGGCGGGGTATGTATGAAGAGAGGTTGCGTGGCAACCTCTCTTCATACCGTGCGGGCGTCAGCTGTTTATAACAGCTGACACCCGCGGGCAATAGCCGCTATCGGCTGTTCGGCCGATCGCGGCTATTAACCATTTAAATCCCGTCCCGCGCGGTAAGATCGGGGGAGCCGTGCAGGTGTCATGGCAGCCGGGGGCCTTTAGAAAGGCCCCAGAGCTGCCTTAGCAGACTGCCTATCAAGCCATCCCCGTGGGGTGACTTGATAAACTGCCTGTTAAATTGCAGTATGACGTAATGCTACAGCAAAGTAAAGTATTAAAAAAATCAATAAAGTTTTTTTAATTGTAAAAAAAGTTATAAAAGTTTACATCACCCCCCTTTTGCCATATCTATTATTAAAAAAGCTAAATCATACAATAAAAATACGTATTTGGTATCGCCGCGTCCGTAAATGTCCGATCTATCAAAGTAGTGCATTATTTTTCCTGCACGGTGAACGTCGTCCGAAAGAAAAAAAGGACACAAGAAATGCACTTTTTTTTATTTACCCTGTCTCGCAGAAGAAACGCCATAAAAAGCGATCAAAAGGTCGTATGTATTCCAAATTGATACTTGGATACGAGCATTGATACTTGCTCGGATTGGATGTCCCGAATGGCCCCTCCCACGATACGATTACAAGTTGTCATCCGTGTGTCACAGTGGCCGGGGCTTCCTGGAGGCCCCTAGGGCTGCCTTGTATTTCTGCCTATTAAAACGGACCTGCAGTTCATCTTGGTACAATACAGGCAGAAATACTATATACTGCAATACTGAAGTAAAAGGGGAATCTATTAAAATATCGCATTATTCTACCCACACGGCGAACGCTGTCGGAAAAATAATAATAAATGCCAGGATTGTGCTTCTTGGTCACCATGTTGTTAAGAAAAAAATGTAATAAACAATCAAAAGTCATCTGTACCACAATAAATGATCCCCGGCCGGCCGCATCAGCGGAAGAACAGAAGGTGGGAAGAGACACACAAAATGAGAACAAAACAAGGCAGCTCCTTAAGGGTTAAAGAAGCTCAAAATCGGTGCAGACCTGCTAGTCCCACAGCTGATGGTTTGTTACAGTTGTATCCGGTCTGGCACTACAGATCCCCCTCCTGTCCTGCTAGTCTGTTACAGTGTGTCGGTGCAGGACTTCTTGTAATCTGTCGGATCTTCTCTGTCGCTGTTCTGTGTTTGCGGCTTTCTCATGTTTTTTCGTGTTGCTCTCTGCAGGTTCTCGCTGGTTTCCTGTATTCGGTGCAGTAGAATCACAAGGTAAGTCCTTCCTTCTCTGTCCGCTCCGGTACTTTGTAGCCCCCTGGGGTCTCACAATCCTCGTGTGTTGTTACAGATGTGGACGGCGATGCGGCTGCTCTGGTGTCGCCCCCCGGTGCTCCCGGCCTCCCGCTCGTTTTCTCTTGGTGAGTCCTTCTGTAAAATCAATATGACCAGAACGGGGTCTACTGGATATTTCATCACCGCCACCTCCGGGGTCCAGCGGCCAGGACCGCGCCATCCTTAGAGTGAAGGGGCCTCCATATTACAGTCGCGGACAAACTTTTTCAGACTGACGCAAAGTTTGTTGCTCCAGAGTCTTTAGATCTCCTCGTAAGAGGTTTCTGTGGTCACTGAAGTACGGTTAGAAGTATTTCACTTTTATTGACAAATACATGAAGTTTTGGCAAATACTCAATATTTACAGTGTTGACCGTTATTATCCAAGACTTCTACAGACCGCCCCGGCATACTGGATATCGGCTTCTGGGCCAAATCCTGACTGATGGCAATCCGTTCTTGGAAAAACATTGTTCATCATCAAATTACTCCTGGGTGGTTTGGAGGAAGTTGCTCTTGAAGGAGGTTTAGATCCCGTTCTTGGGCTGTGAGTGAGCCCACTCCCTTGGATGAACCATCCGGGGGGCGACTTGTCCGAACCATCCGGGGCGCGACTTGTCCGAACCATCCGGGGGGCGACTTGTCCGAACCATCCGGGGGGCGACTTGTCCGAACCATCCGGGGGGCGACTTGTCCGAACCATCCGGGGGGCGACTTGTCCGAACCATCCGGGGGGCGACTTGTCCGAACCATCCGGGGCGCGACTTGTCCGAACCATCCGGGGCGCGACTTGTCCGAACCATCCGGGGCGCGACTTGTCCGAACCATCCGGGGCGCGACTTGTCCGAACCATCCGGGGCGCGACTTGTCCGAACCATCCGGGGCGCGACTTGTCCGAACCATCCGGGGCGCGACTTGTCCGAACCATCCGGGGCGCGACTTGTCCGAACCATCCAGGGGCGCGACTTGTCCGAACCATCCAGGGGCGCGACTTGTCCGAACCATCCAGGGGCACTCTGGTAATGAACAATGCTTTCTCCAGCATGATGGAGCACCATGTCACAAGGCAAAAGTAATAACTAAGTGGGTCAGGGAACAATACAGTGACATTTTGATTCCATGGCCAGGAAACTTCCCAGATCTCAATCCTATTGAGAACCTGTGGTCAATCCTCAAAAAGCCGGAGGACAAAAAAAACATAGAAATTGTGACAAACTCTAATTACTGGTTAGGAAGAATGGGCTGTCATCAGCCAGGACTTGGCCCAGAAGCTGATACCCAGCATGCCGGGGCAAATTGTAGAAGTCTTGAAAAATAAGTATTAAAGCTGTAAATATTGAGTCTTTGCCCAAACTTCATGAAATAAAGGTTTAAAATGTATGAACTCCTTCTCATTGTACTTCAGTAACCATAGAAAGATCTGACTCCGGCTACATTCACATAGGCGAGCATGATGTCAAGCTGAGAAACTCCGCCTGATATCGCGCTTGCCAACGCTTGTGGGTTCATGCAAAACCGCCTCCCATCACTTCTGGGAAACTGCGATCCTCGGGTGGCTTTCACGAGCGTCAGAGGATCACAAGCGTTTGCCATTGTTTTCAGTGGGACACAACACATCGCACGGCACACGAGCGCTTTCAATGTCTTTAGAGATCCCATTGAAAACAATGGACGAGGCGTTCCGAGAGAACACCAAAATATAGGACAGGCAGCGATGCTTAACCCCGCAGCATCAATGGGGGGGAATCGTTCATGTGAATAACGCCATTCTCAAGAAAGGAGTTCATATTTGCGCGTCTCGCAATGCACAGAAATCTCGCTCACGTGCACAAGGCCTTAACCCTTTCCAATCCATTGACGTCTAAAGACATTATGAGTTAAGGCTGTACAGCTCCGATGTTGAAAGACGTCCGTCGGGGTTCTCTTACTGTATATTGCCAGCCTCTCTGCTGTCGGAGCCTATCCAACTTGTCACCTCATGCAGTACTGGCTTCAGCCAGCATATAGCGCCGTTGTATAACGCCAGAAAAAGAGTAAACCCCCCTAGGAAAACCAGGGTAGAAATTGGATTGGAAAGGGTTAAAGATCTAAAAGCACTGAAGCAGCAGACTTTGTGAAAGCCAAAATTTGTCAGTCTCCAAACCTTTGGCCATCCCTTTGGTCGTTGCAGGGATTATCTGAGACCCCCTACAAATGGGCATCGTTGTAATATAAGGAAAGCTACATAACTCGCCTGCTAACCCCAGCGGCGCCGCTGCTGCACGCTGATCTTTGTTTCCAGTGATGACTTCAGACTACCCACACGACCGCTGCAGCCTATCACTGGCTGTTATGTGTAGTCAGTAACATTGCTGCAGCACTGGAAAGCAAACATCAGCCTAGAGTAACAGCGCTTTAGCAGCTTTCTGCCGCGGTTCTTTGTCGGTTTTTTTTCGCTTTCATTCTTTTCCTTCCCACTTTAAAAAAAGTTTTCTGGCATCACAGCGACACGAGGACTTGTTTTTGTAGGACAAGTTGTACTTTTCGTTTTTACCACTTCACATGCTGTATGATGTGTTAGAAAACTTTTAAAAAGTGGGGTGTAATAAAAAAAAAACTGTTATGCAACTTTTAGGGTGCGGCTGTTTATATGGCATTCAGAGGATGGTAAAAATGACCCGTTCTCCTCCGGGGGTCGGTACGATTATGGCGATATCACGTTTATAGCTTTTTTTTAATATTGTACAGGATAAAGAAAACTCGATAAAAAAATACTTTATCAACATCTTAATGTTCTCTGTGTGACTGCTACTTAGGCCGCTTTCACACGGGCTACTAAATTGCGTGATTTTGTGCCATTCCGACAGCGCTATAAAACGCATGTTTGTAAAACTCCTGCTTTCCAACGGTTTCCTTCCCACCTGCGATGTTTTCAGTGATGCTATGTTACGAGAAACAAAAATCGCAGCGCGCTCTATCTTTCTGCGATGTGCTATTTTTTTCTCCCTTGTTCCGCTATGGAGCCTCCTTGTTCAGCGCATCGCATGAACTTGTGATTCTTGTGCGATGCGATTTTAACATTAGAAACCCCTACGGACTTTTGCGATAAAAATCACAAGATTATTCCCAAGAAAAAGCATCGCTGACGCTACAAAATCACGGGGACAAAGCTGAGATATCGACGCGATTTTGTAGCGGCGGTATCGCTGTCACCCGTGTGAAAGAGGCCTTAGACTACATAAGTTCCTCTCAAACTACTGCACAGATCCTCACAGCAGTAATTCGTGAGCCTGTCCATACCTCATGCTACCCTCAGAGATGGTGGTTAAAGGGGGTAAATTGATGGTGATTAAAGGGTTAAAGTAAGATGAAAGGCAGCGGCGCGCGGGCTGTCTGCATCCTGATTGCACAACTCATGTGCCAGACGTAGAACGGAGAAAGTTGCTTTGGTCACATGATGCTGTGATGGGACCACCGCTGGGGTTGCGTCCAGCACTGTGATATGCAGGGACTGGTGGTCCTAACAATGGATTTGCAATAGAGAAGTGGAAATAACGGGACGGTGCAGCTGATTACTGGCGCGTCCCTCCACGGGAAAGTAGATATAAGCATTATGGCTCCTTCAGTGATTTTACGCATGATGCCCTTCAGCGAAACCCCGCACAGAGCATGCAGCGCACCCTGATCACCTGGGCGAAGCTGTGCTACAGTACCCTGCATGACGGGCGGCAAACCGAGCCGGACCACCATTGATCTGTCGAACCGAGCCAGACCACCATTGATTTGTCAAACCAAGCCAGACCACCATTGACCATGAGGCTTTGGTACACCACCAGTATGTCGTAATTAGAAGGAAATGCTGGAATGGGTCCGCACAAGCCGCCATTTATATGTAAAGTGGCATCAGGGGACTACCACCTATTGGGGGAATGGAAGAGCACATATCCGTCTCCTCCTGTATACGATTACGGCCGGCTATCTCGGCTTGTAAGGCTAAGGCAAGGACCCCCCCCCCCCCATCGGATGTAATAAGGTGTAAGTCATGTTCCAGGATTCTGACCCAATGTTGCATAGAGAAGTAAGGTAGGTCCTCGGTTGTAACCTTCTTCGTGTGTCTTGCAGGGAGCTGCAGTCTCGCTCGGAGTTGTATGCCGCCACTAAAGAATACAGATCGCTGGACCCAGAAGAGAGCGCAGTTTGGGGTTTACGATAATATCGGGATTTTGGGTGAGTTGGGGACACACAAGGGAATAAATGCTTTAGAGCGCTGATCTCCAACCTATAGCCCTCCAGTCTGCAACTGTCGGGGCATGCTGGGAATTGTAGTCTTGCAAGAGCTGTGGAGCTATAGGTATAACCTCACTGCTTTATGTCACATCTACAAGCTTCTATATAAACACCGGTCTGACATTAACTTATTGATGTTGGGAGCACAGAGAGATTCATGCTGAAAATACAAAAACAAGCCAGAAACAATTGCAATTTGCTTTTTTTAATTTTTGTCTGTTTTTTTTACTTTTTTTAGCCTGTCTTTAAAGGGATCGTCAGAAATTAAACAAAATAGCTTGTGAGAAACCTGATGTGGGACACGTTGGGCTGGAGCCTGACACTACACTGTTCGTTCTTGTTAGGTTTACCGTTCAGCCCAGTGAGTGTGACCGGCACAGGCAGCGTGACCTCTGTGCCGGCACCCACATAGCAGCCATGTTTGTTTTTATTATGAAACACTACCGCGTTCCCACAAAGGGTACGCTCGGCCCGCCACCCGACTCTGGGCTCTGTTCTCAGATTTGCAAGTTGTGTTTGGTTTCAGAGTAAGGCTAACCTCAGATGGGCGATACCGGAATTATGGCTCAATGTCGCTCTTGCCAACATGCGATTTCCTCGCGAATGCGAAGTGTTATCTAAAAACCACCTGGCACCACTTTGGGGAAGTAGCGGTCCTCCTCCACGGCTGATTGCAAAGTTTCTCACATTGTTTTCAATGGAGAAACATTGCATGGCCCCCGCTTGCACCCAGCATGTGGTGCAACGCTGCTGATGGCCCCGTTGAAAACAATGAGAGAGGCTTATGTTCGCTAGGTTTTATTTTCAGGAAAACATTATATATTTTTTAAACCTTAGTTAATAATACATTTTATGACTTCTGAATAGTTGGCACAACTTTAGGAGTCCTATGCTAGAAGAACTTGACAGACTAGCATTGGGATGGGATGTGATTATATAGTCTGTCCTGCATCAGACGATCCGTTAGGGTACTTTTATGTAGGCCAATATTCGCCCAAGAATTGGTTCACTTGAAAACCATGGAATTGTCTGAAAAACAGGCAGATCATCTATGAATGATGCCTGTTTACTATCAATGTAGGTGGGCGAGCCGGTTTGATCTTCGCAGCGTTCCGCCTCCATTCTGTGAACAATTCCCATTTCTTTGGGAAAGCATCGGAGTGATAATGTTCGGGACGGCTGATGGGCACTTAAGCATCGACAGTCTTCCAGTGTTTCCAGCAGTTTGCATACCTAGAAAACGAAAACTCTCCCAGTGCAGCCAGGAAATTGTATCTTCCATCGCATATTTAGGGCCCGTAAACTCATTTTGTCTCCATACCTGCTGAGTGGGTTCTCCCTGGTGTATCAGAGCTGTGCTGTGTCCTCTCAGCTGCTCCCTCCCCCCTCTCACAGCACTCTGGATCATTGAGAAGCTGCAGCTGCATTCCCCTCCTCCCTATTTACTGCACACAGTGATACTACAACGATGTAACATTCCCTTATAAGATACAGTATGAATGTCTTACATAATAAAAAGGATTGTTCAACTGTGGAATCATTTTTAAAAATAACTGCAGATGTGTTTATTAAAGCGACCACGCTCGCCCGTTTCCCTTGTGTTCTGGCGTTGCAGCTCTTGCAGTCCTCCTGTTCCTTTACAAATGGCTAGCACCTGACTGCTGAAGCCAGTCAGAGGTTGCAGCAGCTTAGATGTCGTTCTCATGGCATCATGTCTCCTAGCATCTGAGTGGTGATGCCAGGAGAAAAGCATGTGACCGCTGCAGCTAGCCAATCAGGTGGTAGCTGTTGGTAAACAAAGCTCGGGAGACCTGCAGGAGCAGCAGCGCTGGATCGTTAGGGATGCACAGGTCAGTAGCATTGCTTCTATTGTTTTACCACATTTACAGCCATTTAAAATAAATATTCCATAGTTCTGCACTTTTTTTTTTATAAAGCTTTTAAGTTTTTCCTTTCATATAATGAATATCTTACAGGAGACTTCAAGATGCACCCCAAGAACCTGATCGTCGGCCCCTCCTGGCTCAGAGGCTGGCGGGGGAACGAGCTGCAGAGGTGCATCAGGAAGAAGAAGATGGTCGGAGATCGTATGTTCTTTCAGGAGAGACATAACCTCAACAAAAGGATCAACTTCCTGTACAGGAGGTTCAACCGCTACGGCAAACACCGCTGACCCCGCCCCATCTGCTGTGCGCCAAATAAATTATATTTCTTCACTAATTACTGGGCTGTTATGTTATTTCTTGTTCCTCTGCACACCTACAGGGCCTACACAGAGGATGTACTGAGGTCATCCTCACCTAGTTAGGAACCTCATGAGTTGTGGTAGAGGCTCGGTCTTCTATTCTACAATGTTCCCTATTTACTGTAATGCGGCTAATGGAGGCACAACTTCATTAGAGTGCTTCTGAAGGCCTGGCTTAGATAATTAAAGGGGTTGTCTACTTTGAACGGTCTCTATAGTGGAAGGTTTCCCTAAAAATAAGATTATCACAAGTTGGACAGTTGGTGGCCCCCCAGGGATCAGCTGGAATCCACAGGGGAGTCCAGCAGGGAGTGTTCAATTTCTCCTGCCACAGGGGTGGGTGGGGCAGGAAGTCTCTGTAAGGTGCTGCTTCAGCCAATAACTGAAGAGCAGGAAGTGATGTCAGGCGTTATTCTGGAAATCATCGTGCAGAATAAGTAACTTGCAGCTATTTTATTTCCGGTGGGTCTAAGGGGTATTCAGATCTCTGCTGACTTGGGATGGGAATATCACTCTGTACAAGGTGGCTGGGAGAATAGAGATGGCTGCGTCGGCTACAATGTTTCTGTAACTCCCATAGAAGTCAATGGGAATTTTGGAAACCGTGTAGCTACTCTGTTTCCATGACTAAACATAGTTGTCTCCCATCTACTGTACATTCCTATGATGCTCTGCGTTTGGGTCAGGATACCAGCGGTCCGGCCGGGACACTTGTGAAACCAGCCTAAAGATCAAGGGCAATTCCCAACCGATATAAGATGGGGGCATTGGGCACTGAAGTGAGGCAGATGGTATGTGGTGCCCTCCCAATCACCAGTATTCCATTACTAAGCAACACTAGACACACAAGCCTCTAGTGTTTTCTAGGTTTAATAGCCTCCTATTGGCCAGATGTATGTCAGCAGAATATCCTTATGGTGTGCCTGCAGTATATGGCGGTATAGTTGATGGAGGAGTCTGGGTGAAGACATTTGGTGCGGCTGTTCAACTGGGAGGTAAATCAAGCACAAGAATGAAGATCTTGCAGGAATCATCTGATCGCCACAGGTTGGATTTCTTTCTCTAAGCTCCATCCATAGCAGAAGAAAGGAGTCACTTGTGATTGGCTGCTGCGTTGAATGATAACATTTTGCCTCCAGCTACCAGTAGGTGGAGCTAATGGAACACAGATGTATTTGGAGTTCAGGAGTAGCTCTAGATCTCTGTATGAGTGAACACACCCCTAAAATATGACTCTTATTAGAACTGTCTAAACTATCAAATAAGGGCTGATAAATACCAAACAAATACAAAAGTATAGAAATTACCACGAGACGCTGTTGGTACGGGAGACAACCCCTGAGCCTCTAGTCACAACAGCATAGGTCAGCCAAAAATGACCATCAATGATGTTTGTGGGATGGAAAAATTGCTGACCAAAGTCGTGTCCCCAAAGTAGATGTTTTACCACACTGTGAACCTGATGAAATCACGACATTTTGATTATGGAAAAAACACCTATTCCTAGGTCCACTAACTTAAGCCAGTCCAAGAGAAGACAAATTTACTTGATATACAGTGAGCCCCTCCCATCTTTTCCTGTGGTGGCTATGATTGGTTCTTCGACTGCTGCATTGATTGGTTGAGCAGCGGTCAAAGAACGAATCACAGCTGTCACGTTGTGGAAGCAGGATTTATGAATTGGCTGAGCCGCGGCATTGATTGGCCAATTTATAAATCCCACCTCCACAATGCGATGTCTGTAATTGGTTCATCGAGCACTGCATTGATTGGCTTAGTAATGCTCAAGAACCAATCGGGAGTCATCGCTTCCTGGAGGCGGGATTGATGAAGCCCCCTAACTAGGAACGGCAGGGACATGGACCGAGCCTACTAGGTAAGTATAATAAGACCTAGCGCCTCTTTTGGGGCAAAAATTAATAGAAGACAAGGTCATATGTTTGGGGAAACACGGTAGTAGCTGTATAAATCTGTATACAGTAAGTTCTCCCAGTGGTGAATGTAGACATTTGTATACAGTGAGCTCCCACTAGTGGTGACTGTATAAATCTGTACACGGTAAGTTCTCCCGGTGGTGAATGTAGACATTTGTATACAGTGAGCTCCCACTAGTGGTGACTGTATAAATCTGTAAGTAGTGAGCTCCTCATAATAGTGCTATATATCTGTATATAGTGATTGCCCCCTAGTAGTGGCTGTATAAATCTGTATAGAGTGAGCTCCCCCTAATAGTGGCTACACAGCTGTATGTCGTGAGCTCCTCCTAGTGGTGGCTGTATGAATCTGTATATAGTGAGTTTTCCCAATCGTGGCTGTATAAATCCATATACAAGTAGCTCCCCCTACTGGTGACTGCAGCCAGAAAGAATCTGATCATTCTTCTGTTTTGCCCTGTGAGTGGAAGCAGGGGCTCTGGAGCTCCGTAACACGACCCCCGATTCCTATAAAGATAGATGATGAAATCGGCGCAGAGTTCTGGACTTATTTACATTAATGAGATGATAAATGCACTCAAGTAAATGTATGAAGTGTTCGCTGTCACTGGCGCTCGTTGGACGTCTGCCCGGATCCCTGATGTCAGCGGCACTGCAGTGTGCAGACCGGGCTGATTCATCCGGGGGAGTGACGTCATCAGCGGGTATATAACCGGCTGCGGGGAGAAGGAGATGGACTTCACCTGCAGACCCAGCCGGAGACATGTGAGTTATGCGCACACCATGACATCATTAGACGTGGCGGGCTTTAATTAACACTATTTACGATTTATACCTGGGAGTTGTCATCTATCAGTTCTGGTATGATGGGACTTGTAGTTCTGCACCAAGCCGAGAGCTACAGGTGACAGCCTACACTGGTAGGAGCTCACAGACGTCATGTTTTATTTGGTTCTCCTCGATGGAGCCTTACAAGGTGGGGGTTGGGCAGTCACTCATTGGGTTACATTGTATCAGATGGTGATGTTACATTGTTGCAGGGATGGACAGCAGATACATTACATTGTAGAGTCATGATGCATTAAGAAGGGAGGCATTTTGGGAAATTTTCCGCTGAGCTGTCTTTAAATAATTGTATGAGCATCACATTGTGAACCTGATGATCATACAGAGATGAGCGGCACGGCACAGATACTGCTGATCTTCTCTGCAGGACCTTAATGTCACCAATCACTCCGGCAAGAGCTTTCTTCTTTTTTGACTGACATGGAGTGCTTTCTCTTTAAGAAGAGGTTCTTCAGCAGCAGCAGCAGCAGCAGCAGCAGTGTGTTTTATATAGTACTGTGTCCCAGCTGCTGCAGAACATCATTGTACACATCTCAGCTTCATCATACACAGATCTTCCATTGTAGAACAGAAGACATACCTCAGCTGCTGCAGAACATCATAATACACACTTCATCTGCTGCAGAATCTCTGCGTACAGAGGTCAGTTGCTGAAGAATGTTACAGTACTCGTCTCAACTACTGCAGAACATCATGAGTTGCTCAGATGCTGCTGAACCTTATTACACACAAGTTAGGTGCTGCAGAACCTCATCGAACACACCTCAGCTGCTGCAGAACATCATCAAACACAGCTTAGCTGCTGCAGAACCTCATTATACATAGCTCAGTTGCTGTAGAATGTTACAGTAGTCATCTCAGCTGCTGCACAACCTCATCATACATGCCTCAGCTGCTGCAGAACATTAATATACACACCTCAAATGCTGCGGACCTTCTGTATAAAAGTGCGCTGCATATGTTACCAAATGCCGCCGTCACATGCGCTGCGCAAACTGACCGCCATTACTAGAAATCCATTATTGGAAGTCAGTTTATGGATTATGTGTGTGTGTGTATATATATATATATATATATATATATATATATATATATATATGAGAATCCCTCAGAGATTGTTTATGTATCTGTGGGATGATGTGTCACTTAAAGGGGCTGTCCAGTTGTAAACTATTAATGGCCTATCCTCAGGATAAGTCATCGGTGGTAGATTGGTGGGAGTTCATTGCCTAGACCGCTTGTCGATCAGCTGTTTGCCGGGCCGATGCACTTGTGCTGAACTGAATTCTGCAGGAATCAGACAGCTCCGTTCTTACTGCAGGCCAAGCTTCCATTGAAATGAATGGGAACTTTACCTGCAATACCAAGCCTGGCCACTACAATAAGAACAGAGCTGTCTGATTCCTGCATAAATCAGTTAGAATGTACAAGCACGCTGGCCTGGTAAACAGCTGATCAACAGAGGGCCCCAGGCAATGGACCTCTGCCAATCTACCACTGATGACTAAAGGCCCATTTAGTCACAAAGATTGTTGCTCAAAATTTGCTCAAAAGCCATCTTTTGAGCGATAACCGTTGCATCTAAACGCCTGCCCATTGTGCACTTTTCGTGCACTGTTTATTCATCACTCACTTCTAGTTTTCTAGAAATGAACGATGGCTCTTATCAGCGGCACAGGCTGATATCTCACCCGGCAGCACTGATAAGATTCTCTCAGCTTGTATCCCGCTGGCAGCTTTCAGTGGGATACCAGCTGAAAGCGCGTAGAAGAAAGAAGCTGTAGACAGAAGACAGCACTCCAGCTGTCTTCTGCATACCCCGCTTGGAGCGCTCAGCTGTATACCAGCTGAGCACTCCAAGAACACAGAAGCTGTATACAGAAGACAGCGCTCCTGCTGACTTCTGTATACAGCGGGAGCCTTCATTTATACACTAATAAGCTCTTAAGTAGCTAATTAGCTACTCAAGAGCTTATGCAAAGTGAATGCTCAAAACTGTAACTCAAACTGTCTTTTTAGAAAATTTTGAGCGATCATCTTGCCGTGTAAATGATTATCACTCAAAAGATTGTCTAAATGGGCCTCTATTCTGAGGATTGGCCATGAATAGTTTACAACTGGACAATCCCTTTAAAACCTGATTGACATATAACTGGATGCGGTCCACATTGGACAGAGATATAATTCGAAACAGCCCGGGCCCCGGTACAAAATCTGTATTGGGGTCCCACTTACTGTATGTTACTGCAGGTTTTTTTTGTGTGGAGGCCGCCTCAGGCATCAGGGCTCGGATACAACTGCTACCTCGGCTCCCCCATAGTTATACCCCGGATATTGCTACACTAATTTAAAAAAATGGTGATTATCATTATTATCATTTTTTGTCTTCTCGCCTCCCTTTCTCCATTCCTCAGGTCGGCCCCTACAGCCGCTCCAGATGACGATTCCAGCTCCAGGCCCCCGAATGCGGAGAGCGATGTCCACAGCAACGTGAGGATGAATCTCACACAGGAGCAGATTGATGAGGTGAATTAATACACCAAGGACTTAGATGGACTCATCATCAATCACTACATCTGCTTCTGGGAAAGCTGGGTGGCAAGTATTATGGCCGCCATGACCATCCCATCATCCATCCTAGACTCCTGGTTAGCCAATTTGTCTAGCCACATAGCAGAGGATGTGTCACTGCAGAACTAGGGAGATCTATCATAGGACAGGGGAGTAGAGTTGGAAGTAGAGATGAGCAAGCGTGCTAGTTTAAGCCTGCTACTCGAGCGAGTAGCAGTCTTTTTGAGTAACTGTGTACCCGCCGGAGCAGCATGCGAGGGGGGTGGGGGGGAGAGAGAGATCTTCCCTCTACAGTCCAATCCCTGTACAGTATTTTCTCGGATGAAGCCCCTTCAGACTATTTGGGACATCTGGAAGAATGATTGTCTGAAGAAGAAAAGGTGAGTGCTACCATGAGTCCTGTGTCACGCCAACAGTAAAGCATCCTTAGACCATTTATGGTTGGGGTTGCTTTTCATCGAAAGGAGTGGGCTCACTCACAGCCAAAGAACATCGCCATGAATAATGTGAAAACCAATTTGTGTCAGTCCCAAACGTTTTGGCCACGACTGTAGAGGGTTCAAATGGAGTGAGGGAGACCATTCCAGAAGAGAGGGGAAGCACAAGAGAAGTCATGTACATAAGAGTCCTAATCCATTATTCCACCCTACACTTCCACTGCATCACCACATACCTCCTCACTCCATATTACCTCCTCCTGCTCCATTCTAAGGTCTCTCCCGTCTTATAGGTTGTGAGCATCATGAATGTAAACCTGGAAAAAGTTTTACTTCGAGATGAGAACACCTCAGAACTGGAAGCCAGCGCCCAGGAACTGCATGATAAAGCCCAGCAATTCCAGTCCAACACTGCAGAACTGCAGAGGAAATACTGGTGGAAGAATACCAAGGTCTGTAAATAGACAGGCAGGCAGGCATAAGTCACAAATCACAGTCTACAACATAATTGGCCACTTTAGTACACTAGTAATCTGACATACAAGCCCTTATAAATATGCCCCTTTTCGGCTACGTTCACATTAGCATATTTTCAGCAGATGCAGTTTTACTAGAATTGGAAATTGGTAAAACAGAAGTGAGATGGAAAGCGTTCCTTCCGCTTTATTAGATGAATCCTTCAAAAAATGGCTAGAATGCATTGAGAGCAGATCTGTTGAGCAGCCTGGTAGAGATGAGCAAACAGTGGATGTGGCTCTTCTGCAACACCAGAGATTTTTGAGGTCCCCTTTGGACACCTACATTATTGATGGTAGCAGTAACATGGACCTTGAAAAACACCTCCAGATGTTGTCTTTTGTCAGATTTGAACCAAGAACTCCAGCACTGCAAGGCAACGGTGCTAACCACTTAGCTACCATGATTGAAGGAGAAGCACAAGAAGAAACAGAAAGTGAACATACAAACTCCATGCAGAGGTTACTCTTGATCAGATTTGAACCTAGGACCCCAGCTTTCAAGGTAACAGTGCTAACAATTAAGCTGCAGAAGAAGGAAATGAAACATGGTGGCTAAGTTGTTAGTACTGTTCCCTGGCAGCACTGAGGTTCCAGGTTCACATCTCACCAAGGACAACATCTGCATAGATTTTGTATGTTCTCTTTGTGTTTCTTCTTCCTCTTCTCCAGAGAAAGGGTGGCTCAGTTGTTATTGCTGTTGCCTGGCAGTGCCAGAGTTTTTCAAAGTCCATGCAGATGTTGCCCTTGGTTAGATTTGAACCTAGATCTCCAGAACAGCAAGGGAACAGTGATAACCACTGAGCTATAATGCTTGCTCTGCTGTCTCTGGAGAAGAAGAAGCACAAGAAGACACATAAAGGGAACATACAGACTCCATGCAGATGTTGTCCTTGGTTACATACAAACCTAGGACCCGAGCACTGTAAGGTGAAAGTGCTAACAACTGAGCCACCAAGCTTCTCCTCGTTCTTCCTCTTTCTTCTCCAGGGGAGTAGAAGAAGGAGAAATTGAAAGAGGAGAAGAAGATCTTTTTGTCCTTCTTCCTTCTGGAAGAAACATGGTGGCTCAGTTGTTAGCGCTGTTAGCCTTGCAGTGCTCGAGTCCTAAGTTTAAATCTGACCAAGGACAGCATCTGCGTGGAGTTTGTATGTTCTCTTTGTGTTTCTTGTTCTTCTTCTCCTTCTCCTTCTCCAGAGAAGGAAGAATAGGCAACGTAGCGCAGTTGTTATTGCTGGTGCCCTGCAGTGCTGGAGCTCCAGGTTCAAATCTGACAAAGGGTGATGGCTGTCTGGATGTTTTTAAAGCCCATGCATATGTGGAACCTAGGACTCCAGCACTGTAAAGCAAGAGTGCTAACTAGAGATGAGCAAGCATACACGATTCTCCCTCTCTCCCTCTGCTCACTGCCGCAACTCACCTGTCACCTGCGCCGGCAGCCGAATCTCTAGAAACGGGCGGGCAGGTACTTGAATAAGGCACTACTCGCTCTCTAGTGCTAACCACTGAACCACCTTTATTAAAGGACCACCAATAATACAGGAGTCCAAAGGGGAGCACAAAAACCCATGGGGTACTCAGGAAACCGAAATGGAGAATGGATTGCTTGCCAGCTTCATCCGCTTCCCATTGACTACAGTGCAATAAAATATGTATCTGATTATATTCAGTTTTTGTAACTGGAAACAGAAGTGTCGCAATTTTGTTCCAGTTTGAAAAATAGGCTTAAAATACAGAATCTGATTGAAGTCGAAGGTCTTCGGTTTAAGTACATTTCTACTGGCTGGAAAACTAAAACGTTTTCTTTACATTCTGCTGTTTCCCCAACGGAAATGAATTGGCTAGTGTGAACAGACCCTGAGTCCCGGTTATCCTCTCAGTAGTAGCTCCTCTCTCCTGTCTGTTACAATGTACCAGTGCAGTTACAATGCATCACCGTCTCCTCCCCAGATGCTGGTGGTCGTGGGTCTGATCTGCGTCGCCCTGCTGATCGTTATATTAAGTGAGTATTAAAAGTGTTCCCAGATACATGGGAAAACGTTTCCAGACTCTCCCAGATCGCACTCTCTACGCTCCAGAGATATCCATAATGTCCTTCTGCTATATGTTACAACTTCTGCATCTCTTCGCCTTTCTGACATCATAACCTGTTGGCTGCCTGCAACCACCACTAGGGGGAGCTCAGGAGCTCACTGCAGACAGTCATACAGCTGTAGGCAGTCTGAAGGCTATATTTACATCTGTCTATGCAGGGGATTTGGAACTGTGTAACAGAAAAGGAGAGCTCCAACCACTACAAAGATAAAATAAAATATTAATCAGCATGTTTTGGGCCTAAAACCAGCTGCATGTCATCTACCGGACTGTAGGAGACTGTCAGCCATTCAGAAAAGAAGACAGAATTAGTGTTATGAGACCCCCATCAATCAGCGTCTTATCTCCTATCCTATGAAGGATTCTGAAAAAACAACATTAATATATTGCGGTCTACAGAAAGCTCTGGAGCCCCACCTGGTGGTGGTTGAAGGGGGCATCTTATCTATTAACTTTTTAGTGCCCCAGGACATATAAATGCATTCAAGGTACGTGAAGTTAATATATACACGGCCGGTGTCAGCTGTCATTAACAGCAAACACTGGGTCATAATAGCCGTGATCAGACTTTATGCTGTTAACCCTTTAAATGCCCCGATCCGTGTTCAGTAGAGATGAGCGAACGTGCTCGGCCACGCCCCTTTTTCGCCCGAATACCGCGATTTTCGAGTACTTCCGTACTCGGGCGAAAAAATTCGGGGGTCGCCGTGGCGGCGCGGGGGGTTGCAGCGGGGAGTGGGGGGGAGAGGGAGAGAGAGAGGGCTCCCCCCTGTTCCCCGCTGCTACCCCCCACGCCGCCACGCCTCTCCCCGCCCCCCGGCGCACCCGAGTACTTTTCACCCGAGTAGTGAAGTACTCGAAAATCGCGGTATTCGGGCGAAAAAGGGGCGGGGCTGAACACGTTCGCTCATCTCTAGTGTTCAGGTGTCCCAAACAACCCCTTTCCATGAGATTACAAGGTGCAATCCCTTGTTATGGCAGCCGGGGGCCTTCTGAAGGCTCTCTGGGCTGCCATGTATTCCTGCCTATTAAGACATGCCTGTGGTCCGTATTAATAGAATGCTGACAGATATACCTTATTCTGCAATTCTTCAGTATTGCAGTATACGTTATAAGTGATTAAATGATCCCAAGTTCAAACTCCCTATTGAGACTAAATAAAAAGCAAAAAGAAGTGAAAGAAAGTTTTAGTTTTTTTTTTATTATTGTAAAAAATAAAGTTTAAAAAAAAAACATTTATGAAAAATTTACACTAAAATAATCCCAAAACATATTTGGTATCATCGCATCCATAAAAGTCTGGTCTTTAAAAATAACAAATTATTTATGCTGCACAATGAACATCGTCAGAAAAAAAAGGCACGCCAGAATTGTGCTTTTTTGGACACTCCGTTTCCAAGAAAAAATGTAATTAGAAGCAAACAAAAAATTGTATATACCCGAAAATGACACCAATAGAAACTACAAACCACCCCGCAAAAAACAAGCCCTCACACAGCTGCATTGATGGAAAAATAAAGTTATGGTTGGTGGTGAGAAGATGGCGCAATGTGTATGCGTAAAAACAAAACCCCTCCCCAAATATGGCACGGCTGCGTTTCTTCCTTTTCATTCCACTCAACTTTGGGACAACACTTAATTGCTCCATATTGTGTTCTTCTTCGGTGCTCCGTCCAGACAATTGGACATACCTAGTTGATGAGGCTTCAATGCCCATCGAGTATCACCTAAATTAAGGCATTACTCCAACAGGAAGAGAAGCCATAATTAAAAAAAAAAAAGGCAGCGTCCTTAATGGGTTAAATCTATGACTATGCAGGAGGGTTGGAGCTCTGTATCATTAAAACAAGACTTCTTCATTTACTGTTTCCCTTCCAGCCTACTACCTCACATGAGGAGCAGCGGACGCTGACCTCATCATCTGGGAACTCTGCCTTCATCTCATCGCGCCTCCTGTGACCACATAGTCCAGTCACTGTGATACCCGGCCGCCAGCACGAGTCCTCCTCCGCCGCCCCATCTGTGGCATCTGCTCCGGAGTGTGCGCTGTTTAATGGGACATGTTCTTGGACAGTCAGTAAGGGCTTATTCACACAAGCGTGTCCATGTGGCGGGTGCAAATATCAGACAGCGAGCGGAATCCATCCACGTGCCGTCCGGATTTCACAGACCTTTTACATCCGTATGGGCTACTCTTCGGCCAAAATAACTCATGCTGCAACTTTTTTTTCACATCAGTTAGTGTGAAAAAACAAATGTACGAATAGCTGCGTTGACTAATACGACTGCGCTGTCCGTGTAGGACGTCTGTCGGACATTGGCGTGAATTTTGACATGTTTGTCGCAGTTTTGGGCAGACAGTCAGCCCCACTTTAAAATGAAAGGATGAAATCTACTGCTGATCCGCATCAAAAACTGTGTAAAAATCGTGATTTTGGCGTGGCTTTGTTGGAGTTTTGATGCTGATTTTGGAGTGGATTTTCTATTGCAGACAATCCGCGCCATTTCCCGCTACATGGTAACATTCGCTAAGGGCTCATTCGCATGTTCCATATTATGTATGTACTTTGTACACGCGTCATACAGAGTGCTGAATCCTCATTGATTTGCCTTGGGGTGTTCAGACCTGCGTTTCTCACGAGCGTATTTAAACACATGCAAAAAATAAATAAATCGCAGGATACGCAATTTACAGACCATATTACAGACCAAAATAGTCTATTGAAGTTAATGGGACTGCAAAAAAAGCGTGATACATATGTATTTACTCATTAACCCCTTAGTGACGGCGCTATCGACTTTCTACACGTGTATGGAGGGAGGTAGCGCTGCTATCTCCCTCCATACAGCGGCATTTAAATCCCCCGAACGCTGTTTGGGGGTCCCGCATGGCCCCCCCGCGGTGAGATCGGGGAAGCCGTGCAGGTGTCATGGCAGCCGGGGGCCTTTAGAAAGGCCCCAGGGCTGCCTTAGCAGACTGCCTATCAAGCCATCCCTGGGGTGGCTTGATAGACTGCCTGTGAAAAAGCAGTATGAGGTAATGCAGGAGCGATCATAGCATCGCATGTTAAAGTCCCCCAGGGGGACTTCAAAGTAAAGTAAAAAAAAAAAAATCAATAACGTTTTTTTAATTGTAAAAAAAAAAAAGTTATAAAAGTTTAAACCACCCCCCTTTTGCCATATCTATTATTAAAAAATCTAAATCATAAAATTAAAATATGTATTTGGTATCGCCGCGTCCGTAAAATTCCGATCTATCAAAGTAACGCATTATTTTTCCTGCATGGTGAACGTAGTCCAAAAAAAAAAAAAAGAACCCCAGAAATGCACTTTTTTAGTTACCCTGTCTCCCAGAAAAAACGCAATAAAAAGTGATCAAAAAGTCGTATGTATTCCAAATTGATACTATCGGAAACTACAGGACATCCTGCAAAAAATGAGCCCTTGCACAACTACGTCGACGGAAAAATATAAAAGTTATCGCGCGCACAAAATGACCGCAGAAAATAATTGAAAAAAATTAAATATCTTAAAAAAAAAAAATATACAAGTACCACAGCAAAAAAAATACTATACAAGTTTGGTATCGTAGCAATCGTACTGACCCATAGAATAAAAATATCAGGTCGTTTTTGTTGCAGTTTGTGCGCCGTAGATACAGGACGCACCGAAAGATGGTGGAATGTCGTTTTTTTCCCATTTTTCTCCGCTTATAATTTTTAAAAAGTTTTTCTGTACATTATATGGTACAATAAATAGTGCCATTGAAAAATACAACTCGTCCCGCAAAAAACAAGCCCTCATACAGCGACGTCGATGGATAAATAAAGGAGCTACGATTTTTTAAAAGGGAGTAGGAAAAAACAAAAATGGAAAAAAGCAAAAAAGCTCTGTCACTAAGGGGTTAAATCATTTTTTTTGTGCACGTGAAACATGCTGTTAAGGCTGTTTTTACACGGCTGAGAAAATCGTGCGTTGCAGGACGTGCAAATATGAACCCCATTCTTTTGAACGGGTCATATAGTTGAGCATTGTTTTTTCCACCGCATCGCAATGCAATGTGGGAAACAAATCGCGGTACGTCCTATCTTTAGACATGCCCTCGCATCGCCCATTGTTTTTAATAGGGTCGGCGGCATAATCACATCGGGTGCTGTGTGCACGCAATGTGATGCAAGGTCTCCCATTGAGGACAGTGGAAGAAACTCTGCGATCCTCCCCCGCAGCTAACAGCCGCGATGGGGGATCGCTACTTCCCCGAAGTGATATGAGGCGGTTTTGATATAAAATCGTCTCGCATCCATGGGGAAATCGCATGCTGGCGAGCACCATATCAGGACGTAATCCACGGCCCGATATCACACTCGTCCGTGTGGAGTTAGCCTAACACGTGTGCAAAAAAAATCCAAGCAAGCCCAGATACGCGGGAAATACGCCGAATTTTGGTCAGCGATGACGCTGCGCACTGAGGGACCGAACACCGCATGCGCCCTTAGTATATGCAGACATAGCTGTGGCCAGCTGGACAGCTGACGCCTGCTGTAACACACTATTGATGTAGCGCCACCTGCTGGGAAGTAAATGAAAAGTGATGCGAGAAATGAAGAATACCGTATTTGCTGTTGATCATTTTTAATAAAAATGATACAAATAACAAAAAACTCGATTAAAGTGCTTTAAAAATAAAGTAAAACTGAGCTGTGATTAGTAAAACCGTACAGTAACCGCCGGTCACTGCGAACGTTGCACGACATTAATGGTATGTGATAATCGTGACAAATTCCAACATGCCTTGCTAAATTTGCCATAGAAACACAACTTTTTACGTAATAGCGCAGCCTTCAATTTTCCCTAACATCATGTGACCAAAAGTCGGCGAGGAGCCTTTGCCTACTCTTTATAGGACTACTGGGTTTTTTTGGATTCTACTGTAGCAATTCCTACCGGTTTCAGCTCTCTGAATCCACCACCAGTCATCTGTACTGATGACATCACATAGTGATGTCATCACGTCAGCTTTAATCCACTGCAGTGGTCACAACATTGCCAACATCTAAGGAGTTACATACTGGGGACCTGATGTAGTGTCCCAGAGATGGGGTGTCTTTGGAGTAGGTGTATGTCCGCTTTGTGTAAACTGTCTTGTGTGTAATTATGTTGATCTATGTTCTATGTAAGTGCTAACAAGCTTTATCATGGAAAATCTGTCTTAATTAACTTGTTTGTTGAGTGTGACATTTTAGGAGTTTAGAAGAAGTTGGGAGGCGGAGCCTAGAGGGAGAGAGAGAAGAGTGGGCAGAGATGTAGTCGGTAGTCTTTAGCTTCTGCCTGCGCAGAGCCGTGGGCCTAATTTGCCATGGGATATTTTCCCCGTCTGAGATTGTCTTCTTGCTTTATATTTGGAAAATCAAAGTTGGACTTTGTGAGTAAAGAGAACCGTGTACCTCCAGTTTCAAAACTCTCTTTGTCTGTGAACTCTTTTATTTAACAAGGAGCACCTAGTACAGAGGTACTGGCGTCACGTGACAACACCCTTAAGGGCTTAGTCAGACGGGCGTTTTTTGCCGCGATTTGCGCATGCGCATGCGTCCGGCGATTTTTTAAAACCATTGCTTCGCAATGGTATCGGACACATGGGCGCTTTTTATGCGCTCGTCCGAAAAATTATAGAACAAAAAATCGCAGATCGCACCTATCTGCGATCTGCGATTCCTGTTCGCTTCTGTATATGCGCTCAATGGGGCCGGCGGCAGCAGCGCCGACCCCATTGAGAACATATAGAAGACAAATCATTCTTCTCTGCCACAGCTGTAACAGCTGTGGCAGAGAAGAACGATGTTTGCCCATTGAATTCAATGGAGCGGCAATACAGCCGCTCCATTGAAAGCAATGGGCTGCCGGCGTGCGCGGGGTTAATTGTCGGGAAGGGGTTAAATATATAAACCCTTCCCTGCAATTCATGCTAAAATGTGTTAAAATAAAAAAAATTGTATACTCACCTTTCCGCTGCAGCCGGAGTCCAGCCGCGGCCGCTGTCAGTTCTCCTGAACTGCTTCTCGGCACTATTCAGCCGGCGGGGCTTTAAAATCCCCGCCTGCTGAATGATCTGCTCTGATTGGTCACAGCCTGACCAATCAGAGGCCGGTTTCACTCACACACCCATTCATGAATTCATGAATGGGTGAGTGACTGCTGCCTCTCAGCGCTGAGCCAATCAGGGGCAGGTCTGACTCACATCCATTCATGAATTCATGAATGGGTGTGAGTGAGGCATGCTTCTGATTGGCTCAGCGCTGAGCCAATCAGGGGGCAGGTCTGACTCACACCCCCTTCACAAGGACTGCAGGACGGCCGCTCGGAGCTGCCGGCAGAAGGTGAGAATGCAATTTTTTTTTATTTTAACACATTTTAGGATGAATTGCAGGGAAGGGCTTATATATTTAAGCCCTTACCGACAATTCATCCTGGGCTCGCCCGCAGCGCATTGCTTTCAATGGAGACGGCTGTATTGCCGTCTCCATTGAATGCAATGCGCTGGACAGCTCCGGCCCGTTTCTAATGAAACGCGGCTAGGAGCAGATTTTCGGGCGATTTGCGGGCGACTTGCGCGCACCGGTCACGCGATTTGCGGATGCGCATCCGTCATGCGATCCGCAAATCGCGGCAAAAAACGCCCGTCTGACTAAGGCCTAAGACTGATCTCCATTGTAACATCTGTCTGTGCATTTTACATTGCACGCAGCCAAGCTGGACCACGTTACACCATTGTTGGGGAGAGATCACAGAGCCACCTGTGACAAACATCCTGAGAGCCCCGTGTTCTCATCCGCAATGGCTGGCCTGCCACCCAGGCGCCACACTGGTTAGGGGCCCAATTGTAAATCAATGTAAGCACTTACCACGTAGGAGGGGGATTATGGAGGCTAGAGTTTCAGGAACTCAGAATAGGTCATCAATATCTGATTAGTGGGGTCTGTTATCCAGGACCCCTGCAGATTAGCAGTTTGAAGAAGTCACACAGCTTTGTGGAATGTCATGGATTTTTTATTGCATTCAAAGCACAGCGCCGTTCATTTTGTAGTGGTGGTTACTGGTATAGCATCTCATTCCTATTCACTTGAATTAAACTGAGCTGCACTTAGGTCATGTGATGTCGATGTCATTGGCAAGAGAAGAGGCACCGGAGCGCTGCACCCTCATCAAATAGCTGATTGGCAGGGAT
Source organism: Eleutherodactylus coqui (assembly GCF_035609145.1). Lineage (NCBI taxonomy): Eukaryota > Metazoa > Chordata > Amphibia > Anura > Eleutherodactylidae > Eleutherodactylus > Eleutherodactylus coqui. The sequence goes on along the minus strand of NC_089840.1, from coordinate 267,053,636 downwards.
TCTGGCCAGCTGACCTCCACCAATCTGATATCAATAACTTATCAATAATTTAGCCCTGGAAAAGCCCTTTAAGTAAAATAATAAGTATATGTTTTCACACAGCGGAAAATGGTGCAGGTTGTCCGCAACAGAAGATCCGCACCAAATTCTGCATCAAAACTGCAACTGAAAATGAGACAGAAGCCGTGCCATTGGTGCGGATTTTGACACTTTTTTATGCGTATCCATAGCAGATTTCACCCTTTCAATTGATCTGCATCAGAATCCGCCACAATGGCGCAGACAATCTGCACTGTTTTCCGCTACATGGGAACATACCCTTAAGAGGATTCTCCATTCTGCATAGGCTATATGGCAGCTTTGGTCGCACGGCATGAAGACCGCGTCTAATGATTGACAATGGGTTCTCGTTGCGATCTGAGACCCCAACACGACAACCGCAACAAATACGAAACTGCTGGATTTTCTTAGTCATATGCAACTTCGCCATCATAGACTGTAATGTAACCTATCGAAGATTTGGTGTTTTTTAATCGGCAAGGAGGGGTATCATCTCTCCTTAAGGGCACCTTCACACTTGTGATAAAATTGCGCTATTTTCATGCGATGCGAGAGTGAGTGTAAATGCAGGATTATGAAACCCATGATTTTCAATGGTTTTCTTCACATCTGCGATGTTTTCACTCATGCGATGCTGCATTGAAAAAAATCGCAAAAATGTGCCATTTAAAAAAAGGCTTTATAGGGAGATTTTTAAAAAGTCGCAAAACGCAGAAAGATAGGAAATGCTACGATTTTTTTTTACACCACCTCGCTGGAGTAAAAACATTGCAAATGTGAAGGAAACCATTGAAAATCATTGGTTTTATTATTCTGCATTCTCACTCTCCCATTGCACGAAAATCGTGCGATTTTCTTGCAAGCCTGAAGGCATCCTTTGGAGAGCGCTTAGATGGTGACTGAGAAGACTTCTAAGGCCATGCATGCTCCTCTGGAAAATATATGTAAATAGGGAAGATGGAATAATATGTCTGCAGCGCCATCTATTGGATGGCAGCATTCTTGCACATCAATGTCCGACCCTTTATACAGGTCTTCATAACCATGATTGGGAGCCACAATCCATACACAGACAGCTGTTTCAGGGTTTTTGCCCCCCATCAGTGTGCAGTAGGATTCTGGCTTGGCTAGTGAGAGGGTATATCAGGGTGCCGGGTAGGGCTGTCAGAGCTGTGCCACCACCTGTGAGTTGCTGAACAAAGAGGGTTTTAAAAGTCTATTTTGCAAGGCATGCTGCCTTTAGCCCCTGCAACAAGACAACCTTTGGAATTAGCTCCACTTTTTTGTTCTGTAGCTGCCAGTGGATTAACATCTTCAGAACTGATGACAGGTTATATCTTTAAAAAAAAAAAAAATGGCGTTCCGTCCGATCATTAATTTGCTGCTGCAAAAATTAAAAAATAACAGATGAGACATTTTATTTAGAAAAAAATATTTTAATTTTGCATAAATAGCCCCACCTCTATCTTTAATTAACATTATCACTATCTCTCCTAGATGAAAAATACAAGAAATCACTATATCTCTAGTTGCTAGCTAGAAACCGTCACCAAGTTGCTGTTGACAGATTTGTTATCCTCATATTGTATTAATGAGCCAAGTCAGGTATGTGCACAAGCCAATCCCATAAGAGTGAACCACGCCGCCTCGTCTTGAATATTGGGCGCAGCTTTACAGATTAGAGATAATAGCCTATCACCATACTTAGTTCCCTAAGAGCACAGGGGTGTAAGTCATCTGACCCTGGTGATTTGTCTACCTTAGTCTTATTAGATGGCTGTGCACACCTTTCTGGCCTGTATTAGGTCTTAGGTTGAATATGATAGACCTGCTAAGATCCTTTAATGACAGCTAGCCTACTTATTGATGGTTTCCCAATGGCAAAAGATTTTCCTACACAAATAAAAACATTCCAAAATGAAGCTAAATTACAAAGATGTGGATATTACATTTGTGGGCTGCAGAGCCAACGTGAGGCAAAGTTGGACCTTCACTTTAATATCCTAATTTTTTTATATATATAAATATTTTTTTTTTATTCAACAAAAACCTAGAAAAGAAAAGGCATTGCAATCCCCCCCCCCCCCCCCATCTCCCTTGAGTCTCTCTCATGTATTCAATATATAGATTGTCCATAGAGATAAGCGAAGTACTCGGTTCGGGTGTTTTTGCACTCGAGCACCGCTTTTTCCGAGTAACTGGCTACTCGGACGAAAAGATTCGGGGGGCGGCGTGGTGGAGCGGGGGGTAGCAGTGGGGAACAAGGGGGAGCTCTCTCTCTCCACCCCCCCCCCCACACACACACACACTCCCCTCAGCAACCCCACGCTCACCCCCGGCGCCCCCCGAATCTTTTCGTCCGAGTAGTCAGTTACTCGGAAAAAGCGGTGCTCGAGTGCAAAAACACCCGAACTGAGTACGCTCGCTCATCTCTAATCGTCCAGCATCCTGAGTAAACAGCAGGAAAAGTAGTCAATAGAATATTCCATCCTTTCCGATTATCTCTTTAACTTTGTCCCTTTGAGAACAGTCAGTTGTACTTTCAATGAGCTCAATCCAGACTTCAGCGAGTCCTGTACTTCACCCATCACCCATACATGTACAACTACTTTATAGATACATTTAGCTACATGCCTTATGATTATTTCATGGGTCACTACTCTGCTCTCTCTTGTGCTTACGATATACCCTACGTATATTTACCTTGTACACTCAGTTTACCCAATCTGCAAGTTCAGTTGAGCCAAGCCAAGTGCTTCCAACCGTTTGGACCATATCTTACTGTATTTGTGTCCTGCTTTACATTTAAGGTATATGCCTTTTTTCCACGGTAAGAGTCGGTTGACTTTATCCTTAAATTCCCTCAATGTAGGGGGGGGGGGGGACTCATCCAGCCAATGCTCCTCCACTGGTATATCACTTATCTATCCTAGGATACAAACTAATGGAGTAAACTCCAGATTTATTTTATATACAGTGTTATCAGAGCGTGGACCTCACTCCAGTATCGGTTCAGTTTTGGACAATGCCACATCAGGTATTAGTGTATCTTGACGCCACCAGGAACTACTGCTGGAGTCAAGTGTGACAGGGGGGTGACAGCCCCTGAATGTGATCGGCTCCTGTGGTTGCATCGAATGTAGGTCCTGGCTGCCCACTACGGTTTGCTCCTCGCGGCCCACGAACATTTGTTGGGGAAAGCACACACATTCCCCCACAGCAGGCACTGAGGCAGCCGCAGCAGAAAGGTATGTTACCAGCGACGGTGCACAGCGCGTCTGCTCATACCACTGCTTACCGATGGTCGCCTCATTCACTGTAGAGGGTGCGACTCAGATGGGACAGCAGAGGAGCATTATGCCGCTTCCCTGTCAGCACATCAGCACAAATGGCACAGCGACCAGCTACAGTCACTGGAAAGAGTCGGTGGCCGGGTACAGTAAGTGCAAGCTGCCGCCACAGGTACCCTGCAGTTCTCCCTCTCTCCAGCTGCGCATTTTCAGTTAGCAAAGGGCCTTCCCCAGCTGCGCAACCAACCATTGTCTTAAACCGCAGAGCGGGCTCAGCATCAGGCTGTGGCCAGCCAGGTGAAGCGGCTTTGCCGGCGCCGGCCCCCTTCCCTCTCCCCCATCCTCCGCCAGCATATTACTGTACTATTAGCGGGTCGGCAGCACCGAGAACACTTCGTGGGCGGTGCAGTGCTACACTCTATCCAGCCATCACACAGCAGGGCCGGGGGCCAGGCAGGTATCTTCGCTGCCGCACAGGGAGCATTTTTCTGTGACAGCACGGAGCCATGGCCGGGGAACAGGCAAGTAAAAAATCCTTGTAGGACCTTACATTTCTCAGCCAATCGGGAGCTAGGGGTGTGAGAGGGGGCGTTCCCCCTGTCAAACCCCTAGCTTCCGGTGGCGTCAAGATACACTAATACCGCCACATCATATGTATCCATCCCGCTACTTGAGTTTTACAGCGAACACATAAAGGGCTATTACTTACCCCTATGTCATGGAAAAAGCCTAGAGTTTTATATACTCTACGCATCAAATATATTTGTGACAGTCGATGTGATTTGCAAACAGATAACATAGGGGTCATCTGCAAGATTTCATCCCAATGTGAGTGCTCTATGGGACTAATATCAGACCCCATTTATTCTTAATCGAGGATTGATTCTGTAGGTTCTAATGTCCTTGTATGTAACTGTATAACTGCGATGTCTTCCCCGCTACAGTGGATGCCGTACCTATAACGTCAGGCAATATAAAGTTTGTAGTCTACATTTCCCTAGAGCTCACCTCCTCCTGGTATGCGTTTCGCAAGTGCAAGTACCTATAACACTGTGTGCGCAGTAAACCATAATCACTTTGTCTTTAGGACTTCCGCTGACAGTATCTGGGAGATACGTCTAACACCTCTATTCTTGCAATATTCTAAATCTTTCATGCTGTTCAGTTCCGTCAGCCAGGGGGCGTCCCAGCTAGAGGTATATAGCGTACATACTGCAATCCCTGCAATACTTCTAGCTTTCCACCAGATCTGGTGCATGAGGGACAGTATGGGGAACTGTTGGGCGTTACACTTAAACCTCTGTATCTCGAGTGCCTCAAAGTATCCTTTTAATAATGGAAAGCTGGGATCCAGCGTCTCTTCCGTCTCTCACCTGCTAAAATGTTGCATCTGGGAGGCTAAGAAGTACACTACTGGGTTAGGCAGCACTAATCCACCCTCTGCTTTAGGCCACTCTCACCACAGTATTTTTTCAAATGTACTTCAAAAGTAAGTTTGTTTGTCTTTCTGTCTTGTCGGTGTGTTATGATTGGTTGTTTGAGTAAAAGGGGGAGGAGTTAGTTAGGGAGAGAAGTAGTGTGGTTGAAGAAGGAGGTGCGTGCAGGAGAGATTGGCTGATGCTCCTGCTGGGGCTAGGCCGCGGCTATGTCTCTGCTGCTGGAACGTGTGTCTCCACCGGGAATGGAACGGCAGGAGATGCTGCTTAAGAGTCGGTATGGGAGTGCAAGAGCCGTACGCGCCCCTGCTGAACTACATGTGGAGGGGAAGTGTAGAAGTCTGTTACAGCTAACAGCTAAAGTGAGATTAATATGAGAGACCATGTAACCCAAGCAAGTGCCCTTCAGATAACAGCGACTGAAGATGTGTGTGCTTGAGAGAAGAACCGGCTATTGTCAGAATGTGTTCAGATAAGTAGAGTTCAGTAATCCGTTCCAAATCCTGTAATTTCATGTTGAGAAGTGCCAGTGAATTTGTCTGTATTGGAAAATCAAAGTTGGAACGTCAGTAAAAGGAAACCGCGTGTCTCCGGTTTTGAAAAGCATTTTGTTTCTCTGAACTCATTTATGTATTGCTAGTAACTGATGACTCATCTAGGGACACTGGCGTCACGATTATAACTCAGGACTGAATTGCAGTTATCTCCCTTGCTAGTGGCTGAGCCATGCAACACAAAATTGCTTGTGTGTATGACCCCATTCAAAAATGGTGTTCATATTTGTGCGTCTTGCAAAGCACAAATCTCACGCGATTTTCCCGGCCGTGTGAAGGCAGCCTTAGAGTTGCAAAGTTTTCTACTTTATCACGCGCCCTTTTTTTCCACCATATAAGATCTCTAAATAATCTATTCACTGGCAAGATTACTGATTTATCCCAATTAATACTAAGACCGCAGTAACTACCATAGTCTTTAATGACTCGAATAGTTGTCTCCAACGACCTTTCAGCATCCCCCAGGAATAAGAATATATTGTCCGCATACAGCGCCGATTCTTCCCTCATTAGTTCCCCTTTTGAATCCCTCTATAACCCAGTTTAGTCTTATTTTCCTTTCAAGGGAGTACGAGGGCATCCTTCCTCTATGTAATGTGACTGTATTTGTACGACTACTATTTACTCCCTCAGAAATATTATACATTTTACCAGTATATACGAAAATAAGATTCGTCCCCATGAAAGTCCTTCTCGGCTTGTGGTCGTTATGAAGTTTTTTTCTTCTCCTCTTGTCTATCACTGCTTTTCCACAGACATAGCAGTAGCATCCGCAGAAAGAGGATCAAGATGGCGATGAATATAATGGACTGAATAATTGTAGGAGACATATCAGTTTCTGAGGAAAGGATAAGAAATGCGTTAGTCTGTCAACCTCCAATGTCACATCTACGTCAAATAAATCATTTCTGGTTGATCTTTTGTCTCTCCTCTGGTCATTAAAGGGGTTGGCTGCTTTAAATAAACCATTTTTTGTCTAAAAGGTCTGACCACAGGAGATTCTGCTGATTGAACCCTCAGCAATCAGCTGTAATCTCTGGGAGGAATTATGTAGCAAGTGTTTGATTTCCCTACAGTACCTCCGCAGGAGAAATGAAGTATTACACAGTTCTCACTGACATCAATGGGCGGTCTGTGTAAAGTATGGACATGCTGGGTCCTTCAAAGAAAGAGAAACTCTTACTAGCTACTCTTTGCTCTAGTTAATAGATGAGGGTCTATATTGGGGGGACCCTCAACTCTATTAAAGTCTCCCCATCTCAGACTTTCATGGCATACCTTGTGGCTATGCCATAAAAGTCTGATAGGTGTGGGTTCCACCGTAGGGATATAAATCCATATTCTGATAGTCTGACACTTTTTTCCATCCTCATAACTGACCACAGGGGCAAGTGCTGGATTTTTAACGGGGGAACTTCCAAATGTATTGGTGCCCACACCATCAAAATTTCCCCATCCCATATAATTTATCGACTGTCCTCTTTGACGCTCTCGGACACTCACACCTAAGGGTCAGCGTCACAGTGACACAACATTGTCTACGAGTTATGGTAAAATTTCATGACTTTCATGAAAAAACTAAAGATTTTCACAGAAAATCCGATGATGACCACAAGGTCAAACTGGACTTATTTTAGGTCACTGAATTCACAGCACGAGTTGCGGTAATGCTGCAATTTTACTAAAACTCAACAGGGGGCGCTGTGTCACTAACCATAAAAGTACATTTAGGGCACCTTCACACTGGCATTTTTCTTGAGCACTTTTTTCACGCATCACACTAAAATCGCAATACGTTTCTATCATAGGAAAGTCCTATTGACTATCGCGTGAAAAAAACGCACGAGAAAGCGCCAGTGTGAAGTTGCCCTTAGGGTGCATTCAGACACGGCGTATTTGCCGCAGTGAAAAAATCCATTCTATGCAGATTTTGATGCAGAACCGCAGCAGACTTAACCCCTTCAAGTGAAAATCTGCACCAAATGCTATGGACTTTGATGCGGTTTTAGTCATCTGAGCTCCCACAATGCACTGCTCTCTGGTAACAGGAAACTAAACGCTAGACTTTGGTTTGGTTGTGAGCCTATAGAAGGCAATCATGTTAGCGGGATTACTGCACCAGTTAAGTCGTTGTGGCACAATGGGCTTAAACAAACTTACCTTCGGGAAGAACATTGACCTCCATCAGTATGGGATCAGTCATTGAGACATGTGACACGGCACACGTATAAGTATCCGGAGGAGCTCCGGGATCGGGTACTGAAACTTCAAGGAAGCTGCTCACACTGTAGGTCCCGTCATGATTTCTGCGATGACTGGAGGTGATTGGGGAGATGTGGGTTAATGGCGATCCGTTCAGCAGCCAGTTCACGTCCACGTCGAGCGGGTAGTACCGGTCAGTACGGCAAGTCACTGTCGTCTTGGGTTTTGAGCTCACAGACAGTGAAACCTGAGGAAGCGCTGAAGAGCAACAGATGTGTGAAAAGAGATGAACCGCGCCATGTTAGGCGCCATTTACCCTTTACAGGCTGGTACTGGGCAGCTGAGAGGGCACCATGGTTGCCCTTATAAATACTTAAAGTATGTGGGTTCAAGATTTCAGACTACTAGACACAGAAAATGCAGTAGTCCTTATCAAAAAGTCTTCTATTTTGTGTCTATAGCTTCTATGCAGACCTATGTGTTTCCATGGTTACAGACTACAATCAAACCCTGTGTAGTCTGACGCTGCAAGTTATATTGCCATCCATCTGTTCCTTATTAGAGATGAGCGAACACCAAAATGTTCGGGTGTTCGTTATTCGTAACGAACTTCCCGTGATGCTCGAGGGTTCGTTTCGAACAACGAACCCCATTGAAGTCAATGGGCGACCAGAACATTTTTGTATTTCGCCGATGCTCGCTAAGGTTTTCATGTGTGAAAATCTGGGCAATTCAGGAAAGTGATGGGAATGACACAGTGACGGATAGGGCAGGCGAGGGGCTACATGTTGGGCTGCATCCTAAGTTCACAGGTCCCACTATTAAGCCACAATAGCGGCAAGAGTGGGCCCCCCCCCCTCCCAACAACTTTTACTTCTGAAAAGCGCTCATTAGCATGGCATACCTTTGCTAAGCACCACACTACCTCCAACAAAGCACAATCACTGCCTGCATGACACTCCACTGACACTTCTCCTGGGTTACATGCTGACCAACCGCCCCCCCTCCCCCCCCCCACAGCGCACACCAAAGTGTCCCTGGGCAGCCTTCAGCTGCCCTCATGCCACACCACGCTCATGTCTATTTAGAATTGCGTCTGCCATGACGAGGGACCGCAGGCACACACTGCAGAGGTTGGCACGGCTAGGCAGCGACCCTCTTTAAAAGTGGCGGAGCGATAGCCCACAATGCTGTACAGAAGCAATGAGAAATAGAATCCTGTGCCACCGCCATCAGGAGCTGCACACGTGGGCATAGCAATGGGGAACCTATGTGCCACACACTATTCATTCTGTCAAGGTGTCTGCATGCCCCAGTCAGACCGGGCTTTTTAATTCATAGACACAGGCAGGTACAACTCCCTATTGTGAAGTCCCTGTCGACCCACAGCATGGGTGGCTCCCTGGAACCCACCGGTGGTACACAGAAATATCCCATTGCATTGCCCAACACAGCTGAGGTAGTAATGTCGTGCTTAATGCAGGTGGGCTTCGGCCCACACTGCATGCCCCAGTCTGACTGGGGTTCTTTATAAGTGTACAGATGTAGTAAAAACTCCGTGTGCACCTACAGCATGGGTGGGTGCCAGGAAGCCACCGGCGGTACATAGAAATATCCCATTGCATTGCCCAACACAGCTGAGGTAGTAATGTTGTGCTTAACCCTTTCCAATCCAATTTGTATATGGTTTTCCTAGGGGGCTTACTCTTTTTCTGCCGTTATACAACGGCGCTATATGCTGGCTAAAGCCAGTACTGCATGAGCTGACACGTAGGATAGGCTCCGACAGCAGAGAGGCTGGCAATATACAGTAAGAGAACCCCGACGGACGTCTACCAACAACGGAGCTGTACAGCCTTAAACCCTAATGTCTTCACAGGTCACACAGTGGACTGGAAAGGGTTAATGCAGGTGGGTTTCGGCCCACACTGCATGCCCCAGTCAGACTGGGTTTCTTTATAAGTGGAAACAGATGCATTTATAATTCCCTGTGGACCCACTGCCTGGGTGGGTGCCAGGAAGCCACCGGCGGTACATAGAAATATCCCATTGCATTGCCCAACACAGCTGAGGTAGTAATGTTGTGCGTAATACAGGTGGGCTTCGGCCCACACTGCATGCCCCAGTCAGACTGGGGTTCTTTAGAAGTGTACAGATGTATTAAAAACTCCGTGTGCACCTACAGCATGGGTGGCTCCCTGGAACCCACCGGCGGTACACAAAAATATCCCATTGCATTGCCCAACACAGCTGAGGTAGTAATGTCGTGCTTAATGCAGGTGGGCTTCGGCCCACACTGCATGCCCCAGTCAGACTGGGGTTCTTTACAAGTGGACACATGTAGGTTAAACTCCCTGTGGACCCACTGCCTGGGTGGGTGCCAGGAAGCCACCGGCGGTACATAGAAATATCCCATTGCATTGCCCAACACAGCTGAGGTAGTAATGTTGTGCGTAATACAGGTGGGCTTCGGCCCACACTGCATGCCCCAGTCAGACTGGGGTTCTTTAGAAGTGTACAGATGTATTAAAAACTCCGTGTGCACCTACAGCATGGGTGGCTCCCTGGAACCCACCGGCGGTACACAAAAATATCCCATTGCATTGCCCAACACAGCTGAGGTTACGTCAGCTGTAATGCAGGTGGGCTAAAAATTAATTTGATTACACTGTAGGCGAGGGCCCACAAAAATTGCTGTATCAACAGTACTAATGTACATCCCAAAAATTGGCCATGGCCAGCCAAGAGGGCAGGTGAAACACATTAATCGCTTTGGTTAATGTGGCTTAAGTGGTAACTAGGCCTGGAGGCAGCCCAGTGTAACGAAAAATTGGTTCAAGTTAAAGTTCCAATGCTTTTAAGCGCATTGAAACTTTTAAAAATTGTTCTGAAAAATTATTTGACTGAGCCTTGTGGCCCTAAGAAAAATTGCCCGTTCAGCGTGATTACGTGAGGTTTCAGGAGGAGGAGCAGGAGGAGGAGGAGGAGGAATATTAGACACAGATTGATGAAGCAGAAATGTCCCCGTTTTGGATGGTGAGAGAGAACGTAGCTTCCATCCGCGGGTGCAGCCTACGTATTGCTTACGTATCGCTGCTGTCCGCTGGTGGAGAACAGAAGTCTGGGGAAATCCAGCCTTTGTTCATCTTGATGAGTGTTAGCCTGTCGGCACTGTCGGTTGACAAGCGGCTACGCTTATCTGTGATGATTCCCCCAGCCGCACTAAACACCCTTTCCGACAAGACGCTAGCCGCAGGACAAGCAAGCACCTCCAGGGCATACAGCGCGAGTTCAGGCCACGTGTCCAGCTTCGACACCCAGTAGTTGTAGGGGGCAGAGGCGTCACCAAGGATGGTCGTGCGATCCGCTACGTACTCCCTCACCATCCTTTTACAGTGCTCCCGCCGACTCAGCCGTGACTGGGGAGCGGTGACACAGTCTTGGTGGGGAGCCATAAAGCTGGCCAGGCCCTTAAAGACTGTTGCACTGCCTGGGATGTACATGCTGCTCGATCTACGCACATCCCCTGCTACCTTGCCCTCGGTACTGCGCCTTCTGCCACTAGCGCTGTCGGCTGGGAATTTTACCATCAGCTTGTCCGCAAGGGTCCTGTGGTATAGCAACACTCTCGAACCCCTTTCCTCTTCGGGAATCAGAGTGGGCAGGTTCTCCTTATACCGTGGATCGAGCAGTGTGTACACCCAGTAATCCGTCGTGGCCAGAATGCGTGCAACGCGAGGGTCACGAGAAAGGCATCCTAACATGAAGTCAGCCATGTGTGCCAGGGTACCAGTACGCAACACATGGCTGTCCTCACTAGGAAGATCACTTTCAGGATCCTCCTCCTCCTCCTCCTCCTCCTCAGGCCATACACGCTGAAAGGATGACAGGCAATCAGCCGGTGTACCGTCAGCAGCGGCCCAAGCTGTCTCTTCCCCCTCCTCCTCATCCTCCTCATGCTCCTCCTCCTCCTCCTGTACGCGCTGAGAAATAGACAGGAGGGTGCCCTGACTATCCAGCGACATACTGTCTTCCCCCGCCCCCGTTTCCGAGCGCAAAGCAGCTGCCTTTATGGTTTGCAGGGAATTTCTCAAGATGCATAGCAGAGGAATGGTGACGCTAATGATTGTAGCATCGCCGCTCACCACCTGGGTAGACTCCTCAAAATTACCAAGGACATGGCAGATGTCTGCCAACCAGGCCCACTCTTCTGAAAGGAATTGAGGAGGCTGACTCCCACTGCGCCGCCCATGTTGGAGTTGGTATTCGACTATAGCTCTCCGTTGTTCATAGAGCCTGGCCAACATGTGGAGCGTAGAGTTCCACCGTGTGGGCACGTCGCACAGCAGTCGGTGCACTGGCAGCTTAAAGTGATGTTGCAGGGTGCGCAGGGTGGCAGCGTCCGTGTGGGACTTGCGGAAATGTGCGCAGAGCCGGCGCGCCTTTACGAGCAGGTCTGACAAGCGTGGGTAGCTTTTCAGAAAGCGCTGAACCACCAAATTAAAGACGTGGGCCAGGCATGGCACGTGCGTGAGGCTGCCGAGCTGCAGAGCCGCCACCAGGTTACGGCCGTTGTCACACACGACCATGCCCGGTTGGAGGCTCAGCGGCGCAAGCCAGCGGTCGGTCTGCTGTGTCAGACCCTGCAGCAGTTCGTGGGCCGTGTGCCTCTTATCGCCTAAGCTGAGTAGTTTCAGCACGGCCTGCTGACGCTTGCCCACCGCTGTGCTGCCACACCGCGCGACACCGACTGCTGGCGACATGCTGCTGCTAACACATCTTGATTGTGAGACAGAGGAGGAGGAGGAGGAGGAGGGTGCTTTAGTGGAGGAAGCATACACCTCCGCAGATACCAGCACCGAGCTGGGGCCCGCAATTCTGGGGGTGGGTAGGACGTGAGCGGTCCCAGGCTCTGACTCTGTCCCAGCCTCCACTAAATTCACCCAATGTGCCGTCAGGGAGATGTAGTGGCCCTGCCCGCCTGTGCTTGTCCACGTGTCCGTAGTTAAGTGGACCGTGGCAGTAACCGCGTTGGTGAGGGCGCGCACAATGTTGCGGGAGACGTGGTCGTGCAGGGCTGGGACGGCACATCGGGAAAAGTAGTGGCGACTGGGAACTGAGTAGCGCGGGGCCGCCGCCTCCATGATACTTTTGAAGGACTCCGTTTCCACAACCCTATACGGCAGCATCTCAAGGCTGATGAATTTTGCGATGTGGACGGTTAACGTTTGAGCGTGCGGGTGCGTGGCGGCGTACTTGCGCTTGCGCTCGAACACTTGCGCAAGCGACGGCTGAACGGTGCGCTGAACTACACTGCTGGATGGGGCCGAGGACAGCGGAGATGAGGGTGTGGGTGCAGGCCATGAGGCGGTAGTGCCTGTGTCCTGAGAGGGGGGTTGCATCTCAGTGGCAGGTTGGGGCACAGGGGGAGAGGCAGGGGTGCAAACCGGAGGCGGTGAACGGCCTTTGTCCCACCTTGCGGGGTGCTTGGCCATCATATGTCTGCGCATGGTGGTGGTGGTGAGGCTGTTGGTGTTGGCTCCCCGGCTGAGCTTTGCGCGACAAAGGTTGCACACCACTGTTCGTCGGTCGTCAGGCGTCTCTGTGAAAAACTGCCAGACCTTAGAGCACCTCGGCCTCCGCAGGGTGGCATGGCGCGAGGGGGCGCTTTGGGAAACACTTGGTGGATTATTCGGTCTGGCCCTGCCTCTACCCCTGGCCACTGCACTGCCTCTTGCAACCTGCCCTGCTGATGCCCTTGACTCCCCTTCTGAAGACCTGTCCTCCTGAGTAAGCGTTGCACACCAGGTGGGGTCAGTCACCTCATCGTCCTGCTGCTCTTCCTCCGAATCCTCTGTGCGCTGCTCCCTGGGACTTACTGCCCTTACTAGTACCTCACTGCAAGACAACTGTGTCTGATCGTCATCGTCCTCCTCACCCACAGAAAGTTGTTGAGACAGTTGGCGGAAGTCCCCAGCCTCTTCCCCCGGACCCCGGGAACTTTCGAATGGTTGGGCATCAGTGACGATAAACTCCTCTGGTGGGAGAGGAACCGCTGCTGCCCAATCTAAGCAGGGGCCCGAGAACAGTTCCTGGGAGTGCTCCCGCTCCTGAGCAGGTGTTATTGTAGTGGAGTGAGGAGGCTGGGAGGAAGGAGGAGCAGCAGACAGAGGATTCGGATTGGCAGCAGTGGACGGCGCAGAACTGCGGGTAGACGATAGGTTGCTCGAAGCACTTTCTGCCATCCAGGACAGGACCTGCTCACACTGCTCATTTTCTAATAACCGTCTCCCGCGTGGACCCATTAATTGGGCGATGAATGTGGGGACGCCAGAAACGTGCCTCTCTCCTAATCGCGCAGCAGTCGGCTGCGACACACCTGGATCAGGAGCTTGGCCTGTGCCCACACCCTGACTTGGCCCTCCGCGTCCTCGTCCACGTCCTCTAGGCCTACCCCTACCCCTCAGCATGCTGTATTACCAGTGATTTGATTTCACAGGCAGGAAATAAATTGGCGCAAGACTGCAGGCCAAATATAATTTTTGCCCTTTTTGGAAAACGAAAGGCCCCACTGCCTCTAGTGAATGAATTATCTAAGTTTAATAACTGTGCTGTGTCCCTGCTTATGTGTCACAGAACGTGAGGGTAGCAGAGTTATTATAACTCTGGCAGAGCAGGTATTTTTTTTCCCAATTAAGGAAAGCAAATGGCGAAGCCAGCAGTAAAGCGTAGCTGGGTGCGTATGATTTAGCACTGTTCTTCACGCAGCTCACACGTCTCCACCGCCCGTAAGGACGGACAGAGGCTGGACAAATAGATTTGTTTTCAGTTTTTTCCCACCAAAAGGCAGCACTGCGTATATTCTATGAACATGAGAAGTTTAATAACTGTGCTGTGTCCCTGCTTATGTGTCACAGAACGTGAGGGTAGCAGAGTTATTATAACTCTGGCAGAGCAGGTATTTTTTTTCCCAATTAAGGAAAGCAAATGGCGAAGCCAGCAGTAAAGCGTAGCTGGGTGCGTATGATTTAGCACTGTTCTTCACGCAGCTCACACGTCTCCACCGCCCGTAAGGACGGACAGAGGCTGGACAAATAGATTTGTTTTCAGTTTTTTCCCACCAAAAGGCAGCACTGCGTATATTCTATGAACATGAGAAGTTTAATAACTGTGCTGTGTCCCTGCTTATGTGTCACAGAACGTGAGGGTAGCAGAGTTATTATAACTCTGGCAGAGCAGGTATTTTTTTCCCAATTAAGGAAAGCAAATGGCGAAGCCAGCAGTAAAGCGTAGCTGGGTGCGTATGATTTAGCACTGTTCTTCACGCAGCTCACACGTCTCCACCGCCCGTAAGGACGGACAGAGGCTGGACAAATAGATTTGTTTTCAGTTTTTTCCCACCAAAAGGCAGCACTGCGTATATTCTATGAATAATAACTGTGTTGTGGCCCTGCCTATACAATTCTTTCCCTGCAGTATCAATGGAGGGTGGAATGCTCTGCAGAGGCGATTTTGAGAAGCCCAAAAAAAATGCAGCACAGCTAACAGCAGCCTGGACAGTACTGCACACGGATAAATATGGCCCTAGAAAGGACCGTTGAGGTTCTTGAAGGCTACACTCACTCCTAACACTCTCCCTGCCTATGCAGCACTTCTGTCCCTAATGCCAGGTGCAACGGTCTGCAGAGGCGATTTTGAGAAAAAAAAAAATCCCACTGCTAACAGCAGCCAACACACAGCTATCAGTGGCCCTAATAAGGACCTTTGGGGGGTCTTGAAGCCTACACTAACTACCAATTCTTTCCCTACAGCAGCTCCGGTATAAACAGCACTGTCCCTCATCTAACTCACACCGCATCTGAGGCGAGCCGCGGGAGGGGCCGACTTTTATATTAGGCGAACACCTGATCTCGCCAGCCACTCACAGCAGGGGGGTGGTATAGGGCTTAAACGTTGCAGGGGGAAGTTGTAATGCCTTCCCTGTCTTTCAATTGGCCAGAAAAGCGCGCTAACGTCTCAGGGAAGGAAGTGAAAGTAACCAGAACACCGCATGGTGTTCGTTACGAATAACGAACATCCCGAACACCCTAATATTCGCACGAATATCAAGCTCGGACGAACGCGTTCGCTCATCTCTATTCCTTATGTTTCGTTAGCTTCCTAATCTAAGTTAGCAAGAAGTAGAGAATAATTGGAAGTAAGTATGATACCAATATCAGACTCCACAGGATTGGTTCGTAGTCTGTAACTATAGAGACACATAGGTCTGCATATGAACTGTATACGAAAAGCAATTTATTAAATTTTTTATGACTCTTGGTGGGGCTACCCTTAACACACATATACCTCAAGTCTTAAAGGAATTTTCCTACAAAAGTAAAGAACAGATATAAGAGACTATGACTATGGTTTGCAGTCTGTAACCATGGAGACACATACGTTTGCATATGAACTGTATACACAAAACGGTACAACATTTTTTGTGACTCCCTGTAGGGCTACACTTAAGACATGTACAGCCCAAGCCTTAAAGAGGGTTGTTCAACTAAAGACATTAGTCCCCTATGCATCATATAGGGAATAAACGCCTGATGGTTGGGAGTCCGATCGTTGGGATCCCAGCAATGCCAAGAATGGCACACCTTGAATGACCAATGCAACCATTTCCTTCTATGCGATGGAGGGAGATAGCCAAGTGCATTGATCTTGTGCTGTCCCATAGGAGTGAATGGAATGGTAGTCTCGCATTTGCGCTCCACTCATATGAGGAATTCACGGTTGGTGCTCTCAGAATTGTTGGAGGTCCCAGCAGGCACACCCCTGGTGATCAAATAAGGGCTAAACGTCTTTAGTGGGAAAACCTCTTTAATGAAAGCATTGGGGGATCGCCAAGTGCATCCAAGACAGTTCATACATCCGCTATGACAAGGGCGGCCCAGTTCTGGTTGGTTCTCATCTGTCAACAAGAGCAGAGGTGACCAGGCAATGGTGGGTTGTGCCCATCTCTCCTACAAAAAATAGGAAGCAGGAAGTGGAGCAGGGAAACATGATGAGGGTAATGGCCAAGAGCATTATGTGGGCCTTCTCTTGGAGCGTCAAAAATGTATATGGGCACAAATGCCCTCAAGGGTCCCACATGCCATGTATTCTGAGTTACCTCTGATCTGCAGCTGGAGAATCTGCTGTGCTCTGAGTTTTCCTGAAGACACGACACAAATGTAGGTGCCCTCATCATGGACATTAAGACGTCTTATAGTCAGAGCCAAGGTTGCCTTCTCCTTCTCCTGTGTCTCCTGTTGTATAGTGATCCGGGAATCTTCTAGGTTTAATCTGTGCCCGGTGCCATCTTTCTGTAGATGCCAGTCCATACTTATTTCCGTGCCACTCCAGACCTCACAATTTAATGTCACTTCGTCAGAGAGGGCTCGCTTTTGTGTCGGCGGGTAGGATGAAACTAGAAGGTCCACTGAAAGGAGAACCAATAAATGGAGTTGTAGTTGTGGATTTGACCAATAGGAGAAATAAAAGGACAAGGAGAGAGACGTGAAGAATGAAGACTCGATGGTAAGAGACTGTGTCATAGCCTAAATCCTCCTGTATGGCAGTGAAGTCTGTGGTTCTGCAGACATACCCAATCTGGGGCCCACACATTTCTTGACTGGTCACGGTGGGATTCCAGCCCAACAGAAGTATTCCACCTGGAGTTCTGCAAGCACCTTCTCCAAACCTATTGTAGCATCTCAAACAGCACCTGTAGAGCTAAGCTGGACAGACTTCTTCTTCACCTTACAATCCAGAAGAGGGTGCTACCATTCTGGACCCACCTACAAAGCAACAGTCCAAGCTCCTACCATCATAAAGCCATGCTACACCAAAGGACTTCAAACAAAAGGACACCTAGGAACAACCCACCCAAACCCAACCTGGCCAACTCAGCAACCAGTACCGCCTCACATAAGCCGAAATCAAGAAAATGACAAACAAGTGGCAAGAGAAAGATATCAGTGACTGTAGGAACGATATTAGAACATTCCAGAAACTGACAACATATCAGGGACTACAGAGGGAGTACAAATTGGTTCAATATCTGGAAATCCTACCAAACCCCAGAAAACACCAGTTCCTGAGCCACTATAGACTCAGTGTCCACAGCTGGGCCATTTAATCAGGGGTGCAGAGAAAGAACTGCTAACCCATGGAGATCAGGCTGTGCCAAGAGCGCCACCAGGAGCCTGTAGAGGATGAGGCCCACTTCCTGCTGTTATGCCCCAGATACCCAGCGGTGAGGAACGCTCACTACAGGAGACTCTCCAGCTCAATGGAAGAGGAAGAAAAACTCTATATCTTGCTGTGGGAAGAGGAAGAGACAGTGGCCATAACAGCACAATATCTTAGTGCCTGCCATAGATTGGGGTAAGCCATGAACTCCTATACCCCCTGCATGATATGCTATGGACTTCTACAGCGGATGTCTCCCTATCCCTATCACTCAATCCTGACACGGACCCTCAACTAGCTGCAGTCACGCCATGAGTGGGGGTGTTTCCCAGCAGTGTTGTCACCATCTCACCTGTCATCGGTACCACAATCTTCTCATTGGCCAGCTCTTCTGGAGCGCTAATGGGTAACGTTGATGTGGCCATGATGGCAATGCTGAGCTCTGGTAGTCGGATATGAGCGGCGAATAGCTGGGAGTAGAGGGGTGAGATCTCACATCCCACTTCTTCGCCCTCGCACTCCACATGCAACAAGCGTTCTGCAAAGGAGATGGGGGCGAGGTCAACTGCAGGGAGGAAAGAGGCGACAAGTTAGAGGGGCGGCAATGATTCATCTTCCCTATTTAGTTTCTGGAAAAGTTGGGGGATGTCCAATACGACCGCTAGTAACCACTTTGAGGGGGTCAAGGCAAAAAAGAGCAGCAGTTCAATGGTATGTCCTGCTGTGTTCACGGGGAAGCATCTTCATGCAGATCCTCTACACAGAAAATCCACGGCAATTGCAGTAAATTTTCAAAATCTCGTCCAGACGCTGCAGAAAAAAATCTGCCCTAAATCCATGTTGAAATTGACATTTAAATCCACAGTTGTGGATAAGGGGGCCATTTCTTCACATAAGGGGGCCATTTCTGCACCAAAATCCGTGTCTAAGGGCTCATGTCAGAAGCCCGCAGTGGAATGTGACCCTGCTTGCGGCCGATGACCCTGCTGACCTGCCGCGTCTTCTTTTGTCTCTACTGCGAATGTGTGCAGAAGTGCCGGCCGACGCGCAGTACGGTTTTGTTTTTTTCTTCTTAGGCCGCGGTCACACAGGGCGGATTCCCACCGGAAATGTCGCGGTTTGGCCGCAGCGAAAACCCGTGACATTCCCGCTGGGAGAACCACCGCGGAGGCTTTGAAGTGGCCCGGCCACTCGCTCTTCCACTGCGGCCGGCGCTCCCATAGAGGAGAGCGCGGCCGCAGCGGAAAAAAAAAATAGACATGCTGCGGTCGGCAAATCCGTGCCACAACAGCGGCTTCTACCAGCTTAGCCGCAGTGGATTTGCTGTCTCATTTGGACGAGATTTCTGAGAAATCTCATCCACTTGACTGGCTAATCCCGGGATTAGCGGCCGCATGCGGATTTGCCGCAGCGAAATTCCGCATAGAATTTCCGCGGCAAATCCGCCCCGTGTGAACTCAGCCTTAAACTCCTGCTTTTTCCGCGGATTCTGTGGTCCGTCCGCAATGTCAGTTGTGAACGGGCCGCAGATTGGATGGCTTCCATTGACCTGAACGGAAGCTGTCCATGCGGGAACCGCATTGAAATAGAGCTTGCTGCGATTTGATTTTCGCACCCAAGGGTCCACAAATCAAATCCGCCCGCTATAATTCAGTTGCGGACGCCCATGTTTCCCTTAGGGCGGCTTGAACTGCAGATCATCTGTGCGGGTACCCAATGCGGATTCCACAATTCAGATCCACCCGTGGACATTGGGCCTAAGGGCTTAAACACACGACTCTGCTTGGGAGACCTTTTTGCACCCATGATTTGATTTCAATGGTTTCGTTTACACTAGCGTGATTCTTGCGCGATATTACTACGCATGAGAAAAGTTAGGATTTGCGCTGTCTTCCAGCTTTTTTTTTCTCGCGTGCAGTAGTGCGGAGTTTAAACAGTTAAAAAAAAAAGGCTTCATGCGCAAATACATGTATAGTAACCTGTAGCCAGGAAAACAGTCGCCTCCGGGGTCTCTGGAGGCTGATAATCCGGTAACGCGTCTGTCGGCTTCTCTCCCATCACCGTCACGTTCTGCAGGACCAGCATCACTCGCTGTCTTGTAAAGCCGAGTCCCCCCATGCTGGAGTCCAGCAGCGCGTAGTCACAGGGGAGCACGATATCTGCAGTGTACCGCGCCTCAGGTACCGCCGCTCCCCACAGCAGGACGCCTAAAACAGAGTAGGGAAAATATTATCTTGTGCTAACCCGCTCTAGTCACATCCAAAGCTGCATTCAGAGCTCCCAGTTACCACCGCAGGATCCTACATTCACTGCTGGTGGAGTACTTGTACAGAATGTGCCCCGCTGCAGTGCATTTTGGGAGATGTGGGGTTCTCACAACCCTGGAGATATGTGACAAAGTAGTGATCATTTGGGACGGACGGATTTCTACACTATCGCATTGAAGAACACCACAATCAGCTTCTCCTTCATGAGAAATAATAATAATAATCTTTATTTGTATAGCGCCAACATATTCCGCAGCGCTTACATAGACAGGGGGGATAGAAGAAATGGCTGACAACAGTGAGCAATTGATCGTACTAAATACCCATTGATTTACATTCAGCCATGCAGACCTTCGTTTTTCACGTGAGCGTATTCCGCACGGGAAAAAGACACGTGAGGCTTCTTCAGACGCACGTATTCGCACACGTTTTTGTGCGCATAAAATATACATGCACGATATGTAGCGAATATAATCTATTAATGTCATTGGGTTTGTTCTAGAGATGAGCGAGCATTGCCCTTAGCGAGTACCTGCCTGCTCGAGAGAAAAGGTTCGGCTGCCGGCGCGGGTGACAGGTGAGTTGCGGCAGTGAGCAGGGGGAGCGGGGGGGGGAAGAGAGGGAGAGAGAGATTTCCCCTCCGTTCCTCCCCGCTCTCCCCCGCCGCTCCCTGCCCGCCGCCGAACCTTTTCTCTCAAGCGGGCAGGTACTCGCTAAGGGCAATGCTCGCTCGAGCACGCATTCCGGTCGCAATCGAAAAAATTGTACCTGTTCTATTTTTATGCGTATTTGCGCACCAAAGCGCCCATAGCAGTCTATAGGAGGTGCAAAAGTGCGCCTTTCCTTGAAAAAGAAAACACATCTGGACCTCATTAAACTAAACAGCCATTTAAATCAGGGCAGGGAGGTGTTGCACGCGCATATATGAACAGCGTCACCGTGCGCAAAACAGTACAATACAATGCGCCGATATGTGTGCAATTCAACCTCGTTCACTGTGCTAATACATTACACTGAGGCGAGCGTATTTGCGTATACGCTCATCTGAAGCCGGTGCATAATACACACCATTATCATAGTCTGGTGCATAAAATACGCAGTAAATACGCGTTACATGCATATTTGCCGCGTACTGCATATTACACGCCAAAACAATACGGACTTAAAGGGGTTGTCCCGAGGCAGCAAGTGGGTCTGTACACTTCTGCATGGCCATAATAATGCACTTTGTAATGTACATTGTGCATTAATTATGAGCCATGCAGAAGTTATAAAAAGTTTTATACTTACCTGCTCCGTTGCTGGCGTCCTCGTTCCCATGGAGCCGACTAATTTTCGCCCTCCGATGGCCAAATTAGCCGCGCTTGCGCAGTCCGGGTCTTCTGCAGTCTTCTATGGGGCTCCGTGTAGCTCCGTGTAGCTCCGCCCCGTCACGTGCCGATTCCAGCCAATCAGGAGGCTGGAATCGGCAATGGACCGCACAGAAGAGCTGCGGTCCACGGAGGAAGAGGCCATCTTCAGCGGTGAGTAGAGAAGTCACCGGAGCGCGGGGATTCAGGTAAGCGCTCCGGTGAGCTTTCTTTACCTCCCTGCATCGGGGTTGTCTCGCGCCGAACGGGGGGGGGGTTAAAAAAAAAAAAAACCCGTTTCGGCGCGGGACAACCCCTTTAATACGCAGGCGACATACGCTCGTCTGAGTGAGCCTTTTAGGGAGTTGTCACTTTAAGGACACAAGCAGTGCGTAATATCGCTATAGTTTTGGCGGCACCCCCGCCCCTTATACCCCCCCCCCCCCCCCCCATTGTTCTTACTGTTTAGAGTCAACATCAATCCGAGGTGCAAGTATCCAGGGGTCTTCATATCGGCGATGGGACGGTGCGTAACAATGTAATAAACCGCTATATCGATACTCACAACAAGTTACACTCAGACAAGAAATACTGCAACAAAGTAGCAGAAGAGTCAGAAACACAAAACATCAGCAGCTCGCAGCGAATACTTGTCTGCAGCTACACGACCCAGCGAGCTCCACCGAGGGACGTCGCCGACCGCACACAGCAGCCTGGGGATGCAAACGCCATATTCACAGCCTCGGTTTTCACTTTCAGTTTAGCAGAAGTCACATGATGCTTCTTACCATATAAAAGGAAAGCACCCTGCGAGCTCTGCAGACTACGCAGAATGGGATGCAATGCTCTGCAGCTGTTAAAGGGGTTAAGCACAAGAAACATGTCTGCAGTTAGGGCTCACTCACACCCGGGTATTTTGGCTGCGTATTACGGATGTATTTTTGAAGCGCTCATGTTGTACCCAGCAAGTAGGAATGTAACATCCACAGCACTGCACTACTATATATTATAACGGGAGTATCACGGACCAAAATACGACATACTGCAATTTGTTTCGCATGTGTGAAAAATGCGGGTCCGAATGGACCAATGAAAATCAATGAGGCTTTAGCACTGCCTATGATGCATGTAAAAAGTATGCAGTCAATACACAGCTAATAGCGGCTTCACACAAGGGTAAGCACAAAAACGCACACAACAGAGCGTCTCTTTGTGAAGTGAAGGTCACGCTATCGCGCACGTATCTGCACTTTTTACTGTACTTCCTGCGCACCATTCGCATTGGCGTGGGACACACTCGCTCACTGATATAAAAGGCTGTGCAGCCATAATTAGTCCCCGTTGTGTTGTTTTCCTTGCAAAATTGCACAATTCATTGCGCAATTCACAGAAATCCGATGCACATTTTTGTGCACCCCTCATGACTCTGATCGTGCTGTATCTTGTCTCCACCAGAAGCAAGAGGTGGAGAGATGGGTGAGCTGTGTTGAGATGCAGGTGAAGCCCACAGCTACGGATTGGCTGGCTGTCCCCGCTGTCCTGCTAGCCATCATCTCCGGGTATCCACTTCCATCTTCTCTCTTCTAGACTCTGCCTGCCATCAATGCTGCTCTCAGTGCCAACCACCCCATGCTGTGTGGCCGTACACTATTCGTCCCACAGCACTATCCCAGGTCTCCACCAATTTTTGTGCTGGAGATAAGATACAACAGTATCATAGACTCCAATAGTGCCTTTGGGGCGCAAATGCACACAAAAATAGAGCATTACACTTTTTTTTTTGGCACACGCAAAGCTGCAAGTGAGAATGAACCCATTGAAAAAACTGATTCTATACCTGTGTCAGTCTGTCCTAAAATACACTTTTGTGAGTGAGCCCCTAAACAGGCCTTATATTTGTTTAGAAGGTAGGCTATATTGTGCTACATACGGTAGTAGTATTATAGTAGTTACATTTTTTTCATTGGGGGCAGTGTTATATAACTACTTTAATCCTGTCCCAATGTACAAGAAGATAACTACTATGGGACTGCCCCCTATGTACAAGAATATAACTACTATAATACTGCCCCCTATGTACAAGAATATAATTACTATAATACTGCTCCTATGTACAAGAATATAACTACTATAATACTGCCTCCTATGTACAAGAATATAACTACTGTAATACTGCCCCCTATGTACAAGAATATAACTACTATAATACTGCCCCCTATGTACAAGAATATAACTACTATAATACTGCTCCTATGTACAAGATTATAACTACTATAATACTGCTCCTATGTACAAGAATATAACTACTATAATACTGCCCCCTATGTACAAGAATATAACTACTATAATACTGCCCTCTATGTACAATAATATAGCTACTATAATACTGCCCCCTATGTACAAGAATATAACTACTATAATACTGCCCACTATGTACAGGAATATAACTACTATAATACTGCTGCTATGTACAAGACTATAACTACTATAATACTGCCCCCTATGTACAAGAATATAACTACTATAATACTGCCCCCCTATGTACAAGAATATAACTACTATAATACTGCCTCCTATGTACAAGAATATAACTACTATAATACTGACCCCTATGTACAATACTATAACTACTATAATATTGCCCCTATGTACAAGACTATAACTACTATAATACTGCCCCTATGTACAAGAATATAACTAGTATAATACTGCTCCCTATGTACAAGAATATAGCTACTATAATACTGCCCTCTATGTACAAGAATATAACTACTATAATACTGCCCCTATGTACAAGAATATAACTACTATAATACTGCCCCTATGTACAAGAATATAACTACTATAATACTGCCCCTACGTACAAGAATATAACTTCTCCTCATGTGGAAGAATATAACTACTATAATACTGTCCCCTATGTATAAGAATATAACTACCATAATACTGCCCCCTATGTATAAGAATATAACTACTATAATACTGTCCCCTATGTACAAGAATATAACTACCATAATACTGCCTCCTATGTACAAGAATATAACTACTATAATACTGCCCCTATGTACAAGAATATAACTACTATAATACTGCCCCCTATGTACAAGAATATAACTACTATAATACTGCCCTCTATGAACAAGAATAGAACTACTATAATACTGCCTCCTATTTACAAGAATAGAACTACTATAATACTGTCCCCTATGTACAAGATTATAACTACTATAATACTGCCCCTATGTACAAGATTATAACTACTATAATACTGCCCCTATGTACAAGAATATAACTACTATAATACTGCCCCCTATGTACAAGAATATAACTACTATAATACTGCCTATGTACAAGAATATAACTACTATAATACAGCCCCCCTAAGAACAAGACGATAGCAACTATAATACTGCCCCTATGTACAAGAATTAAATTACTATAATACTGCCTGCTATGTACAAGAATATAACTACTATAATACTGCCCCCTATGTACAAGAATATAACTACTATAATACTTTCTCCTATATACAAGAATATAACTACTATAATACTGCCTCCTATGTAAAAGTATATAGCTACATAAATAGGAGCAGTATTATAGTAGTTATAGTCCTATACATAGGGGCAGTATTATAGTAGTTATATTCTTGTACAAAGGGGGCTGTATTATAGTATTAATATTCTAGTACATAGGGGGCTGTATTATATTAGTTACATTCTTGTACATAGGGGGCAGCATTCTAGTAGTTATACTCTTGTACAAATGGGCAAGTATTCTAGTAGTTATATTCTTGTACATAGGGAGAAGTATTATAGTTGTTATATTACCCTAAATAGGGGGCAGTATTATGGTGGTTATATTCTGGTACATAGGGCGCAGTATTATAGTAGTTATAGTCTTGTATATAGGAGTATTATTATAGTAGTGTTTATTCTTGTACATAGGGGTCAGTATTATAGTAGTTATATTCTTGTACATAGGGGTCAGTATTATAGTTGTTATATTACCCTAAATAGGGGGCAGTATTATGGTGGTTATATTCTGGTACATAGGGCGCAGTATTATAGTAGTTATAGTCTTGTATATAGGAGTAGTATTATAGTAGTGTTTATTCTAGTACATAGGGGGCAGTATTATAGTAGTTATATTCTTGTACATAGGGGTCAGTATTATAGTAGTTGTATTCTTGTACATAGAGGCAGTATTATAGTAGTTATATTCTTGTACATAGAGGGCAGTATTATAGTAGTTATATTCTTGTACATAGAGGGCAGTATTATAGTAGTTATATTCTTGTACATAGGAGGCACTATTATAGTAGTTATATTCTTGTACACAGGGGGCAGTATTATAGCAGTTATATTCTTGTACATAGGGGGCAGTATTATAGTAGTTATATTCTTGTGCATAGAGGCAGTATTATAGTAGTTATATTCTTGTACACAGGGGGCAGTATTATAGCAGTTATATTCTTGTACATAGAGGCAGTATTATAGTAGTTATATTCTTGTACATAGAGGGCAGTATTATAGTAGTTATATTCTTGTACATAGAGGGCAGTATTATAGTAGTTATATTCTTGTACATAGTAAGCAGTATTATAGAAGTTATATTCTTGTACATAGGGGCAGTATTATAGCAGTTATATTCTTGTACATAGGGGGCAGTATTATAGTAGTTATATTCTTGTGCATAGTGAGCAGTATTATAGTAGTTATATTCTTGTACATAGTGAGCAGTATTATTGAAGTTATATATTTGTACATAGGGGCAGTAGTATAGTAGTTATGTGCACAGGTATGCAAGGTTAGTATTTTTGTCATTTGTCAGTCCCTCTGTTATGTCTGTCCGTCAGTTCAGTCCGTAGTGTGCAGTTCTCTGTCCAGTTTGTGTTTCCATCAGCACATCTAGTCTGAATTCTGTTTGAGGTTCCTAACCCCTATTTGGGCACGTTTGTGTGGGCCATGTGCTTATTTGCCCACACGAACGTAACACAGTATTATAGTAGTTAGATTCTTGTACATAGGGGGCAGTATTATAGTAGTTACATTCTTGTACATAGGGAGCAGTCTTATAGTAGTTATATTCTTGTATATATGGGGGCAGTATTGTAGTAGTTACATTCCTGTACATAGGGGGCAGTATTATAGTAGTTATATTCTTGTACATAGGGGGGCAGTATTATAGTAGTTATATTCTTGTACATAAGGGGACAGTATTATAGTAGTTATATTCTTGTACATAGGGGCAGTATTATAGTAGTTATATTCTTGTACATAGGGAGCAGTATTATAATAGTTATATTCTTGTACAGAGGGGCAGTATTATAGTCGTTACATTCTTGTATATAGGGGGCAGTATTATAGTAGTTATATTCTTGTACATAAGGAGCAATATTATAGTAGTTATATTTTTGTACATAGGGGCAGTATTATAGTAGTTATATTCTTGTACATATGGGGCAGTATTATAGTAGTTATATTCTTGTACATAGGGCGGCAGTATTATAATAGTTATATTCTTGTACATAGGGAGCAGTATTATAGTAGTTATATTCTTGTACATAGGGGGCAGTATTGTAATAGTTATAGTCTTGTACATAGCAGCAGTATTGTAGCAGTTATAGTCTTGTACAGAGGGCAGTATTATAATAGTTATATTCTTCTACATAAGGGGCAGTATTGTAGTAATTATATTCTTGTACATAGGGCGGCAGTATTGTAGTAGTTATATTCTTCTACATAGGGGGCAGTATTATAGTAGTTATATTCTTGTGCATAAGGGGCAGTATTGTAGTAGTTATATTCTTGTACATAGGGTGGCAGTATTGTAGTAGTTATATTCTTGTACATAGGGTCAGTATTATAGTAGTTATATTCTTGTACATAGGAGCAGTATTATAGTAGTTATATTCTTGTACTTAGGACCAGTATTATAGTAGTTATATTCTTGTACATAGGGGGCAGTATTATAGTAGTTATATTCTTGTACATAGGAGGCAGTATTATAGTAGTTATATTCTTGTACATAGGGCGGCAGTATTATAGTAGTTATATTCTTGTACATAGGGAGCAGTATTATAGTAGTTATATTCTTGTACATGGGGGCAGTATTATAGTAGTTATATTCTTGTACATAGGGGACAGTATTATAGTAGTTATATTCTTGTACATAGGAGGCAGTATTATAGTAGTTATATTCTTGTACATAGGAGGCAGTATTATAGTAGTTATATTCTTGTACATAGGGAGCAGTATTATAATAGTTATATTCTTGTACATAGGGCGGCAGTATTATAGTAGTTATATTCTTGTACATAGGGAGCAGTATTATAGTAGTTATATTCTTGTACATAGAAGCAGTATTATATTAGTTATATTCTTGTACATAGGAGGCAGTATTATAGTAGTTATATTCTTGTACATAGGAGACCGTATTATAGTAGTTATATTTATATACATAGGAGGCAGTATTATAGTAGTATATTCTTGTACATAGCGAGCAGTATCATAGTAGTTATATTCTTGTACATAGGGCGGCAGTATTATAGTATTTATATTCTTGTACATAGGAGGCAGTATAATAGTAGTTATATTCTTGTACATAGGGTGACAGTATTGTAGTAGTTATATTCTTGTACATGGGGGGCAGTATTATAGTAGTTATATTCTTGTACATAGGGGGGGCAGTATTGTAGTAGTTATATTCTTGTACATAATGGGAAGATACTTTTTGAAGATTTTCACTCTAGAAATATATTGTTGCATAGAATTTCGCGTATATTACAGGCGAGTCTGATTAAAATTCTGTACAATCATCGTTGCTGTTACTGGAAATATAATGAGGGGGAATTTCCTGCTCGAACTGAGCATACACAAAGCTGCAAAGAAATGTTGTGTAGATGTCTTCCACATGTGAGACGTTCATGCAGTGTATATCTGCAAAAATATAAGAGGTATGTGGTGAATTATAAGACCTACAGTATGTCTCACTGATTGTCTGTTACACCTGTTTTATGTAAATAAAGTATTATGTAGGCCCTTTAAGGGATTACTGTTTGGTTAATGATAATTACTTGGGCACTTTATGGCAATATTATGCAGGTTGGATATGTTATATAGTACCAGTGTTATCTTGGTACTGTATGGCGGTATTATGTGGGTTGCATATGGCTGTATTATATTGATACTATATGGCAGCATTATGTGGGTTGTATATTACAGTGTTATCTTGATACTATATGGTGGTATTATGTGGGTTGAATTAAAGGGGTTGTCCAGAACTTTAAAAATGGCAACTTTCTTTTACTTTTTTTTACTTTAAAAAAAAACAGTGCTACACCTGTCTGCAGGTTGTGTTTGGTATTGCAACTTAGCCTTATTCATTCTAATGGAACTGAGCTGTAATGTAAGACATAACTCATGGACAGGCGTGGCATTGCTCATGGAAGAAAGCAGCCATGTTTTACTCATCCTGGGCAACCCCTTTAAAAATGTCCTGCAAATTCGGTTTACTGCAGGTCACAATCAGAACTATCATAGGGAAAGTCTTTTTCTCCATAGCAGCGATTAGAGTCCACGGTTTTATTTTCCAGCACAGCTTATTACATTAATCCTGTACTCTGATTGGCTGCCATATGAAGCTCAGTAGTCTTAGAGTCCATCTTGACCGCACAGTTCCGCTTCTCTGTGATGTCACGGATTTGGAATTGTTCTTATAAAGCCGACATTCCGTTGCTTGATGTAAAGATGACGTTTCATCGAAGATATCAGTACGGTAAATGATAACTGTAGGCTACAGTCTGGGCTATGGAATCTTATACTATATCTTTATTAAAACTGTCGAAAAGACAACAACCAGTCACAGTGCAGCTTTCATTTTACTAGAGGAGTCTGAGAAATGAAAACTGAGCTCTGATTGGCTGTCAGGGACAACAGGGACAGTCTGTCTTTTAGACGCTTTGATAAATGAGGCCCAGTAATATCTTCAGAAATAAGTGTATATACTGGGTTATTACAGATGATCTTCCGGATGTGACACCCTTAGAACTCTGTTTAATGGCATTCAGATACAGAAATGTGATAGCAATGGAAGCAGAAAGTCAAAAATTTTCATTTAGCAAAACTGTCTACCATAAGACGTCCTTGTTGCCCATATCAACCAATCACAGCGCAGCTTTCATTTCTCAAGCTACTGATTTCAATGGTTACCGGCCTTTAAATCGGATGACAAAGCGCGGCAACAAGTATATGAACAGTTACGGAGACCGATGGTTTCATGGAGTCTTTAGTGTTTAGTGATGAAGCAGCCGTCCACCGTTAGGGCAACAAACGTAATGTCAGACTCTGGGAAGGAAACCTGCAAGGAACTTGAAAGGGTATTAGTGAGAAGTCACTCAGTAGTCACTAGTCATTTTGTTTCAGCTCACTGAAAATGAAGCGCCTAGTGAGCGACTCTCATCAGTGTAAACAGGCAGTTCAGCTTTGAACAACTGCCTGTTCAGTAAATGGAAGAGGGTTCACTGAATGAAAGCACAGGAACGATAGTCGTTGGGATGACTGTTAGTCACTTCGTTGCCCGGCAGTCATCCTGCGCCATATTTGTTACATTGACAGTAAACTTGGCGCATTTTTAAACTATCTAGTTTAATATTATACCACGTATTACTTGGTTTAGTTTTCTAACAGATTTTGTGCCCCAATTGTGGCACATTTTAAGCCACACTTCTTTCTCATGAAGCCATGCGCTCCTTTCTCCGTCTTTGTTGGATGAAAGCGTCTAAAACACATAAGTATGATGCAAAGCATGCAAGATGGATTTTTGGAACGATGGTGGCTTTTTACATAGACTGGCATTTCACACACTGGTCTAAGCAAGCCCTGTCCTCATCGCTATAAGGAAGCCAATATGCCAAATGAAAAACCTATTCCAGCTAGGAACTGTAGTAGCTTGTAGGTATAATCTAAGCCAGTTTGTTGTAAATTAAAGTAAAAGACATGGGCCGCACACATCCACTAAAGCCAGTGGCGAGCTGTGGTATGCAGACACCAAAAGTCACAGTTTTGGCATGTGTGCCAAAACTGCAACTCGAGGACCTCAGGATTCTTGGGTCAGGGCTTGTTACATAGGCACCAATTTGCCCCCAGAAAATTGGCACATTTCCGATAGTAAATCTGCCCCGTTATTTCAGGAGATATTTTACATGGTGTACTTCAAGGGGTTTCTGGGCAAAAACTACTGATGACCTTTCCTCATGATAAGTCATCAATATTTAATTGCTGGGGACCCACTGCCATGGTTTTCGAGGCGGATGTCCCAGAAGCGTAATAACTGCTTCAGCTCCCATTGATTTAAATGAGAGTGAAGCCAGCTAGGCCACTTCTGTTCCCATCTCCTATGACGCACGTCCACTGAACAATCAGGTGATAATAGGCCATCAATAGTTTTTACCCAGAAATCCATTTTAATATTCGTGACTGCTAATAATGTTGGCCACAACTGTATGGATTTATTCAGCTCCCATTGAACTCTATGATAAATCTGTCTACAATTAGCTCCACCTAGTGGTGTCTGTAGGCATCCAACATTTTATAATCTCAGTACCCTAATCCTACAGAAAGGCGTCAACATCCCTTTTGACTATCTGAAATACTTTTCCAGCTATCTTGTTCGCATGTACACATATAATTGATTGCCATCTCAGGCTCCATAACCTGCAGCCCATCATCTCCTCTGTCCCCATGACAACATTTCCTGTCCTTTGCTGACAATCCATCCTTATCATAAGGACCTAGTGTGGCTTTGAATCATTGTCCACATTGATGTTCGCTTATTAACTTGAATGGCATTGGAAGAATATTAATATATTTGTTGATGCCTTCATGTGTATTATGTGCAGCCTTCATTGTCTTCTGGTGGACCCAAGTGATTGTGACATGCAGTACTCCAAGCAAAACCTATCTAGCACAACCTGGCACCCCGCTGTCAGAGGAGGAGTATGAGCGATTTCTAAAGCTCATCCAACCTGAATCAAAAGCCAAGGAGCTCTGCGATATCCGCCGTGCCTCCGGGTGTGAAGACCCACGGGTTTTCGGCTTTGACTTGATCGAGAACCATGGACAGATTCCCAAAGGTAATTATGAATTTGGTGTATAATTCGTGGCTTAGTAAGAACCGAAGTCGAGAACATGTAGCACAAGGTGACATTGCTGTTAATGTTGCAGGACCGGTGTGCACAGAATTGGACATGCACCCCCATTTTAACTCCTTCTGCCAATTTGCATTGTTCCGCTGTACGGAAAACCAGTTCTACGTAAAGGTAGGAGAGACCGACTGCCTGCCCAGTTCTACAGATCAAACCAGAAGGGCAAATGAGAAAGCCACCAATTGAAAAGGAAGACTATTATGTTGACTGAGGAGGCCATTTTGAATATCAGACCAAATCAATATTCACAAATTGTTAGCGACTAATTTGTGAGTTCTTCTCCCATTAGAGTGTCTTAGCCAATGATCACAGAAAAAAAATAGGTGCTTCTTACAAACTTGAAAACCTACATTTAAAAATGCTTGAGAACGGGACTCTTGTGTCCGTCTTCTCTGTCACTGCAAGGGTCTCTTCTCTATCATGCAGTGACATCACACTGAATGGGCGGTTAGCGCTCCATTCATTTCAATGGGGATGACGGAAATACCCAAGTGGTTGTGCTCGGGTATTTCAACAGTCTCATTGAAAGTGAATGGAGCACTGGGGAGCTTGCACGACCAGCACTTTATTTAGTCTCCTCCTCACTGCCGGGCACACAGCAACCCTGTGGGGGTGCTGCAGGAAAACTGGACATATTCTGCCAGTAGAGTTGAGCGAACATACTCTGCCAAGCTTGAAGCTCGTTCGAGTATTAGCCTACTCGATGGTGCTCATTACTCGAACGAGCATTAAGCCGTGTTCGACCCCCGCCCCAGTTTTTGGCTCCTCCCCGCTGTGACGTTCCTGTTTTGGCCCCTCCCCACCGCGACGCAGCGCACGTCATTGGCAAATTTTTTGTCTGGGGTAGAGAGAGAGAGAGAGAGACACACACACACATGAACCTAGGGGAAAAAAAAAGCTTGGCCCCCGGCGTCCCACATACAAAAATGCTCGAGTCTCCCATTGTAGTCAATGGGGTTCGTTACTTGAGTAGAGCTCTCGAATTTTACGAAAAGCTCGACTGGAATAATGCGGACCCGAGCATTTGGGTGCTCGCTCATCTCTAACTGCCAGGTTTCCCAACAGATTAAAACTGGAAATCATAGTAGAGGGCCACTTTGTGATCACCTTATTGTCAAAGGACCCTTCTAACAAGTAGGGATTGTCCAAAGTGGGAAACCACTTCAGGAAATCATGGTATCGGAGCCACTGTGGTTAATTATAGATTTATGAGCAGTTTGGCATAGAAAAGTATCAGATTGAGGGTCTGTTCAGACCACATTGTGCTCTACATCCCAGAGTTCTAAATCCCACATCCCGTTCTTCGTTGACATTTATGTCAGGCCTATTCTGTCCGGCACAAATACTAGGAAGGAATGGAAACCTGAGCAAACCCAAACCTGATTGGTCTCCTTTGCACTAATGAAAACGTATAGTTCGGCGCCAGCGTTATGTTCCCTGATACATGGAGTAAAACGCCATCAGTTATTAGACAGGAAATATTTGTAGACAAATCCAAAATGTTGTATTAGTTGAGATGTTGAGGATGATAATACAAGAATGAAGACCTCTATGGCCAGCGTGAGTCTACAACTGTTTATAATAATCCATCATATCTAAGTACGTTTTCCTTCTCCTGCAGAGAATTCCATGTTCAGACCAAAATCTCAATTCTTTTAATGTTGCAGAAGAAGCAATCACACCTCCAGGTAAGAATGGGGGTGCGGTGACTGTGGCGAGATTACCTACCAGACCTGAACCAGTAATGTTATAGAAACTAGTGTTACTCATCTTGATCAGCCGGCCGCTAAAATCATCCCGATTTTAGCTTAATCTAATCGGGTAGTGCAAACTGATTTTTGGAGAAAATCACAGAAAATTTGAATATCCCATAATGCCTGCTGCAGAAATCAGCGTGGAGCCAATTAGCAGCTAGGTGCCTTGCCACAATGTGTCCTCTATCTTACATATGGGCAGCAGTTTCATTGGACGCCTGCACCACATGACCTACCAATATATAAGATAGGTGGCAGAGGATATATGTCTGCTGCTGTCAGTGTATATAGCAGCACAACAGTCAAACAAAATACACTTTGGCAAGAGGAAAATTGCAGTTCTTTATTTGTGGCCTCAGACGGCCTTGAAAGCCTCCAGTTCGAACACTATTTGCAGACCTTATATAGCTGGTAGTAGTGAGGTTGGGGGAATTCAATTAGGCTGCGCTAAACAGCTGTACTGTGTGGCCTTTTGTTGTCACATATTGTGCCTTCCAGGGATTACGGCTTATTTAGTTGGTGGTGCCTTTTTTTGTTAATATAAAGGGAAAACCAAGCAGGGAAACAGTAAATACACACAGTGTGTGTCAACGACCTCGGACGTTGTTCAAAGTCACCAGTCCAGCAACTATAAATTATTTGCACACCATATGCAGCTAGCAGTGGTTTTCTGTAAACTACAACATTAGCTGATAAGTTACATAAAAACTATACTAAAAAGTAAGCAATAAAAAACTAAATAAAAAGGAAATATGAAGAAAGCAAGTGGCAGGGAATATGCTAATGGTGGATATGGTAAAGGACGGGCCAAGTTGGCACTTTGAGCCCCTTCCACTATAGTAACAGCTCCACATTGTGCAGAAGACAAGGCAAGACCGTTGCCATTCCTTAGAAGTGGTTTTGCCCGTATCTTACATCCACAGCATGCAAAACAGGTTGAAGAGTGGTTGACACACCGCTTCCTCTTCCTCCCAGTCGCAGACACATAGCAGTCTGTCTGCACAATCAGCCATGAGCATCCGCCTTCTACATCACCCTGTGCCAAATCTCCTGCACACTCTGAATCAGTCCCTATGAATCAGTCTGAGGAGCTGTCTGACTATTCCATGTCATGGATGTCAACTGGACAGTTCAAACAACTAGAAGGAGAAGACTAAGAATTTGTCCTCAGCAAACCTTAGAACATTGCTTTTAAAACAAGCAGCACACCTACTGTCATTAATAGCAACATTTTTGGTATCTCCACAACTGTTATTTGGAGGACGTCCATGCTTGAGTGTTGTCTTCACCTGGCAGAATTTCTCCTTCTAAAACTTATGACATTGCTTTTAAAACAGGCGGCAAACCTGCTGTCTTCCTTGGCGCAATTTGTGAACTAGGAGACCCTATGTGGGTCTTCTTTTAATTTCCCTGACACCCCTGTGCTATGATTGACCCCTACACAACTGTACACTATTTATACCAATTTTTGGGAAGAACATAGTTTTCTTGTGTGACAGTATTTCCATGCAATCTGGGGGCTTCAGCTGCATTGGGGAACTTCTGGTGGGCGAATTAGAGCACCAGATGTTTACTACCATTGACTTTAATGGAAGTTGGAATCAACTGTCCTGATTCACAATTGTCGTGTAATCGGCCTAATAATGATACAAACCGATTATTCCACAAATCACTCATCACTTATAGAAACTCACTAGGGGTGACAGTTATGTACTAACCCTTCCCCCATCTACAATATAAGTAAAATATACATAGGCTGCTGTATTATAGTAGTTATATTCTTGTACATAGGGGGCAGTATTATAGTAGTTATATTCTTGCACATAGGAGCAGTATTATAGTAGTTATATTCTTGTACATAGGGGGCAGTATTATAGTAGTTATATTCTTGTACATAGGGGGCAGTATTATAGTAGTTGTATTCTTGTACATAGGGGCAGTATTATAGTAGTTATATTCTTGTACATAGGGGGCAGTATTATAGTAGTTATATTCTTGTACATAGGAGGCAGTATT
Organism: Eleutherodactylus coqui; assembly: GCF_035609145.1. Taxonomy (NCBI): domain Eukaryota; kingdom Metazoa; phylum Chordata; class Amphibia; order Anura; family Eleutherodactylidae; genus Eleutherodactylus; species Eleutherodactylus coqui. Next base: position 267,018,283 of record NC_089840.1, on the reverse strand, counting down.
ATAGTAGTTATATTCTTGTACATAGGGGCAGTATTATAGTAGTTCTATTATAGTACACATGAGGCAGTATTATAGTAGTTATATTCTTGTACATAGGAGCAGTATTATAGTAGTTATATTCTTGTACATAGGGGGCAGTATTATAGTAGGTATATTCTTGTACATAGGGGGCAGTATTATAATAGTTATATTCTTGTATATAGGGGGCAGTATTATAGTAGTTATATTCTTGTACATAGGAGGCAGTATTATAGTAGTTATATTCTTGTACATAGGGGCAGTATTATAGTAGTTATATTCTTGTACATAGGAGGCAGTATTATAGTAGTTATATTCTTGTACATAGGGGGCAGTATTATAGTAGTTATATTCTTGTACATAGGAGGCAGTATTATAGTAGTTATATTCTTGTATATAGGGGGCAGTATTATAGTAGTTATATTCTTGTACATAGGGAGCAGTATTATAGCAGTTATATTCTTATACATAGGGGGCAGTATTATAGTAGTTGTATTCTTGTACATAGGGGGCAGTATTATAGTAGTTATATTCTTATACATAGGGGGCAGTATTATAGTAGTTGTATTCTTGTACATAGGGGGCAGTATTATAGTAGTTATATTCTTGTACATAGGGGCAGTATTATAGTGGTTATATTCTTGTACATAGGGGGCAGTATTATAGTAGTTATATTCTTGAACATTGTAGACAGCATTATTGTAATTGCATGTATATTATTTCAGCTCCAGTCTTTCCATATACGTCTGCATCCCGTGGTACAACAGGACGACGCTTCCTTGATAAAACGGTATTGAAGCGGTTCTCCTCCAGTCTGCGCTCCCTAACTGACAACCTTCTGGTGTTTAGTTTCATAGTCTGTGGGCAGGAGCCCATCCGCAGGAACCAGCCAAGTCTCCCTACAAGTGCAGACGCCTCCACAGACCCATCCATAGCGGAGAAGGTGGAGGTGTCAGGAGAAGAGACTGATTCAGCACAGTCGGACTTTGAGCCTGAGGATGAGGCTGCCACGTCTGTTCATGTGAGGAGGCGGAAGAATCCAGAGAGTGCAGCAGTGTCATATCATCACCATGAAAGCAACGCTACTGTGGAGAAGAGCGCAGCGCGGGGCCATGGTAACCCAGCAACACATCCAAGGTAGAACGGAATGAAGGGAATGCACGAGGAACCGACACAATTACGTCCAGCAACCTCACGGGGACAGAAGATGTACAAATGAGACACGGAGGAATAAAAAGTATATAAAGCCGAGCATTGTGGTCCATAAATGTAGCACTAGAGCAATTCCCTATTGGCGGACTGACAGCCGTGGCCAGCAAAAATGCCGAACTGCACCACACTTATCAAATTTGCGCAATTCACTAGTTATGTCAAACACCTTTTGCCATTCTTACACCACACCAGTATTCTGCTGCAAGAAATGGCTCCCATGCATGTTTTAATGTCTCCCTCTCCCCTTCTTTACACACTTCAAAAAGTTTTAGGCTGGGGTCACACGGGTCGTATTCCCGGCGGAAATCTTGCAGGTTTGCCGCAGTGAAAAATTTCCGCCGGGAAAGCGCAGCTTCAAAACCCACGTCACTTAGCTGCGGGTTTTGGAGCGGCTTGGCCACATGCTTTTCCGCTGCGGCCGGAGCTCCCATAGAGAGAAGCGAGGCTGCAATGGAAAAAAAAAAAATTAGACATGCTGCGCCGGGGACACGCGCCGCCGCGCCGGCTTTGCTGCGACAGATTGGCCTTCCCATGTGGATGAGATTTTTGACAAATCTCGTCCACATGGCTTGCTAATATAAGGATTAGCGGCCGCAGCGAAATTGCGCACGAAATTTTGCGGCAAATCCGCCCTGTGTGAACCCAGCCTTACACGTCATAAACTTTGCGTATGCCATGTAATCCAGAGTGCTGGAGCGATTTCTCATCCATCTTCATAATTTTGAGTATCTCTGCTTGCTGTCAGTAAGGGCTCCTGCCCACTTGAGTTTTTCATGCACGTTTTTTTCACGCGATATCGCTGCTTTTTCACGCGATTGTCAATAGGACTTTCTAATGTTAAAAACGCAACGCTCAAAAATTGCAAAGCACAAACTCGCGATGCGTTTTTAACATTAGAAAGTCCCATTGACAATCGCGTGAAAAAAACACAGCGATATCGCAGCGTTAAAAAAACAGGCTGGTTTCACGCAGGCTACAAAACGCATATATGTGAAGACCGTGGGTTCTTTCACATGAGCGATGTTTTGTAAGCTGCCACATTGCGAGAAAATAAAATTGTGGCACGCTCTATAAAGCCCGGAATTTCCGACGTTTTGTAGCCCATGTTTCCCTATGGAGCCTCCTTGTTTATTGCATCGCATCAAATAAAGTTGCGATTTTCGTGCGATGCGATTTTATCATTAGAAAGTTCGATTAACCTTCTTGCGATAAAATCACACGAGAAAACCGCAGGTAGCAGCGACGCAATGCTACATTGTCCCCAAGAAAATACGCAGAAATACGCAGAAAATAGAAGCCATTGATTGCAATGGGGTTGTGCACAAGCACATATTTAGCGAAGAAAAATGCTGCGTTTGCGCAGGAAAAGAGCACATCTTGAACTCATTAAACTAATTTGCATTTCAATGGCATGCACATTGCACGAGTTTCACGGCCGCGTGAAAGTGGCCTTACCCAGCCATGACGCCTGGAGGCCAGAATGCCCCTCTTTCTGTACCCTTCCCAATAAGGACAAACACCTTTTTCTTTGGATAATTTTTGGCCACAGCAGCCTTTATTAGCAAAAACTCTACAATAATTACCAAAATTAACGAGGGGGGAGTCCTTAGAGTCACACAATCTGGTGCTACCACAATCAAACTAATACACGCTGCCCCACAGCCGTAGACAGGCTCAGGGACAACGCAAGCCGCCCTTAGGTGGCTACCACACTTGGGGCTTACAGCCGGCAGAGGGTCTACTGCCCCCCACCACCAGCCAAGTCCCTGCACCAGATACTACACCGCTTACAGAGGAGGGAGTCTTAACGGGTAGGACCATGCCCACCCAACTCCCCCCCCCCCCCTACACAATTTCCACCGACTCCAAGGACCCCCCCACCCGGCACTGCCATGACAATTGAACCTATAACCATCCCTACCCACCAATAACAAAACGGGCGGGCGGGACTCTCCGCTATCTCCTCTCTAAGGTGACCTCCCACGAAGCACCCCCTCTTTATATAACCCCCCTCCCACTAAACTTTCCACCTATCCTGACCCTTACACCTATCTTCTAGCACTTTCTACCCCCACCTCCTCCCAGCATTAACCCCTTCCTGACTACCGGCTATTGGGCCCCACGCGTCATGCTGGGCTTCCTCTTAAAGGGGCCACGACCCCTCCCGCTCCAGCCCGTGACTTTCCATGTGAGGAGTGCGACGGACGGCTGCTGGTAATCAGCTTGGAAATCACATACAAGAAAGAAGAAGAAAGTCCAGTACTTCCACAAAAGCTGAATCTTCATCGGTTAAAAGTCTATAATACACTGCAATACTTACGCTTTTCGAGCTGCACACTAACTCTAATTGTATTTAAAACCAACGGAAACAATCAGTGCATTGTCCAAAAAATGTGTGCACCAAGAGCCCCAGATGACCTGTCCTAAGGGCGACTCACTAATATCCAAGTCCTGGATACGTACAAAGGTATTTCACATTCATCCAGCAGGTGACGCCAAATCCTAACGTGACCTTCCCAGAGCTCCCGCCATCGTGCGCTTTATTATAAGGGCGTGTGCCGAAAATCTTCACCCTACAGTGGAAACCTGGAACAATTATGCTGCTTCTCCACTTAGATGTTATCTGCTTCATTTCACCATATACACAAATTAAATCCAATCATCACAGTGACGATCCGTCTACAAGAGCGCATAATGTGGGCGGGAATAAATCGCCGCGACAGGAAAATTATAGTAGAAAAACGGAAATAGAATTTTATATCAAACTCAATGTACATTTTCTGCTAAAAGTGATGTGGAAGATTAAGGCCGGCTTCCCACGGGCGTAGGTGTATTTAGGCACTGGAGTATTTTAGTGTATTTTGGGTGCGCGTATGTCCTGTGTATTTGCGCAAAAGAACACACAAGTATGCTGCCATTGATTTGAATGCGCAAATCAGTTTAATTAGATTAATAGGTGCGACCAAAATAGGAGCGCAAGAAGCGCACATGTGACCGCACCCATTGAAATCAATGGATCCTATTCACTGCGTATCGCGCACGCAAATTTAGCACACATAATACACAGCGCAGATGCGTCTGTGTGAATAAGCCCTTTGGCTCTATTTGCGCAACGGAAATGCGCATGACAAAATACGCGCTTGTAAATGAATCCATTGAAATGGATGATAGGGAATAACATGCTGATTGGTGGGGGTATCACAGCTGAGACCTCCGCCACAGTGAGGAGGAGACTGAATTACGTGCTGGTCGCAGAAGCGCACTAACGCTCCATTCAATTTCAGTGGGACTGCGGAGATACCAGAACGGCACCCGTTTGACTAGCGCTGCATTCACAGTGATGTCTCTGCGGGGAGAGACTCTGTGGTGTCTCTGTGATTGCACAGGTTGCACATGGCCATGTGCAAGGCATCCCAGAAATATTGATGAACTGAAACACATTTGTGGGAGCAACAGTTTATAATTCCTCCTCAATGTACAAATCTTTGCAGCTCCAGGAAACCTATAATGGAGGTGACTGCTGTTAAAAGGGGATCCGCAAATTATTGAGTTCAAGGGTTCACTTACTTTTTCTCCCTGCACTGTGGATGATGACTCACTGTGCTCAATGAAACACCTGAACATTGTAACATGTGTTATTAGTTACATTAGGTTTGTCTATATTTGTGACTTAGATAGCAATCAGACCACATTTCATTAGTCACCAGTGCAGAAATCCAGGTCATTCCAAAGGGTTCACTTACTTTTAGGGTAATGGTGCGTGATGTCCTCTACCTGCAAGACAACCTGATGAAGTTTTTATTGTATTGATAATGCAGTGATTTCATTGTATAGCACCAGGCTATTCGTAAGACCCAATAACCAAGGAGATGGGACCCACCAGGGCTTCGCTCCCACCCCTCCCCACAAGTCACCTAGAAGCCCCTTGGGCTGTCTCTATGCCATATACGCCCTTGTGTGCCACCTAGTTACATATCCTGTCCCCTAATATCATGCATTGCTAGGCAGACTTGCCATTCAGGCATCTGGAAAAGCTGGATGACAGGGATATAAATATACATTCATTGTCCGACGACTCAAGGACACAAGTATACAGAGAGGAGAAGAAGATTTCCATGACATCTGGGCTTTCCTTCAAGGACGCCATACCGACAAACAGATCGCATCTCCCCTCCTCCGTTCTGCATCATCATCACACAGGACATGTCTGATCTTGACAGTCATCTTCCACCCAGTACCAGCTTAACCCTTCGCTAACCTGTAAGAATTCAGGCTTGTCTCCTCCTTGGATCGCGTTTCCTTCGAAGATTTGCATTTGCATGTAAAGCTGCTGGGCGGAAAACTGTGGATTATACTAGAAGGCAGAATGGTCTACACTCGGCTCCTTGACTCGACCTTGGATTTATACTCCAATGTTTAATCCCTTAGTGATAAAGCCAATTTTGGATCTAAAGACGCAATGAATTTTGGAGGATTTTCATTTCTCCTTTTCAAAAGCCATAACTTTGTTAGTTTTTCGGCGACATGGCCGCAGGAGGACTTGTGCGTGACGAGCTGAATTATTTATTGGTACCAGTTTTTGAGAACATATGATGTATTTTATCAGGGGTGCAGCTAAAGGCTCAGGGGTGCAAAAGTTCAGCTCTCCCCCTGCCCTTCTGTACCCGTACCCATACCTAAACCAGGCTGCATAAAGCTGCAAAACCAATTTACATACATGATCTAGCCGCCTGGCATAAGCTTTACAAGCATGACTCATTTCCTGGACTGCATGAACATGTGTTTGTAGCCCCTTAGGCCGTCTTCAGGTTTTTTGTTGCATTTTTCAATCACAATTAAAATCTCATTTAAAAAACGGTATATGGTATTAGGCCTCCCTCACACAGGCGTTCGGCAAAGCGCCGTGTTTTCCGTGATTTACTCTCATTTCGCTGTGGCCGATGCCGGCTTTTGGCACTGCCCATTAATGATGAGATGCACTAAACGCCAAAAAATAGAACAAACTCTGCTCGAAAATAGCGGCGCTTTCCAGTGTCTGTCTGAGAGGCTCTACTGAAAACAATCGGAGCGTTATACCACAATTACTGTGGCGCTAAAACGCAGGAAAAAAGTGCCTGTGTGAGAGCAGCCTTAAAGACCATATTAATCATATACAGGAAATACCCAGGTTATATCAGCATGCTCCATATCACTATATACAGGAGATATATAACTTATACCAGCTATACATATATAATTATATACAGGAGATATCCAGGTTATACCAGCATGGTACATATCACTATATACAGGATGAATATTCCAGCTGTAGATATATAATTATATACAGAAGAGACCCAGGTTATACCAGCATGCTCCATATCACTATATACAGGATGAATATTCCAGCTGTAGATATATAATTATATACAGGAGATACCCAGGTTATATCAGCATGCTCCATATCACTATATACACGATGAATATTCCAGCTGTAGATATATAATTATATACAGGAGATACCAAGGTTATATCAGCATGCTCCATATCACTATATACAGGATGAATATTCCAGCTGTAGATATATAATTATATACAGGAGATACCCAGGTTATACCAGCATGCTCCATATCACTCTATACAGGATGAATATTCCAGCTGTAGATATATAATTATATACAGAAGAGACCCAGGTTATACCAGCATGCTCCATATCACTCTATACAGGATAAATATTCCAGCTGTAGATATGTAATTATATACAGGAGATACCCAGGTTATACCAGCATGCTCCATATCACTATATACACAATGAATATTCCAGCTGTAGATATATAATTATATACAGGAGATACCCAGGTTATATCAGCATGCTCCATATCACTATATACACGATGAATATTCCAGCTGTAGATATATAATTATATACAGGAGATACCCAGGTTATATCAGCATGCTCCATATCACTATATACAGGATGAATATTCCAGCTGTAGATATATAATTATATACAGGAGATACCCAGGTTATATCAGCATGCTCCATATCACTATATACAGGATGAATATTCCAGCTGTAGATATATAATTATATACAGGAGATACCCAGGTTATATCAGCATGCTCCATATCACTATATACAGGATGAATATTCCAGCTGTAGATATATAATTATATACAGAAGAGACCCAGGTTATACCAGCATGCTCCATATCACTATATACACGATGAATATTCCAGCTGTAGATATATAATTATATACAGGAGATACCCAGGTTATATCAACATGCGCCATATTACTATATACAGGATGAATATTCCAGCTGTAGATATATAATTATATACAGAAGAGACCCAGGTTATACCAGCATGCTCCATATCACTAAATACAGGAGATGTATAACTTATACCAGCTGTACATATATAATTACATACAGGAGATACCCAGGTTATACCAGCAGGCTCCATATCACTATATACAGGGAGATGTATAACTTATACCAGCTGTACATATATAATTATATACAGGAGATATCCAGGTTATATCAGCATGCTCCATATCACTATATACACGATGAATATTCCAGCTGTAGATATATAATTATATACAGAAGAGACCCAGGTTATACCAACAGCTGGAATATTCATCCTACATATTGTGATATGGACCATGCTGTTATAACCTGGGTTTCTTCTGTATATAATTATATACCAGCATGGTCAATATCACTATATACAGGTAAGTGCTGCGGAATAAGTTGGCACTATGCAAATAAAGATTATTATTATGTGGTACACCACTAGTAATGGTGACCCCTCCAACACTGCCCCCTGTGGTACCCCACTAGTAACGGTGACCCAATCAGAGTATATACCATTTATAACCCCCTCTGCTTCCTATCACTGACCAGTTACTTACCCGCATACCCACATTCTCACCCAGACCAAGCATTCTCATTTTATAAACTAACCTATTATGCGGTCACAGCTGCCGATGGCACGAACCTACACCTGAGCCTGCGCCATCCGTAGGACATAAGTTTACATCCTGGGACAGGAAGCTATTAAAAAACTGTGTAGCAATCATCCCAGCTCAAACAGGGGCTGTCACCCAGCTTTCTCCGACTCCTGAATGATAAATGTGACTGATTATGGAGTAACAGATTCTCCTTTCTACATCAATGCATAATGAGTTTGTAAAATCTCTGTGACAGCAGCTATAAGATCTACAATGGTGTGCATATTGGCTGTCACACAGCTTACCCAGACCCCTGAATGGTAAATTGGCCATATTATACTGTATAGCAATAGAGTCTCCTTTCTTGTGCCAATATAAAATGAGTCTGGAAAAGCCTTGGAACTGCGGTTTGTAAGATCTGCAATTGTGCACATATTAGTCATCACCCTGCTTTCCCAGACCCCTGAATGCTAAATTGGCCAGGTTATAAGGTGATACATTCTTTCCCATGCCAGTGTGTAGTGAATCTGAGACAGCCCTAGGATTGTGAAATCTGTAATGGTGCACATATTAGTCGCCACCCTGCTTTCCCAGACTCCTGAATGCTAAACTTGCCAGGTTATGTAATGAAGCCTCATCCTCCTTTGCCATGTCAATGTGTAAGGAGACTGGGAAAGACAATAATAATAATCTTTATATAGCGCCAACATATTGTGCAGCGCTTACAAAACAGGGTAGAACAGATACAAAAAAAAGATACAAAAACCACCCTTACATGTAGTAAACTATTGATGGAAACAATAGGGGTGAGGGTCCTGCTTATATACTACAGATAATGGGGTGATACAGAAGGTAATGGGCTGGAGATGTGCACGGTATGGCGGGGTGGAGAGTGAGGGATGCTATACACACAGACAATGCTCAGACTTAAGCCGTATAGTGGCTGAATCGTTACGACTGCAGGGGGCGGTTGATGGTGGCTAGTAGGGGTTGCAGTCGGTAGGGCAGGGAGAATGTTATTAGGGGGAGTACAGAGGGGTTTGATTTAGGGGATGTAGTATGCCTCCCTGAAGAGGTGCATTTTTAGACATGTCTGAAGTTTTGTTTGTCAGAGATTTTGGGTAGCACATTCCAGAGGAATGGTGCAGCTCTGGAGAAGTCTTGGAGACGGGAGAGAGAGGTTCGATAAATAACTCCTGTTGGATATGCTGTTGTGTACACATTGGTTTTCAACCAGCTTTCCCAGACTCCTGAGCAGTTAGTTTGTCTAGTGATGTAGCAATAAATCCTCCTTAGGTCAGCAATCACCCCCCTTAGGTCAGTCTGGCCATATACTCTTCTACCTTTGTGTGACAGTGTCTTCTGGAGCTACATGAATCATCCTCCTCCTGGCTCTGCTCCTCCACTTTAGTGTTCTGAGGCACAGATATCAGCCCAATGGTTCCCCCTCTCAACACAACTGCTACTGTATTTATGCTATGAACTTGGTTCTGCTACTGTATTTATGCTATGAACTTGGTTCTGCTACTGTATTTATGCTATGAGCTTGGCTCTAGTGCTGTATTTATGTACTGAACTTGGTTCTGGTGCTGAATTTATGGACTGAGATTGATTTGTTCTGTATTCATCCACTGAGCTTGGTTTTGGAGCTGTATTTATGTTATGAGCTTGGCTCTGGTGCTATATTTGTTATGATATTGGGTCTGGTGCTGAATTTATGTTATGAGACTGATCCGTAGTGTATTGCTGTTATGAGCTTGAACTTGAATGAGGCATTTATGTTATGAGCTTGGCTCTTGTGTTTTATTTGTTATGAGCTTGGGTCTGGTGCTGTATTTATGTTATGTGCAGGGTACTGGAGCTGTATTTATTTACTGAGCTGTTCTGGGTTTGCTGCTATTTTGCTGCAATAGCAGAATACAGTCAGACTGCCTATCATTGCCATTTAACTTAAGGCGGCACTGGTTGTCACCCAGCTTTCCAAGAAGCAGACATAAAAAAGAAATGATTCGATAGACAACTCAATGACTTATTTTCTTAAAGGGGAAATACCCTCTAATTCTTGCAGTTTTCCCTGTATATAAAAATTACTCGAATGAACGAAATTGCGCAATATTTGTTATGTCTAGATGTGAATCATCATGCACCTTTCTTTGCTTTTCGTTTGTCGCTCAGTTTCAGCACGCATAAAAATCATTGGCGCCCCGCTCCCTTCTCATTACCTTTAAACACTTCCCGCTCCAGGGAAAGTGAAGCACTAAACGAGAGGTGAACAATTCTCAACAACGATCTGCATGTCTAAACATTCTGCACGAGCGCCAACAACTGCGCACGAACTAGCGGTGATGTCACTCACTCGCGCGCTTGTTCAGGCGAGAATCGGCTTGTGTAAAGGGGGCATAAGTAAACTTCCAGCAAATGGAGTGCAGCAATCGGATTCCTATAGCCACCTCCCAATGTGGCGGCCACTCCCTGCTCTCCGCCGCTGGAGGGACTGCTCAGGAAACTTTCTATGCAAAGTACAAAGAGCAAAGGCGTGAATGAGATAGAAAGTTTATAAGGTGCTCAGAAAAGTGTTCAGCGCTCAGAAACCATCACAAACCCACATCCCTCCGACCGAGTGCAACACATGTGTGCAGCACAGCCTGGATGCAGGGCGACGCAAGACATGAATGGGAAGCCCTCCGTATGATATTATGTTTACGGTCAATCAGGTGAGTGCATTTACCCTGTTCTGTCTCTTTAAGACACGGCTGCAGTCACACTTCAATGTCACTGCCTATGGGAATGCATTATGTGCAACATGGGACAAGTTGTGATCGGGGTAACCCCTGTACACCTCATATAGTCCTAGCCTTACTGCCCTTATGGGTTATTGATAGACGACAATACATTGCAAGAAGTTGGGATACCATAATTGGAATGCAGTTGCTGTGACTTACAGCTCCCTGTGCCTCGTTGATGTAAAAACATTTCCAGATATCCTAATATCCCATAAATTCAGCAGCTGACTTCCTTTGCGCTTGTGTCCAGTATAATTCTACAGTATGATGTCATTTTGGTCTCTTACTCGATCGAAGATTGATGGAAATCTAAAACCTGTCGGGTAAATTTCAACAAACATGCAAAAGATCTAAAAGTGTTGGAGTTAAATCATCGATGTACCCGTAGTGTCTCATTACTCCGGTCACTATCGTAGTGTCTCATTACTCTGGTCACTATCGATGTACCCATAGTGTCTCATTACTCTGGTCACTATCAATGTACCCGTCGTGTCTCATTACTCCGGTCACTATCGTAGTGTCTCATTACTCCAGTCACTATCGATGTACCAATGGTGTCTCATTACTCCGGTCACTATCGATGTACCGGTAGTGTCTTATTACTCCGGTAACTATCGATGTACCCATAGTGTCTCATTACTCCGGTCACTATCGATGTACCCGTAGTGTCTCATTACTCCGGTCACTATCGTAGTGTCTCATTACTCCAGTCACTATCGATGTACCAATGGTGTCTCATTACTCCGGTCACCATCGATGTACCGGTAGTGTCTTATTACTCCGGTCACTATCGATGTACCCATAGTGTCTTATTACTCCGGTCACTATCGATGTACCCATAGTGTCTCACTACTCCGGTCACTATCGATGTACCCATAGTGTCTCATTACTCAGGTCACTATCGATGTACCCATAGTGTCTCACTACTCCCGTCACTATCGATGTACCCATAGTGTCTCATTACTCAGGTCACTATCGATGTACCCATAGTGTCTCATTACTCAGGTCACTATCGTAGTGTCTCATTACTCCGGTCACTATCAATGTACCCATAGTGTCTCATTACTCCGGTCACTATCGATGTACCCGTCGTGTCTCATTACTCCGGTCACTATCGTAGTGTCTCATTACTCCAGTCACTATCGATGTACCAATGGTGTCTCATTACTCCGGTCACTATCGATGTACCGGTAGTGTCTTATTACTCCGGTCACTATCGATGTACCCATAGTGTCTCATTACTCCGGTCACTATCGATGTACCCGTAGTGTCTCATTACTCCGGTCACTATCGTAGTGTCTCATTACTCCAGTCACTATCGATGTACCAATGGTGTCTCATTACTCCGGTCACCATCGATGTACCGGTAGTGTCTTATTACTCCGGTCACTATCGATGTACCCATAGTGTCTCATTACTCCGGTCACTATCGATGTACCCATAGTGTCTCACTACTCCGGTCACTATCGATGTACCCATAGTGTCTCATTACTCAGGTCACTATCGATGTACCCATAGTGTCTCATTACTCCGGTCACTATCGATGTACCGGTAGTGTCTCATTACTCCGGTCACTATCGATGTACCCCGGTAGTGTCTCATTACTCAGGTCACTATCGATGTCAGGGAAGTGTCTCATTACTCAGGTCACTATCGATGTACCCATAGTGTCTCATTACTCTGGTCACTATGGCTCTCCCTCTGTGGACACATTTTATCTTTAGCAATCTTAATTGAATTTTTTCGGATGCAAATTATCTGCTGCCCCCTTTCCCCCAACCCATTGAGAGACTAATTAACATTTTCTGACACTCTCCTGATTGCGTTTTCTGCTGTTTAGGCTGATTCAATTATTCTCTGTCTTTCTGATATCCTTGTTTTAATTACATCAGGGGAATAACTAGCCCCCTATCTCCCACCTGTCTGTATGCGGCATGAGTGTCCCAGATTTTGGGGACTGTCCCTCCATCCCAGAAAGTAGGAGACATGTCCCAAAGGGGCAGCATGGAAGGGAGTATAATTAAAAAAGCCTCCTACACTCATCACTTTCTCAGCCCACATTGTTCCGGGTCCCCGCTCACTTTCATATGTGTTGTGTGGCCAAGGTCAGTGACTAGAAGAAGCAGTCATTATTACTGAGGGGGCACTATTATGTAGAGAGGGCATGCAGGGACATTATTACAGAGGAGGGCATGCAAGGGCATTATTACGGAGGGAGGCATTATAATGGAGAAAGGGTATATGGGATCATGATTGCAGAGGTAGGGCATGTGGGGGCAATATTACTGATGGGGACTTTACTACTGAGAGGGCATGCGGGTGTCATTAATACTGAGGGAGGGCATGAGGGAGCATTGTTATTGAAGGAGGGCATGTGAGAGTATTATTACTGAAGGGTTTATTGTGGGGAAATTATTATTAAAGGAGGGAATGTGGGGGTATTATTCATGAGGAAGGACATTCAGGGGCATTATTACTAAGGAGGACATTCGGGGGCATTATTACTAAGGAGGACATTCGGGGGCATTATTACTAAGGAGGACATTCGGGGGCATTATTACTAAGGAGGACATTCGGGGGCATTATTACTAAGGAGGACGTTCGGGGGCATTATTACTAAGGAGGACGTTCGGGGGCATTATTACTAAGGAGGACATTCGGGGGCATTATTACTAAGGAGGACATTCAGGGGCATTATTACTAAGGAGGACATTCGGGGGCATTATTACTAAGGAGGACGTTCGGGGGCATTATTACTAAGGAGGACATTCGGGGGCATTATTACTAAGGAAGACATTCGGGGGCATTATTACTAAGGAGGACGTTCAGGGGCATTATTACTAAGGAGGACATTCGGGGGCATTATTACTAAGGAGGACATTCGGGGGCATTATTACTAAGGAGGACATTCGGGGGCATTATTACTAAGGAGGACGTTCGGGGGCATTATTACTAAGGAGGACGTTCGGGGGCATTATTACTAAGGAGGACATTCGGGGGCATTATTACTAAGGAGGACATTCGGGGGCATTACTACTAAGGAGGACATTCGGGGGCAATATTACTGAAAGGGACATGCAGCGACACTAATACTGAGGGAGGGCATGTGGAAGCATTATTACTTAAAAAGACAAGTGGGTGCATTATAAGTGAGGGGGACATGCAGGGGTACAATTACTGAATAGTGACAGCAGGGGGCATTATCACTGAATGGGGCAGGCTAGGGCACTATTGTGGAGAGAGGGCTTCATTAGGCCAGTCTCACACGATCGAATTTCTATTGCGGAATTCATGTCTGGCGTCCACATGCAGGATCCGCAGCAAACGGCATACATTCGCTTTTTCCTTTAAACTTGGAAAAACGAATTGCGATTTCTGCGAGCGGAGGAAAAATCGCAGCATGCTCTATTTTGCTGCAGACTCCACACAGACGCCTCCATTGAACTCAATGGAGGCCGTCTGACCCGCAGCCTGTCCGCAATTGACATTGCAGATAGGCCGTGGGTACCCCTGTCATTGCCTAGTGACGACACGGGAAATACAGATATATTTAAAAAAAATCTCTACTGCGCATGCTTACCAGTGAGCGTCCGCGGTCATCCGCAGTAAAGAAATTAGAGGTATGCATGGTTGCCGGATGGGGGTCAGAGCCAATTTCCACTTTGGGCTCCTGCATGCAGAATCCGGATTGCCCCTGTGAGACTGGCCTTACTGAGAGAGGGCATACGAGGGCGTTATTATGGAGGTGGTCATTATAATGGAGTAAAGGCATATAGGGTCCTGATTACAGAGGTAGGGTATGCGGGGGCATTATTATTGAGGGAGGGCATGTGGGGGCATTATTAGTGAAGGGGACATGTCGGGGCAGTATTATTGAGGAAGGGCATGTGGCGGCATCATAAGTGAGGGGGACGTGCGGGGGTACGATTACTAAACAGTGACAGCAGTAGGCATTATTATTGAGCGGCACAAGCCAGGACACTATTACTATGAGAGCATCACTGAAGTGCACTATTACTGCGCAGTGACACAAATGTGGTAACTTAGTCTAAAAGGCGCATGGACTAACATAACATTTTTTTTTTTGCCATAATGTATCCCTATTTTCATTGTTTATAAGTTGGAGGTATGTCAACCGGTCCTTCGGCCCACACCACTACTACAAGTGATGTGATATTTCGTCCCCATACAGTTATTATTGGTCGCCCCTCATGTCTCCCTTTTTCCCCGGGAGATGTGCAGCCGACCAATAAGCATTTTTATTTTCACAGAGACAAGCGATCAGCTGGTGAATGAATGTTTGCCCATTCGTTAGTTGGTCATTTGCACATCCAGATGGGTAGATGTTCGGGCAACCGAATAATCAGGCCCTTTAGTTGCCTGTCTGGCTGGAATGTACCTGATCATTCTAATAAATGCTTATTTTTTACCCCAATTCTCACATCAAAACCTATTTTGTGTATCTCAGAGATCTCTTGCAGATGCTAAATAGAGGCCTGAACCAACGGACTCTGCAGGTATAATCTGTAATGACGGGTGCTCTCAGTAAGCCAAGGCTAAACCTAAGTCCCATACATATTAGACTGAACCCACCGGTAACGTTGGGTTTGGATGTGTGTATGAGTGGCTCAACGTTCTTACAATAGTAAAGAAGGATCGGGGACATTGAATTTCAACGCCCTATCCTTTTGGTCGCCAAGAAATACACCCACAAACCTCCACCAGAACTGTCTGGCTGCGGCTTATCTCCCTAAAAACATGAACGCTCAGCTGAGCCGAATGGTCTTGTACATGAGGGAGGGGGTGGGGTCGGGGAAAACAGCGGCTGGACGAACGATCGTTTGTCCGACAGTTGATGAATGTGTATGGACAGCTGAATAGAGGTGGCGCCACCATTCTTTCTTTGCATGGTATGAGAGTTCTTTTACATATACTGATGTTTTTGTAAAAACAAGCGCAGGTCAACGATGTAGCGAATGTTAACGTTCCAAAGATACGTATTTCTAAGCAACTATCATGGTGGGCTTTTCGTACTTTTGATCACTTGCCTTTCCCCGACTTCCTTCCATCTCCACTGCCAACGACTAGCAGATGGCTGTTTACCCACACAGATATAATGAAAGCAACGATACTTTTTAAGTCATTGTAAAAGAGTCGATCAACCACAAATCAATGAATTTAAGGCTGATGCTCAATCGGGCATCAGTCTTGTCAAGTAACTGATTACTCGATCGAGCACCATGCGGGGGGGTGGAGGCGCGGGGAGGAGAGAGAGATCTCTCCCCCCCCCCCCCCCCCCCCCGCATGGTGCTCGGGGGAGTGAACTCTAAAAGAGGGAGTGCAGTGCATTATGGGAGAGCCTCCAGACAACAAGAAAATACTATTTAAAAGGAAACTGAGAAAAGCCGACTTGTGATCATTCGGTAGGCTGCACCCATATCATTAGTGATCCATGTATCCTATATCTGAGCAGTCGCCCCAATATGTCTGGTGGCTGCTTAGAAGCAAAAGTTAGCACCAATAGGCGACCCCAATGGACCCTACTGTTGTACTGGTGAAGACTCATTCATGGTGGCTGGATGGAGACAGTTGGATTGCACCCTAGCAAGTCAGTTTTGAGTCTACAGTCTACCAATATGTAATGCTGGCCTACTGCTTGTTACGTGACACATAACTCGTATACCTTCAGTTATTAGATGCAGTACTGAAATGAGCCTTGTTGTATAGTATATAGCACTGACCAAAAAGCCGTAACCTCCCCAATGCAAATGTTTATTTAGTAGGAAAAAAGGGGAGACAAGTTGCTGCCAGAAGCCTCTGGCAGCTGCTTATCTCCTAGTAGAGTGGTTGAGCGCATTAAAATCCAACATGCCTGATCTTTATTTCCCTGGCGCCTGACGTAACGCGGCCGCACACACATTAGATTGCCAAGTTTATCCACCATTTATAGAGTCAAAGCTTTTAAATCAAGTCTATAATAATAAGCCCTGGAAATTTCTTCACCATTTTCAAGATCTCTGCCTGCTGTCAGTGGAAGAAAACACCCTTGTTTACATGCAGAAGCCGAAATCTTTCAGGTAGGTCTTCATGTCGGCCTTTGAGTGAAAAGAACATTCAGCAGCTAAAATCTTACGATCGTTGGAAGTCACTCAGAATGTTTTCCATAGGAAAACATTAAGGCAGCACAGGAGTCACAGTAATGCAGCAATTCTATTACTATTCACTGGTGACCATATATTGTCTGGAAGCCCTTCCAGACCTTGTAGTCCTGCTCTCAGCTGGGCAGTGGACACAATATCTTCCAGCCTAGATACAAAATACAACAGCAGCAGCACAAATCTCTCTTGCTAAAATGTATCATTCTGGGCTCCAGACTGTGTAGAGGCTTTCCTATATTGGATACAACTGTAACAAACACTCAGCTATGAGAAGTACAGTATGAGGTGCAAATGGGTTTTCAGCCTCTGGATGTAAAGATGAATGTTCCCATTCACTGACAGCAAAGGTGAGAAATTGGAGAACAAACTATATTAGGAAGGGGCAGAACTTTCTGAGTTGGTAGTTACTTCTGTGGTTATTTCCTTTTCCGAGGGGGCAGCCTCTCCTCCAGTCTTTCCTTTTCTGAGGGGGCAGCCTCTCCCCAGTCTTACCTTTTCCGAGGGGGCAGCCTCTCCTCCAGTCTTTCCTTTTCTGAGGGGGCAGCCTCTCCTCCAGTCTTTCCTTTTCCGAGGGGGCAGCCTCTCCTCCAGTCTTTCCTTTTCCGAGGGGGCAGCCTTTCCTCCACTCTTACCTATTCCGAGGGGGCAGCCTCTCCTCAGTCTTACCTTTTCCGAGGGGACAGCCTCTCCTCCAGTCTTACCTTTTCCACGGGGGCAGCCTCTCCTCAGTCTTATCCAGTCAGAGTGGGCAGCCTCTCTTCCAGTCTTACCTAGTCCGATGGGGCAGCCTTTCCTCCAGTCTTACCTATTCCGAGGGGGCAGCCTTTCCTCCAGTCTTACCTATTCCGACGGGGCAGCCTTTCCTCCAGTCTTACCTATTCCGAGGGGGCAGCCTTTCCTCCAGTCTTACCTATTCCGAGGGGCAGCCTTTCCTCCAGTCTTACCTTTTCCAGGGGGCAGCCTCTCCTCCAGTCTTACCTAGTCTAAGGGGGTAGCCTCTCCTCCAGTCTTGCCTATTCCGAGGGGGCAGCCTCTTATCCAGTGTTGCCTATTCCGAGGGGGCAGCTTCTCATCCAGTCTTGCCTACTCTGAGGGGGGCGGCCTCTCATCCAGTCTTGCCTATTCCGAGGGGGCAGCCTGTCCTCTAGTCTTTTGTTTCTGAGGTGGGGTAGGAGGTGCAGTCTATTCAGTCACTATCTCTCTGTATTGCTCCTATTCCTGCATCCTCTGTATTTTGCCTATACTCAGTTTTTAGAGGGAATTTTTGCCTTTCCCCCAGTATTTCTATATTGCTATGGGCACTTTTTGAAAAAAATGGGTAGACATAGAAAAAGTGGGCGAGGCCTACTTGGCCCAACAAAGTTACACCAAGAACTGGCATAAATTATAGTACAAATATCTGTTCTACCTTTAAATATGTGGTGCACGGACAGTCAAAAGACATGCAAAATGTATTAAGAAGTGTACATCTCTCAATAAATTGGGTACCTCTTATGCCGCTGCACTTCAGACTGATGCTGCGCTCCCATGTGTCCAGAGATGCGGCAAGGTACAGACACGCCAGAGGGAAATCGATCCTATAATTTCCTTTGGGATCCAGCACATCAGATGTTATACTGGATATCTGGCAGCATTTATCTCTTTGGCTACTTTTGGCTGTGGACACCAAGTGGTGCAAAAAATGTCATCATGTGTGTTTGCTCAGGCGTAAGCAACTGGCCAGACACAACCTATATATATGTGTACCCAGCCGAAGGGTGGCCATTAGATGCCCGACACCCAGCTCACATGCCCGGTCAGCTTGTCCAAAACTAACTATGTGAACTAAATATTAAGTGACTCCAACAAGTGAGCGACTTCTCACTCAGTGGCCTTTTGGTGGCCGCACGTACACGGGACGATTATTGCCCGAATTCACTGTTTCTAGTGACAATTTTGAGCGATAATCTATGCGGGGCTTTACAAATTCCTATCTTTGACTTTTATCCCACTATGTCTACTGAAAGTTGAAGCAGCTGATAAAATCTACAACTTGAGGCCGGTCTCACACGGACGGACAGGTCGGATTCCGCAGAGCAATCCGGCTCTGACCGTGGCCGACGACCCCATGCACCTGCTTCTTTACTGCGGATCGTCCATGTGCCTGATGATCGTGAATTCCACAATTCTAATCTGAGACCAGCCTGAGGCTCCCCACAACAATTGTCTTGGTCGCCTCACAGCGGTTGCAGGACTCATTAGAGTCGTTAATGTAATCAGTCAGCACCCTGTGACCGGCAAGAGATAAATCACAAATTTTGATGAGTGGTTGAGATAGAAACCGTCCCGGCGGTAACACAACAGGTCACGTGTTGGATCTATGAAGGTTGCTTGCAGGAAGTGAGGTTTTGACTGGCATCTAAAGAGTTAACTGCCTCAATTAGAACTTTTGCTGTCAGTTGTCAGCCACTAGGTACACAGTGGACTTGGCTCCCGAACCCGCTCCAAACACACTTCATTGCGTATATTTATATTAGTCGGTCGTGAAGGGGTTAAATGATTATCGCTTGCTCCGTGTAAAAGGACCCTTAGGGGCCATTTACACGGGACGATTATCACACTAATTTTCGGTCAGACAAACGAGAATACGTGATAATCATTATGTCTGAATGCAGAATCATCGCACACTATTAGTTTACTTTTTGTTTGTCGCTCACTTTCAGCCAGCATTAAAATCCTCGCTGGTTTGCTGCGTGTAAACGCTCCCCGCTCCATGCTCAGAATGTGAAGTGCTGGGCGAGAAGTCAGCGATACTCAGCGGCGATCTGCCTGTCTAAACGTTCTGTGCAACCGTGAACAACTAGCGGCGACGTCACCCGCTCGTGTAGATGGTTTAGCTGGCAGTCATCCCATGTAAATGGGGCATTGGTCCAGTTGGTGAACACGGGGCACGGCGTGCCTTCAGTCAGCAGACGGATGGCACCCATGACCTGATTCTGCAGGGCAATTGTCTGATGATGCCTGCAGCGTGTAAACCAGGAGGAACGCCCGCATATCCGCAGCAATGACCTGTATGTGCCATATAACATGTTAATGATTGATGCCACACACTTATGGACTATGGGAATGTTTATAAAGCTCCGTCTACAGATCGCATGCATTCAGGCCACCATTGATACATGTTATATGGATTTCAGCTTCTCTATGTGGCATGTATGCAAGCGGAACATGAAATATGGTTCTGGCCAGCCTACTTGTATCTCTCATCTGTACACTCCATTACTCTCACCGGTGGCCTCCTTGCTGCTTTCGCCCATAACCTCCTTGCTTCCCTCACCCGTGACCTCCTTACCGTCCTCAATGGTGGCCTCCTTGCTGCCCTCACCGGTGGCCTCTTTGCTGCTTTCACCCATAACCTCCTTGCTTCCCTCACCAGTAATGTCCTTACCGCCCTCACCAATGGTCTACTTGCTGTCCTTACCAGTGGTCTACTTGCTGTCCTAACCAGACACTTCCATGTCCTTGCTGCCCTCACCCATGACCTCCCATGCTGCCATTCAGAGTGACCCCTCTTATGCCACCCTCCAGAGTGGCTTCCCTCCTAGCTGCCCTCCTGAGTGGTTCCCCTCCTTGCTGCCAATGGCCTTCTTCCTGTACTCACCAGTGACCTCCTTGCTGCCCACATCTATAACCACCTTTCACCCAAAGCCTCTCTTTGATGCCCTCCTGAGTGGCTCCCCTCCTTCCCGCCCATGGCCTTTTTGCTGCACTCACCAGTGACCTCTTTGCTGACCACACCTATGGCCACCTTTCACCCAAAGCTCTTCCTTGATGCCCTCCTGAGTGGCTCCCCTCCTTGATGCTCTCCTGAGTGGCTCCCCTCCTTGATGCCCTCCTTGCCACCCATGGCCTTCTTGCTGCACTTATCAGTGACCTCCTTGCTGCCCACACCTATGGCCACCTTTCACCTGTGGCCCCTCCTTGATGCCCTCCTGAGTGGCTCCCCTCCTTGCTGCCCTCCACATCACAGAGCCTGTCATGTCTACTTTTTCCATGGACTACAACAGCTAGTGACTTTGCTGGTGCAGCAATATATCGGCTGCCAAGAGGTGACATACAGCCCTGATCAAAGCTTCTAGGTTTTGCCCCAGTAGATATAAGAATGGGCAGATGGTACAATATATGAGTGGCATTCCCTCTTCTGACCCGTACAACTAGCACCTACTTGTAAATACGTCTCCATAGTCTATTACCAGGTCCATGATGGTTGTGGCAGGGCCACCAGACTCAGTGCCCTTCAGGCCCAGCTCGGACATCCAGGGATCTCCACCACTTTGAGGGGCCTCAGGCTGATGGTAAGGGGTTTGACTCAGATTATATAATGATTTCTAGAATTACATAAAAAGCGAAGAGGAAGTGAATTACAGCGCCGGAAATAGTCTAAGGAACACATATATCACAGAACATAACTTGCTTATTAAATCGGGGGAGGGGTTGACCTCATTAGACACAAGAAGGTTAACTCTTTCGAACTCTGTGTTTTGTTCTTTGCACAAAGCTTCTTGCATAATTCTTGACATATTTTGTCACTGTGGTTGTGACTGGCCCCTTTATTAGGCGGCTCCGGACGTCTTACAATTGGCGCTTCCCAGTATGGAAATAAGAAAATGATCTCTATGATCCTAAAGTGCAACATGAAATCACTTGACAAGTTTCCATGGAATATTTTCAGTGTGAATCCACATTGGATTGGAAAATCCAGCGATCTGAGCGACTTCCAACGAGGCCCGGTCATCAGTGCTAGACTAGCTGGGATGTCACTGTCTGACGTGTGGGGGTTTCTCATGTAATGGAGTGTAGAGTATACTAAGAAAGGTGTGATTAAGGAAAAACATCCAGTGAAAGGGGATCCTGTGGACAGAAGCAACTTGTTGCTGAAAGGGGTCAGAGGAGGGTGTCAGGAATCGTTCTCAACAACAAGCGCTGCAATGTCAAGCAAATTGTAATAGAATACAACACATGTGCTCCAACTAGTGCGTCTGAACACATAACTTACCGTTCCTTGGTATGTATGATCTATAACAGCGGACGACCAGTTCCAACACTATTGTGTCTAAAAGAAACAGAAAGTTGAGACTTCAGGGGGCAAAAGAGTACAAAAATTGGATCACTGAGCAGCGGAAAAACATCCCCTGGTCAAATGGATCTAGATATCTATTGCACCGTGGTGATGGGAGCTCAGAATTCGGCGCAAGTGGCATGAATGGATGACCCCTTCTAGTCAGCTAATCAGAACATGTCAGCACCTGCAGCTATTCTGCAGTTTCCTGTCCGCAGGGGCCGATATTCCTGCAGGCCGATTTCATCATCTAGTGAAATCTACGCCACGATGAATCTCGGTGGTTGTCAAGGCCAAAGGAGTCCAACGCTCTACTAGATGTGGGTCTATAATAATGTGGCCATTCAGTATAATTAGTTCTCTCTCATTGAGAGCAGGCACGAGTTAACCCACGGTTTCCTCTGCGCTGAGCAGACTGGAAAGACTGTTAAAATGTGTAGTAGTTAAAAAAAGTCCTGCCACCGCAGTCTGACAGTTGTCGTGGTATCACCCATAGGGGAAAGTCTTGTAGGTGTCAGTGACTTCATCCCACCACATGCAGCTTATGACCCTTTTACCAGACCCCCCTCCCCGGCTCTTGAGACTAAATGTAGGCTTACTCATCCCATAATGCAAAGCAGTTTACATGTTAAATTCCAGGTTATTTGTGTTATTCATTTCCATCGGGTCTCAGCTAACAGAAGCGCCCGTCCAGCGCCCTGCGCCAAAGGTGGAGTATGGTGTGTATTATATCGTGTAAACAATTATACCGCACTACACGTAGCAGTCATATAATCATGTAAACATAGGACGTGTTGTCACAAAGACTGCTGCATGTTACTAGTCTGTGGGGAAGGAAGTGACTGTCACAAGCACCGGATTTGGGGTCTATTTACTATTCAAAATATGACGGTTTTCTGGCGCAAATTACATCAGAAAACTGCCTTATGTGCTTGCACCACATTTATCATGTCTTTTTAGACATTTTCGGACTTGAAAAAGAGGGCGTGGTCTAAATTGTGCCAAATCGATACGAATTCTAACAAAATATTGGCACAATTTTTGGCGTAAGCTAAACCAACTAATAGGTGGTTAAACTAAGGGCCCTTTAACACGGGATGACCTGTCTGGCACTGATGTTCCCCGGCAGCTTGAATGGGCGTGCTGACTTCCATGTTGTGCGATCATGTGATAATCAAGTGATTGCTGCAGACATTCACCGGCCTCACTAACACTGAGCTTGGGAATTGACTACAGCGATCATGTGATTGTCATATGACCTCAAAATGCGGAAGGGAATGGGGGACAACGCGCCCATTCCAGCTGTCGGGGAGGAATAGAGGAGGTGAGTACAGCAGTCTGTAGGGATGTATTGCAGATTTCCCTTGAATGTCTAATTTATTCAGTCTCTATCTTGTCTTAGGTGATGAACAATGTCTCTGGCCTGGACAACTGCAGTACCCATACCCATCCACAATCCCGGTCGTTGCTTCTGGTGGGATACAGCCTCTTAATGCCCCTCGGAGTCATATTAAATGGTGTATCCTTAGTGGTGTTCCTGCGGTGGTTGCGCCCCCTGACGGTTGTCAGCACCTTCCTCTGTAACCTGGCCCTCAGCGATCTCCTCTTCTCCCTCTCGTTGCCTTTAAGGATCTATTACTATGCCAATAACCATTGGCCGTTTGGACCGTTCCTCTGTCGACTCTCTGGGTCCATCTTCCACATCAACATGTATGGCAGTTGCCTGTTCCTTTTCTGCATAAATGTGGACCGATACTTGGCCATTGTACACCCTCTACGCTTCCGTCACCTGCGTCGGCCTAAAGTTGCCCGCATGACTTGCCTCTGTGTCTGGTTGATCATCGTGAGTGGGTCAGTACCTGCTGCCCTTGTACATAACTCCACTGACTGCATGGATGGAGAAATGAGGGTACCACGCTGTTTTGAAGGGCTAAGCAGTTGGAATACCTTCTTGCTCCCATTGTTGTTGGTTGCTGAAGTCATCGGGTTCCTTTTGCCTCTTGGGGCAGTTCTCTACGGCTCCTTGCATGTCTTCTGGGAACTGTGTAGAGGTTCAGAAGGAGGAGCACGTAGACACAGAGTAACCATACGATTGCTCATCCTTAATCTTAGTATCTTCCTTTTTTGCTTTGTCCCCTATAACGCGACACTCGTGGCCTACGGACTCCTTCGAGCCGGACTTGTCTCGGATTTGTGGAACTCCAAACCAATCTTGAAGAGAGTTCTCTCAGTCACTGTTCTTCTAGCAAGTACCAACTGTGCCCTGGACCCGTTGGTCTATTACTTCAGCACGGAAGGTTTCCGTAACACGCTAAGCCAGATCGTAAGGAACAGCAGAGACTTGGGGAAAGCCTCTAAGAACATTTCCTCCAAGGAGAGTAAAAGCCTTGGAATTAGTCCGACCGACAACAAAGAGTGTGAAAAGAAGGAGAAGCAACAAGAGTTACCCAACGTTAGAATGGGTTATGTCAACGGGAAAGAAAGGAGAAAGCTGATGCAGGAATCTGAGATTTGAGTCCGTGCTCAGAAGGGACACTTGGATACTTGAACCCCTTGGACAATTACATGAAGGACTTTACTAGAAATTGGAAGACGTGAGACTTTTTGAGGACTTTCTGCAAATGTCTGTTCCCCAGAATTAGAAAAAAGTGGACTCCTTATAAAAAAAAAAGGCGCCACACCTGTCCGTGGGTTTCCGGTATCGCAGTTCAGCTCTATTCAAGTGAATGGAACAGTGCTGCAATACCACACACAACCTACAGACAAGTGTGGTGCTGTTTTTGGAAGAAAAAAACAGCACCTAGAAGACCCCTTTAAATTTGTAACCTTTACATTGATGCCGACAACCAATATTTGGTTAGATCATTGACTTTCCATAAGAAGCACAAACATAAACTTTGTAAGCGACACCAAAGAAAAAAATTTCTTGTGTCACGCTTCACCCTTTAATCCTCATGTGACACCACTTTCAAAGTGCAGGACTGCAAGGAACAAGGCTGGGGTCAAGTAGACCTTATGGTACCACAGGAGGGGGAAGTCCTTGCACTAGGCATAACACAACACATCACTTTTGTTCAGTGTTTCTTTATTGCTGTTGTCCATGTAGTAAATGTAGCTACTTTGTTTTTACTCTGTAGTTTATTTTTCCACTTGGGAACCATCAACAAGCAGGTTATCTGGTGCTGATGGATCCCATTCATTCGTATTAAGGCTGGACAGACGTCTGTCTGGAATGATTTGTGAATCCTGCATTGAGCAGGGGGTTGGACCTGACGACCCTGGAGGTCCCTTCCAACTTTACCATTATATATAAAAAGTTTGTATATTGTGTCCTTTCTGTGGATCGTGTGTTCTGTAGCACATTTGCTGTGGCTCTGATGCAAAGGTAACGGGATGACATCCATGGGGATATCATGTTATGGTGTCAGCCAACAGTTGGCCATTGTGCAGCAGCAGCGTTAAGGTCATCAGTATGAAGCGGTGGGGAGCTACAGATGATGGAAGTGGGTAACAGGAAAACTTTTAAAGGGGTATATATTCAAAATTTTACTACAATCCATATACCCCTTTAATGGAGCACTAAACTAGAAATGAAGGATGAAAATTAACCGGCAGCCGTTTTATCTCATGTGATGAAACCCAACATGCCCAATCCTTCCCTCCATCCAACATGTGGCATCAGGGGATATGGGGGTCTGGTATTATTGTATCTTGACGCCACCAGAAGTACTGATGGAGCCAAGATACAGGGTGTTTGACAGGTGGTTGATGCCCCCTATTGGTGATTGGCTGGCTCCCCATCCTGTAGGCGGCGGCCTCCCTGCAGCGCAGAACCTGATGGCCTCCGCTCCCTAGCAGCAGTTCCGCGGTGACTTCCCTGGCAGTGGCGTGGTGGGCCCTCCATTCCCAGTACCTGATCCATGGTGGAGGAAGGTGGCAAGCGGCAGTCGACATTTCTCAGCGCTGCCCGTACAGGAAGGGCAGACCAAGCGGTCAGCAGTGGTGAGCGCTGCTGTGCCACATCTGACAGCCAGCGGACTACACTTGCAAGCGGCCTTGAGCAGTGGTGAGCACGGGGAAGGGGGGAGCGCAGTGCAATGAGCCGGAGGCCAGGATCGCAGTGTGATGAGCAGAGTTTGTTGCCAGCAGCAGCCCCGGCGGTGCAGGGGGGGCTCAGTGTAATGAGTGGAGCTTGTTACCGCCAGCGGTGCCGGGGTGCATTTTTGCCGAGGCTGCAGGGTTACGGTTAGGGATTACTTTGCCTGTTAGCCTTACAGTTTTGCCTGTTAATGCCGCTGTATCATGGAAGCATTAACAGCTAATACAGTAAGACTAACATGAACACCAATCCCTAAGCCTAACCCTGCAGCCCCGGCAAAAAGCTATCCAGACGTTGCTGATAGGACCTTCTTTAATGTAGCCAATCAGGAGCTAGGGGTGTGACAGGGGCATTCCTGCTTCGATCCCCTGTCACACCCCTAGCTTGCCGTGGCGTCAAGATACAATAATACCGGACCACCCTATACATATTACATGGCCAGAAGCTTCAGCCGACATCCATCTAATGTGTATGGTCAGCATTAGTCTTTTTCTGAACTGTTTCATTTTCAGCTGGTGCCTGGCTGATGGGCGAGGCTTAGTATTCCTTACCTCCTATTCCAGGTAGGACAGAGGCGGTCGGCTCCTGCTGCAGCCAGTTGACGTAGGCCAGGCTCACACAGCCCGCTTTTTACCGTGATTAGCAGGACATTTTAAGAAGACAATAGTGGGGTGTGCAAATGCATGCGCAAAGCTCAGGGAGATGCATGAAGCACTGCATAACTGTGATGGAAGAAGAACACATCTGGAACTAATTAGTGATTTCAATCAGTGCATTTGTTTGCTCTGCACAAATTAACATGCCCTGCTGTCCGAAAAAGTTCAGTAAAATATGCCAATAGCTGCGCAAAAGAGCCTCATTAATAGCGCAAAAATGTTGTGCTTATGTCCATGTGACGGCCTTAGGGTATATTCACAAGAACTATATTTCCGACGGAATTAAAGCATATTATAATAAATAGTTTCATTCACACTTGCAATTTCTTTAATCAGACGAACAGTCCAAGCAAAGAATAAATAAATCGCAGCATGTCCTGTTCTACTGCGATCTTCAGGCAAAAATCGTGCATTCAAAAATACGGATTGCAGTTGTTTGATCCGATTGTGATCCGTTTTTATCGCATGTAACCATGAAAAAAGTGCGCAGAACCTTTAATTACATAATTTGGCCCACCATGCTTTTTTTAGAAACATAAAAATCAGATACGAAATGGCTGAAAAGTGTGAAGAAAAATCACAGAACACAGTCGCGTGAAAATTGCGCAAAAAAAAAATCGCCTGCATGAATATACCTTTAGACTACAAACGCATACTGATACGCAGTGCACACCAGGCAGTCAGAGAAGCGGTTTGGCCATCTTTGTTTGTCTAGGACCGGAGGGTTGCTTTAAGGCCTCCTACACACGACCGTATGCGTTTTTACGTTCGCCCATATGCACTGTATATATGCTTGAATGACTTTTTGACACAATCGAGTCCTGATCCTAATTAGCATATTTAAAGGCACTCACACGGGGCGCTGCTGCGTGAATGTTTAAAAATGCGCAGAAGCAATGGCAAGCAACAATCGGAAGAAATCCTCGGAATGGCCTAATTACAGCGAGCGGTCTTCTTTTCCCGGCGTTGTACGCACGGTAATTCCCTCACCGCCAGCGGTTTTTCCAGCTGCCATAGAAGTCTATGGGAGCTTGCTACGTAACACGGCGAAAGATAGGACAAGACCTACCTTATCACGCGCCGTATGAAATATGTGGCTGAAAATTATTGCGTAGGTCCTATATATACAGAAAAAAGCCGTTTGTCTGAATGAAGCCATTGAAATCCACTGCTTCGCAGGGCCGCGTTTTAGGTGCGTTTTTTATGTGCTGAATACGGTCATGTGAATAAGCCCCAAGGGCAGACTTGCATGAGCGTGCTTGCGTGCACAATACGCACAAAAAGTACCCCTTGATTTCAATGCATTCACTCTCGCTACTCATTTTTGAAAAGCGCAGCACGCTCTATTTTTGACCATAATGACATGCTGACACCTGGGTTCTAGAATGTTCTCGGACTGCTCTACTGCATACGTACAGAATAACATGTAGTCCTAGAGAGCGGTTCGATTTGTTTTATGTTGATGCAGTAGTTGGAGTTGTGTAATACCTGAGTCAGAACAGCAGATGGCGCTCGTGTCCTTTGCATGTCTCGCTGTGAACCAGCAGTAATATGGCTCCCTGTATTCTCTCACCGCTTCTCTTCTTTTTTTAGTAACTCCTTGTAGATTGTCACGTGAACTACAGTTAAATTTTATATGAAATGACGAAAAAATATTAGCGGATTGTCAGCTGTGTGGAGGATATAATAAGAGTGGCGTAATCGAGGAAAAGCAACCAGCAAAAGGGGATCCTGTGGATGGAAACAACTCATCACTGAAAGGGGTCGGAGGAGGATGTCAGGAATTGTTCTGATGAACCGGCGCTGCACAGTCAGGAGCAGCTGAATACAACGCTGGCACTCCAACTAATATATCCGAACGCACAACTCGACGTTCCTCAGCATGAATGGACTATAACAGCAGACGACCAGTTCCAGCGCCATTGTGTCTAAAAGAAACAGAAAGACAAGAGTCCAGGGGGGGGCGAAAGAGCGCAAAAATTGTATCACTGAGCAGCGGAAAAACATCTCCTGGTCATATGGATCCAGATTTCTGGGATGTAATTTGGCGCAAGCAACCTGAATCGCTGACCCCTTCTCGTCAGCTGGTCAGAACATGTCAGCACCTCCATCTAATCTGCAGCTTCCTGTCCATAGGGGCCGATATTCCTGCAGAACGATTTCATCATCTAGTGGAATCTACGCTGCGACGAACTGCTGCGATTCTGAAGGCCAAAGGAGTCCAACGCGCTACTAGATGGGGGTCTAATGAAGGGGTCGTCCAGTGGGAGCGTTTCTGGAGTACGCAGCTAATGTAAGGCTCAAACACCAAGCGAGCGCAGCCTTACACCTCGTTCACACTTAACTATTTTCACAGGGTATTATGCACCTATTTTTTAGGGCCGGCTCACACCAGCGTAATTTATGCAATATAAGCGCGTAATAGGCGGTGAATGGAGGCAATGAACGTCCATTGATTTGTATTGATCCATTCACACCTGGTTATACACATACCGTATTTCCCCGAAAATAAGACAGTGTCTTATATTAATTTTTGTTCAAAAAGGTTTAACTTTTTTACATGTACAGCTGCCTGGACACTATTTAAATTGACTTTTTAAATTAACTGTTAGCAGGGCTTAATTTTGGAGTGGGGCTTATATTTCAAGCATCCTCAAAAAGCCTGAAAAATCATTTTGCATCCTCAAAAATTCTGGAAAATCATGCTATGTCTTATTTTCAGGGGATGTCTTATTTTCAGGGAAACAGGGTAGCATATAATGCGAGCATAAGAATAAAAAAACAGAAACAGGTCAGACTGCGCATGACGGCGTGCGTGAGAAATAGCCAATAGAGATGAATGGGCGTGCGGAATTTGGCAGTAAATAAGCAGGAATCCTGTTTTTTCGCTACGTATTTACGCAAGAAGCCGCTGGGATTTTTTGCGAGCTTTTCTTACGTAGTTAAATCTGCTGCGTATTTACAATGCCAATAGTCAGAAATAAGAGGGAGTCGTCGAATACTGATCCGTGAGTACGCTGTATATTCACAGACCGAAATACGCAACGCGGCGGTGTGAACGAGCCCTTAGACCCATTCTCATTCTCAGTTGGTGCAGGTAACCATGTACAGGGTTAACAAAATTTAACTTCCTCAATCTGGGGTGCGCCCTGCTGCTCCTAATGACACGAAATTTGGACAACATGTACCTCAGATGATGCACTCTCCATTTATGAAGAGAAAAAAGTTGTGGATAGGTGGCGCTATAGCGGACCAGGTCTACTGCGGCAGACCTGCATGGCCGGACAAAGGGGCGGGAGCAGCATATTCGCAGGTACTAGCCGCGATGTGCTTGCAGCTGCTATTTCTCAACACAATTTAGCGCCTCGATAGCCGCAATGTTTTAGTGCGGCTATCTGAGTGTTAGACTGACGCTTGTGTGAAAAAGGCCAATGCCTGCATGGCCACAGCCGTTAACGGTGCCATGTTTTACAGCTGTGAACCCGGCCGTGACCCTGCGTATGCCCACGTATGGTGTACTGTACATGACCGCATACTCATGCAGGCGCTCATGCGCAGTACACCTGTTTTTTTTTTTATCGCTTAGCGATAACGCATATACCTGCAGCCCATACGCGACAATGAAGGACTGTGGGCTCTATCTCGTGTATATGTGCAGCATAATAGAACATGCTGCGTTCTATTTTGCGCTTGAAGATTATGCAATTTTGACACGCTGACGTGAGCAGAACTGCATACAGTAATGTATACAGAGGCATACAGAGTCCTCGTAATACGCAATTTGCGGGAGCTCGGCCGAAGGGCTCATTTACACGGGCGGGTTTCTTGCGTGAGTTTTGTGCGTTGCGAGACGCACAAAACTCGCACCGTAGTAGACACCATAAATGGGTCTATTTGCATGTCAATTCTCTCTCAGCGATGCTTCCAGACAGTAAGATCGCGGCGTGCTCTATTTTTTTGCTTGACCGCAGAAATCTCGCCCATTGTTTCTAATGGAAAAAAAAGCGCGGCCCGTACGTGTGATTCCATGCGAATGTGAAGAGATTTTTAATTTTTCATATTGAAAAATAAACGCGATTTACAAATGAAATTCGCATATTCGGTGATACGATTTTCCCGCAAATCCCAACGCCCTCGCAGTGAACATGACTATTTTCCAGGTTTCTGGGGCAGATATTGCGCTCGCCCGTGTGATGCACGCTAATGAGGCCCGAAGAGATGTGATGAGATCATTTGCAGGGACAAATGATCTATGTCCGTAGAGGGACAGCTGGGAAATATGGAAATGTGTCTGCAGAGGGCGTCTCCCCAGAGGCCTCATGAGACGACGCATTAATCTTCAACGGTCAGCCACAAAGCATGCTGGGATGTCTTTTGTGTAGCTGACATATCACACGGTCACATACATGTTATATAGCGCAGGGAGAGATACACATACAGAAGGGGGCAGGAGAGAACTGGACTTGTTCTCCATGATGTTAGCAATAAAGTTTATTGAAGAAGTTCTGGTCAGCCTTAGGCCGGGCCACACGAGCGAATCTGGCAGCATGCGGGATACGAGATATATATACGTGCGGCACGCAGTCGTGCACAATGACCATATGTACTGGTGGTGCGATGATCATCGCCATGTACTATCTTGGCGTGTATGCTTGTGTAATGCGCGCCAAAATAGGACATGCTGCGTTTTTTCTTGTGCGCATATTATCTGCAAGTCTTGTGAACGGCCATATGGCAGATTGGTACAACGTATTACGTGCGCAAGACCCGCATACAGAATACGCTGTACTGACTCGCTCGTGCGAACCGGGTTTTACGCCACTTTCAGATGAGCGTATTACAGCTCCGGATTTGGTCCGTGCTTTGCTCGCCGTTATATGTAGCTGATGTAAGTCTATAGCTGCTTTCACTTGGCCGAGAAAATCGTGCGACATTTGTACGCTGCGAGATGCACAATCTCGCGCGAATATGTACCCTATTACTTTGAATGGAGCCTACATACGAGCGATGCGGTGTGGAAAAAAATCGTGGCGTCTTCTATCTCTTCGCGTTCCACGGAACGCCTCGCCCATTGATTTCGATGGGATCCTTAATGCCTCGCATGTCATGGGATCTGCATGCGACGTTTGTAATCAATGGGAAACACTTACGATCCTGTATGGCGCGTGAAACTCGCACAAGATAGGGATTTCATAGCTGCGATGCGAGGCGTTGTTGCCTGAACATTCCCTCGCATCCGTGCGTAAAATGCAGGTTGCGAGCGCGACATCAGGGCGAGTTTTACGGTAGGTGTAGGTAGCCTATGTATGTGTTCGCATGGCCATATTTTTCATGGATGTTTTTTCAAAAACACAGCATGACCTAATTTTTGCGTTTTTGCCTCAGTATTAGTATTCATTTTTATTGCGCAAATACGGATAAGTAATTTCCCGATAGAAAATAAACTATCAGATACTGAGGATACCCGGATATAATGCGTAACGCGGATCAGTATTACGGACATCTTACAATACGCTCCTCTAAAATCGGTTTTCCAGGAAGATACTATTGATGACCTATCCCCGGGACAGCTAATCACCAGTGGATCAGGAGGCATCCGGCGCTCACGATTAGCTGACCGAAGTGACAGTGGCGCCCAGATGCGCACCGCAGCTGCTTCAGACCGTACCAGGCACAGCGCCGCAATGTCCGCTGCAGCGGATCCATAGATGAAAGTCTACATCAAAACCCTCAGAACGATTCTAACACAAATTTTGGTGCAGGATTCACCCCCTCGTTGATGGATTCCGCTGCGTATCCGGTGCTGCGAATTTAAATTACGCACCATATGTCAATTTCCGCAACTGTTTTGTGCTGATGATTTCTGCAGCGTGCGGACCAGATTTTAAAAATCTCATTCACTTTGCTGCTGCTATCAATGCCGCAGAAAATCCGAGTCAAATCCGCCGTGTGAACATGTCCTTGGGGTATTCCAGATGGGGCGGGATTTGCTGCAGACATTCCGCAGCGCAAAATCCATATCAAAATCCACACCAATTTTGGCGCAGAATGTAGTGCGAGGGTCAACCCTCCTTGGAAGAGGTGTAATCCACGCGAAAATCTACTGCTATAATTCTCCTATTGCGGATTTAAATTCCGCACCACATGTCAATTGGCGCAGCGTATTTTTTCTGCCGCAGGTGGACAAGATTTAGAAAATCGGATCCACTTTGTTCCTACTGTAAGGCTGGTCTCACACAACCGAATTTGAATTGCGTAATCCGCGATCATCACCCGCGTTGACGATCTGCAATATTCCGGATTGATTAAAAAAACAGAACATTCGCATGTCTGCTCACATAAACGGACGGCGATTGTGATTTCCGCTTGAGGAAATTAAAACGCAGCATGTTCTATTTTCGAACAGATTTTGCACGGACGGCTTCCATTGAAGTCAATGGAAGCCATCTGACCGGCGGCCCATCCATAATTGACATTGCGGGTAGATCATAGATGCCCACGTTATCGCCTAGCGACACCAGGGGAAAAACAAAGATTTTTTTAAAAATCTGCACTGCACATGACCGACGGCAAGCCACCACAGTCATCCGCAATACAGAAAATTGAAGGTACCCGCGGTCGCCGCTGAGTACAGGGCTGGATTACGGTGTGGGCTCCTACATTCAGACTCCAACCCTCTCATCTGCAGCCGGCCGAAGGCAGAATCCCACCCGACCACACTGTCATGTGATGATATGTAAGGGTCTGTCCACATGGGCCGCTGCAGGCGTTCAATTGAGTGCTGATCACAATGATTGGCGCTCATTTTTTTGCCCCTTACGCAAATTAGTTCAGACCCTATGCGGGACGAACTATCATTTATGCGATCCCGCGTCCTTGCTTAGTGATGGCGCAGGAAAAACAGAGTCTTGGGGGGGGAAATTGGCGTAATACAGATATTCAAAAGTATGAGTGGACGCCGACCGGGGACAGGGCATGCGAAATCCAACCCGTCCTAAATGAGACCAGCCTAAATGCCGCAGATTACGGGGCAACCTATCAGGCGCAGATGCCAAACAGGTCGTCCCAGCGTGCTTTTACACAGAAGCGGTCATCGCCTGTGAATGGTGGTGGATAGTTCTGGCCGCCCGTCTCCATTCACAGTAAACAGGCAGTCGTTTATAAATGAATGACTGCCTGTTTACACGGACCGATCCGTTGTGCAGTTTTCTGCATGCAGAAACTGAATGATGAACAAAAAGCGAACTAATTCTCGTTCATCGCTCGTCGGGGATACAATTACACCGACGATAATCGTTCAGATTCACGCTGGATGCGGGAATCTGAGCGATTTATTGGCCCGTGTAAAAGGGTATATTCACACGGCGGAATCCGATGCGGATTTTTCCATGCAATTCCACCTGTAAAACCCGCAGCAAATCCGCCAGGTGTGAATGCGCTTTACATCTAATAATAACAATGGGATTATTTCTTCCTGGTGGAGTTACCTATAAGACATCTGTGAGTCATCGTGACCCCACCCTATTTGCGTGGCTATGCGCACAATACTCGCTGGTCGCACCCATCCTATCTTCCTGTGTAGATTTATCACCGATCCGAAGGAACAAAGAAAATGAAAAGAAAAAAAAAATGAGGTCAGGCTTCATGCCAAAGCCACATATGCTGTGGGGGCTTCATACAGATGAGGAAGGAGAGAGCACATCATGGAGTCAACGTGAGGCAACATGAAAGAGCAGCGTCTGTAAGCTGCCTAGAAAGCCGCAGTCCACACCATCTTATTCTACCTCCACTGAGCCTCAATAACAATGTTCAGTATGTCGGATTTTGCACCAAATGGCTTCTATTTCTTATAAGGAGCTCGCAAGCCGTTACTTAAGACTAAAGGCCCCTTTCCACGAATGTTCCTCAACAATCACCCCTTATAAAAGGGCGAACGTTCTTCGCATGAGCAATATTTCGTGTAGCAAAATCAACGCTGTTGGCTGCACATCATCAACCCATGTGAATAGATTTGGGGATGTGCTGCCGACAGCGCTGACTCTTTACGATCGCATTAACGATAGTTCGTCCCACATAGGGTCTGAATTAATTTGCGTAGAGGGTATGCAAATGAGCGCCAATCATTGTGATCAGCACTCATTTAAACGCCTGCAGCGGCCCATGTAGACAGACCCTTACACATCATCATGAGACAATGTGGTTGGGTGGGATTCTGCATTCAGGCTGACTGCACACGAACTGGCCGGATTCCGTTTACGTTAGCCCGCAGTGGAATCCAGGCATGTCCCCTGCCAGCAACAGCGGGCAACCTCCGATTTTCTGAATTGCGGATGACTGCAAAGGCTTGCCATCAGCCATGCGCAGTACAGATTTTTTTTAAAATCTTTGTTCTTCCCGTACCATCACTAGGCGATGACATGGGTACCCGCGATCTATCCACAATGTCAATTGCGGATGGGCCGCAGGTCGGACAGCTTCCATTGACTTCAATGAAAGCCGTCTGTGCAGAATCCGCACGAACATAGAACATGCTGCGATTTTGAAGTAAAGACTCAATTTTCACAGGTGAGGAATTCAAGTCCCATAGGGATAATATTGTGACGCAGAAATGTCCATGTGGATTAAATCAGTCCCGTGTGAAAGGTCCCTTAAAATCCCTCTTCACACCCCTCCCCTCCCTCCATTCTCCAATCGCCTTTTTCTCCATGTTCACACCTCCCTGCAGGTGAGACAATAGCTGAACCTCCTGCCCCACAGACTGCCCGGAGCCGGCGGCCATGTGGCTTCACTCTACCTATTGCATTGTGTACTTTTTAATGTTAACTAATTAATAGGTATCAATACACAGCAGGCCCCAGTCTGCCAACCAACCGGACCCTGCAATGTCATCCCAGGGGGCTGATGGAGGGAGTGCCCCTTCAATGGCATAAATGCCATGGCCAGCGTTGACCGTGGCATCTAGGTAATTAAATGGTCACAATAGATTCAGCGGTTGCAGTCGGAGCCGACTCTGATCATGGCTGTTGCGGGAGGGTCTTAGCTGTTTCACACAGTCAGTATATCATTCATTTCAATGAATCTGCTGGTGATAGTCAAGTACAAGCGCCTGGCTTCTTCCGGCTACGCCACATTGAGATGAATGGAGCAGCGGCATGCATACTTGGCCACTACGCTATTCAAGCTCCGCTCATTCTCAGGATGGGTGGGGGTCCCAGGGGATGGACCCAAAGCAATCAGGTAGTTATCCCCTATTCTGTGGGCCTTCAGCACATGCCGAGCGCTAGGGTTGCCACCTAGCCGGTAAGCAAACTGACCTAGCCGGTAGTTAAGTTAGCAATGTATGGCAGCATTTACTTGGGGTCCTCTTTGCACAGGCCGATAAATCGTTCAGATCGGCCGTGTAAAGAGTCAGTCGGTCATCTATGAGCGACGGCCAGGGGCGTAACTATAGAAGATGCAGGGGATGCGGTTGCACCCGGGCCCAGGAGCCTTGGGGGGCCCATAAGGCCTATCTTTTCCATATAGGGAACCCAGTACTATGAGTAAAGCATTATAGTTGGGGGCCCTGTTACAAGTTTTGCATTGGGGCCCAGGAGCTTCAAGTTACGCCTCTGACGACGGCCTCTTTGCTGTGAATGGAGGCGGGCGAATCAGAATGATCCTACCCCG
The DNA here is from genome assembly GCF_035609145.1 of Eleutherodactylus coqui. Taxonomy (NCBI): domain Eukaryota; kingdom Metazoa; phylum Chordata; class Amphibia; order Anura; family Eleutherodactylidae; genus Eleutherodactylus; species Eleutherodactylus coqui. The sequence continues at coordinate 266,981,654 of NC_089840.1, read as the reverse complement.
CTACATCTCCATTCAGTCAGCGATGATCGTTCCCGTGTAAAAGCACAGTGACCATTATCGCTGGGACGTCCGGTCGGGCATTGGTTGCCCAACAGATCATTTCGTGTAAAAGCACCCGTAGACATTGTGTGGCACATCTTGGTAGCCATCTGCTGGTGGTGATGTTGTATGGCACTGTTGTGTACTCACCATACCACTTGGCTCTGATTAGATACTGCATGATACGGTTATTTGTGCAGGGTATGACAGTACCTAGTCTATGTATAGAAAACGTTGCATGGGGCACCATTCAATACAAGGCCCTGTTCCAGACATGAACGTATTTCTCAATGCCCTACAAGATGGGCATAGCAATAAGCTGGCACCCACCCCTTCATGCTACAGACCAAACATTTGCTGCAGTTTTGGCATCACATTGTGATGTAATGACCACATTTGAAGATTGCCACCCCTACTGAGGAGCTGCAATGTATATGGTGCCTTCTGGAACCACTTATCGTCATTAGTGTAATATATCCTGGTGGTTTTATCTCTTGTTCTCCTTTTTTCTTTCCAGACTCCTCCTTCATAAAGGGAACCCGTCACACCCTTTACAACAGGAAGTCTACTTGAAAGCCGTGTGGGGGCAGGGAAACACTTTACATATGAGTCTGCACTGGAAATTGGCCCCTCCCCCATGCTGAAACTTTAAGGTGCTTTAATAGACACATTGATGCCCTCTATTGTAGCATTAATATAGGACTCCCAGTCTCGCTGCTTGAATTGGGTTCTGTATTATAGCAACTCTGGTGTTTAAATGTAGAGAAGATACTGTTTAGAGCTGACAAACACCCGGGTATCAATGGGCATGACCGGATGTGACAATGCCATGTGATGCCATGCCGCTATCTCGGCAGAACTGATCAGTCAAAGATATGGCCAGCCTCAGCTACGTCCAACCCATGCGGGTTCACAGGGTGGCGGTCACCAGCTTCTCTTAGGTCTGTCCGGGCAGATGAGCTCCTTCGTGTGGCAGGATCCGTTGGGCTACATGAATCATCCCCCTCCTGGCTCTGCTCCTCCCCTCTGATGTTCTGAGGCGCCGCTGTCAGCTCATCAGCGCCCCGCAACACAATCGCTTAGTTCTGCTACTGTATTTAGGTAATGAGCTTGGATCTGGGGCTGTATATATATATATATATATATATATATATATATATATATATATACACTCATTGTAAAAAAACAATCCAACGAATAAAACCTAATATTTGTATTAACATTAATATAAGTGCTAGCTTGGATACAAGATGTGATACAGGCGGGCATGGAGGCTCTAGTACCCTGTTGTATCACCTCTAGCTTGGATACAAGATGTGATACAAGTGGGCATTGAGGATCTAGTACCTTGTTGCACCGCCTCTAGCTTGGATACAAGATGTGATACAGGCTGGCATGGAGGCTCTGGTACCCTGTTGTACCGCCTCTAGCTTATATACAAGATATGATAGGGGCGGGCATGGAGGCTATAGTACCCTGTTGTACCATCTCCAGCTTGGATACAAGACGTGATACGGGCAAGCATGGAGGCTCTAGTACCCTGTTGTACCGCCTCTAGCTTGGATACAAGATATGATAGGGGTGGGCATGGATACTCTAGTACCCTGTTGTACCATCTTCCGCTTGGATACAAGATGTAATACAGGTGGGCATGGAGCCTCTACTACCCTGTTGTACCATCTTCAGCTTGGATACAAGATGTGATACAGGAGGGCATGGAGGCTCTAGTACCCTGTTGTTCCACCTCTAGCTTAGATACAAGATGTGATACAGGTGTGCATGGAGGCTATAGTACCCTGTTGTACCATCTCCAGCTTGGATACAATATGTGATACGGGCGGACATGGAGGTATACAGGTTCTGTGTAGTAATCTGCAGTATATCATCCATATTTGCTGTAATTGAGCCTCTAGATTGTGCAAACTCATAGGCTGTAGAAGTTGGCGTCCCAGATGGTTCCATACATGTTCTATTGGTGATATATCAGGCGTCCGGGCAGCCACAGAAGTGTGACAATGTTGTGGAGACATTCCTGTGTCCCCCTGGGAAATGCTCCTTAGAAGCTGCCATGAGAGGAACACATGTGGCTGCAGGATGTCCTGAACATATCGCTGAGCTGTCATTGTCTCTTGTACCACTACTAGGGGTGACCGACTGTCATATGTGATGGCCTCCCAGACCTTCACACCAGTAGGGGGCAGTGTGCACAGCAAAGGCAGGATTGAGGCGCTCATCCCGAGGTCTCCAGACATGAACACGGCCATCGTCAACGCCCAAACGAAACCTGGATTTGTCACTGAAGACAACCCAGTTCCACTCCGTAGCGTCCAATTTCATCGTTCACGACATCACTGCAAACAGAAGCGACGGTGGGTGTCAAAGGCCGTACATGTAATGGTGACATAAGACCAAATGTCCTTCAGCCAAGCACCTGGATATTGTTCCAACAGACTCAGGGGTGTAACGATGGCGCCCCCTGTCTCTAGATGGCGGACAATGAAACATTTGGATCTGCTCATGCTTGTTGGACAGTTAGACAATTTTCTCTACTATTGGTCTATTGAGGACATCCTGAGCCCGATCGCTTTATGTGCGTCCCCTCACATTCCATTGGTCCCAACTCCTCCTAGCAGTCTGGTCATAATGGTCCAGGTGGCGGGCAGTCTGTCGATACGACCATCCAGCTTCTCACATTCCAATAATGCTTCCCCTCTTAAAGCTTAACTGGGCAAAATCTCTTCTCTGCGTCATAGAGGCGTCTAGTGGTCAACAGGCTCTACACAAGCGGAAGAAGAGGTCACTACACACAAGGAGCCTCCGAGAGCCTCTTATAGACCAAGGGAGAACCACATTTAGGGCCTCAGGTGACAAGACTGTTCATTCAAGCATGCCACAACGCTAATCATTTGCATATCTGCCTGAGACGTAGCTATAAGTCACGTTTTGACTGTGGTTGTGGTGCTTTATTTATGTTATGAGCTTGGTTTCGGTACTGTATATATATATGTATTAACCCTTGGTTCTGGTGCTGTATTTATGTACTAAGGTTTTCATGCTAAATTTTTTTTTATAGGTTTGGTTCTGGGACTTAATTTTTGTACTGACCCTTGTTTTTTTGCTGTATTTATGCTATGGGCTTGGTTCTGAGGCTGTATTTATGTCAACGGAGCGATGTCACTTGCACTATTAGGAGGGCACTGTGGTTGGTATGAGAAAACTTGGGCTGGCAGTGGTATAAGGGCACTGTCGGTATCACTGGGGTCACTGGGGCAATTATAAATTCTCGGTTTTGAATTCCCATCAAACCCTTTCCTGCTGCCCTGTTATAAGATTGGGGAATTGTTATGCATGCAATTTCCCAATATGTACATACTGAACCTGCACTATATATGGCTACAGTCATCTCTGGACATGAAAAGTGCAGATACAGTAGAATTAATTATAGTCAACACTGATTGTTATTGGGTGAACTTCACATCACAAGCTTTTTTTACTTCTGCCAGCCTCTACAGGAAATGAACACTGCTGTGGGGGGTTGAACAATAATTTATGTAATTCCCCACTGACTGGAGGAGGATTTGATTGACAGCTTCCTAAATAATCACCAGCTGAATTCCTCTTTTGATTGGCTGTGTCAGTTGATTGACATGTAGACTGCACAAAATACACAATTGTAGTGGCCCAGAGTTCATTGGGACCCTCCATATGTTATATGTCTGTCTCGTGCAATTGTCTTCTCAGTGTCTTAATTGTAGTGAGCATTTGGTATGGCTATTGCATCTCTGCAGCACTGAATGGGTTAATGTCTGGGTTATGTCTGGAAAATGTATCTTGTCGTGTGTCATGTGACCATGTTAGATATATGTGCTTGCAAGGATGCTAGTGGGAGCAGTACATGCCAGTCTAAGTCTGAGAGTTAGTAAAAGAGTAGTCTATGCAAGAGAGTCTAAGAGTCTAGTCTAAGTCAGTCTGCAAGCGAGTGAACCCCACAGACATTGATCAGTCTGTGCGTGGAGAATAGAAGAAGCTAAGTGATTCTCTTCTGCTTGGCCTGAGCCTACCCTACCCAGGATGTACCGATGCTACCACTAAGCACTGAGTGACAGAGAAAGAAGGACCGCTGCTTGAGAGACAGGAAGGCACAAGAAGCGTGAGTGTTGACCGGTAGAGTGTTGTAGGGAGTTGCTTTTCGGCTGAACAATGATTTTATGTTGAGTTTAAAATCCATCCTTTGGCATGGCAGCTGATAGCAGGCACCGCTCACTGTGATTCTCCACAGGAGTGCTGATAACATTGTATTCAGCAGCAGTCTTGTGGCAGAACAAAGGGGCTGTATGCAGATAACAGACCACCTACTGTGATCTGCATACATCAAAGGGAGGTTCATTTACATGCAAATGAAGTTAATAAGCTACTAATGGGCATTAGTGCCTATCTGCAGCTTATATAAAATGATCACTCAAGCTATCATTTTCCCTCTTTTGAACGAATTTTGAGCGATAATCTTTGCATGTAAATGGGGTATTAGTGGTGACAGATAGGCTCACCACAGAAAATTGCGGCAATCGCGATTTAGATCCCACAAACAGAGAAATGCTATGATTCTCCACTCGTGGATGCCGCAGCTGCGCTTTCCATAGCAACGCTATGGAAAGCGTTCACTGCGTTACCCGCGGCCGGATTATCGCCGCATGTAACGCAATGAACAATCGCCCATGGACAGGCAACTTCAGTTCCCTGCAGTGGAGCCTCCTGTCTGATGCTTATCAGGCACCATCTTAAGTGAGTTTTTTTTTTACTTTCACTTTCAATCAATGCCATTATGCTATTTTTGCCTGCAGGGGAGACAATTTAATTAATATTTTGTTCTATATCCACCTAAATAAGCTACAGCCTATAAATATACAGTAAAAAGAATGAGCTGTGATCTCCTCTATTATACCTGTGTGACAAGTGCTGTGTGCCCATCATCAGTAACTGTGACAGGATTGCCTGTGTCTCCTCTATGTAGGTTCTGTGATAGGTCTATGTTAGACTAATTGCACATGGGCGATCGCGATTTTGCTGTGAGAAATTCGCATCTTTATTCACGCTATTTTTTTATCACAAAGGTCAATGGGACTTTATAATGTTAAAAATCCCATCGCAACACACGTTGGCGATGTGATAAAAAGAAGCCTGTATAGGATTACATGGGAGATAAAAAAAAGAGCATAGAAAGGGCGAGTGGGGTTTATCCCCATGGGGAGCCATAAGCTGATGTAATGTGCTTACTGGGACATGGGTCTAAGGGCAGTGGTGGTAAATCCAAACTCTCCTTCTAGTCTATAAAGTTCTCTGTACCATCACCAACCCTCCAGAGCCCTTTGCCCACTCACATGGTGGGGCTCACCCAGTACCACAGCTGGACCTCACACTCAGGATACAGTCAAAATCTATGGGAAAGCAGAAAGCCATTACCTCCCTGCCCTATCATGTGCATGTGGTAGGACGCTGGCCATGATTGGGACGTCATGACCATGAATGGGAGAGCGTGCACACAGAGCGGACTAAAAAGCGTCACACTGCTGGCGTGCCCGGACTTCGGGGGGACACAGCACTGGAACGGGGCAGTCGATAAATATACGACACTGCTTCCCAGGCACCCCGTTCCCTGACCTTTGATCCCCATAACATCATTTATGGGGCTCAAAGGTCATTACAGGTTCCTTTTAAGGGCAAGGTCCTCTCTCGTGTAGATGGTAAGCTCTTATGGACAGCGACCTCTCTCTCCTGTGGGTTTAGATACTGGCCACATAACAGGTGGGACCTGAGTGTCTTGGGAAGGGGCATTTTGGATAATGGAAGGGAAATTACAGTGGGAAAAGACAACTAAGCGAATGTGAAGTTTATAGGAGGGCGGTTAAGAAAGGGGTTTTAGATAGCAGTAGGTATGTTGCCTAGTAGCTGGAAAACAGTTGGTCATCAGTGGGGCAACATGGGTCCCCAAATTGGATGGGCTTGTCCTATGCCAACTATTGAGAAGGCCATCGCCCACCACACATGATAATGATCCTGTGTGATGTCCCCCTCTGAGACCCTATTTGGTCCCACAGAGGTGTAAGGAAGGTTTATGTGTTGCATCTTCTCATGTGAAAGACTGGAAATATCTCACATCCTATAGAGCAAAGAAGAAGGGAAGAGAAGGCCAGAGAGGCATGAGCAGTACCAAGGCTATAGGAGTCACAGTGGCTGTAACAATGACCGGGCCCTTATAACAAAGGGCCACAAACAGCAAGAAGAGGTGGAGCGAGGCCGAGGCAGACAAATATGTGTAGTCATGCTGCAGAGCAGAATAAGGGAGGCCCAGCTGCAGAGATGGCATAGGACAAATTGGAGGCGGCTGGCAGTTTGCAGTTGGTGAAGGCGGCAAGCAGGAGCATAGCAAGTGGAAGTCTAGTGGGGGATGTGTAAGGGGTGTCAATGAGAAGCCAAAAGAGCTTGGAGACAGACATTTGTACAGGACTTGTCAGTGCAGATTTTTTTGCCAAGTTAAAAAAATCGTGGCCTCTGTGGTAGGTACAGAGGTGAGGTGGGTACAGAGGTGAGGTGGGTACAGAGGTGAGGTGGGTACCGAGGTGAGATGGTAGGTGTGAACAACTGTTGGTGGGACTAAAAGGGGTTGCCCAAGAGTGAACTATTCATGACCTATCCTCAGGGTAGGTCGTCAATAGTTGATCGGTGAAGGTCGGCTGCTCAGGATCAGCTCTTCTCTGGGCCCACTGTCAGTGCAGACACATTCGGTAACGGATAGCTCTGTACACACTGCAGTGGCCCAAGTTGGTATCGCATTGAAATAAATAGAGGCTGCGCCTGTAGTACCAACCTGGTCCACTGCAATGTTGACAGTGCTGTCTGCCACAAACTGTGCCTGCAACGACAGCGGGCCCAGCAAATAACTGATTAGCAGGGATCCCAAGTGGCGGGCCCCCAATGATCAACCATTGGTGCCCTATCCTGAAGACAGATCTTCTAGAGTAAAAGTCCTGGAGAACCCCTTAGGCAACTCGTATAGATATTAGGGCAGTTGGTGGGAGAAGGCAGTGGTGTAGCTCTAGAGGTTGTAAGTTGCAGTTGCACATGGATGTTTGTGTCTAAAAGACCCCTATACTACATGAGTGGGCAACAGTGTAATAAGTGATATTTGACCATTGGGGGCACCTGGTATAGTTTTTTTTTGTATAAGGGCCTATTAAGTGAATATAATATATAGATGCCGAGAGTGGCCATAACAGTGGAGACAATGATGCTCAGGGGCTCTCTGCTCTGGTTAAAGGGGTTTTCTGGGACTAAGATATGGATGACCTATCCTCAGAATAGGTCATCAATATCAGATCAGTGGGGGTCTTCCACTCAGGACCACCACTGATCAGCTGTCTGAAGTAGCCATGGCACTTGGATGAGTGCCGCAGTCACTTCACTGCATACCATTCATAGGGCATACATCTAATGGCGGTGGTGCCTGGTATAGCAGCTCAATCCTATTCACTTGAATGGGACTAAACTGATCTTTAGCCGTGTGACTAATGATGTCATAGGATCGAGAAGAGCCTGCATCACTAATCTTATATTGATGACCTATTCTGAGATAAATAATAGAGGGGGGTCCTGAGCAGGGTCCCCCCCAACCGGTGACACCCATATGCCTGAATACGGCATATAGGATGTACAATAAAGTTATCTGCAACTATGATACTTTGTATTTAAATACCTCATTATATTATAGGGGCCGTGCCAAGTTATTGACAGGACAGGGGATAACTTTATGATCAGAGGGGGTCCGACTGCTGGGACCCCCACCGATCCAAGGAACTGGGGTCCGGAGCGGAGGTCACGCAGGTGACATTTACTTCAATGTCAGAGTCGGAGATTACTGAGATCAAACATTTCGGCAATCTCCGGCACTGTCATTAAAGTGAATGGAGCAGCGGAGTGCTTGTGTGACGTCCGCTCCATTCACTTAGGGACTGGCTAGATCTCCATTCTCTGGGTTGTTGAAGGTCTTAGCAGTCGGACCCCCACCAATCATAAAGTTATACCCCATCCCGTGGATAGGGGATAACTTTATAACTTGGCACAACCTCTTTGAAGGGGTTATCTGGGACTTTTCCTCTTACCGACCTTTCCTCAGGATAGGTCATCAATAGTGAATCAATGGGGGTCCACTGCTCGGGACCCCCACCGACCAGCTGATCGCTGTTAATGCAGACCTCACTGGAAGCAGACAGCACTGTCCATATTGCCTGATGTCATACTGCCGGCGCCGCTCCCATTGAATTCAATGCAATACCAAACTGGCCCGCCGCAATATTGACAGCAGCCCGGTGATCATCTGATCGGCATGGATCCCGATCGTCGGACCCCCACCGATCATCTATGGATGACCTATCCTGAGGATAGGTCATCAATAGTAAAAGTCCCGGACAGCCCCTTTATAAAGATCTCCGCATGCTGCAAGTCAATGGAAGCCTTCTTGTTTCCCCAGCAGAACAAATCTCTCCTCTGCCCGATCGCTACAATGTATCAATTCAGTTTAAATGTAACCGGATTGTCCAGACTGGATACAATTGCATCAAACCCTCAGCTGTGACAAGTAAGAGGGCAAGACGGCTCTTTTTTATCCTCTGGACACAAATAAGAATGTTCCAATTCACAGACAGCAAGCAGAGATGATGAGAAGGATGTAGAAACTGAAGCACAAAGTAGAGCAGAAAGTTGCAGCGTGTGGCATCGCTGTGACTACGGCCGACCCCCGGAGTTGGGTGCCGAGGGACACCTGGCACTCCGAGGTAGTGTCACGCTGATGGATGATTATGGGATGCCAGGAGAACCTATTATGGGATGGCATATCTCTCGCTCTCTTTCCCTCCCTCCCACCACATTTATTATGGGATGCCAGTGTGCACCATTATGGGATGTCAATCTCTTTCTCTCGGTCATTATGGGATGCCTGTGTCTGGACCTATTATGGGATATCAGGCTCTCCTCGTGTAATTACTACGGGCAGTGAAAAGAACACTATTATGGGATGTCACACTTTTTTTTGCCTGTGTGATGATTATGGGATGGCTGATGGACGTGTATGTAATGAATGCACAGAGGCCGGGGGTCCGCTAAATTATTGTTAGCAGCTGGTGATCGGGTGGGGGGCGGCCGGGGGGACCCCCTCCATCAGGGCACGCTCGCACGTCGCTGATCTGCTGAGGACTTAGATGAGAATCTGCAGAAGATTTCACCCTTTCAATTCGGAGGGGTGAAATGTGCTGCGGGTCCACAAGGACGTCTGCGACGAAATCCGCAGTAAATCAGTGACGTTCGTACGCAGGGAGAGGATGTGGCCATCCTGGTGAGGCCTACTGCAAGATGTCTGCCCCTCGCTGCGGACCCGTAAGGCCCACGGGCAGATCCAAATTGCGGAATGTGCGTGGGCGATGATCCGCAGTTCGAGCTGCCCACATGGCGTCCGCACCTGAATTAGAGCACGCGGATTGGATTTGCGGATCTTTGGGTGCGGAAACCAAATTGCAGCGCTCTCTATTTCAGTGCGGTTTGGGCTTCCATTGAAGCCGTCTAATCCGCGGCCCGTTCGCAGTTTCATCCGCGAATTCCGTGGGAGAAGCAAGAGATTTGACAAAAAATAATCTGTACTGCGCATTTCCGATGGCGAGCCGTGCGCACCATCCGCAGTACAGATGTCCCGGAAGAACAGAGATCCGCAGGGTCACCGGCCGCGGGCAGTCGGATTTCGTGGCGGGCTCCCGCATACGGCATCCGATCGCCCGTGGACATGAGGCCTACATAGATTTTTATAATGGCCAAAACAGTTAGCTATGGCTTCAACCTGAAACGCGTTTCATTGGGTTACATCATTTATTGGATGAACGCTTCCAAAAACTTTCCCCAGCGTTTCTGCTCGCCGCCGTAATACGGAAGCAACAAGAACGCGGCGGAACGTTTATCCTTTTAGGCCATATTTGTGGGCTTCTGGCCATGATCCCCCCCCCCCCCCTCCAGGGTGCACGAAACCTTGACCACCATAGGGTTCAATAGTGTGGACCGGCCGGTCCATTACAACGGCGGGGGTGGCATAGAGGTTACTACAAGAGGTGTAAAGATGGCCGTCTTTATTAACAAAGGGGCATCCTGTGAGGTGTTTTCTGCCCTGGAAAGCTGGGTGACAACTAATATGGCGGCTGTGAGGCTCCACAGAGGTTGTCAGACAACTGGGCCAAGCGGTGAAGCTGCCTGTAACATCCAGCAGCAAACCTGCTGTCCCTGACTACAGAGGCTGAGGGCTCTGGGAAAGCTGGGTGGCAGCCATTACTGAGTGCAGCACCTGGCAGCCACCACCTGAGGGGCTAACATGTCACCCTGGTGCTTCAGTCTGAGGAGAACCTATTATGGGATGCCCTGCTCTGCCTCACACCACACTTGTTATGGGATGCCAAAGCTATCCCTAAAGTTATTATGGGATGTCACACTATTATGGGATAACACAATCTCTCTCTCACTGCCTTCATTATGGGATGCCCTGGTGTGGAGAAACTATATTATGGGATGCCGGACTCCCCTCATGTCATGGAGAGAAAGAGAGAACTATTATGGGATGTCATCACACTTGTGTGGTGATGATGATGATTATGGGATGGCGAGGAGGAGGAAAGGGGGGGGAGGGGGCTATGATGGGATGTTATAGACTCCCTCAGGTTTATTATGGGATGTCAGGCCGGCCCATCTCTAGGGCAACACGTTGGTAGCCATGGTAACGGGGCGGGACGAGGGAAGGGGTGGGGTCTCCACCATCACTGCCGGTGTACAGGAGAGACGAGCGGGAGTCTATACCGACAGGAGGAGCGTGGAGGCTGAAGAGACCGGCGCGGGGTGAGTGCGGCCGGCGGGAAGGACCGGGCTGCGGCCGCCCGGTGTGTGAGGGGCGCCGGGGCAGTGGGGAGATATACATGGCGGGCGGACGGGTATATATGTATACTGCACATACATCAGGGCTGCCGGTTATATTACTGCTGGGCGCTCTATATTCTGGCTGTTATCCACTTGCAGGCAGTTTATGTCCCCCGTGTACTAATATATATATATACACTGGGCTGTCTGAGGGTCACATTGTTCAGCCGGCACCCCCCTCCTTATTCCCTCCAGCACATTGAGCCGCAGCTTCCTCCTCCCGAGGACTACAACCCCCAGCCGGCCTCACACGCAGGCCGGCCTGACAAAGGGCTCCTCCGGAAGCTGCAGTACCCGCCGCGGCCGCTGGCAGCAGTGTTCCTGCCCTCATTAGGCCGGCTCTGAACTTTAGCCCGCGCCGGGATGGATGTGCGTCTGTAGTCCAACGTCACCGCCGGGTTATTTACACGGGTTGTTTTTTTTAGGGGGTGGAGTTGGGGGGGCGGGTTGATTTTTACGTGTTTTATGGTGTTTTGCTTAATAAGCCTATTATTTAGGTTTGCCGCTATGGATGGGTTTCCTGCGGGATCACTTTGTGACTTCTGTTGCCGGGTGCTCCGCCAGCTTCCTAATCTTACAAGGCTGCGTTCGCACGTGGATGATTTTTCGTATGGATTTTGACGCGGATCCGCAGCATATCTTATCTTTCGTTGAAGGGGATCTGCGATCGGCTAATGCATGTAGGGTCTGTTGACATGTAGTGGCGTTTGGTGCGGATCTGCCGCGTTTTGCGCTGTCGATTTTAATGCGGATCCCTTAAATGAGGAAAATTGGCTTCTATCTCTTTAGGTTTTTTTGCGTTGGGGTAATGGGCTGAACCGGATGGATAGCGGTCATTTTTTTTTTTTGCCTTATATACAAGGGGTGAAGTTTGGCGTAAATCCATGGCAAAATCGGCACCAATTCCACGGATTTTCCAATGCAGGAAATCCGCACTTTTTCTGTTACGTGCGAACGAACCCTAAAAGTTGTGAAGTTACCCCAACCCGTGGAGGGCGAATCGAACCTTGCTGGATCTCTTACTGTGTTTTTCGTGACTTTTGTGGCAAGTTGTAACGGGGTCTGCTCCGCCCCTTAATGGATTAGGAGATCACAGGGATAAGTGGCCATCTTTGATCACATGACCTCTTGTATCCACAATCGGTGTAGTTGCAGCCGGGTCATTTGTTTGCAACTTGCAGTCGCCCGACTGGTTTAGAGCTGCTGTTAGTCACACAGTTAGACATCGCCTGCGGTTTAGGGCTGCTTGACACGAGCGCGACGGCTTCCGTTTCCCTGATCTGTTATGGGAGCGGGGAAACTGATCTTGCTGGCCGAGCGAATCCGTTCCACGCTAACGGGGCCCATCTGGTTTCCAGCCTCCGTTTTGTCCGCGGACCTGCCAACGGGGACGTGAGACGGCCTTTACATCGTTTATAGTAGAAAAGTCGTGTGTGATTAAAAAATTCAGTAGGATCAGTTCTTGTAGCCGTCACCGGGGGGGGGGGGGGGGGAGAGGGTCACATGACACAACCACACAGGCAGTGTCTGAATGCGATATTGCAATACTCGTGTTGGGGTGTAGCGGGACATGAGGGGTGATGTTTGATGCTGTATAATGTTCCGACCTCATATAACACGTTTGTTTTCTCGTCCCCCACCTTACAGCCTCCTCTCCTGTGCCTCTAAGCTGCCGCTCTGACATTCCTTGGATATTAACTTCTTCCTGTTGGCGCCATTAACAAAATGGCTTCTGGAATGGGACCCCCCTCCCCGGGTAGCGATGGTGAGATCGAAGTCATGCTGAACAGCCATCATCAAGGTAAGAATTGTGCAGGCAACTCGCGGAAGCGGAAGCCTTGTTATATGGTAATAGTTCAGAGGTTTTCGAATCCACTTTGTGTGACATCCCTGCTTCCTGCGAGTGGATGAGAAGACGGTTTACATGTACAGGCGTAATACAGCTGAGCGTTTGTTACAGTTGCCTCCAGGCTGATACTGTGCAACAAACTGTCAGGATGGTGTATGGAGCGCAGAAGATGGTCTCGACTGGATACAATTGTAGCAAACCCTCTGCTAGGAAATGTTCACTCCTGCAGCCGCCTCTGAGAAGTATCATTAAGGCAATGATCTGAGCTAATAAATGATATCCTAGGAGTTTGTTACAGTGTGGCAGTCTGTTGTCTAGACTGAAAATAATTGAAACAAACCCTCAGCTGTGAGGTTTGTGCAGATTTTCAGCCTCTTCGCCCTTCAGAGGAATGTTTCCACTCACTGACAGCAATCAGATGACCTCTCCGCAGGATAGGTCATCAATATCAGATCAGTGGGGGTCCGCCGCTCGGGATCCCTACCAATCAGCTGTTTAGAGACCACAATGCTCTTGTGAACACAGTGGCCTCTACTGAATCCTGTGACATCCCATCATCAGTCACGTGGCCTGAGAACATCTGTCTCATTCAAGTGAATGGGATGGAGCTGCTATACAACACATGCTGGTATGCACTGAAGCGCTGATGGGTAGGGGTCCCAAGCAGCGGACCCCCACATCTGGTGTCTTCTAAGGTCATCACTATTAGAATTTCGGAAAACCCCCTTAATAGAACACACATGTGATTCTTGAGGGACGTTGGATTTTTCTTTTATAGGACTACCAAATCAGTTCACGTTGGCTTGTAGTTGTCCGTCCTTTCTGCAGTTGTATCCGTTGCTCTATGATGCATGTCAATATTTTACTCAGTCTTATGCTAAGTAACAGAACTGTGAGGAAGCTGTTGGGTGAGCCTTGTATTGTTTCTGAGCCGTTCACCTTAAAGGGGTTTTCCAGAGGAACACTATTAATGACACCTCAATAGTTGATCGGCTGGGGTCTGCTGCTCGGGCACCTGCTGTCATCGCCACAACACACAGGAATGGAGCCGATGCTCCGACCTGGGTAGTGGCCCGTGCTTGTAACTGCAGCTCTCGTTGATTGTAATGAGAGCTGCACCTGCAATTACAAGCAAATGGCCACTACACGGGTCAGAGCATCGGCTTCTGCTCCGTTCCTGTGTGTTGTGGTGCTGACGGCAGGTGCCCGATCACCTGATTGGCTGCGGTCCTAAACAGTGGACCCCAGACGATCAATAGTATTTCCCTGGAAAGCCCCTTTAATCCTCTGTCCACAAGCAGGGAAGGAATCGCACCAAAATCCACTTGTTTAATAACTGATTTCATCCCATTGAAGGTTCCTGTAGTGAAAATCTGCAGCAGAATTTGACGTGTCGGGAACCTAATTCTGCAGGTCAACTTTCAGATGTCCCGTAGGGTCATCTGCTGTGGACTTTCTGTGCACAAATCCGTGACCGTCTCTGGTACATGTTGTATCTTAATAGATGGTTTCACGGTGCGAATAAAGTGTGAAAAGGCGCAATCCAATTGTAGTGTATGGACGCAGTCTGATGGCGCCATTTTACCAGGTTCAGTGAATTGAACCACCTGCTGGCCCTTGTACGGGTTTTGCACCAGTATATTGATCTGTCACAGACAAACCCCAACTGAGCCCTATAGAAATCACATGTAATATGATGCTTAATATGCAGAGGAGGTGGGCTGACTTCGGTGTGGGTGTGGTGCGCCCCTTTAAATCTCCAGTTTGCTTATTGTAGAGTATTGCTGGAACTGTCAGTGTTTACAGTGGATCACGTTTATTAGAGTATAACCTAGCTACTTGGAGAGGGCTAATTCAGAGACTAAGAGTGTTCACCCATCCACTGGAAACTGATATATCGGTGGGGGTATGATTGTTGGGACCCCCGTCTAATCTGAGAACGGGGCTTCTATCTCCCCATTCCTTCCCGCTTCCCACTCGCAGTGGCGTCAGATTGGATGGCGCTCTGGCGGAGTATGTGCGGCCGCCACTACAGTCAGGCTGACGGAGATAGCCAAGAGCTTTGTACTCCGCTATCTCCGGTATTCCTATTGAAAATGAATGGTTTGGCTTTGTACATGCACGACCATCGCTCCATTTATTCTCGCTGTGGAAAGAGGGGGTGTAGTGAGGAGAAATGGGACCCCTATTCTCAGGATTGGTGGGAGTCCCGGCAGTCGCACCCCATGGATCTATCAGTTTTCACCTATCTAGTGGATGGGTGAAAATTGGAGAGAGAAAAAAATGTCCAGTCTCCAAAATAAGCCTTTTAAGGGGCATTTTCATAACGACAACTAATCCCTTTCACAGGAAGGATTACTTGCTGTGATGGGAATAAGGGCTCATGCCCATAACTGTGTTCACCTCTTATCGCGCGTGTGTTGCTTGGACGCGTGATACGCAGAGAATGGGGTCAATGGATTTTCATTGTTCCATGCACTCCGGCCTGTGGACACTGCATACCAATGCGCAAGAGAAGTCGCAGCATGCTCTATTGAGCCCTATACAATTGTATGGGCTGTGTATGATACACCTTTAATATGGAATACATTGCACATGGGTATTTTCATATGTATCCTCCACTCTGAACTGAGCACAGAATTAAAAAATATCACACTATGCATGTCTGTGAGCGTGTGATGTGCGGGCATGCACAGCGCCATATGCTGTAAAATACTGTTGTACGCATACGGCCGTGGGCATGAGCCCTGACCCTATATCGTTCTTCTCTGGATATTTTGTAGTCGAGTGGCTAATCAATACTGTATTTGATATGTGAGTGACACAGCTAAACCGGCTTCACATTGGCATAAGCGTAGTTGCGCAATGTTTTTTTTTTTTGTTTGTTTTTGGTGTTTTTTTTGCACACACCTCTGCATGTTGGATGTATGCATTTTTTTGTTTTTTTTCAGGTGCGCAAAATAAAAACCACGCAAGCATGCTCCCAATGCTTTAATTGGCACTTAAGTAAAACATATTCTTTTGCGCAAATGAAATGCGCACACCCAAAATATTCTCATGGGAACGAACCTCTTAAAATCTATGGGTATTGCTCACTGCCTCCAGTGCAGATCCATCGCTAAGCACCAGAGCATGCCGGACGGACTACAGCCAGCGGGCTCCGTCAGGTTCCATTGCAGGACCCATCCGTGCGGCAAGAAGTCCACATTCATACTCCTATAATAGCTGGATGATGGAAAGCCGACCGCTGGTGTGAACCCGGCTAGTTGTCCATCGCTGTATTGACTGATGCTATAGGGGCTCATGTGCAGCGGATTTACTTGTCTCGGGAAGTACGGCGATCCGTTACTGTAACCATCCCCTTATTACTACTGCTGGGGTCGGTTCCGTTTTTATCAGGTGGGGGATATGTAAAATCGACACTTGTCTTTGGGCTCTAATCAATAAAACTGATGTTTGTGTCCATCAGGCTGCATACACGAGCGGGAGTCTTGTGAGGTTTTTTGTTGTTGCAAGATGCACAAACCTTGTGTGAGTGTGAGCTCCGTTCTTCTGAATGTCATACACACACGATGGTTTCCTTCCCAGCAATGCTGCGAGATAAAAAAATCGCAGTGCGTCCTATTTTTGTTGCGTCCATCCAAATGCATTGCCCATTGTTTTCAATGAGACGGTCAAACGCCTCACATGTTGTGCGATCTGCACGCGAGTGCGGTGTGCTGTTCCTGTTGCAACCAATGGGAAACGCTTGCTGATCCTACGACGTGCGTGAACCAAGTCTCAGGATTTCACAGAAGTGATGCGAGGCGTTTTTGCACGTAAAACGCAGATTGGATGGGTTTCTCGACGCGGTATTGCGCTCGCCTGTGTGAAGGTAGCCTCTGTCGACGCTCGTCTGTCCTCGGTCGGCCATCCTTGTCTGCTCAGTGTTCATTATAAATACATGCACCGTATGTAATGACCCCCAGCTCCTGTCGCTGTGATTTGCTCCTTGTGATGTCGTCACGGTCTCTTCTGCTCACACTTAAACCGGTGACAAACGAGTATATTCTGGCCGGGTGTATGCTTCCGTAGTACGGACTAGTATTCTGGCCTGACGATGGGGTCTCTTGCTCCAAACTACCCGCATCGTAGGTCTGTGATGCTCCGAATTCGGTCGGGCTGGAATACTAGTCTGTATTACGGACCATAAACATGGCCAGCATATCCTCATCTGTCACCGGTCTTATTGTCAATTAGAAGGCTATCAGGAAAATGCTGGCTTATAACGGGATGTGATATTCTCATATACTCCCAGCAGCCCTAATTCTGCCTCTGATCACTGCGATCGATGGGATCAGTCCCGGTAGAGTCCTGTGTTAGACGAGGCTCCGCAGCGCAGATCAGGACTTGGTGCCCATGAGATACTCTCTTCTCCAGCCTGTGGGTATCATTCTGCTATCGTATAGCATCCCGTTCAGACAAGGCAGTCGGGATGCTCTGCAGTAGCTGGTGGTGCCTCTTCCTCTTAAGGTTGGGTTCACACAGGGCGGATTTGCCGTGGAAATTCCATCCGGAATTTAGCTGCAGCAAATCCGCCTGTGTCCGCTAATCCCAAGACTAGCCAGCCATGTGGACGAGATGTCTCAGAAATCTCATCCACACGGGACGGCGAATCTGCTGCGGCGCGGATTGGCTGGCCGCAGCATGTCCACTTTTTTTTTTCTTTTTTTTTCTTCTTTTCCACTGCGCTCTACTCTATAGGAGCGCCGGCTGCAGCGCGGGTTTTGAAGCAGCACTTTCCCGGGGGAAATCTTGCGTTTTTTTTGCGCTGTGGCCAAACCGCAGAATTTCCGCCAGGATTTCAGGGTGTGTGAACCCAGCATTAAGGGTACGTTCATCTGTAGCAGAATTGGCTGCGGAAAATCTACAGCAAAGTACAGAGAGCACCTGTAGATCTAACCTCTTGGAATGAGGGGTAAATCCACGTGTCACACTCAGATTTTGATGCGGATCCGCAGCAGAAAAATGTGGCTGTAGCGGAAATGATGTACTTTTGTGGACCTCTTGTCTTTTGAAGCTCTACAACTGCATAGACTTCTTGCTGATGTGATCCCAGCATTGGGCCTCAGTCAGACTTGGATCACCTTAGATCCCTATGGTGATCAGTGGAGCCCCCAGAGGTCTGAGGATTGCAGCAGCGTTGTGGTATGGTCACATGGCAGACGTTTGCAGTGGATTTGATGTGGAGTCCAAGTCAAGTGTCCCATTAGTCAATGAGCAAATCCACGTATGAAATTACTGACAGATTCTACTTTAAAGGGGATTTTCCCGGCAAAAACACTACAGGTGACTAATCCTCGGGATAGTTCATCAATAGTTGATTGGCCGGATCACCTGATCGGGCGCCCGCTGTCAGGGCTGGTACACATGGGGGTCGGAGTGGAAGCTGCTGCATCGGTCACTACATGGGATGGAGCTCCCACTCTGCACCCTGAATGTTGTGGGGTTGACAGCGGGGCGCCCGATCAGCTGATAGGCCGTGATCCCAAGCGGCGGACGCCATCTGAATACATTCCTCAGAATAGAAACCCCTTTAAGATGTAATGACTTGTTGAGGCGGATCTTCACGTGGAAACTAATGAGAATTTTGCACAGGATTTGTCCATTGAAAAGAGCCGTGTCGCCCGAGCGTGATCTCATTGCGTATCACATGCGCATATGATGTGGTGAATGGAGTCAATGACAGTACATTGATCCATTCACACTTGTGTATATTCATTGCGTAAAGTACGCAGCACGCTCTATTTTACCGCTTATTAGCCACGATGCACTTTTATTACATCATAGGGTTTATTTCCTACACTTGTGCAGCTCTGCACCTGCGCTGATTCCAGTATGTACCCTGTACTCAGTCTGTATCTTGTTCCTTGTGCCCCGGTATTAGTGCGCCGCTCTGTGCAGGGGTTCCCTGTGCCCCGGTATTAGTGCGCCGCTCTGTGCGGGGGTTCCCTGTGCCCTGGTATTAGTGTGGCGCTCTGTGCGGGGGTCCCCTGTGCCCCGGTATTAGTGTGGCGCTCTGTGCGGGGGTCCCCTGTGCCCCGGTATTAGTGTGGCGCTCTGTGCGGGGGTCCCCTGTGCCCCGGTATTAGTGCGGCGCTCTGTGCGGGGGTCCCCTGTGCCCCGGTATTAGTGTGGCGCTCTGTGCGGGGGTTCCCTGTGCCCCGGTATTAGTGTGGCGCTCTGTGCGGGGGTTCCCTGTGCCCCGGTATTAGTGCGGCGCTCTGTGCGGGGGTTCCCTGTGCCCCGGTATTGGTGTGGCGCTCTGTGCGGGGGTTCCCTGTGCCCCGGTATTGGTGCGGCGCCCTGTGCGGGGGGGGGGGGTTCCCTGTGCCCCGGTATTGGTGCGGCGCCCTGTGCGGGGGGGGTTCCCTGTGCCCCGGTATTGGTGCGGCGCCCTGTGCGGGGGGGGGTTCCCTGTGCCCCGGTATTGGTGCGGCGCCCTGTGCGGGGGGGGGGGGTTCCCTGTGCCCCGGTATTGGTGCGGCGCCCTGTGCGGGGGGGGGGTTCCCTGTGCCCCGGTATTGGTGCGGCGCCCTGTGCGGGGGGGGTTCCCTGTGCCCCGGTATTGGTGCGGCGCCCTGTGCGGGGGGGGTTCCCTGTGCCCCGGTATTGGTGCGGCGCCCTGTGCGGGGGGGGTTCCCTGTGCCCCGGTATTGGTGCGGCGGTTCCCTGTGCCCCGGTATTGGTGCGGCGCCCTGTGCTCTGTATGTGGAAATTGCCGGTAAGAAGTTCTGCATTCTCCCCCCTGTGACTTGGAAGTGTGCTCAACGGCCCACCGTCTTCAGGTGGTCTTGTAGTGTTATCACTGGATGTTACATGGCGCCCCCTGAGCCTGGCGAGTCTGAGGTGCAGCGTGGACGCTTGGGGTGCTGCCATCTTGTCAAAGTCGGAAAGTAAAGCAGCCATTAACTGTCCTGTCCTAAAGAAACAAAAGCTTGCCCCCCACCCCTCCCCCTTGCAGAGCTGCGTATGCAGTGTGGGCGGGAGGGGGGCTGTCAGACACGGAAACCCCCACCTCCTGCCGCATGTGCTTTTTCTTTTCTTTTTTTTTAACTTCTCCCCAAGCCTCTGTGGGCTGCCGGGCGGATCTGTGCTGTCCCCTGCTGGGCGCCTTGTGCCCCTCTCTGCATGTGTCTGGTATCTGTCCTCCTCCGCTCGCCCCCCTCCCCCATGTCGGCTACTATTCCTGCCTTTCCCGGGCTTTTGTTCTCCTACCCAGCAACTGATGGTGACCTCAGGGCTGTCACATGTGACGGCCGCGCCATACACCGCTCGTCTGCCAATGCTGCAATGTGACTCGTCATTATCTGTGCACCCAGTGTCAGGCTGGTAGAGGTGCAGCCCGTACAATATACCTGGATACGACTGAGAACGGTTGTTACCCTAGATCGATCGCCGTCCCAATAAGTCAGAATGATAAAGATCCCCTGTAATGTTGAGATACTGATGGTGACTCGGGACTGATGCATCTCGTTGGCAGTGAGACGGAGGGGAATGAATGTGAATGGCACTTTGCTATATGTACCTGATAGTTTGTGTACCCCGAAGACAACAGCTCTTCCTCATCCCCAAATGAATGAATTGGGATTGTGTGCTGTACGTAATGTGGAAACTTGGCCTAAAGTCGGTGACTTGTCCCTCTACACGGCCAGATCAGGACAATGGGCCGGCGAAGGAGCAAACGCTTGGCTGCTTTTGTTGACTTTTGACGAGCATAAAAATGCTCCCTGATCGTCTGCCGTGTGAACAAGACGTACCGCCAGACCGTGGATGAACGCTTATAATGGTGATTGTTCGTCCCCATAAGTTCTCGCCCGTGTCAAGAAAGATGAAATGGGCACCAAGATGTCAGCGGGTGTAAAGACTTTTTAGAATACCCTTTGAACCCCAATCCACATCGAGATGCACTGGGTCTGTGCCCGCTGTTGGCAATCTGTGCTGGAGTTCACGGCGTGGAGTTTTGTAGAATAGACTTTACAGTCCATGTTGTAGAAAAAAAAGTGGCGCGTCACTTATGTAATGCGGGTTCCACATCGGGAATCCATGTCAACCCGCAGTTAAAAGCACGGACTGATGTTGCTCTCTGTTTGGGCCGATTCAGACCAGCTTGTAGACGGCCAGTCCTTCAATCTTAACTCTAAGGCTGGGTTCCCACGGGACGGAAATCTCGCGGTTTGGCCGCACCGAAAAACCGCAAGATTTTTGTGGGCTAAGCGCTGCTTCAAAACCCGTGAGTTTTGGAGTGGTTCGGCCTCCGGCATTCCATTGCGCCTTTCTCTCTCCATAGAGAGGAGAGAGGCCGCAACAGAAAAAAAAGAGAATAGACATGCTGCGGCTGTCAACTGTGCGGCTTTGCCGCGATGGATTGGCCGCCCCGCGTGGACGAGATTGTGCATGGAGCTGCATGTGTGAACTCGGCCTTAGGTTACGTTCTCTCGGGCGAGGTATCGGGTCCGTTATAGCAAGACTTGGCCCGATATTGCGCTATTTAACGTGTTTTACCTGCAGAACCGCCTCGCACTACCTTTCCCGCATGAGGATCGCAAGTGTTTCCCAACGATTTCAGTGGGAAATATCGCGTTGCACATCGCGCGGCATGCAATATCTTTAAAATCCCATTAAAAACAATGGGTGATGTGTTCCAAGGAATGTGGCAAAAAGGGGCGGGCAGCAGTTTTTCTTTTTTAATTTTTTCCGTTGCAGCATTGCTGGTTTGTATGGAGTTCACGTGTCTCGTAATGCACAAAACGCTCGTGAGTATTGCGCTCGTGTGTCCTGAGCCATACACATTACCAGACATGGGGCCAGAGACGTTGGTTTGAGCAGGACAAGCCGATCATGTAATATGTATGGGGTGTCTCAGCTCTTTCCCAGACAGCAAAGGTCAGATGGAATA
Source organism: Eleutherodactylus coqui (assembly GCF_035609145.1). Classification (NCBI taxonomy): domain Eukaryota; kingdom Metazoa; phylum Chordata; class Amphibia; order Anura; family Eleutherodactylidae; genus Eleutherodactylus; species Eleutherodactylus coqui. The sequence continues at coordinate 266,959,830 of NC_089840.1, read as the reverse complement.
GCTATGGGCCGCTGGCTGGAGTGTATGGCCAGCTGTGCTGTGTTCCGTGGTGGTGGTCTCATCTCTGCCGGCTACAGATTCAGAGCCAACAGAGGGGAATCGGCCTTTTGGGCTGCCCAACATTTTCACGGATTGGGGGTTCAAAAGAATTGAATGTAATGTGATTGCTGCGTGAAGATGCCATCTTGCTCGATCTGTGCGGCCTTGATGGATGTCGGTTGAGACAGCATTCAGTCAGGATGTGGCTGGATTAATCTCCCTAATCTCTGCGAGCAGTAACCCATATTTAGGCGGGGATCTGTATGTAAGTGGTGCACGTATACTGCCGCATATGGTCACCGCTGCCCACAGCAGGGATTCTTCTTTTGTGTCCTGCAAAATCGGATGATATTGCATAGTGCAGCTCTGCCATCCGCACTGGCAAGTCCTGCCAGGTCGGCACAGCCCAAGCTACTAAATCACTGGAGCAAAATGGCTGCAGAGCTCTTAGGAAATGCCGACATTCCCTTCTAGTGTCCTTCGTGTTCAATTACAACACAGGCCTCAGATTGGGTTATCTGCCTATGCATGATGCTACCTTCATGATATCATCCTGCCCCACCCCCACCCCATCTTGTTCATCCCCTCCCGCTCTTACATCGAGGTGATCCTCTTTATTAGCCAGACTATTTCAGCTATGTGATTTTACTTTTCCATATACTTAATGTCCTTAAACCTTCTGCATAACAAAAGCATAAAAACCAAGTTGCCTTCTAATCTGTGGACTATTAATAATGCCACTTTATCCCTTTACAGATGAGGACGACTTGGATGAAGACCTCTCGGAGGTGGAGGCTCCTAAAGTAAAGAAGAAAAAGAAACCTAAAAAGCCACGGGAATCCAAGACTCCGAAAGGAAAGAGACAGAAGAAGGAGGTAAGTGACACGGACAAGGCTGGCTGCACATTTCTCAGCTATCTGAGCAATGGTTGTGTGGGCAGGCAGTGGGTACAGAGTATGGGATGCCAAGTCCAGCATCAGCACAATGTTGAAGAGCGCCCTGCATTCATACACGTGCTTAGATACTTTTTGCTACTCTTTCCAGGATCTAGAGGATAGCTCAGGTGAAGGCAATGACTTTGGTGAGGATGATGGAGGTCTTGTTCGATCTGACAGCGAAGGCAGCGATTACACTCCTGGGAAGAAAAAGAAGAAAAAGTTGGCGCAGAAGAAAGAAAAGAAAGCCAAGGTGAAGCGTGAAGAAGAAGAAGATGATGACGATGATTCTAAGGTTTGTGACGTGTATAAAATGCCATAATGGGCATATTTATCCAGCTGTACAAAGATAACACAATAAATGTCTTTATTCAAGGACCTGCTTTTAACCCCTTACCAACATCCAACAAACACTTTGGCTGTCTTGGACAGCTGATGTCAATATCTACAGCTCCTTTTGAGCAGACCAGCAATGAGATTGTGAGGTGCTGTTCAGTTACCATGGCAGCCTGGGGCCTTGTGAAGCCCCCCAGGTGTGCCATGGATATCCTCTTATTAAAGGGGTTGTCCAAATTGTAGGTTCTCTGTACAACACGCCCCCCCCCCCCTCCCTTTCACCATGCCTTTACATAACAAATAAGCATATACTCTCCTCTTTCCTTGCCAGTACTTGGCCCTCCGCTTTGGCGTTTTGTTTACAGGCTACAGACCTGGCTGGTCTACTGGACATCAGTCACTGCAGCCAGTGGCAGAGCACAGCGATCACTGAGCTCTACCATTGGCTGCAGCACCTGTGACGTCCTGTAAACCTGACATCCGAGTCCTGGAGCAGCAGTGTGGGACACGGGGGGGGGGGGCGGTCAGTATATGCTTAGCTTATTTATATTACTATTTAGGAGAGGGGTTGTACCGGGAACCTGCAACACAGACAACCCCTTTTAAGCCTTGCCTTGTGACAGAGCTTAATAGAATAAACGCAAATCAACGATACACCCGCAATATTGTTTGTATTCTTTTGTATATTGTAGATACAATTAATAGTTCAAGTTCCCTTTGGGGGCTTATGAAAAAGAACTCTTAATCTATACATAAAGCAGAAAAACGCCTTGCCTCTAAGAAAAAATTGACTAAAAGCAATCAGTCATATGTTCCCCAGAATGGTAGCAATAAAAACTACAGGTAATCCCAAAAAAGACACATGCTCACATAGCCCCAACAATAGAAAAATAAAGTTACGGTGATCAAATGATGAGTTTATTTTTTTATATATATTGTACTACCTTTAAAAAAAAAAATAAAAAATGGTATTGCTCTGATCACTGACCCACAGAATTAAAAAAAGGACATGTCATTTTAATCACACCTGGAACATTGTAAAAACCAACTGCCTCACCGCTACAGAGGAATTATTGCAAAATTTGAAGTTCATTTCCCATTTCTCCCCACTTATAAACCTTTTTTTTTTCTCAGTACACACGGCATGTTAAATTATATTTTTTTGAAAAATATGACTTGTCTCACAAAAAAACTAAGCCCTCATGGAGCTATCTTGCCAAAAAAAAAGGATTTTTTTTTTTTTTTTTGTTTTTTTTAAAGTAGAGTTGCTGAAATACCTACTTAGTTTCATCAGTTTTTTTAAATGTTTATATATAATTTTTTTTTTGGCAATGATGTGACGTACTTATTGTAGTTCAGCTTGTTTTTTATGACGCATGTCTTAAGATTCCTATTTAATGTGTTGTCTAATAGGAACCAAAGTCTTCAGCGCAGCTCCTGGAGGACTGGGGTATGGAGGACATTGATCATGTGTTCACAGAGGATGATTACAGAACATTGACGAATTATAAAGCCTTCAGTCAGTTTGTCAGGTATGTAGTTGCTTGTTTTGGTACAGATCAGCCTCATTTTTATAGTTTATCAACGGCTCACTTTGTTTTATTTATTTAGGCCACTCATAGCTGCCAAGAATCCCAAAATTGCTGTCTCCAAGATGATGATGGTTCTTGGAGCGAAGTGGAGAGAGTTTAGTACCAACAATCCATTAAAGGGCAGCTCTGGCGCATCTGTTGCTGCTGCAGCAGCGGCTGCTGTGGCAGTTGTTGAAAGCATGGTGGCTTCCTCAGAATCTGTTCCGCCACCCCCACCACCAGTTGAGGTTCCCCTGCGTAAAGCAAAAACCAAGGAAGGAAAAGGTGAAAAGTCTGAGCAGCTGGTACCAATTTCCCATGTCAAAATTTGCTGTTTACTGGGGGATTCAGGAGTTTCTCTTATTAAAGGAGTTTCTGTCCTTTTTTCAATTGGTCATCAGCAGTTGATGGGGGGTGGGGGGGGAGTGGCTCTGCTGCTCAGGACCCCCATCCATCTGATCATATGGCCTGCTCCCATTGATTTCTCCCCTCTGCTGATGTCTGACCCACTGCACTGGAGAGCAGATTAGACGATCAGCTGATGCTCAGGAGGTCCCCCTTAAACTATTGATCAGTTGAAAAAAGGGCAGAAAACCCCTTAAACTGGTTGTCTGACAGCCTGTTTTAAAGGATTTGCAGAAGCAAAGGGACAGTTGGGGTCTGGTTTTTGAATTTTTTTTAATTTTTTTTATTTTTTATTTTTTTTTATTTTCTTCTTTTAAGGACCCAATGCCAGAAAGAAACCAAAGATTGTACGTCCACCAGAAAATAAGAAAACCAAAGCCAAGAAGGTGGCCCCTCTGAAGATCAAGTTGGGGGGTTTTGGTTCAAAACGCAAGCGCTCTTCTGTGAGTAATGTTTTATGTGAACCACAAGTTTTATCTTAAGCCCACATTCACACCTGCACCTTGCCTTCAGTGATTTCTGCTCAGCTTTGACAGCGGAAATGCTGAAACCACAAGGTCCAGGCTATGTCTGACTTGAACACCACCAGACTAACCCCATTAACTATGGGGTCAGCCTTCTGGATCGCTAGACAAAATAATGCAGCATGCTGTGCTACTTTATGCTGGTGCTGCAGGTGTGACTAGGGCCTAAGCATTTTTTTTTCCTTTTGACTTCATTGCAATATCTTACCTTTTTATCTTCAGAGCGAGGACGAGGACCTTGATGTGGACTCGGACTACGATGAAGGAAGCATGAACAGCTTGTCTGTGTCTGATGGATCAACCAGCAAAAGCAGCCGAAGCCGTAAGAAACTTAAAGCCATCAAGAAGAAAAAGAAGGGTAAATATTAACACATATGAACATTGGCATAAGAGGTTTAGGGACAAAATACACTTTTGTTGTGTTTGTTTTTTTTTTTTGTTTTTTTTTGAATGATGAGTTCTAATATTGGCAGATGGTGATACAGCAGGTGGCGTTGATGGTTATGAGACAGACCACCAGGACTACTGTGAGGTTTGCCAGCAAGGCGGAGAGATTATCTTATGTGACACATGCCCACGCGCTTACCACATGGTTTGCTTGGACCCTGACATGGACAAAGCACCTGAGGGCAAATGGAGCTGTCCTCATTGTGTAAGTGGCATTCATGGTCCAGTCCAGGTTGTAGTTGTGGTTGGTGGTGGTTTTCACTAGATTTACATTACAGGAAAAGGAAGGAGTACAGTGGGAAGCTAAAGAAGACAATTCGGATATTGACGATGATTTGGATGAAACCGTAGGTGACCCAGAGGAGGAAGACCACCACATGGAATTTTGTCGTGTTTGTAAGGATGGAGGAGAGCTGCTTTGTTGTGATGCCTGCCCTTCTTCTTACCATATTCACTGTCTAAACCCACCATTACCAGAAATACCCAATGGAGAATGGTTGTGTCCTAGATGCACAGTGAGTAATTTCATAATCAGAAAAAAAACATGATGTATAACTGCTTGGAGGGATATATTTTATGTATAATAAAATAACTTGCTTTCTCTTTAGTGTCCCTCGCTTAAAGGTAAAATCCAAAAGATATTGATATGGAAATGGGGACAGCCACCACCTTGTACACCAGTGCTGAAACTAGTTGGTTCAGGTCCTGATGCTGCTCCACCCAAACCTTTGGAAGGACGTCCAGAGCGAGAGTTTTTTGTTAAATGGCAAGGAATGTCTTATCTGCACTGTTCCTGGGTGACGGAGTTGCAGGTATGTGACTTCTACACTACTGTAGAAATGTGTGTGAACGTATAGGTTCCCGAATATAAATATGGTGACTGCCATGCTCACTTCTGGTTTCTCTCTTCTGACATACAGCTGGAGTTGCACTGCCAGGTTATGTTTAGAAACTACCAGAGAAAAAATGACATGGATGAGCCTCCAGCCGGTGATTACGGAATAGACGAGGAGGAAAAAAGCCGCAAGAGGAAAAACAAAGATCCAAAATATTTAGAGATGGAGGAGAAATTTTATCGTTATGGTATCAAACCAGAGTGGATGATGATTCACAGAATCCTAAATCACAGGTAAATGCGTTGGTGACGCCCCAAGATAGTAGCATGACAATGAGAACCAACTATCAAGGGTGAGTTCATGCATTGTGAAACTGTTGCAGAATTTCAGTTGTGGAACATGCACAGAAATCTTGCAACAAAGTATAGTACAATGTAAATGAACGGAGTCTTAAAGCGGTATCCTGTCTCCCACCCCCCACCCCCTCCCCCCACAACCGATGACCTATCCAGACTTGTTCAGGATTCTTTTCATACTCCTGTTGGATAACTCAATACCTTCTGTTCTGCTTTCAGTGTGGACAAGAAGGGGAATGTCCATTACTTGATCAAGTGGAGAGACCTTGCTTATGACCAGGCATCATGGGAAATGGAAGATGCAGATGTTCAAGATTATGACATTTACAAGCAAGGCTACTGGAACCACAGGTAGATATTTGGTTATGATGTGCCCAGAGGTGTTGTCTCAGCTAAAGTACTACAGATCTCGCTGCTCTGGGTGATGGGATAGGATTCTGATGAGCTAAAGGAAGCAGAAGTTGAAGGGCTTTATCTCCTAGCATTACTACAACATCATGTTTATCTAACGTTGTTTATAGGGAGCTTATGTGTGGAGATGAAGGCCGCCCTGGGAAGAAAATGAAGAATAAAATAAAAGTAAAAAGACTTGAGAGACCACCAGAAACTCCAACAGTTGATGTAAGTTGCTTGATACTTTTATCCTCTGAAGTAGTTTTGCGTTTTCTGTAATGATGCTCACAACATCTTGTCTTATCAGCCTACAGTGAAGTATGACCGTCAACAAGAGTATTTGGATTGTACCGGAGGTACCCTTCACCCATACCAGTTGGAGGGTTTGAATTGGCTGCGTTTCTCATGGGCACAAGGCACTGACACCATCCTTGCAGATGAAATGGGGCTGGGAAAGACTGTGCAGACAGCAGTTTTTTTATACTCTCTCTATAAGGAGGTAAGTGTTTGGGAATGTTCTGTAAGGAAGCAATGTTGTATTGTAAGCAAGCCCCATAATTACTAATTGCTATTTGTATAATTTTTTTTTTTCCTAGGGTCACTCAAAAGGTCCTTTTCTGGTCAGTGCTCCTCTCTCTACCATCATCAATTGGGAGCGAGAGTTTGAAATGTGGGCACCTGACATGTACGTAGTCACGTATGTTGGAGACAAGGACAGCCGTGCCGTTATTCGAGAGAATGAATTCTCCTTTGAGGACAATGCTATACGGGGTGGCAAGAAAGCATCACGCATGAAGGTTTGTCACACTGTCTAACTTTTGTCATTTGAGGGAAACCTAATATATACATAATCAATCTTAAGCCTTTTTTATTTCTCCTTATAGAAAGAGGCATCTGTAAAGTTCCATGTTTTGCTAACTTCATATGAACTGATCACCATTGATATGGCTGTCCTAGGCTCCATAGATTGGGCCTGCCTGGTAGTAGATGAAGCCCATCGACTGAAAAATAACCAGTCCAAGGTAAGCAGTTTCCATGGTCTACATAAAGTTTTTAGTTTCTGCTGGGTACTTTGCCATTGCTAACACTCTTCACTTTTAGTTTTTCAGGGTTCTTAATGGATACAGTCTTCAGCACAAGTTGCTTTTAACAGGAACTCCATTACAGAACAACCTTGAGGAATTGTTCCACTTGCTGAACTTTTTAACACCTGAGCGCTTTAAGTACGTAGCCTTAAATAATGGACTTTTTAGTTGCACAAATATTGTGTGTAAAAGGGATAAAACCAAGATGTCTGCTTTTGCCTAACTATTTGTTGCTTCCATGCAGTAACCTGGAAGGTTTCTTGGAAGAATTTGCTGATATTGCAAAAGAAGATCAAATCAAGAAGCTTCATGACATGTTGGGTCCTCACATGTTGAGAAGATTAAAGGCTGATGTCTTCAAGAACATGCCTTCAAAGACTGAGCTCATTGTTCGCGTTGAGCTCAGTCCCATGCAGAAGTGAGTAATGGCAGAAGGCTTTATTTTCTCGACTTTTTTTTTAAATATCCTGTCTATGTACTGATGCACTCTTCTTTTTTTTTTCTTCTCAGAAAATATTACAAGTTCATTCTCACAAGAAATTTTGAGGCTCTTAATGCTCGAGGAGGTGGTAACCAAGTATCTCTACTCAACGTTGTGATGGACCTCAAAAAATGCTGCAACCATCCGTACCTCTTCCCAGTGGCTGCTATGGTAATGGGAGATTTTTTTAAAGTGGTTGTCCCATGGCAAACACTTAACATCCATATGTGACAAATGTATGATTGGTATTGCTACCTCTGGTACACTCACTGAAAAACGGTTCCCAAGGCTGCTGTCCCAGAGGTTTTTGAATAGTAGTACTCAAGACATTATATTCAAAATCTATGGGCCAGGCAAAGTACAGTGCTCAGTGATCTCCCTGTCTCATAGCTTTTAAAAGAAACATCAGAATGGTATGCATAACTCCTTCTCCAATCAGATGCCTTGCAAGGAGGGGGGGGGGGGGGGAGGAACCCATGATTGGATCTCCACTGTTATCACCTTTCCTGTTGATAGGTGATAAATGGTTGGGGGGGGGGGGGGGGGGGGGTTTGTTTTTTCACACAATAAGTGCTCAGCTTAGTAGGGTGGGAGTATATAGTATTAACACCTACTTCATTGCCTGTGTTCTGCAGGAGGCTCCCAAGATGCCTAATGGAATGTATGATGGCAGTGCCCTCATCAAGGGGGCTGGAAAGCTGCTGCTTCTGCAGAAGATGTTAAGAAAACTGAAGGATGATGGACACAGAGTACTCATTTTCTCCCAGGTTAGACATGCTGGTTAATTGATCTTGATAAGAGGCTTAACGTGTTGAAAATCTTTAAAGAAATCAAGATCTTGTCTGTAATAAACAGCTTCACTTCTATGCTGCAAATTGCCCTTTTCCTTTTTACTCGCTATTTTAAGGGCTTCTATTTGTGTTCAAATATGCACCACAAATTGGTTAACTTGAAGAGAAATGTTTTCACCAGGTTCATGCTGACACAACCTGGTTACAGGTTCACTTTTAGTGACTTTTTTTCTGTAGTGTAATCAATTATGTATCAGCTTATTGAAGGGGTTGCCCAGTTGTAAACTATTGATTGCGATCCTCAGGGTAGGCCATCAATAGATTGGCAGTGGTCTGCTGCCAAGGACCCTTCCAGTCTGCTGCTCCCCAGGGTCCATGCACTGAGCCGATTTTTGCAGGAAGCAGACTATGCCATTGCCACTGCAGAGGCCTTGCTTGCTATAGAAGGCAAAGTTCCCATTGAAGTGAATGTAATGCCAAACAGGGCCACTGCAGTGAGAACATGATGTTGGAGTTCCATTGACATCCCTTTTCTCTTGTCAGATGACCAAGATGTTGGACTTGCTAGAAGACTTCCTCGAGCATGAGGGCTATAAATATGAGAGAATAGATGGCGGTATCACTGGAAACATGCGTCAGGAAGCCATTGATCGCTTTAACGGTGAGTTTATTTGGGTTTAGTGGAATTTGAGAATTGCGAACTGAAGGTGTGTGCAAAAAAAGGTTTGTCAAATTGCATGCGGCTCAGCAGGTGCTTCTAAAGGATATTGATTATATAGCTAAAGGTCCCCATACACTTCAGATAAAAGGTAATGCAAATGGACGCTTTCAACCGTAATAAAGTTTCATCGGCTGAAATGTAATGACTGTCACCTGGAGAGGGTCGGCAGTGTTTGAAATTTTTGGCAGAAAGATCTCTTATGGAGGACTGTTTCCCAAAAGATCATTGACTCGTCGGTATGCGTCGTTAAAGGGGTTGTCCCGTGATAGCAAGTGGTGTTGGTGTCAGCATGCGCAGAAGACCTCTGCAGCGCGAGCACGCCGGAGCCTGACAGAAAAGGGCAGACAGCGCAAGCGCGTCTAATCCTGGCAGAAGGCAGCTTTAGTCAGCGCCATGGAGACGGGGACGCCAGCACCGGAGGGGTAAGTGTATAACTTCTGTATGGCCAATATTTAATGCACGATGTATATTACAAAGTGCATTAATATGGCCATACAGAAGTGCTTAACCCCACTTGCTTTCACGGGACAACCCCTTTAAACATGTATGGCCAGTTAGAACTGTAGCAATGAAAATGGACTATAATGCATATTGCAGCATCTGTGATACAATCATTCACCAGATTGACTGTTCAGCCATCATTTTATTTCTATCTAATGTGTATGGCCTCCTTCATACATGACCAGCCATATTGTGCGCTTAGACTGAAGCTAAAATGAAAATTCATGATTTTACGATTAAGTCATAGGAAATTAATGCTGTCTTATAATTTTGAGATCTTCCTCCTTTTACCATATGTTAGCACCGGGTGCTCAACAGTTCTGCTTCCTGCTCTCAACTCGAGCCGGAGGTTTGGGAATCAATCTTGCCACAGCTGACACTGTGATCATCTATGACTCTGACTGGAACCCTCACAATGATATTCAGGTAAAGCAAATAACATATTGGCTGTTTCTGTCTGGTCTTCCCTTCTTGTGCGTTGACTTTTTTTGTTTTTTTTGCCTTTTACAACAGGCTTTCAGCAGAGCCCATCGTATCGGACAGAACAAGAAAGTGATGATTTACCGATTTGTAACTAGAGCTTCTGTGGAAGAAAGAATTACTCAGGTAGCAAAGAAGAAGATGATGCTCACACACTTGGTTGTAAGGCCAGGTCTTGGCTCCAAGACGGGCTCAATGTCCAAGCAGGAACTGGATGACATCCTGAAGTTTGGTACTGAAGAACTTTTCAAAGATGAAGCAACAGAAGGTAGATAATTTGTTCATATATTCAGAATTTGATTATATACCGCCACGTCGTGTACTACTTCTCACTGTTTATCATCACAGAAAACAAGGAAGGAGAGGACAGCAGTGTCATTCACTACGATGATAAAGCCATTGCCCGATTGTTGGACAGGAACCAAGATGAGATTGAAGACACAGAGATTCAGGGAATGAACGAGTATCTAAGCTCCTTCAAGGTGGCGCAATATGTGGTCCGAGAAGAAGAGATGGCAGTAAGTCCAGCATTTACTATTGCCGTCTATATATATATATATATATATATTTTTTTTCAGTACATGAGGCCATGGCTGGGACATAAAGTAACCCAGTCTGTTCAGGAGCAATGTGCTATACCTTCAAGGCTTGACTGAACTGTTAAAATTTGGGCCATTTAGTCTGTATTACATACTGTTCCATTTATCTGATTGGGGTTGTTTTGATGAGAAACGTGGATTTCTACAAGCCTCATTTAGACAGATTGATCACTTACAGATATATCTGCACCAGATTTGCTGCATGGAAGTATACCTTGGGGGGGGGGGGGGGAGATATGTTCATACAAGTAAAGCAACATCCGATTACTCTGCCTTATAACAGATTTCTGCTGCAGTTTTGCCCTTTTTGTATACCATGGATTGAACGTGAATTTGGGCCTTTTCAGTTGGCAAATCTATGTGCAGAATCCATGTTAAGATGTAACCCTTCCCCCCCCCCCCCCCCCCCTCCCCCTCCACTTGGATTTGAAATCTATGCCCTGTAGATACTGCCATGTCGATTCCTATTGAAATTAATGGGACCCAGATTCAATGCAGAATCCGTGGCAAATCCACAGCAAATATTTCACCATCTGAACGTAGCCTAAGGCTTCCATTGTTACGTTGGTGTTTATGCATATGGTTTACTTCTGTCAATATTAGTCACTTGAGTGGACCTTATTGCTGATCAAGAAGTGTCTTTGGGGTTTCCTGTTGGTAGGATGAAGAGGAAGTTGTCCGTGAAATCATCAAGCAGGAGGAGAGCGTGGATCCAGATTACTGGGAGAAGCTTCTCCGACACCATTATGAGCAACAGCAAGAAGATTTGGCTCGTAATCTGGGTAAAGGAAAGAGAATCCGTAAACAGGTCAACTACAACGACGGCAGCCAAGAGGACAGAGGTGTGTGCCTTGCGCTTGTGTTCCCTTCTATGACGTGATCTGCCACTTTCCCATTGTCTTGAACATCCACTTTTTGTTGTTAGATTGGCAGGATGATCAATCTGATAACCAGTCTGACTATTCAGTGGCTTCCGAAGAAGGAGATGAAGATTTTGATGAACGATCAGAAGGTGAGCAAGTAATCCATTCTCAACTGGTTAGGTCATGGTTTCCCGAGTATGAGGGGAACTACCATATAACCTAGCTTGTACTCTAAGTTTTCTGTGGTACTTCATATTATGAAAATGTCTTGTCTTATCAGCCCGGCGACCCAACAGGAAAGGCTTGAGAAATGATAAAGATAAACCTTTACCACCTCTGCTGGCTCGTGTTGGAGGCAACATTGAGGTAAGAAGTTGGTTGTCGGGATGCTTGAATCTTGTTGGTACTGGTGAACATATTCTTGTCATATTGTAAAGGGTGGCAATTTCTTTATAGTGAGATTTTTAAGCCATTATACATGGGGTTTACTTATGGGCTAGTAGAACCTAGAACTGCAGGATCCTGACTACACAAGATTTGTACTGGATGGTAAGAAACTAAAGACAGACTTGCCTTAGATCCATAGATTCAGTGAGACTTTAAAAACTCAGACCATTGCAGATGGATTGCAACATTTACGAAAAATGGTTGTAAAGCCCTTATGTATTTTGATACGCCAATATAAGTTGTTTTTGGGGTTTTTTTTCCTCCTAGGTGTTGGGTTTCAATGCCCGACAACGAAAGGCATTTCTTAATGCCATCATGCGTTATGGCATGCCACCACAGGATGCGTTCACCACCCAATGGCTTGTCCGAGACTTGCGTGGAAAATCTGAAAAGGAATTTAAGTAAGATTTCCCATCCCCCATACTTGGACCATTTTCACACTGCAGTATTTATCGCTATTTGTAAGCACAAACCTACAGAAAAAGTATAACAAAGATTTGCACTATTTTCCATGTCTGGAACCACTCAAACTGCTAGTTTTGGCTTACAAATACAGAGTACGGACCTGCAAAAATGCCTTAGATTGTAAATAAAACCCCTGAGGTGATCTGGTGGTCTTACAATTTTTCTCCACCACGTTTTTTCAGAGCATACGTCTCATTGTTTATGCGTCATCTCTGTGAACCGGGCGCAGATGGAGCAGAGACCTTTGCGGATGGGGTTCCGAGGGAAGGCCTCTCTCGCCAGCATGTGCTAACAAGAATTGGAGTTATGTCTCTCATTCGCAAGAAGGTGAGATTCTTCAGCTATTTTTAGAGTGAGAAATGATGTAACTCGGCTATAACCTTGTTTTCAGAATTATGGGTTCAAAGTAACCTAGTATGTAGGGTTGTAAAAGACCTATCCATTTAGTTCAGCCTATTATACTGCAATGTTGATCCAGAGGTAGGCAAAATCCCCGATACCGTAGAAACCGGTTTTCCTTACTTATGGGGAAAAAATTCCTTCCTGACTCCAATCTGGCAAGGAATAATTCCTGGATCACCGACCCTTCGGAAGTAATCAGTGATATAACCTGTAATATTGTATCGCTCAAAGACGTCTGGGCCCCTCTTGTAGTGAGTTCGCCATCACCATGTCCTCAGGCTGAAAATTCCATAGTCTCACTGCTCTTAGAGTAAAGGACCCCCTTCTATGTCTGTGTAGCGGGCGCCCTCTTGTTAGTCATGGGTATAAATAAATATATCGTGGGAGAGATCTCTATATCGCACCCTTTATATATTAATATAGTTCTTCACTCTCCTCTCAGCTGTTGTGGGTTTTTTGTTTTTTTTTTCCCCCCTAAACTAAAGAACCCTAATACATATACAACTAGTATAGAGAATTCAGCGATGGTAGCTGCAGAAATGGCTTAATGCCATAGTACAACTCTGGTCATGGGCTGAAAATTGTCTCCCCTCAGGTTCAAGAATTTGAGCATGTTAACGGACGCTGGAGTATGCCAGAGCTCGCTGAGCAAGAAGAGAACAAGAAGACCTCTCCAGTTGACTCACCATCTCCTAAAACTCCTACTCCATCAACACCAGGGGATACACAGCCTAATACTCCAGCTCCATCTGTAACCAATGGTACGATATGGATTTCTTTTTACGACTTTCTACCTTCTTGCATGTAAACAAAAAAAATTTTTTTTTTATTTTTAACCTAAACCGGCGAACAGACTTTAATGGTAAAATGTGTAATTAAATTTCTCTCTTGTCTGGTCATGTAACAAAGCTCCTCCTGTCATGTCGGTGATATGAGGACTCATGACTAGACATACATTAACTCTGTCTGTTTAGGAGGGCTGCACACAGAAAAGTGCACAACCCTTAAAGGCGTGACAGTACAGTTAAAACTAGTTGACTAGGATTTTGTTTTTATTTACTTTTTTTTTTTTTTGTCCTCTGCAGAGGAAGGTGTCAAAACTGAGGAGGCAACTGTAAAAGAGGACAACGCACAACCGGAATCAAAACCTCCTGAGGAAAACAATGAAGTGAGTATCAGTCGGCTGTGTTCATGTATGCAGTTACATGCTACTGTGGGAATTTGTCCCTTTTTTAAAACTGGTCATTTTTACTTGGGCTTCACTAAACCTCTTCTAAGTATAGAATCTAAACTAAATTCAACTTTTTTTAAAAAAATTTCCCCCAGAGTGCTGCTGCTCCACCACCACCACCAGCACCAGCGGCGACAGCAGCAGCAGCAGAGACCTGCATTCAGACAGAGACGGCTCAGGCAGAGGTCAAGACAGAAGAGTCTGAAAATCAGGAGAAACCACCTCCTGCTGCTGCTGAACCCATGGAGACTGAGCAGAAACCAGAACCAGAGAAGGCGAATGACGATGTTATTGCGGTGGATGATAAGAAAGGTTAATATGGCTTCCCTTTAAAGAGGGGTATTCTGGATGCAGAACTAAAACTAAAGACTAAAACCTGATGTCCATCACAAAAGGTCATTTTCTCATAGGCTCACTGTACCTGGTGTAGCTACTTCCTTCAGTTTCTATGATATGACCTTCCACCAAAAAAAAAAACACTTCTTCTGACCTCTTGTCCACATTTGCTACTTCCTTCCTTATCCATAGATTCCCAACATCCTGTGAGCAGTGCATGATGGGAGGACAGGAACAGAAGTACTGTGCTGTGTTCATGTGCAGTTCAGAACGATTGAACGTTTGAACGATAATTTTAAGGTTACCTTAAAATCCATCATTCAGCCACTGGGAGATAAAACAATTTATTTCTCAATAAACCACAGGTTGTTCTCATGTTTACACTAACCAGGAGAGAGCAATGTAATCTGCAGTCAGCAGAACAATGCAGTTTGCACAGCTGGGTGTGTTTAAGCAGGCTGGGCCCTGCAAACAACTTGTGCATGTCCTTTTACATGCAAATGAAGATAAGGTGTTAATGCCTATTAACACTTTATGCAAATTGCTCACTCTCAGTTGTTTGAAAGATTATCTTTACTTGTAAAAGGGCCTTAATACAGATTCACAGCCTTGCTTTGTGTCTCTGATCTCCGCCATTTACTCCTTGGAATGCTGGCATTCAACTGGAGAAACTGAAGGTCTCTGAAGTGACTGAGGCCCATACCCAGGGTCTGTCTGACTATATTTGTTAGGACCTAATCGGGTATGCGCTAATAACTATCTGTGTACTATTTTACATAAATATAGATTTACCCCAGTGCATCATGGTTTAAGAACAACCTTACGGGATGATTAAAAAAGAGGAGAAAAAACTTAGTGACCCTCTGCTCCTAGACAAAGATGGCCGCACCGCTTCTCTGGCTACCTGATGCATAGTGTGTATTAGTATGCATCATTAGTCCAAGACCACTACGTGCTGCTTTGATTGGCCACTGCTGCCCATGTGAACAGCACTGCCCAGTCAGAGTAACATGTAGTGACTTAAACTACTGATACATACTTGGTGTGCATCGGGTAGCCAGAATTGGTGTGGCCATCTTTGTATACAAATGACCAGAGGGACACGTTAATGTCTGTCCAGATCCTTTATTTTTTTCGTCTCCCGGCATTTCTGGTGGAAGCCATGACAGAAATCTACAAATGGAAGTATGAACCGAGCCTTAAAAAAATGACTTGGCCTTCAAGGGGTTAACTTCCTTTCTCTGTGCTGATTATATATATCTCACGCCTGAATTCTCCCTGCCTCCTTCTCTAGATGATGTCCAGCCTGTCACATTACAGAATGGAGAGACTCCCAAAGACACCACAGAAGAGATAAAGAAAAAGGCTGCAGCCACCAAGCAGAGATTTATGTTTAACATTGCCGATGGAGGCTTCACAGGTAGTGAGAGCTGCCTGCGTTCAGGTTCAAGAGATAATGTTGGGGTAGTGATCTGGTTTTGGTACTTGAGTTTTGCAGCGGTTTTAACACATGGTTATGTGTCCTTCCCACAGAACTCCACTCGTTATGGCAGAATGAAGAGCGAGCAGCAACCGTTACAAAGAAGACTTATGAGATCTGGCACCGGAGGCACGACTACTGGTTGCTCTCTGGCATTATAAAGTATCCTTTGATTGGAAAACAAATGCAGAGTTAACGTGGAATGATTCAACTTTATTTGCAGGCGTTGGCTGGATTGTGGAGCAGGGAAAGGAAATTTATTTTTTTTTACTTGTTTTATTGAGAATAACAGAATATATCAAATGATATTACTCCGTGACAACTTGAGTGTAACATGGTTCAAGTCTACAAATCGGTTACAGTTACTTAAAACAATATACACTGTATAACATGGCGTATTTGGAAAGCTAGTTTGCAGAGCTCACAATATCCTCATACCTCTGAAAGGGCTAAATGGCACATGGACGAGTTGAAAACCTCATTTAGTCCACCAACTGCTGAAATGCATGTGGGTTGTGGTTGATGAGCCGCACCAAATTCACCAGAATTTTTAGAATTTTTCTGGGCACTTTCTATTTTTGTATATTTTTTTTCATATGGGAGAATAGAATTGACTACATTACGCCATTGGGGGGGGGGGGGGGTTCTCCTATCCATCCAGTGCAATGCTACAGCCTTACGGGCCAGATATAGCACCTCACTAAGAAAAATGTAGATATGAAATTGCCACTGCCCTTCATCCAGTATACCTAGCAGACATTCAGCTCGGTTTGGTGGAAGTGGCACCCCCAATAGTTGTCCCAGGAAGTCCGTAGCCTCCGTCCAGGAGTATACCATCGGGCAGCTCCACATCAGATGGTTAAAGTTAACGTTAGGTGTCTGACCGCGATGACATTGTGTTAGGGGTTCTATTCATCTTAGAGTCTGCTTGGTGTCAAAAAACATTGATGTGTAAGGTGCAATTGAATCATCTTGTTAGCTGCTGGCGAGACTGAAGTGTAGGAGGACATTGTGGTACTCCACTCTTCAGAGAGCGTCTAAGACTGCTAGCTCCATGTGTGAAATTTTAGCTTGGATGAGGTGCGTATATATCTGCGAGATTAACTAGGTCCCTGCATGCACAAAACTCCTATCAAGGGATGGGTGGAAAGGGATTGATGTGGCTCTGGGATTTGGCCATTAAGCGCATGTCTTAGTTGGAGGTATCTGTAGAAGATGGTTCTAGGGATCTGGTAAAGCTGCTCACCAAAACTACATTAATGTATACATGCTACAAGGAGGTGATTCTAAGGTCTATGCAGAATTGCATGTCTGGGAGGTTCAGTAAGTGTGGGAGTGCTCTATTACCCCATAGGGGGAGTTTCAGGGAAAGAAAAATTTAAATTAAGTCCCCTTCATTTTAACAATCTCGCGGGATGAGCTGGGGTTGTATAAAGCATGAGTCTTATTGCAATGAGCTTTTCCTTAGCGTCGGCTCTCAGCCATGGCTATGCTCGCTGGCAAGACATTCAGAATGATGTGCGGTATGCCATCCTCAATGAACCTTTCAAAGGAGAAGTGAACAGAGGCAACTTCCTGGAGATCAAAAACAAGTTCCTGGCACGACGGTTCAAAGTTAGTGCTGCATCATTGCTTTAGTATATTGTCTGCCTTTTCTGAGGACTATCTGTCTATCTTCAGCTTATGCTGCAACTCCCAGGAGCAGCACAACTCTTGTCCATAGCATATGTCCAGAATTGCAGACACTTTCTTGTTCACTGATCCCCCTCCCCACTGTCTTCCTTTCCATACAGCTTCTAGAGCAAGCACTTGTCATCGAAGAGCAGCTAAGACGAGCTGCTTATCTGAACATGTCGGAAGATCCTTCACACCCGTCCATGGCTCTGAATACTCGATTTGCAGAGGTGGAGTGTTTGGCTGAAAGTCACCAGCACTTATCTAAGGAGTCTATGGCAGGAAACAAGCCAGCCAATGCTGTCTTACATAAAGGTAAGAACTGCACTCCATAAAGATGTTGTATAACCTATTCCCTAATACCTGCTCCTTTAGGGTTCACTGAGTTTTATAAGATGTTTTGTGTGGCTTGATTCACTTTATCCTGATATGTATATCCTCTCCTATCATCCATAGTACTTAAACAATTGGAAGAACTATTGAGTGATATGAAAGCAGATGTAACCAGACTTCCAGCCACCATCGCCCGAATTCCCCCTGTGGCCGTTAGGTTACAGATGTCAGAACGCAACATTTTGAGTCGACTGGCAAGTAGGAGCGGCGAACCTCAACCCCAGCAGGTAAGTTTCCGCAAAACTTAGCAAGGCTTTAAACAGGACAATTATTTTCTGTGTTGCCGCTTGAAATGGTCACTAAAGCGTACAAATGACTGTGTGCACTTCTCCAGAGTGGTGGCTGTTCACTCGTTTAATTTCACAATATCCTAACGAATTGTTAAGATAATTTACACAGCCGAAATGTCATTCATTGACTGGGCTGTATTGAGGGAGGCCTGCATTTGAAATTTGCACCCCTCTGCAACAAGCTTATTGGTTGGCAAGTCCACTGGACTCACGAATATGTTCGAATGAACACTTGCTGGTGCGGAGTCTCACTAGTTTGAAGATATATCCACTGCATCGCCAAAGACCAAAACTAACAAAGTCCACAGCAGCAAATGTTTGTTTCAGGACCAGTAAGGACTGTTCAATTGAGGAGCACTTGCACCTATTTTATATTTTCGGGAAACTGGTTCCCACATTTTGCCCTCCCACTTAACGCAATCAGCGTTTGGTGGGAGGTGCACAACTACCTGCGAAGTTGTTGGCTAGTAGTTGAAAAAGAACTACTTGTTTAACCAGCGACTATTTTTAGGTGCGCTGAAACAAAGTGAATAGCAACTATTGAATGAATTCTCACTGGTCATGTGGTTGTATGGCCGCCATGTTTACAAAACTGTCAATTACATTCACTCTATCAAGAGACTATTCAGACAATAGCTGTGCGATGTGAAGCCACCCTTAAGCAAGTCAGTGAATTTGTCTCTGCATTTTGGGGAAAGGCCTACATAACCCTGTATTGCTGTCATAATGACTCCCAACTCTTCCCCCACCTTTAGATAGACATTTTGGGAATGACATGGAATTCCACATAACTTTTCACAACGGTCTAATGTAACATCTGTGACTGTAATTTAGTTTCCCTGAAATATTCTGGTTATCGCTGTTCCTGCAGTTGTAGTGAGAGCAGCTTTGGGAATTGCCATCTAAGTAATCTTGCTGCTCTGCTCATATGTGACAGATTTGCTCTTTCAGAGAATTTCTATTAATACAAGTTTCTTTTTCTACAGCAGATGGCTCAGCAATAACAATCCCCCTCCTCTGGTCAGGAGGACAAAGCGTCCACCCACCCCATACATTCCCAACTACGAGCAGATGACCCGGAGAAGAGCACCGGACTTGTTCACCAAATCGACATCCAGGGAGAATACTCAGCAGAGCTGAACCCAACCCCAGGAACAATTCTTTAGGATGAGTCACAGAAATCCTGATCCTGCAAGGTGTCACTGTGACCGCACTAGCCTGAGGGCCGATCAGTATGGTGCTGCTGCTTCATAAAATGGGGTCCACCCCATCATCTTGGGGGTTCAGGGTTGCACCAAATACCCCAAAGGCCAGAAACTCGCCCTGCGTACAGGAGCAAATTACATCCTGGATTCAGAAGGAAATACTTTTGTTTTTTGTTTGTCTTTTAATTTTATTTGCTCCAATCCCCTCACACTGCCCAAGTGGGGCAGGAGGGGTGTCACCCAGGACAGACACCCTACCTCCATCCTTTTTAATACAGAACGCGTTGTCGTATAATAAAACACAAAACACTATTGAGAACGCTTTCTTTGAGTTCTGGGTGGTGGGAGGGATGTGGTGAACGGCTGTTCTGGACTCGACCATTATCGGTAACCTCAATGTATAGAAGCAGTGGAGCGCTGTATTAATTGGGAGTGTGTCCTCCTAACCTCAAAATGTGATGGATCAATCGAGCTGCAGCACCAGGCACTAGCGTGGAAGAAGGGTGCCGCAGTACTTGATCTTGTCCAACTCCTTTATACTAGGCTAGGGATAAAGAGTGACTTTTTAGTTAGGATACAGGTCTTTGGCTGTAGATTGCAGCAGTGGTTTGTGTTGCAGCTCACAAGTTCCAATGACCCACAGATCGCAAGTAGTCAAACGTTGGATTTCTTGCAATCTGAAGTTGTGGAGACTTGCAAGCTGTAACATGACTGCAGCTGGGGTTCACTGCAATCTTTGATCTGTGTTGCAGCAGAAGTATTTTTGTAGCCCTCGTTTTATGAGGTAGTAATGTCTGGCTGCATACATTTAAAGGGCTGGTCCAGGATTAGATGTAATGGCAATGGGCTTTGTCTGCTTTTGTAGCTGATATGCTGCAGGTGATTGTAAAAAGTCCCACAACAGGTCATATCTTAGAGATTGTAAACTATTCATGGGCTATACCCAGGATAGGCTATTAATCATAGACCAACGGTCTTCCACCTAGGACCCGGTGATCGGTTATTTGTGGGCCCGCTGTACTCATGCACATAGTAGAATTTCTGTAGGAAGCAGACAGCTCGCTCTCTGGCTATGCTTGGTATTGCCGGTAAAGTTCCCATTGATGTGAATGTAATACCAAGCCTGGCCACTGCAGGGGGAACAGAGCTGTATGTGCTGTCTGTAGAAATCTTCTCAGTGCACCAGACTAGAGAATAGCTGACTGGTACTACTGATTTATCTTGAGGATGGGCCATTTAATTTACTATTGGACAACCCCTTTAAGAAATCCCTATTAAAAGAACACTTGTAATGAATCTTACAAAAATCCACTATCTTCCTGGTCGTTACTAGAGAGACAAAAATTATTAGTGTATCATGTTAGGACAATATACAGGATTTCTCGAAGGGTCCCCATCTGTAATCCAAAGTGGAGAGCCAATGCAGGGAGCTTCTGCTCTGAAGGTCTTATGTGGTAACCCATTGCATTGTATTACTGGCACCCTTGCAGATGGCGGTTGTTCTTTTGGGCTCTGGCATACAGCCTGTACTCTTATCTGCTGGACATGCTTGGTCAGACTCTGGTGGGGGATAGACTGCCTCCTAGAAGCGCTTCTAGTGGAGATCTCTGCACACTGATTGCCACTGCCTTCGTTTTCTGTTGTGTTTTAGTACATATTTGGTAAGTGTGTAAAGCGCCGGCCTGGTGGGCCTACAGGAGCCTTATGGATCCATAAATGAGCAGCAACACAGCTGTGTGCACAAGCCCTAAATGGGACCTAAAGCAAACTGTATGCCCTGTTCTGCCTAGTGCTGGGCAGGTGGGGAGGAACATGACACAACAAGGTGTGTAGCCTGTGCAATGCACCTCCACCTGCAGTAGCCGTCAAGGGAGGATACATGTTGCCTATGTTGCGCCATTAAAAAGGTCACTTTTGCATGTGGGTTTTCCCCCTTTTTTTTGGAGAGGAAGGGGACTTTCCGAAGTGTTTGTGGCCTTAAAGAGGTGTTACTCTGCACCCAGAACATTTTACATCTAATGTCCATTACTATGTCATTCTGTGATCTGTTCCCTGTACCCGGTCTAGCTACTTTCTTTTTTTTTTTTTAATCTGTCACATGACCCTCTGCCTGAAAAAATATCTCCCCTTTCTCTGACATCTTGTCTGCAGTTGCTACTTCCAAGGCTACTGAAGGCTATGGACCTCCCCTGTCCATAGCCTTCAGCATCCTGTGAACAGTGCATGATGGGAGGAAGCACTGTGTTGTATTGCTCATGTGCAGTTCAGGGTGTCAGACTTCCTGTCTGCTTCAGACAGTTTTCTCTGGCACTCTGAGAAAAGGCTCATTTACACACACAGACAATCTTTCAAAATATACAGTTCTAGCGATCATTTTGCATAAAGTACTAATGGGCACTAATGCCCATTATCACTTTATCAGCTTCATTTGCATGTTAATGAGCCCATTTGCAAATCCCAGCATGTGCTCTGGACTTTGCACTCAGCGTGTCTTCACGCGGGTTGTCAGCCGAATACAATATAATCAGCTGCTCCTGTGGAACACAGCCTGCAGTCCCTGCCATCTCTCTCAGGCTAAAAGATCATTTTTGGGTGAGCATAAAATCAATCGTTCAGCTAAAGAGTGAAAGATGGTAGCATTTACACGCAACGATTATCGCTCAAAAGCCATCATTGGAATGCCTTTTTGAGTGATAATCATTGCGTGTAAATGGGTCTTTAGCAATCATTTTGCATAAAGTATTAATGGGCACTAATGCCCATTAATACCTCATCAGCTTAATTTGCATGCAAATAAGCCTCTGGAAGCTGCTTGCGGAACTCAGCAGGTGGTGTGAGCTCTGCAATCGGCTCCTTGGTTCTTGCACAGGCTGTTATGGACTGAGGACATTAATACAATGTAATGAGCCGCTCTCCTCCAGAATACAGTGTGCGGTCTGTTTTCTCTCGCATGGGCTGCAGAGAGAATACAATGTAATCAGCTGCTCCCATGGAGAACACAGAGCGTGCAGTCTGAACAATGGATCTTAAGCTCACCTAAAAATCATTGTTCAGATGAAAAACGCACTATGGTAGCATCTACACACTTATCGTTCATATTCCATTGTTTTAACAAATTTTGAGTGATAATGGTTGCATGTAAATGGGCCTTAAGAGGGAGGTTGGATCTGGTAAGTTGTGGGAGCCGTGGGCGGAGCTCCAGTGCTGGCCGGTAGCATAGTAACTTATTCCACAAAACGTCTGATCGATTCGCAACCTGATTGATTGGGTTGGCCGATTCACCAATCAGGTTGCGAATCGAGCAGGGGTTTTGTGGAATAAGTTACTATGTGGCCAGTAGACCCCTCCAACTCCCAGCATGCATAGCGTTTAACAGTCTGCTGTGATTTACTGCGGGTGTGATGCATGTAAACACAGCGGCAGATTGGCGGCTGCACGGGAGAGAGTCCAGAGCGGCCGATATAAGGTAGAGGTTGGCGCTACTTGGCTGGACCTCCTGGACTTGACCATTTTGTGCTCAGAAAAAAACCCTTTTTAAGGAAGTTTCACAAAGCAAGAATTGCACAGATGGGGGATCTCTTGTGTAAATCGGTAACTCGCTATCTGCTGTCTTGTTTCTGTAGTCGTGGTGAATTAGTCTGATGTTGTAAAAAGCGTCTAGGTCAGATGACCCTCTGAAGTCCAAGTCAGGGGAATTCTCAGTGGCCGGGGGTCTTTGGTGTTGGCTGGCTCCTTCAGAGTAAGTCTATTACTATGGATGACTAGTTCAGCAGGAACAGTGTAATACTCCCCACCCCCACCCCACGTGTCACGGCGCTGTAGGGAAACTTAACACATGCTGTCCGATTTACACAGCTGATCAAAGGACAACCTGCCTCCTAGTGAAATAGGGTCCAAATAAGGGAGCGCCCCTAGGGGACAGCTTTATATTGGCAAGACCGTGCCGCCGCTGGGCAGGTTCTCAGCCACAAGCTGTTTTCGTTACTTAGACGCTACGTGCCCACGTGCAGGCGAGCGAACTTGTGGCCCGTGTTGAGGGGACCATAATACAGAGTTAATGTGCATAACTTTATGGGGTTAATCACACGGTCGGATTACGGTTTTTTTTCTTCTGTCAGTTTCTCAAACGCAGCATGATCTATTTTTGTTTTGCGTATTCGCCTCCATGGTTGTGTTCTATCGTGCGCCTGCAGATCCGTGTTCGCCCAAGTGAAAATAATACAAATCTGTATTTTTGACACGTGTTTTTAAAAATTCATAATTGTGCTGCGTTCTCTGATTGCCAGGAATTCCAGAGAGGAGGCTCCGCCTGCAGGTGGGCTTTTACGGATAAAGGTCTGTGTATATACTACGTGAGATATGATGTCACCACCTGCAGAAATCTGCTGCAGTAGAGAGGTGTTCATACCTACCAGGAAAGCTCTATAAAAATGCGTGCATTCAGTGCGGTCGCGTGACAGACAGAACTCTAGCGTTATAATAACCAATCATTTCCAACGGGTCAGATCACACGGGCGTCTCACCAATAGTGTAAGAGGGGAAACTGAAGCCGGGGCGAATTCTGGTGCACACATAGTGCTTGCAGTGCAGGGTGTCTCGCACGACACAGATGGGGTGTCCGTCGTGTGATGGGGGTTCTGGGGTGTAACGCGCTCTCGTCCCTGTAGGTACAGACTGAAGACTAGTGTTCACATATTTAGTTGCAATGTCCAGGGTCCTCAAACAGGGAGGGCTTTGCTTTGTTAAATGAACTAGTTGTTTGGGGGGGGGGGGGGGATGTTTTTTGCAATACAAGAGCTTCCATTCTGCGGGGACACATGGAGGGGAAAGACTCCCTTTGGTGTGTTGTGCCACTTCTGCAGCACATCCAGGGAAGTATTAAGCAGCTGCAGCCCTCCTAGAGGAACACTGTCATAGGGACACCAAGTGTCCAATAAAGTCCCACAATCCTCAGCCTCTAGGATCCTGTGCCGTAGCACCGATCATCTCCCTCTGCTCCTCCCTTCGTTGCTTCAGGCCCTCTTACACGGGACGATATTGTTGGATCGTGGGAACGTGAACAATAATTGTAAATGCAGCTGAGCGACTAATGTCATTCACCAATCACTTGTCCAGAGTCTGCAGGCATAAAAATCGGGCGATCGGCCTGGTTACTGTGAACCGATGCTGGTGGCTGCAGCGATCTCCGGCCCGGTCTGCCTCTGCTCGCTGAGTGATGGCCCTGCTGGTCTGCAAATCACTGGGGCGAGCGCCGGCCACATGAGCTCCTGGCAATCATCCTGTGTCAGAGGGCCTTCAGTGGGGCGGTATGAGGACTTTTTTTTTTTTTACAGGGTAAGCCGTAATTCCCATTGCTACTATTTGGGGGCACACAAGAATTTTTATCACTTTTTACTCAATTCTTATTGGGAGACTATGTGAGCAAAAAAAAATTATATTGTGTGAGCGATTATCATGAGATGAGTAATGGCGTGCTCCGATGTCACGGCTCCAAGAGAACGAGCAAGTTCCTTTTTTAGTTGGATTTTGGAGCAGAAAAAAATTTTCTTCTTTTTTTTTTTTTTTCATTTTTAATACTTCGAATACTTGTGCTAACGTCCCCAGGACAAATGCTCAAGAGTTGATCAGCTGATGTCTGTCACTCACGACCCCCAACCGATCAGCTGATTGTGCTGTAATTACAGAGGGGGCAGAGTCGCTGCGCCAACCTCTGTGTAGTGGCCAGCACTTGTAACTGCAGGTACGGCTTGCATTGATTTCAATGAAAGCTGCAACAGTTGAAAACTCCTTTTAAAAAAAAAAAAATCTTACATTTTTAAATCTCGGTTCCGGGAATTGAGCTTGTGCTTGTCTGATCGTTTCTACACCATAGTGTCGTTTTAAACAGATTTCCAACATGTTACAATAATAAATCCAAGCGTACTTACTTACTGTCCCCTCCAGCTGTTGTGGTTGGCCTGATTTGGGAACAGCCCTCCCATGCTGTTCTCCTGACCTCGCCCCTCGAGCGCTGGGAGCCATGATGGCAGGAGAGCAGCACGTGACACTAAAAGCTGGGCGCACGGGGAAATCGCACGGCTTTTATTGCTTTAAGATCGGTGCACTCTTAACTTGAAGGTTTTTGGGTTCTGCCCCCCCCCCCCCCTTTTTTCTCCTAAATCTGTGGTCCATTATGGAAAGTAATTGCGGATGACCGTGAATGCGATCCTTTATCACAGCGTAGCGGCCGTGTGGTAGAGTAAGTGCTCTCTCGTCCAAACGGCGTTACTCTGTTTTTTCTTATGGAGCGGTTCGCCGCCCCTCAGCGATGTTCCCTGCGCGGCGCTCGCATCCATTGACCTCTATTAACCCTTTCCAATCCATTTATTTTTTCTCACCCATTCTCCCCAGCCCCAAATAAATTGGAGCTGGGAGAATGGGTGAGAAAAAATACATTTCCCCTGCACCCTCCTGAACTGACAGAGTTCAGGAGGGTGCAGGGAGGGACCTGCTTACCTGACCGGCGTCTTGTGCATTCTCCTTCTGCCTCCCGGCTCGGCGATCATGTGACCGCTGGGGTCAGGTGACACCTGGCGGCCACGTGATCGCCGGGCCGGGAGACAGAAGGAGAATGCGGAAGACGCTGGTCAGGTAAGCAGATCCTTGCACGGTGCAGGCTCCCGGCTCGGCGTTCATGTGACCGCCGGGGGTCAGGTAACACCGGCGGTCACATGATTGCCGGCCGGAATCTATGCATTGCATAGCGCTAATTGAGCGCTATGTAATGTATAAAGAAGTGGGGGACTCCTCGGGGGTCCTCGATGACGACCAGTAAAGGAGTGCATCTGCACCCGATGTGCCTGACGATCGGGTGCAGATCCACTCCTGCACTGCAGTGTCGGGCCTGCCCCGACATCGGAGCTGTGGAGGAAAATGATGATGTCGGGGCAGGCCCGACATTGGACTGGAAAGGGTTAAGGCCGCACTCATTGCAGTACAACATCTCCACTGCTATCACTGAGGCTTCACCACCTGCGCTCAACCGTGGCGGTTTGAACACCATGATTTTCGGGCGCTGTCTCCGCTATTGTCACACAGTTTAGTGCTTTCTGATCCCCATCCTCGCCCAGCACAAGGACTACAGCGTGTTCAACACCGCAGCTCCAGATCGCAATGCTGAAGGCTGCGGTGTGTGAGAGCGTCCGTGCGGAAGCGGTGCGGCACTACGGCATGCTGCCATCTTTCTTTTGCTCGCGGAAGACGCAATTCACATCGACAATGGTGAAGGAAAAGTCATGTCTTCCAGTGGTTACCCGCAGATCTGCAATTCAAATACACTCAACTGCGATCCCCTAATGTAGACAAAAACATTGTAACCATGGTAACCTGCACTAGGCCCAGAGCGATCATGACGACTGACAATCACAATAGGGGCCAAGGGTAAGTCGGAGAATCCCCCCCCCCCCCCCCCCCCCCCCAAAAAAAAAGTATAAACTGTCACACAACCACGATGGAAGCGCCGCAGCAGCCGAGAAGCAGAACCATATTTACACCGATCTAGGATTGGGAACGAATTCATTCACAACGGCACCGCACAGAAGAGGTTAACTAATGCTACGTCCTCCACTGAATTCCCACCATCAGCCGCACACTGGAGGTCGCGCTGTCTATTGTTGCTCTCCAATAGCCGCCATTTTCCAGGAGATCAAACTGATTATTATTCTAGCGGCCTGTCTACGGCTCCTGATGAGGGACATTCTAAAACATCAATCACCGCGTTGTGCGCTTCCTCAGTCATGTGATCGTGTGCGTCACGCTGTCGAAGCAACGTGTGCTCTGACGTCATCGGAAGGCGCCTCTCTTCCAACACGTGAGGCGACGAGCGAGGCTGCGGGTCTCAGGTACGGGCAGGGTATAGTTGTTAACGGGGATTACCGTACAGATATGATGCGGCCCCGTCATAGAGGCCGCTTTATACGCCTTGTCTTATATGTTCTGGGTGGATACATGCTGCTGCCTGCAGTTTGATTTAAATGGCTCAAAACTTTTCCAACTTTTATTTTCTTGATTTTACTTTATGAAATTCAAAGCCAAACTGTCAGGTCTCGTCTGTAAGGGGGGCGGGGGGTGTAGGAGCCCAGGTACCATGTCTCATGTATATTACAGGCTAACATAATAAAGAGAGATGGTTACTTCCTGTATAATACTCCAGAGCTGCACTCACTATTCTGCTGGTGGAGTCACTGTGTACATACATTACTTATCCTGTACTGATGCTGAGTTACATCCTGTATTATACCCCAGAGCTGCACTCACTATTCTGCTGGTGGAGTCACAGTGTACATACATTACTTATCCTGTACTGACCCTGAGTTACATCCTGTATTATACTCCAGAGCTGCACTCACTATTCTGCTGGTGGAGTCACTGTATACATACATTACTTATCTTGTACTGATCCTGAGTTGCATCCTGTATTATACTCCAGAGCTGCACTCACTATTCTGCTGGTGGAGTCACTGTGTACATACATCACTTATCTTGTACTGATCCTGAGTTGCATCCTGTATTATACTCCAGAGCTGCACTCACTATTCTGCTGGTGGAGTCACTGTGTACATACATCACTTATACTGTACTGACCGAGTTACATCCTGTATTATACTCCAGAGCTGTACTCAGTATTCTGCTGGTGGAGTCACTGTGTACATACATTACTTATCGTGTACTGATCCTGAGTTACATCCTGTATTATACTCCAGAGCTGCACTCACTATTCTGCTGGTGGAGTCACTGTGTACATACATTACTTATCCTGTACTGATGCTGAGTTACATCCTGTATTATACCCCAGAGCTGCACTCCCTATTCTGCTGGTGGAGTCGCTGTGTACATACCTTACTTATCTTGTACTGATCCTGAGTTGCATCCTGTATTATACTCCAGAGCTGCACTCACTATTCTGCTGGTGGAGTCACTGTGTACATACATCACTTATCCTGTACTGACCGAGTTACATCCTGTATTATACTCCAGAGCTGTACTCAGTATTCTGCTGGTGGAGTCACTGTGTACATACATTACTTATCCTGTACTGATCCTGCGTTACATCCTGTATTATACTCCAGAGCTGCACTCACTATTCTGCTGGTGGAGTCACTGTATACATACATTACTTATCCTGTATTGCTCCTGAGTTACATCCTGTATTATACTCCAGAGCTGCACTCACTATTCAGCTGGTGTAGTCACTCTGTACATACATTACTTATCCTGTACTGATCCTGAGTTACATCCTGTATTATACCCCAGAGCTGCACTCACTATTCTGCTGGTGTAGTCACTCTGTACATACATTACTTATCCTGTACTGATCCTGAGTTACATCCTGTAGATCTTTTATTATAAAAGTAAAAAACATAACAAAGACAAACTGTAACAATAAGAATAACCATATAAAGCAATATAAGGCCCTTCCCCCACAGTCCGTGATCCATAAAGAAAGTAAAAGTCCATATTTGGGTTTCCCCCCGCCGTACACACCCACACACATACACACTCAACATATAACACTATATACAACTATATATCTAAAATATAAAACTAAGGAAACTATAACTACATAAAACCTTGTAAACTATAACTCCAGGTCCAGCCGTGCCGCACTGTACCCACACAACACAAATGTAAGCAATAACATAAACAGCATAAATAACTGAAATAGCAACATAAATAACCAAATTCAAACAGAAAGACCGAGCCAACTGGCATAAAAAACTAACTAAAAATATGCTTTTTTTGGGTCCCCAGTGCAGCTTGGGGGCCAAGCCTGCTCCACCAGTCCGTGCCCAGAGTTCTTCGTTCAGGACGTGCCAAGCCACACCAGGGGGGGGGGGGGGGTTTGTTTGTTTTTTTTAACCACACTGTGCCCGCCGCAGCCTGGGGGCCATGCCCGCTCCACCAGTCCGTGCCCAGAGTCCAATGTTCGGGACGTGCCAGACTACGGCTCAAGGCGTGAATCCCACTCCCCCCAACTCCCCACCCAACCTACCTACCACCCAAAACGTGAATATATACAAAACCATAATAAACACCAATAACCAACATACATAATATATACTATATACATAACCCGAAAGCCTAAGGTCAGCTCTCCTGCAGCCCTACTTCATTCCATTTTGCCCAAATCAAAACAAAAAGCTTCATGGTGCACTCGCAGCCCTCCACCGGGATTGGAGGTGATAAGCCGGGCACAGACATCACAATGTACTATCCCTTGAATTTAAAAAAAAAAAAGGTCTCCCTATTCTCTCATGGAAAACTGTCCCTGCCCTATCCCTCCTCTCTCCCTATCCTGTCCCTCCTCTCTCCCTGCTCTGCCCCTAGAAAATTAAGAAAACACTGTCCCTAACGAAATACAAGCCCTCTCCATAGGAGAGAAGCCTTAGATGTGCCCAGCCTCTCATACTCCAAAGAACGCACCTTCACC
The DNA here is from genome assembly GCF_035609145.1 of Eleutherodactylus coqui. Taxonomy (NCBI): domain Eukaryota; kingdom Metazoa; phylum Chordata; class Amphibia; order Anura; family Eleutherodactylidae; genus Eleutherodactylus; species Eleutherodactylus coqui. Next base: position 266,930,076 of record NC_089840.1, on the reverse strand, counting down.
AGGTCACCCAGGATGTTCCTACAGACCGTATCCACGGGGAGGACTTTCAGCTCCGTCGAGATTAAACACCGTGCACTCCAGATATGGACCCTGACCACTAGGCTAACTAGGAATAAAGTGCAGCGGTCCCTGCCACCAAGACCTCTGAAGGCTCCATAAGCCCACTCGGCATAGGAGAGGTGTGCCAGCTGAGGCCAGCCTATGGAGACCCCTACCCGTTGGTATACCTCTGTATTAAAGGGGCACTGAAGCAGGAAATGCTCCATGCTTTCCAGCACGTCGCTGCACTCCTGACGGGGGCAACCCCTGTCAATCAGAGGCCTGCTCTTCAAGTTACCCCTTACATACAGTCTCCCGTGAAAGCAGCGCCAAGCCACGTCCCAAAACTTCACGGGGACCCGGGTTGAATTCAGTAAACGTAACCCTCCCTCCAGGTCCCGACTTGGGCAGTCCTTGAGCGCCAGGGGCTTCTGGAAATGAGTCAACAGGACTCTTTCGTCGAGGAGCCTCCTCGTCAGAGTCCTGATCTCCCACATCCCCAGACCCCACCGGCGTATCACCTTCAGAACCAAGGTAGCGTAATCCGGGAGATGTCCGTGCTGCGTGCGAAGGTCCTTCACTCGCCCTCCTGTCTCCCATTCCTGGAAGAAGGGCCGAAACCATCCCCGGCAAGAGTAGACCCACGGAGAAGCCCTCTCTTGCCAGAGGTTGCCTATGTTGATCTTAAAAAAGGTGTCTACAAGAAACACCACGGGGTTGACCATAGACAACCCCCCTAGTCTCCTCGTGCGGTATGTAACATCTCTCCTGATCAGGTTCAACCTGTTCCCCCACAACATTAGGAAGAACAGGTTGTAGACCCTGGTCCAGAGAGGCTCTGGCAAAATGCATACGCTGCCCAGGTAGATGAATAAAGGGAGCAAGTATGTTTTGATCAGGCTAACTCTTTCCCGAAGGGTCAAAGACCAACCCTTCCACTGGTTTACCTTCTGAGTGGCACCATCCAGCCTGTCTACCCAATTTTGCATGGGGTAATCCCCCTGGCCAAATTTGATGCCAAGAACTTTTGCTGAAGTCTGGGGCACCGGAAGAGTGTCCGGGAGATCAAACACAGGATCCCCCCTTCCTAACCAGAGACTTTCACACTTATCCCAGTTGACCCTGGACCCAGATGCCTCTGAGTAGCCATCCACCTCCGACACCACAAACTCCGCCTCCTCCCTTGAGGATACGAAGAGCGTGACATCATCGGCGTATGCCACTGCCCTCAGGGTAGCCTCCGGCATCACCCGGTCCATCCCGACCCCTGCTATAGGTCCACGATCAACCCTCCTAAGGAAGGGATCTATCGCAAACACATACAACAGGGGACTTAGAGGACAGCCCTGACGGACACCGGACCCCACCTCAAAAGGGCGGCCAAGCCAACCGTTCACCAGCGGGAAAGTCTCAGCCCCTGCATACAATGTTCGCAGCCAATCAACAAACCCCACCGGCAGGCCGTATCTCAGAAGGACTGACCAGAGGTACTTGTGATTAACCCGATCAAACACTTTGGTCTGATCCAAGGACAGCAAGTACCCCTCCCAGTGACCAGCCCTACCCTGCTCCACTGCCTCCACCAAGAACAGCGCTAAAGGTGCTACGGCCTGGAACAGAGCAATGCTGGGCCCCCGAGAGGAGCCGGGGTGCAAACTTGACCAACCGATTAAACAGCACTTTTGCCAGAACCTTCCTATCCGTATTGAGAAGCGCTATGGGACGCCAGTTCTCAATACGGCTCGAGTCTTTACCCTTTGACAGAAGGATCAAAGCTGACCTCCTCATTGACTTTGGCAGAGTGCCCGAGGAAAGACACTCATTTAATACCTCCATCAAGAGGGGACTCAAGAGGTCCTTGAAGGTCTTATAATACTCGGATGTTAGTCCATCCGGTCCTGGCGACTTTTTGAGCCGGAGCCCATCAATCGCCAGTTCAACTTCCTCTTTTTTGATCTCTTTTGTCAAAACATCAAGAAAGGTGTCTACCCCCGGCTCAGGGACCGTTTCAGCCAGGAAAGCCGACATCACTTCCGAATCTAGATCCCTCTTTCCCAAGAGTTGCGAGTAGTAGGATCTGATGACCTCCAGAATCCCTGATCTGGATCGATTCAGGGATCCTGTACTATCGATCAGTCCAGTGACCACTTTACTATTCACTGACATCCTACAGTTTCTGTAAGGGTCGGGCGAGCGGTACTTCCCGAAATCCCTCTCAAAAACCAAGGATGCGTGTCTCTCGTACTGGCACTTCTTGAGCAAAGATTTCACTCTGGAGATCTCCTCGCGGCTACCTCCAGTCGAAACGAGATGTTCGAGTTTCCTCCTCAGGCCGTTGTACAGGCGGTACCTGTCCAGGCATCTGAGGTTGGAGAGCTCTCGGAAGAACCTCGCCGCCCTCCTCTTGAACATCTCCCACCACTCTGACTTACTGCTACAAAGATCCAGTAATGGTACCTGGCTCTGCAGAAAATCCTCAAAGGACTGTCTTATCTCTGCTTCCTCCAGGAGTGATGAATTCAGTCTCCAAAGACCTCTGCCCATCCGGGGGGTCTCTGCAACATTCAGAGAAAACAAAATTAGACAGTGATCGGAGAATTCCACCTCAACAACGGACACTGGCGAAGAGATGGCTTCCTCCTTCAAATAAAACCTGTCTATTCTAGACCTGCTCTGACCTCTATAATAGGTGAACCCCTCGTGGCCTGGGGTGTGCCGGATGTGGACATCCACCAGGCGAGCTTCGCTAGCTATGCTATTAAGTGCGACGCTGTCAAAAGTCAACCGCCTGTCTCCAGAGCCTCCCCTATCGCGGGCTCTCGTGACTGCATTAAAGTCACCTCCAAAGACAACTTGGCGGCTGGTAAAAAGGTAGGGCTTGATCCTCATAAAGAGACTCTTCCTGTCCTTTTTAGACTGGGGACCATAGATGTTGATAAGTCTTAATTCTTGTCCCTTCATGCGGACATCTAAGATCAGGCACCTTCCCATTTCTAATTCAATAACTCGTCGGCGTTCAACCGCTGCGGTAAAAAGTACCGCCACTCCGCTATACGGCTCGGCCGCAAGAGACCAGTAGGAAGGGCCTGACCTCCACTCCCTTTTTGCCTTATGTATGGCTGCCAAATCGGACAGCCTGGTCTCCTGCAAAAATAAAATGTCGGCTTCAATGCGGCCGAGAAAATCAAAGGCCGCAAATCTAGCCGTATCAGACTTAATGCTGGCAACGTTAATTGATGCCAGAGTCAGCGGAGTGGGTGCCGCCATCATGAGTGATTAAATTAGACGGCTTTCTTCCTCACACCCGCTTCCTCGGGGTCAGAGGAAATCCCCTTGCCTCTTTTTTTGGACACAGATGTGTCCATAGCAAGGGATCCCCCGACCCCGTCGTCCTTGTTTCCAGGCTCCAGAGTAGCCTCCACCCCGGAAGGAACTATGCCTTCACGAGGTGGAGACTCAGCGCCCCCTGTTGACCCTTTCTTTGCCCTAGGAACCTTGCCCTCTGCCTCCCCCTCAGAAGAGGAGGAAGAGATGTCTCGGAGGGCTCGGAACCTATTGGAGAGTCCAACTGGAGGTGAGCAGGCTTTTCCTTCCAGTACTTGGCCCGGGGTGGGAGAAGATCTTGAATCCCCCCTTCGTTTCCTCCTCGTGGCACCTAGCTTACGCCGTTTCTCTAGCCATCTCTTGCCTTCCCCATCCACACTTTCACAGTGGGAGGAATCTGCAGAGTTGGTCTCCTCCCTCTGGATCCTCCTGTCCTCCTCATCTAAATCGCTGTCCCTCAAAGCCTCAGCCGCGAGATTTGCTTCTGGAACAGGGGCCACCATCAACACACCTGCTGTGGGCGCTCCTGTCAGCTCCCTGCTCCGTCTGCGTTTCTCCTGACGCCTCTGCTCTGCAGGCGTCTTTTGCCGGTTCTTCCCTGGCTCCTGAGCTCCTCCACCTCTGCTGGTCCCATCACCCCCGGAGGCCACATCATGACCCCCATCCGTAGGTGCTGAGACCGCATTGGCAAAGCAGCGTGGACAGTGACTAAATGGGTGACCGAGGTCACCACACAGGTTACACCTAATCTCTGCACAGGAGGCGGCTAGATGACCCAGACCCCCACACAGAGTGCACTTCAAGGTCTTACAAGCGGCGCTCAAGTGTGAGGGGTCGCCGCACCTGTGGCAGAGCTTCAGCTGCCCCTGGTAAAAGGCCAAGATACGATCCCTGCCGAGGAAGGCTGCAGATGGTATGTGTGCCACTGAGTTACCTGAACGCTTCAGCTTGACCATGAACATCCAGGCCCCAGACCATATGCCGTGCTCATCCCTGTTCTTTTGGGGCATCTCCGTCACCTCTCCGTACCTACTGAGCCACGTCATGATGTCAAAGCAAGAAAGTGACTCATTACGAGTCAAAACGGTCACCTTCTTGACTTTGTTCTGGCGAGACACCACCTGGACGGCAAAGTCTCGCCAGCCGGGCTCGTTTTTCACCAGCTCGTAATTCCCCCAGAAGATTTCTAGACCCTCTGGGCGAACTAAACTGATGTCAAACTCAGACGTGCCGAAGGGATGGATCAGGGCAAAGATGTCAACCGCCCTGAAGCCCATCTTCAGTAGAAGCTCCACTACCCTCGCCCTCGGGGGGCATGTATCATTGCCTCTCCAACGAAGACGGACCACATTCCTACGACCTGCGTCCTGCCCGGGTGTTGGTAGGGACCATACGGTCTCCCCCCTTTGCTCTCGGAAGGCTCCCAAGCCGTGTCTCTCTGTCCAAAGAGATAGGTTCACCTCTCTTCCTCCAACTGTGATTGAACTCTCCCCCTTCCGTAGAGCCCCCAGGAGGCGCTGTTGCAATACGCCCTCTCTAGAGCCTGGAGACAAGGAGGATCCCTCCCCTCCAGCGGCGACACTGGCATAACTCCTACCAGCTGTAGTCGCCGCCGGAGGGGCGACTGGAACCTGTGATATGCCCTGACTATCACCAGAACCTGTGCCTATATTTACAGTAGGTGCCCCTGTGCTGAGAACAGTAGCTGCAGCCCGTGCCTCCGAGTGCGTCGGAGCATCAGACACACGGGCCGCACCAGACACATCCACACCTTTCATACCAAGACCTTCTGGACCAGACTTGGGGTTGGAAGCAGCTTTTTTATTTTGGGCCTTGGTAGACATGGGTGCTGGCACTGCTGCTCCATCTTGCGCAGCTGCAACCACCGTAATGACCCCCCCCCCCCCCCCCCCCCATGGTCAGCACTCTGCATTCCGGCACTTTTAGTATTTTTATTTTTGTTTTTTTCTTTACTTTTGCCAGCAGCCTCCACATCACTGGGTGGCTGGGACCTAGACTGAGGGACCCCTGCAGACCGACCTGTCGCACGGGGGACCCCCGACCCCGCAGCACCCTCCGCATCCCTGGCCTTACTGGCGCTGGCAGTTCCGCCACTGCCAAACACTTTTGCCACCTTGCCTTGTCCTGTGCTGGCCGCCCTGCTGGCTGTTTCTGTCACTGCACTAACTGAAACAGGGACAGAGGACCCGGCCAGTTTAACTCCTTTATCCCTGTTCCCATGTTCAAAACCCACTGCAGAGTCAAAAACCGGGGTTCTCAGGGTGGGGGTGCCCTGATCCGACTTTGTAGCCAAACCAGCGCCCCCCCATCACATACACATATTTCTTCTGCACCAAATTCTTTTTTTTCCCTTGATCTTGACATCCTCCTCCGGTAGATCATCACCAAACTGGAGGCCACTCATATTATGGGGGGATTCCAACAGCCTTATCTGCTGCATTATCAAAGCGCCCCCATCGCTTTTATCTTCCTCCGCATCCGAATCCCCGGAGGTTGCAGGCAGAGCAACCTGCTCCGGCCGGAGGCTGCTGGTGGTTGTAGTGCCACTTTGGGTCTGCTCTCCTGAGCAGACAGGCTGCTCCCAAAGGCTATCCTCATAGGCATCCTCGTCAGTACTGTCACCACCGCTGTCTCCATCGCTGGAGTGATCAGCCTCCTTGTGATTGCTGAGTCCTGATGCCATTTTGGAAAATCTATCACTATTAAGTAATTTTTCCCTAAAGGGACCACTTTGCTCCAGAATCCTGTCCCTCTCCTCCTTGCACCTTTTGTATGCAGTTTTTACAGTCCTGTATGGACTTGCTGATTGCATCTCTTTTGCCTTTAGCGGCGGTCTGGTCCTTCAGTGACCTGGCTGACCGCAGCTTCTCCTTCTGCAGGAGGATTTCTCTCCCCGCACGCTCATAGTCTGCCATGCTGGTGGCCAGACAGGAGGCCAGCTCAACCACAGATTCCCCTTTCCGACGATCACTCCACTGCGGCTTACCTCCTTTGCCGAGCATTTGGCTGCGAGTTTGACTGCGGGTCATCATCTCGCTTCCGGCGCTGTCAGATGCGGCTGCACCAACCTGCTGGGCCATGTCACTGCGCCTGCGACCCGGACCCTGTCTCTTCGCAGCTTTACTAGCTGCTCCGGCTTTCCTGGTTGTTGCCGCTGAAACCACGTAAGCCGCCAGCGCCCCTGATGGTGTTGACGCTGCCTTCTCAGAACTTCCCCCCTCCGACCGAAGCCGGAGGGGGAGTTGCAGGACTCCATAGAAAAAGAAGCCCAGCTACGTGCATTGATCCTGGGATCCAAAACAAGCTTCCAGCTGGGACTGCAACCACACCCTGGTTCTCTGAGGAGCTCCAACAAACCACACCTTACTCCAGAGCTGCACTCACTATTCTGCTGGTGGAGTCACTGTGTACATATATTACTTATCCTGTACTGATCCTGAGTTACATCCTGTATTATACTCCAGAGCTGCACTCACAATTCTGCTGGTGAAGTCACTGTGTACATACATTACTTTTCCTGTACTAATCCTGAGTTACATCCTGTATTATACTCCAGAGCTGCACTCACTATTCTGCTGGTGGAGTCACTGTGTAGATACATTACTTATCCTGTACTGATCCTGAGTTACATCCTGTATTATACCCCAGAGCTGCACTCACTATTCTGCTGGTGGTGGAGTCACTGTGTACATACATTACTTATCCTGTACTGATCCTGAGTTACATCCTGTATTATACCCCAGAGCTGCACTCACTATTCTGCTGGTGGAGTCACTGTGTACATACATTACTTATCCTGTACTGATCCTGTATTATACTGCAGAGCTGCACTCAAGATTTTGCTCTTCTTACAGTTGCTTAGAATACCTCTGCCCTATCTGTAAAGTTGCATCATGGGTAGGAAGTTAGACCCTCTTAGGAAAGCTCCTCGTGGACCCGGACGGAAAGCAAGAAAGCAACCAGGAGCTGAGAACGAGCTGAGCAAAATCCTGAGTGATGGTGAGTGTTGTACGGAGCCAGCCTACCAATGCTAAAGAGAAAATGGTGACAGATGGAAGCGACTGGAGGAATAGAGTACCACAGGAGAAGACAAACGTTTGGTGCTGTGTTAGCCAGTAGAGCAAAATGTGATGGTTCCCAGTGAGAGAAACCACGTAATCTTGTAGAGATCATACCTTTTAATGGCTAACAAAAATACATGATGTTATAGCGAGCTTTCAGACTTACTCTGAGGCCTTCATCAAGGCATAATAAAATGGATCTGAAGAGGCATAATATAGTGCAATACCATAGTATTGCATTATACCGTGTTCTGACAGTCTATCCAGACATACGCCATGGGCATGGCTTGATAGGTGATTGGCCATGGCAGCACCATGGGCCTTCAGAAAGCTCCAGCCTACTATGGCAACCGAACGACATCTTACGATCTCGTCGCGGGGCGCAGTTCGGGATCCCCAAATACCAATCGGTGCATTTAAATGCTGCAGTCAGAATTAACAGCTGCATTTAAAGGGTTAACAACTGTAATCAGCTTGAATGCTGATTTGCGGCTGTTGCAAGCCGGTGTCAGCTGTTATAGATGGCTGCCACCAATTTGTGTATGTAACGGGGTCAGCTTCCTATCCTGCTCCATACAAACTCTGCACACCCAGGGCGCAAATATACAGCCTGGGCATGACGGGGTTAAAGATTTACTGCCATTGACAAAAAAATAGGATTAAATCTCAATTTAATATTTCCTTTTTAACAGACTCCGAATCAAAGCGCCTGTCCAGCCACAGCAGGAAGAGGTGAGGATCCGCCATCTGAATTGTCGCTTTTTCCAAGTCCTTCAATTAGAATTATTTCATCTTATTTATTCCAAACCCTTTAACAGAGCAGCAAAAAGGCGACACATAGAAGAACAGAAAGCGAAGCCCAGTAGACCAGAGGCAAAGCAGAACGGTAAGACGAGGTACCTCCTAGATCACGCGGTGCACACGCCTCTTACGTGTTCTCAGTTTACATCTCATCCTTCCTTAGGTAATGCACAAGCTGCCCAGAAGGGGAAGAAGAAACTGTCGGGGTTCAGTGATGATAATGCAGAGTGGCTGCAACCTGTGAAGAAAGCGAGAAAGGATGAGGAAGATGACGAGGAGATGGAGGAAGATGCCAGCGATCAGGTGGAAGAAAGCGGAGATGAGAAGGAGATTGGAAATCTGGAAGAAGATGGGGAGGAGAGTGAAGATGATGAACCAACTGGAGGGCTGGAGCTTTCTGACAGTGATGATCTGCGAGATGACTATGGGGCTTCCTCGGAGGATGACGACGATGGTGGAGATGATGATGTAGGTCTCTGCAGGATTGTACTTTCTGTACTCTTAGTACATGTGTTTTACATACCTTCATTTCAATTTGCTTTTTTTTTTTACTTTTAGCTTCTCCCAATTGAGAAAGCTGCTGAGAAACAGAAGAAAAAGAGTAAAGGGTAATAATCTGAAATTAGAGTCAATTAGCTCTGGCTCCTGCTCGCTAGTGACCCTTTCTTCTGACGGCTCCCTAGTGACCCTCCCTGGAGACCGTCCCTCTCCGGCGCGGCTCCCTGGAGACCGTCCCTCTCCGGCGCGGCTCCCTGGAGACCGTCCCTCTCCGGCGCGGCTCCCTGGAGACCGTCCCTCTCCGGCGCGGCTCCCTGGAGACCGTCCCTCTCCGGCGCGGCTCCCTGGAGACCGTCCCTCTCCGGCGCGGCTCCCTGGAGACCGTCCCTCTCCGGCGCGGCTCCCTGGAGACCGTCCCTCTCCGGCGCGGCTCCCTGGAGACCGTCCCTCTCCGGCGCGGCTCCCTGGAGACCGTCCCTCTCCGGCGCGGCTCCCTGGAGACCCTCCCTGCCCTTTTTCCTCTGCCTCCTGGTCTATATTGTTGCTCTCTGCACTGAGCTGTTCTCCAGTCTGCCCCTTGTCTCAGGCCACTATATAGTAACCGGATGCCCTATGTGCTTGCTGCCCACTGGTATGCATTGCTTACTGATGACATTCCCTGCCCTTTTCACCTGCCTTCTCTGTTCTCACATGCTCTGTCCAACCTCTCTGATCTACCAACCATCAAGTTTATATAACAAAATCTCATTCAACACAGGAAGAAAGGCGCAGAGGATGAAGCAGACATTCAGCTTAATGTGGATGTGGATGAGCATTTCACCCTGCCAACCGCAGATGAGCTGGAGAATCAATGTATCCTTGTTTGTAAGAGTCTCTATAATGAAAAGGCTTCATATTTGGGGGTTAGTCCCAGTGGGAGTTTCTCATTAAAGTGAAGCAAAAGCTTGTTAGTCGCATCTATGTGGGGGTTTGTATAGTGCCCCAAATCCAATATTGATGCTCGCTACACAATCATTATCCTGTCCACCTCCTTACATCACTGCACAGCCTCCGCACCCCTGGACCTCACCACTGTGCAAGAACGCATTAAGGATATTGTAGGTGTTTTACAAGATTTTGTGAAACGCGGAGGACAGCATTCACGCCAGGAATACCTGACTGTGCTCCGCCGGGATCTTGCCACCTACTACAGTTATGGAGACTACATGATTAAAATGCTCAGTGACCTGTTTCCAGTATCGGAGGTGAGGATTAATATTGTTATTTATTTATATGCAAATGAGGTATACAAGATGATGCCTTCATCCAGTCTTCTAAATTGCCCAGTATTTAATATCTCCCTTTCTTTGAAGTTGGTTGACTTTCTGGAGTCCTGTGAGGTGCAGCGTCCAGTAACCATCAGAACTAACACTTTAAAGACCAGAAGACGTGACCTGGCACAGGTATTTAATCCTCCTTAGTGCTCCTATGTACAACTACTATAATACTGCCCATATGTACAAGAATATAACTTCTATAATACTGTCCCCTATGTACAAGAATATAACTACTATAATACTACCTCCTATGTACAAGAATATAACTACTATAATACTGCCCACTATGTACAAGAATATAACTACTATAATACTGCCCCCTATGTACAAGAATATAACTACTATAATACTGCCTCCTATGTACAAGAATATAACTACTATAATACTGTCCCCTATGTCCAAGAATATAACTACTATAATAATGTCCCCTTTATACAAGAATATAATTACTATAATACTGCCCCCTATGTACAGGAATATAACTACTATACTACTGCCCCCTATGTACAAGAATATAACTACTATAATACTGTCCCCTATGTACAAGAAAATAACTACTATAATACTGTCCCCTATGTACAAGAATATAACTACAATAATACTGCCCCCTATGTACAAGAATATATCTACTATAATACTGCCCCCTATGTACAAGAATATATCTACTATAATACTGCCCCCTATGTACAAGAATATAACTACTATAATACTGCCCCCTATGTACAAGAATATATCTACTATAATACTGCCCCCTATGTACAAGAATATATCTACTATAATACTGCCCCCTATGTACAAGAATATAACTACTATAATACTGCCCCCTATGTACAAGAATATAACTACTATAATACTGCCCCCTATGTACAAGAATACAACTACTATAATACTGTCCCCTATGTACAAGAATATAACTACTATAATACTGCCCCATATGTACAAGAATATAACTACTATAATACTGCCCCCTATGTACAAGAATATAACTACTATAATACTGCCCCCTATGTACAAGAATATAACTACTATAATACTGCTCCCAATGTACAAGAATATAACTACTATAATACTGCCCCTATGTACAAGAATATAACTACTATAATACTGCCCCCTATGTACAAGAATATAACTACTATAATACTGCCTCCTATGTACAAGAATATAACTACTATAATACTGCCCCCTATGTACAAGAATATAACTACTATAATACTGCCCCCTATGTACAAGAATATAACTACTATAATACTGCCTCCTATGTACAAGAATATAACTACTATAATACTATCCCCTATGTCCAAGAATATAACTACTATAATACTGCCTCCTATGTACAAGAATATAACTACTATAATACTGTCCCCTATGTACAAGAATATAACTACTATAATACTGTTCCTATGTACAAGAATATAACTACTATAATACTGCCCCTATGTACCAGAATATAACTACTATAATACCGCCTCCTATGTACAAGAATATAACTACTATAATACTGTCCCCTATGTACAAGAATATAACTACTATAATACTGCTCCTATGTACAAGAATATAACTACTATAATACTGCCCTCTATGTACAAGAATATAACTACTATAATACTGCCCCCTATGTACAAGAATATAACTACTATGATACTACCTCCTATGTACAAGAATATAACTACTATAATACTGCCTCCTATGTACAAGAATATAACTACTATAATACTGTCCCCTATGTACAAGAATATAACTACTATAATACTGTTCCTATGTACAAGAATATAACTACTATAATACTGCCCCTATGTACCAGAATATAACTACTATAATACCGCCTCCTATGTACAAGAATATAACTACTATAATACTGTCCCCTATGTACAAGAATATAACTACTATAATACTGCTCCTATGTACAAGAATATAACTACTATAATACTGCCCTCTATGTACAAGAATATAACTACTATAATACTGCCCCCTATGTACAAGAATATAACTACTATGATACTACCTCCTATGTACAAGAATATAACTACTATAATACTGCCCACTATGTACAAGAATATAACTACTATAATACTGCCCTATATGTGCAAGAATATAACTACTATAATACTGCCCCCTATCTACAAGAATATAACTACTATAATACTGCCCCCTGTGTACAAGAATATAACTACTATAATACTGCCCCCTATGAACAAGAATAGAACTACTATAATACTGCCCCCTATGTACAAGAATATAACTACTATAATACTGCCCTATATGTGCAAGAATATAACTACTATAATACTGCCCCCTATCTACAAGAATATAACTACTATAATACTGCCCCCTGTGTACAAGAATATAACTACTATAATACTGCCCCCTGTGTACAAGAATATAACTACTATAATACTGCCCCCTGTGTACAAGAATATAACTACTATAATACTGCCCCCTGTGTACAAGAATATAACTACTATAATACTGCCCCCTGTGTACAAGAATATAACTACTATAATACTGCCCCCTGTGTACAAGAATATAACTACTATAATACTGCCCCCTGTGTACAAGAATATAACTACTATAATACTGCCCCCTGTGTACAAGAATATAACTACTATAATACTGCCCCCTGTGTACAAGAATATAACTACTATAATACTGCCCTATATGTGCAAGAATATAACTACTATAATACTGCCCCCTATCTACAAGAATATAACTACTATAATACTGCCCCCTGTGTACAAGAATATAACTATTATAATACTGCCCCCTGTGTACAAGAATATAACTACTATAATACTGCCCTATATGTGCAAGAATATAACTACTATAATACTGCCCCCTATCTACAAGAATATAACTACTATAATACTGCCCCCTATCTACAAGAATATAACTACTATAATACTGCCCCCTATGAACAAGAATAGAACTACTATAATACTGCCCCCTATGTACAAGAATATAACTACTATAATACTGCCCTATATGTGCAAGAATATAACTACTATAATACTGCCCCCTATCTACAAGAATATAACTACTATAATACTGCCCCCTGTGTACAAGAATATAACTACTATAATACTGCCCCCTGTGTACAAGAATATAACTACTATAATACTGCCCCCTGTGTACAAGAATATAACTACTATAATACTGCCCCCTGTGTACAAGAATATAACTACTATAATACTGCCCCCTGTGTACAAGAATATAACTACTATAATACTGCCCTCTATGTACAAGAATATAACTACTATAATACTGGCCCCTGTGTACAAGAATATAACTATTATAATACTGCCCCCTGTGTACAAGAATATAACTACTATAATACTGCCCCCTGTGTACAAGAATATAACTACTATAATACTGCCCTCTATGTACAAGAATATAACTACTATAATACTGCTCCTATGTACAAGAATATAGCTACTGTAATACTGCCCCTATGTACAAGAATATAACTACTATAATACTGTCCCCTATGTACAAGAATATAACTACTATAATACTGTCCCCTATGTACAAGAATATAACTACTATAATACTGTCCCCTATGTACAAGAATATAACTACTATAATACTGTCCCCTATGTACAAGAATATAACTACTATAATACAGCAGCCTATGTACAAGAATATAACTACTATAATACTGCTCCTATGTACAAGAATATAACTACTATAATACTGCCCACTATGTACAAGAATATAACTACTATAATACTGCCCTATATGTGCAAGAATATAACTACTATAATACTGCCCCCTATGTACAAGAATATAACTACTATAATACTGCCCTATATGTGCAAGAATATAACTACTATAATACTGCCCCCTATCTACAAGAATATAACTACTATAATACTGCCCCCTGTGTACAAGAATATAACTACTATAATACTGCCCCCTGTGTACAAGAATATAACTACTATAATACTGCCCCCTGTGTACAAGAATATAACTACTATAATACTGCCCCCTGTGTACAAGAATATAACTACTATAATACTGCCCCCTGTGTACAAGAATATAACTACTATAATACTGCCCCCTGTGTACAAGAATATAACTACTATAATACTGCCCCCTATGTACAAGAATATAACTGCTATAATACTGCCCCTATGTACAAGAATATAACTACTATAATACTGCCCTCTATGTACAAGAATATAACTACTATAATACTGCCCCCTATGTACAAGAATATAACTACTATAATACTGCCCTCTATGTACAAGAATATAACTACTATAATACTGCCCCCTGTGTACAAGAATATGACTACTATAATACTGCCCTCTATGTACAAGAATATAACTACTATAATACTGTCCCCTGTGTACAAGAATATAACTACTATAATACTGCTCACTATGTGTCTGTTTGGAAAACCCTTTTAAGGTTTGGCTATTGGTACAGATTCATGTTAGTCCTTCATATTCTTCACTTATTGCTTCTTCAGGCTCTTATCAATCGAGGAGTTAATTTGGATCCGTTGGGCAAATGGTCGAAGACCGGACTGGTCATTTATGACTCTTCTGTGCCAGTTGGTAAGTTGTGATAGTAGTCTGATGAAGCCTGGCACAGTACGGTATGTCGCTCCTGTTCTCTGTGTCATAAGGTGTATACAGTCTCCATCTATTCTCCTTCCAGGTGCCACTCCTGAGTATCTGGCGGGACATTACATGCTGCAGGGGGCGTCCAGTTTGTTACCAGTCATTGCTTTAGCTCCTCAAGAAAATGAGCGTGTCCTGGACATGTGCTGCGCTCCGGGTGGGAAGACCAGCTATATGGGTACGGGGTTTGGCTCTACCACTGATGTGCTGTATGTTGCCAGTCCTCATCTGCCCGTGCGATTAGTTATATGACACTATTGCCTTATCCACAGCCCAACTGATGAAGAACACTGGGGTCGTCGTTGCCAATGACATGAACGCCGAGCGCCTCCACAGTGTGGTGGGGAACTTGCACAGACTGGGGGTCTCAAACTGCATTATCTGCAACTATGATGGGCGGCAGATGCCCAAGGTGAGTAGTCACGGGACGGCTTCAAACTAACCCCTTGCATGTCCCTCTGGGGGGCGGTAGTGGTCCGACAGAGTTTTTTTCTGATAAATGGTGTATGAAGATGCTAATCCTCTTCCTATTATCATAGAAGGGTCCTGCAGAGCAGTGAAGGACATAGATGAGCTTTCACTGGGTTCATTTCCCTAAAACTGGCGCAGTAAACTTTGCTCACTGTCACCCCCTGCTGAGCAAAACTACTAAGGTCTTCTTTACATGGTGGATTGCGCAGCGAATTTGATGCGGCATCTGTGGCAAACTACAGGATTGGCAAAATTAAACTTCCCCCAACTCAGAGGTCTCTGGGGGGATGTTCTGCTGCTCCAAATGACACAAAATTCAGAATAGCCAGTACATTTATGAAAAAAAGTAGTTTTTTTGTTTTTGTAAAAAAAAAAAAAAAAAATAGGTGGCGCTGTGGCTATACACATCATGCTGCAAATGTTCATTATGTCCCGCTTTATTTTCGACAATGGTTTCTATTTGCAAAACCATGTTTTGAACATGGTCTGTCACGGTAGACCAGGTCCGCTACAGCGCCACCTATTGGTGACTTACTAACACTTTTTCTTTTCTTTAATATTTGGCGAGCGCGTCTGAAGTGGCCATTGTGTGAATTTTTGCATCATTTGGAGCCACGGAGCGCCCTCCAGAGGCCGCTGCGTTGGGGATGTTTAATTTCGTTAATCCTGTACGCGTTAAGTGTCTGAGAATCCCTGCCGTATAGACGACCTGTACCATAGCTTTTAGATATTGCGGAGTTTAAATCCCCGGAAGGAAAGGGACCTGCCGCTCCCTGATGCAGTTACCTTGCGGATTAGCCCCATTGGGGGAGCTGTATAAAACTGTACATTGTGCAGCAGCTCAGTCCTTCACCTGATGCGACTCATCTGTTCTTAGGCCATGTGATGGATGGACATGGCCTAACGCGAATGTTACAAACTTTTCAAACAGTGGACTTGTGTGTGTCCCGAGCAGTGGACCCCTTCTGATCTGATATTGTGGATAGGCTATCAATTTCAGGAAAACCCCTTTTAAGTATCTCTTCTTCCCCCACTACCAGGTTTTTGAAGGATTTGACCGGGTCCTCCTGGACGCACCCTGCAGTGGAACCGGCATCATCAGCAAAGACCCAGCTGTGAAAACCAACAAGGTGGGTGACCTAGTGGGCCGGTGGTGCTCCAGGAAGGACTAAGGGGGTTGTATGTTGGTGCTTAGAGGGGGTAGCTGTCCTATGTACTCGTCTACATGCCTGTCTTGTATATGTAGGACTTACAGGACATCCAGAGATGTTCGCACATACAGAAGGAGCTGATCCTCAGCGCTATTGACTGCCTAGATGCCCAGTCTACAAGTGGTGGATTCCTGGTCTATTGCACTTGCTCCATCACAGTAAGTGTCTTGCATTATCCCCCCCTACATCCGGTTTAATGTGACTCTACAACACTTCCTTGCTTCCTTTGATCTCTTCATGTCTAAACCCTTGTGATCCGTGCCCGCAGGTGGAAGAGAATGAGTGCGTGGTGGATTACGCCCTGAAGAAGAGGAACGTCAAACTCGTACCAACAGGCCTGGACTTTGGCAAAGAGGGGTTTGTGAGGTGAGGACCCTGCTGGGATCTCTTGTAGGGCAGCAGCCAGCAGCTGCACATGTAAAGACGGACAACATGGGACCAGTTTAACCCCCTCTGACGTTTGATGTACATGCACATCGTCATTGGCAGGTAGTTTCTGCAAGATGACCTCCATGTATGTCATGGTGATCATGTGGGCACAGACCATGGCATGCCCCTTCCTGCCTGCCCCTAACCATGACCCGTTCGCTGGCTGCTGATGGATTGCTGTGGCAGCCGGCGGGCCTAACAATATCCCCCCAGGTCTGCCCTCTTAATACACCTATTAAGTGTCATTTTCATACAAGGCATGTATATATTGTTGGGGGTCACAGCTACCACATGATTAACGGATATGTGGTAGTAGGCGGCATCGTGGCTTCCTGACGGCCGACTCCATGACTTCTATGCAGCTGCAGAACCTGAAGAAATATTTGGCAACATCCCTGCAGTTATATGCAGATCAGACAGATGTTTTAACCCCTTACTGACCCCCCCCCCCCCCCTTTTTTTTTTTTTGCCGTTTCCTCCCCACTTAATAAATAAATCATAAGTCTTATATACCCATCGGCGTAGATGTCCGAGGGCTCGGGTTTTATGGGACGACTTGTATTTTTCAGTTGTACTATTTTTGTAACATATAATGTACTGAAAAGCTTTAAAAGTGGCATTAAAAGGGTTTACAGCTGTTGCCGGCGAGTGTCAGCGTAACAAACAGCCGGCACCCGCATTGGATGCGGCGGGATCAGCTCCCAGTCCTCCTCCATATGAACCCTTGAACGCACGGCACATAAGTTTGTCTTGTGGTGTTAAAGGGTTAAGACATTCGGTGGTCCTCAAGTAGTTAATAAATAATCTAATGTCAGATCAGTTTCCTTAGGATCCTCTATGATGAGACTTACCAAGGGTCTTCTGTTCCTTCCTACTCCTTCCTTAGGTTCCAGGAGAGGCGGTTCCACCAGTCGCTCCGCCTGACACGCAGGTTTTACCCCCACACTCACAACATGGACGGCTTCTTCATCGCAAAATTTCGCAAGTTTTCAAATAGCATCCCGACTAATAAGGAAGGTGAGTGGCGTTCCCTGGCCGTCTGTGGCTCATCGTGGACAGAAGTCCACACGCATCTAGTCTATAGCGCCATAGTCATCACTGCAACTCTCTGCGAGCCCTTTTACTTGAAGGGGGTTTTCGTAACCCTATTATTGATGACCTGTCCTCGGGATACGCCGTCAGTAGTTGATCAGTGGGAGTCTGCTGCTCGGGACCCTCTGCGTTCAGCTGATATTGGCCCATCTGTCGTAAGGACAGAGCCGGGAGCTGACTGTTCCATCCACACTGCAGTGGTGTGGGTTGGTAATTGCAGCCACGGCTCCCGTTGAATTCAGTACCAGCCCGGGCTTTCAGCTTTGGGCTCCATCCCCACTGACACCTGACCCAATATCAGTTCATCGATGAGGTCCTAAGCCAAGTAAGTACCTTTACTACTGACATCATCAGTAGTAAAGTACCAGAAAAACCTGTTTAAAGTTTTTTTTTTGAGAGTTTCACATTGATGGCCAAGCCTTGGGACAGTCGTCCGAACCCTGGTACCCCCCACCTATTAGTAGAATGAGGGGTGTGGGCTGCAGTACCAGACACAACCATATAGAGATGGAGCTTTGTAGTTCTATCCTGGTCAGTGCATCAATCAGGTGTCTACTTGCAGTTTTCTTGAACTGTTTGTCAGTGAATTGAAAACTTGCCCACAGCCAAAGGGTGAAAATCTTTCCTGACCATGTCCTGCCCACACCGCTGCACTACAACCAATTGTCATGGACTTTCGCATTTACAGTAGTTGCCAGGGGTTGAGATTATTAAAACCTCGTCCGCACACTGTGGGATAAAACACAATGCGATGCGGAATTTAAATCCACAGCATGTAATTTATAGCAGCAGATTTTTGGTGTGGATTTCTTCTCTTTTAATGAGGGGGTAAAATCCGCCCCAAATAATGCTGGTCTTGATTTAGATTATACAGTGCATATCTGCTGAGGAATGTCCGCTGCAGCAGATCTGCCCCGTGTGGCCGTACCCTAAATTTGCAGCATCTCAGTTTTAGCAGTGGGTTTAGTGCAGAAGGCGTGTGGATTTCCACCATAGACTTAAGGGGAGGGGCCAAAATCTGCTGCAAATCTGCAGAAGTAGCCACAGATATTCTAAGATTGTTCCCACTGAAGCATTGCTGATTTCCCAAACGGAAAATCCACAGCAGGTCCGTGTGAACATATCCTTGTGGATGTCACCCAGCTCTTCCAGGTTTGGATGACCTGTTCTAGAATCTTACATCTAATCCTATTTATCTCTCACAATTCAAGTGACGGAAGAAACCGGAGATCATCCAACAAAACAGAATGATGCAGAGAAGAAGGAAGCGGGACAGAAAGAAGTAAGTCCCAAACCTGCAGCCCAAGGACAGAAGAAGGGCCAGAAAACTCTTCCGACGAAACCGGGCCAGAAAACACCCCTGACGAAACCGGGCCAGAAAACGACCCCGACGAAGGCAGGGCAAAAGACTCCTCCGACGAAAGCGGGCCAGAAAACACCCCCAACGAAGGCAGGGCGAAAGACTCCTCCGACGAAACCAGGCCAGTCCACCCCAAAAACAAAGGAACAGAAGAGTCTGAAACATAAGAAAAAACAGAAGATGCTCCAAAAGAAACAGAAGCTTTTAATAAAGAAGAAGAAAGAGAAAAAGAAGAATAAATAATAGCATCCCGGCCTCTTCCAGAACCGACCATCATCTCCTGTTCTGCGCTGGTTCCTGATCGGTCATCCTCCAACACCATCTGTTAGGACAAGGAGCTGACACGCTGGACCCCACGAAATGACCAGCACATTGGCTCCATATGTACGAGGTGCTCTAGACACGTGGACTGTCTGGGATCAAGAGATACTCTGCAAGAGCTTGGACTGTTTTGAGTCAGATGCTCTGCAGACATGTTCTCTTTGCTGCTGGCTCTGCTGATTTTGTCATTTGTGACTTTCTTTTATTATAAATTTGGTGCAAACCAAGGATTGTGTCTCTGAAATGTCTTTCACACATTTTAAGATATCTTAGTTATGACATGCCGCTCCAAGAACCAGAGGTTTTATATTATGCCTGGCATCCAGCTGAAAAGGACTTCTTGGGGTTGAGCGTTGAGAGATCTCTCTACATGTCAGTCAGCTGCTCTCAGCCGGTTGGCATCCCAGGGGTGGTCTTGGCTATGCTGACTGGCAGAGAGATCTGACAGACAGGACCCTGCTCAATACTATGCTCCTCCCAATTGTCCTTTTCAGCTGGGTTCTGGCCAATGTATGCCAAAGTCATACAAGTGTTTTTCTTACAGGGGTTTTCTGATCTATCCTTAAGGTATGTCATTAACAATTAATTGCCAGGAACCAGCCGCACAGGATCCCTGGCGATCACCTGATCACCCAACGCTCTGGATGTGCATCATAGGACACGGGAGAGGAGATGGTCTAGCTGACCATCAGTGGGAGTGATGCCAGCTAGACCATCTTCTATGATGCACATCCTGCTCGCTGCACTGACAGTGGGCTGGGCGATCAGGTGATCATGTGGTGGGTCCACGGTGATAATTATTGGTGTCCTACTTAGGGTAGGTCATCAAGTTTTTGCCCAGAAAACCCCTTTTAAGCAGCAAGAAAACTGATAGAACATTGATACCACTTATGTATGTGCCCCCTTATGTATGAGTGCTAGTAGCTAAATGGGGGTCAAGGCATCTTCTCCTTGTTCCCCACTGCTATGGTTGGGTACTTTTTGCATTGTTGGTTCTTCCCGGTTTTCTTTTCATCTCATAAGTTCTGGTCTCGTGACGGCAGTCCTGATAAAGCTGCGTAAAGCTCCACGTATTTGTGTGGTTATACAGCTATTTGGTATAACTCCCATCACATGTCACAGACATACAGACAGGGTGTGCCACGGGCAGCTGTC
Source organism: Eleutherodactylus coqui (assembly GCF_035609145.1). Classification (NCBI taxonomy): domain Eukaryota; kingdom Metazoa; phylum Chordata; class Amphibia; order Anura; family Eleutherodactylidae; genus Eleutherodactylus; species Eleutherodactylus coqui. The sequence continues at coordinate 266,909,355 of NC_089840.1, read as the reverse complement.
TCTATCCACTACCCCCTGGTATGAAGTCAGCAGCTGTGCCTGAAATTGGAGCGTGTGGAATTCTGGGATGTCATTCATATAATATAAAGCGCACACGACGGGACGCACTGCAATTAGGCAGAATGTTTTTTGCCTGTGTCATTAGGGGACAAAGCAAAGACCTTGGGTATAGCTGCTGCCACTAGGAGGCGGACCCTAAGTGAAGAAGTGTTGGCTCCTCCCACCAGCTAAACACCTGCAGCCACCATGCCAAATTAGCTTTAACTTAAAGGGGTTGTCCCGCGCCGAAACGGGTTTGTTTTTTTTTTTCAACTCCCCCAACCCCCCCCCCCCCCCACCCACCCCCCCGTTCGGCGCGAGACAACCCCGATGCAGGGGTTAAAAAAGAACACCGCACAGCGCTTACCTGAATCCCCGCGCTCCGGTGACTTCTTACTTACCTGCTGAAGATAGCCGCCGGGATCTTCTCCCTCGGTGGACCGCAGGGCTTCTGTGCAGTCCATTGCCGATTCCAGCCTCCTGATTGGCTGGAATCGGCACGTGACGGGGCGGAGCTACACGGAGCCCCATTGAGAAAAGGAGAAGACCCGGACTGCGCAAGCACGTCTAATTTGGCCATTAGACGCTGAAAATTAGACGGGCACCATGGAGACGAGGACGCCAGCAACGGAACAGGTAAGTGAATAACTTTTGATAACTTCTGTATGGCTCATAATTAATGCACAATGTACATTACAAAGTGCATTAATATGGCCATACAGAAGTGTATAGACCCACTTTGTTTCGCGGGACAACCCCTTTAAGCCTCACTTCCACTGGTGGATTGGATTCCGCATTCTGATTTCCGCAGTGGATGTAATGGTTTTTCCGCATTGGAAAAAAAAAATCTGTAACCGCACCTCTCGGCCTTTTCCCCACCTCCCTAATTGATTTTAACCTTCAAATCCACAGTGCATCCGCAATTGTATTTGCAGATGCCCTGCGGATCGGCTGCACCCATTGACTTCCATTGAGCCCGTCCGTACGGAAACCGCCCTGAAATTGAGCATACTGCGATTTGTTTTCTGCACCAAACGGTCCGCAAATCAAATCTGCATACTTAAATTCAGATGCGGATGCCAATGCTTCTCTATGGGCACTCTGAATTGCTAATCTTCCGCGCGGGTGACCCATGCAGATTAAGCAAATCAAATCCACCTGTGGACATCGGACCTTAGTGTGCTTAGGAGGCAGACCACCAATTTTTGCAGGTCTTCCTGGATTTTGGCTCAAGCTGCTTGCCTTGAGCAAACGGGGTGACATAGTCCTCCTGTTAACCCGCCAAAAAGGGGGCATCTGGGTCAAACTAACCTCCCTGCTGTTCTCCCTATCCCCTGAAGAAAAAGGGGCATAGAGAAGCCATAACTCCTCTGACCCATCACTGTAGTACCCATGTTTCTATCCCAGGCCCAGCGATTTTTCACATTTCCTTGCCCAAATAGTTTCTTTCGCTCTGAACCCTCTGCTGCCTCTTCAAGAGCTGATAATTTTTTCGGGCACTTCAGACCTTAATTGCTCAAGGCGTTATCGTTCCTGTGCCTCCTGATGAGCGCTTTACCGTTTACATTCAAACCTGTGTGTGGTCCCAAAAAGGCTGGGTCAGTGCAGACATGGTCGAGTTCCTGACATCTACAGACAGCAAAGACTCATATCTCCATATTCCGATACACCAATGCCACTAACGTTCTGTGTTTTGCGGTCCTCTCTCCTTACTTCCAGTCTGGGACCCTTCCTTTCGCGATGGCAACAGCCCTTGGGTCTTTCTAAAGGTTCTTTCTGCAGTTGTACTGATTCTTCATTCTCGGGCGTTGTGGCGATCCCCTATCTGGACAATATTCTTAACAAAGTCCTGTCCAGAAGAACCAATCTGGAGACTTTCGCCATTGTGCTGGACATCAACCTCCCAAAATCGTCCCTACACCCATCCCAACAGACCACCTTTCTCGGTCTGTCATTCAACACCATACAGGCGAGAGTCCATCTTCCAGAGGATGAGTTCATCATCCTACAGTAACATATCCGTCTACTGCGGATCTGTATGTGGCTCTCCATTCGCCAGGGCATGCATGTCCTCTGGGTCTGATGGTCTCATCGTTTGAGGCAGTTCCATATGCTCAGTTTCACAGCCGTCCCTTACAACGGGCCATTCCTTTAGAAACGGTCGGAGAAGGCCCTGGACCGCCCTCACATTCTATCTTCCCCGGGCCACCAGTCCCTCCGATGGTGGCTGACCTCTCCAAACCTAACCTTGGGTAGGTCCTTCTCTCTTCTGCGATGGGCAGTGCTAACTACATATGCCAGTCTTGTGTGTTGGGGCACAACCTTCGCGAACCTAACGACTACAGATCGATGGCGCCCCTCAGAGGCATCCCTTTCGATTAATGTGTTCGAACTCTGAGCCATACACCTGGCATTGTCACATTGGTCCCAAGTGCTCCAGGGTCACCCTACTCGGCTGCAGACAGACAATGCAATGGCGGTCAGATATATAAAAAACCAGGAGCGCAGCAGTGGTGAGGGACGTCTCTGCAATCCTACGGTGGGCAGAAGCCCATGGTCCAGCCTTCTCAGCTATTTACATTCTGGGAGTGGACAACTGGGTAGCAAACTTCCTCAGGAGGGGGCGGATAGGTTCGGGAGAGTGGTCTCTCAATCACAAGGTCTTTGAAGAACCCTGCAACAAGTGGGGTGTACTGGACTTCAATTTCATGGCATCCATGTACAATGCTCAGCTCCCCCAGTTCGTAGATCTCGCACCCACTCCTCTCAAGCCATAGTGAGAGACTCAATTCTGTTCCTTTTTTCACCAATTCCACTATTTCCATGTCTGCTCAAGAAAGCCAAATAAGCCATATCACTGCAATCAGAGTGACCGTCACCAGCTTGTATTTCCCTCAGTGAGGGGTACAAAAAGATGGTGACAGAGTCTTTTCAAGGACCCAGGGCTTCACTAAACCAGTTATTCATATTATGATTAGAGCTTGGAAACCCTCCTCTTCGCGCATCTACAACAGAATTTGGAAATCTTTCTTTGGTTGGTGCGAACGACATAACTTCCAAGTCATGTATTTCTCCTTAGCATGCATTCTTTTCTTTCTCCAAGAAGGAGTGGACATGGGCCTGAGTCTCAGCTCCTTGAAGGGTCAGGTTTCTGCTGTTTCTATCCTTTCCCAGCGCCTCCTGGCTTCCAAGAAAGCAGTATTTAATTTCCTCCAAGGGGTGGCACATGCAGATCTTCCTTACCGCCACCTGTCCACTGTTCGGACGTGAACCTGGTTTTGTGCGCCTTGCAATCAGCTCCCTTTGAACCTACGTGTAACATCTGACTCCCTTTTTTGTACTGGAAGGTTGCCTTTCTAGTTGCAGTCACTTCAATCCGCCATCTTTTGGAACTAGCTTGGTCCTCAAAGTCTCCTTTTCTCATACTGCATCAAGACAAAGCAATGTTGTAATGACCAGTTCGGTCCTTTCATCTTAACGAAGACATTGTGTTGCCCTCGTTCTGTACAGACCCCTCCCATCCTTAGAAACATCTTCTCCACAAACCTGATAGGTTAATCGGCAACGTCTGAATCATATCTCGAACAGCTTACTTCCGGCATGCGGACTCTCGCTGTTTGCTGTTCCAGAAAGTCTCAGCGGTGGCCAGGCGGCGTCCAAACCTGCAGTTGCTCACTGCTCGTTTCCCCAGGAGAACAATGGTAGCTGCGAGGAGAACAATGGAAAGTGGCGGCAGCTGTTTGCACAGCTGAGCCTGTGTTTAAACACATGCTGGGCTCTGCAAACAGCTTGTAGAGGTCCTTTTACATGCAAATGACGATGATAAAGTGTTAATGGCCATTAACACTCTATGCAAATAGATCACTAAATCTTTCAGTTGTTTAAAAGATTATTTTAGCGTGTAAAAGGGTCTTTAGTGTCGCCTCCTAGTGGCAGCAGCAACACCCAAGGTCTTTCCTGTGTCCTTCAATGTACAGACGAAAAAAAATATTTAATGGTAAGTAACATCCCATTTTTAAGACCAAGTTTACTTGATTTTCACGACTGTTATATTGGTGGCCTAGGCTATCAATGTCTAATTGGTGGAGACCCGATTTACGGTACTCCCACCGATCATTTTGAGCAAAAGCGTCTAATCTTGGGATAGGCTTTCTGTGTGTGTTTAGTGAGGATCCAACTAGAGATGAGCGAGCATAATCGCTATGGACAAATACTTGAGCGAGTATTGTCCTTTTCGATTACCTGCCTGCTTGTGAGAAAAGATTCGGGTGTCAGCGCGGGTGAGCGATGTGTTGCCGGAGTGAGCAGGAGGGAGCAGGGTGGGGGAGAGAGAGAAGGAGATCTCCCCCGCCGGCACCCGAATCTTTTTTCACGAGCGGGCAGGTACTCGAAAAGGACAATACTCGCTGATCTCTAGATCCAACCTCTGGTACCCCTGACCATCAGCAAAATGAAGGGGCAGCACCGCTTGCAGGACTGGACAAGTTGCCCTATCGGGGACAGTCACCTGTATGAATGAGCTTCTGGTCATTATGAAAGCAATAAAGGTTACATGAGTGCCTCAACGTAAAGTGACCAGATTTTTCCAGGGTCAAAGTAGGGTAAAGGGGTGTGGTTAGGGGCGGGGCTTATCCCAATGTATGATTTTACCTCCACTATCATAAAAAGTACTGGGCCGTTTAAAAGAACGAGAGGGAGTAAATTCTGCAGCAGTTCCGCAACCAAAAAACAGCCCAAACCCGTACCATTGGTGCAGATTTTGACTGGAAATACTACGCGGGATCCCTCTCGCATAAAAAGACAAACTAATTATAGGGGTTCTAGGGCCATCTGACCCCTGGGATCCCCAGAGATCAGTAGGATTAAGGGGTTGAGTTAGGTGACCAGATGTCCCAATTTAGACAGGACAGTTCTGCTTTAGGACCCTGTGTGCCAATTTTCCCAGGGCCCCTAATCGGGACAATCTTTTGTCTCAGTTTTGGGACTTCAGGTCACCGTGAAAGTGATTACCAGCTGGGGAGCTGCGGCTTCCCAATTGGTAATCACTCAGTGGTGCTGCTGTGGGATGCACACACTGACAGCAGTGTGTGCATCTGGGATCCTCCTCCCCTGACCACTCCTGCTTGGTTCCACAGAATAGGAGAAGGGAGGAGGCGTTTGGGTGCACACACTTCCGCCCGTAGCAGCGGTGCTTTGAAGAAAAGGAGGTAAGTATATCCGACTCAGGGGGGCTACTGTGGGGGTCACTATTAATACGGGGACTGATATAGGGGACACTATTAGAAATAGTGTTCCCTATATCAGCCCTAGTAGTAATAGTATTAATACTGAAGCCAGGATGGGGGTTACTATTACTGCTGGGGCCGATATAGGGGACACTATTACTACTGAGGCCACTGTGGGGGACAATATTACTGCTGGAACCAATATAGGGGTCACTATTACTACTGAGGCCACTCTGCACGTGGTAGCTTTCCTCAAGCTGACTTAGGGTATGTTTACTGGTGGCAGAAAATTATGCATCCAAAAAACAATCAAAACTAATTTTGACTGGAAATCAGCCGTGTACCCGCAGCTGATTTCATACTATAAGGCGCTCCCCCTCACCTCCTCCAAAGGCTTCCAGCGCTCCCCGGCTTCCAGTCCCTAGCAGCCTGCAGTGGCCTCATCTGACCAGGTGTAGTGTCCCAAAACATCATCCTGGTCCCCTCCATAATTGTCATACATGCGTTGTGCTATGTAGATGCACTGTGCAAAACTGTCATGTCAATTTCTGTATGTATGTTGCACAGCTGCAGCGTCTGAGGGGTTAACTCCCCCAAATCATTGCCTGTCAGCTCTGCTGCTGAATGTATCCTTATTGTGTCATGTGGCACAAGTGAGGTGATAAATGCGTGTGTCTGAGAGCGGGAAGAGGTCTTGTCTTAGTTGTGAGTTCTGTCTTCACCTAGAGTGCTAACACAGCCGCATGGAAGCACCATCAGCTTCCATGTTGGCAAAAATGAAAGAAGAGGAACGACATCCCATAGCGTATGGAGTATGGATGAAGAGGAGTGACTCGGTCCAGTGAGAGAGCACGCCAAACTCAAATTACTACTAAGGAACAGGTACCTGTTCATATTACGGCATTCATTTTTCCTGTGTGGCAGTCTGCAAATAGGATCACCACACAGAGGTACATGATTTTTACCCCCACGCGGAGAATGTGCAGGCTGCAGTAAAGCTAAGTCTTGCCAAAGGGTATGTGGAGATCATGTTGTCTTTGTAACTCTCCGGAGTACATTTCATGTCCAGGACCGGTCGGTGACCTATAGATAACGTGGACTACAGGGCCATATTGTTCCTGTGTATTTTTCCTCCCAACCTCTGAGCCTCTGCCTGTAACTACCGTCATTTCTACTGTCGTGAATCTTACCTGTAATTACATGTTTACAACTTTTAATACAAGTAACATTTTACCGGGACCCAACTGTTCCTGAGGACCCGAGGTACGATACACTTGTCCAATATTTATTCATTCGCTGTGTATGAATGCCGGTGTGTGGAACGGTGGCATCCCGAACTGACAACTACTACCCTCATCCTAAGGACAGTGGCCCTATCCTCTGCTGGGTAACTCCCTCCGGGACCAGGCGTTGGTAAGTGCCATGCACTACACCCTCCCAACTCCAGCCGTATGCTTGGGTGTTGCCACTTTTGGAGTCACTCACAGGATAAATATGTCTGTGCTTTACACAGGCCGCTGGGAATCGGAAGCCGGGAAGCCACGGCTCGTAATCACCTTCATGGTGACCAGACATCTCAGAAGTAGGACAAATGGCTTTCCCGCTTGGTGACCCTGGGGAAAGCGGGACACAGGGTCCCAAAGCAGGAATGTCCCACTTAAATTGGGACATCTGGTCACCTTACTCAATCCCTTAATTGTACTGATCCCCAAGGGCCTCTGATGTATAAGGTGTCTGTCACCAAATTAACCCTTGGGAAGGTCTCCCTTTTAGGTCCCGGGGACCGAGCCCGTTACTTCCAGGCAATGGGGTAAAGAGTAGAGATGAGCGAGCATATTCGATAAGGCAAACTACTCGAGCGAGTAGTGCCTTATTCGAGTACCTGCCCGCTCGTCTCTAAAGATTCGGGTGCCGGCTGGGGAGAGCGGTGAGTTGCGGCAGTGAGCTAGGGGGAGAGAGGGAGAGCGAGATCTCCCCCGCTGCTCCCCGCCCCCTGCCGGCACCCGAATCTTTAGAGACGAGCGGGCAGGTACTCGAATAAGGCACTACTCGCTCGAGTAGTTTGCCTTATTGAGTATGCTCGCTCATCTCTAGTAACGAGCTACGAATCTTCCACCTGCAGCATATAGCAGTCATGTATGGAGGCTTAGAGGAGTTGGACCAAGGGCAATTTGTATCACCTACTGATAGGATAGGTGATTAAAGTCTGATCGCCGGGGGTCTCAATACTGAGAACGGGGGTCTCGTGTCTACTCCTCGCTGCAGTGATGTGGAGACTGATTGGACTATTGGTTGCGCATCGTCACTTCTCACACCAGCTAGGGGCTCTGAGTGTCTTCTGCCTGACTGCCACGTGAACACGGATTCTGTAACTTTTTTTATACTTATTTTCTATGTTTTTGTCACCCTCTTTAGTCTCTCTTTTGCGTCTGCCGTACTGCGAGCAGCGGGGCCTACAGCGCCGCTGCTCCTCCACCCAGTGATTATCCAGAGCTGTAATCAGTCACTGGGACTTTGTTTTAGCAAGTTCAGGAAATGTGCAAGTTTGTTTTTCTGTACTTTTAGAGTTTCGCTCTTCGCTGTGAGTCACACACGGCGCAGTGGGGGGGCTGTTTACACAAATAATTCCTGCCCCGAAGAAATAGTCAAGCGTTCATCCATCACAAGGAACATCCCTTGTTTGTGTCAGAAAGAGGGTTGTTGGCTCTTGGTCACCCTGTGGGCTCATACACATATCCGCGATGTACGGACAGCGCACGCACGACTTTCTACCGCATCGGGCAGGACTTAAAGGGGTTGTATCTGATTACAAAAACATGGCTGCTTTTTTATAAAAACAGCGCCACTCCATAGACTGTGTATGGTACTGCAGCAAAGCTCCATTTGAATGAATGAGACTGAGCTGCAGTACCAGATGCAACCTACGGACAAGAGTGGCGCTGTTTCTGGAAGAAAGCAGGCATATTTTTCTAATACAACCCCGTTAGCACATACGCGACCGTTTCCAGTTGCCGGTTTAATACGCAGCGTGACAAGGTTGGTTATGCCCTATCTTTTGCAGCGAGCTCCCATAGACTTCTTTCGGAGCTGTTTTCAATGGAAGACCTTGCATCGCATGTACCCACCACGTGGCGCGATGCTGCTGCCGGCCCCATTGAAGACAATGGGCGAGGTGATATGAGGCACGCCCAGAGAAAGAATGTGCCGCAATTTTTTCCCGCGCTGCAATGCGATGTGGGAAAAAATTACTCGCGTGCATGCACAAGATTTTACGCGATATACTTGCCTGTGTGAAGCCGGCCTAAAGCCACTCTCACTTCTTGTGATTAATGCGTCATTTGAAACGCCACACTAATCGTGGTATAGCGCCTCTACTGATTTTAATGGGGCCTCGCAGACTAACGCTCGACTTTCGATCCCTGTCTGCTTTCTTTTCACGCGTTTTAGCGTTTGCTAACGCACCTTATCACAGTGATGGCGTGCGTTAAAAAATGCTGTAGCATGCGTTCGAAAACGCAGCATAAAATCTTATTAGATACCGCGGTTTCGGACGTGGCGTTTTGTGAACACGTGGGAGCAGCCTAATGGCTCCTTCACACAGGCGATTTTGCATGTGCAAAATCACTTGCGCAAACCGCGTACATTCAGCGTTTTTGCGCAATATTTTTGCGTGTGCGAACTATACACAGTATGCTCTATTTTTGTTCACACTTGCACACCCAAGGCACCATAGGAGTCTATGGGGGTGTGCAAGGGCAAGTGGTTGGTCCCCCCTGATCTCTGGGACCCACTATTAGTGCAGACAGCGCTGTCCGTATTGCAGCTGCTCTGGTTGGTACTGTGCCTGCGTTACCATCCCTGGCCACTACAGTGTTGACAGCGCTGTCTGCATTAACAGCTGGTCAGCAATCCGCTGATTGGTGGGGAGCCTATGTGGCAGACCCTTGCCGATCGACTACTGATGACCCACCCTGAAGATCAGTCATCGCTGCCCTGTTTCCCTGAAAATAAGACGGTCCGATATCAGGCACGCTCGTGTGTAGGTAGCCTAAGGCTAGGTGCGAACGGTAATAACTGCGAGTTAGGCTGAGGTTCTCAGGCACAACGCGCATCGGCCACCCGGCTACGTGCCGTCCAATCTGCGTTGCACTCAATATTCTCAGGATGCAACACACGTATAGCTGTGGGCATCCGGTATAAACCTCATGAGGGTTAAACAGACGGGCTTATTTTAGTCCCGTGATTTTCACGGCCGCATAACGCGACGAAACAAAACCATTGATTTCAGTAGTTTTGTTTCCACTTTCTGGATTCCCGCGCGTTAATACTACGAGCGAGGAAACACGGACTTTTTTAATACCGCACTATTACTGCGCAGTTTGAAGAGTCTGGAAAAAAATTTTAATGCGCTAATAAGCTCCGTAGCGGCGAGTGTATTAGCGCATACGCCCGTGCGTTTTTGCCGTAATCTGGTAGCTGCGTCCAGCGCTAAACCGCATTGTGGTATTAGGAAGTAAAAAAAGGCGAATCGAAGGAATCTTACGGTAAAGAGAACATGTGTATGTGCGTGCGTGTGTGCGTGCGTGTGACTTCCGCATGTCTTGTATGTGTTTATTTCCGTGAGCCCCATTGAAATGAACATCGTGCCAACCGTACAGGTTCAGCCAGCGCGCCATTCATCCCGACATCATTGCAGTGACCCCGCAGGGACAGGTACAAGGACAGCACACGGGTCCCTTGTTCTCGAGGTCAGCAGTACAACCCCTTTAATAGGTCCGTGTGAGTTATAAAAATACGGACAGCGCACGGACCAAAAAATACGCCGTATGAATAAACCCCGATGGTTTCCATCTGCGGGAAAACCTGTTGTCATCCGTGTGATGTCCCTGGCTTCATACATGTGAATGAGGAACCTGATTTACCAAGGCTGGTGCAAAGGAAAAGTAGAGCGATTGCCCATAGCAACCAATCAGATTCCATCTCTCATTTCTCAGAGGCCCTATTCAGAATGAGAGCTGCATCCTGATTGGTTGCTGTGGGAGATGACTCCTCTTCCCCTTTGCACCAGTTTTGGAAAATCACCCCCATTGTTGTCTACGAGGCTCTGTTCTTCTCTCCAGGTTTTTCTCTTGTTGCCCCCCTGCAGTTATTCGGAGCCCCTCTCTTGCCCATCTGTGCCCCTCTGTCTCCCCCTTCGGTCCTCCCCTCCTCTCTGCAGCTGGTGTGTTGCCTGCGGTGAAGAACACAGGAATGTCCCCCCCTCGCTCTGCACGTCACAGCTGATGTGTCCTCATCCGCCAGCCCAATCCTCTGCTCCAGTCATCATATTCTTCTCTTCCTTCCCTTTCTCGCTCCGCATCCCCCTCTCCTCACAACCCAGATGATGTGACTTCCCCTCCCACCACCATCACCACCATCATCCTCCTCCCCTCCTCTCTGCAGTGCTCAGAAGAGTCCGGCTATGAATCCGCTACTAACTCCCAATCTCCTCCTGGTGTCATCGGATTGCCCTCTGCAGTCGGGGGACAGCCCCCCATCTCCTTCGCAATCGTCGTTACTTCTAGGGGCCCCCTATGCTCAAGGTGGGGGGGCCTCAGCGTTGCGCAATGACTTTGGTTCCAACATCAGCGTCTTGAAGACCCTCAACCTGAGATTCCGTTGTTTCTTGGCCAAGGTCCATGAGCTGGAGCGTAGAAACCGCTCCTTGGAGAGGGCGTTGGAAAGAGCCCAAGGAGCGGGGCCCATCACCAGGGACCAAGCTGTCCAGACCGGCTTTGTGGGGCCCATATTACCACCGCCTCTACTGGGGCTCACTCGTCCAACTCCAACCCCTCCTCCTCCTCAACAATGGGTGTATGGACCACGGAGGCTGACGACCAGGACCGATATAGGGTCAGTTGGCGCTGGATGTGGAGCTTATTGGGGTCACGCCGATGGGGTCGGAGTTCAGATTGATACCATCACCCCCGAAATCAGAGCTCTGTACAATGTTTTGGGGAAGGTCAAGAGGGAGCGAGACGCCTACAAGCAGAGGTAAGGGTGAGGGCTGTCTGTTATACCGTATGCATAGAACTGCTTACAGGGCATTTCCCTTCAGTCATGTAATATTGCACCATTTCTAACTATTTGGCCGCCATGACAATTCCTATATAGCCTGGCACCCAACTTTCCACTGACTCTGAACGGCATATAAATCTGTATTGCTAGTCAGAATTATATCTCTTCCTGTGTCACACAACTTCTGAGTTCCCTCCAACTTCGCCAGCAGATGACGTGTGACAACCACAAAGAGCCACCACCCCGCTGCCCACAAGGGTTGCCACACAGCTTTCCACAGATGTAAATGCCCTGCACGTCTCTCTCTCCTCTCTTTCTTACTGATCTGTCTGCTATAACTTCGGCAGTTTTTTTAGTTCGAACACAGCATTCATGAACCAGGAGGCTCAGGATGAACATCACTAAAGGTCCCTCCCAGAGAAATGCTGCAGTGCAAGGGATTGTGGGCACAAAAAATGGGAACTTATAGGGTAGCATCAACATACGGCACATGACGGCTCAAATCCCTGGGCCACACAGCTTACACTCTAAATTGGGCTGAATGTGCGGAAGAGCTGACGAGGGGTGAGATGAGGTTTCATGGTGAGTGTGGAGTGGTAGGGACAGGCCATAAATCAAGCATTAATGTAGATGTGGACTGGGGCAGAGAGGAAGTAACAAGGGAAGTAGTGTGGCTTGTTATATAGCAAGAAGCAATGTACAGAATCATATACATAGTATCCAAAATATTACAGCATGGACGTCATATATGATTATAATTGCCAGCGGATGATAATACACATGAGAAGTAAAATAAAGGAGGTCTCAGAATGGGCAAAAGTCACATTGGGTGTATTGGGCATCACAAGTTGGGACAAAGTTTAGATCTGGAACTAGTTCAGAACTCCCTGGTAAACTTTCTTTGGCAGCGCCAGTAGGATGGCAGGGCAGTCAATATCCAAGCACGAGTCCTGAGGGGTAATGGGTCTCCTTGTGGAGAGCACCATATGGGTGCAAGAAGTCTTATGGACCATGCAAAGCTCCCTGGGAAAAAGCCATGCAAATGAGTGATTGAATAATCCTCCACAGCGCCACCTTTTGGAAGGGTAGCTACCTTATAAGGCAGTATTCAACCCCAGACACACGTTGCTGGCCCCTCACCTAGCAAGAGACCCCTACTGTGCGCTGATGAGGGACTACTGTATTACATGGGTGCTGTGGTTTGACTTACATCCTTAAGGTACCTACCTATACCCGGCCTGACTGTTGGGCACATTAGCGCCCGATGGCCGTACCGGCGGCTGTCGCTCTTGGGCTTTACAGAGGCGTAATAGTCGTTCAAGTGAATGGAGGCGAAGCGGTCGGGGATCGTTCTGGCCACCCACCTCCATTCACAGTAAACAGGAGTCACTCAAGCATTGAGTAACTGCCTGTTTACACGGCCAACAGTCGCTGGAGTTGTAGTTCTTCTTAAATCAAGTGACTCCGACAAGTGAGGAATTTGTAGCTCAGGGTCCTGTCGGCGGCTGCCTGTACATGGGACAACGATCACCCAAATTTGCTGTTTCCAGCTATAATTTGGGCAATAATTCCCCAGTGTGAAGGTAGTTCTATAACAAGGCCAATTATAAAACGCGGATATGAGCTCAAAGTATCTACCAGTCCAATAGGCGGCGCTGTGGAGGATCATTCCATCACTCATTTGTCATGTCCAGACTTCAAAGTTCCGTTACTTTCTCAGTCAATGGCATATTGGCAGAGGTACTTTCAGGGGGCAACTGTGGATGACTTCCTGTTATGGGAAATATGTGGCTAACAATATTATGGGGGTATCAGAGGCTGAAACACTGTTATGGGGCTGTGTATGACACACTTCATAGGGGGTTTCTTTGACTGGCACACTGTTATGGGGCATCTTATTTCAGCACACTTCTATGGGGGTATAAGAGGTTGGTACACTGTTAAGGGGTTATTAGAGACCGGCACACTGTTATGGGGCTGTGCATGATACACTTTATGTGGGTATCTTTGGCTGGCACACAGTTATGGGGGTATCTGAGATTTGCACACTTATGGAACATCAGAGTCTGACACATTTCTATGGGGGTATGTGAGGTTATTCACACTGTTATGGAGGTATATAAGGATGGCACACTTCTATGGGGGTATATGAGGTTGGCACACTTCTATGGGGGTATATGAGGTTGGCACACTTCTATGGGGGTATATGAGGTTGGCACACTACTGTGGGGGGATTAAAGGCTGAAACACTGTTATGGGACTGTGTATGACACCCTTTAACTGGGCAGCTTTGGTTGGCACACAGTTATGAGAAATCTGAGACTGACACACTTCTATAGGGGTATATGAGGTTCACCCTGTTATGGTGGTATATGGGGTTGGCACACTTCTTTGGGGATTATGAGGTTGTTCACACTGTTATAGGGGTATATAAGATTGGCACACTGTTATGGGGATATAGAATGTTGACACACTTTTATGGAGGTATGTGAGGTTATTCACACTGTTATAGGGGTATATGTGATCGGCACACGTCTATGAGGGTATAGGAGGTTGGCACACTTCTATGGGGGTATATGAGGTTGGCAGAATAGTATGGGGTATTAGAGGCCGAAACACTGTTACGCGGCTGTGTATGACACACTAAGTGGGTATCTTTGGTTGACACACAGTTATGGGACATCTGAGTCTGGCACAATTCTATGAGGGTATAGTTGTTCACACTGTTATGGTGGTAAATGATGTTATGGAGGTATATGAGGTTGTTATGGTGTTATATGATGTTAGCACACTGTTATGGGGGAATATTAGGTTGGCACACTGTTATGGAGGTATACAAGGTTGACACACTGTTATGGGAAATATGAGGTTGGCATACTTCTCTGGGGGTATATGAAGTTGTTCACACTGTTGTGCGGTATATGAGGTTGGCACAATGGTATAGGGGTATTAGAGGCCAAAACACTGTTATGGGTTCTGTGTATGACACACTTTAAGTAGGTATCTTTGGTTGGCACACAGTTATGGGACATCTGAGACTGGCACACTTCTATAGGTGTAGATGAGGTTGTTCACACTATTATGGTGGTCTATGAGGTTGGCATACGGTTTGGGGGTATATGAGGTTGGCACACTTCTATGGGGATATATGAGGTTGGTATGGTGTTATATGATGTTAGCACACTGTTATGGGGGTATATGAGGTTGTTCATTCTGTTAAGGGGGTATATGATGTTGGCACACTGTTATGGAGATGTACAAGTTTGGCACGCTGTTATGGGGGTATATGATGTTGGTACACTGTTATGGGGGTGCATGATGTTAGCACACTGTTATAGGGGTATATGTGGTTGTTCACTCTGTTATAGGGGTATATGAGGTTAGCACACTGTTATGGGGGTGTAAGATGTTAGCACACTGTTATAGGGGTATATGTGGTTGTTCACTCTTATGGGGGTATATGAGGTTGATACACTGTTATGGAGATGTACAAGGTTGGCACACTGTTATGGGGGTATATGATGTTAGCACACTGTTATAGGGGTATATGAGGTTGTTCACTCTGTTATGGGGGTATATGACATTGGCACACACTTTATGGGGGTATCTGAGATTTGCACACGGATACGGGGGCGCCTGTAGTTGTAATGTTGCCACATAAGCGCAGTACTAGTACATTCTTGATGACAATGAGCGAGGGGTGTTTAGTCGCCGGCCGGCTGCTTGGTGCCGTCTCTGCACCATTTCTGGTCACTGATGGGAATTGACATTGTAATAACTTTTAGCAGCAGCGTCCACCCTTAATGTGCTGCGGACGTCTCAGTGATGTCATCGCTCCCCGGGTTCATTTATAGACGGCTGTCTGGAGAATGAAGGTTCAACCCACAACAGCAGCTGCAGGACCTCAGTGTGCGACTGGGATACTGGATGCAGCACCCTAGGGTCAGGGTCATAGGGTGGGTAGCGGAGGGGGGCATAATTTCATCTGATGTCTTATTTATTTGTTAAAGGGGTATTCCGGTTTCATAAAGGGGTAGCATATATACAGGTAGACACTGCGGAGGGGCTGAGTGCATGCTAAGAAGCTACTTAAAGGGGTTCTCTACTTTCAACAGTCCCTTCTTGTTAGAAGCATTCACTGACAATAAGCCAATCATAGAGTCCTGCTGATGGGACTGAGCTGTAAACTCTGCAAGTGCTTAATTCCCCTGCAGCGCCACCACAGGAGAAATGAAGCATTACATAGCTCTAATTAAAACCAATGGGCAGGCTGTGTAACGCTCGGACGTGCCGCGTCCTCCAGAGACAGAGAGGCGGCTGACCAGTAAAGAAGTTACTTTCTGCTGTCGCTTACAGATGAGGGTCCTGAATTAGGGGCTTCCATTATTAACGCGTGGTGATAGGTTATCTTTAAATGGAGTTTTCTGGGACTAAACTATTGATGATGAGTCTTCAGGATAGGTCATCAATAGTTGATTGGCCGGGGTCTGCCGCTCAGAGCCCCGGCCAATCAGTTGATCAGACGCCTGCTGTCAGTGGCGCTGCACACAGGGATATGAAGTGGAAGTCACTGCTCCAACCCCCGTGCAGTGGCCAGCGCTTGTAACTGCAGGCTCTTGATAGTTAGTGGAAACTGCAGTTACAACCGCGACACACAGGGGGCGGGGCAGTAACTTCCACTCTGTACCCTGTGTATAGTGGCACTGACAGCGGGCACCGATCAGCTGATCTACCGGAGTGCTGACTGATGGACCCCAGCAGATTGACTATTGGTGACCGACCCCGAGGATAGGTCATCAATAGTATTTCCCTGGAAAACCCCTTTAGGGTGCGTTCACATGTTGCGCTCATGTGTTCCCGGAACGCTGCGGAAGTGTTTGCTATTAAAGTGAATTGGATTAAAGCAAATCCCGTTCACATATACAGAAAAACAACGCTGTGGATTTTCTGCTGTTTTACAAGAGCGTGTTGGTAGAGTGTAGTCCGCTTGTATTTTGCTTGCGGATTACGCTGTACCAATCTCCGTTAGGCGGCCATGTTGCAAAAAACGTGCGCAAGAAAAATCGCAGTATGCACTACCTTGGCGCTTATTGCGCGCGCATACACACCAAGATAGTGCATGGCGATTGGCGGCATTCAGCAAGTAGGCAATGTCATAGCGTACTTGCTGCGTGCCGCGCATGTGTCTACTGCGGGCGGCACGCAGCTAACTATGGCCATCTAAGCCCGTCCTGACCTGCAGTTTTGTTGCATTTCTGCAATTTGTGAATGCTGACTTAACCCCTTAATGTTGCTGTAAAAAGTGGATGGTGTGAGAGCAGCCTTAGAGTTGTATAATAAAGTTCTGGCTCCCAACACTAGGTGGAGCCCTTGAGTTTACTGCATAAAGTCTAATGCTAGATTTATAAATCTGTATGCAGTGAGCTCCACCTAGTGGTGGCTGCAGGCAGCAAGAATATTATGCTGTGATGCTATGCTGTATGAAGGTGAGAAATAGATTTTCTGGGACTTTTACTATTAATGTTATCCCTAGTATAGATCATCAATAGTTAATCATTGGGGGTCCACTGCTCAGGATTGCGGAGAGTGCTGGAAACAGATAGCACTGCCAACATTGCAGTGGCCTGATTTGGTACTACAGGCACAACCACAATTGAATTCAGTGTGAACTGTGCCTGCAGTACCATGCTGGGTCACTGCAATACAGACAGTGTTATCTGCTTTCAGCATTGTCCATAGTGACAGTGAGCCTGGAGATCAGCTGATCGGCAGCGATCTCCCATGCAGCGGAACCCTGGCGATCAACATTGATGACCAATTCTGAAGACATTCAATAGGAACCTTCATTGTTTCCTTTCAGTGGATACAAATCAGTCCTGCTCATGTTCAAAGTAAATAAGGAAGGATCCCAGTGAATGACAGCAAAGAGAGATCTTGACATCCCCATAAGGAATTGATACATAAACTATATCGCAAAGTTCGTGGCAAACTGCTTTTCATTAACAGAATTTAAGGAGGCATAGATATATAAGTATTAGAGATGAGCGAGCATTGCCCTTAGTGAGTACCTGCCCGCTCGAGACTGCAGGTTCGGGTGCCGGCGCGGGGAAGCGGTGAGTAGCGGCTGTCAGCAGGAGGGAGCGGGGGGGAGAGAGGGAGAGACAGATCTCCCCTCCGTTCCGCCCCGCTCTCCCCCGCAGCCCGCGCTCGAGCGGGGAGATACTCGCTAAAGGCAATGCTCGCTCGAGCAATTGCCTTTAGCGAGTATACTCGCTCATCTCTAATAAGTATCAATAGTTTACCAAATAGTTACTGGAAGTATCCGTGCCGTGGACCGCAACAGCGTGGAAGCTACAATGAGAATCCCGTATCCATAGGTAAATATATGTTTAGGAACAGAGATACAGCGAGAAATAACATGAAAAACCTAAACTGGGAGAAACCAAAGAAGGGGGGAAAAAAGTGGGGATGGAAGGGGAGGAAAAAAAAGGGCGGGGGGGGGGGGGGGGATATTAATCAAGTCCATAAGAAACCTATGTCAAATCATGAAAGACCATCCCCTGAACCAGAGGCATAACTTGAAGCTTCTGGGCCCCGGTGAAAAATCTGTAACAGGGCCCCCAACTATAATGCTTTACTCATAGTACTGGGTTCCCCATATGGAGAAGTGAGGTCTTATGGTTCCCCTAAGGCTCCTGGGCCCGGGTGCAACCGCTCCCTCTGCACCTCCTATAGTTACGCCCTTGCCCTGAACCCAATCATGCATGGCTGGAGAAGAACAGAACAAAGACTAGTAGCACCACGTTGGAATGAAGGGGTCATAGGGGTCCTCATCAATGGCCGTCACTTCTTCCATGCAGATAATATGGTTTAACCAATCTGCAAGTTCCGATCTGGAGGGAACAGAGCATGACCTCTAATATCTTGGAATCAGAATTTTGGCAGCGCCCATAAAATGATGTAGCAACTGTCTTTTTTTGCCCTAGCTATAAGGCCTGGGAATAAAGTGAGTAAGAACCATCTATAGAGCCGGGACAACAGAGCCGCCACAAACTGCCTTATACAATTCAGCTGCCCGGCCTTACACCCTGACAAAGTTATCAAACTTCTGCGGGCGGCCGTATCCGTGGAGGGAGCGATCTGTCTCCAAATGTCTTTTCCTCCAATAACCTCTGAGTCATCTGAAATATTCGGAGATGCTGGAGGTATAATTTAAGGCGGCTGGCTCCTGTGTGCAGCTTTGGAAACTTTCCTAACTGTTACTAAGGCGGACAGCCTGACTGCACCATTGATTTCAATGCAAATCACACTGCAAGTCTTTAATTTATCCCCCTTAGTTCTCCACAATGCTCTCCATTCACGAAACCATGTTTTCCACCTCTGAGTCAGCTTTAATCGCTACAACATGTCGATGAATGTTGTCCGTCAGATCTGACACTGATGCAGGCTTGGTCCACTACAGCGCCACCTATTGGCAACTTTTTTACTGCAATTTTTGTTCATAAATGGTCAGCGCATCGTCTGAAGTGGACATTGTCTGAATTTCGACTCATCTGCAGCAGCTGACCTTTTGGGCCCCCTTAAAGCTTCAAGGCCCTGTGAGTAAAATTTGAAGTATTCGGATTATTTTCAAGCTTACCCATCATCTTCTCAGCAAAATGTTTAAAGTCGGAGTTTCCCTTTAAATTAGAACAACAGTAGAATGGTATTTAAAGTGACCCTCCGGGTCTGGAGAAACAAAGATGGCCACAGCAGCCTCTCCGACTGCATGTTGCTGTGCATTAATATGCATCTTTAGTCTAAGACAATATACCGGCTGTGATTAACCAGTGATGTCCACATGATCAGTGCCGGCCAATCAGATCAGCATGTAGTGTCTTAGACTATCAATACATACTATGCACAGTGCGCAGCAGGTAGTCAGAGAAGTGCGTTGGCCATCTTTGTTTCTCAAGACCTGGTGGGCCGCTTTAAGGGCTCTTTCACACATGCATATGTGTTTTTACGCTCTCATGTCCGCTCTGTAAATTTGCATGAATAGACAATTTTCCACAATCAAGTCCCATACTTAATTAGCGTCCACGAGCGGGTGTGACGTTTTTAGCTAAAAAATAGGTTGCACCCCGGAAAGCCTTCGCTTGGCATAAATCTTCATCATGCCTTTCAATGCCGACATCGAGGCACCTGTAAGCTTTTCACAGCGTTGGATTCTGCTCTACATGCCTTCCCCTCCCTTTTTTCCCCCAGCTCCCATAGGAGCCTATGGGAGCCGCCGTTATATATCAGGCAAAAGATAGAACCAGAACTATCTTTCTACCCACTGTATAATCGCAGGCCCGTATTTTGGTCGCGTATGTTCCGTTTTTTACAGTGCAATGTTTTTACATGCCATATATTCACCCATGTGAACGAATGCATTACATACCAATGCCTCAGATGATTACGTATATAGGTCGGGCGTGAAAACGCGGCGTATATGCGCTCATGTGAATAAGAAGCTTAACAGGGAGAAACAAAAGGTCCTACATCTGGGCAAGGAAAATGAGAAAAGCACATATAGAATGAGAGGAGCAGCACATGTGAAAAAGACTTTGGTATACTAATAGATCATAGACTGAATATGAGTCAACAATATGATCATAGAGTCATAGAATGGAAGGGACCTCCAGGGTCATCGGGTCCAACCCCCTGCTCAGTGCAGGATCACTAAATCATCCCAGACAGATGTCTGTCCAGCCTTTGTTTGAACACTTCTATTGAAGGAGAACTCACCACCTCCCGCGGCAACCTGTTCCACTCATTGATCACCCTCACTGTCTAATATCTAATCTGTGTCTCCCCCATTTTAGTTTCATCCCATTGCCTCTAGTCTTTCCTTGTACAGATGTGAATAGGGCTCATCCCTCTGCACTGTTTGAGCCCTTCAGATATTTGTAGACAGTTATTAAGTCTCCTCTCAGTCTTCTTTTTTGCAAGCTAAACATTTCCAAATCCTTTAACCTTTCCTCATAAGACATGGACACAGTATTCCAGATGAGGTCTGACTACGGAAGAGTAGAGGGGGATAATGACCTCACGTGATCTAGACTCTGTGCTTAATACATCCCAGAATTGTGTTTGCCTTTTTGGTTGCTGCATCACATTGTTGACTCATGTTCAGTCTATGATCTATTAGTATACCCAAATATTTTTCACATGTGCTGCTTAGCCCAATTCCTACCATTCTGTATGGTTTTTTTTTTCATTTTGCTTGCCCAGATGTAGGACTTTGCATTTCTCCTTGTTAAATACCATTCTGTTAGTCGCCGCCCAGTGTTCAAGCTTTTCTAGATCTTTTTAAATACTTTCTCTCTCTTCCCTAGTGTTAGCTATCCCTCCTAGCTTTGTGTTGTCTGCAAATTTGATCAGTTTCCCTCCTCCAGATCATTTATAACACTGGGCCTAGGACAGAGCCTTGTGGTACCCCACTTGTTACATTCTTCCACTTGGATGTACAGCCATTTATGACCTCTCTTTGAGTACGATCACTCAGCCAGTTCTGAATCCACCTAACAATTACCTTGTCAATCCCATATTTGGTCATTTTTTCAATAAGTATGGTATGAGATACTTTGTCAAATGCTTTACTAAAGTCAAGATATACTATATATAACGTATTTACCTGATCAACCCAGTCGGTGATTCTGTCATAGAAGGAAATTAGATTTGTCTGGCATGACTTGTTTGCTACAAACCCATGCTGGCTCTGGTTAATTACTCCATTCTCATCCAAGTACTTGCATACATGCTGTTTAATAATTTGTTCGAAGATCTTTCCCAGTATAAAAGTCAGGCTCACAGGCCTGTAGTTTCTTGGATCCACCTTCTTCCCTTTTTTGAAAATAGGGACATTTGCCCCTTTCTAGTCTTCTGGGACTTCTCCTGTCTTCCAGGAATTTTCAAAGATTATGGCGAGTGGTTCAGCAATTACCTCCGCTGCTTCCTTTAGTATCCTAGGATGTAATTCATCTGGACCTTGAGACTTGAATTCATTTAAAGGGGTTGTCCCGCGCTGAAACGTTTTTTTTTTTCTTTCAACCCCCCCCCCCCCCCCCCCCCGTTCGGCGCGAGACAACCCCGATGCAGGGACGTAAAAAAAAACCCGCTCAGCGCTTACCTTAATCCCCGCGCTCCGGTGACTTCTATACTTACCGGCTGAAGATGGCCGTCGGGATCCTCTTCCTCCGTGGACCGCAGCTCTTCTGTGCAGTCCATTGCCGATTCCAGCCTCCTGATTGGCTGGAATCGGCACGTGACGGGGCGGAGCTACACGGAGCCCCATTGAAGAAAGCAGAAGACCCGGACTGCGCAAGCGCGTCTAATTTGGCCATTCGACCATTTTAGACGGCGAAAATTAGGCGGGCTCCATGGAGACGAGGACGCCAGCAGCGGAGCAGGTAAGTAAAAAACTTTTTATAACTTCTGTATGGCTCATAATTAATGCACAATGTACATTACAAAGTGCATTATTATGGCCATACAGAAGTGTATAGACCCACTTGCTGCCGCGGGACAACCCCTTTAAATAAGCTAAGTGTTCCCTCACCATTTCTCTGCTTACAGATAGCCTGCATTATTTTATTCCCCCAATAGCACGGGGAAGATCCGTTGATGTTACATTTACTTTCTGAGAGAAAATGGATACAAAATAGGAATTTAAAAGTTCTGCCTTCTCCACATCATTCTTAACCAATTCACCATTTTCATCCTGTAAGCATCCAATAGCGTCTTTGACTTTTCTTTTGCTTTCGACTTACTCCCCAAAATCCTTTTTATTGATTTTCGTTTCTGTTACAAGCTTCAGCTTATTATTAACTTTAGCTTTTCTGACACTTGCTCTACAATTTCTGCAGACTGCATTAAGATGCAGCAGCAAAAAGGCTAACACAATTCTGGGATGTACTGAGAGAAGCATAGAGTCTAGATCACGTGAGGTCATTATCGCCCTCTACTCTTCCTTAGTCAGACCTCATCTGGAATACTGCGTCCAGTTCTGGGCACCCCACTTTAAAAAAGACAGACAAACTGGAGCAAGTTCAGGGAAGAGCTACCAAGATGGTGAGCGGTCTGCAAATCATGTCCTGTGAGGAACGGGTAAAGGATCTGGGAATGCTTAGCTTGCAAAAAAGAAGGCTGAGAGGAGACTTAAATGGAACCCGTCAGCAGGTAGGAGCACCATAAACTAAGTTATGGTGCGTTATACAGCAGGTTCTCTGGAGTCCAGGGGTATCTCTTACACTTATCCGGCTCCTCAATCCAACGTGATCACCTCCGATAGTCAGCATGGACTGTGCCGCCATACTGCTGCCTGCTCACTCCCATAGCAAGTAATGGCAGCATGCAGTCCACACTGACAGCGCTGGATCGGGGAGGCGGGTAAGTATAAGAAAGAGCAATGGGGGTCGGACACGATGGCCCCAGAGGGCCCTACCGTTCTATATGATAAGCATAAATGCACTGGATAACTTATATGTCCTTACGAGTGGCGAAATCATCAGCAAATTTACCTCATAATCCGCTGTAAACCCACTAGAATGGCGGAGATTGTGCCAAGAGCTGCAGTTGCCCCTAGCAACCAGAGCCTTCCTCTCATCCCTCACAGGAAAAGGAAATCTGCCCTCTAATTGGTTGCTATGGGCAACCTTTACAATTGGTTTTGATGAATCTCCTCCATGATGGGAGGCGCTGGGCGGCCATGTAACATTAGACACGCTCTAATCCGGCCATGTTCAAATGATTGAGCAGCTGCTCCCTCAGCAGATGGTCCATGTTACCCCGGAGCCCAGCTGTCATGGGCCTGAGGCCTACAGGCCGACGTCTGGGGAGGGGGCAGACTTCGCAGCACGCTGACCCCTGGTGGGACGCCACGTCAACTGCATGCTTTAACTCAACCACTAAATTATCAAAAACATATATTTTTTCGCCTGCAACATTACTAATAAACATCGTGTGCGGGCGCCCCCCTCTCTCCATTTCTGTATCTCTCATAGACTTGTATGGAAGAACTGTGCAAATGTTTGACCACTGCAGCTACGAACAACCCGTCTTCACCACGCATGTTCTGGAGAAGATGGTCCTTCGTACTAGCGATGGGTGGCAATCCACTTAGGGGGCTGCCAGCCATCTAATGTTTATCATCTATCCAGTTCTTAGTGCAAGAATCCCTTTAAGTATCTTAAAGGGGTTTTCTGGCACTGAACTATTGATGACCTGTCTTCAGGGTAGATGATCAATAGTTGATAGGTCGGAGTCCGCTGTTTGGTTTTCCTGCCCAATCAACTAGTTGAAGGTGAGTGCAGCGGCCTCATTTTCTGCTGTGACATCACGTTCATCAGTCACGTGGCCTGAGAGCGGTTCAGTCCCATTCAGGTGAATGTGACTGAGCTGCTATACCAGACACGGCCACTATGAAATGTATGGCACTGTGCCTAGTATGGACTAAAGTGAAATTGGAGCTGACCCGAGGGCCACTGGCACTTCAATCAACTGATCTTTGAGAATCCCAAGTGGCGGACCCCACCGATCATCTGTTTACGACCCATTCTGAGGACAGATCATCAATAGTTTAGTCCCGGAAAAGTTCTTTAAGAATGTGAAAACAATTTTTTATGAGTTATGTCACAGGAATGAAAGAAGAAGAAACATGAGCCAAGTTAAATATATTTATTGAGAAGTGTTGAAGTGCACTAAATGCCTTAAAAGGCGCTACTGATGCTAAATCTGTTTGCCAAATCTAAAATCTACTAGTAACTATTAGGAAATTATAGTACCAGTGTTTCTGGTGGTGTAGTGCGCCACACAGTTCTGCTACATGGTACATCCATCCTGATCTGCACACATGACACACACAGCTCTACTACATCCGTCCTGATTCCCACACATTGTACACACAACACATTACACACACAGCTCTACTACATGCATGCTGACCCAACACACCACACACAGCTCTACTACATCCATCCTGATTCCCACACATAGCACACACAACACATTACACACACAGCTCTACTACATGCCACACACAGTTCTATTACATCCATTGTGATTCCCACACATTACATGTACAGCACAATACTCACACAGCTCTGCTACACCCTGATTCTCACACACACACACAGCTCTGCTACATGGTACATCAATTGTGATCCCCACACATTACACACACAGCTCTACTACATCCATCTCGATTCCCACACACTACACACACACAGCACATTAAACACACAGTTCTGCTTAATGGTACATCCATTATGATCCCCACACATTACACACACAGCTCTATTACATCCATCCTGACCCTACACATCACACACAGCACATGACACACACAGCACTGCTACATCCATCTGGATCACACACAGCATGACACACACAGCTAGGCTACATCCTGATTCACTGACACACAGCTCTGCTACATCCACATCCATCCAGATTTCCACACATCACCAGACTCCTGGATACAGTGATAAGCCCCTGGTCATGTGATTCCTGACTCCACCCACACATGTGATCACATGATGATGACATGATGTCATCACAGGCCCTGGTAGCTGCTGTCGGCTTATCAAGTATACAGTACTTTCTACCAAACTGCAGAATGGCTCCTCCACAGCAGTGCTGTCACAGTAAGTCCTTCAGCCCGCCGGATCTCTATGGTGGTGGTAGGTCGGTGTCTTCTGTCAGGACCACTGAGATGTGTCTAAGATAATAACGGCTTAGTTGTATTCTCATTTTATTATTTTTGTCCTCCCCTTTTCGAAAGCCCCAACTGTGGTGTTCTTCTGTTGGTCAGGCTCTGTGTTATATATATATATATATATATATGTTGTAGGACCTTCGATGACGTCACCAGGGGCGGAGCATGAGAAGCACTCACATACTAACTGACAAATGGTCGTTAGTAGTTTGATAGTTTATGCTCGTCTCAGGCATAAATTATAGTAAATCTGATGCACCATGCGTCGGCACACCTTCTAATGCTAAGCCCTGCCCACTTTCCCAAAAAATTTTGAGACTGGAATAAATCCTCAAAAATTCATAATTTTTAGCACATCAGCCAAAATTGCGGGTTTTTTTGACTGCACAAATCTGGTGCAACCAATATAAGAAATTTCTCCCATAGTATATGTGGACGGACGGACGAACAGATAGATGTGCCAAGCTCATTTAAAGGCTTAGGCTGGCTTCACACTGGTGTGGGCGATATCAGGCCATGTTTTACAGCCCGATATCGCCCTCGCAATCCCAGGCGCGGCAGAGGATCGCGGCGTTTCTACCATTACTTTCGATGAGGCCAGTGCTGCTGCCGCCAGCCCCATGGACATCAAAAGGCGATACCGCAGAAAGATAGGACACGCTGTGATTTTTTTCCTGCATAGTATCGCATTGCACAATTTTCTCACCAGTGTGAAGGAGCCCCTAGAGTGAGGGGGAAAAAATCGAACTTCACTTGCTACAAAGTATTCTATATTCCCAGGCTTAGTGCTCAATAAATGTGACTACCGCTGCTCCTCCTGGCGATCTTGCGCGCTTTTCTTGTTACTTTCCTAATTTGATGAGAGTTGAGATAAATGACAATCTTTTTGAGTAAATGTGTCGCACATCGAGATCTTGTTTGTTGCAGTTTAGCCCACATCTACTTGCAGGGTATTTGGAGCTGTATATAACAAATAATGCCAGCTCCCGAGCGCATCACCCCCCCCCCCTCTATTAAATCCGTAAGTGTGACTGTAATCCATAATGGTTGTGTCTTGCAGATGGGAGGAGGAGTACACGGCGCGAGTGCAGCTGCAGCAGAGGCTGAACGAGATGGACGAGGTGAGGCAATCCGTTATATCATCCCGGCAGGACGCCATATACACGGTTATATCCCAGCGCTCCACCCTGTATCTCATCCGGATATACGCACCCACTCTGATCTATTGTCTGGGCCGCGTTCACACGGGCGGATTTTCTGTCCATATTCAGTCCATATTTTTTATGGACTGAAAACGGATCTATTGATTTTAATTGGCGCATTCAGACAGGCAGTTTTAACGAACATAGAAAAAAAAATGGCAGCATGTCCATATGTGGATGCCTCCACCGGGGCGCTAAAACGCCGCGTTTTTTGCTCTATGCATGAGTGACTTTAAAAAAGCATGTTGATTAAATAGGTGTCTTTCAATGGTTTCATCTGCATCTCCGACGTGCTCTCTGTTGCGATAGCAAAAAATCGCGGCATGTTTCTACAATTCCGCCTTTTTTGCCTTTTTATGCACCTGTGTTTCTTTATGAAGCCATCATTTGTTCGATTTGGGTGAAAAGAGGCACAACGACGCACTTTACAAAGCAGACACACATTTGCCGTATCGCTGTGGTTTTCGCACGCCAAAGAAATGCAAACGCCCGTGTGGAGGCACCCTTGTGGACCAAAAAGTCTACGGGGAAATAAAAAACGGTGAAAATGGACGATATATGTATACTCACTGCGTTATTACGCTGGAAGAAAGTGACATCTTGGGGCCCTCTTGTATTTTTTTAAAGGTCCTGCTGTATCGTTGTCCGTGTTACGCAGGACGCTCCCATAGATGTCTACGGCAGATGAAAAAAAGGGAGGGGGTTACCCTGGACAGCGCAGGGGACAGAGGACGGCTCACCCTAATTAGACATTCAACTGCCATTTCAAGCATTTCTTCCAGTCGTTGTTTGCGATCGGTTCAGCGTGTTTTTATGAACGGCTTCATAAGCGCCAATTACAATCGTGAGTCGAGTGTGTTCAAATTCATTCCTGCGTAAATGCGTTCCTTACGGGCGAACGCATACACGCACACATTAGTGTGAATAAGCCCTTGGAGCCGATTTCAGCTATAACTTACCCTAGTTTCTGCTATACCTGAGGCTCATTCACACGGGCGGATGTACGTTCTCACTGCAATCCTTAGGGCAAATTCAGACAAGCATGGGCGCAACAATGCTCGGCGGCACGGGGCGTAGCTGCGCCTGAGCGAGGGAATCCCTTCGCCGCCAGAGCGGGAAGATAGTTGCCGCCCGATCTTCCCCACATGATGTATCCGCTACACTCTAGGGCCGATCCTATCTTTTCTCATCTATAGATGAGTGAACGTACTCGTTAAGGGCGATTTCGCACTCGAGCACCGCTTTTTTCAAGTAACTGACTACTCGGGCGAAAAGATTCGGGGGGGCGCCAGGGGGCGGCGTGGTGGAGCGGGAGGTAGCAGTGGGGAACAGGGGGAGCTCTCCCCCCCCCCCCCCACTCCCCTCTGCAGCAACCCCCCGCTCACCCCCAGCGCCCCCCGAATCTTTTCGCCTGAGTAGTCAGTTCATGTGCAAAAAAAACCCACAAGAAGGTCCCATAGTTTTTTCCTGCCGTCATGTGTAAACACGCAGTAAACACGTATGTATCATGTATTCCCCGCATGTCTACACGATCCCAATGACTTTAATGGGTACGTTCAGTCTGTAGTATAGGACATGCTGCCATTTCTGTCACCTGTGTAAAATCCGTGCATAAAAGACTCATTCCGGAATACTCAAATCAACGGGGTTTAAGAAGTTGCAAGACGCCCAAAACTCGCGCGAATATGGACTCCATTTTTTTTTATGGAGTCATACATATCAGCGATGTTTTCCTTCACAGCAATATATGTTTCCGCGTTCATCGTTGCGCATCACCCATTGTTCTCAGTGGGACAGTCAAACACATCGCATGCCGTACAATCTGCACGCGAATGCGATGTGATGTGTCCCATTGAAATCAATGGGAAACACCTGCCCATCCTCCGACGCGCGTGAAGCAAGTCAGCCGTTTTTGCACAAAATTGGCACACTGACAAGCGTGATACGGGGCCGGGTTTCTTAGCCCGATACGCTCTCGCCCGTGTGAATGTAGCCTCATCGAGTAGATGTCCGAAAATCCAGAATGTTATAATTTGACAAATCCAAAAGTCCGATACAGAACTGCCAAAGTGGAATGAAAAACCTGTTTTTCACATACTTTTAATGGTGGTCGTCCAAGATTAGGAATAGGGATTTTTATGATGAGATTATATAATTTGGGCCCCTGTAAACGTGACATGGGGGGGGGGGGGATATGGACGTTCACTGTAGTCACATACGAATTGTCGAGTGGGATTAGTGATGTCATAAGTCATGTGATACAATGAAGGATATGGACGTTCACTGTAGTCACATACGAATTGTCGAGTGCGGTTAGTGATGTCATAAGTCATGTGATACAATGAAGGACCATCATTCTGCTTCTCAAGGGTAAACAATAGGAGGTATATTGCGAACACTTTTTTTCATGCCGTCCCTCACAGATAGATTAGATTAGAACATGTTCCAGTTGACACACTAATTAGATGTGATGTGACCTAGATATTTGGCAGTCAGATCAGCCTCGGCCTCGGGGCTCCACGTTCTCTCATTGCATTTATTTCCACAGAGTTAAGTAGAAAACATGAAATATATCAAACGGCTTCACTCCCATCTGTGTTGTACAATACCGGCTGGCCCCTTTAATTCGCTCCGTTCTGTCCCGGGCTTAAGGTAGGAGAAGGTAGCTTCTTCCTCCCTCACTGATGATGTCATTGGACCTCACTGCCCACCTGAAAAAATATATCAAGTCTATATATAGTGTAAGGTGACCTGATTTTTCCAGGGTCAAAGCAGGACAGAGGGGTGCGGTCAGGGGCGGGGCTTATCATGGCGTATGATTTTACCTCCATCGTTATAAAAAATACAGGGCCGTTTCAAAATAAGACAGGGAGGAACGCCCCGTGGTTATTTCCTAGCTGGAGCAGTGGATGGGCTATGGATGTACACTTGTGGCACCGTATAGGCCTACTCTCTAATTCTGGTTATGATTGTATGTTGTCTCACAGCGAGGGATATGTCAAATATATATCATGAAAAAGTGGATGTTCTTCCTTTTGATGCGGTGCGTTGAGCGTCGGCAGACGATGGACCCGCAGTAGTAGTTGCCAAGAGCTCATACCTCATTGAAGAATGGATGTTCCTTAGAAGAGTAGGGCGCTGTAGAACTCGGTAAAGCTTATTGCAGGACTTGTCAGCAGAATTACATTTTCCCATAAGCCTGGCTTTCAATGTTTCTCTCTTCAGTTGAATCTTCTCGCTTGTCCACGTAACATCGATGGCCGAATATACTCTTTGTCAAGCTGCATTAGTTCCCGGAAGCTCCAAGAGTTGTTGAACTTGGTTGACCGGCACGACATGTTCATGGAGGAAGGTTTCCAACCATCACGCCTCTAGATTTGCTTCGATTCGATTCTTTCTGAAGTTAGAAACCGCCTGACATTGGCCAATCCCATCCAATTCTTCACTATCGTTGAGCGCAATGTTTTGAAATGTTGATCCTAGTAGCTGGAGACTTCTCTCAACACCGTCCCATGAAGGCGCCACTTCCAACGCAGCCCATCCAAAAAAGTTATGTCCGATTTGATCTCTGCTCAAGATATTCCACACGTGTCATGAACATGGCATATTATCATTGACACGGGTATAACTGAGTTGTTCCCTGCTGTAGCTTACCCATTACCAACCAAAATATATTCATCCCCTCCCACACCGCCCGATTAACGACAACACACTTCTTTTCTTTGGAGAATTTTGGCCACAACAGCCACTTTATTACAGGCGACATTACATCAAATTAACCCCCAAATAACCATCAACATTAATACGAGGGAAGGTCCTTGGAGCCCTGACATCTGTCATCTCCCCAATTTAACCAAATACACACATATATATCCAAAAAATGCCTCCAGCCACATTCCAACCGACTCGGAGACCCACCAGCCTTTTTCCAGACTAGACCACACCACCATTTTCGCAGGAACTACCCCCTGTCAGAGCCAAGAGGCGATAGACCCAATACCAACCATCAATAAACCGAGGGGGAAGGTGGTTATCCACCCCCTGCCTACCCCCAACCAATTATTTGTGACCAACTCCAAGGACACCCCCAATACCCCTACCCGCAGCTGCCATGACAATGATCAACTCCCCCAACCCATCTTCTTTCTTGACCCTATAGGTCCAAAAAGGGCTGGAGGGTGGTACTTTCTTGTACTCTTCTTGCTCTGCTCTTCACTAACTATTCTTCATGCACTTTCTCCGCTCCTCCTTTTCCTTGCACCAACTCTGCTTTTCCTCTCTTGTTAACCCCTTATGTCCCCACTTCCCTGTTAACCCTGTCATGTCTGGCCTCCACCCACGGCCCTGCAGGCCTAGATACGGCCCGTACTCGCAACACTATTTTTGTGAATCAGCCTGTTTGAGCTGATTTATTTGCATGCGTACCTTGTTTACAATTAACCTATCATCACTTCTATTCTTACATTTTGGACCAAACCAACAAGAGCTAACGATACCTCAAGTACTGTCGCAGTTTGTTGCTCCATCCCCAGGACTGCGCTCTGAAATATCGCATCTTACATTTTACTCTTCAACGTTACAATTGGGCTTTACTCTCTCTTACGGGAGTCTCAATATAAAATTGAAATCCATGTTCTGTGGCCCCCAGGAGCCGTGCGCCATACCATTGTGTAGCACAACCAAGCCTTCCTATTCAGGTACGCTGTTGTTATTTCATATAGGACACCAATAGTGACATATAGCGCTGGATCCGGCTTTGTGGCTGCATCCTATATATACACATAATGGGCAGAGAGGATGTAGACATTGATGCAGTTGGTGATTTGGATCCATGACAAGACACCCGCGTTCCCACTCTTCACCCTTACTTCCCCATAAGGAGGTGAATATGCAGTTTGTGGCCCCCAGAATAGTCACCGACTGACAGAAGGAACTGTAACGTAGTCAGGAAGGGTTATCAACTGGAAGCTGCATGCCAAAGGATGAGACAGAGGAGTGATCAGGCGATGGGCCGGGGTCAGTACCAGGGGAAGAACAACTGGTACCAGAGAACAGAGGAAGATGAGAGCGGACTCCAGAAACAAGAGAAGTTATGAAGCCAAATTTGGTGTAAAAAGTAGCAACTTTTGGTACTAGACATGCTTGCGCTAAAAATTGCAGCTTTTTGAATTCACGTCAACGTCAGCTATTTATAAAAAAAAAAAAATGTAAAATGGGTGTGGCTTGATGGGAGGAGGCGTGGTTTTACACCAGAAAATGACATTAACTATATCAGAAATCCACTCCAACTCCCAGCTGCTGTAGATTTCTATGTTGGTGCGTGGATGTGCCTCATGTATGAGATACAGGGATAATATTGGGACTGGCGTTTGAAGCAGCGGTCTAATATATGCCCCCCACTCAGTAGTGCAGCCTCAGGGCCTCAACATCCAGAAGCAACCAGTGAGTGGAGTGGAAACGCATTCTACTCTACATGTCGTATATGGCGGCATTATTTAGGTTCTACGTGGCGGCATTATGCTACTATGTGGACGCAGTGTGAGAGCATTATATAGCCACTGTATTGTAGCTAGGCCTCGGTTTACACGTTTTTGGATGCATCAGGACCTCTAACAGAAGGCTGTGCATAGGCCACTGTAAAGGCGTACCGTGGCACACGTTGCCCGTAGGCTTCTGTAATAGGATGGACTAAACAGTTTTCACTTTTTATGCACACTAAAGGGCTTTTACATTTCTTCGCAGTTTTCGCAGCTTGTAATATAGTATAATTCTGTAGTGATACAAAGTAATAACCTGAACACAAGTGTCGGTCTGCCTCACAGTGGCCATCACTGGTACTGCATTGTTCTTGAAGCAGAACTGTGGCTGTATTTTCATGCAATCGATTATGTATTTTACGACTATTAATGACAGCATGTTACTATTGGAGTGGGAAATAATCCCCTCCGACTATATGATGGCGCGGTCTACGGGTGAGGGCTGACATGATGGAAATACATGGGACATTGGGTGAACTATCTAGCTACACTTATTAGTAACCACATCTGCTCTCTCCATGCAGGAGGCACAGGAGTCGGCACTTTACCAGGAAGAACTGGCGATGAAGGTCAAGCAGCTCAAAGCCGAACTAGTTGTCTTCAAGGGGTTAATGAGCAATGTGAGTATCTGGTATCATCAAGTATATTATATATAAGGTACACATATAATATATTTAATTTACGCGCTTTTGACTATATCTATTTTGGGTTTTTTCTTGTAAGTGCAATGTAATGCAAATGTAAAAATATCTGTTTAAGAAATGGAAACCATCAGTAAGTAGGCTATCTGCTGCTGTTGGAGCTTATGGTTGCTTTGCTATGTGAATATCTAGGACATCTAGACTTTTTTAAGACAGCCAATGAGTGTTCATGTTTATAAACTGAGCACAGGGAAGGGGAGGGGGTAGAGGGATTATTGAAGGTGTTATTGAGATTAATGCCGACCCTAGATTAGGTGGCACCCTGTGCGGAATTATTTTGTCACCCTCCACTCCATAAGAAAAAAGCTATATATATATTGCACTGCTTGTGCAGAAAGCAGCAAGATAACAGCACACCCACACCAGAACAGCTCAGTTAATAAACACTGTACCAGAACCAAGCTCACATAATAAATACGGCCCCAGAACAAATCTCATAACATAAATACAGCCCCAGAATCAAGCTCAGTACCTAAACGCAGCACCAGAACCAAACTCCTAACATAAATACAGCAGGAACTAACCTCAGTATTATAGTATGTAAGTCCAAAAAAGACACCTGTTCATCCAGTTCAGCCTATTAACCCCCAATGTTGATCCAGAGGAGGACAAAAAAAACCATAAGGTAGAAGCCAATTTTCCACATTTAAGGGAAAAATAATTCCTTCCTGACTCCAAACTGGAAAACAGAATAATCCCCGCATCACCGACCCTTCTGAAGTTATTAATGATTATAACATATACCGTAATATTCTATCGCTCAAGAAAGGCATCCAGATCCACTTGTACTTTTGTAGTGTGTTCAAATCACCACATCCTCAGGCAGAGGGTTCCACAGTCTCACTGCTCTTACAGCAAAGAACCCCCTTCTATGTCTGTGTGGAAACCTTCTTTCCTCTAGACGTAGAGAGCGCCCCCTCGTTACAGTCATAGTCCTGGGTATAAACAGATCATGGGAGAGATCTCTGTATAGTATCCTAGTATATTATACATAGTTATTAGGTCGCTTCTCAGCCATCTTTTTTCTAAACTAAATAATCCCAATTTTGATAGCCTCTCTGGGTATTGTAGTCCGCCCCGTTCCATTTATTATATTAGTTGCCCGCCTTTGTACCCGCTGATATGTCCTTCTTGAATACTGGTGTCCAAAACTGTCCACAATATTCCATGTGTGATCTGACCAGTGACTTGTAAAGAGGAAGAACAATGTTCTCATCATGCGCCCCTAGACCTCCCCTGATGCACCCCATGCTCCTATTTGCCTTGGCAGCAGCTGCCTGACACTGGTTGCTCCAGCTTACAGTTAACTAAAATCCCCAAGTCCTTTTCCATGTCAGTGTTCCCCACTGGTTTCCCATTTAGTATGTAATGGTGACATGTATTTCCTCTGCCCATGTGCAGAACCGCACATTTATCAGTGTTAAACCTCATAGACACAATACCACAACCAAGCTTGGTACATAAATACTGCCCTAGAACCAAGCTTATAACATAAATAAAGCACAAGCCAACCTCAATACATAGATACATTACCAGAACAAAGCTCATAACATAAATACAGCACCAGAACCAAGCTCACATAATAAATACAGCCTCAGACCTAATCCCATAACATAAATACAATACCAGAACCAAGCTCATAACATAAATACTGCGGGAACCATCCTCAATCCATAGATACAATACGAGAATCAAGCTCATAACATAATACAGCCCCCAAACTAATCTCAGTACCTAAATACAGTCAATGGGCTGACAGAAGCCTTAGAACATCAGAGGGCAGAAGACACAGCCAGGAAGATGATACATGTAGCTACACAGAGGAAGAGGGCAGATCTAAGCCGCCAGCCTACATCCGCATGGTTTCCACACTGTGTTGCCGCACGGGTCACACACAGCTTAGGCCAGTCTTGATTGAAACCCCCAGCCTTGGTTTAGCAGGACACCATCATGGACTCCACATACTAACTGTAGACACATAACAATGAGATGCTTCAAATGTGCCTCATCGGTGTCCATGTAATTCTGGCGATTTTGCAAAGAACTGAACGAAAAGTGATTGATGCCATAGAGATGTTATGTAAATAAATACCATTCCCTTCCTAGAATCTGACCGACCTCGACACTAAGATCCAGGAGAAGGCCATGCGGGTAGATATGGACATCTGCCGGCGTATTGACATCACTGCCAAGCTGTGCGATGTGGCTCAGCAGCGTAGCTGCGAGGATATGATCAACATGCTGCAGGTTGGAGCGCAATGCTGACATGTCTCTTTAAATGTTCATTATCGTGTCAGAGCCTTGGGGGGGGGGGGGTTATCCTCTTAAAGGAGACTATGGCGCCACTTCTGGTAGCCTGTAAATTCATCTATGCCAGGTCTGATTGGTTGTTGTGGATCTTCATTAAAATCGTCATGGAAGCAAAACTTTACAAAAAGAAAGAAACACAAATTTCTTATAGCACCATCTTATACTGCTACTGACATATTATGTAGTAGTAAGCTAGGGGAACCGCTCTGGACATGTACTCACATTGCTACCATTGACTTCAGAAAGCTGTATAAATCTGTATGCAGTGAGCTCCCCCTAGTGGTGGTTGCAGAAGATGAGAATTTTAGATTTTGATTCTATGAGAATGTTAAGGGGTGCGCTAGGTTTATGGAGGGCACTGTGCTGGCTGTACTGTTAATTAAAGGCAGCTTATGGGGGGGGCTGTGCTCGCTCTGCATCTGAAGTCCTTATATCGATTGAACTTGTATAGTGATTGTCTCTTTCCATCCTTTCCCAGACTGTCCACCTCTCTCCTATGAAGGTTCTGGGAAGAAGAAAAGAGAGGAAACCTGCCACTGATGATGAGACCTCTGCATGCGAGAGCGAGAGTGCAAGAGGAGGAGATGAAGACGAGAGTACAGCTCTGAGTATCAACGAGGAGATGCAGAAGATGCTCAACCAGCTGTACGTCACTTACCTTCCTGGTAGAAGTGCACAAAGCTTTATCATGAACTTTGGGTTCTCCATTGGTTGCAAAACTACAACTCCCAGCATCCTTGCATTTGTCAAGGTGGGCATACTGGGAGTTGTAGTCTTGTAACACTTGAAGAATTACAGGGTGATGACTGCTACTAAAGGAGGTACAAATGTAGCAGTCACAATCAGACTCTTCGGAGGTCCATGGTTCCCTGGTGTTACATAAGAGAACAGCAGCACTATAAAGCAGGAAAAAAGGGAGCTCACTGACTTACCATCCCCTATACATATCGCACATGGTAATGTCTCCTATTACATAATGGAGCCAGGCATAGAAGTAAAGTATGTAGCACTCCTCTAGGACGCACCTTCCAAAGTTATTGTGATTCCATTTAGCAAGTTGAGTACTTGGGGGCGCTGTTGCATTAGTTGTATGGAGATTATTTGGCACTTGAAATGGTAGAAACTGGTACTGCATGTGTGAAACAATTATGGGAATTTTGGAAGAAGAATCGAACAGAAGCAGCAGATGTAACACATGTGTAAGATGCATAACCAGTATAATCTACTTCTCAGCCCCTTTAGTATCACCTCTACCAATATCTTCCTTCTGCAGGCGAGACTATGATTTTGAGGATGACTGTGATAGCCTGGCCTGGGAGGAGACGGAGGAAACATTATTATTATGGGAGGATTTCTCTGGATATGCAATGTCTGGCGTCGACAACCAAGGAGAGGTAATACTTCGGCTTCCCTGTAGGGGGCACTGAAATGTGAGAGTTCAATACATAGCAGCTCTTCATTATAACATAATCACCAAGGAAACATTTGTGAATCCACTGCTGTCTTTAATCACAGAGATCTTCATATTTTACATTATATACACACACTGTCCTACCAAAAGTAATTGGACCCCTAAGCAAGAATCAAAACTAGTAATTGTTTCCACATGGTAATACTTAGAGGCCCTAGTGACACTGGATACTCTCTGGGGCATACTTTCTACTAATGTCTGATAAACTTCAGCTGGTATTTCCCTCCATTCACCCTACAAATGTATAGCAAGTTCTCTCAAAGGAGATGGACCATGTTCATATATCCTGACTCGATGTTCCAGTTCATCCCAAAGATGGTCAGTAGGGTTCAAGTCAGGACTCTGTGCAGGCCAGTCGTGGAACATCCATATTCCCATAGCAATGTAAAACAGTGTTGGATGTGTGACAAGGCGCGTTGTCTTGTTGGAAGTATGGCCGACCATTCCCAGAGTATTACCACATTGTCGGCAGCACATTATTGTCTAGAATGTCAGGGTACACCTCCATGTTCATGGTTCCTGTCACTATAACCAATGAACTGAGACCATGCCACATAAAACATCCTCAGAGCATATCGGAAACTCCACTGTACTTAACTGTTGGCACAACACAGTCTGGTAGAAGGTGTTCCCCATCATCCTCCACACCCAGGTATGTCCATCTGATTTGAAGATGGAGTAATGTGATTTCTCACTCCATAGAATGTTCTTCCATTATTTAACTGTCCAATGACGACACTTCTCGCACCAGTGTAGAGGGACCAACGCATCTTCTTTGAGAAAACTTGCCAGACATTTGCAGGATGAATGGAGGGAAATAGCAGCTGAAGTATATCCGACGTTAGTAGAAAGTATGCCATGGAGAGTATCCAATGGCATAAGGGCCAAAAGTGCTCTACTAAGTATTTATACTACTTTAAATTCTTGCTCAGGTGTCTAATTACTTTTGGTAGGATAGTGTATACTGGAAAAATTGGGCCTGGGTCATAAAGGGGTTTTCAGGATTAGAAAAAAATATTTTGTTCATAGAAATAGCACCATTCATGTGCCTGTGACCATGTCTGGAATTGAAGCGCAGCCTCATTCAAAAGAATGTTGCCATAAAGATGAATGGCGCTATTTTTGGAAAAACAGTTGACCCTTTTTTATGTAGGTCAAGGGTTACGCTGACATTGGCACTAATGAGACCCACTGAACCATTAGCATTTGTTGGCATCCAATCAAAATTCAGGAAAATGTCCTGGGACTGATTGATTAGTTGATTTTCAAGACCATGGGTCAATGTGACGTCCTAAGCCATACACATTTCTTCTCTTTCTCAGAACCAGGACGACAGTCTAGAAGAAGTTATAAAAGACACAGAATCTCTCTTCAAGAGTCGGGAGAAGGAATACCAGGAAACCATAGGCCAGATAGAGGTGAGATGGGTGTAGAACCTAGCAAGAAGGTGGTGTGGATGATCAATGGACTTGTAGACTAAGGCTGTCCTCTTTTTCAGCTGGAATTGGCGACAGCAAAAGACGACATGACCCGGCACCTTCATGAATACATGGAAATGTGCAGCATGAAGAGAGGACTGGATGTACAGATGGAGACGTGCCGGAGATTAATCAACCAGTCAGAGGATAGGTAAGTAGGCCACCATCCAAACCAAGGATGTTTTTCTCTGCTGTAAATTTAGACACTCCCGATGTGTGGAGCATGAGACCTTCCTATTGTGGTGGCTCTAAAGGCGACTTCATGGAGCTATCACATAGGGTAAGATAGTAGCAATGGGATAGCTAGGAGGAAGTGGGCATAACTAGGATTGGATATTGGTGGAGAAGATGGAACAACTAGGAGGAACTGGGCATTGATGTTACAAGACCCAGGACATGAGGAGGACTGGATATTGGTGGAGAAGATGAGTCAACAAGGACAATGACATTATGAGGAACTGGACATGAGGAGGACTGGATATCGGTGGAGAAGATGGGAGAGCTAGGAAGGAGTGAACATTAACGCTATTGGACAATGGACATGAGGAGTACTGGATACAGGTGTAGGAGAGGGGACAACTAGGACGAACTGGACACTAATATTAGGAGAAACTGGACATGAGTAGTACTGGATATTGGTGGAGAAGATGAGACAACAAGGACACTGACATTATGAGGAACTGGACATGAGGAGGACTGGATATCGGTGGAGAAGATGGGACAGCTAGGAAGAAGTGAACATTAACGCTATTGGACAATGGACATGAGGAGTACTGGATACAGGTGTAGAAGAGGGGACAACCAGGACGAACTGGACCCTAATATTAGGAGAAACTGGACATGAGTAGAACTGGATATTGGTGGAGAAGATGAGACAGCAAGGACAATGACATTATGAGGAACTGGACATGAGGAGGACTGGATATCGGTGGAGAAGATGGGACAGCTAGGAAGGACTAAACATTAACGCTATTGGACAATGGACATGAGGAGTACTGGATACAGGTGGAGGAGAGAAGACAGCTAGGAGGAACTTGGACATTGACGTTATGAGAGAATGGACATGAGGAGAACTGGATATTTGTGGAGGAATTGATATTGGTGCAGGAGATGGGACAACAAAGAGGAAGTGGACATTTACATTATGAAAGACTGGACAGGAGGAGGACTCAATATTTGTGGAGGAATGGATATTGGTGCAGAAGGTGGGAGAGGTAAAAGGAAGTGGACACTAATGGTACAAGAAACGACATGAAAAGGATTGGATATTGGTGGAGAAGTTGGGACAACTAGGAAGAACTGAACACAAATGTTATGAGGTGTAGAGTGTTAAAGCAGCAAAAATGCACACCTAAGCTCTCACTCATGACCTGAAGGTTGCGAGTTCAATCCTTGCTTGGTTCAGGTAGCCAGCATTAAGTTAACTCAGCCTTCCATAAAATGAGTACTCAGCTTGGTGGTGGGGAAATAAATTACCTGAAAGCGCTGCGGAATAAGTTGGCGCTATACAAATAACAAGATTGACATGGGGTATAGTAGACAATAATATACAAACTTGAATATGAAGAAACAGAGGCATAGCATGAAGATCCAAGTCCTAGGCTCAAAAGCCTAGTAGCTAGTCCCACCACCTCAGAGGAAATATAGTCATTGCACCAAATGTGGTGACTTCATGCTGCATAGGACAGTGGTTGGCAAAACACCACCCACCTCCCATCATGTCGGGATTACCAGTATAGGATTTCTGCACAACATAAAAGTATAGTAGGCTTCTATAACACTAATGTAGGGGAAAAAGCTAAATAAAGCGGAATTTCGCGTGGCCGCTAATCCCAGGATTAGCCAGCTACGTGGACAAGATTTGTCCAAAATCTTGTCTACACGGGGCGGTAAAGCCGGGCAGATCCAGAACTGCAGTGCGGAATTGACAGCCGCAGCATGTCAATTCTTTTTTTTTTTCCGCTGCGCCTCACTCCTCTCTATGGGGAGAGAAAGCCGCAGCGGAATGCCAGCAGCTGAGCTGCTCCAAAACCAGTGGCGAAATGCAGCAGATTTTGAAGCTGCGGCTCTCCCGTGGAATTCTCACATTTTTTCGGTGCGACCGAACTGCGAGAATTCCGCCAGGAATCTGCTCCGTATGAACCCAGCCATAGAGATATGTAATACTAATACACCTCTATATATGCAGATAACATATTTTGTTCTCTTCATCAGGTCTCCACCTCCAAGTAGTGAATCTGTCTGTAACGAAGACCCTGAAGATTCCGACCGTGACCCTCCATCGTCAGACAGCTCGGCCAGATGATAAATGCCTCACCTGTCATCCCACACCTGCCACCACTGCCTCGGGAAAAACGACTCTGGATGTATATATGTTACCTAACTAGTAACAACGCTTGGTACATAGGGGGCAATCCTTCAACATGCTAGTGAGACTCTGGGTGTATAAAGGGTGCAACACTGGTCATACCCCATGTTTGGGGGTGCAATGCTGCCAGGTCTATATATATAGGTGTGATGCTTTATCCTATGCTGGTTGAGTATAGCTGCTATACTGTCTGTAGATACCGTCTCTATAGGTGTGAGTACTAGGCATGAATTTTCTTTCTTCTCCTGGGATGAATACTGGGAACGTTCAAGCGTCACAAGCCAACAATTGATGATCATCACCCACCATCCAATGCCTGGAGGCAATGTGTATATAAGAGACTGATGTTGGGTACATATAGAAGCGCAATGCACTCTAAACCTACTAATGTTTCTATAGAAGCTGTAGGGTCTTCGGTACACCTTGTGGTCATCTCATGTATATTTGCTGCACTCGGGGTTCACATAAATAAGGAGAATGTTGTATGGGCTTTATGGGTCCATGGAGCCTGGTAGATGTGTACAGATGAAGCATGTGTGTATATATCCTCTATATATACGGTCACAGAGCTTTCTATATAAATTATGTACATATACAGATCTATATCTAAGAAAGTCTTGACGGATCACTATTTTCTAAGAAAAAAAATCTATATTATAAAGCAGGAGACACCGAACCCTCTGGTAGGGAATGTAAAATACGGAGAAGACAGCCTGAATGTGCTATACGGACCGCAGGTTACGTATATTAGGAACCAATGCAACGAGGTCACGTGTGTAACATGAAACGAGTGAGTTGGGATTAGGGTCATGTGCGATCATGTGATATCGCGGCCATGTATATGCCATGTAATGATGTGTGAGCGAGGTCATGGCTGAAAAAAAAGTGTAATAAAAATTCAATGAGTTAGAAACAAC
Source organism: Eleutherodactylus coqui (assembly GCF_035609145.1). NCBI lineage: Eukaryota > Metazoa > Chordata > Amphibia > Anura > Eleutherodactylidae > Eleutherodactylus > Eleutherodactylus coqui. The sequence goes on along the minus strand of NC_089840.1, from coordinate 266,868,312 downwards.
TTCTCGCATGTGATGTGGACGTCATTTCTTACACAATCATCCCAAATCTCAACTTAAAGGTAAGGTTATCGTCATACTTGGCTATTTTTCAGAACTAGAATCAAGGAGATTCTGATAAGTGCAACGCACATCCCCAACCTAGGGCAGCTGAATCACAAATACTGCATAGACCCCTTCATTACACCTCAAAATTAGTACAAACCCAATAAATAAATACAGACCTAAACTTGCTAAACTAATACAGCCCTCAGACCAGACCCCCGAGACCAATAGGTAGGGTAAAGCCCCCTGGTGCAAACACTGAGTCATGACTGCCTCCTTGTTTTCCTGGCACACTGTTTTTGTAGGGTGGTTTGCCATTGCCTTCCCCCATCGTCTTTTACTCCCCAGCAAGCTGGGTGCTCATTTTACCAACCCCGGAAGGATGAGTCAATGTTGAGCCACCTACCTGAACCACGCAAGGATTGAACCCACAACCTTTAGGTCATGAGTGAGAACTTAGGACTGCATTTCTGTTGCCTTAACACTCTGCCCCACATGGGGCTCTAAACTAATAGACCCCAGAGCAAATATAGCCCTCAGACCAGACACCCTAAACAGACCCAGACCAGACCCCATAAACAAATACAGACCCCAAACCAGGTTGCAAAATACAGACCCCAGACCATACTACAGAATAAATACAAACCCCAAACCAGACTCCCTAAATAATTACAGTCCCCAGGCCAGACTGCAAAATACAGATACCAGACCCCCTAAATAGAGACCTCCAGATAAGACCCCCTAGATAACTACAGACACCAGAACCCCTAAACAAATACAAACCCAAGACCAGACCACATAATAAATACAGATACCAGACCCCCTAAATAGACACTAGACAATACCCCTAAATAAATATAGACCCCCACACCACACCCTTTAAATAAATATAGACACCAGTATACAGACACTAGACCCCTTAGATAGACAGCAGACCATTCCCCCTAAATAAATACAGAAATCAGATCCTCTAATTAAATATACAGACCAGATTCCCTAAATAACCACAGCTACCAAACCAGCCCCTACAAATGCAGACCCCAGACCAGACCAAAAAATAAATACAGATACCAGACTCCCTAAATAGAGATCCCAAACCAGACCCCCTAAGTAAATAGCAGACATCATACTTGAGCCCAGAATAATCACAGACCACAGAGCAGACCCTCATAAATAAATACAACCCCCAGACTCTGCAGACACTCTCCATTCCTTTCTCACAAAGCACAAGAAGAGGTGAGTAGTTAGTCAGCACCCTGAGCCCACACATCTCCCCTGGAAGTCAGTGGGGTCACCCCTTTCACAGTAGCTGCCCTGTCTGTCATCCTATAGAGTGGTCTGTGAATGATGTTCTCTCTGGACTGCCCCTGTATTCTAGGCTCACTGAGGACAGCTTTGTCACCTTCCTCTTCAGAGTTGATGTTTATATCTCTAATTTGTTTTCCTCTTAGTGCATAGTACAAATTATTCAGGTTGTCTAGTAACCGTGTGGTGACCATCATTTGAGTACATGTAGCCACACAGGAAGTTCTATCTGCTGTACCGCAGACTGCCTTTTGCTCATACATCCAAGGTGCATACGTAATACGCAGTGAAGAGCACCCATTGATTTCAATGGGTCCCTTCACGAACTTATTTCTTCACATGATGAGCGATTACATGGAAGGTACACAGCAAGAGCCCATTGAAATCAATAAATGTGCATGACATATGCAGACAACCTGCGTATTCGCTGTGCTGTCTTACCTGCTCAAGATTTTGGCAATTTTTTAACCTCATTAACATACCCGTTAAGCACACAGTCTGAGGTAAGACAAATATAAAACACAAGTTTATTTACTCTTTAGTATATGTAAGTAAAATAGTTAATTAACATATAGGCATTAAGATCACATGGGTAACAAAGATAAGCATCAATACATCACCGGATATTGTAGCATCACTCCGCAATCGGGGGATCTCCAGGTACGATTGGTAGGAGGAATCCGATTAGTACGCCGATACGTCTATCGACCACAACAAAACGAGTCCCGACTCTTCCCTGAAGATCACTGCTATTTATGCCGTTCTTACACTACGTGGCATATCTGCTTCTGCGCAGTTATGGGTATATACGTCATTCTAATATGGCTATTCAGGTTCTAGACATGCGTAGTAGATGATTGGCAACACAATATATTGAATATTTTGTCCATGAAGTTATCACATCTGTGTTATATTATGAGTCATTCTTGCTGTCTTACCATATATGTCGATAATATTCTGCATTGAGCAGAATATTCAGACAGGTCATTAGTTCATTGAAGTTCTGGTTAACTCATACGGCAACTAGTTATTTGATTACACAATCATCCAGTTCAATCGTATCCCATACGTGTCACAATCGGTCCTTAATCATTCACTATTTGCCGTATGATACCATTAAAACTTTTGGTTTTCTACAGAATACCTTATATGCCATGAAACAATTCCATAGCGATAAAAGTATTACAACTATGGCCAATACCAAAACAGGATGTATTAGCCAATTAAGAGTGGTTTGTGCAGATGATGAATAACCCATAAAGATGTCATACCAATGGTGTGACGTGGCATCAGCAATAGCCGATCCCATCTTTACAATTTTGCCCGCTATTACAGTAGTACTTACAATATGCGTTGCCAAAGATCTATTAAGCAATTTAATATGTTGCTGTACTTCTTCTGTGTCTTCTAACAACTTTTTTGAATTTGGTCAAATTTAGATCCCAATTTGACACATTTAAAGGCAGTGGTTGCCAATTGACAGCCACTGTCTTGTCTTGTTCGGGTAATAACACAAAGGTCTCATTTTCCCAAACAAGTGCAGATACGTTTCGCAAGCATCCTGAAAATGGGACAACCATCCCAGGTACAACAGGTTGATTACTTGCCAAACATACCTCCTGTGGGGCTATTTCAACCATCATCTTAAAAGTGAGTGGCAGCACAGTCCATTCACATACATTGATCGTATTTTGTAATAAGCATGGTTCATAAACAGCCGATTGGACCTTGCATATGGTCCCTTCTAATGTATCATCACACAATGATAAATCATGAGTTCTATTTTGGTCATCAATGTAAATCCCGTTAAATCTAGGTACCCAGAAATGCATATCTTCTGGAACACCTATAAGTAAGGGGAGAACTACAAACTTACACATCACATTCTTTTTAGTAACATTGTATATGAATATGGTCCCTTTACATAATATATCATTGCAAACCATTTTCTGCGCCTCCAACTGTATCCAATCAGTCTCAGTTATAGTCTGATTGAACACGGTCCTCCACACTTGCTCATTGCCAGTCATGAGCATAGTTTGAAGTGTGTTCTTTTGTTGTTGCTGATAAATGGTCTGCAAGGTACATATTGACCAATTAACATAGTTAGATATGTTAGAATTTATTTCATATGAAAACCTATTAGATGCATCTTGCAAATCAAGCATTATTGTGTCCACATCCGTTTGCATACTAAAGGGCTGCCATATAGTGGGCATCCAGTTAGCCTGCAATGTGAGCACATCTTTAATACCACTTCCCGCGTTATGCATTCGATTAGCTAAAGTCTCTATATCAAAACCATTAATAGTCCCAGAAAGCGCTCCGTAGCCTCCGAGTAAGGTATCATACCAAGCTCGACGGGAACGCTTGGTAGGACAAGTCCTTGAGGGTGGAAACTGCACGGAGGCTTGTATAACAGTCTTTTGAGCATCTCGTCCCACCAGGCGACAGGTGGATGGAACCCTTTTTATATGTCCAGGATCTATTTTAGAAGCATTAATGTTCACGAATACCAGGAACTGGCCCCACATGGCCCGATTCTCGATCTCCGTTGCATTCCCACACGTAATTACTTCTGTCTCATTTAAGGGAAATGAAAACTGCACTCCCGTATTTGTACAATTCTGAACATATTGTATCACCAGGGAGTAATTGAGATATGGCAACTCTTTTGGTCTCTGACAGCAGGACACTTTCACAAGTGACGTAATGTTTATTTGTCCCGTTGCCTTATGCAGTGCATATGAAGGACGGTAGGTCGAACTTATATGCGATAATGGATTTCCACTCCAGATAGTCCCATCAAAGGTAATATTCACGATATAACATTTCTGGTTGGCTTCACAAGTGAAGTTGTCTTGCTTCCTGGTTCGGGTTGAATTCCTCCAGCCCCACGAATAATCATTCCTTCCGGTGTCATTGACGCGGATCCCTGGCGTCCACGCATCACCTACTGCGAACACCGAACACATGACGCCAAGGATTCCAAAAATGATTATGTGATTCTAGAGAAGGCAAGGAAACAAGCATTATTCCCGCAAATAGCACTTTTCTTGTGGGACATATTCCCATTTCTCTACTCCGGGTCGCATAATAAGCAAAGTTCGATCTTTCCCCACAGCAATAACTTCTGCCGGGGAGGGCGGTCCTTGGTGATTCTGAACCCATATTTTGGCCCCTACATTAGTAACATCAGTTGAGCCAAAACCTTTATCTCCTCTTACAGTAAGTTCAGTGGGGGCCACCCCTTCTTCCACTTGTGTCAGATACACTGGTATTAATAGCAGCTGTGCCATGCGCTCCTTTTTCCCTATTATCAGAGGATCTGTTCCTAAATTTATCATGATTACTTTAATTTCCCCCTGATAATCTGCATCTATGACTCCGCCTAGGACTACTGCACTTCTCAGAGCAAAACTCGATCTAGTGGCTATCTGCCCGAAGTGATTCTCCGGGATCTTGCATCCTATCCCTGTGGGAATAGTACTCACCTTTCCCGGGGCTATCACCACCGTATCAAGAGCATATAGATCCAACCCTGCAGCGGCAGGAGTGGCTCTATAAGGTGCCTGCGCATCTGGATTAATTTTCCAGTATAAGATTGTCTCTACCTTAGCTACATCTATACTGAGATTGGGTGTTAGCATGCGCATTAAGGGTGTCATAGAATCAGTGATGGGCCTGTTGTTGATAATCTGTAAAGCAGCAGTCAGATTATCTCTCCATTGACCATATTTGTCGGTCTCAGTGAGCTTCTTCAGGGTAGATTTTAATAACCCATTCATTCGTTCCACCAGGCCCGCGGCCTGTGGATAGTAGGGCATATGATATACCCATTCTATGTTGTTTTTACTGGCATACTCTTTTACCTGATTTCCGGTAAAATGTGAACCATTGTCTGTCTGGATCTGCAGGGGAGTCCCATAATACTGGGTAATAACTTCCAGAGTACGTAAAGTACTCCATTGTGTTGCTGTTTTACATGGGAATCCCACCATCAGACCTGAGAATGTATCTACTGCTGTACAAATATACTTACATCCTCTGCTCTCAGGGAGGGGCCCTACAAAATCCATCTGCCAAATCTGCGCTGGCAACTGGCCTCTCCCTATGTGTCCCATTACTGTATGAGGCACTTCTCGTTTTTGCACATGTTGACATACTGGACATTGCGCGATTACTTGTTTGATCATGTCCACTGTCAAAGGGATACCTCTTTCTTGTGCCCACCTGTAAGTGGCCTTCTCTCCCAAGTGTCCACTTTTTTGGTGAGCCCAAACAGCTGTACCTTGAAGCCATGCTTCCTTTTCCTTGTCAGGTTCTTGTACGGCAACAGAAATCGATGCTGCCGCATCTGCTTGAGAATTAAATAAACGTTCCAATGAGTCAAGAGGGACATGAGCATCAACATGAAACACAGTACTTTTAGTACTCCTAATGAATTCCTCTATGTCTTGCCAAAGCTCTTTCCCCCACAATTCCTTACCATGAATGTTCCAGTCGTTCTTCTTCCATCCCATGATCCAAGTGGCCAAACCATTGGCAACTGACCATGAGTCCGTATACAAATGACATTCTTGCCCTTGTTCCTGCTTCAGAGCTAAGAATACTGCACAAAGTTCTGCATATTGACTACTCTTACCTTCTCCTTCCATGACCAACGTCTTGTCTAATTTTGGATTAAAGGCTACACTTTTCCATCTACGTCTTCCACTGATATACTTGGCCGAACCATCCGTGAACCAAGCATGCTCTTTTTGGGAGTCTGTCAACTCAGAGTAAGGTATTCCCCACTTTACTGGGGATTCCTCCATTTGCGCTACTGGTGTAACCTGACCATCTGGAGGGATATCAGCTATCTTTTCATGCAGGGCAGCTATCCCCCCTTCACCTTTTTTCGCTCTTTCCGAGATGTACCATTTCCACTTAATGATACTCTGCTCCTGGGCATGTCCTATCCGATTGGACTTTGGATTAGATAATACCCAACTCATGATGGGTATTTGCGGCCTTAGAAGGACTATGTGTCCTGTCGTCAATTGTTCAGTATCCACCAGGGCCCAATAACATGCCAACAGCTGTTGCTCCAGTGGAGTGTATTTTTCTCCTGCATCTGGTAATTTCCGATTCCAGAAGCCTAGTGGCACTCTTTTGCCCCCTTGCTTCTGCCACAATGACCAGTTTGCATACATATGCTGAACTGATACATGAAGTTCTATCTCACCATCTTGTAAAGGCCATAAATCTACAGCCTGTTGTATGGCTTCTTTTACTGCCTCAAATGCAACCTGTTGCTCTTCTCCCCACGTGAACTCGTACTTCTTGCGAGTCACCTTGTAAAGAGGAGCAAGAAGCTGCCCCAGATGCGGAATGTGTTGTCTCCAGAATCCAAACAATCCTATGTAGGATTGTGTTTCCTTCTTGTCTTTCGGAGTGGGAAAATTTAAGATTTTCTGCCTTGCCTTAGGGAGAATCTCCCTATGGCCCTTATTCCATTGAATTCCTAAGAATTTCACCGTCTGAGAGGGGCCCTGCACCTTGCTATCATTTATTTCCCATCCTTTTTCTCGCAAATGATGTAACAGTCTGTCCAATTGTTTCTTTACAGATTGTTCATCCGGTCCCTGAATCATTATATCATCGATATAATGTGAAAACTGCATTTCTGATGGTAAATCAAACTCATCCAAATGTTCTGCCACCGTCCGGTGACAGATGGTTGGACTATGTATCCAACCTTGTGGCAATCGAGTGAACGTATATTGACGTCCTTGCCACGTAAAGGCAAACTGATCTTGTGCCTTTTCTTCTATTGGAATTGTGAAGAACGCTTGTGCGATATCAATCACAGCGTACCATTGTCCACTGTGACTTTGAATCTGCTCCACAATTGTAATGGTGTCTGGGACAGCTGCCGTCAAGGGAGGTGTTTGTTTATTCAACTCCCTGTAATCGACAGTCATCCTCCAAGACCCATCACTCTTCTTCACAGGCCATACCGGATTGTTCCATGCTGTGGTTGCAGGCCTCACAACCCCAGCATCGACCAAATCCTTAATGGTTTCTCCTATTTCCTTGTGACCTCCAGGAATTCTGTATTGCTTCATAGCAACCAGTTTTCCTGCAGGAGGGATGTGTACGGGTGGCATTTTGACCTTTCCCACCGTAACTGGACAAGCTTTTATCCCTATTTTCCTTACGCCAAAGGCAAACTTACCATCTTCGAGGTGTAGTGTCAATCCTTTCAGAATATCTATGCCAATGATATATTCCGGAATAGGTACTACTAACACCGTGTATTTACGTAAGGGCAAATTGCCCAATTTCAAAGTTACCTGTGTCTGTACTCCCTCAGTAACTTTTCCTCCCAATCCTGAAATATTAACTTTTGGACCTTTAAACTTTTTGGGATTTCCATAAATCAGAGTAGCCTCCGCCCCTGTATCTACTAAAGCTGGGACCCTTTGGACATTACCCCCTTTCCAATGTATGGCTAGCGGGACATAGGGTCTGTCATCCCGCCTAACCCAAACAGGGGCTTGGCTTGCTACCTATGCGGAATCAGAATCTGATTCCTCCAGGAGCGGAGCAGATGGCTTCATATGGTCCTGCACTTGGCTAGCTACCATTGCAGCCATCTCCTTCCATGGATAGATCTTTTGAAAATCCTCCCATTCTAATTTCTTAGGTTCTAAATTAGTGACCTGCTTCTCTCTCTTTTTAGAAGCTTTTGGGGCCACTGAATCTTCCCTTTTATCCACCTTTTTGTTGGATAATACCTTCTGTTTATAAAGACGCCACAAATCACCTGTATCTTTTCCATCAATGGCGTCCTTGGAGACTCCAGCTTTCAGGAGAGCCTGAAACATATCTCTACGAGATACCCTTGGCACTCCTGAATCACCAGTCCCCTGGGAACTAGGATTCCTAGACCTATCACGATCTGTTCGCTTTTCCTCTCTATCCCAGTTTCCCATATCTTGCAATTCCCGCATTCTAGCCACAACCGCAGACATTGGCTCATTAGTCATGGATAGAAGTAGGGTCATCATCACGGCTTTATAAGCCGAAGGTGCAGTCTTAATTAAACGATTTCTAACTCCTGCTGTCAGCCGAGTCTCCAAATAATCTTCCATATGCTCGATGATAATTAATGAGACCCTCATAGCTTCCTCCTTCAACCTTTCAATGCCATCCCTGATAGTGTACCAAGGTTTGTCATTGATTGGAATGTCTGCCTCTGTTGGGAATTTATTAAGAAACCCATTGGTTACTATATTAAACAGGGAAATAGCACTTTCTCCTTGATGATTAGGAAAATATTCTCTAAAATTTCTACTGATTACTGGATCTCTAGTTAGAGTAACAAATCTCATTGCATCTTTTGGATCCAACATTACCCCAGTCGCCCCGTGCTCAAATAGACGGACCAACCATGGTATGTCAGATTCCCCAGGCCTTTGCCTAAATCTACTCAGTATATCATCAACTTCTGACTGAGAAAAATCCTCTAGGGTAAGCCTGGTGCGCCTATGTGGCACCAATTCTTCTTGCACCAACAGTCTCCCATCGGCATCGTACATATAGTTTCCCTGATCGTCATACCTGGGCAACCTTTGCCCATCATGACCTACGATAGGCTGGGTATCGGGTCCATATTCAGTAGTTTCCTTCCTTCTGCTAATGGGCTGGGCACGTTTTAAAGCAGGTGGATCAATTATTGGATTGGGTGGGTCTTCCCAATCCCCCTTATGCCAGTCCTCCTCCCCCGAAGAAGATGAGGAATCCCATAAGTCTCCATCCCACTTATCTGGGTCCCAGTTCACAGAAGCAGAAGCTATAGCTTTCGATACCTTTCGCTTATCAACTTTACCTTTACGCCCCTTATATTTATTCTGAGCAACTTTTACAACAGCCTTTTCTGCAATATTCTGGTAATGTTCTATTTTTTCCTTTATCAGCCTTTGGTTACATTCCAACACCACTCTCTTTCCTTCAGATTCTACTAACTTTTGTTCCGTCTGATTAAGTTTTCTTATTAGTTGGGACTTCTTCTTATGGATATTCCTATAGGCTGAGGCCAATACCCAATTTCTCCTACCCAACTGAACTGCGTCACCTGCCTTGGCAGGGGTCTCCTCGAGTACCTTAACGACATCGAGGGGCTCTGAATCTTTTAGCTTACTATCCCATGATTCTGCAAGCCCACTATGCATCAACTCCTGAGCTAATATATCATAGGGACCCTCGGACCAGCCGGGGATGTCTATTTTCTGAACGATTTTAGTTTTATCTTTCTTGGTTCTTTTTCTAAACATATTGTTGTCTTATTGGCAAAATGCCAATTGGTGAAACTTTTTGCGCAGAGTTCCCCCTTACAGAACTCACAAAATTTTGGCAACTTGCCAATTGGTGAAACTTTGCACAGAGGTCCCCTTTACTGCGAGAAACCACCCTGCAAATTGGCACCAATTTCCCAAGTCCTGTCTCAAAGTTACAGAACTCCGAAAGTTTTGGCAACGTGCCAATTTGGTGAAACTCTGCACAGAGTTCCCCTTTACAAAATTTTGGCAACGTGCCAATCTGGTGAAACTTTGCACAGAGGTCCCCTTTACGGCGAGGCACCACCCTGCAAACTGGCACCGATTTCCCGAGTACTGCCTCAAAGTTACAGAACTCTGAAAATTCTGGCAACGTGCCAATTGGTGAAATTTTGCACAGAGTTCCCCTTTACAAAATTTTGGCAACGTGCCAATCTGGTGAAACTTTGCACAGAGGTCCCCTTTACGGCGAGGCACCACCCTGCAAACTGGCACCGATTTCCCGAGTCCTGCCTCAAAGTTACAGAACTCTGAAAATTTTGGCAACGTGCCAATTGGTGAAATTTTGCACAGTGGTCCCCTTTACTGCTAGACACCACCGTGCAAACTGGCACCAATCTCCCAAGTCCTGCTTCAAAGTTACAGAACTTATAATATTTTGGCAGTATGCCAATGGGTTCAACAAGGACTACTTACTGCAACTATCAATTTGTATTTACTATTATTACTCTATCACCTATCAAAGCAAAGTTATAACCATTTGAACCCCTTGGCAATGGGCCAAAAATCTAATATGGCGACAGCAACCCCCCCCGTGCACTGAGAAGCACTGTCACAATACCAAATTATACAGTAATATAACCTTACCAAAGACAACAATATCCTGCCAGACTACGCCAATTTATGTCTTACCTGCTCAAGATTTTGGCAATTTTTTAACCTCATTAACATACCCGTTAAGCACACAGTCTGAGGTAAGACAAATATAAAACACGAGTTTATTTACTCTTTAGTATATGTAAGTAAAATAGTTAATTAACATATAGGCATTAAGATCACATGGGTAACAAAGATAAGCATCAATACATCACCGGATATTGTAGCATCACTCCGCAATCGGGGGATCTCCAGGTACGATTGGTAGGAGGAATCCGATTAGTACGCCGATACGTCTATCGACCACAACAAAACGAGTCCCGACTCTTCCCTGAAGATCACTGCTATTTATGCCGTTCTTACACTACGTGGCATATCTGCTTCTGCGCAGTTATGGGTATATACGTCATTCTAATATGGCTATTCAGGTTCTAGACATGCGTAGTAGATGATTGGCAACACAATATATTGAATATTTTGTCCATGAAGTTATCACATCTGTGTTATATTATGAGTCATTCTTGCTGTCTTACCATATATGTCGATAATATTCTGCATTGAGCAGAATATTCAGACAGGTCATTAGTTCATTGAAGTTCTGGTTAACTCATACGGCAACTAGTTATTTGATTACACAATCATCCAGTTCAATCGTATCCCATACGTGTCACATGTGCATGTATGAGATTTTGTGCATATTTTTTTGTATGCGCACACAAATACATAGGAGCGGGTGAAAGTGCATTTTGGTTGCTGCAGCGGGTACGCGTCAAGTTGAGTATAGAGGATGTTTGTCCCCTTGTAGAATCTTTTCTCCGATGTTTGTAAGCCATGATCACCCAAAAAGGTGGACCAACCCATTATTGAGTAGGTGTTTCTAATGCAGTGATCGTTCAGTGTATATGGCATTGGCCTCAAAATGTGGTACTCCAGCTGTTGTAAACCTACAACTCCCATCATGTCCTGACAGCCTCTAGCTCTGGAACCGCGTGGAGAGATGTAGGTTGGACATCACTGCTGTATGGTCTGCCTAATGCATCACTTCTGTACTATGAAGGACACCATGCAGGTCTCCATCTCCAGCGTAGTCACCTCTGCCTCGTTGCTCAGCAGCCGTCCAAAGGAGAACATAATCTAATAAATAAATTTAGCAAAATGAGAATTAAGCAGATACTTATTCAATAAGCTCCACTGTTGTCTTCTGGGATCTACAGCGTTTCCAGCAGTGGGTAGAACATTTAGTGATTAATGCCGAAGGTTATGGTGTGTCGGGTCATGAAATCTCTGGGAGTCCTTGATTTGGATGCCCTGGTTGACCAAGTTGCTCTTCTTGGATGCAGGAACGTGATTCAATAACCTACACGTTTGTTGGGAAGCTGCTTGCTGCACTAAAAAACCTTCCCACTGTTCTGGGGGCACTACATCCTAACCTATGAAGAGGTCCTAGAAGATCTCACTAGACACCAAGGTTTGAGCGTTGAACTACAGTCAAATGCCTCTTATAGTTCTTGCTCTGCTCCACTTGTCACAGGTGATGGCCCTTATAGTTCTCCCTCTGCCATCCATCATCCATGATGCCCCTTATAATTCTCCCTCTGCCCTACTGTGATACAAGAAGATGCCTGACTGCACTGTTTATTGGTCCTCCACGTGGTGCAGACACTGCACAGCTTCTACTGCACAGCTTCTCTTGCACAGCTTCTCTTGCACGGTCATTGATAATCAGAACTTCTGCCCCCAGCTGAGTCTCTTCCTTTTCAAAGTATGTGTCCTCCAATCAGACTGAGGCGGGCCCAGGGAGGAAGTTCTGACTATCAAACACTGTGCAAGAGAATCTGCTCCGTGCTGCATGAAGGACTAGGAGGAGTGTTAAACAGTGCAGTCAGGCCGCCTTAGCATGGCGAGGGGGGGCCTCTGGGCCCCCTGGCTTAGGGTCTGGGTTACAATTGCGACCCCCTGGAACTCTCATAGCTATGCCAGTGGTGTCATCGGAAAATTACCTATTATATAAATCACATTTTTGTGTTAAACATATTTTTTAAGAATTTTAAGAATTCCTTTTTTTTTTTACATTTTCCGTCACAATCAGTATTTTAAAAAAGAAATCCTAAAATCCTGCAATTTTCCCACTGACCCGCAGAGCCTAATATCAGTCTGTCACTTCCTGATCTATACAGAAAGCTTTGCAGCCGTCGTCTTACTAACATCACAGGCAGGATTACACTGAGAGGTGACACCTATATGTAGATAACACAGGACCCACCATAGGTATAAGCAGCCACAATCTACTTCCCTCCCTGTACACGTCACACAGCAGTCTAGAACAGTCTCCATACAAGTCAATGGTTCCCTGCTGTCCATGGTGTGATGGCCCATAAGGCTGCTGTAAAGCATTTCTCTAAGTGCTGTTAAATGCAGTTCAGGAAAGATGGCCGCCCTAGTATCATGTACAGACAGCAGAATAAAAAAGTCTGTAATCAGAAAATAAAAAACAATTAGAAAAATGGAAAATGTCTCACAATCTGGTTTTAACTAACACAAAAAAAATGTGGTGGTACTCGTAGTCCCTTTAACCCTTTCCAATCCACTGTTTTATGTCTTCCTACATTCTGATTGAAGCTTGTACAGCTCCAATGTCAGAAGACGTCTGACAGGGTATTCTTACCATCTATTGCCAAAAACTTTGCTGTCAGAGCCTCTCTGGCGCACACACACTTGCTCTAGCTAGCAGATGGCACCGTTGTATAACAGCGAAAAGAGAAAGCCGTTTAGGAAACCCTGAATCCCTGAAAATTGGATTGGAAAGGGTTAAGATTCAGCATCCAGCGAGAATCTGAACGATTATCGCACAGTGTAATTGCATGCCCCAACGAACGACCAATGAGAATTTGTTTGTTTCTCGTTCATCATTAAGTTTCTGCATGCAGAAAACATAACGACGGATCGGCCGTGTAAACAGGCAGTTGTTCATCTATGACTGCCTGTTTACTGTGAATGGAGACGGGTCGTCAGGACCCCCGGCCGCTCCACCTCCCCTCACTGAGCGATGAACGTTCTTGTGTACAGCTCATATGGCCGTAATCGTAAAACGCTGCAGGGGTTCCGCAGCGTTTTACAGCGCTTTTGCCTCTGTGGAGCCGGCTATGACCCTGCATACTATTGCGTATGGTGACAAAATTGTACTGCGTATGACCGTGTACTCACACACGCTGTTATGTGTAGTACCCCTGTTTCTTTGTTATTATTGGGGGTTTTTTTCGGGGGGGCTGTTTACATTTTTCACGCCGTCACTTAGCGATGACGTGTATACCTGCCACCCATATGCAATGTATGGCTGTGGGTATATACGCTCTCATAGAGTACAATGGGCTCTATCGCACGTATATACGTTGCAAAATAGAACATACTATGCGGAAATGAGTACGGCAATGTAATTGATTGCCTGCGAGTTACCGCATATCATACGGGCGTACAGAGCCGGTGTAACGCGCACTAACCATACGGTCATGTGAATTAGCCCTATGGCAGCCAAACACGGCTTTGTGGTAGATAATTCTGTACAGATTAGGTCACATGATCTTGTACAAACACACGCCAAACCCCCACGTAGACATTTTTGTGTTTTTTAGCATTATTTTTCCCAGCAGGCTCGTTAATTGTAATTCTGTGTGGGATAAATAAAGCAATTTCGTGTGTGGGACAACAGATCAGTAAAAGTCGTATCACACCAGGCGAGAGATATGAGCAGCAACTGCAGGTCAATGCTGCCACCTAGGGGTGCAGATATGGAGGACCATGCTGTGGAATTGCTAATATAACCATGACTGAACTAAAAGATTTCCCAGGGTATCAGACTGAAAATAAGTCAATTTATTAGGGCGACCCCCCCGGTCCTGGACAAACAAAGATGTCCGCACTGCTGTTCTGTGTACCTGATGCACTCTGAGGTTTAGTACGCATCATTAGTGGGGCCGGCCGTAGGTTAGATGGCGTAAATGTGTGGAAATGGGGTAAAACAGTGTTGGGATGCCACCTCAGGCAACAGAGGCGAAGGGGTGAAATCTGCACCAAAATAGGTGTCAAAATGTGCACCTAAAGGTGCGGATTTGCTGCACCTACTTCATATTATTGCGCCCTTTGGGTGGAAACACAGTGCAGCTGGCCACACTACTAGGAAAACTGTGCAGCCACTGACCACTGCAGGTAGGCATGGTTTGGCCATATGTAGCCAGCCCAACCATGTCCTTCCGCTCTTAATCCTTTAAAAATATGGTACCAGAACCAAGCTCAGTACGTATGTATAGCACCATAATCAAGGTCATAACATAAATACGGGACCAGAACCAAGCATAGTATATAGATACAATACTAGAACCAAGCTCATAACATAGGCACAGCGCCAGAACCAAGCTCATGGTACCTCAGTCTAAACTGTGTGATCGAACGCAGCTGGGCTGTGTATCTAAGGGTTCCCTCACACGGGCTTGTGTGCATTTGCGCACGCCTGGGCGCTGTGTTTTTGCGGAATGTACTATGCTTTCTTCGCGTGCATCGGCCTATTTTACTGTACTTTTACCGCCTGCAGATCCTGTTCATTTGTGTGCAGCAAACAGACGCACCGCTTGAAATGGCTAATTAGTTTGTGTTCCAGATGTGTTCTTTTTCCAACGGGATCCCCCAGCATATTGTGTATCTCCTTGCGTACCGTGCGCGTATTTGTGTACCTCCTCCACCTCCCATTGGCTTCCATGGTGACCTTTTGGTGGACAAATGCACAGAAAAGTGGGGCTTGCTGCGGGGTTTTTTTGAGTAACTGAAATGCATGCGATAATACGGAAATGTCAATAAAAACCATTGGTTCCATTCTCTGTGAAGGAGCCCAAAGTCTAAACTGTGTGATACAGCCCAGCTGAGCCAGTGAATGTAGGTGTATCCTGTATGACACTACTTGCTAAACCATGTGTGTATCTAAGCTTATCATGTATGATACTGTTAGCTGAGCAATGTATGTATCTAAGCTTATCTTGTAGGATACTGTCTACTTCAGCGATTCTCAACTCCAGTCCTGAGCGCCCCCTACAGGTCATGTTTTCAGGATTTCCTAAGTATTGTACAGGCGATGTAATTATTGTCGGTACCTCAGACATTGCCACAGGTGGTTATACTATAGGATATCCTGAAAACATGACCCGTTGGGTTGTCTCTTGGTATTGGAGTTGGGGAACACTGGTCTACTGAGCCATGTATGTATCTAAGCCTGCCATGTGTGATACTGCTTGCTGAACCTTGTGTGTATCTACTCAGATTCCATATCTTATTTTTCATAGGTTCTTTTAAAAATCAGATTGGTTGTCAAGTACAGAGGTATCGCCATGTTCTGATGACCAGAAATGTCTGTATTAACTCTTTCATTGTCCCTAACCATGGGGATGTGGTTATAAGTCCCTTCACTGCTCTAGACCACCAGAGGTGTTATCCTTAACCCTTTCACTAGGGATGTTATAAGTCCTTTCACTACTATATGCCACAAAGGATATTATCATTAACCCCTTCACTACTCTAGACCTCCAGGGATGTTATTAGTCCTTTGACTACTATATGCCACAAAGGATATTATCATCAACCCCTTCACTGCTCTAGACCACCAGGGATGTTATCCTTAACCCTTTCACTAGGGATGTTATTAGTCCTTTGACTACTATATGCCACAAATGATATTATCATTAACCCCTTCACTACTCTAGACCAACAGGGATGTTATTAGTTCTTTGACTACTATATGCCACAAACGATATTATCATCAACCCCTTCACTGCTCTAGACCACCAGAGATGTTATCCTTAACCCCTTCACTACTGTAGACCACCAGGGATGTTATCGTTAACCCCCTTCACTACTGTACACCACCAGAAATATTAACATTGACCCTTTTATTGCCCTAATTTGGTCATCCATTAGGGATTTCAGACAGCTGTGTTCTGAACAACTTGTTATTGATGGTCGGTCTGCATAGGTTGTCGTCTTGAATGACAATGTCACAGTTTAAAACAACAATTCAGATAAAACAACCGATCAATCTCAGCCATGATCTGTGCACTGGTCTGGTCCTTCATTAATGAGATGCAGATCTGTCACCTGGCATGAATGACTTTTCAACTACAGGAACGACCGAAAAAATCCAACATTGCAGATTAACTTTTTGTCAGATATCTGCCATTGACCGGTGACTGTCATGCTAGTTCGGATGAAGAAAAGGTGCTACTAGTCTTCCAGCTGTCCATGATCTCCAGCTTTAGACCACCAAGGATGTAATCATTAACCCTTCACGTGCTTAAACCACCATAAATGATAGAATTACCCAGTTTATCATCTTGGACCATTACGAATATAATCATTAATGCTTCACTAGCCTAAACCACCAGTGATGGTAGTATTACCCCTTTCATCATCTTGGACCACCAGGGATGTTATCATTAACACTTTAGTAGTCTAAACTAGCAGTGATAGTGGTATTACTCCTTTCATTACCCTTGACCACAAGGGATGTAATCATTAATGCTTCAGTAGCCTAAACCACCAGTGATGGTAGTATTACCCCTTTCATCATCCCGGACCACCATGGATGTTCACAATAACCCTTCACTAGCCTAAACCACCAGGAATGTTAGCATCACTCCTTTCATCCCCTTAGACCAGCAGGGATGCAAGAGGAAACCCATTCACTTACACACCAAGGCACCCATGAAAAGTTTACATCCAGGGAAAGCATTCAAAAAGTGGGTATATCTTTTCAACCCTTTGCTAAATGTCACAATTATATGTTGGAGAGGTCATTTGCTTTAGATCTCATCTACCCTATTAGATGTGATCCCTCCAGTCATAACCATTTATTATAATTGTCACAGCCTGAATTTTTTAAAATAGTTTTTTTAAAAATAAGATCATACGAGCCTGTGTAGCCCGTGCCCAGAGAGATGGGTGACACATTATATATAGGAGCCCCCAGTGCCCGTCCCTGGGTCGCTATGAGATGCCATGCTACTGCTCCACCTTTTCTCCTTTGCACCGGTTATGAAAAAATTTCCACCAGTATGAAAATAACGGAGCGTCACCTGTGCAGTGCAGAGAATGACCTGCAGGTGTCGCTGCTGCTCCTGCATCCATGATCAGTTATGTAAGCAGGGAGGCAGATAGGATGCGGGGGCGGCCTGGCTCGCCATGCAGCTGCTGCTTCATAGGACAGAGTTTTATCATAGATCACAATACATTGTAATTCCATGCACATAGGCCCACGTCCTTGAAACGAGTCTCGTTAAGCCCAAAACCACAAGATGGATCCATACAGAAGTCTCAGGGGCACAAGTCGTCCTTCCTGGTAAATGCCGAAGAGTTGACAATGTGCCAAAAACAAGTATCTAGAGATGAATAGTGAAATGGCACCATATCGCCAAAACAGAGATGGGAAAAGCAGAGGGATGGACCGTATATCTACCAAAATGCTGCCCCCTGCTGTTGGGGAAAGGTCTCACCTTGAGAGGGGCAATTATACAGATGCCTAACAGTACAGAATATTATGATTATAATGGCACATTTCAAAACTGCGCTTACAACTGGTATCTTACTAATGCCGACCCATTGTCACCCGCCACAGAAACATTGGTAGTGGAGGTGTCATGTGACGCTGCCGGGCCCCAATGCAAATTTTGTAAGGCCCCCAACTGCCTTTCAATAGGTGGCGCTGCAGAGGTATTGTTCCATCTTCCTTGTTTGCATATTACCCAGAGGAGCATGGATGGCCTTATAAGTCTCCTCACTCACCTTCTCCTTAAGGAGAAATGATACCCTTTCTGACTCACATCACAGGCCTCTCACTAGCTAAGCCAAGAACCTACTGCACACTGATGAGGGGCAAAACCCCTGAAACAGCTGTCTGTGTATGGATTCCCAATCATTGTTATAAATACTTGTATAAAGCGCCTGACATTGATTTGCAGCAATGCTGCGGTCCAATAGGTGGCGCTGCAGAGGTATTGTTTCATCTCCTTTATTTGCAGACCCCATCTATAATGCTGCATTCATAGTAGTGGTCTCCTCATAGGGGCCGATAGGGTTGTTCTTTCTCATAAGGCTCCAGGGCCCGAGTGCAACTGCACCCTCTATGCACCTATTATACATATGACCCTAGTTGATGGCACTGTAGTACGACAGTACTGAGTCCCATACTGCTGTGTTTAGTACCCCAGATAGGTGGCTTTCCATCGCCCAGGCCACTCACTGTCTGCCGTGTCCCACTTTCCTACTTAGATAGATGCTGATATAGTAACACACGGTAGTACGTAAGGCTGAAAAAGGACACATGTCCATTCAGTTCAGTCTATTACCCCACAATGTTGATCCAGAGGAAGGCAAAAAAAAACACCAATGAGGTAAAAGCCAATTTTCCTAATTTTAGAGGGGAAAATACCTTCCTGACTCCAATCTCCATCATATGTACAGTAAGAAACTAAATGGATCACATTTTCTCACTCTTATGTGTTAATGTTATATATGGCGCCATTATGGGCCAACTCCATGTATGCAAGAACCCCGCCGGTGATGTGATGCAGGTCTGTGCCACTTACTAATAAATCAGGTGTTCACTAGCTGTTCACTCTTAATGGCTTTAGGCAAACCATGTAGCCGTTCACAACCTAGAGCGAGTGAACACTTTATTAACGAGCTGCACAGACCTGCATCACTGCGACCAGATCCGGCCTCCGGTTAGATGGCACCCAGGACGGAATTTTTTTTTTTTTTTTTGCTCTCACCCATCATAAGAAAACAACAACTCATATATATATATATATATATATATATATATATATACATATACACACACACACAATGCACTGATAGGCCGTTTGCCTGTATTGCCGGAAAGCATGCTCACACCAAAACCAAGCTCATCACATAAACATAGCCCTAGAACCAAGCTCATACCATACACTACCAGAACCAAGCTCAGTATATAAATACTGTCCCAGAACCAAGCTCATCACATAAACATAGCCCTAGAACTAGAAAGCTCAGTACATACAGTCCCAGAATCAAGCTTATAACATAAATACAGCAGCACAATTAAGGAATCGTGTTGCAGGGGTGCTGATGGGCTGATAGTGGTCCTCAGAGCATTAAAGGGGAGAAGACAGAGCCAGGAGGATGGTTCATGTAGCTCCACAAGACAGAGCCACACAGAGGAAGATTATGCGGCCAGCTGAACCATAGGGGGCGATCTCCCCCAGCCCTGATCTGCCACAAGCTGGTGGCCAGAACTCTGTGACCGCACATTAAAGTCTACCCCAACCGTGAAGGCGCTAATTGCACAGTTGCAGAAATTCTAATTATTTTTTTCAGTGGCCTTTGTTAGTTTGCTGCAACTCCGTGCTGATTGTCAAGTTAACGTTTGCATCATCCGCACGATTTCCTGTAGATGCGTCACCGACACCTCATAAAGGAACAGAAAGCCTCTTGTCAAATCCTCGTGTGATGAGTAACCTAGCCGCCCCTCCTCTCAACGCTGCGAACAGGAAGAGGCGAGATGTCGTCAGACAGGAATGATTGTGTAACCCGCAGCTACATGCAGCCAAGAGGGCGGGTGGGCTGATGTTACGGGCCCAGGACCACAGCATCACCTGGTACCAGACCAACGGCAGTGGTTAACCCCTTAGGCCTCATGTCCACGGGCAAAATATGATTTAAGATCCACAGCGGATCACCCGCATGCGGATCCGCACCCCATAGGGATGCATTGACCACCAGCGGGTAGATAAATACCCGCGGATGGTCAATAAAAGGGATTTAAAAAAAAAAAATGGAGCATGAAAAAATCCAGACCATGCTCCATTTTCGCGCGGACGGCTCCCGCAGGCTTCTATTGAAGCCTATGGAAGCCGTCCGGATCCGCGGGAGACCAAAATCAGAATATACTCACCTGCTCCGGATCTTCCCTTCTTCGCGGCTTCATCTTCTCTCCGTCGCGGCCGAATGTTTTTTTTTCGGGCCGGTACATGCACGTGGCACGCAACCGACGTGCCATGCACATCCGCCGGGACGAAGAAAGAAGATGAAGCCGCGACGAAGGGAAGATCCGGAGCGGGCGAGAGGTGAGTTAATTCTTATTTTCAGCCCTCATGTCCGCGGGGCAGGAGGGATCCGCTACGGATTCTACATGGAGAATCCGTAGCGAGCCTGATTTTCCCCGTGGACATGAGGCCTTAATGATGCGGCCAGATGCAGGCTTGTTTTTTGCGTAGAGCACTAGTTTTTATTGGTACCATTTTTTGGTTACGTATAATGGAGAACTTTTATTTTTTTCTTCTTTTTTTGGAGGGCAGAGGAGAAAAAAAAAAAAAGCCACTTTTCTTATAGCAGCATAAAGACAATTCCCTTTTTCATGTGGATTAGTAAGATTACAATACTTTTTTTTTTTTTTTTTGACACAATAAACCCCAACCCCCACTTTTTTTTTTTATAAGTATGCTCTTGCATTGCGGCATTTAAAGTCCCATAGCTTTATTTTCCTATGAACAGAGTTCTGGGAGGGCTTGTCCATGTGACGATCTGTAGTTTATCACAATTTTGAGGTGAATACAGCTTTTTTTGTTCACTTGTGTTTTCTTGGGAGGCAAAATGAACAAAAGCAGCATTAGGTTTGGTTTTTATGGCGTTTTGCTTTGTGCTTCTTGTACCGGCCGTTACAGGCGTAAGCAGATGTGTGATTGTAATAATTGGGGGAGACGTCTAGGGTTGGATGGTGCAAATTGTTGGTTTTCCACAGCATGTGAAAGACTTAAATATTGTAAATGCTGCAAATCCCTGCATTTTTGGCCCATGTATAGGCAGGCTAGGGGTTAAAAGCCAAAGACCTACAATTAAACCGTGGCCAAAACCACACCGATAGATATATGCCATGTGAAGGCACTCTAAGAGGGTCTGTCTGAACCTTCCAATTGTTGGGGGAAGAATCAGGATAGATGCATGGAGTGGTCATTGCTGTAAAGATGTTCACAACCCAAATATAGAAAAGGATACTTAAATAGCCCCAACATAAAGGCCGCGTACAAGTGATGCCAACTGCTTGTGCCATTTGGCAAGCAGCTAAAGACCAGAGTAACAGGAGACGGGCAGGAAGTCTGAGACCTTCATTACATAATACTGTAGCTGCCACCCGTATCTCTGTACTTACTGCCCCCTGAGTAACTCGGGGCTGGCACCACGTAGTAGAATGCTGCTTGGCACTGTCACAGCTTGGCATTCCTCAGAGGCATTTGTTTTAATGGAGGTGGAGAATGCCTTTAAGCTCACATGGAGTCAGTAAAAAAGGCCCAAGCATTAAAGAGCAGCCACCTTCTAAGCTTTTTGCCCAATTTTAATCAGTGGGGGTCCTGAGACCCCTGCCAATTGCCAGAATGAGGCGACTGCAGTGCTGACCTGAGTGCTGTGTCCTGTCAGCCATTGCTTGCAGACTCCTCAGCAGCTGAAGCTGGATGTCTACAGAGCAGATTAAGGGGCTCAGGTCAGTACTGCAGCCCCCCTCATGTTCTGGCAGGGTGGGGGGGGGGGGGGGTCTTGGCAGCAGGACCGAACTTGATGCTCTAAGATGTCAGATGCTAAGAGTGCAGATACTTTAGCCTTACAGCAGGAAGTGGCATTCTATATAATACATGACCAGGGTGATCTATGAGTTAGAGGATACCCAGGGACTGTTTCATCTCAGCAAGTTATCCTCGGGATACAGAACTGGGGCCTGTCACTTGGGACCTTGACCGATCAGCTGAGTGGGTGACTGCTGTCAGTCACAAGTACTGATGTCGGAGCTGAAGTCTCTGTTCCAACCTCCATGTAGGGGCCGGCGCTTGTAACGTCAGGCACGTCGATTTCAAATAAGTTGTGCCTGCTGTTACCAGTACCAGCCACTAGACGGTGGCTCACTACAACCTCTGTATTTGCAGCACTGACTAGGTGCCCGCTCAGCTGATCGGTTAGGGGCCCGAGTGACAGACCCCAGCCAATCAATTGATGCCCTATCCTGAGGTTAGGTCATTAGTATTTTCCATGGAAAACCCTCTGCAGTCCAGGTGGGATGACTGGAGATTGGAGTGCTTATTTCTGCTCTGGTGGGTTCCAGTGAGCTTAACCAAGCAAGGTGAGCAAGTGTGCATCAAGTCTATCAAAACCCCTCCTCAGACTACACCAGGGGTGATCTTGGGATCAGCGGGGGTCCCAGTGGTTGGACCGCTGCTGATCAGCAAGTTATCCCTATCCAATGGATAACTTAGACACGAACACCCACTTTAGGCCTTCTCTGCATAGAAGAGAATCTACAGCACATCATGTGAGAGATTTCAGAGTTCAGTGCTGAAGATTTCTGCACCGAGTCCACAGCATGTTCATTTACATTGGTAGTTTAACTTTTGAAATCCCACCAGATCCATATTACTCGGTGCAGGTTTCACCCCTGTGACTTTAACATCAGTGCTGCATGTTCTGTTGGACCCCCTGCAGCGATTACATGGTGTGAAGATACCGTTACATGCTGTATGTTTGCTGCAGGCATTCTGCAATGATGACCTGAACCAGATGTTGCCGGTTTGGCTGTAGTTCTAATTCTACAACTTAATGCTTGTATCTGAAGGGTTAAAAACTTCCAGCATTGACATCCTGTGGATTTGGTGCAGACAGTTTCCTCAGCATGCTGGAGACTTCAGAGACCTCCGCAGCGGGCATTCCACAGACTCAGCCTAGAAGGATACTAGTTACATGTTGTCTTAACTGAGTTCTGGGCAGGTGAGTACTGCGGGCAGGAGCCTGGGGATCTGAGCACTTCGTCTTCCTGCTTGAATCAGCTAGATGGGTGTCTTCCTATACAGAAGCAGAGGCCCACCAGTCTAGCTGATCCAGGCAGAAGCCCATGGAGCTTCATCCCAAGCAGTGGACATGCCACCCTATGTCTGTAGGTCAGGTAGCATGAGCCCAATGATGGCTTTTTTTAAGAGGGGTACAAATGCAGTTAAAGGGTCTTGCAGTGCCCCATCAGAGGTGGGTAGGGGTGCGGCTCCCCCATTTAAACCAGTTACACAAGATGCAGGAGGTTCAGTGTTTCACGATTTATTAACACAGAAACTGACAGACAGACTAGTAGGGGTGACTCCGGGCCCCTTCAGTGAGAGGAGACACATCACTGGGTGAGACATCGGGCCCTGCAGTGACAGGAGAGGGGATGACTTGTGACAACACTTTACTCCTTGGTGGTAATGTAAGCTATGAGGTCCACAACACGGTTGCTGTATCCGTATTCATTGTCATACCTGCAAGAGAGACCAGTCACACATGAAGCTGAGGGCATCACATCCACATCCTAGCAATGGCACAAGCCAGAAGAGCCCACATTCCTAAGGTGCAGCCAGCTAAATCTTGGTGCATCTGCCAGCAGTTGTGTACTAGTAGCCTGTCTGCTGCACATGCCGATGAATGCAGTCTATTGCTAATCTGTTATCAGCCATGTTCACCTGTACTACATTTGCAAGACAAGTAGCTTCTACAACTGGAGACTTCCATACTTGTCAGTTCCTTTCATACTCACCAAGAGATTAGTTTAACAAAGTGGTCGTTCAGTGCAATGCCTGCGCCAGCATCAAAGATGGAGGAATGGCAGTCACCATTGAAGTCAGTTGAGACAACCTAAAAAAGGGTGGAGATATGTTAAAATACAGGATGATTTCCCAGCCATCTCCATGATACAAGCACAGTGCAACACTCACATCCTCCTCTGTGTATCCCAGGATTCCCTTCATTGGTCCTTCAGATGCCTTCTTCACTGCAGCCTTGATGTCTTCATATTTGGCCTGAAAATTGGGAGTGAGGTCAGATTACCCCTTTAAATCCCAGTCCTTAAGACTTTCTCCAAGCATCTCTATATATACTTACTGGCTTCTCCAAACGGGCAGTCAGGTCAACGACTGACACATTGGGAGTAGGAACCCTGAGGGCCATGCCAGTGCACTTTCTGGAAGAATAAGACAAACATTAGGGTAGTTCCTGTATGCCACCCAGTTCCTCGTTATCCCTTGATTTAGCTCTCCAACCCCCATTTAAACTACAAATGGCCCCAACATACAACCAGCCCAGGATGATGAACGCCGTACCCATTCAGAGCTGGGATGACTTTGCCGACAGCCTTGGCTGCACCAGTTGATGCTGGGATGATGTTCTGTCCGGCTCCTCTGCCATCACGCCACAGCTTACCGGATGGTCCATCCACAGTTTTCTGGGTAGCGGTGTAAGCGTGGACTGTGGTCTGAAAGGATAAGAGCAGCAATGATCAGGAACCTCATGTCTGTTACCAGCAGTTCCCTCAAGACACCATAGAGATGGAGCTACTCACCATCAGGGCCTCCACAATGCCAAAGTTGTCATGGATAACCTTTGCAAGAGGAGCAAGGCAGTTTGTGGTGCAGGAGGCATTGCTGCAGGCAGAAGAGCAGACATGTAATAACCTGGGCACACAGGGCATTATTTCCTTACACATGAAGGCTGGAAGCTACAGGCAACCACACTATAGTGGCTACATCTATACACTGTAGGTACAGACAGGTCTGTAGGAGATGACCAGGTAAGCATGGCAGCTCCTGAAGGGCCATCAGTTTAGTAGGGTCACTCCTGGACTTTACTGGGAAGCATACGTGTTATTCTATAGGGGCTTCTACAGCATCAGTGGATGTTTGTGGCTTTATATCATCAAGTGTTAACTGGTCCTTAGGTATCAGACAGAACCCCAGCAGGACTGATGCAAGTGACTAGTCTGTACAGCTCTATGGAATGTGTAGTTCACCATTACCTATGTAGCATAAAGTAGGACATCCCCAGTTTTTGGACAATTCAGCCCTGGATAAGGGGCAGGGGGCAATTCTCCTGCCATCCAATCTGCTAGTTCTGGGCTTTGTTTTCAGCCATCCAAGATGCCAGCAATCTTCAGACTACCAAAGCATCATCCATGTGTTACTTGTCAGAGCTGCCCATATGATCAGCACTGACCAGCCACTATGCATTAGGTTGTTAGAGTTGCTGCAGCCATGAGCAAGGCCTGAAGTGGTGATCAGAGTAGCAGATTATTGCTCTTGCCCCCTTGTCCAGAAACTAGAGGGTCGCCCATTAAAAACGCCTTTTAAAGTTAAGAGGGGGGGGGGGGGGGGAAGAAGTAGTTCACATAAAACAAAGTTAAATCCCCCTGTCCTCAGTGCTGCAGTATCACAATATCACAATCCCCCTATATTCCTGGTCATTGTTACAAGGCTTGTATAAAAAGTCTGACTTTGGCTTGGAGGAATGCCGTCTTCCAATAGGTGGCACTGTGGAGGATTTATTCCATCTCTCTTATCTGCAATCTTCCCTATTTGACAGCAGAAGTCAGGTGACCAGCTGCAAGAGGCTAAAGCAGCACTACTATTCCAGACTCCTGGCATACAGGAGGAGCACGCCGATGCCAGAAGAGCAGGTGGTGCTGCAGCCTGATTGGCAGGTGGTAATCACCCAACTTCTGTCAGACCAGAGGATCAGGTGGCTGCAGCCGAGAAGGGCAAGTAGTGCGTTTTGTTGACTTCAATCATTTGGCACAAATTTTAAAATGGATTTCGTAACCGACAACCCCTTTAACCCTTTGCAATCCACTGTCTGATGTCTAAAGACGTTATGATTTAAGGCTGTCCAGCTCCGATTTTGGAAGATGTCAGTAGGGGTTCTCTTACTGTATATTGCCAGCCTCTCTGCTGTAGGAGCCTATCCAACATGTCACCTCATGCAGTACTGGCTTTAGCTAGCATATAGTGCCATTGTATAACGGCAGAAAAAGTGTAAGGCTCTAGGAAAACCAGGATACAAATTGGATTGGAAAGGGTTAATTCCACCAGAGAATGTGGATCTGCAGACAGGTCTATACTGCCCCCTGCAGCAGATATGCCAACTTTATACTAAGAAAGTGCTCCTACCCCAGACAGGGACACAAGTCAATGCCAGTTACTCCTGCAGGCCAAACACTGGGATCTACGGTGCTCCAATATGTTATAAGCAACTGGCAAATGTGGAAAGTTCTGCATTTCACCCAAAACAAGCAAAGTCTACAGCCAATTTAAGAAGATATTGCACCCCCTTACCCCCCCCCCCCCCAGCTCTGTTGTCTCAATGCTCTTGGCACTTTACCTCCATGAATGCAGTGCTGCTGGTCAGGCGATGTGGAAGTGACCGGCGGCGCTGCACTCACTAGAGGCTGCCTGATTAAGACCTGAGCACATAGACTTGAGGCGAAAGGGAACTTGGCATCTTCTGAAGTCAGCTGCTGGAGTTAAATTTACACCAATTGTGTGGATTTTGACTATTTCGGATGCAGAAATTCTTTGTAGTCTCCTGCCGCAGGAAATTCGTAGCCTTTCCTCTATGTGTAAACAGTCTAAGGAAGCTTTAGAGACCACCAGCTCTATGGGGCAAAGCCTAACTTTACACCAAGCTTTACTTACCTGATAACCTTAAGTGAGTTGTCATAGGATTCATGGTTGACGCCAACAACGAACATGGGGGCATCTGCTGATGGGGCGGAGATGATGACACGCTTGGCACCTCCTTTCAAGTGAGCCTGGAGGGTAGAGTTTAGATGCGTTATTAGAGGCACGGGTCACACTCCAGTATTAGGGCTGGAGGAGAGGCAGCGGACACTTACAGAGGCCTTATCGATGGTGGTGAAGACTCCGGTGGACTCGACCACATAGACAGCGCCAGCATCAGCCCATTTGATGTTAGCTGGGTCACGTCTGCAAGACATAAGGTTTATGACAGTCAGATCCTGAGGCTGGGCTGCACTCGAAGACAGTTTGCTTACATAAAGAGCAGTTATTGTTTTTGGCCAGAGTCGTCTTACTTCTTGGACGGCAGCCATCAGGGAAGCGTTAGAGCACTCCAATTCCAATGTTCATAAATGGAGATAAATGGGCAGCAGGGAACAGTTATCCTTTAACTGCAGAACAGTCGGAGCAGCGGTTTTAGGGTGCTGTTAAGGGATTTTCCAGGCATTGCTGCGACACATCGGGGTCAGAGCAGAAGCCACTGCTCCAGCCTGTGTGTAGTGGATGGTGCAGCTCACATGGGAGGTGTGCCAGCCACTACACAGGTGGGGGGCATGGTGTATCCATGCCAAGAAAACCCCAATATTAGGGGCCTCTGGCTTTAATAGAGCAGGCTGCAATATTCCCACTAGGCATGCATGATAGGAAGAGCAAGAATAGCTGCTGCACCCCTCATTGATGTGGAGATGACACGACCGCCAGCTGTATACTCGTCCACATATATGGCTGCTGTAGTGACTGACGCCATGCGAAGAGCGACCCAAGCATTAAAAAAAAACAAAAAAAAACGCACTGGCGTATACTCACTCATGAGAGACGGTGATGGCATGGCCGTTGATCACCAGCTTTCCGTTTTCAGCGCAAACCGTTCCCTTAAAGCGTCCGTGGGTGGAATCATACTTGAACATGTAAACCTGAGGAAGAGTCAAGGATCACGTTATAAAAGTCATCAAGCACGATCCATTAGAGCCACGTGAATAAGCTGCAGATAAACTGCAATCCCACTATTGCAGTTTATTAGAATAATGCTGCCCTTTACTGGCTGCACTGCAAGTCTCAGCAATCTCTGCTATAAACAGGCTGTTATTCAGCAAGCTCTAAATGTCAGCCAAGTCTTGCACAGCAGATTTCAAGCTACCCCTGAGGCGATGCCAACATACCATGTAGTCCAGATCAATGAAGGGATCATTGATTGCCACAACTTCTACACCTTTTGGACGCTCAAAAGCACAGCGGCTCACCAGACGCCCAATACGGCCAAATCTGCCAAGAGATAAAGTATAGATGTCAATAAAGAGTTCTGGAGGCCCGAGTATAGAGGAGTTGTCTAGCACTCCCTCCACCCAGTGGGCAAGAGACCATACCGCATAGCGGGCAGGACAGCTGCCAGGGTGACTCTTCGATGCAGCACTAATATAGTTTAATGACACTTAACCCTGTGCAATAGCACCGCACTATAGTGCTACAGCCATGCAGGGGGCAGTTTCTGCAAAGTTTGCAAGTGTCATGAGGATTTGATGCACAATCCACCCCAGTTGCCAGTTTGCACTGCAAGTTAATTCTGCAGAAAATCCCAGTATTTACACCCCATGTGGCTGCAACTCAGTTAGCAGGACTGCAGGGGGCTCCACAGGCTGCGGTGGGTCATACAGCACAAGGAGCATTTCTCAGGACCAAGATATCAGTGGCCCATCCTCAAGATTGCCCTGGTCTCTTCTCAGGCCTGTGTTGCCACATTCATTGGGCAGACGGCGATTAAGCAGCTGCCCCATTCGAGTGGGACTGAGCTGCAATACCAGACAGTGCCACTATGAAGTGTACAGCACTGTGCCTGGCATGTAGTGAAGTGACCATGACAGCCCAGCCACTTGTGATGTGCAGGGGTCCCGAGTGGCAAACTCCCGATATGATTGATAACCCATCATAAAAAACAGGCCTTTAACAGCACGCCCACACTGCGGGTCCGCACCAAAGCCAGCTGCATAATCCATGCTGTGGATTTTGGGGCAGACCTACATCAGAATGCACACCGTTCATTGCAGATTTTGCACCAGAACAAGAGTGGGCGAGTATAAACGTCACCCACCATAACTTAGTTTACGGTGCTGTGGGGACACTACAGGGTCCCTTTAATAGTCAAGTGATCAATGATGGCAATTGGTTAGTCTGCTAAAAGCCCAACTCCCTTTAGTACATGCAGCACCACTTCATCCATAAGTCCAGTAAGCAACAGACTCATGGCCAGTACCCCACATTTAATCACAGCTCTGCTTCCCATCTACTGGCACCCCGAGGCTGGGGATATGGCCAAACCCAATGTGGCCGAGGAACAGGCTGCTGCGACGTCACAGCTGCAGGACCGCTAACCAAGTAGGATTTTGTAACTGACGTCAGTCCCAGAGACTCCATTGTTCCTGTGGCATGCCACCCATCGTGGTCAAAATCAATAGCCGTGGCCTGAAGATTGCCAATTCGGGGTTAGAAGTGTGAAGAAAGAGGCCAGCATTGCACTTGTCTACAGATGGGTCCAATATTGGGGCCAAGCTGTAATACCACATACAACCTGTGGGCAGGTGGGGCGCTGTGCAGCCATGTTTCTCTGAGCCTGGGCAACCCCCTTTAACAGATTAGATTCTACATGTTACATAAGCAACGGTTTCATGCAAAAAAAAAAAAAAAAGCCCATTGATTTTGGGTGTAAATATGCATGTATTCACACAATCCCATTGACTTTAATGAACCATTTCAGACAAATCAGAATACTTATGCCAGTCACTGGCATTGCCCATTCTGTACGCAATACGGAGAACAAGCACGCCGGTGTGAATGAGGCCTTATGGAGAACTAGTCAGATGTGCATTTTATAATGAGAACACATGACCCATCCCCAAGAATCTGATTGGGCCTCTAATAGAGTAGGCCTCCACCCCCTCCCTAATATCAGTCATGTCTAGTAGCCCTTTAAGCCTAATTTGTGGCCAGGTGAGCGCCATCAAAGCCCCTTCTATAAGCTTCCCCAGATAGCTAAATCCACATGTTATCACAGTGCAGCACATCTGCCACAGGAGCGACGCTCTGCAGCCGCCAGCCCCCTCCGCTGGAGCAAAGTCCATGGCCGAGTGTGCAAACAGGAAGAGGATGAAGAGCAGCGAGGCTGACGGATCCAGTGTCACCGAGTGCCAATGTCACCCGATGAGGAGGAGATGACAGCAGACGGGGCGGCCAAATTACACACCCCAGTAACCAGGATGAGCGCCCCCCTCCTCCTGCACCGGCAGCTGGCGCCTCTATTAATAGGAGACCTACTTTACACTGCGGGGAGAGGATGGAGGGAGGGGGCGCTCTCCACAGAGGTCATCTCATCACACGCCATCACCAGCCGTAGAGCCCGCTGCAATGTCTCAGTGTAGATGTGATAGAGACCCCCCCATCCCATCATGCAGGACGTGAGTCAGCTCCAGTCATACCGTTAGGGAGAGGAGGCAGGGAATGTACAAGGCACACCCCTCCACCCTGTACATGATCAGGTACCACTTAGGAGATGACCCAAAGATACTGTGACCTTCGGATGTCCTTGAGGAGCATCAGACAGGGGTGTTAGGAGATTGCATGTCTTCCACCTCCTTGCAGAACACGAGGCAAGCGCACAAGGAAGCTGCAGAGCGGGGGTGGGTGTGACTCAGGAGCCGCATTGCCAAGGGTTAACAAGCAGCCATCTTAAGACAGCATGCAGAGGACCAGAAGGCCCCCCCACCTGCACCCCAACCACCCCACAGGAGGGCAGGAGCCTCCCCTCCCCCAGGTGGCATGCAACAAGTGCAGATCAATGGACATATAGCAATGCTTTATTAACCCCTTCACCTATGAAACATGATCACCAGCAATGGAGGTCCTAAGTTACTCCCAATAAGTTTTGCACCCCATTGAGGCCTCAGGTCACATGACTGTCCCCCACCACCTTGCTGCACTACCATAGAGGACCATGCACAGCCTACAAGACGCCATGGAGGTCCAGCCCAGCCGCACTCACCCGTTGATGCCGATCTTCACCATGATTGCTGCCTGTAGTTTCTGCTCCTGCAAAACACAAATCAGAATATAAAGCACCGCAGCAGGATCGGCCGATCACCATCCGCCCCCGCTATAAGCCCCGCCAAAATCACCGACCTCTCACAAGTCCTGCTGCAGAGTGAAGGAGAGCGCGCAGAGCCGCCTTATATACCCACCCGGTAATGGGCAGTGTCGGCTCCGCCCACCAACAGCCCCCAGCCAATCACCGCCCGCAGAGGCAGCGAGTCACCGGCTCCTTCTGTCATCTCCAGACTGGACTACGTGCTGCCGTAATGTCTCTAATAGACGCGCACCCCTTCCTCTTCTTCAGGTTCCCCCCTGTTTGATTACCGTAACGCATAGAAATTGCCATAGAAACCCATTATGGCGCCTGTGTGGTTAACGAGGGGACTCCCATCTCCTGGGTGTCTGACCCTCCCTCATGCATGACACTGCAGCAGCTTGTATTTCACCTTATTACACCATTCAGCTTCCCTCTTCAGAGCCAGAAGTCTGTGCACCATCATTATGTAACACCTCCATTATATATGTGTCACGTTAGCGTCCGTCCGCACTGGCAGGTTTACGTACGTTTAAAGTGTGCGCAAAACGTATCTGAAAAGCGTAAAGGTGCAAACATTTCAAGCATACGTTTACAGTTTCGAAATCAATGGTGCGCGGTTAAATCCTTTCTTATGTATATACGTTTTTTCACTGTAAACAGTTTTTTCTAAAAAAAAGTTTTGTAGTTCAACACTTTTTTCCCCCCTAGATCACAAAAAACGTATACGTTAAGCGTACGATAGTATACAGCCGCACGTTTCCATGCGGTTTTCCATTGCCTGCAATGTTTAAGAAAAAGTATACATTTCCATACCTTGTGGGACAGAAAAAAAGTAGCGGGCCGCGCCTTTCTATACTACCAAAAAAGAACCAAAGAACCTCGCATGAAAAGGTATGTCAGACTAAATGTAGTTATAGTTTGGGTACGTTTAACCCATTATAGCCTGGGGATCTGTGCTACGTTTTTTATCAATTCTTTGGACAAAATTGTGCGTGTTTCACATTAATATGTACCAGTGGGACGAGCATCTCAAATGTGCAGAATCCAGGATTGTTGGTAGACATGTATTACTGTAAGGAGGTCAGTAGGGGGCACTATTACTGTGAGAAGGTCAGTAGGGGGGCACTATTGCTGTGAGGAGGTCAGTAAGGAGCGCTATTATCGTGAGGAGGTCAATAGGGGGCACTATTACTGTGAGGATGGTCAGTAGGGGGCACTATTACTGTGAGGAGGTCAGTAGGGGGCACTATTACTGTGAGGAGGTCAGTAGGGGGGCACTATTACTGTGAGGAAGTCTGTAAGGAGAACTATGACTGTGAGGAGGTCAGTAGGGGGCACTATTACTATTAGGTCAGTAAAGGGCGCTATTACTGTGTGGAGGTCAGTAGGGGGCACTATTACTGTTAGGAGGTCAGTAGGGGGGCACTATTACTGTGAGGAGGTCAGTAAGGGGCACCATTACTGTGAGGAGCTCAGTAAGGGGCACTATTACTGTGAGGAGCTCAGTAAGGGGCACTATTACTGTGAGGAGGTCACTAAGGGGCACTATTGCTGTGAAGACGTCAGTAAGGGAGCACCATTACTGTGAGAAGCTCAGTAAGGGGCACCATTACTGTGAGGAGCTTAGTAAGGGGCACCATTTCTGTGAGGAGCTCAGTAAGGGGCACTATTACTGTGAGGAGGTCAATAATGGGCACTATTACTGTGAGGAAGTCAGTAAGGGGCACTATTACTGTGAGGAGGTCAGCAAGGGGCACCATTACTGTAAGGAGGTCAGTAAGGGGCACCATTACTGTGAGGAGGTCAATAAGGGGCACTAATACTGTGAGGACGTCAATAAGGGGCACTATTACTGTGAGGAGGTCAGTAAGGGGCACCATTACTGTGAGGAGGTCAAGAAGGGGCACTAATACTGTGAGGAGGTCAGTAGGGGGGCACTGTTACTGTGAGGAGGTCAATAAGGGGCACTAATACTGTGAGGAGGTCAGTAGGGGGGCACTGTTACTGTGAGGAGGTCAATAAGGGGCACTGTTACTGTGAGGAGGTCAGTAAGAGGCACAATTACTGTGAGGAGGTCAGTAAGGGGCACCATTACTGTGAGGAGGTCAAGAAGGGGCACTGTTACTGTAAGAAGGTCAATAAGGGGCACTAATACTGTGAGGAGGTCAGTACGGGGGCACTGTTACTGTGAGGAGGTCAGTAAGGAACACTATTACTGTGAGGAGGTCAGTAAGGGGCACTATTACTGTGAGGAGGTCAGTAAGGGGCACTATTACTGTGAGGAGGTCAGTAAGGGGCACTATTACTGTGAGGAGGTCAGTAAGGGGCACTATTACTGTGAGGAGGTCAGTAAGGGGCACTGTTACTGTGAGGAGGTCAGTAAGGAGCACTATTACTGTGAGGAGGTCAGTAAGGGGCACTATTACTGTGAGGTGACACAAAGGCCATGGTGTTGTGTAAAAGGCGTATGGCTTAGTGTAGAAAAACATTTGCTGTGGCGCCCGAAGAATTCTCCCTCTCTTCATTTCTCAGTTGGTCGGTTTCATCCCAAGTCACTTTCAATGGTATTCTCCAGGGTAAATAGATGGCGGCACGCACAACGCCTGCAGCTCGCCGTGTGCTTGAGCTCGTGCTGAGCCGCACTGTAGATGTGCCCGTCTGCCAGCTCATCAGCATTTCCCCATCCTGTTACACGTTTGGAACGAGCCGCACAGAAGACTGACAGTAAATGACTCGCCGCTCGGATGGTGACTCAGCAGCTCGGATTTCACACTTGATTTTGTAAAAATGTTCGCACCCAACCGAAGATGTGATTTGTAGCAGCAGTCACATACACAACCGCAGGCGCCTCAAGACACAACCCCCAGTCTACTGCGAACGGTATTCACACATCGCAGAATAAACCGTATCGGAAGATTCTGCAGCTTTCTGCGGTTGCGTTCACACTAGCGTGTAGTCAACCGGGAAGCACACACGTAAACGTATGCTAAAAATGCGTGCTTTTTTTACACTTTTTTTGTGTACATTGATGACGTGCGTACATGAAAGTGCCAGTGTGGGCGACCCTTACATGCTTTATGTACCAGGTCTTCTCCATTTTCAGTATTCAGCGTCCCCTTTTCAATAAGCGCTGAAATCCGCATGTAGAACTCCCAACGCGGATTCCATCTGGACACGGTGCACAATCACATAAAAAAAAAAAACTATACTCACCCTCTGTGCTGCGACACCACTCTGTTTGCCGTCCCTTCAGATCCCACTGATCTCCCTGCAGCCGGTCACATGCTGCTGCAATCACTGACCATAGCTTAAGCACGACTAAGGGCAGCCATCAAGCACGTAACTGATTGTTGGGACTGAGACCAGGGGAGATTAGCGGGATCCGGAGGGACAGCAAGTTTTGAGACAGCGGAGAAGGTGAGATGACTGGAGCACCTACCGGGAGGAGGAGGGGGGCACTATTGTTGCTGGGGCACCCAACAGGCGGCACTATTACTGCTGGAGCACCTAACGGGGGCCGCTATTACTGCTGGAGCACCTAACGGGGGGCGCTATTACTGCTGGAGCACCTAACGGGGGGGAACTATTGTTGGGTCACTAAGACCATATTTACATTGCCGATAGCGAGTTGCGCCCAAATTCTTCATTGGTGTGGTGTGCGATACACCAAATATTGCAAGTCCTATTGTCGTGTGAGGGGGTCACTGAAGGACAGAATTACGGGATACAGAACAGGATATCCCATTACAGGAACATCGCGGCTCTCCCATTGATTTCAATGGGAGTGAAGTTGACCTCCGCACTTTCTCCACTGTCCGATGATGACACTGGACAGCGGCTGGAGGATCAGATGCTGGATGGCAGTTTTAAGCGTCAGACCTCCGTTCATCAACTACTGATGTTCTATTCAGAAAATAGGTCATCAGTCCAAATGAGGCCAGACACCCCCTTTAGCATGTGCTTTCTGTGACAGCTTTGTGGCTTTGAAATGACAGCGACATATAGCCAACAATGTGAGACGCTATTGCACCAAACTGCAGCCTAAAGTCTCTTGCAAAATTTTTCATTTTTTCTCAAGTCTTTCATTTATATAACATTTTCTAATCCAAATGGGGAGATAAGTAGCAGCGAGGGCAGTAAGGAGGACGCCGAACAGTCCCGCATTAGGGACAAGTAGTCCAACAGGACTGCCACAATTAGAACAGAAAGGCAGATGGTAAATAGCACAAATGACAAAAATTAGAAAACTATGGGAAAAGAACAAAAAGGGGGGGAGCTACTCACGAGGGAAGTGAGCAGGATGATGATAGATGGAGAGGGGACTGAGCGAGCGTCTCTGGAATTCGGTTAAAGATTCCCAAAAGAGTGTGGAGTGCCCGAGCACGAAGAACAAAATTACAACTAGAGGATCAAGTAACGGACAAGGCCCTGTATACCAGTGACTCCTGGAACGCCATCCAATAATATCAGCATTTCTGTAACTTATGATGAGCATAAGGCGAATTGAGCCACTGGCCTCAGGCGGCGCTGCCGGCTTAAACGTGATGGGAGGGGAATGCGGGCAACCCCAGTCCTCACATACCGTGAAGTGATATATGGCTCAGAGATACAAAAATGGATAGCACTCCCGAAATCAAAAACAATACAAGAACAGACCCACCTGGTGTGGTGGGGTTGCCACAAGGAACGGGGTGGGCCTTAAATATAAACCTTGATGGGTTCCTTGTCCAATAAAGACATCCAGAATGGGGAGCGCCAATCACAACCACCCCGTTCAAAGGTCCAGGGTCAGAAAAAAGGACAAAGTAGAGCCCCACTTTATCAAGCAGTAATACATATACACAGGGTAGCAGTTTATGTAATAGAATAGTGCTTCATTGGTGGCAGAGGTAGGTGCACCAGGGTTGGCAGCAAATGGGACACCGGACCCAAAAGTAATGGACATGGCAGAGCCGCCGGCCGAACTGGGAGTGACGAGAGCCTTGCCCCAGCCGATGTTCTACAGCCCAGAAGTGGCGGAAGAGCCGACCAACCTCTGAGATAGTGGAATTAAACTGCACAAGTAATTGTTGTGCATTGCCCGATACATTCAGTGCGCTTCACGGTTGGCAAATGAGTATCCGCTGTGGCCAATTTAAGAGCATTCGTAGAAACTGCACTAGTAACTCAAGCTTTGCAGCACAATCCAATATTCTGAGAAATGGCTTCTTAGATAAAGGATACCCCAAGGCTCGGCTTGAATCAGCCTACGAAGAAGCAAGGGCTCTCAACCAGACAAAACTGGAAACTGTTGCTCTTTCTTTTATCACTAGCTATAGCAGACATTATGGGGACATTCAGGCTGTTCTCAGTAAACACTGGAATATCTCACAGTGTCATCGTATATTAGGAGATGTTCTACCCGAAAGGCCAAGAACTACTTCTAGCCCCTCCTGTCCTCGGCGGTGGGTTACCGATCATCGGCTCTGTTCCTCGGGGGCTTTAAATCTGGAAAAACCGAAATGTAAGCGCTGCACTAATCATAAGAGTAAATCTATTGAAATCGAGGGAGATGAGGGCGGTATGACATAGGCAAGGGTTGAGTTGTGGTTCTTTTAATGTCATTAAACCCCTTGAATGCTCATATCATCTTAGATATATGGGCCGCACTATATACGCCCTACGGGATGGAGTAACTGGGCGTAGATCAAATATTGTTAATGGTTGTGAGAAACTCAGCATTTCTCTGCGTGTCACAACAAAAGACCCTACTTACAGAGTCCCAGGAGGGGAATACCAGAAGTTGACAAAAAAAGTGTCAACTTTCCTGGACTGGTCCTAACTCTGGACTGAAGTGGTGACAGTGGTCAGAAGGGTGCACTTTCTGGGCAGCAATACACAGACGTTTGCATGCCACCCAACGCCCTCCCACTCACTCGCCAGCCTTCTTTTCTAAGTATCAGACCGCTTCTATGTATATAACTGCTGCTGTTGGACCGCTCTCGGCATCAGCGGATTTCAACGGGCTAACATACTTAGCATACGCATTGGCTGTGAATGGCTGTAATTAGTTTATCGAGCGCTGGCTTTGATTGGCTGAGCCAGCACTCAACGAACCAATCAGAGGCAGTGCTTCCTGGAGGCGGGGTTTTTCAAACTCCTGACCATGAAGTTCTGCTGGAGGACTTCAAAGTAGTGCCGGAGATGCGGAGGACAGCGCCTCTTAGGTGATGTATTGGGTTTTTTTCTCATGCATCTAGGGCTTATTTTCAGGGTAGGGCTTATATTTCAAGCCTCCCTGAAAATCCTGGCAAA
Source organism: Eleutherodactylus coqui (assembly GCF_035609145.1). NCBI lineage: Eukaryota > Metazoa > Chordata > Amphibia > Anura > Eleutherodactylidae > Eleutherodactylus > Eleutherodactylus coqui. The sequence goes on along the minus strand of NC_089840.1, from coordinate 266,830,708 downwards.
AGAGCAACACAAGGTTGCGCGACTTTGTAGCACCACGCACAATTTTGTAGCGACACGAAATCACGATATCGCCGCGAGAAAACGCAGCGATATCACACGGAACACAGATGCAATAACGCTGCGATTTTCTTGCTGCGATATGGCTGTTGCCCGTGTGAAAGAGGCCTTAAGGTCAATATGTGAGCCTGCTGACGGCAGCTCATGCTGCCAAGCAGTCCCGCAGCGGCAGTTATAGATGTTAAATAACAGGGAACTGGCTGAGGTCCCAGTGTGCCTTTCAATTTCCTTATCCCCCCTCCCAATCCAGAAGTCCCCTCAGTGCCTAAAGTGTTCCTCTCTTGCAGCAATAAGGCAATTGAATGTATGTATACCCTAGTGACCCGTGAAGATCTATTGGGCGCTGATGCACAACTGGTGGTCCCAGCGATAATTGTTTCTATACTTCTACACGGGAACAATCATCTCTAGTGAATGGAGGCGCAGCGGGCCGGAGATCATTTCTATTCCCAGTAAACAGGCAGTCGTTCATAGATGAATCACTGCCTGTTTACACAGCCGATCCGTCGTTCAGTATCATGCATGCAGAACCTGACTGATGAATGATTAGTGAATAAATTCTCGTTCGCCGTTCAGTCGGGGTGTGCCTTTACACTGAACGATTTAAAGGCTCTTGTGAAGGGGGCCCTAAATCAAAGGATCTAGAAATAATAGGTCAGACCAAAAACCTGCCTGTACCGGGCATTCCCAAAATATATAGAGCAAAGTACCCTGTTCGCCCCACACAAGTTGGACACACTGCGGGCATCATGATGTGTAACCAGGAGGGCACCCTGCATGCAAAAATTGTTGATTTGTTGCAATCATGGATGCATGACATCACATAGAGACGCCAGGCGCTCCCGTAGGTCAACATTACAAGTGGTATCGTAATACAATTTTGCGCATATATCTATTAAAATGCAGTGGTGCCCTGGACATGAATTGTGAGAAGGCCGCGGCCAGGATGGAGTTAATTCCGAGTCCTCCACAAAGCGGCTTTAATCAGAAATTAAATAATTGAAACATCCATCAGAGCCGCTGTCACCCCTCAGCGTGACGCTCGTTAGCCATCCCCCATCCAAGAGCAGCATTAACCCTTTCTCCACCAGTGCAATTAATGAATTAACCCCTTCTGCAGAACTGCGCATCAGACACAGCAGTTCAATATTACGCTTTAAGCTTCCGCATCATAATATATTAATCACATGACAGGAGCGGATATGGGAGGACGCGACCTTCTTCCATCCTCCTCTCTGCATCCATTCCTTGTTTTTCGCTGATGCAGATGCTGTGTGCGATGCTCTGCAGGCCTCCTAGACGGCACATCGTCTCCTTGCAGTCCATCAGTAGGATCACAATAAGGCCGGGGCTCCTGTACAAGTCTATGGGGCGGGGCACGGTTCACCTTAATGCAGTTTATGGCCGTGCAGCTCTCACCTCAGGCTAGGTGGGACTTTGGTTGCATCATCACATCTAATGATGCCCGTGGGTTGCAGCCGCCGCCCCTGCGCATCACAAGTCACACCCGATTTATCCACCGTTGACTGCAGTGTAAGGGCTTATGTCCACAGGCGGTTGGATTCTGCATGCAGGAGCCCGCATCAGAATCCGACCATGCCCGCGCAGAATTTACGGACGGGCTGCGGATCGGATAGCTTCCATTGACTTCAAAGGTCCGCAAATCAGATCTGCATGCTTTCATTCAGTTGCGGACGCCCATGTTTCCCTATGGGTTGCTTGAACTGCGGATCATCCGCCCGTGGACATTGGGTCATAAGCAAAAACACATTGGCGCGTGTGCTAATATGCTCGTCGCTACGGAGCAATTCAGAGCATGAACCAGATTTGTTTTTTTTTGTCCGGACTATTCAAACTCTGCGCTATTACAAAAAAAAAAAAGTGGGAAGATGGGTCCCGCCATATCTTTCGCAGACATAGAAAAACTACGTGTGAGGAAGAATCGCGCAGAGCCGGGGCTTCAGAGATCACGATCTTTCCTCATGTGTTAATGGCCGCCTCAGTACGGGATGTGGATGATTGACAGGTCCTCCGTCCCCGCGCCCGTCTCCTGCTCGCAGATATCTCATGTCCTTTACACCCTTCAGCACGACCTCGCTTGAGGACCCAGTCACTATTCTTGGCTTCCTTGTGGAATGCAACCGTTTGAAGGGCAGGGTCCGAAAATAGCCCCCGCTGTGGGCACGACCTTTATGTAAAGGTCAGACAGGTGGAGGGAGGAGGCTGCCAGGGTGTCAGTATAGGGACGGGGGCAACAGGGTTACAGAGGTGACAGCGGCGTAGGATGTCAGACAGGTGCGGGAGGACGGGGGGGCTGGCATCGTATTATCCGGGGGCAACGGAGAGTTAATGTTTGTGTTTTTTTGCGCAGCGTCACTTGATATGTGGCTCTAGGGGTCTGATGTAGGGTGACTATTATACAATGGCACATCTACGAATAGCGTGGGCGCTTCAGGTCCGCTCAACCTGCGCCGCGCCGGCAACGTAACAAGCTAGAGGTCTACAATAATCCGCCATAACATTAAAACCTGTAGAGCGAATATATGGCGCCCTCGGGGATTGGATCGATCAGGCGGAAATGACCAGTCAGGGGATATTGAAGGAAAACGGACAAGCGTAGGAGTCTGAGCATCTGTGATAAGGGCCAAATAGTGATGTGTAGACGGCTGGTCGGAGGATGTCCAGAGCGGCCGGTCTTGTGGGGTGTACCCGGCGTGTAATGGTTAGTACCTACCAAAGTGCGCCAAGGACGGCCAGTGAACTGGTGGCAGGGTTATGATCGCCAAGGCTCATTGATGTGCATGGGGAGTGAAGACGCTCATCTGTTGCGAGCGATTCTAGGACTGATAAAGTCAATGCTGGTGATGATAGAAAGCGGTCAGATCACACCGGGCATCACAACTAGCTGGGTATGAGGTGGCACACAGGTCAGAGCACCCGTACGACCCCCTATCTATTATCGAAAGTGACTGCCATGGGCACATGAGCATCATAGCTGGACCACAGAGCAATGGAGCAATGGAGGAAGGTGCCTAGTCTGCTGGAGCATGTTTTCCTGTGGAAAGAGACGGCACAAGGATGGGAAGAAGTCAAGGCGGTGAAGGCAACGTGATGTGGAATGTTCTGCTGGTTACCTGGCATCATGGCTGGGAGGTGAGTATATGTTTTTATTATTTTTATGCATATATGGGGGCATTATGAAAGAGTGGGGGGTGGGAGAAGTAATCATTGCAGCCTGGGCCGGATGGAGAAGAAAAGGGAAAGTGAACAACTTCAGTCAAAGGAGACATCACCTGTTATTACAGGAAGTAACCACTGTGATCATATGTAGAGTGCCTATAGAGAGCTGGCATCTTGCACTATTTGGTCATTGTGTGGGGTAATAGTTTTTGTAGTGTTTTCTTTTCCACTAACACTATGAGGTATTATGTGATCACGGTCTGGGGGTATATTTGGCCCTTATATACGGTTATTATTGTTGATACTGATTGTGTGGTGGCCTTCATGCCGTAGCAGTATGGTGGTGTTTGTCAACCCCTATCTGGTGATAATATGTGATCATGGTGGTGTGTGTTTTGTAGAAACCTTTTTGTGTTGAGCTATGCAGTTGCGTAGTCTTGCCAATGTTGCTGCGGCTGGCAGTTAGCTGACTCCACCTACTTGTATTCACCTCACTTCCTGCTAGACTGGACCGACCTACCTACCTACCAACCTACAACATGAGGCCACTTTGTAATTTTTTTTCTAGGGTCATTTTGGCTCCCAATCCACCCCTGGCCCCAGGGAGATCTTCGCCTCTTGATGTGTCCGGGTCAAAGTCAGTGTGTAAACCTCATTCATACGCAGTACACAGCAGATAGGCATATAATCTGAGTATTTGCTATATATGCTAAATCCCCATAGCCTATATTGGTTTGTATTACGCGTGTAAAAAAAAAAATCATAGACCTGAATGGCCCAATAGAAATCTTGACGTGATCTGTGGCTGCGCTCACACATGCGGTCGTGTTGTACCGTTCTGTACCCTACAGGAGAAGAAGATACAAGAAAAGCTGTCATGGCGTCTTTCCAAAGGGCAGCGCTGATGTGTCGTACAAGACGAAGAACGCATGGGCCCTCGCATCACTGGAATTTGGAAGCGTTCACAAGCAGACTTTCAGATTTATGTAAATAAGGCGTAATTAATATATAAAGAACCGTTCTGCAACTTTTTAATATACTTTGTGTTTCAATTTATCAGCATTTTAATTTATCTGCTTGCTGTCAGTGAATAAGCACACTATTGTTTACAGGCAGAGACTAATACTTCTCACAGCTGATGATTTGTTGCAATGTATCCAGTCTAAACAATCCTAAGTGAGCTAAACACGCCAGTAGTACAAATGTCTCTCCTGTCCCCATGACTTGTTACAATGTATCAGTGCAGGTAATGTGTCAGCCTGGAGTCTAGGCAGTATGGATACAGCTGTAACAAACCCTCAGCTGTGAGAAGTACAAGGTCAGGACAGCCTGTGGCTGTAAGCAACAACAGAGCATATTATTTAAGACTAGTATGATAGAATTGTGCCAGGGGTCAGCGTGAAAAGGTCGTAAATTATGACGTGCCAGAAAACTAAGAGTGGGCGTGGTTAGGCAAAAAAAGGGGTGTGTCCGTGCGCAGTCCCTCAAATTTGGAATAAAGGCCGGCGTAAATCATAGCTGGTGCAATTGCCAGTCTGGCATACAGAGGCGCCATCAGCTGCCCCAAATGTATTAGGAGGCTTGTATGATTCCCTATATGTGGCACACCTCATGGCAGTGCCATCTCCACCAGGAACCAGGATGTGCATTTTACAGCCCCCCTTCCCTAGGATTCAGCGTGTGCAGGTTACAGTCCACCCCCGACCCCCCCCCAGGAATCAACAGATGACAGCTCCTGTGTATTGCTATGGCTGCAACTTGTTAACCCCTCGTTACACAATGCTGTGTAATGCGTCATTGCTATACATAGTACTAATCTTCTCACCTCGGATGTCAAAGTCCAGTCTCTCCCTGCACACCGTCAGCACATTTATTGGGTCTCAGGACCGGCGGGGCTCACGGTCTGCATCTGGGAACACGCTGGCTGGAAAAACAAGCAACAGCGCTCTGACCTTCTGACATCTCATTGATTTCATTGGATAAAGGCGGCCGGGCTCGCTCACTTGTTGTGGCCAAGATCCAAAAGCTCCAACATCTCACAAGACTAGAAACAGCAGATGATAATGACACGCGGTTTGGGACAACAAAAAAAGAACACCTTTTTCTAAGTAAGAAATGAGCGCAGAACAGTTGTCGCTTCCCCTCCCCCACTCTTCTGGCTCACGTTTCAGTACCGGAGGGCGAGTCGCTCAGGGCCGGCACTGCAGAGTTAAACAGGAAGACAACTTCATAGCTGCTATTTTAACCTTGCGAATGATGAATATTTAATGAGTATCTGATCCCTTCCATTCTTGGACACTTTGAGGCTTTGTAGCTTTAAGGGTTTCGACCGCAGCTCAATATCTATCTGTTGCAGCAGTGATGATGTTGTAACCTGCCAGGAAGGAGGCTGCAGCGAGCTGGATAGATGATGTCTGCACTGAGCCTCTGGGTTGGCTCATAGACCAATTTGCATAATTCTTTTCCCATAGAGCATTGCCTGTAAATAAGTCTCCAAGCATTGGTTGCATCTCCTCAATGAGAATCAGTATCCCCCCTGAGTTCTATCCAGTAGTACTCAACAGGCAGACCAGGGTCCAAATGCAGACCTCAGTTGTTTGGACCAGGAGAAGGAGCCTCTGCCATTTCCCCTCCCTTCTTTCACTGTGGTCACACAAACAGTCCCTGGGTCTGTAGTGCAGCTTTCCTGCTCCCCCGGCTCTAGACCCTCATTGGTCTTGAGAACAGGAACCGAGAGAGGAGTGAAGCTACGCTGTGGTTCATAGAAAAAGGTAGCACAGAGCTCAGTTACATGTGTGTACTGGTGAAAGGAGGATTTTGCATGGGACTGTATGTTGGATGGAGCAGAAGAGATAAGAGATTATTAGATCTGAAAGGAGGGGAAATATGCTTTACATGGGACTGTATTTTAAGGGGCTGAAGGTAGGGGAAAATGTTTTTTTTTACATGGAACTATAAGAGGAGATGATTGGAGGGAGAGTGGCATTTACATGGGACTGCATGTTGGCGATAAAGGAAGGGGAGTGATCTTTTTTTTGCCTGGACTGTATGATGGAGGAGATGAATGGAGGGAAGAGTGTTTTTACATGGGACTAGATGATGGAGGAGTTAGTGGAAGGGGTGCATTATAAACAAAGGTGCCATATTGGGTCACTATAACTGAGAAGGGCCACAGTGGGTCAGCATAAGTGGGGCACTTTACTATATGGAGCTACTGAGGGGGCATTGGAGGTAATGTCGGCAATTGAAGAGTGTGCAAAGATGAGTTGTAGCTGGTGATGGTGGTCTGGGCCCAGATAAAGAAGTAAAACAAGATTGAACATCCCCAGTCAGAGAAGACATCACCTGTGATTACTAGAGCTAACAGCACTGTAATCACTATCACTGGATAGAACTAGAATGCTGACTTGTAAGCATTCAAAAAGCCGTATTTATCCCGAAATGGTGCAGTGATATTCTGCAAAAAAAACTATCCACCAACCAACTCCACTGATGGGAGCGAGGTTAAGGGCCCCTTTACACGGAACGAGCTGTTGGGTACAGATTCCCGACGTCAACCCATTGATAATCGTTGTGGTGCTCTTACACAGGAGCGATCATCGCTAGTAAATGGAGGTGGAGGGGACCAAGGTTTGCTCCAGCGCCCATCTCCATTCACAGTAAACAGGCAGTCGTTTCTAAGTGAGCGACTGCCCGTTTACACGGCCGATCAGTCATTCAGTATTATGCATGCAGAAACTGACCGATAAATGAGAAGCAAACAAATTCTCCTTCACCGTTCAGGCGGGGCGTGCCTTTACACTGGACGATAATCGCCGATGGTCCTGCTAGATGCGGGAATCTGAACTTTTTATCGGCCCGTGTATAAAGGCCCCAAGTGTTGCAGAAGTTGACCCTTCTGCCCATGCTATAATGTGATCCCCACAGCAATACATAACATTGGCATCTCAATGAGTAAAGGGGCTCCCTGAAATTCTACTGCTCCCAAGTTACAAGCCTGTAGGGGCCAGAGCAGCATTCATAATTCTGCCGATTGTTAAAAGGAAACTCTCAACAAGTGCATCACCACCACCATGTAGCGGAGTGCCTATGACGTAGGGGTGATAGGGACTGATGTCCTTTTTACAGGCGACATCAGAGCGTGTAGACAGAGTTTACCGCTTCATCTTCTATGTAAAGCGCTGAGCAGGGAGCGTTTACACGCAACGACAAGCTCCTGATCCCGCGATGGTTTTTATGCGGACAGGAAGTCAGCGATGAGGAGAAGTGAACGAATAGTAACCGACTTTTTTGCATTTTCACGAAATGATCAGTTTCGTGTAAATGGACAGCTAGTATTTACTGCATGAGATTAGTGGAGCATGCCAGTCTAATGCTGACACTTCACATAATGCAAGAGCAAGCCATAAGCAGACCTGAAGCCAATAGGAAATTCTGGGAGATTTCAGCTCTCAACCTGCAGAATGGTGAGTGCAGCTCTGGAGTAGAATATAGGATGTAACTCAGGATCAGTACAGGATAAGTAATGTAATGTATGTATGTATACAGTGACTCCCAAAGTAGAATAGTGAGTGCAGCTCTGAGGTATAATACAGGATGTAACTCAGGGTCAGTACAGGATAAGTAATGTATGTACACAGTGACTCCACCAGCAGAATAGTGAGTGCAGCTCTGGAGTATAATACAGGATGTAACTCAGGATCAGTACAGGATAAGTAATGTATGTACATGGTGACTCCACCAGCAGAATAGTGAGTGCAGCTCTGGAGTATAATACAGGATATAACGGGATCAGTAATGTATGTACACAGTGACTCCACCAGCAGAATAGAGAGTGCAGCTCTGGAGTATAATACAAAAAAACTGTTAATACATGACTTATTTAACTCCTTGAAATAGTGCTAAGGGTCTGATGTGCTCAGCAGCGGGGTCTCCAGTAATAGTATCCGTGCCAGCGCTTGTTCCATCCCCAACCATTATCTGTGTAGACTATATATAGTACATTCTTGTTCTGCCACCTCCAGCCCTTTTGTTATGTACGAGGCAGACATCTCTCAAACCTCTAAACATCCACCTCCTCCTGGCCCCCGATGGTTGTTAGTAGGGCGATTAGAGTAATCAGTTGACTACAATTCAAGCATCATCACCAACTCCTCCGGCCCCGCTGTTCCCACGTCGCCCTTCCTTACAAACTGTGACAGGACATCGGGATTTCTTTGGAAAGGGATCCAACATAACTGTTTTGGCTATTATAAATGGCTGCGTGTACAGGACCACACTGCCCCCTGCTGGGCTCATCTCCCACAGTAGAAAGTGCTCTTCTTTAAAGGGGTTGTCCAGGGTTAGAAAAACATGTCTATTTCCTTTCAACCATAGCGCCATTCTTTTCTTTGGGTTGTATATGGTATTTCAGCTTAGCTCCCATTCACTTCAATGAAGCTGAGCTGCATTACCACACACAACCCTATAGACAATGGTGGCGCTGTGTTTGGAAGAAAGCAGCCATCTATTTCTAACCCTGGACAACCCCTTTAAATATTTCTCTTAAGATAGAATGCCACCTTAAAGGGGTATCCACATCTTATGAAGTGATGGTATAGCACTAGGTTATGCCATCACTTTATGATTGGTGGAGGTCCAAACCTCTGGACCCTAAGAACGAGGGGGATGCTGCACTAGTGTAGATGCTACTGTCGCCTGTACAGGAAACCACAGCCAACCCTATTAACGGCAGTTTCCAGGACTATAATATTGATGCTCTATCCTCCGGTCAGAAAGACCACAGCTCTATACACTGTATGGTGGCCCAGAACGGTACTGCAGGATAACTGATCAAAGGCAAGTGAATGACAGCGAGCTGCAGTACTAGTCCGGCCCACTACAGTGTGTACGATGTGGTTATAGTTCCAGAAAAACTTGTTCTGTGGAGTTGCCAGACCGCCACTGATCTGCTTATGCTGATCTACCCAGTGGATAGGTCATCCATAGTATATCTCTGGACAACCCCTTTAACTTGAACTTGTGCTGCAGCTCACAGTGGCCAGGGCATTGCTGTGCAGGGAAGATTTAGAAGGGGACACAGTGCTATGTCCATGGCCAACCTTCGTTACATGGAACTTGTGCGGTCACACTGGATACAAAACCAACATAAAGGAGGGGGGGGGGGGGGGGGAGAGAAATAGGCTGACCTGACCTATCCTGGGTTGCAGCACAAGTCACATGTAACTAAGGCTGGCCATGGACGTAGCACTGTGTCCATGACCTCTTTCTTAGTCTCCCCTGCATAGCAATACCCTGGCTACTTGCGAGCTGCAGCACAAGCCTATTGCCCATCTGCATGGATGATCCTCCTGTACATAGCTGTCTCTTGCGGCCCTACATGAATCATCCTCCTCCTGGCTCTGTCTCCTCAACTCTGGTATTCTGAGGCACAGCTGTCAGACCATCAGAACCCATGCAACACAATCCCTTCGTTCTGCTACTGTATTCATGCACAGAGCTTGCTTCTGGTACTGTATTTCTGTAAGAAGCTTGCTTCTGGTACTGTATTTATTCTTTGGGCTGCGCTGGTGTCGGTATATGGTTATCATGCTGCTTTTTGCATAAGCAGAATACAGGTAAATAGCCTATCAGTACAAATCAATTTTTTCCCTTACACCCCATACCCCTGCTGTATGTGAAAAAGAAAAATCTGCAGAGGGTACCATCTAACCTGGGGCTGGCACTGACTACATCCCCTTCATTCTTAGATGACAGTGGTTCCGGAGAATGGACACCCACCCATCATAAAAGATGGCATATACTAGTACCATGCTCTCGCTCTGTAAGATGGGGACACCCCTGTAACAATACGGCTATAGACCGGTCATCAGGCTTATAGTCACATTCTCAGGTTTTGTAATAACCGCCGGCAGCTTGGAGGTTACATCAGCCGGATGTGGCACTAGATACTTTCGTTCGCTCAGCTTTGTTGCGTTTTTTGCACTTGGGTTGGGCTGCCGGCCCTCGGAAATGTCATTATTGAACCTGCTGAGTAAGTCCCAGACACAGCAGCAGGCCGAGATCAAAGACCGGAGGACTGACCCGTCAGCTGCAGCCCGTCCCATGTGGAGCCCCCTGTGTGACATTGCCCCGGGCGAGGTCCTGGCCTCATTACTGCTGCATGTGCAGAGGAGAGGTCACATCAATGGGGAATGGGGGGAAAGGGACAGCACTGATTTTACTTTGAATGCAACATGACTGACTAACACTGGAGCAGACGAAGAGGACGGCCACATGCGTCGGCCTAACTCCACTTTCCCAAACCCCTGCATGGCAGATCTGCTTTATCCCCACAGCAATACAGAGCGGACTTACAGCCCCGCTTGACAGAGAAGTTACCAATCGGGAAAACCTATATAATATGCTTATGGCTGGACCAGAGGTCACGTTCAGATGAGTGAGACTGGCGAGATACTATCATCCGTGCAGGAGTAGGGTGGGACGACCATGGCAGCACAGTAGATGGGGCTATGTTTGACTAAAATATTTACTCCCAGTATTGAAGCACTTGCTCGCTGAGGTCACCTGCGCCAAAAACCAAATCACCAGAAACTGCACTTGTCTTAGTGTGAAAACGGCAAAAAAAAAAAGAAGACATTTCCATCTTGAGGACTGTATATTCAGTACAGCCGGCTCTTATTCGTTACACTGCGTCTTTAGAGGCCCTATTACACAAGTGCTGGCTACAGCCACTAGCGCTTTCCTGACAACTGCCAGGCAGACCCTGAACACAGGCACTGCCCGGCCCGTAGCACGATTACAGCTTGTTAATAGCGCACACTGCCAGTGCAGCGGGCAGGGTTAGTCCTTTGGCCAGGAAAGATGGCGGGGTAAATTGTAGGAATGTCACGGGTGGCCCTACAATCAACTCCCGATAGATCCAAAGCATAGTCTGCCCAGACACACACTAGCCCCGCTAATAGCAACAGCGCTGGATAAAGGTTGTTACCTGAATTTGTCCTCGTGACGCCAGTACCTCTTAGTAGCATTCCAATGAAATAATACAGTCCACCAGCGTTCACTTTTAAACTGGACGGTTGTTCTTTACTTCAGGTTTCCTTTTTAAACAGTCTCAAACATTACAGTGCAAAACACATTACCGCAAGAACTCTTCCTCCAAGTTTGTATCCAGAAGTAACCTCCCCCAAATTCAGCCTTGGAACATCCACAGTCTCGGGTATCTGTTGGACAATTATGGGGGAGGAGGGGGGTTTCTCCCTGTTACTTGTCGGGTACACGCCGCTACCACTCACTTTCTTAACATTACTTCTCTCTGTTGCAGTCAATTCTCCACAGTCTCAGACTTGCGGTCGATGAACGGTAATTCCATATACTTGCCACCGCCGGCTCCAAGGGTACAGAGTCTGGTCCTCACACTCCTTGGAGGAGAGGCTTCCTATAGCCACAGGGATGGGCCTCGAGATTCAACTTGCAGGACTCCCTCTTGCCGTCACTCACATTTAATAAATTAAAGAGGCAGTGCCCATCACTGACATAGGCTGACCTGACCTACAGCACAGGCATCAGTATACATGCAAAGACACAATTACACCACACGATAGTGGAAACAAAAACACATCCCATGACCCTAACCCTGGCCACTACACCTGGTAGAAGTTTGGAAAGCGCTAGCGTAATACCGCCGTAATTGTGCCGTTGAAGCAATCATACCATACTAGCAATTAATGTAGGAATTCGGGGAGTTCAAGAAGTGTTCACTTTCTCTTGCAGCAGCATCAGGAGTAGGAGGGGGGGGGGGGGGGGTGACGACATTAAAGCCAGCCTAGAGAAACAAAGGATAGCCGCACACATTTCTCTGACCACATGCTAGACTAATGACGCGTACTAATGCGCCATTTACACGCAACTATTAGCACTTAAATGAATTTGTGCAGTGTGAATGCAAAAAAAAAATAATCAAAAAATAAAAAAAAATAAAAATCGCTCACTTGTTATCTTTCAGTCAACGAAAAACTAATTGCAGGCTTATCATTACGTTAAATGCTCCTTGCTCAGCGCTTTACATAGAAGGTGAAGTGCCGGGGGAGAAGCCCAAAAAAGAGCGAGGAGTCAGTCTAAACATTCTCCAGGAGCGTCGAAAACCTTAGCGCTGGCGCCAGCATTCGTCCAGTCACTAAGACGACCATCATCCTGTGTGAAAGGAACATAAACAGATTTCTCGCACTGAGCGAATGGAGCGTCAATGTCCCGCTCGTTTACATCGTGTCGGGCATCTGCTGCAGCATTCAGCGTGCGTCCCACAAGGAATCTGGAGACACACTGATTTTGCAAATACTTGTAATCTGCATAAATCCAGCTATTTTGCTCCCCTCTGCACAGCCAGTCAGTCAGTGACCGGGTGCACCTCCTAACTGGGAGAGTTTCAGTTGTCCCAGGCGTCCCCCACGGCCCCTCCTGGCCCATTGTAAGACCACGTCCCCCTCTGAAGATACTGCTTCCTGGCCCGTCGTACAATCTGAGCCAGCGGCTGTATTTACATAAACGATCTTCAGCTGTGATGGCAGTGCGACACAGAACTCGCCTGTGGATGGAGGCTATTAGTTACTATGGGTTAGTTTTCACAAGTAACTAGAGATGAGCGAGCGTACTCGGAAAAGCACTACTCGCTCGAGTAATTGGCTTTATCCGAGTATCGCTGTGCTCGTCCCTGAAGATTCGGGTGCCGGCACGGAGCGGGGAGCTGCAGGGGAGAGCGGGGAGGAACGGAGGGGAGATCTTTCTCTCCCTCTCTCCCGCCCGCTCTCCCCTGCTCCCCGCTGCGACTCACCTGTCAGCCGCAGCGGCACCCGAATCTTCAGACCCGAGCACAGCGATACTCGGATAAAGCACATTACTCGAGCGAGTAGTGCTTTTCCGAGTACGCTCGCTCATCTCTACATGTAATCTTTCGCTCACATCAGTAGCACCAGATCTAAAAAAAAAAAAAAAGCAAAAAAAAAAACAAAACAAACAGAGCAGATCCTATTTTTGAGAGATTCCATTGTAAAAATTACCCATCATTTCCTATGGGAGACAAAGACCCCCCACCCCCACTTGTGTGCAGCCGCACAACCTGTATATCAAGAGCGTGCAGCACCCGTCACAAACTATAGCTGACCTCTCCGAGGGTCGGCATCTTATGTAGCATGGTTTAGGACACACGACATGCTAATGAAACAATCCATTCTACTGAGGGATGTCCAAGTAGCTTTGGTAGGCCCGTGTAGTCCATGAGGCAGCGACTCTGCTGCTCACACACAAATTGAGACCCAAAAAGGGTTTCTTAGGAACAACTCTCGCAGAGCCCGTGTTATACCGAGGCTAGACAGGTTATATGCAACAGACTAAAGGCAGTAATACAGAAAGTGAAATCAGCTTTTACCATCATAGAAGCTTCTTTACTGTAAGAGCAGTGACTGGAAGTGTGCGGCCCCCCAGGGGGTCCGGCTGCGAGGAGGAAACAACTTATGTATATTACATTGGCCAGATACAAGGTGGCTTCCTGGATTTACTGATTGCCAGTCAGTGGAGTAGCAATAGGGGTTGGAATTGCGATCAGACCCACGGCTGCCCGCCAAGGCAGTCTCTCCCCCTTAAAGGGAAAGTCAGCAGATAAGAACCTCTTGGATAACACAGGTTTTCATGTAAAACATACTTAAGAGACTGTCAGCTAATTTAGTACTATAAGCCAAGCTGGAAGTAGGTGACCTGCAGAGTCCGGCGATGTAGGCATTATACCTACCTCTCACTGTGAGCGCTGGAAGCCATCGCAGCTGCAGGCCATTGACCGGCGCTGCCAACTAGTCCTTCCATTATTAAATTAGAGAGGGCGGACTACTTAGCAGTATAACAATTACATCTCCGGATGGAGCAGGTCCCCTACTTTAGGCCCATAAGCTTAGCTCATAGGTCTAAAAGTAGGTGACAGTCTAAGAAGTTTTTTTTTTGTCACGATCTGTAGTTTTAAAAACATCCTGAAATCCTCACAGACCACAGAGCCCAATGGCCGTCACCACTTGTGCTGTAAAGGAAACTTATCAGCAGTCATCTCATTATTACAATAAAAGGTAACAGATTGTGTCTAGTGGATCCTAGATTATCTATCGATCTATCATCTATGCAACATCAGAGCTCACCTCCTCCCCTCCCTGCACAGATCATGCTTAAAATAGTCGCCCATAGTGTCTAAATGCAGTTACCTGCAGCTCTACACCCCCACAGATAATATAATAAAAAAAAAAATTAATAAATTGGAAAATAGAAAATGTTTCACCGACTGGTTTTAATTATATGTGCAAGGGGGCGTGGCAAAGCGGATGGCGGGATAGTCACACTTCAGGCGAGCTCCCGCATCTCCTACCTTTCCTGCAGCCCTGAGGCACCGGCGAGCAGCAGAAAAGGATCACCAAGATCACAGGTCTCATTATGCATATTGACGATCTGGAAAACCGGAACCGACGAAATAATATACGAATACGTATCTAGACGAGTGGGCACAGACTTTCTTTCAACAACTTTTAAAACGGCCAGTGGAGAGTCCAGTGGAAATAGACCGAATTAATAGATCCCTGGGACCTCGGGCCACTGACCCTAACAGGCCCAGAGATATCATATGCAGAGTTCATTTCTATAAGGATAAACACAATCCTCCGAAAGGCCAGAGAGAGAGGAGACTTGCACCATAACGGCAAACCTATCATACTTCTCCAAGACCTGGCACGTCATACTCTGCGCATGAGAGGAGCCCTTAGACCCCTCTTGGCAGCACTGAAAGCCCAGGGGACTCCATACAGATGGGGGTTCCCCTTCTCACTGTCCGCCACAAAAGAAAACGGCTGTCTTCCGTAATCTGGGGGACCTCCCCAACTTTCTGGGAACTTTACAACTACCAATGATAGCCCTCCTGGACTGGCCCATGGTCCCAATGGCTTTGGCCCCCACAACACAAGAACAGTGGCAGACCATGCAACCTAAAACCCAACGCGATAAACGAACCCGCGCAGACAGGAACACTCGAACCCACGAAGATATATTTAGAAGGGCTGCACGATACTTCACATGGACTCTTAGCAACAGCCCAGAACACTAAAGTGACTTAGACGCCACCGTCCTTACCTCGGTCACCTCACGAGAAGATAGAGATAAATAGATCTCCCCCTCCACAAGCTACCAAATTCCTGTGACAGGAGATGTGGCATGAGAGACCGCCTACTGAGACGGAAAGGACACTGGGCCCCCTGGTCTGACTCGGTGCTAAGAGACCGGGCCCGCGAGGTGTTTTTTTTTTTTTGTTTTTTTTTTTTTTTTTTTTTAGAGTTAACAGTTGCAAACCTTGGTCTTAGGTCTTCTTCATACTCCTCTTCTCTACTTCTATACACTATGCTTCACCAACTTCCTTCCCCATACCCTAAACTCCAAACGCAGAACACAAATATACATCCCCTGGTGCCTCAAGGGTTGTCCTCCAAGGCCTCAAAAGGGGCCGGTAGCAACAGCCACACATAGGTCTCGTGGGTGGGGACGCGGGGGTTCGGCGCACCTCCTACTGGAACCTCCTCGCTCCCCACACAGGGTGACCAATCGCATTTTCGCGAACGCTGGCAAAGCTCATGCCAGCAGTCCACCCCAGAAAGCATGCGCAACTACCTTGCGTTGCACAAGGCTTTAACGGACAAGCCTTTGTCTCGTTACTTTTCCTCTTATCTTTCTTTGTATTTTTTCATCTTTAACATAAACATCTCTTCCCTCCATACCCCCACCCCCACCCATCTCCGACCTCAACCAAGACACTCCCCAATCCAATCAGATGGCTGACCTCATCTTCAGCACTTTCAACGTGAGAGGGTTAAACAAACCGGCCAAGAGGGGGCAGATAATGGATCACTTCCACCGCAAGAAGACAATGATAGTCTTCCTTCAGGAAACACATTTCCAGAAATCTAAAATACCCAAATGTAGATATCGTCAATACACCTCCTGGTATCACAGCCCGCACCCAACGACAAAAGCAGGAGGCACATCCATAACAATACACAAGCAGCTACCACACAAGCTTTTGGCCTCCGAAACAGATAAAAACGGGAGATATCTATTCCTAAAAATTCAAGTAAATGATGAAGTTATAACATGGGCTAATGTTTATTTCACAAATCAAGGTCAGAAGAATTCTGGAATCTGGGTGCTGGGGGCTCTGGCGGCCTTCGCAAGTGGGTCCAATATCATGGGAGGAGATTTTAACCTCAGCATGGATCCGGCCCGTGACTCCTCGGGGGGTAAGTCGGGGGCTTCCCCCTCTACAACACGCAGACGTAGAGCAGAACTAGTTAGCCTTAGACTGATAGACATGTGGAGGACACTTCACCCCAGACAACGGGATTTTAGCTTCCACTAATACAAACAGGAATACAACAGTCTTTGGCCGTCACAGTGCAGCTCTAGCCCAACCATCTTTACTGCCATAGACCACCAGACAGACGTAACCCCTTCCCTGCCCAAAGATGCTGTTCATTGGGATATTATGTAGCCTCTATATATGGTTTGCTTTATAGCCAGCCACTAAGGGGACTGTGTTAGTACTTAGTGGATGCGGTTTTCTATGGCCCGGTTTAGGTGGAACAGTGGAGCGCGTGAGCAGGACACAAAGTGACATTTTGGTCCTGGGTGAAGTTGGTCAAACGGCTTCTCTGACTACCCAATACCCACTGTGTATAGCAAACATTGGTAGTCTAAGGTACCATATGCTGCTTTGACTGGCCAGCACGGGTTAAAAATCAAAGCAGGTGTAGGGTCTTCTACTAATGCAGTATGTGCATCGGGTAGTCAGAGAAGCCGTTCAGCAATCTTTGTTTGTCCAGGACCGGAGGGTCGCTTTAAGGACCTGGCAAAGGCTCAAAGGGAGCAACGCCAGCAATACAGCTGAAAGTTTTGGGGGTGGGAGGGCTATAGCTGTGAAGAGAAGCTGCGTCCATGGATAGCAGACGCTCGATTAGTGCTGCGGAATACATTGCCGCTATATAAAGATTGTTATTTTGTGCCAGAACCCATGAGCCTTTAGCTGGACCCCTGGCCTTAGGCCATCATGAGTAGCATTAGAAGTGCCCTCCATGGTCATCAGTTCAACCCCCTGCTCTATTGAGTACATCATTATCACATAGGGGTTTAATTCAACTTTCTCAAAACGATTATCCTACCCTGATGATTTAAACACTGGTTTCACCTCGTTAGCATGCAGGGCAGAATCCACTTACTGCAAGACTTTACATTTTCCTATCAAAGTGCCCCCTAGTGGTCTAGTAATGTCTATAGGCACTCAGACTTTACAGCATTGAAGAGGCTTGATGTGTTAATAAAGCGCAGCAACAAATTATAATACATCCATTTGTGGCGATTCTTAAGGTTCATTCATAGGGGTGTATTTGTGCACGTAACATGCAGTGAATATAACCCAGGTACTATTTCGGTGTGTATTCTGCACAATAGGCCATTGAAGTGAATGGGCCAGCGCAAATACATGGGCCTATCTGCATATTTTTTCCATGCAGAAATACGTGGTGCATTTGTGCGCACAAAAACCTGCAGTAGCGGGCGAGATACACGTGTGTAAGTGAAGTTCGGTTGCTTATGCCCGTGTGAATGAGCCCTTACTATAACCTTCCACAAATCCGGTTTCTGAGTAGCACAAAGCAAGAGCTGTGACAGTGAAATGCAATATGCTAGGTAGATGCAGAGTAAGGGTTAAGGACTGGAACGGCTGACACCAAGTGGTTAACATGCCCGGCAACCAATTAGAACACAAAGCATGTGTCTATTGAAGCAACTGGGTGCAGACAAAACTCACTCGGCATCTTCTGGTTACCAGGCAGCCTGGTGATTGATGGCACTTCTGTATTGAAAGGCAGCCAAGAAACAGTCAAACCACAACCCGCCTGCCTGGCCATTACTGGCGGAGAGGAGCCAGCGGGAGAGAGTGCCAGGAAACAAAGCGGATATTATACACAGGAGTCATTAGAAACTAAAATTAAAATTTCAAGAGGTTGTGTGTGACCTTCCAGCTAAAATTCCTACATAGACGAGACCAAAGAGCCTGATGTGTAATACCGGCCATCGCCACTGTGTGTGCAGAGGACCCCCAGGAACGCTGACCTACAGCCGTGTGATTGCTGTACTATTATGACAAGACTAATATTAGTATTATTGATTTGCTGCTGAATTTGGGTTTACGGCCCGAGAAGGGGGAGAGATGTGAACCTCTTTCCCCTAGTGCAAACCAGCACCAAGGCCCGGTCAGAGCCAAGAAAATAAGGCAGATAAAGAATACAGACTTCTGAAAGCAGATCCGCCTAATACTATGCAGATCCTTCTTGAATAGCTCTGACTGGTCAAGGCCCAGACTCCACAAGACGTCTGAGGGGTCCCGTATTATTTGGCACCAAGACACTTACAGTAGATCCTTCCTGTCCTGTAAGCGTCTCAGTGCGGCCTCCATGGGTCTGATCTGCTTCACTAGATTGGATTGAGATCTGTGAGAAGAAGTCATCGCCATCTTTGTCCTGTCCTAGAAGTGTTTCTGCAGAGTACCCAGGCCCATTATCCTGCTGGGAGTTTTGCTGCCACGAAGGGAGGACTTGTCTGTACAATGTTAGGTAAATGGTACATGTTACATACACGGACCCAAGAACCAGCAGAACATCGCCCATCACACTGCCCTTGCGGCATGTATTCTTACCATAGTACATCCTGGTTCCGCCTCGCTATCAGGAAAGTGATGCACCCGGCTGTCCACATGATGCAAATCCTGATTGATCAGACTAGGCT
Organism: Eleutherodactylus coqui; assembly: GCF_035609145.1. Taxonomy (NCBI): domain Eukaryota; kingdom Metazoa; phylum Chordata; class Amphibia; order Anura; family Eleutherodactylidae; genus Eleutherodactylus; species Eleutherodactylus coqui. Next base: position 266,811,616 of record NC_089840.1, on the reverse strand, counting down.
GCCTTCTTCCATTGTCCGATGCCCCTGTAGGCACTTTTGGCGGTGGGCACGGCTTACATGGGCACTCTGACTGGTTTGCAGCTACAACAGCAAGCTGCGATGCCCCATGTGATCTAACCCTTTTTTTTTTTTTTTTAAATAGCCAGCAGTAACTTGTCAGGAGTCTGTAGAAAAGCCGCTCCAACAGAATCGGGCCGGATGGGGTAGCGTTTACTCCCCAAGCCAACAATTAACAAGGATTATAAGCGTAATCTGACCACACCGGAGGTACAAGAAGAGAGTGAAGGTTTATTAGTCTACAATAAGTACATATATAAAAAGAGCAGTTACACACAATGAGAAGGCACTAGAGGCTCCAACAGACCAGGTCACCGGGCGCGGGATCGAGTAGATGTACGCCTGATGGGGGTGGTATTTTTGGGCGTGTCCGCTTCACTCAACTCTGCTTCATAATCTGATAAGCAAAAACAAGATAGAAAATAGAAACATACTTATATACTGCGTAGGACTAATATTTGTCATATCACATTCATCCACTTTTAGGGTACGTCCACATGGGGCAGAATTTGCGGCAGACATTCTACAGCAGATCTGCATCGCAAATAAGCATCAAAAACAGCATAATTTGCTGCAGATTTTGGTGTGAAGTGCACCCCTTCATTTGACGAGGTGGAATCCCTACCAAACACCCAGCGCTATAATTGACATGCTGCGGATATGAAATCCACTCCGCAGCGTCCAAATCGTATGAATTGTTTTCTGCAGCACGTGGACGCGATTTTAAAGATCTCATTCACTTTGATTTAACTGTAAATTTTCTGTGCGGAGGGTCAGATCAGCAAGTCCACCCCGAGGGAACGTACCCTTGTTGTGGGCTTTAGGATGCAAAATCCACACTAGAACACTGCAGCCAATAACAGAGATCTCCACCCAAAGCAGGTCTGGTTATTCTGCTCCAGTGTCATCTTCCCTCTAGAGTTACTCACCAGACTCTTCATCACTGGAGAACGTCACTGTCACCTTCTTGACATTTTTCCTGGAGACACGAGATTTCGGAGTGCGGAATTCACTGTCTTCAGAAGCCTTTGCGGCCCTGTTTACAGACTTAAGAGGACGTCTCTTACCTGGAAAGAAAAGGTGACCACAGCTGCTCAATAGAGATCTAATCATTAAAGCAGTTGTCTGAGATTAGAGAGCAGACCTAAGAAATGGTTTTTTTCCCCCTCCTTCTGCCAATAAACTGCACCAACTCCTTCCCATCGTATTATGATTAAGTCTCACTTACTTTCACATGGCAGAGGTCGCAGCATGTCCCATCTTAAGGCATGCTCTCGCATCGCATATTGTTTTCAATGGGGCTAGTGGCAGCATTGCACTATGTGCTAGGTGCACATGAGCACAATGCAAGGTTTCCCATAGAAAACTATGGGAAACACTCCATGATCCTCCATTGTGTGGCGGTGGATTGCTACCTTCCCGAACTGATGCAAAGCTGTTTTGATACAAAAACGCCTTGCATCCATGGGGGAGGGGGAAACCCACACGTTCCAGAGTATCTGATATGACATTGGGCAGACTTTCACAGCCAGATATTGCGCTCGCCCGTGTAAAGTTAGCCTTAGGCCGAATTGCTAGATCAAGCAGCCCAGACACAGTTTCAGAAAAGGATGCCATAAAGCCACTTTCTACACTCAGACAAACCTGCACGTTCAGCGAGTCAGAAATCAATCACCTACCAGGCGGATTCTTCACTGTAAGAGGGACGTCACCATTTTGGATCGTTTCTCCAGGGACGTCCATGTTCTCCAAGCCTTTGTTGTGACAAACATTAAGTTTATGCTCAAACTCATCAATCTGAGCCTAAGATCGGAAAAAAAAAAAAAAAAAAGAGTTAACAAAACAGGGTAAAATACAAATACTTCAGCCATTACAAAACTGCTTTCTTGAATGTTGCTTTCCCGGAGTGACGTCTTTACCCTTCTCAAAAGGGAACACTTTAGATTTCGTTTTCAATATAAACCTGCTATTCCATATGAGATTTTCAGCTCAGGAAATAAAGCATTTTTTTGCCAATATGGGTCGCCTCCTGCTGGGGCAGCATAAAGTCACATATATGTGTGAAGATAATCCCTCGTGCCTCGTTGCTCACGCAACCAGATAAGTATTTAAGCTCAAAAACCAACATAGATTGGATACAACTGTAGTAACGTGAACGTTTATTGCCAAAGCTTAAATATCATTAGAAGGGGTTGTCTATAGTTGCCAACTATTAATGGCCTATCCTCAGGCTAGGTCATCAACTCCCACTGATCAGCTCATCGTGTGCTCATGCACCAGATTCACTTGCATTGCACTGGCACAGTCAGGTATTGTAGGTCAAGTTCCCACTGAAGTGAAGGTAATGCCAAGCCTGGTCACTGCAAAGCAAATGGAACCGTCTGCTGCCTGCAGAAGTCAGCCAAGTATAAGCCATTAATAATTTACAACTGGACAACCCGCTTTAAAAGACTTCAAAACAAAAAAATTGAAGAATGGGGTATCTGGGGGAGAGTGTGGTGTGCTCTACGCATCTTAAAGAAACTACATCCCAAAAACTAGCTTGGCATTAAATGTAGCAACCCTCTGCAGGCCCCACCATGCCAAATATTACAATTTTTAAAAACTAGCATGTTCCATATTTTCCGTTTTATAAGACGCACCTAGGTTTTAGAGGAAAATAGAAAAAGAAAAAAAAAAAAAAAAAAAGATATTTTGAACTCCGACCAGGCAGTGAGGGAGGTATTACAGGAGGAATAGAGAGCAGTAGTTCCGCCTCAGCATGACATATATACAACTTGGTCAACCTGCCATTCAGGATCCAGGGACAGCAAAGTGTAAATGTAATGGTGATCTTATTACTCACCTTTCCAGGAGCCCTGAATGCCATGTTTAACTGGTTATAGCGATGTGGTATAAATGCTTGCATAACTCTGCAGTTGGCATTCAGTATCCTAGAAGAGCCGAGTGACAATGTAATGATGATTCCATTAGTTGTCACCCAACTGTTTAGGAACCTTGCTTGGCACGTCTCATTATGGGGAGGTATTGTGTATACATTTCAGCACAACTAGGCACCAATCAGCTGTAACTACGGGCGTCTCCTCACCTGGTATGTAGCCAACAACTGTGTACCTACAGCTGATTGGTGGGAGAGCAGCAGCAGTTCCCCTCCAGGTCACTAATCAGCAGCTATGCAGCCGACCTGCGATCCTTCTAAAACAGCAGGGGAGAAGACTCGCCCATAGGAACAACTGATTACCAAGTGCCAGAGGAAACTGTTGCTGTTTCCCCGCCCCACCAATCAGCTGTTAGTAAGGGCTTCCCTGCCATGTATGCGGTCCTGTCGACAGCTGTGAGAGAAGGGCGTTCGCTTTAAAGGACGCACTTACAAAGTGAGCCGTCACCCAAATGGGCAGAGTGCTTCCCTTGGCACCGTAGGCCTCAGTGATTGCAGACCCATCGGGAGATTGTGGACGTGGAAGCTGCCAAACTTCGACAAGGGCTGTCAGGGATGAGGAACAGAATCTGGATGGGAAAGAGAAATCTACAATTCGCAGACGACGTTCCATAGAGTGTGAAGGCTTCGGACAGATGGAAGGCAGAGTGCTATCCTCATTGAAGTGGAAGGACGAGATCACCTAGGGAAGCGGGGATGGAACCAGGCAGAGCAACATTGACCTCCCCCGGCGAGATTAGGTGACACCAACCACCAGGAGGAGGATCAAAGGCCAATTCAGGGACTCGTGGTATCTGGTCAGGGAGGCTAGGATGATTTGTGGAAGTGGGTAAGTGTAGAATTGTGCGTATGCGAGGGGCCTGCCTCGAACTGCTACCGTGAGCCCCAGCACACCTTGGTTGATGAAGACCATAGTTTGTGGACATAGAAGTCAGACAATTTTTTTTTGAAAAGAGCAAGTTAGTCTCTTAGAAGTTGTACCTTCGCCTAAACAGTGTTGAAGAATAGGCTGAGAAAGATGAACTGCAGTAATGGGGTCAGATTGGACTTTGGACAATTGATGACCCATCTGAAACCGAAAATGCCCAGCACCATCTTGAAGCTCTCCTTGTTGACCCTGAGGGATGGAGCCTTGGTCAGTCTGACATCCAGTTATGGGATTGCCACTATCCCCTGGAGCACCACAACCGTCGATAGGACTTTTGTGAACACTCTGTGAGCTGTTGCTAGACCGAATGGCAAGGCAACAAATTTCAAGTTATTTGACTGGGCTGCAAACCGAAGAAAGCGCTGGTGGGGCTGCTCCATCAAAGCAATCACTGCTCCGATGAATCCCATACTGAAGAGTGACATACTTTGATGTTTGAAGAATGGGTGCCTTTTGTGGTCCCAAGGGGAATGGTGCGATTCACGAAGGCAGTGGACTGAAGCAACGAAAGGAACGAAAAGTAGGCTTCTGAGAAGTGTACTTATGAGAGGACCTGCAGTAGCCAAAGAGGAGAACTTTTTCCTGCCGGTCACCTTAGAAATAATTTCAACATGGCAGCTGCTGAAGAAGCAAGTTCCTGTAAAGGGAAGGCTGGTGGGAGACTTTTTGGAGGGGTGGTTGGTGGACCAACACTTTAGCAACAAGGTGTGGCGAACTGCCACAGAAAGCACGGAGGAAAGAACTAGTAGCCCGGAACTTGCCTGCCTGGGAGAGCTAAAGAGCCAGTTTAGCTAACTCCTCTTATGGGGCATCGGAAAAAGGATGCCACGGCGAAGGTGTTTTGCTCATTCGGATGTAGCCCTAACAACTCAAGATGAGGCAAGGAAAGGGTGAAGGTCCGACCCAATCACCTCAAAAGATGACTTGGCGAAGGATTCCAGCCAACTATCCTGCTGATACCCGTCAGGGGCAAGGTAGTGCATTTAGACAGGCGAGACACTGGAGCATCCAGCGATATTGAAGACAAACACTTTTTAATTCATTCCTCAGGGAACGGATAAATAAAGGTCCAAGCGCTTAGGTTTAGGAAACTTATCCGGGGCAGACTCCTCTTTGGTCAAAACCTACTCAAATTGTGGGAAATATTTTATACGAACATCTAGGATGTTGGAAGGAGTCCTCTGTGGTGGTAGAGGAATCTTGGTTTTGCACATGGTTCGTGGTGTCCTTAACCACCTCTACAAGACTTTGGAAGACACTTCCTCATCTAAGGAGAGTCTGAATCAGATACTTCACCCCCAGAGCAGGAGCTGTCCCTAAAGAGGAGTGTGGAGTGGGATGTGGGTGGAGGCAAGGCAGAGGAAGGAGATAACAGAGTAGGCTTATGAGATCTTGAGGACCACTGATCTTTCGAGGTCCTGCCACGTATGCATTCCTGTAGGTATGGTTCCTCCGCATCGGACCCTTCAGCCCGGTTCTGGCTTGATGTCCTGTCCAGCATCTCCACAATGGACCTGGAGGCCATGAGGTCCGAAACCACTAATGAGAGAGAACGTACCCATTCGGGTTCAGGTCCCTGTAGTGGCATGGAGGTGGATGTTCCTGGGAAAGGTTCACTGGCTGGCCTGGGAGGCAGGCAGTTTGTACAAAGGGGCCCCTGTTGACTGCATGAAAATTTTGTGAGACAATGAGAGCATGCGAAGTATGTCATAACAGCAGTGGTGAGCAGTTCCCCATGGAAGATCTAACTTATGTCCAGAAAGTTCCCCCTGACCTGTGGAAAAGAGGAGCCGCAGAAAGATGGCGTCCAGGATGAGAGGCGTGGGAAACTTGAGGTGGGACCGATCACCAATAGCAGAAATTACACGCCCAGTAATGTCTCGATCAAATCGTAGGAAGGCAGAATCCAAGCTCCTATTAGCGGCGTGCGCATTCCACACACAAATGCAAAGGGAATACCTCTTCCTCATAACTAGATGAGGACTGGACGGAAAGGGAGTTGCCTGAAGAGCGTTGGCAAAGTAGAAGGGGAGGCGACTGAAAGGGCGCAGGCAAGTCGGAAGGGGAGGTGACCCGGCACAGCACCGCAGATTTTAACGCATGTCATTAGGAGCGGAAGGGATCTGACTGTTCGTTGGCCCCAAAAAAGCTATCAAAACACCTTGGAATACAGTGTAGCCCAGTAAAAGGCCACCCAAAAGGTCACAGCTGATAAATCTAGTACTTAACAAAACTTAAAAAAAAAAAAAAGAAGACTGACCCACAAATAAAGTTTGCAATTGGAATCATTAAAGTAATGCTTTAGGCTCCAGCGATTGCATTTTATGGCACTTCCCCGGAATTTGATTCCCCTCAGAATGTCCACCTAATTTGTTCAGTGCTGGGTGTCGCATACTCCGTCCCATCACTTGGTTCTTGTGCACTAGAGATGAAGTCATTCCTGCTAACATGCACCCAATAAGAATCAGTGCACTAGAAGCAGCTACTTCTCATTGACGCCGGACACAAGGGTAGACGTACCAGTGGCTGAAGGGAAGGATACATTTTTTGCTTTCCTACCTTGAGCTCAGGCTTTGCACCTCTGCGCATCTTTCCTATGACGGTTAGGAAGGACTTGTACACGGCTTCATCGCTCAGTTTGTCTCCATAGCAGTCAAAGCAATCTTGCATTTTACAAAGACCTTTCTCAGAGAAGGGCAGGAGGGAGAGACAATGGGCCAGATCCCTCCACTGCCGCTCAGTCCTAAGAGTAGAATACATAAGATCAGACTTTAGCAGGAGCAGAGTTGAACAAACGAGGAAATCGAACAAACGAGCGAAAACAAACAATCGTTCCGTGTAAACGCAGCCAACGATTGGATGACAAACAATAAATTGTTCATTTTCTGCCGCTATAAAAATAACCGTTGGCTCGTTCACTAACCGTTCAGTCGTTCTTATTCACTTATACAGTAAATGTGAACTGAACGATTTATCAACTCAGACATTGTTGGCTCTTTCAAACGAGCCATCAGCAGGTCTAAACGGACTCTTACCTGGCTGTGCGGAATCTGTGGCACATTTTTTCTATCAGGCTCTCAGTCTGCTTGTCCTTGGTGATGTACGACAGGAGATGTCTAAGGGAACGAGAGAAGGGTGGGGGTTGGGGAGCTTAACAAGGTTTAACATCTAGCAGAAATGCTGTGGAAAATCAGCAGCATATTACAGTGCAAGCAGGATGAATGAAATGTCATCCACACACTGTAGAGGGGAATAAAAGCGTAAGTTGACCCCCAGTATGTCATTATACTGTAGATTTTCACCTCTTAAAAAATGAGGGGGTGAAATCTGTATGTAACATGGGAATTTTGATATGACCAAAAGCCACAGCTGAAATCTTGCAACATGTGAACACATTCTATAACAGTAAGGAGCTTCGAAGTAAAGTTTATTAGAAAGTTGTAGAACTGGAAAATCTGGAGTATTCCAATTTCCGATATTTATGGCAGATTCCATGAAGTTGGGCACACACACCAAAACACATTATGAAAATCTGCCTGTTTCACACACAGATTTTGGTGCGGAGATTGCTGTGGATTTCACTCTGCATTGCAATGATTTACACCCAGCAGTGAAACTCTGCTTAATTTCCACAACATATAGTGTCCGATTAATGGGGATCATGTCCCTACTACCTATAGGAGACCTACGGTTGCCAAATGCTGAGGCAGCATCCTGAATGGAGGCGATATGACCATGGTATTGTTCCACACAATGTCTAGACAAGCACAGGCAGAAAATGCCATCATAAGGACAAAAGGCCTTTAAAATGTATTTTTTTGGATAGGTCACTGTTAAATACCCAAGGTCAAAATAAATATTGTGTCATCCTAACTAAATCACAGCTGAGGCAGTTTTATATATTTTTTGCAATTACCTCATGATTGTGTGGAAAGATTCTTCCTCAACACCACAGTCCGGGTCTGACAAGCGGCTAATGATATCAGGCAGAAGGTTGTACACAGCATTGCCCTAGGAAACAGAGAAAATATGACTGAAGTAATCTCACTAAAGTGTTCTGCGCTAAGGGTGTTTTCACACATAGCCGATTTGATGCAGATTTTGGTGCATATCTGCACCCAAATCCGCCACATAACAGCTACACACGAACGCACCTTTATACATGCCCTGCTCAGTTTACCTTGTTGGACAGCTCCGTGAAGAAGTTTTTGGCCAGAGATGCTATTTCTTGGTCCGAGTCTATGAGGAGCACGGCCATTTCACTGACTTGTCCTTTAACCTTTACCATGTCCTTTAATATCAGATGGGTCATTACAATGGCCGAGGTCCGGCGAACTTCACGAGACTCATCCCGGAGCCTGCAGTATAAAAATTGAGAAAACGAATGGCAATTAAGAATAAAAATAACTATCACATAACAGCCTTAATTTGCTCCATAAAAATTCTAACTTTAAAAGGTCACTCCGGTGATGTGTGCGTTATAAAGTCATGTGTTCTAGATTCTAACCAGCTTAAATATATTTGGGGTTATGGTGTCTGAAAATAGTCAATGTCTCAGTCTGTGTTATGTTCTTGCATGAATCCCAACACAGAAACTGCCTAGAGAGGGACACAAACCCTCCATGTCACAGTTACTGATGAGGATCACACAGCTCCTGTCACACTGTATAAAATTTCAGCCTCAAGATGGTGTCTGATAAGCATCAGACAGGAAGGGACTGCATTATACAAAGGAGACCTCCAGAGTATGACAAGCAATCATGTGATAGGGATGGAAAAGTGTGATAGACAACCAGGGGTCATAAAAAAATTGTGTGAGGGGAAAATAGGGGGCACAACTGGTGGAGGAATTAACACACTTTCATGCTTAGTGCCCGCAGCTATACGCAAGGGTCTGGATAGGTCCCCCCAATTATACAGACGAGAAAAATGAGTTTTCACTGGAGTGGTCCTTTAATAAAGTCAAAGCAATGCTAGATCCCAGATTAAAAATCACTTGCCTTGCGTAAAGATGGGGGGTCCATGGTTCAATGAGATTAGGAAATCTGATGCTGAGGTCTCCTAAAGCAATCATGATATTCAGTCGAACCCCTGGCAGCGGAGACTTCTCCAGAAGCGTGAAGATAAGACGCAGGTGAGAGTCACAGAAGTCAGAGCTGAAGGTAGAGGAGAAACAGATGAATTAAAAAGGAGCCTGAAATAAAAAGCCAGTAGTTCAACAAAAAAAAAAAAATGAAGTTACCTGATCATCATAAACTTTGTAAGTGCTAAAGTGGCTGCTGTGCACAAGGCTGGATCGTTGTATTTCCCTGAATTTTTACAGACCCGGAGAACAAGAGGCAAAAATGCAGAGAGATATTGCTGTCCTATAGCAAAGGGGGACATAAAATGTAGTGTAAGTGTGGACCGTAACCTCTGTGTATCATATACAAAAAAACAAATTTAGCTATAGTTGAATGCTACAAGTTTAGGTCTCCAACTTACCATTAAGCAGCTCTTTATCACAAACTTGTTGTATGAGCTCAGCTTCTGTATCATCAGCGGAAGCCCCAACAAGACCCAAGTCTTCATCCATACTTTCATTCGCCTAGACAGAAAACACACACAAAAAAAAAATGAAGGGTCTGAATGCAAATGCTTTAAGCCACTCCCATCGCCATCTACATAAGTATTATATTTATGCAAGAAAGTTGCCAGTACTCACCTTACTCTTCCTTTGTTTGTTCTTTCCTAATTTTTCCGCCTCTTGTTCCTCCTTTAAGACTCTCCTCCTCCTCAGCTCTGCACTAACTGTACACTCCAGATGTACTACAAGTTGCAGAGCAACATCTCCAGCGAGAGACAGCAGGTGGGCGAGGAGGAACGCAGGTACCGTAGCTGCTGAGGATGGCAGATTGTTTAATTAGGATCATCTTTTCATGATTTTTTTTTTAAATCAAACCTTCGGCCAATAATCAATATTTAAAAAAGGGGTTAATCAGAGTTGATTATTTTTTCTCAAAAAACAGGAGCCCCATGCAGCAACATAACAGGCATATACTCATCCCTCCCAGCTCCTTGCATCTTCCAAGCCACTGCTCAGTTCTCTGCACCAGGTATTTGTTTACAGGCTGCAGTCAGCCTGTGGATGAGACGTCACAGACTGCAGTGACTAAAGAGCTCAGTGATCATTGCCAGTGACATCCCATAAACTGGCTGCTGCGGCCTGTAGACACATCACAAGAGATCCAGAGCAGCGAGAGGAGAGAGTATATATGACTTATGTTGTGGAGCATCTGTTTTGGCAAAACCAAAACATGTTTCAGACAACCCCTTTAAATCACCACATTACTAAAGTTCAGAAAAGGAATGCTATGCCATGACCAATTCTTCTGCTGGAACCTCTAATCCTGCATACACAGCGTTTTCTGAAAATACCATGTCTGTATTGGATGTATGTTACATACAGCTGTTACTACCATATTTCTTAGAAAATAAGACTCGATCGTATTAATTTTTGCCCCAAAAGCAGCACAGGGTCTTATTTTTGGGTGATGTATTATACTTAACTAGCAGGCGCCGTCTGGGTCCCTCCCACTGGTCTGTGCAGTTCTGGGCAGGCTTTTGTGCAGTTCTCAGCACCGACAGAACAATGCTTGCTGGTAACTGGGTTTACAAATCCCAGTACCAGCAAGCAATGTTATGTCAGTGCTGAGAACTGCAAGCAAACCTGCCCCGAATGTGGAGTCCAGAGACGGAGGGACCCGGACGGCGCCCGCTAGGCAAGTATTGCTTTTTTTTGTCACATAGTGTAGCTAGGGCTTATTTTCGGGGTAGGCTTATATTTTAAGGTTCCCCCTGAAAATCAGCGTAGTGCTCATTATCGGGGTAGGTTTTACTTTCTGGTAAACACAGTAGTGTACTTGCCATTCCAAAATACATAATCCCCCAACTCACCTTCTCCTTGACTGTTCAATTCTTGCAGGACCTGTTGGCTGCATTTGTGTAGGATGTCTGCACTAATTTCCTCAGGTTCTTCCCCCAATTCATACACTAGCTTAATCGCAGTCTCCTTGAAGGTTAACCAGTGCAGGCTCTGCTGAGTAATTCCTACAACAGCATGAGAATGATGAAGGACAGTGGAATGGAACATTTGACTATTAGGGTACATTCACACATGCAGTTTTTGAAGCCAAAATAAGAAGTGGACCCAAACAGGAGACGTTTATACTCTTTGATCCACACCTGGTTTGGGCTTTAAAAACAGCATCATAACAACTGAACAAAACCTGGCCATGTGACAACACTGTTAGGGCAATGTAATAGGATCTAGTTAAATGCAGTCAAGCATGCGTTCACACTGCATAACAGAAGGCGTTCTGGATTAATGACTCCGATGTAAACCACTGTATATGCTTGTCACATATAGCCTTCAAAGGAAAAAAAAAAAATAATAATTTTTTTTACCACAGTGTACTTTACCTGATGCCTCTACATACCACAGCATAGTTGACTACACTATTCTATATAAAAAAATAAAAATGAAAAAAATACCAACATTAAAACTTTTAGCCTTTGTGGGTGAATGGCGGTCCAAGGATACATTTGACATAACTGGGAGTTTTGATGGAGAATATGCCAAACACACTGCAAAAAAATGTGAAGCCAACTTCATAACTGAAAAAATCTAAACTAAAAAAGGTATCAGCTGTGACACCCAACTAATACTCACCTCCAACCACAACTTCAGTTAGATTTTGGAAGAGACAGTGGTCCCTTGCAAGGCGAGGAGGTGGCGGTTTCTTTTCAAGAGTGGACTGAAAAAAAGAAAAAGCACTACTTTAACAATATCTTACATGGGCACGGCAATTATTAGTTTACTTCAACAGGCACAGCAAGTGAATTCACCTGTGGCAGATTTGTTGTAGATATTTCCGCAACTGTCGCAATAATTTGAATGAGACCGGACTTGCAGAAATCCATGCATATGCTGAAAAACCTCACCAGATGAATGGAACTGAGTCACTTGCAGAAGCTTCTGCAATAAATCTCCCATTTGTGAAATACACACACATCCCAGCCAGGACCAAGATTTAAAGAAAAAACAAACTGAAAAAAGACGAACCTTCTGTCCACCTGTGATTTTCAAGATGCAGTTACATACTTCTCGAGCGAGCTGGTAATCCTTCTGTGCGTCTTGACCCAGGCCCACTGTTACCAGAGTTTCCAAGTTGCTAAGTACAATTTCGGGTTGACCCCTTTAAAAAAGGCAAACTGTTAAATATACAGCAGTTTATAAATTCTGTATCAGATTATGCAGGCTGCCACTCACCGAGACATCATCCCCAACATCATAACTGCAGCACGACGTTCTATGTCAGAACAAGGCACCTTAAGGGTAAACTTCTCCCAGAGCAGCTGCGTTACAGAGGGGCGAATTTCTCCTTTCTGTACGAACTCCAAAACCTTCATGCCAAGAAAGAGAGGTGTATTTGGTTTCCATAAATTAAAGAAAGTTTCACATTAAGAGCCAGACATATAGAACGACTGCAGTACACAAGTCATAGAATACTTACTATTTCCTCCAAAGACTGGATAACGCCAGCAGAGGAGTCTACCATCAGCAAAGACAAATTACGAATCAAATTCTGAGCTTTAACCCTGAAAAAGAGAGGGAGTACTGACGGAGAGCCACAAACTCCTCATACGATTTATACTATACTACAAGCAAAACAACCATCGCACACATTTCACACAGACAGTATATTTGTGGCATGTGGTCCTGGGCTTTAAACCCAAGCCATTGCAATGTATGGCATGAGTTAAAAGCTTCCAGCTGAACCAGGTTCCAGTACGCAAATGTTGGACACATAGGAACCCGGAGGAGAAAAAAAAAATAATTTTTTTCTACTAACCGTACAATCTGTCGTCTTGTTCATTTGGCTTAGGACCATGGATACAACTACTGCCACTAGGAGGCAGACACTAAGCAAACCGTGTTAGCTTCTAGCAGCTATACCCACCTGCAGGCAAGCTAGCCAGTTTGTATGCAAGCAGTAGGAACAGCAAGTATGATAGAGACTACGTGGGATGCTGAAAGCACCTTAGAGAGGAGGGCACAGCATTAAGGATTACCTTGTCCTGATGGTAGGCTGAATAAAGGGGCAGATTTAGAAGGCTGCAAGCTCAGAAACCCTGCGGATGGATCATTACTAAAAAGGCTAACAGGACAAAGCTAGCTGGGATTTAGCACAATGGCTTTAAGAGGTGAGCCTACAGCACGTCCAGTACCAGATTAAGGTCCCAAGGAGGAACAAGACAACGGTATCGAGGAGCGGTGTGAGTACCTTTCTGTAGAAAAGTACAGACTGCTGATTTTTAGGTCAGAAGGCGTTGGAAAATAATGGACAATGCCGATACCTGCCCCTTCAGGGAAGTAAGGGGCAAGTCCATGTCCATCCCTTCCTGGAGGAAAGACAGAAGGCGGTAGTGAAAAATTGCATAGGTTAGAAGCCGCATTGTTCACACTGGAGAAAAAAAGTCTTCCAGACACGATGATAAACTTAGGAAGAGGATGGCCATTTAGCCTTCATCCTAGTTTTAATGACTAGTTCAGCAACACAAAGGGCTCTGGGGACCACAGTTTCAATCACCACACCAATAAATGAAGTGTGGAACAGGGGGCCTTGTAAGAGGAGAGCTTCTCGAAGTAAAAGGGGCTACGGAGTGTCGACAAACAGGTCGATGAGATCTAAGCATTCCAAGTGCGACAAGGCCAGTCTGGCACGATGAGAATCACCAGATGCTTCATCTTGACCCTCTTGAGTCGTGGTACGAGTGGAAAAGATGGGAAGATGTACAGTAACTGGAATTCAGTCCGAGGAATTACAAGGGCATCCACTACTAGAGCTTGAGGCTCTTGAGATCTGGAAACGTAGATTGGGAGTTTGGCGTCCGGATGACCCAATTTCTGACACTGCGCTTGGAACACGTCCGGATGTAACTCCCATTGTCCTAAGTAGATTGTTTCTCTGCTCAGGAATTTGGTTATCCAGTTGTCCACACGTGGTACAGTATCTGAACCGCCATGACTGCCGACCTGCAGTTCCCACCCAGGTAATTTTTGTATAAGATAGCCATAGCGTTGTCAGTTTGGACCCGAATGGGAAAAACCGTTACTTGGGGCACAAACTGCGAAGGTGACAAGAAAATGGCCTTAAGTTCCAAGACATTTATCGAAAATGCAGACTTCTGTACTGTGCAAGTGTCCTGTGCAGTGAGTTTCTGCAGTGTATTCCCCCAGGCAAGAAGGTGGTGTCTGTGGCGAGAACCTGCCAGTGTAGAGTCAGAAAGGAGCGACCCAGATGGATCCATGGGGAGTCCAGCCACCAGAGAACAGCGCGTTGAAACTGTTAAGGTAGTCGGATCTGTCCCACTGGGAGAGAAGAGTCCACTGGAGAGGCCGGTCGTGTTGAAGGAGACCTAGACGTTGAGATGGCGAGAGGCAGGATTTGGGATAGCTGATCCACCCAAACTAGGACAGAGTGTCCAAATTGTCGACCGAGTCAGAGCCTTCACCAAAATGTTGTTACGGTAGAGAATGGCCACAATCCCTTTGGAGGAGGAGGAGAGCCATCACAGATGCTAGAACATTTGTAAGGATTTGGGGAGGGGTGGGCTGTGGCCAAGCCAAATGGCAGGGCCATGAAATTGTGGTGATCCCAGCACATGGCAAAGCTGAAGAAATCGTTGCTGCACTCAATATATTGGGATATGAGGACAAGCATCCTTGATGTTGATGGACGACAAACTCCACTGGTTCCATGGACGCAATGACTGACCTCAACAAATCGATTCAACTTCTTCAGGTCCAGAATGGATCTCAGAGTGCCGTCTTCTTTGGGTACCACTAAGAGGTTGGAATAAAACCCCTTGAAACATTCTAAGGGAGGAACAGAGACTACATTTTCCTTAGGGGGTAGCGCATGTATCGCTTGACCTGAAGCATGGCCTTCAAATGAGATGCTGGGATTCTGGAGCTGAAGAAGCAACCTGGGTGGCGATAAAAGTTAAAAATTCTATGGCATAGCCAAAGAGATGACCTCCCGAACCCAGGCGTCCAAGACGTTAGAGAGCCAGATCTCCCTGAACAGAGAAAGTTTTTTTTTTGCTTAGTGTCTGCATCCTAAAGAAATAGATGAGAAAAGTGGTATATAACAGCAACTCTATTTTCTTTTCTAGCCTACATAGCACTTAAAGCAGGGGTGCACAACTCCATTCCTTTAAGGACCCCAACAGGTTATGTTTTCAGGATATCCTCTAGTAAGAACACCTGTGGCAATGTCTGAGGCACCGACAATAATTACAAGACCTGTGAAATACTGGGGAAATCCTTAAAAAAAAAAAAAGACCTGTTTGGCTGCCCTGAGGACTGGAGTTGTGCATCCCTGGCTTAAAGTGACCCTCTGGTTGTAGACAAAGATGGACAAGCTACTTCTTCGACTACCTGTTGGAATAGAGTTATACGGTTTAAGAGTGTGCACAACAGAGGGTTGATTCTCCTCTGTTCGCCGTCCTCTGTTGGTTAACGGGGAGAGTCCTGCCTCCCCGTTATTCCCTGGTCTATTTTGCAAAAAGCAAAAGCAAAAAAAGGATCTGTGCAGACGAGAGAGTCTGCCTCCTACGACACCAAGCTAAAAACTGATTAGCCTGATGTCGGCAGAAGGAGTGAAAACTTTTTTTTGCTTAGTGTCGCCTCCTAGTGGCAGTAGCTATACCCCACGGTCTTGGCTGTGTACCCCAATGACACCAGTGAGAAAACACTACATGCTGCTCTGACTAGTCAGCACTGATCACATGGGCAGCGATGGCTAATCAAACTAGTTGTAGTGTCTTAGACTAATGATTTATACTAATGCACAGTGTGGATCAGGAAGTCAGAGAAGCAGCGTGGCCATGTGTTTCTCTAGGCCTGCAGGGGCACTTTAAGGAGCAGTATGCTGTATGTACAGGCTACGGCAAATTATGCAATCACCAGGTGCCCACTGGCATATCAGAGAGGTTGGTTCTTGGCACCCTACAGTAACTGTCCTCAGCAGAGCTGGTCTGGGTTTGCCATTTTCCCCTAGAATTGGTGCTGACACAAAATGTGAATGTCCTCCAGAGGCATGGCCTGTTGGAGCACATTTCATATATTCTTCTGCGTTAACGAGGCACCATGGCCATTTTATTAATGCGAGACAATACATACTACAAAAAATTGTTAGCCCAAAGAATAAAAGCAATGATTACCTTTCAGGCTCTGAGCTGGCACAGAGATAGAGTTGCCGATATGCACCAACCACTGCATCACGAACGCCGGGCTCCTTTGACCATACAAGAGGCAGCATACGGCGTACTCCAATTACAGCCTGAGGTACCCCAAATTGTGAAACAGTCACAAAGAACTCTATGACTTCTTGTACCACTGTAAGACATTCGTAGCAGTTATGTCAGCAGGAACTTTCTTAGAGATTGAAGCTTACGCCTCAAAAAGAAAAAACTTGTGAGCCCTTACCTGATGATGCCGCTTCATACATCATCTTGCTTATAATATCAATAGCTTCTTCTATCTTTACCGCAAAATGGTGAGCATCAGTCAAGTACTGCACCAACATTTCCTGCTTGTTCAGCTCAGACTTTTGCTCCTCCGACTGCTCAGAGGCCACTTCGGTCACTTGGTTTGTGGATTCTATATCTTTATCTTTTGCTGAAAATTGGAAGAAAAAAAAATGTACAAAGTCATTCAATCTGATCAGTTGTTAAAAAGGCGTTTTCCTATTAAAGCGATGGCATATTTCTAGGATTTGCTATCATTTAAAATGGAGTATTCAATTTTTTTCAAGTTTTTACCCATCCCCCTGTAATCTACAAGTGGATGGGTAAAAACTTGGAAAAAAAAAAAAAGACAGAATACTCCAACCACTACGACCCCTACTGAAGCCGAGAAAATGAGACTTTTGTCACACCTATTTCAGAGTTGAAGATGTAGGCTCCCATTTCTGTAGTGTAACAAGGAATGAAGATGCATATGCGCAGCAGTGGCTCCATTCCACCCACTGTCGCAGACACATAGCTGAGCTCTGCACTCTACCATTTCTGTCTGACTCAGAAATGAATGGAGCAGCACCGCAGTGGGACCCCTACTGATCTATCAGTTTTCACCCATCTAGTGGATGGGTAAAAAAATTGAAAGAAAAGTAAAGTAACCTCACAACATTCTATAACTGGAATCCCCCTTTAATGACTGGAGTGGCTGACTGTCAGAACCACTTCTGGTTCTGTGAATGAAGGGGAGGCAGCGCTAAACATTGTAGCTCCTTCAAACTTTCATAAAGTGTTGCTCTTGACCACCTGCTGTGCAATGGAAAAAATAAAAAAATGTAGCCCTTCATTCTCTGGATCAGGGCAGGCAACAAAGATATGACCCCCACGGACCAGAAGATTACAACACGTCATGATGAAATGCCATAACATTCCATTAGTTCCCTAACATGGTATTGAATATATACATACCATTTCAGGGAAACCGGGTAGCAATAGTGTCACCCAATGCATTTAAGAGGTTAAGAAAAGCTCACACATTGTAAGATGAAAAAGTTCCATAACTCTAAAATAATCTTCATAATCTCGGTCGGTGAACGGACAACAGTTCTATTCAGAGGCAGAACCACAGTCACCATTATGTACATGCCTTGTTACAAGAGACCACCGATACCCTTAAATGGGGTTTCTGAGACTTCATACCATTGAGGACCTATTCTCAAGATAGGTCATCAACAGTGACTTGACACGGACTGCCGTTTCAATCCATAACAGGCACAGTGCCATACTTCATATGGCAGCTCAATTCCACTCACTTGAACGGAACGGAGCTTCCAGGCCATATGAATCATGAAAGTGATGTCACATGCCTGAGAAGAGGCCAGTGTTCATTCAAGTCTCTTCAGTCAACTGATTAGAAGGAATCCCAAGCAGTGGATCCTCTGCCAATTAGTGTCGGTAAGCCCCTTTAAAAAGGGAAACTGTCAGCTGCTATGAGCCCCACAAGCTAATGTTATAGGGTCACAGAAGCTGAAGAGCTGCATCATGGGCTGTAGTCATACTTACCTTCTTCTGCGTTTCCCCACTGTCCACTTGCAATGAGTGTTTGCATGTGTCTTGCGGACTATATAGGCTTGTGCATTATTATACCATGGGATGGATGCAACAACATCTTTGCAAACTGGCAGTAGGGGAATCCCAAGGAAGGAAAGTTATGATAGTCACTCCCCACAACTCTAACTTAAGAGGCTCATAGGAGCCAACAGATTTTCTCTAAAGAATCTGTATAGCTGTTGATCAACTGTCTCTAAAGGGAGATCGGGCCAAATCAGATTTGCAAGCTGCAAATATTTCTGCATGAGAGATCCAAGCATTCATATCGTGGGGAAGAAATCAATATGACTTCCATGTATTTTCTGGATAACACTGCAAATCACCATGAATACACATTTTATGATGGTAATAAATTGCCTTTCTGCTATTTAGTCCATTAGAGACTTGCAATGCAATGTCAACAGTTTGCGTAGGCCAGCAATGTGACTAGCCTTTCATTTGTTATGCTGGTACAGAAATGATAGCCAGTAAGAAATTGACTGGTCCAAATCTGCGTCCCCAACACAGAACATAAAACCAATGTGACACCAACATCCATGCACTAAACAGAATACCCTAAGTAGGTATGTGGTTATACCAAGAGACAGAGTTTGTGATATTAACTATGCCTCAGATACATTTTGAAGTCATTGCCAACGTTAGAAACCCATGTAGATTCAGCTGCTTCATCAGTCAGGGCTTTTTCCAGTTCATTTTGTTAATGTGAATGTGGTAAGGAATTTTACACCATACTTAAATAAACAGAGAACATCTATATAGTTTCAGTACCGGTAAAGATTTTTTCCAGAATGGAAGTCTCCTCTTGGTCAACTGAAAACAGAGGGTCCTCTGGGAAGAGAGCTTTGCCTTTCTTTACCATGCGGATAGCATTTCTGCAAAACAGAAAGAGTCAGTATAAAATAAAACATTAATAAAAACCTCTCGTTTCCCTCTAATGTCCACTGACTTGTAACTGACGTTCTTTAAGAGGCTCAAGATGTGTTCACATAACTTCTGGGGAGAATCTACTACTTCAATACTCTCATCACCCTCCTCAATGTCCTCTTGTTCCAGGGCATCCAGGGTCGCCTGTACTTCAGGTAGCATGGCTTCCCATTCCTCTTGGGCAGAGATAATCACCACTAAGAATTAATAGAAAAGATAATAGAGCAGCAATAAACAAGAAAATAGGGAATGAGGTACATTAGCAAGAAGTCTGTCACTTGATTTTAGCCATGTAAAGGCCCATTTAGACAACGATTATCGCTCAAACGATGTCTTTTGAGTGATAATAGTTGTGCCATTTACACCTCAAGATGATTGCTCAAACGTTGAGCGATCACCTTGCGCTCCGAGCGGAGGATGCAGAAGACAAGCAGGGCCGCTTGTCTTCTGCATCCAGCTGTTCCCCGCTCGCAGCGCCCGGCTGTTATACAGCAGAGCGCTCCGAGAAGGGTATGAAGAACACAGCTGGACCACTCTGTTCTTCATACCTAGACTGTCATCAGGGAGCGGGATACAGCTAAAACAATAGTAACAATAGTATCAGCTGTATCCCGCTGTGAATCCCTGATAAGGCTCATCGTTGTCTTTCAGCATGCTGAAAGACAACGATGAGCGACGGCTTAACGAAAACTGCACGATGTCCGTGCAGTTACACACAACGGTTATCACTCAAAAGACGGTTTTTGAGCGATAATCGTTGTCTAAATGGGCCTTAAGCTAGTTGTAACATAAGATGTGCAAACAGTCGCAAGTCGAGGACCATCTTTAAGAGTCTGTCTGGTAATTTGAGTTTGATAATCTAAGCTGATGGGCTGCAAGTAGCTGACCCACTAAGTCCGGGGATGTAAGTTTAACATGTTCCGATGCTCCATTGTCAAAGTGTCCTGCTTGCAGTGCGGTATGCAAATGACAGCTAAAACAGTCTGATGAGCGGTTCATCTCCAGCAGAGGTCCAGGCTCTCGACCACGATAGCTAAAACACGCAGCTCTGGGTCTGACAGCTCAAGTTCCAGCAGCTGGAGACACCCTGCAATTTAGGAACTGTAGCTGCGCCACACTAGATTATCTGATGCATGTGCAGTGACTCGCAAATGACATCAGACTTTCTTGAGGCATCCACAGTTGTCAGGCTGAAAGTGGAGACCTGAAGACATTGATCAAGACTCAGAGGGGCGAGTTTTGATCAAAGAATGGAAAAAGGCCCAGACCAGTGCGCATCGGACAGTTTAGGTGTCATTTGCATACCGCGCATTTTGGGCTACAACTAGCTTACACTGCTAAAGTCAAGTGACAGATTTCCTTTAAAGGCATTTTCCCAGACAAGAAGTCATATTTCAATATAGTCACAAATCATCACACAATACTATATTAAGTCCAGCCATTACCTTTCCTCTTGATTTTTTGTTCATCAGTCTGAAGAATCAACCGAAAACTGTTTACATGTTGTTTACAGATTTCCCGTCTGCTGCTTCAACTACATTTCCCATAATGCATAGTGTATAGGAATAACACAGGGCATCCATATAACAGCATGGCATTTCTACCAAATACTGGCCTAACAAATCAGTATTGCATATCACTTCACCATATATTAAATTACAGCACAAAAAAGAATGGAGTGAGAACTACAAACTATAGATTAAAAAAAAAACAAAAAAAAACAAACAGGTGGGATCACAATAATCATACAATATAAAAGTAGAGAAGAGAGGCTGCACACTATTTAAATTTTGCATGCAGTCTCTTTTCTCTACTTTACATTTTATGATTGTGATCCCACCCATGATTTATTTTTAAATTTAAAAAAAAATGTTATTCCTAATATATTATAATGTATTGTGTGTTTTGTGTAATAAAAAAAAACTATAGTATGTAATCCTCACTCCATTCTTTTGTTCTGTAATTTCCCATAATTCACCTGGCTATATCTCCAACAGTATAGTATTCTCCTACCACACCGTACTAAACCCCACCCACCATACATAATCCGTTTCAATGATCATTTCTATACTATATGACAATCTGAACACACACTAGAATGTAGAATAGTCTGTAGATTATATTGTATTATAATGTATGATAGTGGTTACATACTAAAAATGCAGACACATACAATATCTGTATGGAGCTGCACGGTAATGCAGCGTGTGAAAAACAGTACACAGTAGAGCAGGCAGTAGTGTGCACACCTCTGCTGTGTGAGGTGCACGCACTCCCTGAAGACCTATCTTTGCCCCCCCCCCCCAAAACACAAGCTGCCACTGAAGCGGCTGATCCCGTGCCTGCGCCTCCTGAGCTTCGCCTGCTCCTTCTCTTCTAGCCTAGTGCTGCCAATGCGCCGGGAGAGAAATCTCAGTACGGCAATGAAGCAAAGAGCGAGCTCCTCCAACACAGCGTTTCAGGAGAAAGATCATGGTAGCTTGGCATACGACCAAGAGGGCTGCTTGTCAGGAGGCAAACCTGCGGGCTGAAACATTGCTTAGTCTATGCGCTCTGACAACTGTCACAGAACTGACCAAAGCTTTCAGGAGCACAGACATGTGCAGCAACTGAAGGCGTTGCTGTTCATGCTCTGCCTGGCTTCAGCCCAGTCAGCGGATAAGGACAGGACCGGGACTTGCAGCGGTGGTCACGACATAGGCAGAAACGCCAAGTGCAAACTGACTTTGGTTATTTACAAACAAATAGGAACACCAGCAGGTATGATTTAAAGAAAAAAAAAAAAAAAGCAAAGTTAACCAACTGCTGGAATATCCCTTTAAGACTTCTTGGCAAAAAGAACCCACCTGGTGGCTTCACCCTTTCTTTGTCTCGAAGTTCCTTTAACATTTTCGTCTCTTTTTCCAAAGGACTTTTTAAATCAGCGCTGCTCAGCTGCAAAACAGATCATTCCTCTCATCCAGTGAGCCAATATTGTTTATATTTGGCCTGTCTAGTCAATGGGATCAAGCAAAGTTACCCGTGACACACCAAATAATCCCCCAAATTTGACATACTGCTGATCTACCTTCACAATAGGTCATCAGTATTAAATCAGCATGCGTCCAATGCACTGGACCACCGTCAGTTAGCTGTCTGAACGGTTCGCCGCACTTGGGAGAGCACGACTGTTTGATGCATATCAGGAACGATATCATACAATTCTATGCAGCTGGGTTGGGTATCGCAGATCAGTCCCATTCCCTTGAATGAAACAAAGCTGCAAAATGGCCATGTGACTGATTAATGTGACATCACAGGCCCAAAAGGAGTCTGTGATGCTCCCCCGAGCACAGTGGCCTCTTTACTTAGTGGATGCATGAGAGGTTTAAGTGGATACCAACCGATCTATTGCTGACCTATCCTAAAAAGATAGCAGTAACGGAAAACCCCTTTTTAAAAATAAAAAAAAATAAAAATAAAAAAGGGGGTACCAATTACACAGGCCTACAAATACGCTATCAAGACAGAATATTGAAAACTTACCTTACAAGTGAAAGGATTGTTGGCAAGAAAAGAAGCAAGAACCTGAATGGCATTTTTGCAGACCTTCACAGATTTGTCAAATAAACGTCCGACCACTAGTGTGACTACTGACTGGAAACGAGACAATGGTAGAGCCTAGAACAGAAAGGGACTGCTAAGACCAGAAGCAAGCTTATTAAAATACCACAGCACATTGCACAGGATGAGCTGGATGGCCCATCAACCTCCATCAGCACCTCCTTTCCAATGCCCAGTGAGAGGCCACATGACAGGGACAAGAAGTCATTACGAAACATTTAACACAAAACACACATCCGCATGAGATGCCAGTTCCATGCAAGTCATGAGGTTTCACCACATTACCATTACAAAACATGCTACTTACCTTTTCTTGCACGATACGATTGTAAATCTGCAGGACGCAAGAACGAACATAAACGTTCACATCATGTATGTGTTCTTGTAATGTGTCCAGGAAATTGTCTCTTGTCTTTTTCTCCAATTCATTCAGATTGTCTCCACTAAGGATACGAACAACAGCTTCCCCTATCACCGTCAATACAGCGTTCCTCATCATGTATGGCTAAGGATAGAAAGAAGTGAAGGTTAAAACCTTGGTACTTACTAGAATTTGTTTTGATGGACGCCCCACTCATTGGGGAGGAGGGGGAGAGAGAAACACTAAAAGAAAAAAAGGGCCAGACCAACATGAGCATTTAGCAAGACATGCTTTCTCCTTGCTTTGCAACCCTCAAGGTGAACCTACCACTATCCACATCTTCAAAAGGTGCCACAGAGTCGTGACAATGTGTCCGAGTCCGCCCTGAACGCCCAGACTAAATTCTCAACAGTAACCATGTGTGCCTACTATCTCACTTCTGCCCGGGCATGTAATCAGGCATTTGAACATTAGATGCCTGCTGCTGGGATTTTGCTTCATTCCTTGCATAAACCAAACAGTCCCAGCTCCTTTCAGGCAATGTTACGTCAGTGGCCCAGGTCCCATTCAAGCGATTGGGATTGCTTGAATGGGACCAGGAACTGCCGCCATAAAACGTATGGCACTGTGCTGGTACTCAGTGAAGAGGCTGCAACGCTTATTCGAGTACTGTGATCTTTTCAAACAGCTGATCAGTGCTAATCCCAGATAGGCAGATCCCGAGCAAGATGACCTTAATGACCTATCCTAAGGGCAGGTCATCAATATTTGGCTTCTGGAAGACTCCATTAATTACTAATGCAGATATTTAAAAAGAAACCTGTCACGTCCGCACAAACTAAAATGATGATACGGTTAGGGAAAGTGACAGGGTGCTGGGTGTAATATTTGTACTCCCTTTTCACACGATTACCCTTTTTTGTCCTTGTCTTCATTTCTCCGTCTATGTTATACCCCACCATGCTTGTTCATAGTTAGCCATGTGAGTTACTTTTTGAACCTCATTATGAAGTTTATACACAATACTTTGTGTATTATGATTGGTACATTACAGGATTTCATTGCGCTACACTTCATGACATAACTCTGTATGATTAGACTCCCTATATATCTGGTCTGTTCTCAGATGTGCATATCATCCCTTGCTGCACAGTGTTAACTTTACAGTTGTTAATTTATTAAATCCAATTATCTATTTGAGCCAACAAACGACTTGGCATTTTACCTCTCCATCCAGGTAATCCAAAAGAACACTAATATTCGGCATCATGATTGCAGGAATTTTCTCAGAAAGCTGAGTTATAAAGGTATATAAAGTCTTCACTGCAGAGCTTTCCCGGGAGAGGTCCTGGCAGGACTTTTGGCCGATCTTTCTGTAAAATAGAATTGCAACTGACTTTCTTAAGTGAAGAATTTGCAGTAACAAGACAAACACATAAGGAACACTTAAATCGCACTTTAGATTTGTATGACCTCAGTCATCTTCAGAGGCTCACATGTGATCAGTGTGACCCTGCTGTCATCTGTGACAGGAACAGGGCAGTAATGGCGGTCCTGCAAATTCTAGAGTTTTGTGGCAAATGACAACTGAGTAGCATGGTGCTGCGCTGCGAGCACAGGTCCTACGACAGGACGTCAGCCCTCATGGAGAGTCTGACAGTTTGGTCAAACCATGCAGACCAGTAAGCCTGCAAGAGGTAATTTTGTAGAGACCCGGCAGTGCTCCTTGCACAAAGGAGCAGATACTGATGCTGGGTTGATGACCTTACACAAGAGGGGCTGGACAGCCCCACAGAACAGCCCATGTCCTGGTATCTGCTCCATGTTCTCTTGCTGGCAGACACAGCAAACCTTGTGATGATTGAGCTGCAGGTGGCGCCTTCTGCTATCAGGAGAGATAGGTCAATCAAAACTAAAAGTTCTTGTGCTCCAGTATAAACCAATCTGTATAGAAGGGTGTCAAATAGGTAGGACTGTCACTTACATTTGGAGGAGAGAAAGGAAGGTGTTTAATGTCCAAGAACCCCCCATTAATTCCAGTTATTCCCTGAAATGATCACAGGTGTTGTGGAGAGTCCACGCTTACAGCTTCTGGACCGTTACCGTCATTTTATCAGATATGTAAACAGAAAAGGTAAGCACAATGCGTTTCGAAAAGTAGTATCCTCCTTTATCAAGCATTGTAAGTGACCGTCTCATCCATTTGACACTCTTCTATACAGATTGTTTTATACTGTACTCCTGGAGAGCAGGAACTTTTTATTCTCTGATCGACCTCTTAGTTTGTCCGGGGTGTATTCCGCCTGTGGAATTTCCATAGACTTTCTCCACCCTGTGAATATCCAATAAGGACGGGGAACTTCGTCAGTAGTTCAAAACTTGAGTCTCAAGGCAAACCCAGATGATAAGTGTGACAGCCGTCCCTTTGGGGAAGCGGCTGTCGTTCCCCCCCCCCCCCCCCCCCCCAATCCAATATTACTTTTTTAGTGCTGCCGTCGCTTTAATTGTTCCTGCCCCAAGTAGCAATAAGGACACCACCAAAACGCAGAACTAGCGAAGAATCAGTCTAACGGGACAAATTGATATCCCTAAAGTTTAAGGATGCATTTCCACACAGCAAGAACTCTGCTCAGCCGTGGCAGCCAATGGCCGCATGATCTTACAGATGTCAGCAAGATCATGCGGCTATTGGCAGCTAGGCAGAGTTTCAGATGAAATTTTTTGGCTGGGAAGGTAGCCTCAGTAATTTGTATTGTGTATAATTTGTTATACTGATGACTGAGCGGTGCTGAAATTTTTTGAGCAGAGTATGATAGTTACGCCATTTTTCTTTTTTTAACTGCAATATTCTAGGCGGAGGATAAAGAGCTGAAGATTAAATTATGCAACTTTAGCAAGATTTTTGATGGGAATGAATATGGTTATGGCTATAACCCTGAAGGAAATTGGTAGAAAAATCTCATGTAGAAGAGCGCAGCTTCTCACCTCATGATTTCACCCACTAGAGATTTCATTCCATATTCTGTGGCCCAGAGAGTCACCGCATGGACCAGCACTGGAGCCAGGTGTTCAAAGTGCTGCAAAAGCTGAATAACCTTCACACTGACACCTAGGAGGATACAAAGACAGATACAGGCGTGAACACATGCATAAGTATAAGACAGATTCCAAGAGCACATTCACTATTTTTGGGTCATATGCAGTTTATGTATTCCAGGACAGCACATGTAACCCATAACAGCCCAAAGTTATTCTCAGATGGTCTCGTCCAGATAATAGCGCATGCTATGTGTGGGTTTTGTGAACATCGGACAACACACAGACTGGCGGCAGTGTGCTTTGATTTTCGCATGCGCAACATAGTAACATTGTATGTTAGCTGAATGACGACAATGTCCATCTAGTTCAGCCTGTTTCAACCCACCTTGTTAATCCAGAGGAAGGCAAACAACCCAAAAGGCAGAAGCCAATTAGCCTATTGGGGGAAAATTCCTTCCCGACTCCATAATGGCAATCAAAATAATCCCTGGATCAACCTTTGATAGTTCCTACCTAAAGCCCCGGAACTACAACTCCGTTGGTTACCCAATGCCCATATCCTTCCGCTCGAGAAAGAAGTCTAGTCCCCTCTTAAACTCCTCAAAGGATTTTGCCATCACCACGTCCTCAGGAAGAGAGTTCCATAGTCTCACTGCCCTTACAGTAAAGAACCCCCTTCCATGGACAGAACTATGTGCAAGTGGCCTTAAAAGGGTATACCATCTGGGTACAACTTAATTTAAGCAAATCTCTAGGCCTTTCCAGGTTGCCTGTGTACACGCTGCAGTGATTCGCAGCAGCCACATGCTAAGCACTGCTAACAGCCAGGAGGCACCTTGAAGGCGGCTTACAAAGTATTCACACAGTGAACGAGGTTGATTTGTGTACGCAGCGCCAGTTCATACATTTGACCCCACCCACCCCGTGATTTAAAAGGCTATTTAGCCATATAAAAGGTCCAGATGTGTTTTTTTATTCATAGAATAACGCATCATATTGCGCAACTCCCAGACTTCTATGGGGCCCTTGGTGTGCATACGCAGGAAAATAGAGCAGGTCCTATATTTTTTGCATGTGCAACATTACTGGGGATGAACCCATTGACATCACGGGTTCCATCCTCTGCGTCTTACTCATGTGTATTTTGTATGCGTAACTAAGTCCATCTGAAGGAGCCCCGACTGGTCAACTGAAACAAGTCCTGGTGGTACCCGGCAATTTGTAGTGACCCGCATGCACTTACAGGTGCAGGGATTACAGGCGCCCTCATTCAAGATTATGACTATTGTTACCGTCAATGTTCATATTTGCTACAGTATGAAAGGAGCGGCAGGCGACCTTTATGAAAACCTTTAAGCCACAGTCATGCACTCCAAGTTCCATTAGCTGAAAAGTTTGGCCAAAGCATTGCCATCACATCAAATATCCACAATCACTTCCTCCCATCCCCTTTTGATGAGTGATGGCTCCTATCCTGTCCCTTTTAGGTCACAGTCTGTCTTGTAGGTCTCCTCCCCAACTGCACCATTACAACTTGATACGCAATTTAGATTTTATAGCTTGAGAAAACCACCAATAACAGCTGCTGTTGGTTGGGTGCTGAAGCAGCAGTGATATACACTGGGCCACAGCCACCTAGCCTACAGACTGAGGGCCACGGCCAGGGGACATACCTGGAGGATAAAGCAATCACATTTGCCTTTGGCTAATCATATGGCAGAAGACAGTTTAACATCACTGGCATCTTAATGCAAAACAGTCAGAAAAAGTGCAATTACACCTACCGGTAATCGGGTTTTCACGAATTGGCAACCCAAGGGAGGACTTCCCATGGCAGGAGAGAAAACCTGAAAAGATAAAAGCGGGACACACCTCTCCCTACCTCAGTTCTTAAAACTTCCTTGCAGAGGTTGTTAAAGATATCCATATCTACCCATCTATACACAAACACCAACGTGCCAAAAGTCACGGGACAGGAAAGAATATAGTGTAGGATCCATCTAGTCTGGCGAAATGCAGAAAGTCAATGTTGCATCCATTCTAAAAGCCGATTGAAGACGTCTGGAGGGATGATGAGCCATCTGTGGTATTTGTAGGTGCCGGATCTCCGGTATGAATAGACCCCTCTCCACCACATCCCATAAATGTTCAACTGGGCTCATGTCGGACGCACTAGTCCTAGGAACTCACCAGGATCCCCCTCAAACCAATTCTGTACAACTTGGGCCTGATGGCATACAGCATTATCTGCTGGAATATCCCATTATTATGGGGGAACATGAAGTCCATGTATGGTTGCAAATGGTCACCAAGCAGTGCAATGTAGTGGGCCCCAGTCAATGATGTATTTAGATGGACCAGTGGACCCAACCCAAGTCATGAGGACACATCCCACACCAGTATGGAACCACTAGCCTGCATAGTGCCTTGTTGTAAACTGGGGTCTCCGTCACACATGAACCCCATCATCAGACCAAAGCAACTAGTACAGCGACTCCTCAGACCACATCACGTTATAAAGTCCTCTAGGGTCCAGTTAGTGAACTCATGAGCCCAGGTGAGGCACTGTGTCCGGTGTCATGGCGTTAACAGAGGCGTCTGGTGGGTCTTCTGCTCCCATATCCCATGAAAGCGAAAGAATGCTGCTGTGACCTGTGCGATATGAGTCTTGGGGCCTCTTGCACTGTATGTGGATGCAATTTCTGCCAGGGTTGTTTGTCTGCATGACCAATTCTAGCTAGACATTGACGGTAGTCATCATTAGGTACCCGTGGGTGGTCATTGCACTGTCCTCTGGGGATGGTAGTGATGTATTCTCATTACATGTGATACTGTATTGAGGAATGTTACATGCCCACACTTCAGAAATGGAGCACCCCATCCATCTGGCTCCCACTATCGTGTCACGCTTAAACTCCGATAATTCCCGTCACCTTGCCATGAGCGTGCTGGTCAGTGTTTAACCTCAAAACTTATACAGGTGTGGGCATTCTCAAGCCGTCTGAGGTAATGCCATTTCATAATTTGAATACTGCTATCCCAGGACTTTTGGCACAACAGTGCAATTATCTATTAAAAAAAATACAACTTATTTTATTGGAGGGCGAGGAGGAATAACCCCAGGATGCTGTAATGGGTTCAGAAAAAACTCAATTACCGGTAAGTGTAATCACGCTTTCACCCATGACAGCACCACTGGAGAATTACATTAGGAACAAACACTTTAGGGAAGGAGGAGTGCTTGCAAGACTTTGTGACCAAATTTAGGTCTGAAACTGGATTTAACTGGAGCCCATAATGCTTGAAGGGGGTGGGGGCATAGGAAGTCTAAGAAAAGCTTCACGTCATAGCCCAACATATCTAGTCCAAACAGACCATCCTCTCTCTGTGCCCATGAAGTTGAGACTCTTTGGGTAGAATGAGTCCCAAAGAAAGGAGGGAAGGGGAGGTGGTGGGAAAGATTCCTGGCTTCATAGGCTAATGAGATTGCCTGTCTGATCCATCTAACGGTGGAACGACGGGTAGCAGAACCTTTGTTTCTTCCCCGGTACAAGGAGAAAAGTTTCTGAAGACCTTCAATCCTTAGTAGAACAATCAATATCTTCCAACATCTAGGCAATAAGATTTTTCTTCAGCATATAAAAAAAAAAAAAAAAAATTTGCAAAATGATTTGTTTTATACATCAGCGATACCAAGTTTGAAAGGAAGAGCATGGTTTTCATAATTACTCTACTTTCTAAGGATAGTGATTTATGGAAGAACGGCCGAGAGGAGGTTTAGTGAACGTCACGGCCTGACCGTATTAATGGCCAAAAGGAAGGCTAGCTTAATGGAAAGCATTTTTAAAATGAAAAGTTACACCAAGGGTTGAATTGGGGCCAAGAACAGATCCTTCACATCCTGGTAAGAGCCAGGCTTGATCCACCAACATGGTTCTTAGGCAGGTGAACCAAGACCCTTTGGGCCAAAATAGTGCCATCACTATCACCCAAGCTCTGTCTTGTGCATTTATCTTTATTACTCCAGCTATCCAGCAAAGTGGTGGGAACGTACAATCTCTCTCCCACTTCCAGGACTGAGAAAGGCATCTAGACTTGAAGGACGGTCTAATGAGTAGAGAAAGTACAATCTCCTTGCTCTGCGATTTTTCTTCGCAAACAGATCCATCATCTGCCTTCCCCATTTCTCACTATTAGGCTACATACACACTGGCGAGCGCAGTATTTCTCGCCCCGTCATCGTGCTTGCAAACGTGTGTTTTTTCATGGCAATGCAAGCAGTTTTTGATTAAACAAAAAAGCATTGCATCACTTCTGCGAGCCGCACGCACGTGAAAAGATCGCAAGCGTTTCTAATCGACTTCAATACACATAGCACAGTATGCAAGGTTTCAGGGCCCTATTGAAAACAATAGGCGAGGAGTTTCGATGGAATGCCCAAAAATGGAACATGCTGCGATCTTTTATGCTTTGCCGCAAAAAATAATATATATATATATATATATATATATATATATACACACATTTTAAAAACTCATGTGAATAAATCCAAGCTGAAGATTGGTGGATTTAGACACCATTGTGACTGCTTGAGCCTAAGCCTACGCTCAGGTAAAGACGGTATCTGGTCCTCCTTCCCCCATTAGGTGGGCTGCTGTTAAAGGACAGGAGATGGTTTTCCACCAAAGAGATTTGAGTGGTTCAGGTCATCAATGGTCTTGACTGTGTTCCACCTTGCTGATGTATGATATTGTGTTGTCCAATAGTATTCACATCTTTGTTCTGAATCTGAGGAAGGATATATCTTTAAGGTCTGATAAGTCACCAGAAGTCTATGGAAGTTCACTGAGGACTGGAGGCGATGAGCCCCCTATAGATTTTGATGAAAACCCATATTCCCACGGCCTGGAAACCATTGATGGGTAGACTGGTTGGCTCGGGGACCCCAATGTTAGATGGCACAAGAAGGTCCACCACAGAAGGAATAGTCTGCCTGTGGCTGATATGAATCTTTTGATTCAAAGACAAAAGGACTTGTCCCATTTTTGGAGAATGCCTCATTTAAAGGCAAGATCTGAAATGGCCCTTTTTACAGCTGGTATGCAGTAGGTCATTAGCCCTGGTACAGTCACAGCCCAAGATAAAGAAGATCTAAGGGTATGGCCACACAGGAGATCGCGTTGCAGAATTTTATGCGTCAAATTCTGCCTAAAACACCATAGACATGGAAAAACACCTTTCCGGACCCTTTCATGTTGGGACTCCACACACAGATTTTGCCCATTGACAGTAAATTCAGAGTGTGTATCTTCCTCGATAACCGCGGCAATGCCGTGGGAGGGGTCTTGTAGGAGTGTCGTAGGATTCTTAAGAAACTGCATCTGGTTTGCAGAGGGTCGTACTGGATTTTTTTTTTAAGGTTTACAATCCATCCGAGATTTGCAGTTATCAAACCTTGTTGGGAGATCTGTTGTCCGTTGACATGCTGAGCTTGACATCGTCAAAGAGATAGGGAACCAGCACAATGTCTGAGAACAGAAGTAATTTCTGACCCCATTTTTGAAGAAAAACAGGACTTGGGAGAAGGTTGAGAAATTCCATTGAAGACGCACCATTATGATTTGGAGAAATACAACCAGTCTCAGATACTTTTGGCAAACAGTACGATTTGGGAGGTGGCAATAGGAATCTTCTAGATCTACTGCTGCCATCAGACAATCTGGATAGAGCACGTTTATGGTAGTGGCTACAGAGGTCATCTTTTATAGGTAAGAAACAAATGTAGCTTTTTGAAATGTATTACTATAAAAGGAGCTGTTGGGATTTTTATGAGAAACCATAAAAAATAAAAACCCCTTCCTTGTTTCCAACCCTGGGACATTGATATGGGTCCTTTTCTTACCCCATTAAACCTTCTTCCAAGGCCAATTGTTTTGTTGGGCCTTTTATTATGTTGGTAGGGAAAAATGTGTATGGGGGAATCACAAAGAATAATAACCTTTATTTGTATGGCACCAACTTATTCTGCAGCGCTTTCGAGGCACATAAGGACCACAAACAATATGAAATTAACAAAAATTACAAGAGTTACATGTGATATTCAATTATTTGGAAACAAAGGGCGTGCGGTGATACAGAAGGTCCAAGGGCAGGAAGTATACATGATAGGCAAAAAGTAAAAAGTCATAGGGGCAGGAGGCATTCCAGACACCATCCAGATCTCACAGCATCCAAAATCCATGAACCTGCCAAGAGGTCTTCCAAGGCCAAAACCTAATGCCAGACAGCCTTCCTCCTCTGGTGTTATTGTTGTGACTCCTTAGAATATGGGTCTCCCTGGGGCTCAAAATACAAACCTCTGAGATTTCTGTAAGTGTGTCTACGAAAAGAAATCAGTAGATCAGGCTTGGAAGGAGAACCCCTTAGTTTTGTGCAAGGCTTTCTCAAGGTGGTCGTCCAGAGGCCAAAAGAGGTATTCGCCTGTACATGCAATTGCGCATAGCCTGTTCGAGTCATAATGCCCTTCTGGCTGAACCTTACAGCATCTACTGATGCATCAGCCAAGAAGCAAGCATAGGGAAGGGATGATGAGATCTGTTTTCTGAGTCTTGTTTCTAAAACGGTCCTCATAGTTGGGTGAACCAGACCTTTAGGCAACAGACACATGGCAGAAAGAGAGGGTCTAAAAGGTCAAGGCAGAAGCCTCCCAAAACCTTTAGTTATCCATTAGGTTTCCGATCCAATGCCTCTGGGAGGGAGTCCAGATCTTTGGAGGGGGAGGGAATTTTTCCCTTACCACCTTTGCTACTGGAGCATTAACCTCAGGAACCTTCTTCCAAAAAGGATCTTTTCATTTAATCACCCTTGGAATTAACTTTCTATCCAGGTTTTTAATTTGTTTCTTACTATTGTTGGCATTTTTTTTTTATTGATTGGGAAAGCAGCTTGAGGTCCAGGTCCCAATCCTGCCAACATGAAATCTGCGACAGACCTGTGCTCTCCAATTTCCTTAATATACCGAGTGGCCTTAACTAAAATGTTCAGAGGTTTCAACAGAAGATAAAAAGTTTACCGTTCAAGACCTTATTAAAGGAAGAAGCATCTGAAAAATTAAATTCTCCCTCTTCTTGATCCGAATCATCCGGACCAGAAGAGTCCAGTCACTGTATTTGTTCTAAAGGCACAAAAGAACGCTTAGGACCAATGTTAGACTGTTAAAATGAGTTCTTCCCTCCATCCCCAAGATGGAACATGATAGAGAAAGCTTTGTTAGATGCGATTGTGTCCACACAGACCTGACAATTGTTTAGAATAGGAGGCTCAAGAGTTTGTTACAAATCACGCTCTCCTTCTTCCAGACTAGAGAGGGTCCTTAAAAGGCTTCAGCTAAAACAAAAAACAAAGTACGTAATATAAGGTTAGAGAGAGGCCCAAATGGGGGAATTAAAGCTCCCAGAGTGAGTTCCTAGCAGGATGGTGGGTCTGAATCCATTTGTTTTCTGGACTCCCCTGATTCATTTCCTAGTTTTGACATACTGGGTGAAAAACAAACAAAGAAAAAACCCCCAAAAAAACAGGATGTTGTCACACAGGAAACAGTGCTGGGAAAAGTCCTCCTGTTCAGCTCAAGGACGTGGTGCTAGCAGCAAGATGGCGCCTTGCGCTGCACTGGCTGTGCCAGGAGACAACCTCTTTTTGGAGGCAAGATGCACATCTCCTCAGAGCCCTTACATGCATCACGACTGTGTGGGTCAAAGGGAGAGAGGACCAGGCGCATCAAAAAGGAGTCCTAGCACAGTCAGGATCCCCCAACTTGGAGGTGTAGCACTAAAATCCCAACACCAGACCAAGGAAAACTCTTAGAAGGTGGCTTCCACTCCCCAGGAACCCCACCTGACTGCTTGAAAGTGGGGCCCTGCAATCGGTAGTATGTCCCTTAATGCTCTGTGTCCCAGGACCTAGCCAGCTGGACAGGAAACCTATACCAAAGTAGGGAGAGGTGTGTCCCGCTTATAGCTCTCAGAATTCCCATCCAGTGGTGGGGAGGTACTCTTCAGGGAAGGGGGGAACAAAACAGTGGCATTGTAGTGCATAGCACCTAAGCAGCTTTTAATTTCCAAATTGCATTAGAAACAGTTTTTATACAAAAAGGACTTAATGGGGTTGTCTCACAAAGTTATCACCGATCCACAGGATAACATTAACTTGCTGATCTCTGGGTGCCAAATTGCTGGGAGCTTCCATAATCCCCAAGAATAGGGTCCCACAAATGAAGGGACTGGAAGCCTGGCTTGAGGAATCGCTGCTCTAACCATTTCAATGGGACAACCAGAGACAGCAGAGCTCTTAACTATCTGTGGCAGTCACATTTGAAGTGAAAGGAGCAGTTATGTCCAAGCTTGGCTGCTACTCCTTTCATTCATGGAATCCTATTCTTAGAATCAGTGGGGGTCTCATTCTAACCCCCAATCGTGTGGATATGGTGCTATTATTTCATGGGACAACAATTTTAAAGTAAAATGACATTTAAGCTTTAAGACTTTGCAACTGCATAACTGAGGCTACTTGCACCATTTTACTGCAGCTGCCAAATGTTCTCTAGTAAAGGTGAACAGAATAGAAAAATAGTGAGGCAATCCCAGCAAAAAAGACTGCGTCGTATTTTCTTTTTTTTTTTTGGGGGGGGGGGGGGGGGGGGGGGGGAGAATGTATTTAGCATATGGCAGATGCAGCAAACCCCAAGTAAAGTCATACCCAACTGGTAGACCACAGATACCAGAAAGGTTAAAAATAGGGTATAAGGTGTCCCCTACACAAATAGAGGTATATTTTGCTAAACTTAATTCATAAAACCAGCATATATTTGCAGTTTAAGGTAATCAGGTGTCTTCCTCAGTCGTTGCTGAGGGAGATGCGCCTGGATGCTGATGGTTGTATTTAGAGAACCTTAGCTAAAAGATACCCGTCAGCATCCAGACATCTGTCCCCAGCAACTGAGGAAGAGGTCTGATCAACTTGAAACAGAGACACACGTTCTATGTCTGTAGGTTGCACCTTATACCCTATTTTTTAACCTTTCTGGTAAAACATTCTCTACTAAAAAGGATTCTATAAAAATCACTTACCATGTGTCCCGATTCCACTTTAAAGAAAAGCTAGACCCAACAAACCAAAGACTCTAAATGACCACCAGAGTCAGCTTGGCATTTGGTAATGCAACTTGATAGCGGAGGTAGTTTGTCTAACCTTACATTTTAACCTTCTAAATGGATATGTTTGTTCCCCTCGTTGAATGACTTACTTAGGGTGTCATTTGAGCGTTTCACAGCCACACCAAGCAGATGTGATAAAGCTTCCCACAGAGACTTGTTTTTAAGTGCTCCAATACTTGGATTTTCCATCATCTTGTAACAGCAGCCAGTAACCATACTATTAAAAAAAGAAAAAAAAAAAGAAAAAAAAAGTTAATACAAGAATACCAATATAAAAACAGCACAACCAATCCGCTTTACCTTGCTGTCAGATTACCAAAGATATGTGCTCATGTCTCCTTGTTACCTCATATTGGGTAATGGCTTCTGCTCAGCCCTCCCTGGATCAGCCAATCCTGTAGGTCATTCTCAGATTCTGCAACACACTTGTGGACAGATCAAAAGTTGGCTGAGAAAGACCAGCAACAAATGCTAATGTAGGTCTGGCCTTACAGCGGCAGTGAGAAACTTCTGCACAACCACCAAGATTACAGACCGAGGGCAACGAGTAAAAGGTCAAACCCAGAGGACCAAGGAGTCACATTCGCCTTGGACTCATCACACAGCAGAGGACAATACCTGATTTGTACACCACTTTTTGTTTTGGAGGAGTATTTTTCATTCAAGTCCAGGAAAATAATTCTAAAAATTTAAGATAACAAACCTGATAAATTCCTCCTCTATCAGCGACATGCTCCAAAGCCGCCGAATATCCAGCTGAAGCAGATGTGTAATGGTTTGCAGAACATTCTCCCTCTCGTTTTCCCACACAAAGCCATCCGTCTTGGACTTTGCTTTCCTGCCCTGAAAGCACAAAGCCACAAGTGAGCAAAAAGCACGCACATAGAATGAATTCCCAAAAGCACAGTCCCTTCAGTACCTTTCCACTGGGCTCCACATTCCCCAAAGCAGCTTGGTAAGTTTCGACTTCAAACGCCTCCACCAGGTGCAAGAGGAGAAAACAGTTCATCTTAAGGGTGTTCAGGTGAAGATTACGCTCCGCTGTAGCTAGAGACAGATCTTCTAGGACTGAGGGAAGCTCACTCGCATGCTGAGAATTGGCTAAGAAAGGAAAAAAGGTGAGTGCTTGCAAAAGGCTTTTCATTACTTATTTTGTATACAGGTTGCCATAGAGATCATCAGCTTGTCAGAAGCAAGCCCACGGTCTCTATGGCAGGGAGAGCTGGTGCTTGGCTGTCAGAGGACAGCCAGGCACCAGCTCTTACAGCAGAGATCAGAGAAAAACTCTGATCTCTGCTGTGTTAACCCTTTAAATGCTGCAGTCTATGTGACTGCAGCATGTAAAGGGCTGTCACCATTGGACCCCGGAATGTGATCAGGGGATCATGATGGGTCTCTGTGAAAGTCCCCTAAAGGATCAAAAAAAAAACAAAAAACAAAAAAAATAAAAAAAAAAACGAAGAAAAAAAAAAACAAAAAAAACACACAACACTTGTCTCCCTTTACTTTGTAAAAAATTAAAAACAACATCACACATATGGTATCCCTGCATCATAATGACACAGAAAGTAGTTAGTACATTATTTAACCCCTTAATGACACGGTCCCTTTTTTTCTCCCCCCCCCCCCCCCACCCCTCCATTTCTTTTTTTCCTCCCCCTGTTTAAAAAAAAAATCATAACTATTATTTATTCATCGACATCGCTGTATGAGGGCTTGTTTTTTGCGGGATAAGTTGTATTTCTCGATGGCACTATATAATGTACCATATAATGTACTGAAAAACTTTTACAAAATTCTAAGTGGAGTAAAATGAAAAAAAAAAAGACATTCCGCCATCTTTCAGTGCGTTTTGTTTCTACGGTACACAAACTGCAACAAAAACGACATTATAACTTTATTCTATGGGTCAGTACGATTACTATGATACCAAACTTGTATAGTTTTTTTTGCTGTAGCACTTGTATTTTTTCTCAAAGACATTTAATTTTTTTAAATTATTTTCTGCTGCATTTTCTGCGCGCAATAACTTATTTTTCCGTCGACGTAGTTGAGCGAGGGCTCATTTTTTGCGGGATGTCCTGTAGTTTACGTTAGTGCTAATTTAGAATACATACGACTTTTTTTTCGGACTATGTTCATCGTGCTGAGTAAATAATGCACTACTTCGATAGATCAGACATTTACGGACGCGGTGATACCAAATATGTATCTTTCTTTTATGATTTAGATTTTTTATTATATTATAGATATGGCAAAAAGGGAGTGATTTTAAATTACCTTTTTTTTTTAAGTGTGAAAAAGAAAAAGAAACTATTACAATTTGGTATTGGCATAATCCTACCGGCCTGTAGAATTACTTTAATACATTATTTATACTGCTCAGAGAATGCAGTGAAAAATAAACACAAAATGCCATGCCAGAATTACAGATTTTGTTAATCTTGCCTCTAGAAAAAAATGGAATAAAAAGCCATCAGAATTTTACATGCTCCAAAAAATTAGATAAATGAAAACTAGAGTTCATCCAGCAAAAACAAGGCCTTCTAGACGCTGGCCATGGAAAAATCAAATGATATGGCTCTTGGAATGTGGCAACACAAAAGCAAACCTTTAAGAAAAAAAAAAAGTTTTAAATGTACAAAAATAGCTAAACAAACATTGAATAAACTTGGTATAACCGGAATCGTGTGACTCA
The DNA here is from genome assembly GCF_035609145.1 of Eleutherodactylus coqui. Lineage (NCBI taxonomy): Eukaryota > Metazoa > Chordata > Amphibia > Anura > Eleutherodactylidae > Eleutherodactylus > Eleutherodactylus coqui. The sequence goes on along the minus strand of NC_089840.1, from coordinate 266,773,681 downwards.
GAATATTGTTATCACATTCATTATTCTGCACGCTGTAAAAATGAAATCGAAAAAACAAAGGCAGAATTTCTTTTTTTTCCCCTAATCTTCATACAATTTTTTTTTTTTTTTTAACAAATGTTATGCAATACATTATATATACCCAAAAATGATGCCATCAAAAAGTACAACTTGTCCCGCAAAAAACAAGCCCTCATATGGCCGTGTCAATGGAAAAATGAAAAAATTATGGCTCTTGGAACGAGACTTCAAAATTAGTTGAAATTACATGTTTGGCCCATTTAAAAAAAAACCTGCCCTGGTGGGTCTGACAGGGCGGTAAGAAACCCGCCACGCAAGGGGTTAAACCGCTGCGCCATTTTGCAATTTTCCAGGTATTGTGAATCCAGCAACAAGGGATGTTTTCATTCCCGTTAATCCGGCAGCATGCAGGGCAACACTTTTATTTACTACATTCTCTGCTCTATATTCTGCTTTACAGATACAGTTGGTCAACTTTAGAGCCTTTCTACAAGAGTCTACTCCACAAGCCTTTGGACATATGACCGTTTACTTCTGCATCATGCCTTTGGTTACACCGCTATTGATATGAGAGCCGCGTACCTTTGACAAGATGTTCGAGCAAGTCTTCTTTCAGGGCAACATCCACTGAGCGAAAATGGCTGCAAGAAGCCAATTAGAGAGTTATGCATCAATGAGGCTGGGTTTTTTTACCTTTGGTTTCACATAGACCAAAGAAAGAAAAAAAAAAGAAAAATCTTGCTTAGACAAAAAGGCACATTTGGTCTAACATACTGTATAATTAATGTTTGAAACATACAACCACCAAGAAGCCATCAGATTACCAAAGATGTGTGCTCACATCTCCACACCATCTCTTAGCGAGTAATGCCCTCTGCCCAGCCCTCTCCAGCTGCCAGTCCACCCTGTAGGTCCACTCATGCTCCGCCAGCACACTCTTGTTGGCAGATTGACTGAGAAAGACCAGCAATAAATGCTGCTGTGGGTCTGGCCTTACAGCGGCAGCGAGACACTCCTCCACAGCCACCAAGATTACAGACCAGGGTCATAAGCAGAGGCCTTACCCAGAGGATGCAAAGTCACATTTGCCTTGGACTCATCATATGGCTCATGGGTCAAAATGACTTCATAACCTAACTAGATTTTTAGCACAATCTTAATTAATGGAAGTTGCTTTTCATTACAATTTATACTCATCACTGTATACTTACTATATGATGCTGTACAGTGAATCAAAATGCTGTAAAACACATTTGGGACCCTGGGACCGGAAAGCAGCTTTATAAGCTATCAAAAAAAGACAATCCTAGTTATAGATACACATAGTCTAAGCAAGAAGAGAGTCATTTACCAGTAGTAATCCATTATAGGAGGGCACTAGGTCCAGGGACCTATTACATTATAGAGTCTCTAATTACGTAGTACTGAATTAATGATCTTATCTAAACCCAAAGTGATGCCATCCTATCACCAGGAGAACCCCCAAACCCAAAGAGGACGTTCCACTTTGCAACAGAGAAGCCGTGGTGTTCATAGTATGTGAAAGTTCCCCTCTGAAGAAAACACTCTCACTCTCTTCCCCACTGCTCACTCCCGCAACTCACCGCTCTCCCACGCCAGCACCCGAATCTTTAGAGACGAGCAGGCAGGTACTCGCATAAGGCACTACTTGCTCGAGTAGTTTGCCTTAGCGAGTACGCTCGCTCATCTCTAACACTTACACATCTAATCACTCAGCTATGCTGTTTAACCTCACAGACGCCAGTCGTTGCAGACTAACATTTAACCCCTTAACGCTACAGGATGTACAATAAGGGCCAGCAGCTTTGGGCTATGTATAAAGGAAGATCGCGGGGCAATCCTGCTCCATACAACGCGAGTACCGGCTGTTTCTCACAGCTGCCTTCTGCCCACAGCAGCTCCGATAAGCCGGGCCGCTCACTGGAGCCGTTAACCCTTTAAATGCCTTGACCAATGTTTAGGGGTCCCGTACGGCCCCCTGCGATAAGATAACGGGTTGCCATTACAGAGTGCGTGTCGCATCACATTATATGGCAGTAGCGATCAAAAAAATAAAATAAATAATCACAAGTTCCTATAGGGACTAAAAGAAAAAAAAAGTTAAAGTTTTAAGAAGTTTTACTAATTATTAAAAAAAAGCCAAAGTCATTGAGCGGCCAGACTGGCTATTGTGTGGGGTTTTTTCCCCACCGCTATGCCATACACGCTGCGGCTCAAAATCTCATGACAACGCTAACTGATGCATGTGCAGATGAGCGCTCCCTTTTGCAGACAGCAGCAATGCAAGATTTTGAAGCGCAGCGTGAATGACGTAGGGGAAAGCCACAGACAAGCGTACTCCGGGCCGCCCCCCTGGACCAATCTGCATGTTTTACAAGCAGCATGGGTATTTTTGAAACCACGATTTCTCAGGTAAAGCTGTATAATGAGCCATGGGATAATTCATTTCAAACACAGGTGCAAGGAATGATTCTACCACCGGGCTGTGTTCACTATGGTATAAACTGATGACCGCTTCACTTAGAGGTTTTACAGAAAAAAACAAGTTGAATTTTTTTCTCCCCTTACACAATCTTTTAGATATACTCCCATTCCCTAATTACGATCAGCACATCCGCAACAACCCGCACTATAAGGCTGGGTTCACACGGGGCGGATTTGCCACGGAAATTCCGTGCGGAATTTTGCGGCGGCAAATCCGCATGCGGCCACTAATCCCGGGATTAGCCAGCCATGTGGATGAGATTTCTCAGAAACTGTCCACATGGGACGGCAAATCTGCTGCGGCTAAGCCGGCAGAAGCTGCTGCTGCAGCGCTGATTTGCTGACCTCAGCAGGTCTATTTTGTTTTTCCCCGCTGCGGCCGCTCTGCTTCAGAACCGCCGCAGGTTTTGAAGCAGCAGTTCTCCCGGCGGAAATCTTGCAGTTTTTCGCTGCGGCCAAACTGCCGGATTTCCATCGGATTTCCCGCTCCTAATCCCAGGATTAGCCATCAAAGTGGACGAGATTATGCAAGAATCTTGTCCACACGCTGCGGACAAGCCGCAGGAAAACTTACATGTGGTGCGGAATTCAATTCCGCAGCATGTCAATTCTTTTCCGCAGCGGCCTCACTCGCCTCTATGGGGAGAGAAAGCCGCAGCGGAATGCCGACGGCGATAGAGCCCCAAAAGCCGTGGGTTGCAAAACTGCGCTTTCCCATCAGAATTCTCGCAGTTTTTCAGGGCGGCCATTCCGCTGGACTCCCGCCCCTGTGACCCCGGCCTAAAACATCGCACTCTTTATCCAGACGGTAAGTTATGTGTAACTAAAGAGTCAGCGCCAAAACAGACGTTTCAGGTCCCTCTTGTGAATCAAATCATGGAGGTCATACAGATCATCACTGTGCGGCAGCTCTGCAGCACCGGACGCCCACGGACCCTCTTAGAAGGAAGCCGTCGCCTTGTACTTCTGGTCCTGGACGACCTCTAACATACGGTACAATGTCTGCAGACTCACCGTGGAGCTCCTTGGGCAGCTGCTGGACAGGCAGCACCTCCTGGACGACATACTGGCCCACTCCGCCACTCTGCAGCAAGTCCTTAAAGGCCAAAGGGATGGTGAACTGGACGGCCATGATGGAGACCTGCGCAGGAGGAAGCATCACATTACAGGTAAGATCGTATCACAGGTGACTAACAAACCACCTCTGTACCCTGCAGGGCTGGCGTTATAGGAGGGCTATAGTGCCCCCTCCAGCAGCCCACCCTAGCAACAATGGGGGTCCACACAGCCCACACATAATGATAACATGCTTGTGTGAATGGGCCCTAATGGTCACGTGACACAAACCTATGGCCGCACCTCCCACCTCACCTCAACGGCTTGCGGTAGAAAAACCCGCTGCAAACCGAAGAACGAGCCGCCGTGTAATGAAAAGGAAGAAGCCCGAACCCCGAGCTTTGTGAGGTAGGAGCCGTACCTGAGCGGCCGCCGCTGCGGCAGCTAATGGCGGGGACGAGCAGGAAACGCGAGGAAATCCAAAGCCGCTGACTTCAAATCTGCTCCTCCCGCCCAAATGTAACCAATTGCGAAGCCGGAAGCCTCATGACGTAACGGGCAATACAGCCAATAACAGAGCCTCACAAACAGAAACTGACCAATGGCGGCATTGGACAAGACAGCCAATCGGATCGCAGAACTACTGATTGACATGACATTGAAGCAATAGGATAGTAGCAGAGAATAAGAGGCCTCATTGGATAAATCGGACTGATTGGCAGGTACAATAGCCAATAGGGAACGTAACGTAACGGGGAAGGCCATCGGTTTCGGAAAGCTTGTAGAAGGCTGAGGGCTGCGGGTTGAGAGGTTGTCGGCAGATGGAGGTCGGGAAGGTATCGCTTCTTCTTAGCCCAAGAAGCTGAGGAGACGTAGCCATGCTCCTCTGGGAAATATGCAAATAGGAAGAGAGCAATGTCTCTAAAGCGCCCCCTGGTGGAAGGCAGCAGTCTTGCAAAAATCTGTCCAATTTCTGTGCACTTTCCCCCCAATCTCCATCTTGTACATCTTTCACACATATATTAAAAATGCTGCTTAGTTTGTCTTTGTTGTTTACATTCCTGGTTGCCGCGGTTCTGTGCAGGCTAGTCGGATCGCATCGTGTAAGTGGGATCTGTTGTTCTTCATCCGCACGCAGACGTCAAAGGCCAATTTCTCTACCAAAATAGGCCACGCTGCTTTTTGTTAATTACACCGGGCCCGATGGAAGTTGTCCTACGCTTCTCTTCTACGTATTTCCCTCCGATCCCTGCGGCCCGGCCGGCGTGCTGCTCTGACTGGTCGTGTTCTCCCGGGCTTCTCTTTATACATCGCAGCGCGGCCGACTTTGGTGGTATCTGTCTGTGTGCGCATTTATAAACACGGAAAGCCCTCCCCCGCTGCAGGGGCAAGCTGCTTTAACCCCTTACGGACCGGGTACACTTTAGGGGTTTTACCCATGTGGTGGTTTTACGGCCCCACTTTTTTTCTTCTGCTGCTACTAAAACTATTGTTGCTGCGTCTTTTTTTCCGTGACATACGGGCTGTTTGTTTTTTTTTATATAATTTTTTCCCTTCTGTTTTTTAGTTTTATTAGGAGTAGAAAGTTTAATTTTTATTTTTTTTTAAAATAAAAGTTTATTCTTAAAATTAGTATATTTACACTAAAGTCCAGGCACGGGTCCCTCGTTTTGTTTTGGACGTTTTGATATATGATTTGTATGGTCAGGGATTACAGGACGCAGACGGCGGCGGTTTTGGTCGGTGTCGGCTGGGAATCATTGATGTATATATTTTTATTTTTCTTCTTTACTTATTTTTGTAACTATTGTTTTTAACAGCCGTGTCACCCGTGACGTTCTATAAGACCCCTGGGGGCATTCACATGGCCTTTTTATTTCTCTTTTAGCTGGGGCATCCATAGTAGCTCCTATTAGAGGGGAAACCATCCCCTTGTATTAACAGTAGTCACTAACAGAGCTGATCTGGGTCTGCTAGGACGCTGCAGCTCTGCTGTGGCAGGGGGCACCCAGCGTTCACATGATCGCCGTATTGAATAGTTGATGTAACACTTTCCTTCACTACATAGTGCTCACTGAGCCCGATATAGCCTGGAAAGGAAAAGGCAGAAGCAGATAAAAATCCTCTGGGTCCTCGGCTGTCACTAACAGCCGAGGACCCAACCTGATCCTACTTGATTGCAGAGGCTTTAGTCCCACGACATAATTTTGCTATTGGACGGAAATAAAGCCCAGGACCAAGTGCTGTAAATTTATGGTGCTTGATCCTTAACAGGTTAAATACATGTAACTATGGCAACTATATAAAAAATTTTATAACGGCCTGTATGACTAGAGCCTAGGGCTCATTTCTTCATGCTGCTACTATTTTAATATACGGTACAGCAGGAAGATCGGCCATGAGTGGGCAGCGAGAGGCTTTAAAACGGTTGGCCTACTGAAATCCGTTATCCCTAAGGCCGGCTTCACACGGCCGAGAAAATCACGCAAGATTTGTGCGTTACGAGACACTCAAACATGAACCCCATTCTTTTGAATGGAGTCAGACACCAGAGATTTTTTTCCATATGGCACCTTGATGTTATGTGGGAAACAAACCGTGGCATCTTGTGTGATCCCACATCGCAGCCCCATGGAAAGCAATGGTAGAACCCTATGATCCTTCGCCGCGGCTATGACAGCTGCAGCGGGGGATTCATCCCTGAAGTGATCCATGGGGCTTTCACATGGATGGTGAGGGCGATATCAGGCTGTGATTCACGGCCCCATATCACCCTCGCCCGTGTAAAGTTAGGGTGCCTTCACACTGGCGATGAAATGACACGATTTCCCAGCGCTGCGAGAAATCTCAAATTTATGAAGCCAATGCCTTTCAATGGCTCCATGCACATGTTCGATGTTTTAACACTTGTGATGAAGCGTGAAGACATAATCGTAGCATGTCCTTTGTTTTTGCGCTCTCGCCCATTGTTTCCAATATGGCCGGCGGCAGCAACACTGACCCTATTGAAAGAGGTGGGAGATGATTGCGATCCTCTGCCGCTGCTGTGACAAGGGACAATGAATGGCTGATCGCTGCTTCTAATTGGTCACAGCGCTCAGCCAATCAGAGGCAGTGCTTTCAGGAGGCGGGGATTTTTCAATCCTTGGCCTGAAGAAGAGTGGCAGAGACCTGCTAGAAGACGCACCGGAGAGGACAGTGCTTCTAAGGTCATGTATTATTATTTTTTATTTCTTTTTTTCTACAGTTAGGGATTATTTTCGGGGTAGAATTTATATTTCAACTTCCCCCTGAAAATCCTCACCGGGGGGAGTCCCCTGCGATCATCTACCACTGATTTTATTGGGGCTGTCGCTGCTGCTGGCGGCCCCATTGAGAACATCAGGATCCCCTGCTGCAGGGGATTCCTTCAGCAATCGTGTTCCATTGATGTCAATGAGGCTGGTGCTGCTGCCGCCGTCCCCATTGGTAACAAGGGGAGAAGACCACTATTACCTGCCGTGGCTGTGACAGCCACAGCAGGAGATTCCTTCAGTCCTGCAGGGATGGGAGGCCTTGCATCCAGGGCTACAGAAGGATTGCGAGAGCGATATCGGGGCGTCAATCACATCCCGATAACGCTGCCGCCAATGTGCAGGAGCCCTAAGGGTGCATTCACACAGGCAAGACAGATTGTTGGGAGCAACTCGCATCACATGGACCCCCAGTCTGTGCAAAGTGTGGGAGACGGCACATCGGCAGGTTCTATTCGCGCACATGCTGCATTGTTTCCGTCTCACATCACCCATGTAAATACTCCTATTACAAAAATGGGTTGTATTTTTTCGTGTCTCGCCCGTGCGAATCCCCTTAAAGGCTGTATTTACTCACCTGCTTGCGATCTCTTAAAAAAAAAAAAACCACCACTGTGTATATTCCTATTCACATCAATGTTTTCTAGTTTTGTGCATTTTCAGATTTTTTTCAGTTAAAAAAAAAAAGTCGCCTTCCTGAATACGGCCCGATCCACAGGACAGGAATAACTAGCTGATCGTCTGAAAGCCAATCACTGGGACCCAGAATGCCATTTGGCATGTTCCTGCGGCTGCCGCTCCTTTCATTTCCACGGGACTGTTGAAGATAGTTGAGTGCTTGAATGCTGCCATCGCCTGCAGTCCCACTGAACCGCAGGAAGCAGCAGCGCAAATGTACAACCATATCTTCCAGGACTCACTAGACCACATATCTCTGGATCGGTGGAGGTCCCAGTAGTCAGAACCTCAGCGATCGGCTACTTATCCCTTATTCTACCCTTATTTGGGTAGGTAAACCTCTTTAACCCCCGAAAGGAGTTATGACAGGAAGCCCCAACTAAGGTCCATGACACAGGAGCGTATCCCAGCCACATTTACATGTCCGTAATACGAAGGAGTGTCCTGGCCTGAACTCCAAGCATCCTATTAATCTGTGATGCCAGGACACTCTCCGTATTCCAGACACATAAATGCAGTCACAATACAGTTGCGTGTCACCAGCCCAACCACTTAGATGCTGCGGTCGCTATTGAGTACAGCTTCTAAAGGGTTGTACCAGAATTACAAGTTTTATTCTACCCTTGGAATAAAAATCTGCTCCCCCCGCACTGCTGAGCTTGTGCTAATACAAAGTCACTCTGAACAAGCAGGGCGGCAGTGTAAAGCATGGCTCATGGACAAAACAAAAAAAAAAAAAGCCGCTTGAGCCTCTAATAGGAGGGGAACAGATTTCAGAATCAAACAGACATCTAAGGTGGCATCGGTGATCACAGAAAGGCCCTAATGAACCATAAGAACAAAATTAGCAAAATACGGCTATTTAGCAAGTCGTACCCAAACATGTAACCGGCAACGGCGCGCGAATCAATGACATCACGGACGACACTCAGACGTTTACTATTAATTTATTCTTTCACTAGTAAATCAGAAGAAAACCCACGTCCAGTATTAGGCTGTAGTGAGGATGCACCGGGACATTGTGCAGGGGGCGATCGCACCATCAAAATGACCCAAAAAGTACAAAAATTAGTGTTCCGATGAGAATGTGAGCGGCAGACAAACAGTTAATAGTCCGGATTATGAAACAACCCAAGTACAACAGTATTCTTGGCCCTGAAGAAGTAATGCCGCCCCACCGATACTGCGCCATTAGTGTGGAGACGAACGCACACGGACGGGGCGTCCTAATGACAGTCGCTGCTCAAGTGCTCGCAGGTTATAAATGTCCAGTCAGAAGGAAGACGAAGAACTCAGCACCAAAATAAAGTAGCGGGAGGACAGAATCCCAGTGGAGGGCAGGAGCGACGTATTTTAGGTTCGTTGGCCCTTTTCTACGGCTCAATTGTTGGGCAAACAAACGTTCGTGCCCGGTACCCATGCCATGTATAATGACCTTAAGGGCCGAGGACTGGGGGGTTGTAGATGCCAAGGTGGAGGTAATAACTGCAGATGTCCAAGTGGAAATAAGGGTAGATATCCTGGAGAGGGTGAATGGAGGTAAGAGAAGATTTCTGCGTGGAGTAAAGGCTGGTCTAGATGAGTGAGATACAGACTGATGTCCATGTAGACCAGAGTAGAGGGTAAACATTTGGAAGGAGGAGAGTAAACTACTAATTGCCGATTCTCAGGACGGGACATAAATATTACATTGGCGGGGTCCAGCTCCTAGTACCTTCTTCAACGATCTGTTTGAACTTGTGCACTGAGCTGATTTCTACAGGAAGCAGACAGCTCTGTTCTCACTGCAGTGGCGAGTCTTGGTATTACAGGTATTGAAGAAAAATGTATCCAGCAAGAGAAACCAATAATCTTGTAGACATGATACCTTTTAATGGCTAACAAAAATACATGACGTTAATGCGAGCTTTTGGACTTCGAGTCTTTCATCAAGGCATAATGAAGTGAACGGGAATCTTGTCTGCACACCCTGCCCAATGCAGTGAGAATAGAGCCGTCTGCTTTCTGCAGAACAAGTGCAAACAGCTCAAAGAAGGTCCTGAGCGCTGGACCCCGCTAATTTAATATCGATGTCCCATCCTGAGAATAGGCCATCAGTAGTTTACAACCGTACAACCCCCATGAAGAGCAGAAGTCAGGGTGGAGTAAGACTTAACGCACTGTTGGAGACAAATGGTGTACAGGCAGAGGTGGAAGCAGGGAGGAGGTAACACGTTTGGCACCGGTTATGTTCTGTAGTGTTTTGCTACTTAAGTTTTAGTTAGTAGAATATGTAAAAATAAAAAAAAGGAAATAAGTGGGTGAGGAAGGCAGATACAGAACATTATCTGGAGGTAGTTCTCATATCAAGGGTAAGTGTGTAACAAGAAGTGAGAGACTGGCGAGTGTCCTGTACAGAGAAGGGATGCAGTCAGTAACATGGGAGGGGTGAAGCAGACATATGAAAGCCGTAGATGGGAGAGGGGACAGGACCCAGCATGAATGACAAGGCCGAGGCTGCACTGAGAGGGGTCTCTGGTGACGCTCGGCTTGTCATACGGCTAATGCCGTCACAATAAGAGAGTTGCCTCCTTATGAGCAGCAAGACAACAGCACCTGGAGGTAACGTCTAATACTGTCAGCGATCTGTAACTGTCCTCCGAGGATACACACAATGAAGCAGGTAGCACCCACACCCTTAAACTTGCTGCCGTCTCCCCTCGGGAGCGTCCGCAGAGCACCTTATTTCTTCTTCCTCTCCTGAGAGCAGCGGGGACAGTACCTGCAGCGAAAAGAGAGGACAATGAAAACTGGATATAAAAGGAACAGAGGACAAAAGCCTGCAAGGAGATAGACGACAGGGTGCTGGGGAGAAGCAAGGAAGACAAAGTGGTGGCACGGAGAGCGAGAAGACAAACAGAGAGGGACCTGGAAGACAAAGTGGTGGCACGGAGAGAGAGAGAGAGAGAGAAGACAAACAGAGAGGGACCTGGAAGACAAAGTGGTGGCACGGAGAGCGAGAAGACAAACAGAGAGGGACCTGGAAGACAAAGTGGTGGCACGGAGGGAGAGAGAGAGAGAGAAGACAAACAGAGAGGGACCTGGAAGACAAAGTGGTGGCACGGAGAGCGAGAAGACAAACAGAGAGGGACCTGGAAGACAAAGTGGTGGCACGGAGGGAGAGAGAGAGAAGACAAACAGAGAGGGACCTGGAAGACAAAGTGGTGGCACGGAGAGCGAGAAGACAAACAGAGAGGGACCTGGAAGACAAAGTGGTGGCACGGAGAGCAAGAAGACAAACAGAGAGGGACCTGGAAGACAAAGTGGTGGCACGGAGAGAGAGAAGACAAATAGAGAGGGACCTGGAAGACAAAGTGGTGGCACGGAGAGAGAGAGAGAGAGAGAGAGAGAGAGAGAGAGAGAGAGAGAAGACAAACAGAGAGGGACCTGGAAGACAAAGTGGTGGCACGGAGAGCGAGGAGACAAACAGAGAGGGACCTGGAAGACAAAGTGGTGGCACGGAGGGAGAGAGAGAGAGAGAAGACAAACAGAGAGGGACCTGGAAGACAAAGTGGTGGCACGGAGAGCGAGAAGACAAACAGAGAGGGACCTGGAAGACAAAGTGGTGGCACGGAGAGCGAGAAGACAAACAGAGAGGGACCTGGAAGACAAAGTGGTGGCACGGAGAGAGAGAAGACAAATAGAGAGGGACCTGGAAGACAAAGTGGTGGCACGGAGAGAGAGAGAGAGAGAGAGAGAGAGAGAGAGAAGACAAACAGAGAGGGACCTGGAAGACAAAGTGGTGGCACGGAGAGCGAGAAGACAAACAGAGAGGGACCTGGAAGACAAAGTGGTGGCACGGAGGGAGAGAGAGAGAGAGAAGACAAACAGAGAGGGACCTGGAAGACAAAGTGGTGGCACGGAGAGCGAGAAGACAAACAGAGAGGGACCTGGAAGACAAAGTGGTGGCACGGAGAGCGAGAAGACAAACAGAGAGGGACCTGGAAGACAAAGTGGTGGCACGGAGAGAGAGAAGACAAATAGAGAGGGACCTGGAAGACAAAGTGGTGGCACGGAGAGAGAGAGAGAGAGAGAAGACAAACAGAGAGGGACCTGGAAGACAAAGTGGTGGCACGGAGAGCGAGAAGACAAACAGAGAGGGACCTGGAAGACAAAGTGGTGGCACGGAGGGGGAGAGAGAGAGAGAGAGAAGACAAACAGAGAGGGACCTGGAAGACAAAGTGGTGGCACGGAGAGCGAGAAGACAAACAGAGAGGGACCTGGAAGACAAAGTGGTGGCACGGAGAGCGAGAAGACAAACAGAGAGGGACCTGGAAGACAAAGCGGTGGCACGGAGAGAGAGAAGACAAATAGAGAGGGACCTGGAAGACAAAGTGGTGGCACGGAGAGAGAGAAGACAATAGAGGGACCTGGAAGACAAAGTGGTTGCAATGAGAACGAGCTAAGAGTTAAAGCAAGGAAGACAACATGGTGCCATTGAAGAGAAGAATACGGTTGGTGTCACTGAGGAAAAGAAAGAATGGGAGAAGGGGAAAAAAAAAAAGAGTAACAATGACAACACAAAAAGTAGCACTAAGGAGGGGTAAGCAACATGAAGAAGTGCAAGACGCAAAGTGGTGGCACTGCAGATAAGAAGGGAGGCAAAGTGGTGGCAGTAGGGAGGAGCAAGAGAGACAAAAGAACTGTGATGAAGGCGAGTAAGAAGAAGATGGCATAAAAAGCCAGAAGCCACAAAGTGATAGCATCTTAAGGGGTTTCCATGACAGTACTACCGAGAACCCATCCTCAGAGTTGAACATTTTAACCCCCCAAAACCAATCAAATAGGACCATGAAACTCACCATTTTCCACGAGGTTTTGTAGCCAGGCCAACACAGGCAAAATGAAACCACTCGATGGAGCACTGAAAGAAGAGCAGAAGCAGGTAAGGATGGATGTACACACGACTTATACAAGTGCAGACATAGCGGGACGGAGGATGGAGGTCAGCTGTTTATATGCCAGCAGTGTGCAGAGTCTTTACATGGATGGATATAAAATAACTGATGGCCATTGGTGCTGTCCCCAAGATCCCTGACTTTATACACACACTCTTCCCTTCAGCTGCCTGAATCAGCAAGGACGCAGTATCTGAATGTCAGCCCCTCTGCTTTCCCAGGACGATTCAGGCATTCAGAGACATTCTGGCCAAATGGTTAGTAAACCCACTATAATGTGTGCGTAGTGAGTGCAGAGACAGACATGCTGTAATGGCAGGAGAGGCAGAGACTGTGGAGATCATTATCACAGTGTCTGCAGATCTGTCGGCCTGTAAATGCACTGCAGCTACCTGTGAAGATAGCCCCTCCGTCTGTTGCTATGGAAATATCCCTGTTATTAAAGAGCTCAGTACCCAACAACAGAGAGTGGATAGCAGAGAAGTTGGAAGGGAGACCCCTAGTGGCAGCCACTCAAAACATGATTTACAGGGGGGGGGGGGGTAAAGCAATATTTTTATTGCAAGTATATTACAGGAATGAAGAGACTAATACAGGCTAGTAGGTGGGCAGAAATTGTCTGAGAAGTTGGTGCCCCTTTAAGGCAAAGCTGTACATGAAGGCACTTACATCTGGATTGTCACAGCCGATCATTTCTCCATAGGACACCTGGTGACACAGGCAGTACGTGGGCTCATTGGGGTCCACGGGCATATCCAAAACATCAGAAGGGTGCACTTTCCCGAAATTAGTTGCAGGAGCACCGTATTCTGCCCTGAAAAGGAACAGAGTGGTGTAAATTCCACTAAATGTAGAAATCGTTTTGCAGGCATATCGGCCCATGCGGACAGGAAGCTTCTTGTAGTTGTTAGAGGGAAGTGCTGACATGTTCTGACCAGTTGATGTAAAGGGTTCATCAATTCATGCTGCTTGTGCCAATACCAACCTGGGCAGCTGTTATGTGTAAGGAGCTGTCAGCTTCAGGCTCCGTACACACCGACAGTGGCCCATAGAATAGCCAATAGGCCGGGGGTTCCAAGGAGCTGACCCCCTGCCGATCAACTATTGATGTTCTATATTGGGGATAGGTCATCAATAGTTGATACCTGGACAATCCCTCTAATTAACACCAGTTGCCAACACCCTCCAAATTACAAATCACTCACGTCTGAACCAATTTGATCTTCTTCTGGCCGCTCTTTGCCGTCTCGTCGTCTGAGTTCTTCACCTTTGATCTGACCTTGGGGGCTTTCTTCTCCTTCTGTCCTCTGCCTTCTGCAGGAAGGATAATCAGAGTGTTATCCCAATGTTGGGGCGAGAACAAAAGGGGTGAGGGGCCAAATCTGGAGGTAAGAAAAAAGAAGCGGTGATGTACTGGGAATGGTTATCTGTTACACGAGTGAGAACTCCACCAGCCCCATAGAGGAAGCGAGAGCTGAAGATCTTCCAGGCCAAGTCTGGTCAAAAAAGGTCCTATAAATTACATGTATGAATCTAAGGATAAGTAATGTATGTACAGAGTGACTCCAGCAGCAGAATAGTGAGTGCAGCTCTGGAGTATACAAGATGTAATTCAGGATCAGTAATGTATGTACACAGTGACTCCATCAGCAGAATAGTGAGTACAGCTCTGGAGTATAATATAGGATGTAACTCAGGATCAGTACAGGATAAGTAATGTATGTACACAGTGACTCCACCAGCAGAATAGTGAGTGCAGCTCTGGGGTATAATACAGGATATAACTCTGGATCAGTGCAGGATAAGTAATGTATGTATACAGTGACTCCACCAGCAGAATAGTGAGTACAGCTCTGGAGTATAATACAGGATGTAACTCAGGATCTGTACAGGATAAGTAATTTATGTACACAGTGACTCCACCAGCAGAATAGTGAGTGCAGCTCCGGAGTATAATACAGGATGTAACTCAGGAGCACTACAGGATAAGTAATGTATGTACACAGTGACTCCACCAGCAGAAGAGTGAGTGCAGCTCTGGAGTATAATACAAGATGTAACTCAGGGTCAGTACAGGATAAGTAATGTATGTACATGGTGACTCCACCAGCAGAATAGTGAGTGCAGCTCTGAGGTATAATACAGGATGTAACTCAGGATCAGTACAGGATAAGTAATGTATGTACATGGTGACTCCACCAGTAGAATAGTGAGTGCAGCTCTGGAGTATAATACAGGATGTAACTCAGGATCTGTACAGGATAAGTAATGTATGTACACAGTGACTCCACCAGCAGAATAGTGAGTGCAGCTCTGGGGTATAATACAGGATGTAACTCAGGATCCGTACAGGATAAGTAATGTATGTACACAGTGACTCCACCAGCAGAATAGTGAGTGCAGCTCTGGGGTATAATACAGGATGTAACTCCGGATCAGTACAGGATAAGTAATGTATGTACACAGTGACTCCACCAGCAGAATAGTGAGTGCTGCTTCGGAGTATAATACAGGATGTAACTCAGGAGCACTACAGGATAAGTAATGTATGTACACAGTGACTCCACCAGCAGAATAGTGAGTGCAGCTCTGGAGTATAATACAGGATGTAACTCAGGATCAGTACAGGATAAGTAATGTATGTACACAGTGACTCCAGCAGCACAATAGTGAGTTCAGCTCTGGAGTATAATACACTTTGGATCTATATAAAAAAAACTATACAGTGATTTTTTTTAAAGACGGTCACTTCTAGGGGAAGAGAGACAGAAGGATCAGGCAGACAACTCATTTCCTCACTCTTTTTGCCTTTGCTGGAGCAGCTGTCATAGTCACTGGATTCAATGTGCTTCTCTTTCAGATCAGCTTCAAAGCGAGCGAGGTCCGTGTCCAATCGCCGAATGTGCTTGTCCACCTGGAGAGCAGAAGAACAATAAATCACCTAAACATCCCAAAAGAAGGTTGTATTTACACTTCATGGACACGGATTATATGACATGGTTTCCTGGTGATCAGTCGTCGAATCTACCGTTTTGTACATTATGCAGTAAGAAATACAGCAATCCGAAGTCTAATAAATTAGAAAGGCTGATAATCTGGCAACTGATCCAATCACAGCACTCCTATAGGATGTGGCGTATCACAAGCCAGAAAGCCAACCACGCTATTCTGTCCGCCATAAACAGCGGAAACAAATAGAAGCCTGGTCAAACGGAAAGCAAAGGGTCCATCTTTAGTCTCCGTTTGACTGATTAACCCTTTACAGTCCAATTTGTATCCTGGTTTTCCCAGGGGGCTTACTTTTTTCTGCCGTTATACAATGGTGCTATCTGCTGGCTAAAGCCAGTACTGCATGAGGTGACACATTGGATAGGCTCCGACACCAGAGAGGCTGGCAATATACAGTAAGAGAACCCCGACGGACGTCTTCCAACATCGGAGCTGTACAGCCTTAAATCATAATGTCTTCAGAGGTCAGACAGTGGATTGGAAAGGCTTAAAGCCTATGGTTCCACACAGAGTTCCATCTGGATGCCACTTTCAGTGAACGGCTGGGTATATAGTGAAACGCAGTGCGATCGCAGCCTCCGCAGCAGAGTTTATGTTATCTTAGGCTACATAATCTCCTTACAACTAAGTGCTATAGAACGATCAATGACCATTCCGTAATCCAGAATCCATTACATTCATCACAACGGTCCCGGATTAAAGGAATGTCACTTACCATTTCATACGTCTGCATGGCCAGCTGCACTTTGTCGTCTCCGTACTCCTTGCATTTACTGTACGCCTCCTGCACTTGTCTGAGGAGCTGCAGCTTCTCCTCGGAGCTCATGGTGCGGGCGCCGCTCATATACTGACAGGACAGGCGATCTATGTGACATTTCAGATCTGCAGGCAACAAGCAAATATTTGAGAAAAAGAAAGCAAGTAACATCCACCGATCAGCAAATTAAGGGAGCGCCTGGAGGGGTCGCCGGGAGTGTTTGTTCTACTGATGACTCGGGACAAAGTTGTTTTCAAAACATAGTGAAATTCGTCGCTGCAGAGATCCGCGCCAAAATCTGCACGTCTAAATGCTGATTTTTATGCGGAATGGTTGGCAGAATTAAGCCATTTTCAATTTTGCATCAAAAGCCGCACAGGAGATAAGCAGGTTTTGGTGCAGAATTTTCCATATGGCAGTAAATTCCGTGACCAATTCCATCCTGCGTCAAAGACCCCTTAGCGTGCCGCTACACGGGTGCCGCCTAACAATTGTCAGGAAGAGACGAGCCCTAGCGGCATCAGATAGCGTTTGTGGCGCATGTTCTATTATTGGGCATGTCAGCATTTTTAAATGCCATGCGTCGCCTATTGAAGTCAATGGGCAGAGTTTTCAGTGCTGCAGAACCTGGTGCCACGTTTTTGACAGCGCTAAACGCCCTAGCTACACTACCTGAAAAAAAAGGAATACTCACCTAGCTGGCGCTGTCCGGGTCCCTGCCGCTGCTCTCCGGCACTCCTACAGGCTTCGGTGAAGTTGTCAGTCTCTGACAGAGCATTGCATGCGGGTAACAGGGTTGAAAACCCCACCTCCAGCAAGACATTGCTCTGATTGGCTCTCGGGTGCCATGTTCAGCCAATCAGAGCCAGCGCTCGATGAGCCAATCACAGCCATTCAATGAATATTGGAGTAATCCTTTTTTTTTCCCTCCGCTTTCTTGGCTATGTTTTCAGCTGTGCTGAAAAGGCAGCCAAAACGCTGGCAAAATGCATGGCAGCGCTGCGGAAACTGCAGTAACCGCCCGTGTGAGGGAGGCCTCAGGGTGCTATTACACCGCGGCGTTTCTCCACTGCTAATTGTAGAAGATACGCTGATTGTGGATGGCATCGGGACTCATCAATGGGATGGAACTGACAAGTCCAGGTGCCGACCGCAATTAGCATCGCTCCGCTTGCATTGTGTGTAATAGCAGCTGTACTGGACTGATTGATATCTCTGAGCTAGAAGTGACTCGGGGTTATACTGGGGGGCTTAAAGGGGTCTTCTGCCCTCTTTTCCACTGATGACCCATTCTCTGGATAGGTCATCAGTAGTTGATGGACAAGGGTCTGCTGCTCTGGACCCCGTCCATCAGCCGACTGTCCAGCCTGCTGTCATCAGCGGACACCGTCTGAGCTGCTGCACTGCGGGCCGGTCGATCAGCTGATGTCAGGGTGCCGAGCGTCGGCCCCATTGAAAGCAATGGGAGGAAATCTGCGATGCTCTGCCGCGCCTGTGACAGCTGCACGGAGGATCCCTGCATCCCCCTAAATGACGTGAGGCCGTATTCAGATGAAAATAGGGATTTCACATGGATGGCGGCATGGACCGCATCGCCCATTGTTCTCAATGGGACAGTAAAGCACATTGCATGCCATGGGCGCGGGTGCATGCCGATCCTCTAACACGCCTGAAAGCCGCGCTTATTTCTACGTCAAAAACCGTCGCGGAAAATGTAATACGGCTTTTTAATCCACATGAGATCACAGGTCACGCGCCCGCCTGGCAGCCGCACCCACCTTCTGTCCGCTGGTCCAGATCCCTCATTAGCTGGAAGTTCCTTTGGAGCTCAAAAGGCAAATTCTCAATACCTGCAAGGAGAATCACAGCGATGTCAGCGGGCGGTCGGGGGCGGGCGCACCATACTACCACACTCTGCGCTTCACGAGCTCTGCCTGCTGTCACTGAACAGGACCTCACCCACTTGTGGGGCACAAGATGCCAGCCCTCCGTGGGACATTCTCTTGTATGTTACTAGATATCACCGGGCATCGGTGCCCGCTGGAATACATAGATTGTCCTCCGGCTTCCTGCTGTGTTTTGTGGTACAACCCCCATCGTGTGCCCCAAGATACCCACTCACTTCCATGTGGCATCTCTGATTGTTGTCCCCCTTCTCTGTGCCAGTTCCAAGCATACTGACCGATCTCTGCATGCCAGTCTTCAGAATGTCGCTCACTGTGCTCTTTGAGATCATGCACGGTATGTGCCAGCTGCAAAGGTTCATCCCCTTTTATGTGCCACCACCAGAATATTGCCTTTTCTCCCGTGCCAGTCCCGCTATACTGTCCCTTCACCCGTGCCAGTCCCGGTATACTGCCTCTCCACCTATGCCAGTCCCTGTATACAGTCCTTTAACCCGTGCCAATCCCGTAATACTGCCCCTTCACCCGTGCCAGTCCCACTATACTGCCCCTCCACCCGTGCCAGTCCACCCTTTTATCTATGCCAGTCCTAGTATGCCACCCCTTTCTCTGTGCCAATCCTGGTTTGGTGTCCCTTTCCATGTGCCAGCCCTGCTGTACCACCCTCTTACCTGTGCCAGTGCACTCTTGCCCCTTTCCTGCCCCCTCCCTGTGCCAGCTCCCTGACTCCTCCCTCCCCAGTATCAGCTCCGGGGACATCACTGCGGACCCCTCACGATACTCCCCTCGCCCCGCATCACTCACTGTCTAAGTAATGCTCCAGGTACATGCCAGCCGCCATCTTGAGCGACAAACAGACAACTTCCGCCGAGCAGGCTTAGGGCCCCTATGGTTTGTTTAGCGTCGCCATCTTGTCGGGGCCACAACAAAAAATCCCCCCTTCATCCTTTGTGTGGTACCTGCAGCGCTCCGGCCACTAGAGGCCCCGTGACGAGATCCATTTCTGTCTCCAGCAAAGGAGGCGGCGGCGCCATTTTGTCGGAGACCGCGGAGTGTCCGCTATTGTTCCACAGTGTGTGAGAAGCGTTGGACAAACTCTGATAAAATGCCCCAACCGTGTACCACCACACTCCACAGTCCACTGTAGTCAACATGTGGCTATTCTGGGACTTGTAGTTCGATTCAATAGAATTTCTCTTACATTGGGAGGTTTACATATAAAAACGTCCTCAGTACCCAAAGTAACCAATCAGAGCGCAGCTCTCATCTTGTAAGCAGCTTTGCAGCAATGAAAGCTGCGCTCTGATTGGTCGCTATAGGCAACAAGGTTTCTTTTCCTGCTATTTCTGAATAATGAAGCCTAATGAGTAAGCTGGATTTGTAAGACCTGCTCCCATCAACGGGTGCGCCAATGTCAAACACGAATGAGACCGCGTGCCCAAGGACTGCCTGAATGAATTTTAAAGTTTTTCTTCAGGTGACTAAACTATCTCTGCAGCCTGCGACATCAAGTAGATCGTCACGGGAATAGCTCGGTCCCATTCAGCTTCCATACCAGGCACAACCACTATACAATGTACGGCGCTGTGCCCGGGACAGACTGAAGCAGCTGTGGCGCTCACCTGAGCACCACCGTCAGCTGACCCCGACGAAGGACTGTTGATGACCAAGCCTGAGGATGTCATTAATAGTGCAATCCTGGAAAACACCTTCAAGGGCTCCTTCACATGAACATATGCGCATGCCTCAGCACTGCGTTTTTTCAGGGCGAATTATGCGTTTTTGCATGCGTATCGGCGCATTGTACTGTACTTTTTTTCACCCACGGGGCATATTTAGTTGCGCACGGCAAATAAGGTTCACCGCTTATAATGGCTAAGGAGTTCAGCCGTGTTCTTTATCTGGCGGTATTACACAGCGTATCGCACATCTCCACGCTCACAGTGACCTCTTTGGGGACCTTTGGTGGGCAAAAAGGTAGGGCACGCTGCATTCTATCTTGTGCGACCAAAATGCGTGCGCAAAATACAGAAACGTGAACTAACCCATTGAAACCCATGGCCTCTATTCTCTGCGTATTGCACGCACAAATACACCCGTGTGAAGGGAGCGCCGATTGGTCCGTGATGATCGGTGGCACACGAAGGGTCGGATATGGATTTTTTGTGTGTATGTAAAGTCCTACAACGTACTACTTATTCGCAGTCTTCTGCTTGCAGTCAGTGAATGGAAACCTCTCTAGATTCCAAAGCACTTTCCTGCTCGCTCCATAGCGAGAATCCAGCCGTCTGCTTGTTGTATTTCCAGCTGGCGTGGTGGGGGCATTGCATAGCAGGAAATGACCGTTAGATGTTTAGCAACGATCGACCATGGCGCAATTCAATGCAGCTCTATATTGGCATGGCGCCGCGATTGGGTCCACTCGACTCCTACTTCATTGCATGATTGCAAGATGACGTGAAGATGGTTAGGTGATCCCTCCTCGCCGATAACATGGAGATGGTCAGGTGATCCCTCCCCGCCACTGCCATGGAGATGGTCGGGTGATCCCTCCCGGCCGCTGACATGGAGATGGTCAGGTGATCCCTCCCGGCCGCTGACATGGAGATGGTCGGGTGATCCCTCCCGGCCGTTGGCATGGAGATGGTCGGGTGATCCCTCCCGGCCGCTGACATGGAGATGGTCGGGTGATCCCTCCCGGCCGCTGACATGGAGATGGTCGGGTGATCCCTCCCGGCCACTGACATGGATATGGTCGGGTGATCCCTCCCCGCCGATGCCATGGAGATGGTCGGGTGATCCCTCCCCGCCGATGCCATGGAGATGGTCGTGTTATCCCTCCCTACCGATGCCATGGAGATGGTCGGATGATCCCTCCCCGCCGATGCCATGGAGATGGTCGGGTGATCACTCCCCGCCGATGCCATGGAGATGGTCGTGTTATCCCTCCCTACCGATGCCATGGAGATGGTTGTGTTATCCCTCCCTACCGATGCCATGGAGATGGTCGGGTGATCTTTCCCCGCCGATGCCATGCAGATGGTCGGGTGTTCCCTCCCCGCCACTGACATGGAGATGGTCGGGTGATCCCTCCCCGCCCGACATGGAGATGGCCGGGTGATCCCTCCCCGCCACTGACATGGAGATGGTCAGGTGACCCCTCCCCGCCACTGACATGGAGATGGTCAGGTGACCCCTCCCTGCCGCTGACTTACCTCTGGACCAGGATGTCCCATGATTGTAAGGAAGTCGATCCACCAATGGGAGCACAAGTTGCTTCATCTTAGCAACTCCTGAGAGCCGGCTGGCCAACGCTGGGACGTGTAGGGGGTATATGATGGCACACGTCAAACACAAGGCCCGCAGACCATATCTACCTCGCCACCTGATTTCACATGGTCCACCACCATACCCCTCATCGAGCTTACAGCAGCAGTCTGGCGGTGGCAGTGCAGTCCGTGGCCGCTGACATCTCCCCTTCCTCCAGTGTTTGTGTGCGCCGTCCTGTACGCAGTGCAGATGCCGCGGGTAGAGGTCAGTGGTGACCGACTGCTGAACCGGGACTGTAGGTTGGGTGAGTGTAACGCCTGTAGGGATGGTGCTGGCTGGAGGCTAAGGGGAAGGTGGGTGGAGGGATACTATTACTACTGGGACTTCTATGGGGAAGGGGGGCTGGGGGTCATTATTTACTACTGGGGCCAATATAGGGGGCACTATTACTATTAGAGCAGCCAATATAGGGACACTTACTATTGGGGCCACTGTGGAAGGGGGGGGGGGGGGGTCAATATTACTACCGGGGCTATTATGAGGGACACTATTAGTACTGCGGCCATTATGGCGGTCACAATTACTATCCAGCCTTACACCTATGATACTGATGTGACCCTCGGTGAAAACGAGTTTGACACCCGTTTTATGGATATACCTTAAAGAGTTGTCCTCTTTGGGCGAGAGGGGATTGTTAAAGGGGTATGCCGAGAAATAAAACTGATCACAGGATGCCCCCTCTCCTGCTGGGATTCGGCTGCAGCACCACCATAGGAGAAATGAAGTACTACAGGGGGCACATTACCATCAATGGGCTGTCTATGTAACACATGCTCATAATGTATGCAGATCCCACTCCTGGGCACTCTCGCAGGCATCACCCTCATGCCGCTTGGTGTCATGCCAGTATGAGCCTGGAGTGGACAGAGGTGGCCATAATCAATGGCAAACCTCCAAATTGCCTCATTTTATACTGGCCTATTCCACAAAATGGGAGGAGTGTATCAAGATTTGCATAAAAGTGGGTGTTCCATCCCCTGTGTACACATTCCTGAGCAAGTTGGGGGCAGGGCTTAAAAGTGTCCCATGCATGGGAGGGATATGATGGGGCACGGAGGAGATGTCCCCTTTTTCTGGGTCTATATGTCAGAAGTTTGCTGAAAGTTTACTTACACTTAACTCCATCTGCCCCAGGTGGGCATGCTCGCCCCAGGCGTTGCAGCAGTAGGTGGAGGGAGTCTGGCATCTGAACTTGTACACCCCTCCACCGACACAATTCACTCTCCACTACCACATTATGGGGGTCAGGTCGGCCCCCTCTAACCAACCTCAGCATTCTGTGCCCGCTTATGACTGTACTGGTGGGTTTCGCTCTCTCCTGCAGCATCTTTTAGCCTCTATGTCCCTTTATACCCCTCCGTCATATATGGGTATCCGTTTCCCATTCGCTACACAGAATATAAAACACAATGTATATGGAGGTTTATTTCTATACAATATACTAAAAATGGGAACAGGAGAGGACACCAGAAGAGTGACAGAGGCCAGCAGCCTCCCACATCACAACAGCTGAATGCACATGGTAGGTTTGGTCTCTTCCCAAGGCAAATTTTATTATTTTTGGAAATGAAAATATTTCTGATGGGTCCAAAAAGGTGACTGGGAGGAAAGCGAGCAACAGTGATACTGGTAGTAATAGGACAGGCAGAGGATGGGGACAGACAGCAGGGAGGAAAGACAGGAGGAAATTGTGTTACCAAACAGTTTGGAAAGTTCTAGAAAGTTCTGGTTATAAAGAACTATAACCAGGAATAGAGAGCAGGATTGGGGCAAAGGGCACAAAAAAAAAGGACCAGGATAAAGAGATGTCAAGACAGGCAGCAAGGTGATAAAAAACAGGACAAGGATCAGGGTGGTGAGAAGGTAAGAGACGAAGACAGGTACCAGGGTGGTGAGAAGGTAAGGGAGGACAAGGGCCAGGGTGGTGGGAAGGTAGGACAGGAGGAGAAGAAATGGGGCAGTGAGAAGGTAGGACAGGAGGAGAAGAACGAGGGCGGTGAGAAGGTAGGACAGGAGGATAAGAACCAGGGCGGTGAGAAGGTAAGACAGGAGGATAAGAACCAGGGCGGTGAGAAGGTAAGACAGGAGGATAAGAACCAGGGCGGTGAGAAGGTAAGGCAGGAGGATAAGAACCAGGGCGGTGAGAAGGTAAGACAGGAGGATAAGAACGAGGGTGGTAAGAAAGTAAGAGGACACGGGCCAGGGAAGTGAGAAGATATGACAGGAGGAGAAGAACCAGGGTGCTGAGAAGGTAGGAGAGCAGGATAAGGACCAGGGTGCTGAGAAGATAGGAGTCTTGGCCAGGGACTAGGGTGGTAAGAAGGTAGGAAAGGAGGACAAGGACCAGGGCAGGGCCAAGGAGGTTGGAGAACATGGCAGGGAGGTAGGAGAGCAGGACAAGGACCAGGGTGGTAAGGACTTAGGAGAGGAGGCCAGGGATCAGAGAGGTGGGGAGGCAGGACAAGGACCAGGGCAGGGATCAGGGAGGTGAGGAGGTCGGAGAGAAGGGCAGGGATCAGGGGGAGCAGGACAAGGACCAGGGCAATGAGAAAGCATGAGAGATGGACACAGACATGGGTGGCGAGAAGGAAAGAAAAACATGGCTCATGTTATTGAGAAAGCAGAAGACCTGGTTTAAGAAGAGTTGGGATCCTAGCAAACTGGAAGCTCCCCGTACGATATAACGTATCAGATTGCATAAAAAAATAATAAGCTAGAGCAGTAAATAAGCAGTGGATATACACACTTTGCTTCGTATATAGTACATAATAGTAGCCAGGACACCGGCGGAACCTCCTCTCCCCGGCGGATGAGCAGAACTAGCTAATAGATCCTTTAATGCAGAACTGTCAATTCATCAGCCTCCTCCTCTCCGGGACCGGCAATGTCAGTCTTAATATGGCCTCCGTAATCCTATGCAGTGAACTTCCAGGGAAGATGTCAGCTGAGGAAGAGCAGGAACGAGATATGGATAAAATAATATATAATACAGAAGGTCCCCCCGCCCCCCTCCCCATTTCATGTATTAGGGTATAAAATAAAGTTCAAAAATCTTAATCCATACCCGCACCCCCCCATATCTGTCCCGTACGGGCAGTATTGCTGGCGGGGCACTGACACTAGCGGTGCATGGCATCCTCTGGTTCAGTGGCCTGTATGAAGTCATTGATGGGATGCAGTGCACTGTATATAACACTGCCCGAACACTGCATCTCTCCATGTGCTGTTAATGTATACTAAGAGCAAGCAGCAAGAGTGTTGATGTCAGGACTTCAGCCCGATTTCAAGGCTCCAACAAATTCATAGCTTGACGACCTCCATTATACTGAGGCCGATTAGGAGTCCGTTCTCGCTGTCTTCGTAAGCCAAAGTTCCTACCCAAGATGGGACTTTTCCCCCACCCAACAAGAACGGTCCAGGTCCAGACCTTTAATCCCTCCCTCGTGTGACCGGTCCGGGACCTTTCCCTCCCCTCCCGCTTGTACGCATCAGTTGTCCAATTCATGTATAACTAGGAGCTGGCTAAGTGTTCCACTTGGATGGTGCTGGTGGAGACGGTCAAACATAAGTCCTTGTGATGATCAGTCTTGAAAGGACTCATGTCAAAAGAGCACTGTGGACCGTCGGACGTGGGGGCCTGGGATACGGGTGTGAAATGCGCTTGTGAGGTTAGGATTTGCGTAGGGGGAGACTGCTGAGTTTCTGGAGCATTGTGTTTCCTCATGTGCTTCATCAGATATGTTTCCTGGGGAAAAGTGAAGGAAAACAAGAAGAATCAGTACATAATAATGAAACCGCATTTAAAGCGACCCTCCGGTCCTGGACGAACCAAAATGGTCAATATGACCAAAGAACTGACCATGTGGTGCCTTTCAACCAATTAGGCCAGAAGGTGGTGTAATTAGCATATGCTAAACACTTTTTGAACAGCACAATTTTTTTTAATGGCGCACACAAGTCCTCATAAATGATGTATACACTTATTATACAGGTTATTCTGGACGTGGCAATACCAGATATGCATTAGTCAAAGTTTTAGAACTTATTTAACCCCTTCCTGCTCAGCACCGTACGATTATGTCTGCAGGAAAGTAGTCCCCACAAAATGACGTGGTAGTACGGGCCGACGCCATCACTTGCAGGTTACAGCTGTAGCATCCAGATGGCACACTATCACCTGGGATCAGCGATAACTCAGATCCTGGCCATTTAACCCTTCAGATACAGTGCTCAATAGCAACCGTGGCATCTAAGTGGTTAACAAGAGGGAAGGAGCTCCCTCTATCGTTGCACTGGCCCCCGTAGGCAATGACTCTCAGTGTACAGTAAGTACTGCAGTGTATTATGTAAGTGATCAGATGATCACATATTAAAAGTCCTCTGCAGGGAAATAGAAAAAAAAAAGTTTTTTGTGCAATTACCGTATATACCGGCGTATAAGGCGACGGGGCGTATAAGACGACCACCCAACTGTCACCTTATACGCCGGTATACAGTGGAGAAAAAAAAAAATTCATTACTCACCTCCCACGGCAGGATGTCGCTCGCTCCTCGTCCCCGGCGCAGCATAGCTTTCTGAATGCGGGGCTTGAAATCCCCGCTTCCAGAAAGCTAATACACACGCCGGCAGCCATGACATCAGTGAATGCCTGTGATTGGCTAAAGCACACGTGGCTTCAGCCAATCACACTATTCAATGACATCATTGAATGGGTGTGATTGCTAACACGTGCGCCTTCAGCCAATCACAGCCATTCAATGCTGTCATGGCTGCCGGCGTGTGTACTAGCTTTCTGGAAGCGGGGATTTCAAGCCCCGCATTCAGAAAGCTATGCTGCGCCGGGGACGAGGAGCGAGCGACAGCCTGCCGGAGCGAGCGACATCCTGCCGGAGCGCGACAGAACACCGGGGGAGGTGAGTAATGAATTTTTTTTTTTTTACACTTTTTTTTTTTTTTTGTATTACCGGCGCATAAGACGACCCCCGACTGCAGAGCAGATTTTTCGGGGTTCAAAAGTCGTCTTATACGCCGGTATATACGGTAAGTCCTTTATTTTGGTAAAAAAAAATAAAAATACATATTTGGTATCGCCGTATTCATAATGACCCGTATAGTAAAACAAACGCATAATGTATCCTGCAATCTGAACACCTTATTAAAAAAAAAAAAGGCAAAAAATGATGTTTTTGTGTATTCCACTTCCAAAACAACTGCAATAAAAAGTGACCTCAAAATTATAATTAGTTCAGTAAACAACAAGCCTCCGCACGGCCCCGGGGGGGGGGGGGAAGGGTCCGGGCTTTTAAAATTATAGTGGAAATCTAAGATTTCAAGAGGAGGCACGCAGGCGGCCCAAGGATGCGACAAATGTATCCGTTGCATCGTAATCCGGCGGCACTTATCTAGGGTTGGTGTAAAAATGGCGGTTTTAGATAAATGTGCCCCAAAGTGTTTTTTTTTTTTTGCGCAAAAGTAGAAAAATAAAAAATATATATGAATAATTTAGGTATCTTCATATTTGTACCGACCCGCAGAACGGTTATGTCATTTATACTGCAGGCTGAGCACCATAAGGTTCTCTAGTAACAGAGAGGAAGAGGACGATGCAACGAGAGGATTAGAATACGCCATAACATAGGAGCCGCCAACAGACGGCAGCCGTATACAACCATATGAAGACGCACCGAAGTATACGCTCGGCTACAGATGGAACAGGTATAGACTTTAGCGTGCTTGACGGTATGAGTAGACAGGTGGACCTCTAGGGAGGTGGAGTCGGTGTACGCTCGGTGACAGTTGTGGCACTTGAAGGGTTTATCTTTGTTGTGCTGCCTCCTGTGAGACTGAAAGACAAAACACAAGAAAAGGTGAAGTTATGGAGCAGACGAAGGAGCAATGACCGGAGGGCTCTGAATACCCAGCTTTACGGAGCTTTCCCCCATGACTACGCCTTGCCCCATCACTACACCTGCTATGATTGGGAGGACAGGGGCTGCGTAGTCCCAGTTCGTGGTGCAAGAGTGTCAGCATAGAGGCGGCTAGTCTCCATCAAAGCGAAAGCGCTTATCCGTCTCATCTGCGTTTCTCTCATTAAAGCAACCCTCTGGGCTGGACAAACAAAGATGGCCGCCTCACTTCTCTCACTGCATCATTAGTCTAAGACACTACACACAGCTCTGATTGGCCGATGCTACTCATGTGGGCAGCGCTGGCCAATCAAGAGCGGCATGTGGTGTCTTAGAGCCCTTTTACACATGACATATCGTTCCGTGTAAATGTAGGGACCAACGGATCGACAAACAATAAATTAGTACGTCGTTCAGTTTATGCTGCATCAAAACTGAATGTTGAATCGTCCCATTTAAACAGGCAGTTGGTCAAGTATGAACTGCCTGTTTACTGTGAATGGAGGCGGGCGGGCCAGAATGATCCCCAGCCTGATCAACCTCCATTCACTAGCGATGATCATTCTTGTATAAAGCACAGGAACGGTCTGTCGGGCATCTGCGTTCGACAGGTCATCCTGTCTGTAAGCAGTCTCAGACTACCGATGCATACTAATACACAGGTTGTCAAGAGAAGCGAAATACGGCCATCTTTGTTTTTCCAGGACTGCAGGGTCGATTTAAGACTAGGGCTACATTGCGACTGACTGCGCAACCAAAGATCTCAGTGTAGCCCTGAAATCTCTAAAACCAACAGAAGTCAATGCAGGTCACATGGCAACTCACAAGTGGCCAATATCCTCAAATTGCACAAAATCCACCTTATGGATGAGAAAACATGCAATGCCCATGAATGTGCACTGTTCGTGTAAATTGGACAGCAGCCAGATGGGGGTTCGTGTGCCGTTTGATGCACGTTGCCCTCGAGTCCCCTGGGGGCCACTTGCATGTACAGCTGCGTGCCACGAGCCTTAGGGTGTCCCTTCTATGAACGTCTGTTTGTCTGTGGTCACCGAGCTCTGCAATGATTGTTCCCCGCAATACCCTAACCTGTGCAATGTGTCGGTGGCTTGGTAAATGGCACCTGTCCGCCTGCTGTAAATCTGGCAGAACGGGTCAAAGGTTGGATACCACAGAGGTATAGATGCCAGCACCAACGCCACAACCTCCTATAGGGTCCCCAATGGCAGCATGCAGAAGACCGAACATAAAAGTGTCATCATGTTCCTGGAACAAGTGAGAAAAGACATATTACCTGCAGATTTGACAGCTGGGTGAACGCCTTGTCACATCCGGGATGGACACATTTATAGGGCCGGTCGCCTGTGTGAATCCTGAGTGCAGAGATGAAAACAAAGAATTACATCGACAATCCAGATGAGCATTACGGGCAGCTACGGGAAAGCAGCGCAAGGAGGGGAGGGGGATGTTAATGGGGGGAGGGGTGAAATGAGCAGACAGGATGTCATCCCTCCCCTGACCCGGGTTTCCATTCAGACACGTGTGCATGCGGTTGGTGGGGGGGAAGGAGGGTGCATGCTGGTGTCGGGGCTCCCCCAGCTCTCTCCTCCTGCCCCCTTACCGTGTATGTTGCTGGAGGTGAGAGAGCTGGCGGAAGGCCTTCTGACAGTAGCGGCAGTTGTAGGGCTTGGCCCCCGAATGGATGCGCACGTGCTGGGCCAGGTAGGAGCTGTTGGCGAAGGTTTTGGAGCAGTGCGGGCACTTGTGAGGCTTGGACACCGCAATATGCACCTTCGTGTGGATTCTGCCAGAACAACACAATGGTTGGGAGAGGGACCATCACAGAACCGTATGTGTATGCACCCTGCCAATTATCAGCACGAGGCCCGGGGACAAATCTATGGTGTATGTATAAAGGGAACACGCTAACTCGGTGTCTATTAATCACGTGTGTATGAAAACATGCTAGAAATTCCCTACATCCGTGTGGACGGTGTTTTTGGAATAAATGCAAAAGAAAAAAGTAATAAGTGTGTAATAAAACATTCTGCAACTTGTTAATCTACTTTTTAAAGTGTCCTTCCGGACCCAGGACAAAATCTGTCCCAGAACCAGAGGAGGGGGCAGTATCGCATGCCGCTATCCGTTGATGCGGGTGTTCTCCAAATCCTCTTTGTTTTTGCTGCACCAGTTCTCTGATTACCTGATGCACAGTGGAGTTGCACTGGTAGTCTAAGACACTATATTCTGCTCTGATTGGTCCGTGCTGCTCACATGAGCATCACCGGCCAATCAGTAAGCTATGTTAAGTGTCTCAGACTACCGTTGTACAATGTGCACTGGATCCGCATTAGTCTTAGGGTTTACTAAGGACGACTATCCTTTTAGCAATTGGTGGAAATAGTTGCTACAGCGAGTTGTTAGCGTACGAACGACTATTCTTCATGTTTGGGGAAGCACTCACATCCCCGCAGCGTTCACCGACAACACATCTGTTTACACCAGACGATATTTAATCAGCCAGTGACTATTTTTAGGTGAGCTGAAACAAAGAGACTAGTGAATGAGTTTTCACTTGTCACCCTGTTGGTGGCCGTATTTACAAAAGATAAGTGTCGCTCACATTCGCTTGACTGAGTTTGGACATTAGTTGTGTGTGAAGCCAGACTGACTCTACACACGGCTCCGAACGGTCAGCACCAGCCTATCAGAAAGATGTGCGAGTGCCTCAGAGCACCAATACACAGTGCACACCGGGTAGCGGCAGCAGCAGTGAAACCACCTTGGAAGACTGAAGAAGGGCCTGGGAACGGGAAGATCTGAAGCAGAAGGGCACATAATATCTCCCCGCTTCTGATCTGTGGCCAAATGTTGTCTCTGGGTTGCTTTAAAGAATAACTGCACTATTTAAAAACTTTTGACATGTAAGAGCAACATGTCAAAAGTTTTGATCAGGGGGGTCTGGATGCCCAGACTCCTGCTCACCAATGAAATGAAAGGTCTGCAGCACTGTACCCCTATGACTTTCGCACGTTCACTTCTGAGCTGTGCCTCTTTGGCTGTCTGCACGGTCTTTCGTCTCTTCTCGGCAGCTGAAGACGGATAAATAGAGGTCTACAGAAGTCTATGTGTCCGTCTTCAGCTGCAGAGAGAAGCTGACAGACAGCAAAGACAACCGGGGGGGGGGGGGGGGGGGGGGGGGGGGGGCCTCCAGATCAAAATTCCTTGTCAAAAGTTTTTAAAAAGTGCAAATATTCTTTAAGGATTGGTGTCAGTGAATGGAAACATGCAGGGCTAATATTTCTCACAGCTGAGAGTTTGCTACAACTGGATCCAGTCTAGACGATCTACTGTGAGCCCAATTCCAGGCTGATAAGATTTTACCTGCACTGATACACTGTAGCAAACCATCAGGAGAGGAGAAATGCTTGTACTGTTGACGTGTTTTAGCTCACAGAGGATTGTCTAGACAGGATACACTTGTAGTAAACCCTCCTCTGTGAGAAGCAGGACGTCTCTTCTTCCAGAGGCTGCATACTGGAATGTTTCCATTAACTTACTGGAAGCGGAGATGTTGAAAATGGTGAAGAACTGAAGTATAACTTACTTTTAAAAGTTGCAGAACTTCCTACTGTATAATGATTAGAGGGGAGCGGCAATACCTGACAAAGCCACAACTGCATATGTGGCGCTGTGCCTGTGTAAACAGTGAAGTTGCCTGATTGGCACTGGCCATGAAGGTGGAAGGGAGGGGTGGGGGGGGGGGCATCAAAAACTGATGACCTATGCTAATAGCTAATTAAAATACGCAACAGGACAATTTGGTTGCAGAGGTGTAAAATGTGAAGATGACAATTTCGGGTTTTGCGTTTTAGCCTACCCCAACCAACTACAGAAGATACGGGCCCAGGAACAGGCTGTGTGCATGTAGAGATGAAGTGTACACTGTTAGGCGGGTGGGGAAACATGCTGGTGTCGGGGCTCCCCCAGCTCTCTCCTCCTGCCCCCTTACCGTGTATGCTGCTGGAGGTGAGAGAGCTGGCGGAAGGCCTTCAGACAGTAGCGGCAGCTGTAGGGCTTGGCCCCCGAGTGGATGCGCACATGCTGAGTCAAGTAGGAGCGGTTGGCGAAGGATTTGGAGCAGTATGGGCACTTGTGGGGCTTGGAGACCGCACTATGCACCTTCGTGTGGATCCTGCCAGAACGACACAAAGGTTGGGTCTGGTACCAGGGTGAAAATGAATATGGAGAGGCAGGTGCTGTATACAGGTGTATGGGTGTGTGAGCCTGCTGATACAAGGCGTCTGTCTAACCCCTAATAGTAGACACTGTTCTGCTCCTAAGGATTTCAGATTTGTGTGGTCGCTGCTCATGGCGGTCCTGACTATGATGTTGTAACATGATGTGCTGCAACACGCATCAGTAGGCACATGGACACCCGTCCTTGTGCCATCCGGTATGTTCAGACCCTGAACACTGCATTCTTGATATTCCAAAAAAATAACACACACACACACACACACACACACACACACACACACAAAAAAGGCTGTCTACATAGCCTAATCGGCTATAACGGGTCCGTGTTCCATTTGTGGAATACACGGACAACATATGGTCAGAAAATACACCCGTGTAAATGTGCCCTTAGGCAAAATGCCCATTGGCCAAATTTTAATTATAAAATCCACGCAAGTCTCCTGCACGGGAGATCCGCTCCTCTTGCCGCCCATAGGGAAGCATTAGCATCCGCACAGCAAGCAAAAGCATGCGGATGTGATTTTTTTTTCCCCCGGCATGCGGATCGCACGGGCAGGAAAAAAATCACAGCATGCTCCATTTTCCTGCGGATCCCGTAGGGACGCGGCACACCCGCAGCTGTCACTGCAGTTGTGCCACAGATCAGCAGATTAAAAAAAAAATCACTGCGCATGCGTTGGGTGTGTCGCCTGATGCTCCCAGACGCATCCGCCGTGCTGAAGAAAGAAGATCCGGCCGGCTCAGAGGAGACCCGCGCTGGATCCTGAGAGGTAAGAAACTGTCTTTTCCTCTCCATGTCCGTAGGCACGCACGGATACCATTGTGGGATTCAGCAGTGGAATCCGTGCATGTAAGTGGACATGAGGCCTTAATTCAATTAGCAGGGTTTTAGGTCACCCATGATCTTTGGCGCTGGTTCGTGGCTTCTTGCTTCCGATTTTCAATTAAAGGGGTTTCTGCGGATGAAAACTACAGGTCACCAACAGCAGGTTGGTGGGAGTTGGCAGCACGGGAAACCTGCAAATCAGATAATGAGAAAGAGCCGTGGATGGCTGGAACCGTCAAAACATCGTTTGCAGCACGGTGGCGGCGTTTTGAGAGTTCCGGCCATTTGTAGCTCTTTTTCATCAGCTGTTCTGTGAGGGTCCTCGTTGGTGGATCTCCGCTGATCTGCTGTTGGTGACTATCCTGAAGGCAGAAAAGCCCTTTAATTATTACGAGGCCCTGCATGCTCTACACTAGCAGTCTGCAACTTTCTGTTGTAGAACTGCAACTCCCAGACTGCTGTTTTGCTCTATACCATAAACTTGGGATCAATTGGCCTTTATCTTTCCATTACTTGTGGCTGATAAAACGTTGAGATTCTAGGATTTAGCGCTAATCTGTACGATTGTCGTTCAGTCTACATGCTTGCACCATCTGAATGATAAACGACAGTCTGCCTGTTTACTGTGGATGGAGGCGAGCAGGCAGGAATAATCTCCGGCCCGCTCCGCCTTCATTCACTGAGCGAACATCGTTCCTGTGTAAAAGCCCAGGAATGTTCATCACTGGGACGGCCTCTCAGGCATCTGCGTCCCAACAGGTTGTTCCGTGTAAAAGGGCGCTTACTTAGAAAACTGTCATTAAACAAGGCCAACTTCAATGTGGTGTTTTGTTACAGTGTAACTGCACTTTCCAAAAACTTTTAATATACCAAAAAGTTCTGATTGTCTGAGGTCCAAGTGCTGAGCCCTCACCGATAGCTAGAATGAAGCAGCAGAAGCACTCGACCGAGTTGTCTCTGCTGCCTAGCTTAACTACATAGAAAGTCAATGTGCCTGTCTTCAGCTAGTCAGCAGTGACAGCACTGAGATGAGCGCTTCAGCTGTTTTGTTCTAGCCATCGGTTGGGGTCTTGGCAGCCAGACCCCCAGCAATCAAACTTTTTGGCACGTTCCTATGACTTGTAAAACACACTTAGAAAGCGCAGTTACAGCTTAAAGGGAACCTTAGCATCTTTTAGCAGTTCTCACAGAGTAGCAGAAGGTAGCGACAGTCACACCGATTCTAGCGATATATCTGCTGTATGAATCTGTGCAGTAGTTTGGGAGAAACTTGCATTTTGTTTACTAGCAACCACAAATAGCAGGTGTACCGAAAGTAGTCCTGCAGATGGCCATACCAACCCCATCCTCCAGCCACTGATTAACAGCTGTCTGCCTATTACAGTGCATAGCGAGACAGCATTCAATCAGCGGCTGGAGGGCAGGTGGGCATGGCTAGCTGCAGCTCATGAGTACGGAGGACTACTTCTAGTAGTCTTGCTGTGTGTGACTGGTAGAAACCTACATTAGAAGCAAACTACTGCATACATACAGCGGATATATCACTAATCAGCGTGCCTGTCCCTACCCCTGCTCTAAGCGAGGACTGTGAGAAGATGGTGACATAGCATGTAACCTATAGCCATATCTGGTGCATGCTGCGCTGCTCATCCACTGCGCCAGTATGAATAGATCTCGCTCGCTGCGTTATGCTTAGTGCAGGGCCCGAGGGGTTGCTGCGTGACACATTTTCCCTTTTGGTGTTGACTTTCTATGTCATATTCTGCCCCCTCAGGCCTTGCACTAGGCCTAATACATTTTGCCAGGAGTGTTTCTTTAGCCATTGTATCAGGTAAACATGTATTGTGAATGTGAGTGTATACGGGCTAACCTCAATGGTGGGTGTATTCTGCTGCAGCAGGCAATCGGATTTCCCCGCCGCCTTACAGGCTGCCCTTCTAGTTGGGGCGAAGCCATAAACAATACAAACTTCGATTCGATGTCCTGCATGTACATCAGCGGTAAATGTGATCTATATGTAAGGTGCTGCACCTGTGATCTCACTCACTACTGGGACGGGAGTGACCTGTGCGTCGGCCGTGTGCTGCACCTGCGCTGGTGGACGAATAAGCAGCTGTTAGTGGGAAAAAGAGACACCATCCTTGTATGCAGCAGATATGGAAGAGACGAACACGGCTGACAAAGGAAGAGTAAGCTTCTACAGGATCTCAGCGACGGAAATGTTTGGCATGAGTGATCTACAGGGCAGACAATATGGAGGATGATGATGGCACAAAGAAGAGCAATGCATGATGATTACAGCGAGGTGGAAAGGTGAGAAGCAGGGAGAAGAGAGCATGACTGATGCGGTAGCTGTGGTACCAGCGGATGTCAGGCAGACGGGCACAGAAAACACAAAGGGGCAGGAATAAGGAAAAGCGAAAAGAGGTAACAACAGGCAGGAGAAACTGGAGAAGGCCGGGACGAGCTGCAATGAGGATGGATGTAAGGGTATGCTCACACAGTCGAATCTGTGTCACTTTTATCTGTGCAGATTCCACTTCTAGAATCCGGGACAGAAATCTGCTGCGGTTATACCTTTCAATTTAAGTGGATTTAGCCCTTTTCAATTGGCAAATCTGCGTACAGAATTCCCTCCGCCGAATCTGCATTAAAAAGTGACATGGCGCAAATTCTAATGGTTTCAGTGCCGATTTGATGCAGAATCGGCATGGATACCGCTTCAAACCCATGTCGAAAAACGCAGTGTGAACATACACTAAGGATCTAGTGAGGATATGTACACATGGCGGATTTGAACGCGGATTCTTCTGCGTTGATTCTGCTTCTAAAAATCGTGTCAGAAGTCTGCGGCTCAGCTGTATATTTCTACCGCGGCTATGCAGCTGTAGGACAGCGGATCCGCACGCATTTTCAGCCCTTTTCAATGGGCAAATCCGTATATGGAATTCCCTATGCAGATTCCAAGCGGAAACTACGCATAATCCGCATCAAGACGAGACAGGTCTTTCCTTTTTTTTTTCCCCACGTGGATTTGAAATCCGCACCGCGTAGACTATGGCGCAGATTCCCATTGAAAACAATGGGATGTGGAGTTGCTGTAAAATTGGTAAGGATTCTACTGCAAAAATCCATCCTGTGAACGTACCCTTAGGAGACGGCAGGGAATGGAGGAAACCAGGAGGAAAACAATATGGTGGATGGAGAGATCAGAGAGGTAAGGACAATGCGGATGGAGAAAATAGGATGCAAGAAATGGGTAACAAGGAATAGAAGTAGGTAAACAGAGACAGAAGACGAAATGATGAAGGAAGATAAATTAGGCAAGAAATTAAAGAGGCCGAAGCAGATGCAGATACACAAATGTGGCAGCGGTACAACATCTCAGCTCCACATATATGACACATAAGGAGAGCGTACTTGGACGACATGATAGCTGTAGAGTATGGGTCAATAATAGAGAGATGATGATGTCTTAGTGCCGTGTACAAGGACACATATACACCTGCTGGTAAGAGACATGTGACACGATGTCCGAATGGAAACCCTCCCTGTCACCACAGACTGACTGGATGTCCTAGAGCAGCATCACATTCACGTCACACATCTCCGTGTCGCTAGCACTGCGGCCCTCAGCAGGCATCCGCTGCCGCTCTAAATACATTATAAGAAAAGTCTAGATTTTGTCTACTTGCCGAGGAATCCGCCTGGACCTTTATGTACGTAATGTGTTATACAAGTAACCAGAATGCATCCCTGTACCCCACACAAGGTCCAATCAGGGTTCGTTCAACACGACTTACTGTTTCTGAAGAACCCTAGTTGTGTATAATGTGAAATGGCTCCATCAGTGCAGCCAAAGCCCCCCCGTGTATAGACATAACACAACTCGCACACTCCCAAAGCTCCAAGCTACATTTTCTTCCTAGCTCCCTTTGCAGATTCTGCCGTTTGTCCCTGCTCCTCTTACCGTGTGTGCTGCTGGAGGTGAGACAGCTGGCGGAAGGCTTTCTGACAGTAACTGCAGGTATAGGGCTTGGCCCCCGAATGGATCCGCACGTGCTGAGCCAAGTAGGAACTGTTGGCGAAGGTTTTCGAGCAATGAGGGCACTTGTGGGGCTTGGCCTCCGTGTGAGACTTGGAGTGAATCTGCATCTCAGACTTGGAGAAGAAGGTGATGGAGCACATCCGGCACCTGGAAGAGAGAAGGCAGACTGTCAGCTCCGCTGGCCATACTATAGGAGGTGAACGGTGGGAAGGACTCTAATGAGATAGCCATTGTCTTTAGTGGAAAGAGCTGGGAACGTGCAGCGTAAAAGGGTAACAGGCATTTACATTTTTTATAATGTACAGAATAGGCAATTCTAAGCATTTTTTCCAATAAATGGGAAAAACCTCTATCCAGCAAGAAGGAGCGTTGCTAGGGAAATCCGACTGCAAAGCTGATTATGGAGATCCTTTCACTGTGCTGCACTGCCGTCTGTAGAGCAGACACGGCAGCTTACATAGAAGAGGTTATTAAACGGGTTCTCCTTCTGTTATCGTATTGATGTATATGTTAAGTTAAAAAAAAAAAAAAATCTGTAAAAATCATTTAATGGAAAAAAAGGGGAGTACCCCGAGCATTTACTAGCGATGATCTATTCTCAGGATAGTCCAACTTAAAACACTGCATTTGGTAGGAGACCCTCATGCAGGCCAGATGCGGTACAATGTCCCAGGGTCCCTCCGTTGGACGTCGCACACAAAGGACTTTTTCAATGCTCCTAAGGTTGATTGAAACAATCCAGATGTTTACACTAGTACGCTGGTGCAACTTTTTGGGCTTAATGCCTTCAGCATATGAAAAAGCTTGGAACTCCCCTGTCTGCTTACAGGCAGCTGTGAAGTCCCATAAACCTGCTGCAGCTAATGGCAGCGATCAGCCATGATCGCTCGGTTCCGTCATTGGCTGCTGCAGCTTGTTTGTAGGCAGTCTAGGCACGTAAAGTGATGTCACAGGGAGACCCAAGTTGGCGGCGGACAAACAGAGGAGCAGGGAAAGGTGAGTAATTGCTAGCTTTTAATTTAATGCACGGAGGACCCGGTGATAGGGGTTTCCTCAACTTTAATTTCTATTTTGCCCATAGTTTTATAATGCTCCTGCATCCTCTGTTCTTTTAGCACTATATGAGAAGCCATCCTGGGCTACAGACGGCTTCTCCTCCCTCACATCATGACCGCTCTTGCTGGGACCCAATGCACCATGACAGTGTCTCATTGTATCTGGTTGTGAGTATTACACCCACTGAGACACTGATAAAGGGCATCCGATCCTGGCATGGGGCAGGCGCAATGTGAAGAGAAGCAGTCTGTAGCTCAGGACGGCTTCTCCTCACACAGCGCCCGGGGGGCATAGTTCAAAAGTCCTTCCTGCAATACTTCTTTTCGCACGCAGAATTCTGCCTGCACACTGGAATCTCGGCGCTACTGTGCAACCTGCATAGGCTACAGTTAACCATTTCACTTCTTATTTCTCAGCAGCACTTATGCCAGGGTCTCTGTAATACTTGTAACCTGATGCACTGAGACATTGACACAGTGCATATGGTCCCACCACAAAATAAAGAGGAGAAGCTGTTTGTAGCACCAGACAGCTTCTCCTCCCACAGTGCTTCATGTCAGAGTAGGCGGAAGCATTATACAACTATGGAGGAAATCTATATGGAAATTGAAGGCAGACATTTATTATAGGGGTTTTCCATGACTTTTACTATTGATGACTTGTCCTCAGTACAGGTAATTAATAGGTGATCAGTGGGGGTCTGCAGCTTGGGATCCCCAGCAATCAGCCGTTTACCAGACCCGCTGTCAGTGCAAAGAGCGCTGGAAGCAAACAGCATTGTTCATATTGCAGTGGCTCGGGCAGGTATTGCATTGAATTCAATGGTAGCTGTGTTGCCTGCAGTACCACCTCGGGCCACAGTAATATGGACAGCGCTAACTACTTTTAGCGCCATCTATACTGATAGAGGGCCTGGCGAACAGCTGACTGGTGGAGATCTGTAGCAGCAAACCCCCATCGATCAACTGTTGATGACCTGTACCGAGAATAGGACATCAATAGTAAAAGTCCTGGAGAACCCCTTTAAGTGTTCCTGGCATTTTTTGTGCAGTGTAGTATAGCTGAAGTTTATAATAGACGCTTCGCTAATACAGAGCAGGTCCCAAGTGGAGGACCCCTTTATCATATTCCCTAGTAGGGCTATCCAGAGTGGACAATACCACACAATCCAGTAGGATTACCGATAGGTCTTCCCATCTTTATGATGTTCTTCCTCATCTTCATTAGACAAGTCATACGGGTCGTGCAGCTCAGGTAGTGTCGGTTCTGGGATTCTCTTCTTTTTCCTTCCACGGCCTGATTTGGGGACACCTACACCTCCCATCTCATGGATCTTGGCCTTGGTAAGCTCTGAGACAACTTGTAATGTCTGGGAACCTGGCAAAGTTGACACAATCATGGTGGAAGGGGCAGAAATTGGAAATGTTTGACCAGACGACGATGGAGTAGTCACAAGGGATCCAGAAGGAGACGTGATGACCAGGCCAGCTGTAAGAGGAGAGACACAGAGCAATCAATATGGGCCCGATATTGCACACTAATAGCATTACTTAACGTAGACAGAGCTTTACCTGCAACCAAACAGCTCAGCTCTACGGCTCTGATCACATCTCGTTTTCTACACTTTGAAGGTATACATTGGGAGTGCTCCCCAAAGTATACCTCTGCTGTATCTATAAGCCCCCATGCACCCAACGTATGCCGAAAAAGTGTATTTTTGCCATACGGTGGACCGGTATACGTCAGTAAATCTTTTCTTTCACTGTACAGGAAAGCATAGTCCACTACATTTTTACAATGGGAGCCTATTGGTGACACATCCCTCTGTATACCTATATACATCACAGCCTCTCCTCAGTGTTCTAGGTGACAGTGGAGGTTGCAGCGGGCCTGATCATACTCGGGGTCCGAGAATAAAGAAGAGTATTGTGTGGCGCTGCCCCTCTCATTTAGGCAAATTATAGAAAAGGATGGTGACGGAGGCTCCGCTCACACTGCAGTGTTAAAGGGAACCTGTCGGCAGTTTTGAGACGGTTAAACCGTGTACGGCTGCAGGACAATAAAGTTCTTCCAAATCATATCCTGTAATTTTGCCTGAAGCTACATACCTTAAAAAATATAGTTTTTTTCCAGATTTTCCATGCAAATAGCATCTTAGCAGTCGGGTCCAAACAATCTCTACTGCCCGCACTTCACTTGATAGCCTGACCCCTCTCTGGCTGAGCGACAAGGATGACGTCTTCTATGTCATCCACGGGACGATCCAAATCTCAAGCATGCGCTGCAAGGCCACGGACCAGCGAATGCACCGAAGTAGAAGTTGTTCGTCCGAAAAAGTCGATTTTTGTCCAATGATAAAAAACAAAACCAGCGCCAATAGATTGTTGAGTGTCGATTGGCCCACATACAAAGACCACATGATCCGCACATGCGCCGGTCCACAGTCTCACGGTGCACAAGCGAGATTTGGATCATCCCGTAGAGGACATAGATATCTGGATGCAAGGACAGAGTTATTGAGTGAAGTGAGGGCGGCAGCGACGGTCCTGGCTGCTCGGGCGCCGCGTGTATAAAACGCAGAACCTTTTAGAAGTAATCGTCCATGACAGGCGGCTTCAGACAACATTACCAGAAATGATTTGGAAAGAGCTCTACTTTATTGTTCTGATGCCGTATGCGGCAGCACTTCTGACAGGTTCACTTTAAGGACAGGTACCTTTAATAGACCTCCATTGTAAGTCACTGGCCTATCACAGAGCTTCCGTAGCTGAACAGATAACTTAAAGGGATTTTCCTCAGATTTAAGACATAGGATATCCCCATGCTGGATAGTTGAATATAGGGACCCCCCCCCCCCCCTTAATAACCCTGCTGCCGCCCACTCACTTGCGGTCATGAGCCCTGTTGTGGGTACAGGCAGGACTGTGATGTTCTGTGTAACCGACGATGCCTGACTGTGGGGGATCCCATGAATCTCCACCTTGTTCTCTCCATCCACACTGATGCCTGCAGGTAGGGACATGGACGTGGGGACGGTCAGGAGGGTGGGGTAGTGTGAGCTCAGGTTGCAGCCTTTCTCCTGGATCAGCTGCTCTTTCACTTTGTTTAGGAACATGGAGTTGTCAATCTGCTGAAAAGAAAAAAATAATATCAGGTGAGATCCCCACCCCGTGCAACGCCTGCCACACGCACTGCGGCGCTCAGCACATACTCTTGTCTAGAGGGGCTTCCCATTGTATTTTACTCTACCCTTGTCAGATGACATAACCCAGGAGTGGCCACATCTGCAGTCCCAATCGCCCGCTGCTTGCAGTCGGGGGGCCACTTTTTTTTTTTACCTGTAGTGTCAAACATCGTTCACTGTATGGAAGCAAAATTGATGGTCACCCGCCGGTTACAAGGGACGAAGCTGCGGTGCGTCAGTAACGACAGCTCAGACACAAGCGGCTCTTGACTTTGCCTGCTGTATTTGTGTTAGGAACCAGCAGGTAGACAAACGCTGTGGGCTGTTTAACCCGTTTACTTTCATTTTACTTTATGCCTTCCTAGGTTTCGAGTTCCTTCACCTGATGAAGGTCTTTATATCCATGCAATCTATAAACTGTATATGACAGATCTAAGTGGTCATGTGACCGGTCCAGAGATCAGCGGGATCCTGGGAGTTGCAGGGACTAACCAGATCCGTCACAACCCAAGAAATGCAAGAGCTGACATCCCCTTTAAAATACCTTCCTCCCCACCACCAAATCATGGTGACAGCACTAGCTGGGACCCAATTACCCAACATTAGATATTAACCCCTTAGTGACAGAGCTTTTTTGTTTTTTTTCCTCCCCCATTTAAAAAATCCTAACTGCTTTATTTATCCATCGACGTCACTTTATGAGGGCTTGTTTTTTGCGGGACGACTTGTATTTTTCAACGGTGCTATTTAATGTGCCATATAATGTACTGAAAACCTTTTTAAAAATTCTAAGCGGAGAGAAATGGAAAAAAACGACATTCCACCATCTTTCGGTGCATCTTGTTTTTACAACGCACAAACCAACAAAAATGACCTGATAACTTTATTCTATGGGTCAGTGCGATTACTACGATACCAAACTTATAGAGGTTTTTTTTCTTGCTGTACTACTTGTATTTTTTTTTTAGAAAAGGTTTTAACTTATTTTCCGCCATCTTCTGCGCTCAGTAACTTTTTAATTTTTCTGTCAACATAGTTGTGTGGGGGCTCATTTTGTGCGCTACGTCCTGTAGGTTCCATTGGCACCATTTTTAATACATACGACTTTTTGCTCACTTTTTATTACAAAGCACATTTCTGGTGTTTTTTCTTCCTTTTCGGACGACGTTCACCATGCGGGGTAAATAATGCATTACTTTAATAGATCTTTTTTTTTTCGGATGCAGCGATACCAAATATGTATTTTTGTTTTATTTTGATTCTTTTATTGTAAATGTGGCAAGAGGGTTTTGTTTTTTTTAACTTATTACTTTTTTTTCTTTTTAATAATTAGTAAAAAACGTTATTGTTCTTATTTTTACCTTTTTTCAGTCCTCTTAAGGGATCACAACATGCGATGCTTTGATCGCTCCTGCAGTACGATGTAATGCCATAGAAGGCCCCCGGCTGCCATGACACCCACACGGCTTCCTGCGATCTCATTGCGGGGAGGCCATGTGGGACCCCCAAACATCGAGCGAGGGCTTTAAATGCTGCTGTCAGAATTGACAGCAGCGTTTAAAGGGTTAACAGCCCAGATCGGCCGCACGGCTCATCGCAGCTGTTGCTGCCGGGTGTCAGCTATAAAAAAAAAAACAGTCGGCACTCGGGATGTAAGGAGGGAGTCACTTACCTGTCCAGAGACCGTAGGCACGGCAGGCCAGAAATAGGAGTTGAAATGAGACTCCTCCATGGCTCCTGCAAAGAAAATGGAGATTAAGCCGCATGCTACATGGAGTACATCCTTTTTCAACATCTACAGAATAGATTAGAAATGAACAAGATCCCTACAGCCTCCATTTTAGCATCCGTGGAGCCATCATTTAGTGATGGGGTCACACAGGCTTCATAGAAATACCCTTCATTAGAGCTCCTGGCCCTCTCACGATTGGCGCTTCCTGTATGAAAAGTATCCCCATAGAATAAGGCTGGAGTCACACGGGACGGAAATCTTGCGGAATGTCCGCAGCGGGACTGCACGGAAATTCTGTGAGATTTCTGCAGCAGAAAGGCTGCTTCAAAACCCGCGTCATTTTCAGCCTGTATTCCGCTGCAAAAATCTCTCCCCTTAATGAGAAGAGTCTGCGGCAGAAACAGCGCCAAAACTGAATTGGATCTGAACTCCGCGCCTTGGGTTAGTTTCCACACAGCAGTGGACTGTAGGAGGGTCTGCATGGAAATTTCGCAGCACTTCTGTCTAAAACCCCATGACAGGTTTTCTGTGGATCAGTGGGAGGCGAGAAGGGAGGGGGGGGGGGGGGGTGAAACGGGCTGAACTGGATGGACATTTGTCTTTTTTCGGCCAAACGTAT
The DNA here is from genome assembly GCF_035609145.1 of Eleutherodactylus coqui. Taxonomy (NCBI): domain Eukaryota; kingdom Metazoa; phylum Chordata; class Amphibia; order Anura; family Eleutherodactylidae; genus Eleutherodactylus; species Eleutherodactylus coqui. Next base: position 266,730,559 of record NC_089840.1, on the reverse strand, counting down.
GTTACTACGTGTGAATCCACATTAGATGGGAAAATCCAGCGAGCTGAGTGACTTCCAACAAGACTGGGTCATCAGGGCTAGACTAGCCGGGGCCGGGATGTCACAGCCAACTGCATGGGGTTGTCTCATGCAGCGGTGCGGAGAGTATACCGAGGATGGTGTGATCGAGGAAAACATCCAGCAAAAGGGGATCCTGTGGATGGAGACAACTCGTTGCTAAATGGGTCAGAGGAGGATGTCAGGAATCGTTGTGTCGAACAGGCACAACAAAGTCAGGAATAGCCGGATACAACTAAGTCCGGACCGCACAGCTCGCCGGTTTTTACACGGATGGGCTATAACAGCAGATGAACAGTTCCAGCGCCATTGTGTCTAAGAGAAAAGGAGAAGACGCTAGCGGGCAAAAGAGCGCAAAACTTGTATCAATGAGCAGCAGAAAAACATCTCCTGCTCAGATGGATCCAGATCTCTGTTGCTCCGTGCTGATGGGAGCTCAGAATTTGGCACAAGTGGCATGAATGGATGACCCCTTCTTCTCAGGCTGATGGAGAAATGATGCGGGGACGTTGTTTTTGGCACATCCTGAGCGCTCTAATTACTGTGAACGGATGTCACACTGCATTGTAACAGCTTTGAAAGCCAAAGCAGGTCCCACACGCTACTAGATGGGGTCTCTGATAAGGTGGCCATTCAGTGTGTATGCAGTGCCGCATCTATAAGCAAATAATCTATAAAAATACTAATTATGCCATTCTCACCGCCCTTTTAAAGGAGATGAAACACACAAACTCTGCAGACTGATGTAGCTGCGGAGGACGGAGGTTCTGCTCACCTCTGCACGCTCCTCGGGGTCGAGTCTCTGCAGAGCAGACCAGGGAGAAGACGTGTTCGGATCAGTTCATGAAGAAGGTCTGTGGATCTGCGGAAGAAAAGAAACACTGAATCACATGAGGAAGGATTTGTACCGCCGACCGGGTGCTTTTACACGGGACAACCTGTAGGGCGCCTCCGATCACAGTAAACAGGCAGTTCATACGCGATACTGCCTGTTTACATGGAAAGATACACCATTCAGCTTTCTGCGTGCGGAAACCAAACGAGGAAAGAGAAGCGAACGACTTCGTTCGTCATTCAGTCGCGGCGTGCGGTTACACCGAGCGATAATCATTCAGATTGTCGCTGGATCGCGGAAATCTGAATAATCGTCCCCCGGTTCACACGCGGGAGATGTGTAATTCCTGCGACTGCAAATCAGCTCGTCCGCGTGACGGGGATGTTTTGCAGCAGTTTTTTTGATGGACGAGACACGGGGGCACCGAACCTGCGAGTATTCCCGTAGAAGACACATAGACCGTTATTAGAGCAGAAGCTTAACCCCTTAGTGACCACTTACTCCGTGCCTTAAGGACCAAGAGATTGCAAGAGCCGTGTCTCGTTGACATAGCTGTACGCGGGCGGGTTGTATATCTTAATGGCAGCGCTCTGCGGACACGATATGCGGTATAACGTACAATTTTTTTTTTATTGTGCCCGTTGTCAGCGGGTGTCAGCTGTGAGAAACAGCGGGCACCTGCATTGTATGGAGCAGGATCTTCATGCAAATTCCTTTGCAAGTCATTCAAATACGAACTGCGACTTGATCAACCGGCGACTATTATGTTGGTAAGCTGAAACAAAATGAGCGGCTTATCGCTGGTCACCCTGTCGGTGGCCGTATTTACACGGAACGATTATCGTCTGCATTCGCTCCTTCGAGCCATTATTCCGCCAATAGTCGTTCGGCATAAAGGTACCTTAATATATAAGGGATGGTCCCGCAATACTCCATTTATCCCGGGGCGCTGTGTGGAGATGTATGGTCAGGCACAGCTAATAACCGTCGGGTACAGAGGCCGTACCTGCAGCAATCACCTACCTGCACATCAAACTGCACTTCTAGGCTTCTGTCATGCATTTCTGATGCTCCCTGTGTTTTTTACAGGCACTTGTTTTTGTCACATATAGGCTTTTTATGCCACTTTTTTCCCCCTGTATATGCCAGAAAAATAATAAGTCAAAACTGGTCAATATAAGATTGGCGCAAGTCTGTTAATTAGCTAATTGGGTGAACATCGTGGCCTCTTCACTGCATACCAGTGCCGTACATTGCATAGTGGTGGTGCCTGGTACTGCAGCCTAATCCCATTCACCTGAAGGGGATAGATCTGCACTTAGGCCAAGTGATGAATGAATGTGATCACTCTGACCTAAGAAGAGCCCGTGGCACTCCCTTATCTGTAGTGTAGACCATCAATGTGACCACAGTTGGGGTCCAGCCCCCCACCAATCAGCAGCATGAATGGGCTACGATGCTCTAGTGAAGTGAGTAGTACCAAGCAGAGCGGTAAGTATGGTCGAGCTGCGGTCCCTTCATCCCTGGTGGTCCTGATACCGCACACCGACGGCCCATCACCAGATGACATCGCGGAGCACGGGACGGGAGGAAATGTTTATCTCCGGCTCAGTACAAAAGCAACAAGGAAAATAGTGAGTGACAAAATCCCCCTTTTATTGGCGGCGTTGAATGCGATTTTCTCTGGCGACCGAGACCCGCCGGCCGAGCGACAAGTGAGTTACAAAGTTTTCATGTATTATTAAGTGTCAGCAGTGAAGCGCCGCACTTACGGCCGCGGCTTTAATCACTTGCGTGACATTATCCTTCATGCCGGCGTCTATATCTGCATCATCCATTATTTACCCCGCTGGGTGTTATACCGCCTCACGCTATAATGGCTTCCGCTTTCCCATTTTTCGTCTTCTCAGCGCAGACAGATGAATATTTGAATGTTTTAATATCAAAGTCTCTGACGGCCGCTTACTTTTAATGGAGGAGACACTGGGGGCGGCGAAATATACGGGGAGCGGAAAATGCTTCTGAAACAGCGCAGCACCTGGTTGTATCTGGTACTGCAGCGTTAAAGGGGTTTTCAGGACTTTGGGGACTTTTTTTTCTGGATAAATCATCAACAGATGATCGGCGGAGGTCTCCGATTCTCAACACCGCAGGAAGCAGATCACGCCGTCCGCACTGCAACGCCAAGGCTGGGTACTGCAGGCGCAGCTCCTATTGAATACGATGCAATACCAACCTGAGCCGCAGCACTACGGACAGCGTGATCCGCTGCCTGCGCTGTGCATACGCCGGAAATCAGCCAATTGGTGGAGATCCTGAACAGCGGACCCCCATCCATCGCCTACTAACCCGAGGAAAGGTCATCAACAGCAACTCCCGAAGTCCTGGCACCCCCTTTAATGTGAATTGGGATCAGCTGCAACACAACTGTCACACGATCGCCGTCACTGGAGGAGCGTTGCAGATCTGCACAAACGCGTTACATCCCGTGGATTCGTCATGGATCCCCCTCCTTTTGAAGGGCGACATCGACAGTATAAACAGACATACTCCGGATTTACAATCCACCCCGAAGCTCAATAGGCGCCGTGGATTTTTGCACAGCATGTGAAGATTTCTTTAACCCCTTCAGAACCCGCCTGTTTTTAGGGATTTTACCCATATGGTGGTTTTACATATTTCTATTTTATCCTGTCATTTTTTCCCCCTTTTTTTTTTGGTTAACCATCTATGTTCCCCATGACATCATATAAGACCTCTGGGGGTCATTCACATTGTATTTTATTTTTTGATTTCCCACTTTTTACTGTATCTGAAGCACCCATAGGAGCCCTCGTTACAGGGGAGAACATTCCCTTATAGCAACAGTAGTCACTAACAGAGCTGATCTGGGTCTGCTATGACGCTGCAGCTCTGCTCTACCAGTGGGCTGCCAGTGGTCACATGATTGAAGTGTCACATAGCGGAACTAACTCTTCCGTTTTCCCTCTTCAGTCCGCAGCGCTCAGTGCCGTGTCCGACAGCCAAGGATCCAACCTGCTTCCTCGCAAGAGCAGAGGCTTTAATCCTGGGCTGTACTTCTACTGCGCTTAGTCCTCAAGGGGCAAAATCGCATCCACTTGGCTGATACTGTAATATGCAGGGTATACGTTTTTCAACTCTCTTTATTGAAAAGCCACATTTGCTATAAGTCTGTTGCAGCGTAAACCTAATTCAGACGTGTTTGTACAAAGTTTACACGCATAATGGCGGAAAAGCATAAAAAAGTATGACTCTAGGGCCGGGCAAAGATGACTAATTCGCGGTGTGCTGCCTGCGGTAGACGTGCGTGGCACGCAGCAGGTACACGGTGATATTGCATACTTGCTACGTGCCACCAATCGCCATGCACTATCTTGGCGTGTATGCGATTTTTCTGGCACAAGTATTTCACGCAATTCGAGTGAGCGGTAACATGGCTGCCTATGGGAGATTGGTGTAGAGTCTTCTGCGGTAAAACAGGCGTGTGGAATACACCGTAGCGATTCATTCCTGGGAGCCCGGCCTAAGAGTACAGCCATCAATCAAAGAGATTTTCATATCAAATTTAACATTAATACATAGGGGCGCCCGTCCAGGCGCGGCCGGAGGCGCGAAGTTGTTACGTACTGGCGAGCATTCAGTGTGTGGGTGGTGGCGGGGGAGTTACGCCAAGTATCCCATGTTTTAGGAGACTTCATATACTTCTATTAACCATATGGAAGTGGTGTAACTATCCTAAGACTGAGGCCGGTCTCACAAATTCGTATCGCAGATTCCGCGATCAGCGACCATGAGGACTTTCTGCGGCAAAATGCAGGCATTGAAAGGCGGAAGAAGAATTGAAGCATGCTCTAGTTTACCGCGGAACCTGTGCAGACCGCTTCCGTTGCGCAATTAACAGCGTCCGATGCCAATACCCGAATAAGAAGGGTCCTGCCGAACCATTTAAGTAATTACAAACAACAGAGGGCAACCCTGCTGGTACCGCTGCCCAAGGGGAGTGCAATCCATTCACCGAGACTGTAGCAACCGGGGAGCCGTACATAATGCAACCCATCTAATGATGGAATCACAGCGCCTCCAACAGGTAAGGCCATCCGGCGGGTCTAGACGCATCAGGGCCCAATCACTCCGCGACTTCCAACCAATTTGTGTAATCGCTCGAGCTTTTCTAATAGGTGTCGCAGGCGTACGATGTCATGAATGGCGCGGTTTAGGTGGGTTGGCAGGATTTGGGTTAGAATTTTATAACCCGAGATTAAGAGGTAGATGGATGGAAGAGAGCGGCATACTCTGGGATTCATCATTTATACTACAGTAGCCTCAGGCAAGGAGCCCTTCTGCAAATCCCCTCCTGCCGAATTAGCAACCCTCTATAGTGTATGTATATCTCTAGCACGCAAAGGCCGACGGGCCACGGATGCCAGCACGCAAAGGCCGACGGGCCACGGATGCCAGCACGCAAAGGCCGACGGGCCACGGATGCCAGCACGCAAAGGCCGACGGGCCACGGATGCCAGCACGCAAAGGCCGACGGGCCACGGATGCCAGCACGCAAAGGCCGACGGGCCACGGATGCCAGCACGCAAAGGCCGACGGGCCACGGATGCCAGCACGCAAAGGCCGACGGGCCACGGATGCCAGCACGCAAAGGCCGACGGGCCACGGATGCCAGCACGCAAAGGCCGACGGGCCACGGATGCCAGCACGCAAAGGCCGACGGGCCACGGATGCCAGCACGCAAAGGCCGACGGACCACGGATGCCAGCACGCAAAGGCCGACGGACCACGGATGCCAGCACGCAAAGGCCGACGGACCACGGATGCCAGCACGCAAAGGCCGACGGACCACGGATGCCAGCACGCAAAGGCCGACGGACCACGGATGCCAGCACGCAAAGGCCGACGGACCACGGATGCCAGCACGCAAAGGCCGACGGACCACGGATGCCAGCACGCAAAGGCCGACGGACCACGGATGCCAGCACGCAAAGGCCGACGGACCACGGATGCCAGCACGCAAAGGCCGACGGACCACGGATGCCAGCACGCAAAGGCCGACGGACCACGGATGCCAGCACGCAAAGGCCGACGGACCACGGATGCCAGCACGCAAAGGCCGACGGACCACGGATGCCAGCACGCAAAGGCCGACGGACCACGGATGCCAGCACGCAAAGGCCGACGGACCACGGATGCCAGTACGCAAAGGCCGACGGACCACGGATGCCAGTACATGAAGGTCAAACAACATATGTCAAAAATGAACTAGATTGATTACCTAGTTCTATAGTTCCAGGTATTCCCTGCCAGCCATTAACCAGTGAGTAACTTCATCATCCGAAGGGTAGAAAGCCCCCCTCCAGCAAAGAACTATAATGACTGAACTCCCATGGAGATGCGACCAATGAAGGAGTCTGATCGGATGCATCACAGTCCTTCCACACGGCGCTCGGTGGGCATCCATTCCACTGCTTCAGATGGAGAAGCAGAGAACCCGGAACGGTCCGCATCGTTCCCACTAGATGGGCCATAGAATAGGATAACCATCTCTGGTGGCTCATGTCCGACTCCAACGGAGGATGGAAGTCAGCAGAAAATCCAGGAAAATAACGACTGTGGAACTGTTGTAGTGGATCTCCCTCCCCGCGTCGACAGTCAGCTGGCAGGACCCCATCCCAGCAATTAAGGAACTGTGCCAGTAGTGATCTCGGGGGTCGCCGGAATATGAGGGGGCGGTATTGGGACAATGAAACCTCTAGAGAAAGGAAACAGATCACATAGCCATTGTTCAGCAAAGTCCTCCTCTATGGGCGGGCATGGAGGCTCTAGTACCCTGCTGTACAGCCTCTAGCTTGGATACAAGATGTGATACGGGTAGGCAGGGAGGCTCTAGTATCCTGTTGTACAGCCTCTAGCTTAGATACAATATGTGATACTGGGGGCATGGAGGCGCTAGTACCCTGTTGTACAGCCTCTAGCTTGGATACAAGATGTGATACAGGCGGGCATGGAGGCTCTAGTACCCTGCTGTACCACCTCTAGCTTAGATACAATATGTGATACTGGGGGCATGGAGGCTCTAGTACCCTGCTGTACTGCCTCTAGCTTGGATACAAGATGTGATACAGGTGGGCATGGAGGCTCTAGTACCCTGTTGTACCGCCTCTAGGTTGGATACAAGATGTGATACAGGCAGACATGGGGGCTCTAGTACCCTGTTGTACAGCCTCTAGCTTGGATACAAGATGTGATACAGGCGGGCATGGAGGCTCTAGTACCCTGTTGTACCACCTCTAGCTTAGATACAATATGTGATACGGGCAGGCATGGAGGCTCTAGTACCCTGCTGTACTGCCTCTAGCTTGGATACAAGATGTGATACGGGGGGCATGGAGGCTCTAGTACCCTGCTGTACTGCCTCTAGCTTGGATACAAGATGTGATACAGGTGGGCATGGAGGCTCTAGTACCCTGTTGTACCACCTCTAGCTTAGATACAAGATGTTATACGGGGGGCATGAAGGCTCTAGTACCCTGTTGTACCACCTCTAGCTTAGATACAAGATGTTATACGGGGGGCATGGGGGCTCTAGTACCCTGCTGTACTGCCTCTAGGTTGGATACAAGATGTGATACGAGGGGCATGGAGACATACAGGTTCTGTTTGGTATGCTGCGGAATATCGATTCACATTTCCTGTAACGGAGCCTCTAGATGGTTCAAACTCCTAGGCTGTCTATGTTGGCCCCCAGATGGCCCCATACATGCTCTATTAGTGATATATCTGGTGACCGGGCGGCTCCACTGTCACCAACCTTTTACAAAAGTTGCATAAAAACGTTCCTGTTCCCTTTATTCTGGTTTTGAGTAATTTCGTGCCTTTTCCTCTAATCACGCGTCATCCCAAAATTCCTGAGGGACACAACGAAAAATTAGCTCTAGTCCAAAGTCATGTGACCTAAACACCCACAATGCACTGCAGGAAATCAGCAGAACTCTCTCCTTGGGCTGTGAATGGAGAACCGATGACAAGTTTATGCAGTTTTTACGGGTCACATGTTGTAGATTGTTGCTCCTGTAAACACCGGCGCCGCCTGCAGGCGGGGAGGAAAACAGCTATTATTTGATGAAAAGATTTATAAAATGATCCCTACAATTTGCGCCCCGACCGAAAACGTTTATCCAGATGAGGATGAAGCCGTGAGACTCCAAAGTTCAGCGAGAGGCCAAGAAAGTGAGCGAGAAGAGCAGCGGGTCCTGCGGGCGCCGGAGGCCTCGGCTCGCCGCCGATCCTTTCCCAGGTTGGATACAAATGCATGGGGTGTAACAGGAGCCGTCTGTCTGCAGGAAGGGCTAATGTATTCCATATGACACGGGGAACCAAAACAAGGCCGATCTGTTTCCTCGCTGGGTCACTGCAACCCAGCGCCCATTTTAGACGAGTCCAACGACTGGGAAGCAGAGCGGGAGAAACGTCCGGACTACCCAAAGCCGGCGCCGTATACAGGCCCAACAGGGGGGCGGACATATAGTGAGGGGATACAGCCAAGCCATGAAAGAGGGTACAAATGCTACATATGGGGTCTCGTACAGACAGAGGTGTGACTTACAGTCCCCAGTCACTTTTGAAGACATTGACCTGTAGAGAATCCCCCTTCCAATAGGTGGCGCTGCAGTGGCCAGAGGAGCTTGCATGGCCTATAAGGTTCCGCACTGCTACTAGATGCTCTCCACAAGGACCACCGCAGCCCCTCCAGACACTGAACAAGGGGGGAGTGCTCCCAAATCTCCAGAATTAGGAGTACAGCTCTGCAGTAGAACACGGAATGTAATGAATGTACCATTGTTTTTCCCGTTTAGATTAAAGGCTCATTCACGCGGGCGAATGCATTCATGTAAAGCTACATTCACACAGCGAGTCCGATATCAGGGCGAGAAACTTGGAAATGCTGGGATAGAACGTGCTGCGACTTCCTTCCTCATCGCTGTGAGGGGAGAAGAAGAGCTTAAATCGGGGGGGGATGTGCATCGACAGCGGACCAGACAATCAGCTGATGGACGTAGATCCTGAGCGGCGGACCCCCATCCACTGATGGCCTGTCCAGGAATACCCCGTTATCTCCAGGCTGTACATCATTCTCTCGAAGGGCTCGTTCACACCTGCGCTCAGGGGTTATAGGAATGGCTAGACAGCGCCCCCTGGCCAAATGGGTCTGTTTACGGCTGACGCGAATAGCCCCCACTGACTATACAGGTGTCCCATTCAGCTTCCGCCCGGCCTTTCCCAGGACGACGGAGCTGCACGGACTTCAGTGCTCGAGGATGCGAATGTAACGTCCGCCGCTGATGTGAACGAGCGGCGATACAATTACGTCCTGTAACAGACCGTGGAAGTAAATCTGCCCGACCGTTACATCCACCGTTCTTGTCTGATGCTGTAAAGTCCAAATATTCCGGTTTACGGATATTTCCGCTGGATGTCGGGGCTCCGGGTGCCGCTAACAGATAATGACCCCCGCTTAATACAAGAAGGGGGGTACAAGGTGACATAATCAGGTGAACAATGCGATAAAGTTTGACTACAGAGAAACGGTCGCCCGTCGGGGCCTGAGAGATTTCTACGTGGAGCTCCATCTACAGAGTAGCTGATCTCCCCCCATCATCCACATGAGGGCGCCCAACCAGGGAGGAGTTGTGTTTTTTGATGGGAGATTAACGGCTACCAGACCCCCCCCACACAAATCGCTGTCGTTCATATTTCAGGACTATTGCTCTGGAATATGTGACAAAATATCTCTAGCAACTACTGGCCACTAGAGGGCTCTCTGACTTCTGCCAATCTCTAGTAACAGAGAGAACAAGCTGGAGAAGCAGAAGAAGGCGATGACTCATGCTGCCCATAGAAGTCTATGGAGAGCGGGAAGAGTAGGAGGGAGAGTCAGACTCAAATAGATGCAGCCTGCAGCTAATATATGACTGTTTACTGTGTTACAACTACTGAAATCACATCCACACTGCTCAGTACTTCTCGTGTACTCCCTGCTATCGTTTCTGTGTGTGGCGGAGACAGGGAGCAGAATCTGTACCGTCTATGGCAGCAGTCTACACCCACCAGCTCAAAGAGAACTGAAAAGTAGAAGTAGAGCCTGCAGATAAGAAAACTAATGATAAATACCATCATAATAAGCAGCTACAGGGTTCTCCCTCGTGTACAAACATGGCAGCTTATCCTGAAGAGTCCCCTGAAAGTGCGGCTACGGTATAAAGTTTGTACGCCAACGAAAACTATCATCAATAACTTCTCTTCTGTGGCCCCTGATCCCCTTCCAAGGCTGCGGCGGAGGTGCAGCTGGAACTACAGGGCAACTGCAGTCCTGAGATAAGCGGCAAGACGCGGCCACCGGCGGGTGGAGACAATCATTCAGTTGGTTTAGTATATGTGATATAATGTATGTAAATACAAAGGCAATAATTGTCAAAAACTTTGTGCAATATTATTGGGTGATTTTTTGAGAAAACGGCAAAATAATACATTTTAGGAAACAGTTAAATTGTAGGCGATACTGAGCAAATCAACCGCCAGACAGCCACCGGGCCGCGCCAGACAGCCACCGGGCCGCGCCAGACAGCCACCGGGCCGCGCCAGACAGCCACCGGGCCGCGCCAGACAGCACCAGTCAACACTTCATATAGTCATACAGTCCGGACTGTACAACCTACAACAATCCTCTCACTGTAGAGAGCGTTACGGTTCGCTCGCAGTTAGAGAATTTGGTGCAGATTTTGGCGCGGTCCCAGAGCAGACGTCCCTCCTTCCAATTCCAGGGCCGCTCTCACACAAGCGCTTTTTACTGCGGCAGTTTGGACGTCGCAGTAATTGCGGTGTGACGCTCCCGTTGATTTTAATGGGGCCTTGCAGACAAACGCTCGATTGCGTCGCTTTCCAGCGCCACGATTTTTGAACGCTGTCTGCTCCATTTGCCCACATTTAGTGCACCTCGTCACAATGATGGGGTGCGCCAACACACACTGCCGGCCCTAAAATTAAAATCGCTGCATTTTCCAGACAGCATGTGTGAGAGGGACCTAAGAGGGAAATCAGCGGCGAATCCACGGCAAAATCCACAGCAGAAGCGCAGAATAAGGAGCGATAACACGAGATGTGGCTTGTGTCCGGCATTTATCACCAGCTTTCCCCTCCGTATCTCTAATTCTCTGAGCGGGGTGGAGGGGCGGTTATGTCTCCTTTACTTGGACTACTTCCCTGTCTACAGAACATCAGCATGGAGGACATGATACAGCCATACTGAGCAGTGCATGGTACTCACGTGAGCGTTGTTGTCACTTCAATCAGCGGATTGGTGATACTGAGCAGTGTAGATGTGATTACAGTTGCTGTAGTGCACTAGACCCCATTAGCAACAGCTTTGTGTCTGCTTCTCTTTCCCCTCCCCTCTCCATCGACTACAATAGACAGAAAGTCATCCACCCCCTCTCATCCACCTCGTTACCCCGTTAGGTCGCTGAGGCGTATGGATGACAAGTCCCTTGTTTGCTGTTACACAGAGCGATGATTGCTCATCCGTTGTTTGCCAAGATATTGTTTGTATTGTTAAGTCGTCAGCCGTGGAAACACAAGTGTGACTTCACACGGACGACTTTTCATCAACCAGGGACTACTTTTAGGTGAACTGAAACAAATAGACTAGTGAGCGGCTCTCCGCCATGCTTACGGCGAACGACCATTTACATCTGCTCCTCCGAGCGATTATTCTGACGTCCCACGTTACCGGAGACGGATTTCACATGACAGCAGGCGGTGAACAACAAATTAGAAGGGAGGTGGCCCCCTAGTGGCCAGAACTTAGAATAGATTTTTCAGCACAAAAACATCACCCAATATCCACAGACAAATTTGATTTGCAGGATCCGCACCAGAGATCCGCAAAACAAATCGTAGCATGCGCCATTTTTGTGCGGTTTCTGAGAAGCCGTCCGGTCCGCGGGAAAACAGATTAAAAAAAAAACAAAACACAATACTGCGCATGTCAGACAGTGAGCCGTGAGGACCACCCGCAGTACATGGAACCGGGAAGTGGAGGGATCCACGCGCCCGCCGCCGGGGAAGTGCAGGTAAGCAGGGCTCACTGGCCGCGGGCGTTTAAAGGGAAGCGATCACACTCTCCCATAGACTTGTATGGAGACCGCACGCACGGCACTGGGGAGAGTTGGATTCGCAGCGCCGCGTGCAGACCTCAGACAGGGACACCGTGGGAGCGGACGAGTATGAAAAAATACCTCCCCGACTCCGCCGCTAACGGCACCATAACTACGTTTACGGTATTGTGGGGGCGCGGCCGTTTAACAACGTCCTACATTTAAGCACCATAAAACTAAACGACTCCGGCAGAAGCTGCGCCACATTCCTCTCCTTGGTGCGCGCCGTGCGATACATCTGGGGCGTCTGCACGCTGACTTAGCTTCTGACATTAGTGCAAAACACGGATGTACAGTTATGGCGCAAGACATGAATAAATATGGCGCATTTTAAAAACCATCTTCGCCGCGTGCCAAAATCTACAGATTTCTCAAAACTGTCCGGTGAAGCATAAAAAGGTGATTAACATCATAAATTTGGCGCACAGCTTGTCCGTTTCTTGGCGCAATTTCAAAAGAGTTTATTGCGCCATTTACAAGTTGTCTGATAAAGTTCCAAATTTCTGCGCGCCATATAACTGCGACTTTTGCCTTTTCTCGTAATTTTCAAAAACTAGGAGGGGCCTCCTTTAATGCCCCAAGTTATGCCAGGCTGCAGTGTAAATCATGGTGGAAATTAGAGATGAGCGAGCATACTCGCTAAAGGCAATTGCTCAAGCGAGCATTGCCTTTAGCGAGTATCTCCCCGCTCGAGACGGAAGGTTCGGGTGCCGGCGCAGGGAAGCGGTGAGTAGCGGCAGTCAGCAGGAGGGAGCGGGGGGGGGGATCTCCCCTCTGTTCCGCCCGGCTCTACCCCGCAGCTCCCCGCCCGCCACTGGCACCCGAAACTTTTGCCTCGAGCGGGCAGGTACTCGCTCATCTCTAGTGGAAATCTATACCAGCTGATAGACCTTCCTAATGAGAAGCCAGAGACGCACAGAACACGGCTATATACACGGCTCCCTCACACGGTGTATCTGTCCCGTGTATAACGTGCGTCAAATATGCAGGACGCAGCAAATACACGTGTATCTGCTGCATATGGCGAGTCGCCATATAGACCACAGTGGGGAGATAAGCCCTGTAGAAGTCAATGGGCTTGTAGCGCCGCGTATTACGTAGGTGAAAATACGCGCATAACACACGTGACGTAAACGCCCGTCTGAGGGAGCCCTGGGTTATGAAGAGGGGCGGTGAGCAGAAAAGTACGCCGAATTGCGCAGAAAAGACTCATTCATAGTGCAAACGTGTTACGCTGGTCATGCGCAATTTCGCATATGCCCGTGTGAACGAGCCCTCAGATCACATCTGACAGCGGTCCACATACGGCGCATGCGAGGGACGTCATTACTGATGAGAAGTGCGGCGCGCCGTATGTGGACCGCATGACGTCGTCGCAGCTGGAAACGTCCCTCAACACAGAAGGGGACAGTGCGGGCCGCTGGCAGACACGTTACCCCATTGGGCGGTCCGAGGCTAATTAACATAACAGTCTCTAATCCGTGCGAGCAAAACGAGTAGTTTTGCATCAAAAGTTGAAGATTTGCGCTAGAATATGCCCGTTCTTACGGCGGTTTTCCACCTATTAGATTATTGCAGCGCACGTTTAGCGCAGCGCGGGGCTCAACGCTTCTCACAGTGGAAGGTTTGTCGCTGCATCTTTACACGGAGCCGCTACTGTCAGACTGGCGCTGGTCGTACGGAGAGAGATGGCTGCTGGTTAGTTGTTCACACGGTTTGCGACCGGCGTGCTAGATCGTTCGCAAACGCTTCAAATACGAACGGCTACGACTTTACCCCGGGCCGCTTTTCATCAACCAGCGACTACTTTTTAGGTGAATGGAAACGAAACGTCACGTTTACACGCAACACGCAGAGAATAGAGCCCACTAATCTCAACGGGTTTGTTCTCATTTCCGATTTTTGTCGCATTGGCACACGAAGGGTAAATAAACGGGAGCCGCGCAATTCTGTAAGAAAAAAAAAACGGAACTCATTAATCTAAATAGCCCTTCAAATCGGGGCGTGCTCATCTGCAGTGCGCAAAATAACGCGGCCGGCGTACGTAAAAAAGGTACCAATATGTGTTAATACCACAAATACATGGCGCCAAGTTGTGCGCAAAAATGTCTCCGCCCGCGTGAAGCCGCCCTTACAGCTACACCACACAATCCTGAGTGAGCGAGACCCATGAGCCGCGCCGCTCTCGGCTGTGCTGAGGGTTTGTTACAATGTATCAGGTAACATCAGTCTGGAGCTCATTGGACGGCCGGCTCTCATGGGCTCTGACCGCGGCCCCCACGGACCTTCTTCCTCCTGTATTGCGGACGCTCGCCATTACTCGTGCGCAGTACATATTTTTTTTAATGTTTCTTTCTCCCGTGCCGTTGCTAGGCGATGACACGGGGACCTGCGATCTATCCGCCATATCGGCCGCGGGTCGGACGGCTTCTACTGACTTCAATGGAGGCCGTCCGCAGCAAAATACAGCGAGCTGCGATTGTTCCTCCGCTCACAGAAAACGCAATTTGTTTCCGTGAATGCGCAGGAAAGTGTTTTCCGTACCGCCAACGCACGCCGTCTGCCGCGGATCCTCCGTGCGGACGCAGCCCACGTGCATTCAGAAAGCATGGCTTGACAATATGGCATTTTTGGCGCCATTTTTAACCGCATTGCACAGCGCTGAGCGAGCGGCCCGCGATCCGGCAGAGGTGTTGCGCACGCAATACGCAGGAGCAAGCTTCCGTACGTTTTCATCGCTCACACAAGCCCCAACGCAAAAAAAATTGTGCGCTGAGATAACGCATAGCGGGTGGCTGCTCATTCGCCAGGGACACGGTGGCGTGCGCTCGGCGCTCCCCTCCAGCAGCCGGATTATACATCGGCGGCGCATTCAAACAAGAAGTCGTACATCCGCTGTATATATAGACAGAATGAGCGCCGTTTAAGCCGCACAATTAGCGAACGCGCCGACGTTCGTTCTCCGCAGGCATAAAAAACGGACAAAGAGCGAGCAATTCGCCGTCGGCTGCGTTTGCGCTGAACGATTATTGTTTGCGTTCGCTCGTTTGAACAATAATCGGCGCAGATCTGGCATGTAATGGCGGACGACAAAGTCACGAACGCAGGACGTTTCTGTGCGGTGAACGGTCGGCTGCTGGAGGCGGACGCACGTGTTTACAGTCAGCGGGGCCGCGCCACCGTCATGAGACGGATCTGTTCCTGCGGCGGGTTCCCACAACGGCGCGGACGGGAATAGGCGTCTTACTGACAGACACGTTTTCCAGCTCTGGAAAGGAATGAGCGCCGCTCACTGACAGCAAGCAGAGATAGTGATGAACAGAACCTAGAAGTCACAACCGCAGGGCAAGAAGTTGCAGAACTTTCTCCATCAGCGGACAGCTGGAGATTAATGACCGCAGGGAGCCGGGAGCTGCTGGGACTTGTAGTTCCCCTGTCTGCAGCAGCTGTGTGGGGGCGCTCTAAGAGGCCTCTGGACACAGAGACAAGTAGCAGGGACAGAGCTATTCAGCACCCAGGCACAGTGGGGGCACTCAGGGGTCTGGGAGCTCAGAGCCCCCTCTAGAGACCGACTGAGGGGCTGGAAGGACGCGCATGACGTCACATCGCGACATTTAGCCACCATTACCTCACACGTTATCACCTCGCTCCCTCTCAGCCTCCGGGTCCCCCAGCTCCTGGCGCCGCTTCCGCTTCCGGTCTCCACGGGGGAGGAGGGGGGGGGGGAGTCGCGTCCACGAGCCGCTGGTGCACGACGCTTCCTGGCGCTCAGGCGGCCATCTTGCGTGAGGGCATTCCTCTTCTTCCGCGAGCGTCCCAGCGCTGAGATAACTGCGTCAGATCTTATGTAGACTACATAAGAAAGCGCAGGGTGTCGTGCGGTTATCTGAAGTTGGAGAACTAAGGAGAAATGTACCTCAGAGGAAAGTCTCCCAGCCCTTATCCAAGATGGCCGCCGCCGGAGCCAGACAGTGACGTCAGCTGAGCGACGTCTGCAGTCTGAGAGCCCTGCCAGCCTGGCCACGCCCCCTGCCTGCTGGACTCGGGCGGGTTTTTTTTCGCTTTTGGACGCCATTTTTTTTGCAGCAAATTATCTTTATTGACAAATTGTTTACTTTACAGAGATGCAGAGTCAGAGGGTGGAAGAAGGGATGATAATCCCGGCAGAGCAGTCATCCTGCTGCTCCTCTGGAAGTCCCAACATGTATAATGCACATATGTCATACACTGAACAACCAGAACATTAAAACCACTGATTGCTGAAGTGAATTATGGAGCGTTTCCGCAGCGGTTCTTCCATCCGGTTCCCTCAGGGGTACAGACAGACCCCCGCAGCCTATATGTAATTATATTACGCACGGGCTGCTGGTATCCGCGTCTTCGCTAAGCAGCGGCGCAGGAAATTCAAATAGAAGCTGTACTGCGCATGATCGCCTGCGTGAGCACGCGGCTATACGCAGTACGGTATGTGGCCGGACGCAGGTCAGAGCTGGAATCCGACCCATTCGTGTGAGCCCGGCCTACGGAGGTTCTGTCACGGACTCCGCGTGAAAGTTGCGCATGCAGGACGTTTTTGCCCGGTAAAAGGCCGGATGGCCGAACTGAAACCAAACGGACTCCATTAAGGCCTCCTGCAGACGGCCGGGTTGGATCCTGTGCCCGTGCAGTGAGCCCCGCGGCTCACCTCCTCCAGTGTCTTCTCTCTGCAATGTCCCCGCTGCCGCCCAGCCAGCACATGCGCAGAACGGAGCCGGTGCGTCACCAGTGACGTGTCTGTGCGGGCCTCTGCGAGGCTCTCACAGAAATAGGACATGCCGGGATTTGTTTTCCGCGTGTGTTTTCACGCAGTTAAATCGCGCCTGTCTGCGTAAGATTGCATTATCTGCGGAATTTCCGCCCGTGTGCATGGACCCTAAAGTTCCGTTCTGCGTCGGTCAGTCACCTGACAAAACTGGCCGGTTTGGCCAGGTGATTCCACATTCGCACTCCGATAACGGAGCAGAGAACTGGAATCCCCGAACGCCGATGTGAACATAACCTTAGGCCGCCGTCACACGGCAAAAAAATCGTGAGAGATTTGTGCGCTAAATGGAATCATATATGTGAGCAAATCTCTCCCACATCGCATCGCGGGGAAAAAAATGCCGATCCCTTAAACGCGCCTAAAAGCCGCCGGAGGATCCCTACTTGCCAGAAGGGATGAGAGGCATTCTCGACGCCTGGCATCCGTAGGCACCTCGCACATTCACCCTCAGCCGTGTGGAGGAATCCTTCGTGGAACAGACGCCACTTTGGTGTCCATGCTGTTATATTTGGAGTACAGAATCACGTAGTCGCCGGCTCTATTCTACTCCAACTGAAACCACAATGGCGGTCGCTGCACAATGCAAGTGGTTTGGGTTATGTTCCATCATGTTGTTCTGCGCACCTGTGGCAGAACCCCCTGATCGCACAGGGCGCTCCTTGGGGTACAGTCACACAACGCTAAAATTCCGCACATTTTCCATAGTGGAAATTCCACAGTTGGTTTCGGCCTGCGGCTCCTCTCACCTCGCGGTCAGCAGCCCCTTGCTGGGGCGTACAGCCCGCATCCGGCAACTACTACCAAGTGCTGTGGAAGTGGACGGATCCGTAGCGGATTTCGAGGAAAATCGGCGCCACTTCTGGTACGTGTAAAAAAAAAACACGTAGGTTGGATTGTTTGCGATCTGTGGGTTACGGCTACTTGTACGTCGCGCTGTGACCTCATTGACTTCAATGAGAGTGCAAGGTTGCAGGGCTACACAGTAATCTCTGGCCGCGCCAAAGTCACCATGTAGCCTTAGCGTACGTCACACGGGACATGCGGATGCTGCGGTGGGAAATCCCCCGTGTATTACTGCAGATTTCACCCCTAATCAGAGGAGATGAAATCCCCGGTGAGAACGTGCAGCATAAATTCACACGCTGCAGATTAATATTCCGCCTGCAGGTCAATTTACGCGGGAATCCCCTCCATGCTGCCGGGGGAAATGCTGTGAATTTTTCTTAACTAATTCTGCTGCGGATAATCTATAGTGTTGACCCCATGAATGTACCGTTATCGTGGATGGTCGTATCGCGTTCTGTGCAATACCGCTGTTTCCTTGCGCTGGCTGTGATTGGCTGAGCTGCAGCACTCGAGAACCAATCACTGCAACATTTGATGAACCAATCACAGACATTTGGCTGTGATTGGTTCATGGAGTGCTGCAGCTTAGCCAATCAGAGCCAGCGCTTCCTGAAGGCGGGGTTTTTAAAACACCTGACCAGGAAGCACTGGCTGAAGACTGCAAACAAGTGCCGGAGCAGCGGAGGAGAAGTGCGGCTGAGCGGACAGCGCCTGTTAGGTAATGTATTTTTTTAATACAGCTAGGGCTTATTTTAGGGCAAACAGTAGGGAATTGCAATTCCGTGCGATGCGCTGCAACAGAAAGGAAGGATCCAAAGGAAACATGGGCTACAAAACATCGCAAATGGCGAATGTATATTTTTTCTCCCTCGCAGTGTAGCAGCCTACAAAACATCACTAATGTGAGGAACCCATTGGAAAGCATGGGCTTCACATACATGCAATTTGTAGCGCTGTTGCATGCGAGAAAATCGCGCAATTTTGTCACCCGTGTGAGAGCGGCCTTAAAGCTATGTTTTAAAGGAGTGGTCCCACTTAAAAAAATAATTAAACAGCCGGTCGAGCATTAAAGGGGTATTCCGGGATTTTTTTAATGATGACCTATCCCCCTGAATAGGTCATCGGTAGTTGACAGATGGGGGTCCACCGCTCAGGCCCGTCCATCAGCTGATCACATGACAGTTCCGCGCTGCCACTTCACTTCCTGCTCAGGACGTCACATTCATAGCAGGAAGTGAAGGAGCAGCGCAGCTCTCTCAGGGATGTCAATGGAAGTGCAGCTGTCGCTCTGATCAGCCGATGGTCCTGAATGTCAAACCATTTAGCCTTTTTTGGCGAAGGGGGTTGTTTGTACGGTGAGCGCGCTGCAGCAGGAATGAGCCGAGAATTCTGTACGATTACGGGGAGAATCCACTTTTAAGAAAACAAAATATCTTTGAAAAAAAAAAAAATTTTCTGCCGCCATAATTTTTGATAGTTGTGCGAGGGCTTATCTTTTGCGCAATATCCTGTGGTTTCTATTGATCCCACTTCAGAGTCCAGGTGTTTTTTTTTGATCACTTATTATATTTTTTTCTGGGAGATGGAGTGACCAGAAAATGTGCACTTTTGACGCTGCATTTTTTTTTCTGCCGATGTTCGCCATGCGGGGTAAATAATGCCTTCCTTTGTTCTAGCAGACATTCATAGACGCAGCGATACCAAATAGGTTTGGGGTTTATTTCATTTTTATTATAAATATGAGGAAAGGGGGTTAAACTTGATGTAATGCCAAAGTAATATATTAGGCTGGGGTCACACGGCGTATTCCCAGCGGAAATCTCGTGGTTTGGCCGCAGCAAAATAAAAAAATCGCAAGATTTCCGCCTGGAAAGCGCTACTTCAATACCCGTGGCACTTAGCTGCGGGGTTTGAAGTGGCTTGAGTGCACGCTTTTCCGTTGCAGCCGGCACTCCAATAGAGGAGCGGCCGCAGTGGGAAAAAAAAAATAGAATGGACATGCTGCGGCCGGCGAATCCGCGCCGCAACCCCGGCTTTGCCGCAACAGATTCGCCTTCCCATGTGGACGAGATTTCCGGACGGAATTTCCGCAGCAAATCAGCCCTGTGTGAACCCAGCCTTATACCGCCATCTGACAGGCAGTCTATCCAGACACTCCACAGGCACGGCTTGAGCAGCAATTGGCAGTGGCAGCCCTGGGGCTTTCAGGTCGCTGGCTGCTATGGCAAATGAACGTCAGCCTTCAATCTCATTGCGGGGGGGGGGGGGAGTTCGCTTCCCCAGGACTCTAATTGGGGCATTTAGGCCTAATGTCCACGGGCAGATCTGATGCGCAGAAGAACTGCAAATCAAGCCGCCCAGAGGGAAGCACGGACGTCCGCACATGAATTAAAGCATGCGGAATTGATTTGCGGACGTTTTGGTCTGGAAAACAAATGGCAGCACGCTCCACTTCAGTGCGGTTCCTGCACAGACGGCTTCCATTGAAGTCAGTGGAAGCCGTCCGATCTGCGTTCTGCAATTCACTTGCGGACGGGCCATGGATTCCGTTGGAAAGCAGGAGCTTTAAATTTAAAAAACTCCACTGTGCATGTACGGAGGCGCAGCGACCGGGGCTTCCACACCCATCCGCAGTGAAGAAGATAGAAGACCCGGACGGGTAAGCAGGGTCAGATTGCGCTGCGGGCTCTTGCATGCGGAATCCAATCCGCCCATGGACATTGGGCCTCACAGGGTTAATAGCAGTGATCAGCGTGAGTGCTGAACGCAGCTGTAAAGAACACCCTCTTCTAGGAGCTTCCAGTGCAGGAATATAAAGCTACGAGTGCAGTACAGACTGACACATAAGTGGATGTAGTTATGGAGTAAGCCGCCCCCTGGTGGGCATAGAATAGCAGCAGCGACACCAACACCATGCAGTGACAGGCTGCCCGCTGTGTGAGAAGAGAGCAGCGCCTCCTACAGTCTCTTACTAGACGGTAGCGGCTTTAATTGGAACAAAGCAGCCGAACAAAATGGCGGCCGCGTGACTTCCGGTGCTCGGGCCGTTGCCTAGCAGCCGCGTGCACTTCCGGGTCACGCGCGTATTTACCTTCCGGGGCGCCAGCAGAAAGGTAACTATGTGGCAAATGTAGAAACGAGTGTTACATTGCAGTGTAGGCTGCACGGGGCGCCATGTAATGTGCGGTGCTGCTGCCTCCTGCCTGCACGGCTCATATCCAGGCCTCCTTATAATAAAGGGTCTCCTGTGTGGTAGACATATTCCCCCTCCCCACTTCTTCTCTGCGGGGCGCATATTAACATCTTCATCAGCACCTCGGCCCTATTCAGCAATTCCAGCAACCTGATTGGTTATGATTCACAATTCCAGCAACCTGATTGGTTGTTTGGGTTGTCTGTCTCACAATTCCAGCAACTTGATTGGTGAATAGGGCCGAAGTGCTGATGAATATGTAAATACGCCTGCGGCACGTAATGTTTACAGGCTTGTGATGCCCTATAAACCTCCTGCAGCCAATGACAGAGCTCCTTGTTGTCCTGTCATTGGCTGCAGCAGGAGGGCTTATAAGATGTCACAGGCTGACTGTGTCGCCGTGGGGAGGGGGGAGTATGAGCGCGTTATTATATCTGCCACACAGGGGACCCATTATTAGAAAGAACATTTATCTCAGACAATCCCTTTAAGGATGGGTCTAGTTTGGTACTTAAAGGGAAGAACCAGTCCCTACAGCGCTATAAACTAAGTTATGGCGCTGTTAGCGGACTTGTCAGGGAGATGACGGATGTATTTATTATACTCGCCCGATCCTCTGAAGTCGCCGCACAGCACGAAAATCAGACTCTTCAGAGCCCCGTGTGCGCCCCCTATAGACTGCAGGCGGCAGATTTTCGTGCATCGTCGGGACTTCAGAGTAGGACACCGCTAAATCATGGGAGTGGGCTAGTATCAAACATACATCCCCCTGTTCCCTGTCACCTCCCCCAACAGCGCCATAACGGAGTTCTTAGCGCTGTGGGGACGGGTTCCCTTTGAAGGGGTTTTCTGGGCACATCCTATTGATGAGGTATCCTTAATAGTTGATCAGCTGGGGTCTGCCTCTCGGCATCCCTGTCGATCAGCTGATTGGGCCCCGCTGTCTGCGCCACAACACAGGGGACGGAGTGGAAGCAGAGAGTGCTGCCCCCTGTGGGCAGTGCTGTTTATTGCAGGTGCAGCTGGCATTGATTTTAATGGGAAGGGGTTGAAGGAAGCCCGTCCGCTATATTTAGCAGAGGGAACTAATCCGTACGTAATACGAGCCAAGTACCGGAGACAGGAACGCCGCCATTTTTATTCTGTGTTCTTGTATTTCCTGCGCAGCATGTAAATCAAGATCAGACTGTTCACATCTGAAGTTGTTTGGACTCTTCTTCTCCACGCTGATGATTAACATCGCCATCTCAGACTGGAGATGCTGCACTTCCTGCTTAAGCACAGTGTAATGGCGTCCATTAGCTTCCATGATGTCACACGTGTAGTGGCATCCATTGGCTTTGATGATGTCACACGTGTAGTGTCGTCCATTGGCTTCGATGATGTCACACGTGTAGTGTCGTCCATTGGCTTCGATGATGTCACACGTGTAGTGTCGTCCATTGGCTTCGATGATGTCACACGTGTAGTGTCGTCCATTGGCTTCGATGATGTCACACGTGTAGTGTCGTCCATTGGCTTCGATGATGTCACACGTGTAGTGTCGTCCATTGGCTTCGATGATGTCACGCGTGTAGTGTCGTTCATTGGCTTCGATGATGTCACGCGTGTAGTGTCGTTCATTGGCTTCGATGATGTCACACGTGTAGTGTCGTTCATTGGCTTCGATGATGTCACGCGTGTAGTGTCGTTCATTGGCTTCGATGATGTCACGCGTGTAGTGTCGTTCATTGGCTTCGATGATGTCACACGTGTAGTGTCGTCCATTGGCTTCGATGATGTCACACGTGTAGTGTCGTTCATTGGCTTCGATGATGTCACGCGTGTAGTGTCGTTCATTGGCTTCGATGATGTCACGCGTGTAGTGTCGTTCATTGGCTTCGATGATGTCACGCGTGTAGTGTCGTCCATTGGCTTAGATGATTTCACACGTAGTGGCGTCCATTAGCTTTCATGCTGTCACACAAGTGGTGGCGTCCATTGGCTTCGATGATGTCACACGTGTAGTGGTGTCCATTGGCTTTGATGATGTCACACGTGTCAAAGCAGAAATGCGTCGAGTCACGTGGCATATCCAGCCTGAGATGAAGGCCCTGGCTACTGCATTCTCTGCACACCATATAGTTTCATCTCTCACCAGTTCCAGGCTTCATCCTGTTCTCCACTTCTTTGTATCTACCTGGGGTCTTCTACAATTCTTAAAGGGGCTGTCCACTTACCAGATATTCCGGCTTTAATAAGGCTGCCTGTATAAAAATAATAAACTGAACTATATTTGCCCATCCGCCGCCGCCAAGATCCAGCGCTGCAGCCCCTCTGTGGTCCCAGTGATTGTTATGACAGATAATGTCACAGGAAATTAGTTGACCGCTGCAGCGTCATGTTCCTGAACTCCTGGCATCATGGTGCTCTGGATATGAGTTCTGATGCCAGGAAAACAAGTAGTGATGTTGCAGCGGTCAGCTGATTTCCTGTGACGTCATCTGTCTTAGCAAACACCGGGACCACAGCGGGGCTGCAGCGCTGGATCCCGGGGAGGCAGAGCGGTAAGTATAGTTCACTTTATTTATATACAGGCTGCACTATTTAAGCGGCGTTGTTTGGTAACTGGACCGCCCCTTTAATCCTCGTCATTTCTTCACAGGACTGTCATGGCCGCTCTTGAGCTCCGAAAACTGCGTAAGAAACTTCGACAGATTGAAACTTTAGAGCATCTTCCCCGGGAACTGACCCCAAGTGAGATCACAAAGGTGAAGTACAGCAGTCCTTGTGTTTTTGGGCATCGCTGATTGCACGTATCACAGTTCTACAATGTTCTGCTATGACGTGTCAAGACTTTTGCATCATTGTTTTCTCTGCTTTAATGTATCTAAAATGAGGCAACTTTGCACATCGCTTTGATTCAAAATCTACAATTCTGTGTTTACAGCTCCTGTGCGTTCCTATGTGTCTCCATAGTTACGGACAACAAAACAATCCTCAAATAAACCCTTAAAGGGGTTCTGACATGAAAAAAAAAAAATTGTACTCACCTTGCCTGGCCTGGCCCGATCACCAGGCATGTCCCCTCCAGCCGGCATCATCTTCTGTGCCTTTAAAGCAGAGCAGGAGCGATCAAAAAGACCGCTTCCTGCTCTGGTCCGTCCGTCAGGCACTTCCGAGGTCAACGGACGGACCGCCACAGCAAGCACGTCACAAGCAGTGCTTGCTGTGGGCGGCCCGTCCGTCCGGCTGAACTCCGGAGTGCTGCGCATGCGCAGTGGAGACGCAGCCCGCCCTGACTCCTGTCAGAGGGCACCTCTCCACTGCGCATGCGCGCGAT